>NC_137895.1:64534161-65734161 GCF_963455335.1 Martes martes
GATTTGGCAATTGATATATCAGGGTAATTTTAGGAGGGAAAAGATAGATTTGTCAATAGTGTTGGGAGAATTGAGTATCCTTACCTAAGACCTTCAACCCTTCCCTCATACCATATTCAGAAATTAATTCTAAGTGGATCATAAACAAAAATATAAAAGCAAAATCTACAAAGATTTTAAAAGAAACAAAGATTAACATCTTTGTGAACTTAGGGTAGGTAAAGATTTCTTAAGTAGGAGAAATTAAACACTAACCATAAAAAGAAAAACTGATAAATTGCTTTTCATCAAGGTGTAAAGTATCATTAAGTAAAGATGAAAGAAAGGCTCAGACTGGAAGAAAATACTGACGTACATATATTTGAGGTAGGGTTTGTATTCAAAATATGTAAGGAAAGCTTATAACACAGTAAGAAGCCAAACCACCGGGGCGCCTGGGTGGCTCAGTGGGTTAAGCTGCTGCCTTTGGCTCAGGTCATGATCTCAGGGTCCTGGGATCGAGTCCCGCATCAGACTCCTTGCTCAGTGGGGAGCCTGCTTCCTCCTCTCTCTCTGCCTGCCTCTCTGCCTGCTTGTGCTCTCTGTATCTCTGTCAAATAAATAAATAAATAAAATCTTTAAAAAAAAAAGAAGCCAAACCACCAAACTGACCAAATGGGGATAAGATTTGAACAGGCATTTCACAAAACTGGGTCTGTAACAAACACATAGTAGATGTGTTTACAAATTAATGTGTTACAAGTTAAAACCACAGTGAAAACACTATTCACCCACTAGAGTTGTCAAAATTAAAGACCCAATACCAAGTGTGAGGATGTGAGGCAACTGGAACTCTTATATATTTTTGGCAAAGTGCAAAATAGTATAACTATTGGAAAAATATTTGGTAGTTTTTTTTGTTTGTTTGTTTGTTTGTTTTTGTTATTAACATACAATGTATTATTTGCTTCAGGGGTACAGGTCTGTGAATCATCAGTCTTACATAATTCACAGCACTCACCATAGCACATACCTCCCCAGTGTCCATAACCCAGCCACCCTATCCCTCACCCCCCATCTCCCAGCAACCCTCAGTTTATTTCCTGAGACTAAGAATCTCTTATGGTCTTTCTCCCTCCTAATCCCATCTTGTTTCATTTTTTCCTTCCCTGCCTCCCACGTTCCCCGACCCTGCCTCTCAAATTCCTCATATCAGAGAGATCATATGATAATTGTCTTTCTCTGATTGGTTTATTTTGCTCAGCATAATACCCTCTAGTTCCATCCACATCGTTGCAAATGGCAAGATTTCATTTCTTTTGATGGCTGCATAGTATTCCATTGTATATATATACCACATCTTCTTTATCCATTCATCTGTTGTTGGACATCAAGGTTCTTTCCATAGTTTGGCTATTGTGGACGTTGCTGCTCTAAACATTGGGGTGCATGTGCCCCTTTGGATCACTACATTTGTATCTTTAAAGTAAATACCCAGTAGTGCGATTGCTGGGTCACAGGGTAGCTCTATTTTCAACTTTTTGAGGAACCTCCATACTGTTTTCCAGAGTGGCTGCACCAGCTTGCATTCCCACCAACAGTGTAGGAGGGTTCCCCTTTCTCCGCATCCTCGTCACATCCTGTTGTTTCTTCATTCTGTTGTTTCCTCACTTGTTCATTGTAACCATTCTGACTGGTGTGAGGTGGTATCTCACGGTGGTTTTGATTTGTATTTCCCTGATGCCAAGTGATGTTGAGCACTTTTTCATGTGTCTGCTGGCCATTTGGATGTCTTCTTTGCCGAAATGTTCATGTCTTCTGTCCATTTCTTGACTGGCTTGTTTGTTCTTTGGGTGTTGAGTTTGATAAGTTCTTTATAGATTTTAGATACTAGCTCCTTATCTGATATGTCATTTGTAAATATCTTCTCCCATTCTGTCAGTTGTCTTTTGGTTTTGATGACTGTTTCTTTTGCTGTGCACAAGCTTTTTATCTTGATGAAGTCCCAATAGTTTATTTTTGCCCTTGTTTCTCTTGCCTTTGGTGATCTTTCTAGGAAGAAGTTGCTGCGACTGAGGTCAATTAGGATGCTGCCTGTGTATTTGGTAGTTTTTAATAAAGTTAAACATGTGATCTCCCTGATATGAGGAAGTGGAGATACATCATGGGGAGTTTGGGGGGTAGGAAAAGAAGAAATGAAACAAGATGGGATCAGGAGGGAGACGAACCATAAGAGACTCTTAATGTCACAAAACAAACTGAGGATGGCTGGAGGAAGGGGGGTAGGGAGAGAGTGGTGGGGTTATGGACATTGGGGAGGGTATGTGATATGGTGAGTGCTGTGAAATGTGTAAACCTGGTGATTCACAGACATGTACCCCTGGGGCTAATAATACATTATATGTTTATAAAAAAAAATTAAAAAATTTAAAAAAAAGTTAAACATATACTTAGTATAAGACTCAGCAATGCCACCCTGTGGGTTTTTACCCAAGAGAAATGAAAACTCATTTTTACAAAAGATTTATACATGAATATTTATGAAAAATTCATTCATAATACCCAAAATGGAGACAACTTAAGTGTCCATCAACAAGTGAATGTATAGGGTCACCTGGGTGGCTCAGTCAGTTAAGCACCCGACTCTTGATTTCAGCTCAGGTAATGATTGCAGGGTTGTGAGATCTAACCCTGCATTGGACTCCCTGCTGAGCGTGGAGCCTGCTTAAAATTCTCTCTCTCTCCTCCCCTGCCCCTCCCCTGCTTGCACTCTATCTCTCTCAAAAAAAAAAAAAAAAAAAAAAAGTCATTTAACACATGAATGTATAAACACATTGTGGCATATCCATGTCAAACAAAAAGCTATGAATTACTGATAGATATAACAAAAATAATTCATCTTTAAACAGAGTGCTGAATGAAAGAACTGAGTCCCAAAAGAGCATATGCTATCTGGATTTCTAGAATAGTCAAACTTAACCTGTTTGACTGTGGAGCGCAGATCTGTGGTTGTCATGTGCAAGGGAGGGTGGAGCGTTACTGCGTAGAGGCACAAAAGAAATTTTAAGAGAGATGAAAATGTATAAATCTGTCATATTTATCTAAGTGTATGCATAAAATGTGTGCATTTTATTTGATGTTATTATACCCAGTAAAGTTGATTCAAAAAGTAAAAAACATGATATATGTCCGAATTTTAGGGTTTGGTTTGCTTTTGTCTTTTAAAATGGGATTAATATTACAGGTAGCACAGTGTCCAATATAGCAGGATATGATATAATTAAAAACTAATGATAGAATTCTATTCATTGATGATGTATGTTGTATTTGAGTTTGGCGCTTTTTAAAATTTTTTATTTTTTTAAAATATTTTATTTATTTATTTGAGAGAGAGAGAGCATGAGAGGAGAGAGGTCAGTGGGAGAAGCAGACTCCCCACCAAGCAAGGAGTCCGATGTGGGACTCGATCCCGGGACTCCAGGATCATGACCTGAGGAGAAGGCAGTCACCCAACCAACTGAGCCACCCAGGCATCAAGTTCAGCTTTTAAAATATGAACCTCCCCTGTCAGTAACGAAGCAGCTTTTTGGTTCACTAAATAAGATCTTAAAAACCCATTAGATTGTACGTACTAGTGTATTCCAAATAGTCTTAGAAGTCATTAAACTCTTGTTCCTTCAATCTCTTCATTTTTTCTTATTATTTTAAAAAAGGAAAGTGTAAAAAGTATGTTACATTGGCTGATTTCAATCTGATGAAAGAATTTGTCTGACAGTCATGAAGTATGGGTGAGAAAATTTGAGTTCTTCTATTTTCAGAAAAGGAAAATAGTATTTGTTTTCCACTAAAGAAACACTTGCATCTTGTACACCTTTTTTTTAATACAAAATGGATGAGTTATGGATCCCAGAGACATGTTCAAGGCCAGATGAAGGAGGTGTTGCTGATTTTTATTTTGGATTTTGGTTAGTCTTTATTGCTTTATTCTTTTGCATTGTACCAACTTGCCAGAGAATGGCCATTTACTCTCCTGTGTAAATGTCTAGGATCTATAACTTTATGCATGTGTTTAGGTTTTGGTCAAAAAATATATCTTTAAAAATAACAATTTAAAATATGATTATGATATTAGTCAGATTTTTAAAAGGATAGGAATGAAATTT
The DNA here is from genome assembly GCF_963455335.1 of Martes martes. Classification (NCBI taxonomy): domain Eukaryota; kingdom Metazoa; phylum Chordata; class Mammalia; order Carnivora; family Mustelidae; genus Martes; species Martes martes. Next base: position 64,538,304 of record NC_137895.1, read on the forward strand.
TTCTTTCATAACTCAGTTGGGTGAGTTAAACGCTTACTTCGCAAAGCCCTGTGTGGGGAACACAGGGCAGACACACATAAATCAGGCACTCACTGGTCCAACATACTTAGAGAAACTAAATGACTTTCTCATTTGAACATTAATTTACACATGGTTGGGTGACTGGAAATGTGGCAATAGCATGATAGTGTATCAGTGAGAAAATGAAATTGGCTGCAAATAAAACGGAAGCATTTGATTAAACAAGTCTCTGTGAAGGTCATTAGCAATATGAAGCTCTCTAGTCCGTATGTGTTGAGCAGGAGTAGAGTCAGGGCGCCTGCCTGTGCATGAGAATGAGGTGTGGGCGCAGAGCCCATGATTGGTTGTGTGGAGGACGTTTTTGTGCATCAGTACGGAGGCTTCCCTTCCCTGAACGGATGCAGGCTCCAACCCAAGAGAATGTGTTCCTTCTGCCCCTAAACGTCACCTCAGCGCGGCATCCTTGTACTACTGCACTGGAGTGGTCTGACCTCAGTATCCAAGCTGAATTAACAAGGGCATTGTTGAAAGTCAAATTAGACTTTTACCTTTTAGGATGATACTGTGTTACATTTTCCTTTTCCTTCCAGGAAGGAAGAGATTGACAGACTTTTTGGTTGTCCTGTTTCTGTACTTATTCAAGCTGAATCCCTTCATTCCTTGCTGGAGAGAGACAATTGTTTCCTATATATGTGTGGCCCCAGAAGGTATAGACCATAGTGTTTTAGTGTTGTCAATGGACTTCTGGTGGCTCTTTTAATAATGGCTACTTTGTGTATTTGCTGGGCATTGTGTTGAGCCATTTACATACTTGATCTCACTGAAAGCCTTTCAATAATACTGTAAGACCAAAATTATGATGACCACTGTCCTGCTGTGGCCCCTGAGACCCAGGGACCTTAAACTGCTTGCCCCGTCTCCTGGTGGGTCAGTGGCTGAGCCAGGATGCAAATGGGTCTACCTGTCTGTGCTGGATTGGCCACCCTCAGATGTCCTGCCGAAAGAAGGAAGCCTAGTTTTGAGAGCTGAGAATGAAGGGAATTATTTCTAGATCACTCTAGAAACAGGCCCAGAAGGTTTTTCAGAAGGTCCAGGAACTTGCCCAGAGTCACAGAGCAAAAACTGAAGAATTTGCCCCAGAGAAAGGGGTCTTGATTATAGCGCTTTAAGAATCAGAACAACAGCCGCCATCAGCAAGCCCAACTAGTGAGTAGCTTGGACCAGTCTTTAGTTACTATGTAGGGGCCACAAGGAGGCAGATCAGTGCCACGGATAAAGCCTTGGTTTGTGGGGTCATCTGAGCCCCAGGAACACACCTGGTCGATCATTCACTTGCTGTGTGACTTGGGGCTGTGCGACTGCCTCCATATTCCATTCAGTCTGGAAAATGGAGATGATGATGCCAGTAATAGCTCCTACCTGGTTAGATAGAGATTTGTGGAGCCATCAATATATAATCACTACTATTATTTGTAGTATGTGTAATACAGGAACCCAGAGGCGATGTCTGAATAATGATGAAAAAAATCCAAAAAGAACAAATGAAAACCTAGTTTTGATAAAGACAGAAAGAGGTTTGGGAGATAAATTTGGTTTCTGTTTGGTTATTTTTGCCTCTGTGTTTGTTTTTTTTGTGTCTCCCTATTGGCTGTGTGACTATGTAGTTACCATTCCCTCCCTACCCAGACTACCTAAGGACTGGGATGCTGTGGACAGATAGCCATGTTCTCAGGATTCATCATAGACGTGGGTCATTACAGCTGAACAAATAGGAGTATTTTTAAATTGATTTCTGTTTATACATTGGAAATATAATTTGATTTGATTAAAAATATTAAATTAGAAGCAAATAGGCACACAGATTGCATGGTAGAACACAGCAGAATTGCTTGTTTCTTTAGCAACTTGCCAATGTAAACTACTTTTCTAGGTCTTAAATATAGATTGTCGGGTCTATGGAGAAATTAGGAGATGGTTTCAAAAGTTATAAAACTGAAAGAAACAAGTATTTCATTTTTATATAAACCATGGTTATGCATACATTACTTCTATTATATTGATAGACATATTAATCAAACTTTAAAATCCTGATATGAATAACGTTTGTATGTATATCTTGAATACTCTGTGCTAGGGTCAATGTGGTTTTCATTTCTACTCTAAAATCTTATTTATGGCTTTCCACTATGGAGCTAGCTTTCTGTGTGAGTGAAAATTCAAAATAAAAAATAAAATATAATACACATCAAATATTCCAGAAGTGAAGAGTTAAAAAAAAGAATCTACAGGCTGTTTTTAATATGACACAGACCTTTGTCCTCAAGGTAGAAATAATCTATCCTGGGAACTTTCTCCAGGGTAGTGAGATGGGGCAGTCATTTCCATCTCTCACAGATCACTGGCCTTCATTGCTTGATGTTTTGTGTGAGGTTTTGGTTTGGCTTGCTTTGTTTTGTTTGTTTGGGAGGAAAAATGAATTTCAAAGTTGTCTGGCAGATTGTACAGATCATTGCTTATTCCCTACTTTCTAGCCCCATCTGCAAGGGTAGTTAAAATCCTCATATCTTAAATGTAAAGCCACATTGAGCCTGGGAAGGGATTGTGACCTGTTCTTTGGATGAGTTTGCTTGGACTAAGAAAAAATTTATTGTCTCTTATATCAACAGTATTTGCATGCTTTCGATTGTGCTGTGTTTTATTAGGGCCACCTACTCTGCTGCAAGGCTTTGACCACAAATATAAGGTGATCTATTGAGAAGTTGCTGTGGTCTGTCAGAAGCTAAGGTTGCAGAATGTCTTTTTTGGCCCCCGTGTGAACTCAGCTCAAGAAACCCGTGTGCTTTAATTATTTTTAACTCTATTTTGAAATTAGTTTAGATTTAGAGACAAATTGCAGAAATCATATTAACTAGGAAACTAGCGTCAATACAATATTATTAAGTAATCTATAGTTCTTATTCACAACCTGCCAGTCTTGCATTAATGTCCTTTTTCTTTTCTTTTTTTTTTTTTTTTAATGTCCTTTTTCTGGTTCAAGATCTTCTTTAGAATCCCACATCAAAACACACTCATCCTATGTGTACATTTTAATAAGTTTTGACAATTTTTTAAAAAAAGATTTTATTTTATTTGACAGAGAGAGAGTAGGCAGAGAGGCAGGCAGAGAGAGAGGAGGAAGCAGGCTCCCTGCTGAGCAGAGAGCCATATGCGGGGCTCTATCCCAGGACACTGGGATCATGACCAGAGCCAAAGGCAGAGGCTTTAACCCACTGAGCCACCCAGGCGCCCCATGTTTTGACAAATTTATGTGTCATGTAGCTACTATCTAAATTAACATAGAGAACATTTTTCCAGTTTTCAAAAGAATCCCTTAAGTTCCCAACACCCCACAAAGTTTATTGTGTTCCTTCCTAGTCCCTCTCCCTCACTTACTTGCATCCCTGGCAACTACTGATCTGTGTCCCATCACCATAGATGAGATTGTTCTATTCTGGTGTTTCAAGTAGATGGAATTGTCTAGTATACACTCTTCTGCCTCTGGCTTTTTGAGTCCAGTGTAATTGCTAGAAAATTCATTTAGCTGTTGTATCTGTAGTTATTTTTTTATTGCTGAGTTTGAAAATACCCCACAATTTATTTGTTCACCTGCTAATAAATGTTTGGGTTGCTCCTAGATTTGAGGTATCTAGAGGAGAAATCATAGTTAGATAGGCCCTCCCCTTCCGTACTGCTTGATCTTCCTCCGGTGAGGATTCTTGGCTAACAAAGATAAACATCAGGAACAATAGCAGGGTAGTAATCAGAATGCCATTAAATATCCTGATGCAGAGCATTCTCTTAAAAGCTACGTTGGTGAAATTGTTGGGCTTAAGGCTTAAGTGAGGTTTCTTCTTCCCCCTGCCTTAAACCTGAGATGTCTGGGATCATAGATCTGGCTTCAGCCTAAATTCCTCACCCAAGTGCAGACACAAAACTGGTATAAAGAGAAAGAGAACCTGTATTGAGAGTGTGGGCTCAGAACCAGACTGCACAGGTTCAAGCCTCAGCTCAGCTAATTACTGGACATGTGACCCTTGGCCAATTAACTCACTTCTCTGGGCCTCACTTTTCTCTTCTATAAAAGAAGGATAACAATAGCACCTCCCTCCTAAGGTTGCTATGAGGATTGAAAGGTTAATACTGTGTTCAGAACAGTACCTGGCCTCAATACGCATTCAGTAAATTTTGTATATTGTTATTAAAATATTCAACATGTGCATTTCATTCAGGTTTTCCTGGTTGTTTCTGGCAGTCAGAGTCACAGATACGTTTTCTATCTTTTCCATTACCTCTGAGTCCACCAAAAGACTGGACAGATAGTAGCTGCTCCATATTTGTTTTTCACACAGAATATCAATATCTGAATCGTTCATCATTTTTGTAGTGATAGAAGTTATAGATGTTCTTTTGTCAGTTTCCCAAATTGAGCAGCAATATCCTGTTACCCTGGGTTATCATTCTTTCTAACATATATTGTTGATTTATTTGTATCTCTGGGAGTAGTATTTGCAGTTCAAGTATCCTCCTGGAAAGGCGAAGACAGAGATTTTACTGAGGACAATATGAGAGGTAGTAGAGCATCAGTGGTTAAGGCCATGGGCTCTTGTTGAGCATGGCCTAGGTTTAAATCTGACTTTACTTACTAGCTGTGGGAACTTGGGCAAATCACTGACTCCTTAATGCCTCAATTTACTCTCTGTAAAATATACCTAACAATAGTACCCTTGTCACTGAGTTATGCTGAGGATTGTTGCATTAATGCAAGTAAAGCACTTAGAAAAGTCCCTTGCACAAGGTACTTGTTATTATAAAGCAGTATATCCCCAATTTTTGAAGACAGTCCCAATGTCAAAATTCTATTTCACTAGCTTAACTGTGTTAAAATTTATTGGCCCCTGCGTCCCAATTAGGAATTCAGAAAATCTGATTACAGCCATATTGGCTCTTTTTAATCTTCTTAGTGCTAAGCTTACTTATGCACCTGCATGAGTTTATGTTGCCAGTAGAAGTGATTTTGTTTGCTTGGATTCCTTGGAGCTCTGCCGTGCAGTAAGTTTGGGCAGACGGAAATAGAAGAGGAAAAAAAGACACTAAATTCCACATACTTATAATCATGTAGCTAAGAGAACACTGAACTTCAGAAAACTCAAATTCTTGTTAATTGTTCACTGCCTCTGACCACTTTACCTCTTTGAGCCTCATTTATAATGTGGGGACAGTGTTAGCTGTCTGCCAACCTTACAAGAGTCTTTCAAAGATTAAATAAGAATATGGATGGAACAGCCCACTGTAACCTCTGCAATGATATATAAATACATAATGTGTATATTTAAGTGAGCGGTTGATATTCTGGCAAATTAAATGTTTAAATAATAGAGAATTCTCATACATAACAAATTAATAACCAATTAGCAGAAGATTGAAATGCATTGAGAAAATACTTAGCATCTAAATCATTTCAACATATACATATAACATGCTTTTCTCACTCACCCTTATCTATGATTAGGAGAGTCTTTAGTTCTTACCACAATCACCTTCTCAGTATTTCTGAAAGTTCCTCTGATTATATGCCGGATGTTCTCTCAAAGTACTGTTGTCTACGTTTTATCCTGGCTCCCATTCCTGGTATTGCTGTCTGGTCCTGGGACCTTGCCTCCCTGCCCGTTACCCTAGTCCATGGTGATGTGTGCTGCTAGGACCCCGGAGTGGCACCATACAAACGTTGCACACCTTGCTCCAAATCTGATCATGCCATCTTCTTAAAGCCCTTCCCTGGCTCTCTGCTGCTCTCAGAATAAAGTCAGATTCCTTAAGAGGCCTCCAAAGCTAGTTTCTTTCCTATCTCTCCCTTTCTCTCACTCACCACTATGCCAGTGGTGGATACTCCCGCCGTGTTGAATTCCCTGTTTCCTTCCCACATCCCTTGTTCTCTTCCAACCCTCAGCTTTTATTTATGCTCCTCCCTTTAAGTCACCTTCCATCATCTCATGAATTCATCATCCTTTATGTGATAGCTTCAGTGTCATTCTGTCACACCTTTGGTCCACGACCCACTCTCAGCTTTTGCCTACAGCTTCTCTCAGCTTGCCGTGCAGCTCTGGGTTCTTGGGGCTGGTTGGCAGGTCAGTCAGAGAAGCTACAGTGTAGTGATCTGGTTTAGGGTGTCTCTCTCAACTGTGTGCCCCCTCTCTCTATGGTCAGCTGTTTTCTATTTGGAGTTTCTAAATTAACCTGTTCTATATAGGCTTCTGTATGGGGTTCTGTTTTATCTCACAGTTTCCTCTGTGTGTGTGTGTGTGTGTGTGTGTGTGTGTGTGTGTATCTCACATCTAGCCACCCAGGCGCCCCCTCCTTTTTTTTTTTTTTTTTTTTAGCAAATGTTTATTTTGTACTGATGATGTGCCAGGGATTATTTTAACTTATGGAGACACCAAATATTCATGAATGAGGTTTCTTAAATAAAAACCAGTACTCATTATATTACAGACATTGAGAAATACCTGTGAATAAAAGATATTATGTCTAAAAACATGCTTGATAAACCAACTTTGATTTTATTTTGACAGGGTCTAGATTAGTTGATGGCTTTGAATTTGTATTGTGTCCTACCTCTGTTAGGCTTTGGGCTTCTGGATAAAAATTCTCTAAGCCCCAAGACAAGGAAGAGTTCTGACTCAGACTGTCATGAGGATTAGTTAAGATAAAGCTACAGGGTGTCTGGGTGGTTCAGTTGGTTTAAGCATCTGCCTTCCGCTCAGGTCATGATCCCAGGGTCCTGGGATCTAGTCCCATAACCAGCTGCCTGGTCAGAGGAGAGTCTGCTTCTCCCTCTGCCTCTGCTGTTCTCTCTCTCTCTACCAAAAAAAAAAAAAGAAAAGAAAAGAAAAAAAAAGATAAAGCATGCGGTGTGCTTTGCACAGAGACCAGCACATATTAAATGCACTAAATGCCAAATTTGTTATTATATTGAAACTTCCTGAGACCGTTAACCACAGAAGTAGCCAACAGAACCAAAACTGATTAAAGCTACTAATTGTAGAGAAAATAGAAATTATGTCTCTGGAGACTCTGACTAAATTAATGGTAGAATGTACTGAGAAGAACAATGGACTAAGCATAAACAATCTGAACCCCAGTTGATTTTTGACATTTTGATACTACATGACATCTGATATTTCTGACCTTATTTTTCTTATTTGTAAAATTACAGGAGTTCATATGGTCCCTTTTAATTATAATATACTAGAATTTTTGTCAACTTTTTAATGATTTTCAAACTGGCTTAGAGAATTAAAAAATTATATCCTCACATACCTCCCATATCTCCTATTTCTGCATATTTTCTTGTACACAATTCTTTCTTTTTAAGTAACATGCCAGAACAAGAGTTTAACATTTCAGGAAGAAGAATTTATTGTAGCTGTGGAGCAAGATATTGAAGGTTAATTGGAGTTTTGATACAGTGGAGACATCTGTGAGTGTCTTTTTTGACTGGTTGGACAGCTTCTTCCTTTCAGAATCTGCCTCTGAATATCAAAGGAGACATCAAAGGTTGTTCTGGTCTTCTGTAGAATGCCATTGGTTATTAAGGTTTAGATGAAGCACTTAATTTGTTTAAGGTAGAACATTTTAGAGAGAACCTGTAGACACTTAAATTCTCTTTGTTGTTTTTGTTAAACTATAATCTTCCCTAATGTGAGCTGCGTCTTTGCTACTTTGGTCAGCTGAGAAATCTTTTTCCTTACTGTTTAAAAGGAAATGGGATTTCTGAATTTTTATTCTAAAAATTGTGAATTCCAGTTCTTTCTTATTAGTAGATGTGAGTCTTTCTTCTTTCTTTTTATTGCTTAAGAGAACAAGGAAAATTCTAGGCGTATGATTAGTGTTTTAGAAGACATTTTATATAAGTTTCTTTGTAATTTATCGGTTGTTACTACTTTACGTTAACAAAGTTTTGAAATGAGATAGAGGGTCACCAGAATCAGTATTTAGGCAAAAATTATCAAGTGTTTATTATTCTGTGAAGGGCTTGGAACTCTACCAGGATATTTTCACTCGAAACACCAAAAATTAAGATGAGTGAACAATTTCCAAGTGGTTCTTGTCTTCCATCCTATTGTCCATATTCCAAACTGTGAGCATTCTTTTTTTTTTCATTTTATTTTATTTTATTTCTTTTCGGTGTTCCAGAATTCATTGTTTATGTACCACACCCAGTGCTCCATGCAATATGTGCCCTCCATAATACCCACCACCAGACTCACCCACTGCCCCCCTCCAAAACCCTCTGTTTGTTTCTCAGAGTCTACAAAGTCTCTCATCTCCCCCTCTAATTTCCCCCAACTCACTTCTCTCCATCTCCCCATGTCCTCTGTGTTACTCTCTATGCTCCATAAGTAAGTAAAACCATATGATAATTGACTCTCTCTGCTTGACTTATTTCACTCAGCATAATCTCCTCCAGTCCCATCCATGTTGATACAAAAGTTGGATATTCATCCTTTCTGATGGAGGCATAGTATTCCATAGTTTCCATAGTATATATGAACCATTTCTTCTTTATCCATTCGTCTGTTGAAGGGCATCTTGGTTCTTCCCACAGTTTGGCGACTGTGAGCATTCTTGTTTTTCACCCTGGTTAAGCACTGGATACTAAGAAAAGAAAAAAAGAGAGCAAGGGAGTGAGAAAAAGTGAGAGAGAGAGCAGGAGTGAGGAGTGAAAGTTCTAACTGGAGGAGCAATAAAGATTTCATAAGTTCATTTCAGCTCAGTAAATATTTATTGATCATCTTGCCATAAGTTAAGTATATCATAGTTATCTGATAGTGAATAAGGACGAAAGTGAATAAGTGAGGAAAGCTCCTTAATTATTCAGGAGCACACAAACTTGTGAGAGAGATGGGTAAATGCATTTTTACTGTTACCAGGCTAATTCTGGTAACAGCTATCATAAAGTCACCAAAGATGAGCATACACAGAGTTAAGGAGCAGAGGCTCTGTAAGAAGACAGACCTGGGCAAGGCTAGCTCCGCTCTTTATGTTTTTGTAACCTTGGCTAAGGTGTTGACTGTCTTAAAGAGCCAGTGTCCTCATTTATATATGGAGATAAGGGTCACTTTGAGGATTACAGGCATAGAAGATTATATGCATAGATACCTGCATAGATTATATGCATAGATACCTATATGCATTGACATAAAATGGTAACTGAGTGATAGGAAAGTCCAGAGAATGAAGGGATTAAATCCTACTGGGAAATTGTGGATACCCTCCTTGAGATAGTGAGATTTTATTTTGGTGCTGAAGAATGAACAGGTCTCTGATAGGAGCCATGAAAAGAAAAGGCATTCTGGGCAGAGGAAGGTATGTAGTCAGAGGTTGCAAAGGATAGAAAAGGAGGATCCAGAGAGCCTGGGAGGGATTTGGGTGTGTTTGTTGTAGGAGAGCCTCTGGATGCCACTCATGCTCAGAGTTTGGAGACTTTGAATGCCAGGTCAAGAAATTCAGACTTTAATTTTAGTAAGAGTTATATATTTGACATGAATCTCAGTTTTCAAAGAGTTTCCTTGTAAGTTAAAAAGAAGTTTTTATAGCCTATGAGGTAGGTCAGGAAAATATTACATAATCTCACTGCAACATGAAGAAATTTATTTTCAAGGAGGTTAAATAAGAAGTTCAAGGCTGCAGGCCCAGTAAGTAGTAGACTTAGATCTGGGTCTCACATTCTTTGGCCTAGACTAAGTGTCTTGCCCAAGATACTACCTCTGCTTACAGTGAGTTCAGATGAAGGTATTGATTAGGGGGGCCCAGTGAGAGCTGTCTTTTAAGAAGGGAACTCCACTTGGAGTGAATAGCATTGAGGAAAGACACTGGAGTTGGGAAGACCAGTTGGGGGTAGTGGGTCTTTAAGTTTGTCAAAAAGAGGGATAACAGGGACCTGAACTAAGGAACTTCCAGGGCAAATAGAGAAGGGAGCACAGAGATAGCCTTCACGAAGATAGAATCAAGAGGATGGGAAGACCAATTAGCCACGGACGGTGAACTTTAAGTAAGGAGAAGCAGTTTATGGTTTTGACTTGACCAGCCGAGAAGGGGGATATTCATGCTTAGAGAATTTGAGGTGTTTTTATTGTTCCCTGTCTTTTCAGCAACAAACCTTGGAGAAGTTGACCAAAATTGAAAAGTAACTAATGACATTTGAATTGTTGACATTTCATTTTTGACCTTATGTTGACACAGCACATCTAGGTCTTTATCTCATGATTGAATTAAGTAGCTGAGACCATCTGATATAATGATTATTATTTCTAGTTCTTTGTTCTTCTCATCTATAAAATGGGGAATATACTGATTTGCCTCCTGGGCTTCTATTGCATGAGTTAATATATTTAAATCACAACAATGTCTGGCACGTATAAATTGTTTCCCATTATTGTTTTTGGTTTTATTGTTGTTAAGTTTCAGTTCTGTGGGCTGTATATAATGAATGGGCTGACAGGGAAAATCCCACAGGCCAGTTTTACACGGGTGAGGAGGAGAGGCAAAAGATTTAGAGAACTCAACCCCTGGAATGAATTTATGAATTCACCTCTGTATGAATTTGTGAATTTCAGCCTCTGATCTAGAGTGGGGAAAAGTCAAGATCCCTGTTGGCTTATTTTCTATTTTGTTATGAGTTGACAAAGAGAAAGAGAAACCTTGAAATATCATTTCTTCAGTCACTGACCATTCTAGTCTGTCTAGTCTGTCTAGTCTGTCCGTCATTGCCATGGGAAACTAACTCTAAATTAAGAGTAAATTATTTGGTCCCTTGGTTCATTCATGAGGAAATGGAATTTATCATGGGGTGAGGAAGAATTGCCAAATAAGAGAGAGCCTCATAAATAAAACTCTTCAAATCACTACCCCAACATACTTTCAGGGAACCAGAACATGTATACCTCAATGTAACATTTTAATGAACATTTTAAATGAAGTCCCCAAACACAAAGTTTGTCATTTCAGAAAAGAGGAATGACTTCTAATTTCATGAGCCTTCAGGAGTACCTTTCCAACCACTTCCAGCCCACCCAAGCACCTATTTCCATACTGCCACTCTCTTTCCTTTCTTGCTACTCTTTATTTTGATCCGGTAAAGTAGTCAGGAGTATATGGCCCAGAATTCCACTACCGGGTGCTTAGTGGAATAATAAACACTGGGTATTTACCTGAATAATATAAAAATACTAATTCTAATATAATAATGTAATATAATAGTAATATAAAAATACTAATTCTAAAAGATATTCTAAACCCCTATGTTTATTGTAGCATTGCTTACAATAGCCATGATATGGAAGCAACCAAAGATGAATGAATAAAGAAGATATGGTATATACATAATGGAATATTACTCAGACACAAAAAAGAATGAGATCTACCATTTGCAAAAGCATGGGTAGAGATAGAGAGTATAATGCTAAGTGAAATAAGTCAGTCAGAGAAAGACAAATACCATATGATTTCACTCATTTGTGGAATTTAAGAAACAAAATAAAGAAAAAGAGACAAACAAGAAAACAGACTCTTAACTATAGAGAACAAACTGATCATGGTCCTCAGAGGGGAAATGGGTAGGGGGAGATGCATGAAATGGATGAAAGGGATTAAGAGGACACTTATCATAATGAGCACTGAGTAATGTATAGAATTGTTGAATCGCTATATTTTACACCTGGAACAAGTATAACACTGTATGTTAATACTGCAATTAAAAATAAAGAAGATGGAAAAAAGATAAAATAAAATCAGATTAAATGAGAGAGGAAGGGAGAGAGAAAAGAAGTTACAGGAATATCCAGAGTTTGGTCTTTGTAGTGTTAAGCTGAAAACAATACCCATCAGGGAACCAGAACTGAGAGGAGGAGGATGCTTAGTAGGGCTTCAGCAATTTGGGATCACAGATCCCATTGAGACCAAAAATCAAAGGTAGACTTTTACCTCAAAGAATGTTTAAATACAAATATCTGCAAAATGTTTACTTATAATGTCAAGGGCTGTGAACTCCCTTAAGCCCATGTTGGGACAGGAACTGCACCTACTGTGGGAGAGCTGGCAGTAACTCTGGGCTTCCTCCTTGCTGAGTCCCCTGTTAGGCAGAGGAGGGAGAGAGGGAAATAACAGTGCTTGGGGGTGAATCCCTGGACTGGGATTCAGTTCAGTTTTCCAGCTTCTTTTCATTTTCTGCATTCCGTAAATACTAGGACAGTCAGCTTTCTAGGAACATCTGCCAGGATTGTTGGTAGGATGCAGGAAACCTGACATTGGGAGAGAAAAAAGGAAGAGTAGGGAAAGAACATGTGTGGTCTGAGTGAGCTGGTTGCTTCCTCTCTGTGCCATTTGGGTACATTTGACTGCTATGAAATACATGAGACCACATATATTAAAATAGAAGCTTCTTTTGGAGTTACTGATTCACTACGTTAGTCAGGCCTTACAGAAGGATTTTCCCAGAGAGGGCTCATTCAAGTGCAGAATTTTGAGGGAAGTGGGGAAAAACACTCTAAGGAAAAATTGTATTTAAAAAAGAGGTGCTGGGGCGCCTGGGTGACTCAGTCAGTTAAGCATTCGCCTTCAGCTCATGTCATGATACCAGGGTCCGGGGATCGAGCCCCACATTGGGCTCCTTGTTCAGTGGGAGCCTGCTTCTCCCTCTCCCTGCTGCTCCCCCTGCTTGTACTCTCTCTCTCTCCCCCTCTCTGTCAAAAAAATATATAAAATCTTAAAAACTTTAAAAAATAAAAAAAAGTGAAGTAGTGAAAGTAAAGTAAAAATGTGTGGACAATAATGGTAAGAGAAGGAGGAGTCAAGATGGCAGAGAAGTAGCAGGCTGAGACGACATCGGGTAGCAGGAGATCAGCTAGATAGCTTATCTAACCATTGTGAACACCTACAAATCCAACGGGAAATCGAAGAGAAGAAGAGCAACAATTCCAGAAACAGAAAATCGATCACTTTCTGAAAGGTAGGACCTGCGGAGTAGTGCATCCAAAGCGACGGGAAGATAGACCCCGGGGGGAGGGGCCGGCACCCGGCAAGCGGCGGAGCGACTTTTAAAAGTCAGCTCCACTGGGAGACATCGCTCCAGAGGCTAAACCAGGGGGAAACCCAGGCGGGGTCAGCATAACCCCAGGTCCCGGGGTGTCACAGAAGGACTGGGGGTGTCTGAGTGCCGCAGAGCTCGCAGGTATTAGAGCGGGGAAGCTGGCTACAGCGACAAAGCCGAGGAGTGAGCTCTAAGCCCAGGGTTACCTTGTGCCGGTTGCAACTGGGTGGGCTCAGAGCACGGCCGGAGGCCACAGAGATGAAAGCGACCAGGCGCTTTTCTCCAGCTCCAGCAATTGACTGCTTTCCTCGAGGCGTGACTGCAAGCCAGGGAGGCGGGGCAGTTGGGCGCTTTGATCTGAGAGCGCACTGAGGAGCGGAGCCCCAAGCTCTCGGCTCCTCCGGGCCGAGAGATTGGGAGGCCGCCATCTTCATCCCCAACCTCCAGAACTCTACGGAAAGCGCTCAGGGAACAAAAGCTCCAGAAAGCAAACCAGAGCGAATTACTTAGCCCGGCCCCTGGCAAGGGCGGTGCAATTCCGCCTGCGGCAAAGACACTTGAGAATCACTACAACGGGCCCCTCCCCCAGAAGATCAACAAGAAACCCATCCAAAACCAACATCAGTCACCAAGAACAGCAGAATTCCACAGCAGGAGAAAGCAAATCTTATCTGGACAAAATGACAAGGCGGAAAAACTCACCTCAAAAAAAAGAACAAGAGGCCGTACCGAAGGCTGGAGACCTAATCAATACGGACATAGGTAACATGACAGATCTAGAGTTCAGAATGACAATTCTCAAGGCTCTAGCCGGGCTCGAAAAAGGCATAGAAGATATTAGAGAAACCCTCTCCGGAGAGATAAAAGCCCTTCCTGGAGAAATAAAAGAACTAAAATCTAACCAAGTTGAAATCAAAAAAGCTATTAATGAGGTGCAATCAAAAATGGAAGCTCTCACTGCTAGGATAAATGAGGCAGAAGAAAGAATTAGTGACATAGAAGACCAAATGACAGAGAATAAAGAAGCTGAGCAAAAGAGAGACAAATACTGGACCACGAGGAGAGAATTCGAGAGATAAGCGACACCATAAGACGACACAACATTAGAATAATTGGGATTCCAGAAGAAGAAGAAAGAGAGAGGGGAGCAGAAGGTATATTGGAGACAATTATTGGAGAGAATTTCCCTAATATGGCAAAGGGAACAAACATCAAAATCCAGGAGATGCTAAGAACGCCCCTCCGAATCAATAAAAATAGGTCCACACCTCGTCACCTGATAGTAAAATTTACAAGTCTTAGCGACAAAGAGAAAATCCTGAAAGCAGCCCGGGAAAAGAAGTCTGTACCATACAAGGGTAAAAACATTAGATTGGCAGCGGACCTATCCACAGAGACCTGGCAGGCCAGAAAGAACTGGCATGATATATTCAGAGCACTAAACAAGAAAAACATGCAGCCAAGAATACTATATCCGGCTAGGCTATCATTGAAAATAGAAGGAGAGATAAAGAGCTTCCAGGACAAACAAAAGCTGAAAGCATTTGCAAACACCAAACCAGCTCTACAGGAAATATTGAAAGGGGTCCTCTAAGCAAAGAGAGACCCTAAAAGTAGTAGATCAGAAAGAAACAGAGACAATATACAGTAACAGTCACCTTACAGGCAATACAATGGCACTAAATTCATACCTCTCAAGAGTTACCCTGAATGTTAATGGGCTAAATGGCCCAATCAAAAGACACAGGGTATCAGAATGGATAAAAACAAAACCCATCAATATGCTGCCTACAAGAAACTCATTTTAGACCTGAAGACACCTCCAGATTTAAAGTGAGGGGGTGGAAAACAATGTACCATGCTAATGGACATCAGAAGAAAGCTGGGGTGGCAATCCTTCTATCAGATCAATTAGATTTTAAGCCAAAGACTATAATAAGAGATGAGGAAGGACACTATATCATACTCAAAGGGTCTGTCCAACAAGACGACCTAACAATCTTAAATATCTATGCCCCTAACATGGGAGCAGCCAACTATATAAACCAATTAATAACAAAATCAAAGAAATACATTGACAGTCATACAATAATAGCAGGGGACATTAACACTCCCCTCACTGAAATGGACAGATCATCTAAGCAAAAGATCAACAAGGAAATAAAGGCCTTAAATGACACACTGGACCAGATGGACATCACAGATATATTCAGAACATTCCATCCCAAAGCAACAGAATATACATTCTTCTCTAGTGCACATGGAACATTCTCCAGAATAGACCACATCCTGGGTCATAAATCAGGTCTCAATCGGTACCAAAAGATGGAGATCATTCCCTGCATATTTTTGACCACAATGCTCTGAAGCTAGAACTCAATCACAAGAGGAAATTTGGAAGGAACGCAAATACATGGAGCCTAAACAGCATCCTTCTAAAAAATGAATGGGTCAACCAGGAAATTAAAGAAGAATTGAAAAAAATCATGGAAACAAATGATAATGAAAACACAACGGTTCAAAATCTGTGGGACACAACAAAGGCAGTCCTGAGAGGAAAATATATAGCGGTGCAAGCCTTTCTCAAGAAACAAGAAAGGTCTCAAATACACAACCTGACCCTACACCTAAAGGAGCTGGAGAGAGAACAACAAAGAAAGCCTAAACCCAGCAGGAGAAGAGAAATCATAAAGATCAGAGCAGAAATCAATGAAATAGAAACTAAAAAAACAATAGAACAAATCAACAAAACTAGGAGCCGGTTCTTTGAAAGAATTAATAAGATTGACAAACCCTTGGCCAGACTTATCAAAAAGAAAAGAGAAAGGACGCAAATCAATAAAATCATGAATGAAAGAGGAGAGATCACAACCAACACCAAAAAAATACAAACAATTATAAGAACATACTATGAGCAACTCTACGCCAACAAATTTGACAATCTGGAAGAAATGGATACATTTCTAGAGACATATAAACTACCACAACTGAACCAGGAAGAAATAGATAACCTGAACAGACCCATAACCAGTAAGGAGATGGAAATAGTCATCAAAAATCTCCAAACAAACAAAAGTCCAGGACCAGACGGCTTCCCAGGGGAATTCTACCAAACATTTAAAGAAGAATTAATTTCTATTCTCCTGAAACTGTTCCAAAAAATAGAAATGGAAGGAAAACTTCCAAACTCATTCTATGAGGCCAGCATCACCTTGATCCCAAAACCAGACAAGGATCCCACCAAAAAAGAGAATTACAGACCCATATCCTTGATGAACACAGATGCGAAAATTCTCACCAAAATACTGGCCAATAGGATCCAACAGCACATTAAAAGGATTATTCACCACGACCAAGTGGGATTTATTCCAGGGCTGCAAGGTTGGTTCAACATCCGCAAATCCATCAATGTGATACAATACATTAATAAAAGAAAGAGTAAGAACCATATGATACTCTCAATAGATGCCGAAAAAGCGTTTGACAAAGTGCAGCGTCCCTTCCTGATTAAAACTCTTCAAAGTGTAGGGATAGAAGGCACATACCTCAATATTATCAAAGCCATCTATGAAAAACCCACCGCAAATATCATTCTCAATGGAGAAAAACTGAAAGCTTTTCCGCTAAGGTCAGGAACACGGCAGGGATGTCCGTTATCACCACTGCTGTTCAACATAGTACTAGAAGTCCTAGCCTCAGCAATCAGACAACAAAAAGAAATTAAAGGCATCCAAATTGGCAAAGAAGAAGTCAAACTGTCACTCTTTGCAGATGATATGATACTATATGTGGAAAACCCAAAAGGCTCCACTCCAAAACTGCTAGAACTTGTACAGGAATTCAGTAAAGTGTCAGGATATAAAGTCAATGCACAGAAATCAGTCGCATTTCTTTACACTAACAACAAGACAGAAGAAAGAGAAATTGAGGAGTCAGGCCCATTTACAGTCGCACCCAAAACCATAAGATACCTAGGAATAAATCTAACCAAAGAGGCAAAGAATCTGTACTCAGAAAACTATAAAGTCCTCATGAAAGAAATTGAGGAAGACCCAAAGAAATGGAAAAATATTCCATGCTCATGGATTGGAAGAACAAATATTGTGATAATGTCTATTCTGCTTAAAGCAATCTACACATTTAATGCAATCCCTATCAAAATCCCACCCATTTTTTTAAAGAAATAGAACAAATAATCCTAAAATTCATATGGAACCATAAAAGACCTCGAATAGCCAAAGGAATATTGAAAAAGAAAGCCAAAGTCGGTGGCATCACAATTCCAGACTTCAAGCTCTATTACAAAGCTGTCATCATCAAGACAGTATGGTACTGGCACAAAAACAGACATATAGACCAATGGAACAGAATAGAGAGCCCAGAAATAGACCCTCAACTCTATGGTCAACTAATCTTCGACAAAGCAGGAAGGAATATACAATGGAAAAAAGACAGCCTCTTCAACAAATGGTGCTGGGAAAATTGGACAGCCACATGCAGAAAAATGAAATTGGACTATTTCCTTACACCACACACGAAAATAGACTCAAAATGGATGAAGGACCTCAATGTGAGAAAGGAATCTATCAAAATCCTTGAGGAGAATGCAGGCAGCAACCTCTTTGGCCTCAACCGCAGCAACTTCTTCCTAGGAACATCGCCAAAGGCAACAGAAGCAAGGGCAAAAATGAACTATTGGGATTTCATCAAGATCAAAAGCTTTTGCACAGCAAAGGAAACAGTGAACAAAACCAAAAGACAACTGACAGAATGGGAGAAGATATTTGCAAACGACATATCAGATAAAGGGCTAGTATCCAAAATCTATAAAGAGCTTATCAAACTCAATACCCAAAGAACAAATAATCCAGTCAAGAAATGGGCAGAGGACATGAACAGACATTTCTGCAAAGAAGACATCCCGATGGCCAACAGACACATGAAAAAATGCTCCACATCACTCGGCATCAGGGAAATACAAATCAAAACCACAATGAGATACCACCTCACACCCGTCAGAATGGCTAAAATTAACAAGTCAAGAAATGACAGATGCTGGCGAGGATGCGGAGAGAGGGGAACCCTCCTACACTGCTGGTGGGAATGCAAGCTGGTGCAACCACTCTGGAAAATAGTGTGGAGGTTCCTCAAAAAACTGAAAATAGAGCTACCCTATGACCCAGCAATTGCACTCCTGGGTATATATCCTAAAGATACAAACGTGGTGCTCCGAAGGGGCACGTGCCCCCGAATGTTTATAGCAGCAATGTCCACAATAGCCAAACTGTGGAAAGAGCCTAGATGTCCATCAACAGATGAATGGATAAAGAAGATGTGGTATATATACATGATGGAATACTATGCAGCCATCAAAAGACATGAAATCTTGCCATTTGCGACGACGTGGATGGAACTAGAGGGCATCATGCTTAGCGAAATATGTCAATCGGAGAAAGACAGCTATCATATGATCTCTTTGATATGAGGAAGTGGAGATGCAAGGCGGGGGGGGGGTTGGGGGGAGGTAGGAAAAGAAAAAATGAAAAGATGGGTTTGGGAGGGAGACAAACCATAAAAGACTCAATCTCAAGAAACAGACTGAGGGTTGCTGGGGGGAGGTGGGACGGGAGAGGGTGGTGGGGAAATGGACATTGGGGAGGGTATGGGCTATGATGAGTGCTATGAAATGTGTAAACCTGGCGATTCACAGACCTGTACCCCTGGGGATAAAAATACATTATATGTTTATTAAAAAAAAAAAAGAAAGAAAGTGAGGGAATCAAGAAACACTTATCATGCAAATGGATGTCAAAAGAAAGCTGGAAGAGCAAAATATATATT
This sequence comes from Martes martes, assembly GCF_963455335.1. Lineage (NCBI taxonomy): Eukaryota > Metazoa > Chordata > Mammalia > Carnivora > Mustelidae > Martes > Martes martes. Next base: position 64,557,292 of record NC_137895.1, read on the forward strand.
GGACAAAACAAACTTTAAGACAAAGACTGAAAAAAGAGATGAAGAAGGGCACTATATCATAATAAAGGGGACAGTCCAACAATAAATTCTAACAATTGCAAATATTTATGCACCCAACATGGGAACACCCAAATACATAAAACTATTAATAACAACTGAAAAGTAACTTATTGATAATAATACAATAGAAGCAGGGGAATTTAACACCCCCCTACATCAATGGACAGATCATACAAACAGAAAATCAACAAGGAAACAATGATTTTGTATGGCACACTGGACCAGATGGATTTAACAGATATATTTAGAATAGTTCATTCTAAAATAGCAGAATATACATTCTTTTCAAGTGTACATGGGACATTCTCCAGAATAGGTCGAAATCAGGCCTTGATAAATACAAAAAGATTGAGATCATACCAGGCATACTTTCTGACCATAGCGCTATGAAACTTGAAGTCAACAACAAGAAAAAATTTGGAAAGATCACAACTACTTGTGATCTACACAACTTGTAGTGTAGTACACAACTACTACACAACTTGCTACTTAACAATGAAGAGGTCAACTAGAAAATCAAAGAAGAAATTTTAAAATGCCTGGGAACAAATAAGGGAAATACAGAGTGATACAAGTCTACCTTAAGAAGCAAGAGAAATCTCAAATAAATAACCTAACCTTACACCCAAAGGAGTTAGAAAAATAACAACAAACAAAGCTAGCAGAAAGAAGGAAATAATAAGGATTAGAGCAGAAACAAATGATATAGAAACTAAAAAAGCAATAGAACAGATCAATGAAATGAGGAGCTGGTCCTTTGAAAAAATTAATAAAATTGATAGACCTCTGGTCAGACTTATCAAAAAGAAAAGAGAAAGTACCCAAATAAATGAAATCACAAATAAGAAAGGAGAAATAACAACAAACACCACTTAAATACAAATAGTTATAAGAGAATATTATAAAAAAAGGATATGCCAAGAAATTGGACAACCTAGAAGAAATGGGTAAATTACTAGAGACATATTAACTACCAAAACTGAAACAGGAGAAAATAGAAAACTTGAACAATTAACCTGCAAAGAAATTGAACTAGTAATCAAAAAATCTCCCAAAAACAGAAGTCCAGGGACAGATGCGTCTCAGGTGAATTTTATAAGGACTTAAAGAAGAAATGGAAAGGTATTCCATGCCTGTGGATTGGAAGAACAAATATTGTTAAAATGTTTATACTACCTAAAGCAATCTACACAATTAATGCAATCCTGATCAAAATATCAGCATTTTTCACAGAGTTAGAATGAACAATCCTAAAATTGTATGGAACCAGAGAAGACCTCAAAAAGCCAGAGCAACTTTGAAAAAGGAAAGCAAAGCTGAAGGCATCACAATTCTGGACCTCAAGTTATACTGTAAAGCTATATAGCGATCAAAACAACATGGTACAGACTCAAAAATAGACACAGCTCAATAGAACAGAACAGAAAATGCAGAAATGAATGCACAACTATATGGTCAATTAATTCCCAACAAAGCAGGAAAGAATATCCAATGGGGAAAAAAAGATCCCTTCAACAAATGGTGTTGGGAAAACTGGACAGTAACATGCAAAAGAATGAAACTGGACCACTTTCTTACATTACACACAAAAATAAACTCAAAATGGATGAAAGACCTAAATGTGAGATAGGAAACCATTAAAATCCTAGAGAACACAGGCAGCAACCTCCTTCACGTTGGCTATAGCAACTTTTTAATACATTTGTCTCCTGAGGCAAGGAAAAGAAAAGCAAACATAAACTATTGCAACTTTATCAAAATAAAAAGCTTCCGCACAAAAAAGGAAACAATCAATAAAACTAAAAGGCAACCTACTAAATGCAAGAAGATATTTGCAAATGACATAGCTGATAAAGGGTTAGTATCCAAAATCTATGAAGAACTTATCAAACTGAACACCAAAAAACGATCCAATTAAAAAAATGGGCAGAAGACATGGATAGATATTTTCCGAAGAAGACAGCAGATGGCCAACAGACACATGCAAAGATGTTCAACATCATTCATCATCAGGGAAATGCAGATCAAAACTACAATGAGATACCACCTCACCCCATCAGAATGGCTAAAATCAGACACACAAGAAACAAAAGGTATTGGTGAGGATATGAAGAAGAGTGAATCCTCTTGTACTGTTGGTGGGAATGCAAACTAGTAAAGCCACTCTGGAAAACAGTATGGAGTTTCCTCAAAAAGTTAAAAATAGAACTACCTCACCATCCAGCAATCACACTACTAGATATTTACCCAATGAATTCAAAATTACTAATTCAAAGGGACACATGCACCCTGATGTTTATAGTAGCATTATCTACAATAGCCAAATCATGGAAAGAGCCCAAATGTTCATCAAATGATGAATGGATAAAGAAGATGTGAGATACACACACACACACACAGTGGAATATTACTCAGCCATGGAAAAGAATGAAATCTTGCCATTTGCAACAACATGGAGGAATCTAAAGAGTATTATGCTAAGCAAAGTCAGTCAGTCAGAAAAAGACAAAACTACAATGATTTCATTCATATGTGGAATTTAAGAAACAAAACAAATGAGCATAGGGGAGAGAGAGAGAGAGGCAAACCAAAAAACAGACTCTTAATTACAAAGAACAAACTGAGGGTTACCAGAGGGGAGGTTGGTGGGGGGATGGGTGCAACAGGTGATGGGGCTGAAGCACTTGTTGTGATGAGCACCAGGTGACGTATGGAAGTGTTGAATCACTAAATTGTACACCTGAAACTAACATTACGCTGTAAGTTAACTAACTGGATTTTAAATAAAACCTTTTTAAAAAGTTTAAAATCTGCCGCAAAAATATTATAAGATGGAATAAAAGAAGGCAGCATTAGGGAAAAACAAACAGGGCAAAGGAAGTGGTAAAAAGTTATCAATTAAAATGTATAAGGCAAATGAATGAAACCCCAATATAAAGCAGGGGTCACTGACTGGCATAAAAACAAGATTTGACAATCTGATGCCTACATGAGACACACTTAAAATATAAGCGGCTAAAGGCCAGAGTAATTTAAAGTCTGTTATATCTGAACAAATACAAAAAAAAAAATCTGGTGTTTTTTACCATGGCAAAAAATAAGGACAAATTAATAAGATTATAATTAATCAAATAAATTTATACATAGTCATATTAAATAACAAACTATCTAACAATATGGCATGCGTCTATTCCAAATAACGTAGTAACAATATATTCTGAAGAAAAATAGATTAAAAATGGGAAATATCACTATATCTGAAAACCTCATCAGTTTACAATGTCAAGTTTTGTAGATATCAAATTAAGAATCAAGATAAAACAGGGCGCCTGGGTGGCTCAGTGGGTTAAGCCTCTGCCTTCGGCTCAGGTCATGATCTCAGGGTCTTGGGATCGAGCTCTGCATTGGGCTCTCTGCTCAGCAGGGAGTCTGCTTCCCCCCCTCTCTCTGCCTGCCTCTCTGCCTACTTGTGATCTCTGTCTGTCAAATAAATAAATAAAATCTTTAAAAAAAAAGAATAAAGATAAAATAATTTGAAAAACTGTATTAAATAATAAATGACATAAGTTTGTAATAGCAAAAATGTAATGACAAGACAGAAAAACCATCTTTTTTTTTTTTTTTTACTAATTCCATATCGATTACTTTTTATAATTGCTTAGGTAAGAAAAATAAAATATATTAGAAAGACAGAAAACCTATATATCTTATATTTTTGCCTTCCCTAACGTGATGAATAACAAAAGCAATCTCTAAAATTGCTCAACTACGTGAAAAATTTTGAATTATCCCTTTAATGCCTGTATCATGGAGAAAATCCAGGTGATAATTAAATATTTTTAAAGGATATATATGTGTGTGTGTGTGTGTGTGTGTGCATAAACATTTATATATATAAAATTCATATATAGAATAATAAACATACCATCGGGAATATCTTAATATTATGGAACATAACCCTCACATACGATAGTAAATGTTAAAAGAGATAGAATATAACACCCATTACATTTTTTTTATTCCTATAGAGATGCTTAACTTGTTTAAAAATCAGAGAAAATAACCAGAAAACAAGATCCAGATAAGGCAAATTTCTTTCCTGTGAGTGTGTATGTATGCGTGTATGAGAGAGAGAGAATGTGTTTCACAAGGAGATTTATCATGGCCTTAGAGACAAAAAATATTATAAATATAACCACCACAAGTAACAATAAAAACTCTCACAGATGGAACAGCTTCCCCCGGACCAGCCACTGTGCTCAGCAATTTTCATTTTTATCTCATTAACCTGTGACTCTCCACCGTCTATTCTGCTATTCCTCTCAACTTCCACTAAGTCACGCATGATAGAAGTTGGCCTATCAGACAGGGCTGGCATAACACTGCTAGAGACTGTTAAGGTCGACTTTGTAAGTAACTTTGGATAACATAATAGAAAACCTATCATTTCAATCATTCTAAAGTAGCTAAAATAAGCATCAGAAGTTTTATGACAAAAGGGAAATAATTTGAAATGTGAACATCTTATTAAACATGACATTATATTATTTGTATTAGATACCACTATAAACAGTTTCAGTGGCATAGAAATTAAGATGTTGATATTCATTTGATATTTCACTTTCTCAAATGAAACCTTACCCTACTCTAGTCTCTCTCTCAAATAATTGCCTTTAGCTCTCTGTGTGCTGTTCAGAATTTATTTTAGAGGCTTTGGGTTTTTTTTTTTTCTTAAGATTTATTTATTTGACAGGGAGAGAGAGAGAAAGTACAAACAGGGGGGAATGGCAGGCAGAGGAAAAAGGAAAAGCAGGCTCTCCACACAGCAGGGGGAGCCCGATGTGGGACTCGAACGCAGGACCCTGAGATCATGACCTGAGCCAAATCAACTAAGCCTAACCAACTAACCACCCAGCCAGGCGCCCCAATTTTAGAGTTTTTAAAATTTTTTTATTTATTTTATTTTTTTAGAGGTTTTGAAAGAACAAGAACATAAAAGGTTATTGGATGCCTCTATATACAATATTCATGATTTTTGTTACAATTATTACCGATAGCATGGTGACAATCAATAAATATCCGTCAAAACTTATTCCATAAATGAAACTCTTGAGTTCCAATTTTTAAAAAGTAGACCTCAAGGTGAGGTTAAATGCAAAGGAACAAATGTATCCCCCAAGTAAACTAATTTAGCATTATTTATACCACTTCCCATATAAACACCATATGGATGGTAACTAGACATTTGGTGGTGATTACTTTGAAACTTATACAATGTTATATATATGCCAATTTTAAATGCCAAAAATAATAAATAAATATAAATACCCTATGGCATATATACCACATAATTGAGTATTTAAATAGCCCATAACCAAACCAACAATGCCATCAATTTCTATAAAAGCCCATCGTTGAATCAGATTCATTTATCAACATAGCCCTGACCTAATACTTCTAGAACTCTTACGGACAAATGGTGACATACAAAATGAATCTTTTGCAAAAATAGCTATTAATTTCTATGTTCCACTCTTTTCCACAGCTTGAACAGAATTTCACTGTTCTTTCCTTGAAGTACAAAACCAAAATATAACATTGTTAAGATTATTAAAACTGTCCAACAAATACCTAGATGAGGTTTCAAATGTCATTTCTACTGACCTTGCAAAAATGTTAGACAAGACTGCATCACTGTGATAGGGCTCCCAGAGAATGTGGAGGAAGCCAACGACCACATCTTCAACCTAGTGGAGGAACATCTGGCTGATGGGGTTGACAGCAACGCACCGCAGGTGTACATGAAGCCACCAGCCCATGAGGAGTCCAAGGAGCCCTCCAAGGGCTTTGTGGTACGGGATGCTCCCTGGACTGCCAACAGCAGCAAGAAGACTCCTAATATGAGCAGCTCTGAAGAATTTTCCAGCTTTGGGGCTCAGGTGGCACCCAAGACTCTCTTACAGGGCCCCAAATGATAATGACCAAAGAGCAGAAACCTCTCCAGCCTACTGATCCAAACCCCACTACACATGGTTTGTCTCAGTCTGGACCCTCCGTATATTGTTCACACTTCTTCCTCCCCGAGGTCTATCAGTGAAGCCAGGGGTGCCAGCATCCTGCCTGCACTCAGGATCTGCTCCCTGACACCTTTGCTCTGGGATGGCTCTCCACTGTTGTGAACACTAATGGAGGTAATTGGACATTTCCCTCTAAGTGCCCTGGCTTGTCCAGCATGTCGGCAGGCTCCGGCCTCTGCTGTGAGAGTTCCACAGCTGTGGCTGACTCTACTTCCCATGTCATGACCTCAGGAAATAAATTTCCTTGACTTAAAGAAAAAAAAAAATGTTAGGGACCAGTGAAACTGGATTCTCTTGCTCTGAAGAGTACCATGGACCCTTCCATGCAGAAATACAGCAGCAAAAGCAAACTCTTATATAGAACAAAAAAACTGAGGAGTAAATAATCACTTGGTAGAGTAATACACCTTTCTGGACACCTCAAGGCACTTTACAGACAACCCTTGGGGTAAGCATTTCTATCTTCATGATGGACTGAGTAGGAAGGCTGGAAGTACCTGGCCAAAGGAAGAGCAAGTCATGACGGTGATGAGGCAAATGCAAAGCTGATAAAGGTAGCAGCTGCTGGCTAATGTGCCCTTCCTGTGGTTGTGCTAAATGCTTTCCATTTTACATTAGCCTCGTAACACTCTAGGATGCTGATATCATTGCCTGCGATCCCACCCTTTACAGGCAGGTCCAGGCTTAGAGAAGTTAATCCATACGTCCAGGATCACAGCACTAGGAAATTGCAAGAGGCAAGCTTTCAAATCCAAAGTCTGAGCTCTCTCTCTCTCTCTCTCTTTTTTTAATGGTTTTTATTTACTTATTTGACAGAGAGAGAGAAGGAGAGAGAGCACAAGCAGGGGGAGCAGCAGGCAGAGGGAGAGGGAGAAGCAGGCTCCCCGCTAAGCAGGGAGCCTGATGTGGGCCTGGATCCCAGGACTTTGGGATCATGACCTGAGCCAAAGGCAGACGCTTAACTGGCTGAGCCACCCAGGAGGCCCCAAAGTTCAAGCTCTTAACCATCCTACTCATGCAGCCTTCTGAAAATTATTTTCAATGTGATGTATAATGTTGTTTCTTGCAATGAGAACAGTTGGAACAAGGCCAATTTTTGAATAAGTTGAGACAAATAGCTAATAAAAAAAACTTTTATTTTATAAAATAAAAGGGAAGATTTTTCTTCTTTTTTTTTCATCTCATTGACCAATGGGACACTGTGACTACCTTGGGCAGGAAGACTGCAGAGGCAAAGGTGACACTGCTATTGTGATGAGCATTGTTCATACTCGAATCTGGGCATTCTTCTCATTTCAGGACCAATTACATTGTCCCTTTGGAGTCACTAGGCATTTTTTGCTTGAACAAAAGATAAGGAATTATATTTGGAAGTAGTCATGGCTGGATTTTTAAAAATAAATATCACAGACTTATTAGTAAAATGGCCCAAATCCAAAAATTGGGATAAAGGTGTGGCATAGGTCCAATGTTGGTGTGAGAGTAGATGTGCATGAATTTAACATCATTTTCATTTCCCACTTACCCAATGTCCTTGTTTAGGGTGGACCAAGGTAATTGGCAAATTTTCAGACTAAACTTAAATTCTTAAAGACATTTCGGTAGCCATGCCAACTACAAAACTGGTAGGAAAACTGATAGTAAAATGGGCTTTGGAAAGTAAATTATTCAAAGAACAGATGGATTGAAAGTTGACAACTTTCAACATAGTAACACACACAAACACAAAGACTTATAGAGCAGGCAGTGGCATCTTTCTTCTATGCAAGATGCTTTAGGGTATTTTCTAAACACATGGTCCTCCCTCTTTCTTAAAAACTGATCTCTATTTCATTTCATTTTTAGGATAAGTCTCTTCTCCCACAAATATGTTTCAATGTTTGGTAAATAATCACATTTTATATGTAACTGTTGATAGGGAATTTCTGAGAAAGCTTAACATCACACAAGGCTGGCCTCCTAAACTGACTGACTGTGAGACAATAACACAAGAGAATGACTGGGTTTGCAGGACTATTTACTGACCGAACAACTTGAAATGAGTGGGCAAATACCCATTGTTATTATATCACATTATTAGATCATGTTGCTCATTAAACTTGTCCACCTACCAATCTGGAGTAGCCTGCCTCTTTCTTCCACCAATCCTTCCCCTCTATGTATGGGGGCCTATTGGCAAACCAACAAGGACCAAAGCTAACAGTATGGTCTTGGAGCCAGACCAGCTGTGTTTCAATCCCCCAGCTCTGCTACCTACCATCTGGGAAATCTTGGGCAAGTTACTTACCCTCTCTACGCCTCTGTACTTTTCTCAATTATAAAATGGGGACAATAATAGTATCGACTTTATAATTCTATTATGAAGAATGAAGGGGTTATTTAATGTTATTGAATATCTCCCAAACATACCTATTCCTTATACTAAAAACAGAGGGGTTACTATGGTTAGGACAGGTTATGTGATTTCCCCAAAGTCACAAAGTTAATAAGCACCAAAGGTGGGCTTAGTGGCCACCTACTTCACATCTTGTGTCATTATTTTCTCTATGATCTTCAGGACCATGATTTTAAATTATGTGATGATTTACTTTCTTTTCAATGTCAAATCTTGCATAAACTCTTTGGTTATATCAGAGGTAATTACTATGTGCAAACTACATGCAAATTAACTACATATTAAAGGACAGAGAGGAGACAAAAAGAGTTGCATCTAACAATAAAATCCTACAAACTTCTCTTACCATTATTATTTTTTCTTTTTTTCTTTTTTCTTTTTTAATTTTTTATTTTAATAAACATATAATGTATTTTTATCCCCAGGGGTACAGGTCTGTGAATCGTCAGGTTTACACATTTCACAGCACTCATCATAGCCCATACCCTCCCCAATGTCCATTTCCCCACCACCCTCTCCCGTCCCCACTCTCCCCAGCAAACCTCAGTCTGTTTCTTGAGATTGAGTCTTTTATGGTTTGTCTCCCTCCCAAACCCATCTTTTCATTTTTTCTTTTCCTACCTCCCCCCAACCCCCCCCCCGCCTTGCATCTCCACTTCCTCATATCAAAGAGATCATATGATAGCTGTCTTTCTCCGATTGACATATTTCGCTAAGCATGATGCCCTCTAGTTCCATCCACGTCGTCGCAAATGGCAAGATTTCATGTCTTTTGATGGCTGCATAGTATTCCATCATGTATATATACCACATCTTCTTTATCCATTCATCTGTTGATGGACATCTAGGCTCTTTCCACAGTTTGGCTATTGTGGACATTGCTGCTATAAACATTCGGGGGCACGTGCCCCTTCGGAGCACCACGTTTGTATCTTTAGGATATATACCCAGGAGTGCAATTGCTGGGTCATAGGGTAGCTCTATTTTCAGTTTTTTGAGGAACCTCCACACTATTTTCCAGAGTGGTTGCACCAGCTTGCATTCCCACCAGCAGTGTAGGAGGGTTCCCCTCTCTCCGCATCCTCGCCAGCATCTGTCATTTCTTGACTTGTTAATTTTAGCCATTCTGACGGGTGTGAGGTGGTATCTCATTGTGGTTTTGATTTGTATTTCCCTGATGCCGAGTGATGTGGAGCATTTTTTCATGTGTCTGTTGGCCATCGGGATGTCTTCTTTGCAGAAATGTCTGTTCATGTCCTCTGCCCATTTCTTGACTGGATTATTTGTTCTTTGGGTATTGAGTTTGATAAGCTCTTTATAGATTTTGGATACTAGCCCTTTATCTGATATGTCGTTTGCAAATATCTTCTCCCATTCTGTCAGTTGTCTTTTGGTTTTGTTCACTGTTTCCTTTGCTGTGCAAAAGCTTTTGATCTTGATGAAATCCCAATAGTTCATTTTTGCCCTTGCTTCTGTTGCCTTTGGCGATGTTCCTAGGAAGAAGTTGCTGCGGTTGAGGCCAAAGAGGTTGCTGCCTGCATTCTCCTCAAGGATTTTGATAGATTCCTTTCTCACATTGAGGTCCTTCATCCATTTTGAGTCTATTTTCGTGTGTGGTGTAAGGAAATAGTCCAATTTCATTTTTCTGCATGTGGCTGTCCAATTTTCCCAGCACCATTTGTTGAAGAGGCTGTCTTTTTTCCATTGTATATTCCTTCCTGCTTTGTCGAAGATTAGTTGACCATAGAGTTGAGGGTCTATTTCTGGGCTCTCTATTCTGTTCCATTGATCTATATGTCTGTTTTTGTGCCAGTACCATACTGTCTTGATGATGACAGCTTTGTAATAGAGCTTGAAGTCTGGAATTGTGATGCCACCGACTTTGGCTTTCTTTTTCAATATTCCTTTGGCTATTCGAGGTCTTTTATGGTTCCATATGAATTTTAGGATTATTTGTTCTATTTCTTTAAAAAAATGGGTGGGATTTTGATAGGGATTGCATTAAATGTGTAGATTGCTTTAAGCAGAATAGACATTATCACAATATTTGTTCTTCCAATCCATGAGCATGGAATATTTTTCCATTTCTTTGGGTCTTCCTCAATTTCTTTCATGAGGACTTTATAGTTTTCTGAGTACAGATTCTTTGCCTCTTTGGTTAGATTTATTCCTAGGTATCTTATGGTTTTGGGTGCGACTGTAAATGGGACTGACTCCTCAATTTCTCTTTCTTCTGTCTTGTTGTTAGTGTAAAGAAATGCGACTGATTTCTGTGCATTGACTTTATATCCTGACACTTTACTGAATTCCTGTACAAGTTCTAGCAGTTTTGGAGTGGAGCCTTTTGGGTTTTCCACATATAGTATCATATCATCTGCAAAGAGTGACAGTTTGACTTCTTCTTTGCCAATTTGGATGCCTTTAATTTCTTTTTGTTGTCTGATTGCTGAGGCTAGGACTTCTAGTACTATGTTGAACAGCAGTGGTGATAACGGACATCCCTGCCGTGTTCCTGACCTTAGCGGAAAAGCTTTCAGTTTTTCTCCATTGAGAATGATATTTGCGGTGGGTTTTTCATAGATGGCTTTGATAATATTGAGGTATGTGCCTTCTATCCCTACACTTTGAAGAGTTTTAATCAGGAAGGGACGCTGCACTTTGTCAAACGCTTTTTCGGCATCTATTGAGAGTATCATATGGTTCTTACTCTTTCTTTTATTAATGTATTGTATCACATTGATGGATTTGCGGATGTTGAACCAACCTTGCAGCCCTGGAATAAATCCCACTTGGTCGTGGTGAATAATCCTTTTAATGTACTGTTGGATCCTATTGGCCAGTATTTTGGTGAGAATTTTCGCATCTGTGTTCATCAAGGATATGGGTCTGTAATTCTCTTTTTTGGTGGGATCCTTGTCTGGTTTTGGGATCAAGGTGATGCTGGCCTCATAGAATGAGTTTGGAAGTTTTCCTTCCATTTCTATTTTTTGGAACAGTTTCAGGAGAACAGGAATTAATTCTTCTTTAAATGTTTGGTAGAATTCCCCTGGGAAGCCGTCTGGTCCTGGACTTTTGTTTGTTTGGAGATTTTTGATGACTGTTTCCATCTCCTTACTGGTTATGGGTCTGTTCAGGTTATCTATTTCTTCCTGGTTCAATTGTGGTAGTTTATATGTCTCTAGAAATGTATCCATTTCTTCCAGATTGTCAAATTTGTTGGAGTAGAGTTGCTCGTAGTATGTTCTTATAATTGTTTGTATTTCTTTGGTGTTGGTTGTGATCTCTCCTCTTTCATTCATGATTTTATTGATTTGCGTCCTTTCTCTTTTCTTTTTGATAAGTCTGGCTAGGGGCTTATCAATCTTATTAATTCTTTCAAAGAACCGGCTCCTAGTTTTGTTGATTTGTTCTATTGTTTTTTTAGTTTCTATTTCATTGATTTCTGCTCTGATCTTTATGATTTCTCTTCTCCTGCTGGGTTTAGGCTTTCTTTGTTGTTCTCTCTCCAGCTCCTTTAGGTGTAGGGTTAGGTTGTGTATTTGAGACCTTTCTTGTTTCTTGAGAAAGGCTTGCACCGCTATATATTTTCCTCTCAGGACTGCCTTTGTTGTGTCCCACAGATTTTGAACTGTTGTGTTTTCATTATCATTTGTTTCCATGAATTTTTTCAATTCTTCTTTAATTTCCTGGTTGACCCATTCATTTTTTAGAAGGATGCTGTTTAGGCTCCATGTATTTGCGTTCTTTCCAAATTTCCTCTTGTGATTGAGTTCGAGCTTCAGAGCATTGTGGTCTGAAAATATGCAGGGAATGATCTCCATCTTTTGGTACCGATTGAGACCTGATTTATGACCCAGGATGTGGTCTATTCTGGAGAATGTTCCATGTGCACTAGAGAAGAATGTATATTCTGTTGCTTTGGGATGGAATGTTCTGAATATATCTGTGATGTCCATCTGGTCCAGTGTGTCATTTAAGGCCTTTATTTCCTTGTTGATCTTTTGCTTAGATGATCTGTCCATTTCAGTGAGGGGAGTGTTAATGTCCCCTGCTATTATTGTATGACTGTCGATGTATTTCTTTGATTTTGTTATTAATTGGTTTATATAGTTGGCTGCTCCCATGTTAGGGGCATAGATATTTAAGATTGTTAGGTCGTCTTGTTGGACAGACCCTTTGAGTATGATATAGTGTCCTTCCTCATCTCTTATTATAGTCTTTGGCTTAAAATCTAATTGATCTGATAGAAGGATTGCCACCCCAGCTTTCTTCTGATGTCCATTAGCATGGTACATTGTTTTCCACCCCCTCACTTTAAATCTGGAGGTGTCTTCAGGTCTAAAATGAGTTTCTTGTAGGCAGCATATTGATGGGTTTTGTTTTTATCCATTCTGATACCCTGTGTCTTTTGATTGGGCCATTTAGCCCATTAACATTCAGGGTAACTCTTGAGAGGTATGAATTTAGTGCCATTGTATTGCCTGTAAGGTGACTGTTACTGTATATTGTCTCTGTTTCTTTCTGATCTACTACTTTTAGGGTCTCTCTTTGCTTAGAGGACCCCTTTCAATATTTCCTGTAGAGCTGGTTTGGTGTTTGCAAATGCTTTCAGCTTTTGTTTGTCCTGGAAGCTCTTTATCTCTCCTTCTATTTTCAATGATAGCCTAGCCGGATATAGTATTCTTGGCTGCATGTTTTTCTTGTTTAGTGCTCTGAATATATCATGCCAGTTCTTTCTGGCCTGCCAGGTCTCTGTGGATAGGTCCGCTGCCAATCTAATGTTTTTACCCTTGTATGGTACAGACTTCTTTTCCCGGGCTGCTTTCAGGATTTTCTCTTTGTCGCTAAGACTTGTAAATTTTACTATCAGGTGACGAGGTGTGGACCTATTTTTATTGATTCGGAGGGGCGTTCTTAGCATCTCCTGGATTTTGATGTTTGTTCCCTTTGCCATATTAGGGAAATTCTCTCCAATAATTGTCTCCAATATACCTTCTGCTCCCCTCTCTCTTTCTTCTTCTTCTGGAATCCCAATTATTCTAATGTTGTGTCGTCTTATGGTGTCGCTTATCTCTCGAATTCTCTCCTCGTGGTCCAGTATTTGTCTCTCTTTTGCTCAGCTTCTTTATTCTCTGTCATTTGGTCTTCTATGTCACTAATTCTTTCTTCTGCCTCATTTATCCTAGCAGTGAGAGCTTCCATTTTTGATTGCACCTCATTAATAGCTTTTTTGATTTCAACTTGGTTAGATTTTAGTTCTTTTATTTCTCCAGGAAGGGCTTTTATCTCTCCGGAGAGGGTTCCTCTAATATCTTCTATGCCTTTTTCGAGCCCGGATAGAGCCTTGAGAATTGTCATTCTGAACTCTAGATCTGTCATGTTACCAATGTCCGTACTGATTAGGTCTCCAGCCTTCCGTACGGCCTTTTGTTCTTTTTTTTGAGGTGATTTTTTCCACCTTGTCATTTTGTCCAGATAAGATTTGCTTTCTCCTGCGGTGGAATTCCATTGTTCTTGGTGAGTGAAGTTGGTCTTGGCTGGGTTTCTTGTTGATCTTCTGGGGGAGTTACCTGTTGTAGTGATTCTCAAGTGTCTTTGCCGCAGGCGGAATTGCACCGCCCTTGCCAGGGGCCGGGCTAAGTAATCCGCTCTGGTTTGCTTTCTGGAGCTTTTGTTCCCTGAGCGCTTTCCGTAGAGTTCTGGAGGACGGGAATGAAGATGGCGGCCTCCCAATCTCTCGGTCCGGAGGAGCCAAGAGCTTGGGGTTCCGCTCCTCAGTGCGCCCTCGGAGAAAAGTGCCCAACCGCCCGACCTCCCTGGCCTGCTGTCGCACCCTGAGGAAAGCAGTCAATTGCTGGAACCTGGAGAAAAGCACCCGGTCGCTTCCGTCTCCGTGGCCTCCGGCCGCGCTCTGAGGCCACCCAGCCTGCGACTGGCACAAGGTAACCCCGGGCTGAGAGCTCGCTCCTCGGGTTTGTCGCTGTAGCTGGCTTTCCCGCTCTAATACCTGCGAGCTCTGTGGCACTCAGACACCCCCAGTCCTTCTGTGACCCCGCGGGACCTGGGGTTATGCTGACCCCGCCTGGGTTTCCCCCTGGTTTAGCCTCTGGAGCGATGTCTCCCAGTGGAGCGGACTTTTAAAAGTCCCGATTTTGTGCTCCGTTGCTCTGCCGCTTGCCAGGAGCCGGCCCCTCCCCCCGGGGTCTATCCTCCCGTTGCTTTGGATTCACTTCTCCGCAGGTCCTACCTTTCAGAAAGTGATTGATCTTCTGTTTCTAGAATTGTTGCTCTTCTTCTCTTCAATTTCCCGTTGGATTTGTAGGTGTTCACAATGGTTAGATAAGCTATCTAGCTGATCTCCTGCTACCAGATGTCGTCTCAGCCTGCTACTTCTCCGCCATCTTGACTCCTCCGATTCCCTCACTTTCAAGCAGGAATCTTTAGGTCTAAAATGAGTCTCTTGAAGGCAGCATATAAATGGGCCTTGTTTTTGTTTTTTTTTTTTTTAATTCATTCTTATACCCTATGTCTTTTGATTACACCATTTAGTCCATTTACATTCAGAGTAATTATTGAAAGACATGTGTTTAGTGCTATTTTATTACTTATTTTATTGTTGCTTCTCGACATTTTCTCTGTTCCTTTCTTGTTTTTGTCATTTTTGGTCTTGCTTTCCATTCAAAGAGACCCCTTCAATAATTCTTTCAGGGGTGGTATAGTGGTCATGATCCTTTAGTTTTTGTTTGGAAATTCTTTATCTGTCTTTCTATTCTGAATGGTAGACTTTCTGGGTAGAGTATTCTTGGCTGCAGATTTTTCCCATTCAGCACATTGAATATATCAATGCCACTCTCTTCTGGCTTGCCAGGTTTCTGTTGAGAAATCTGCAACTTGCCTCATATGTCTTCTCTTGTAAGTTAAGGACTTCTTTTGTCTTGTTGCTTTTAAGATTTTTTCTTTATTCCTATATTTTGCAAAGTTAATTATGGTATGTCTTCATGTTGGACTGTTTTTATTGATTTTGATAGTAGTTCTCAGTACCTCCTGGATCTGGATGTCTGCTTCCTTCCCCATATTAGGGAACTTTTCAAGCACTATTTCCAAAAATAAATTTACTGCCCCCTTTCCTCTCTCTTCTTCCTCTGAAACTTCTGTTATACCAGTGTTACTACATTTGATGGAGTCACTGAGTTCCCTGTCTATGCTTATGTTCCATAATTATTCTTGTTCTTTTTTTCAGCTTCATTGTTTTCCATTATTTTGTTTTCTATATCACTTATTCATTCCTCTTCTTCTTTCAGCCTTGTGTTCATTGCATCAAGTCTGTTTTCAACTTCAGTTATATTTTTTATTTGTAAATGATTCTTAAATCTTTCATCTCTGTGATAAGGATCTCCCAGAAGTCTTCCATTCTTTTCTCAAGCCCAGTGAGTATCCTAATGATTGTTGCTTTAAATTCTCCATTAGGTATAATCCTTATATCTGTTTTAATTACCTTTCTTGCTGTGACCTTATCTTGTTCTTTCATTTGGGATGAATTCCTCCATCTTGGCATTTTGTCTGAGTTTCTGCCTCTTCTCTGTGTTAGAAAAAAAACTGTGTGTCTCCTGCTCTTGAGAGTATTGGCTTTATGAAGAAGAGGTCATATAGTGTCCAGGGCCTGGTGCTTCAGAGAGTGATTCTTATGTGTGCTGCATGAGCTCTGCTGTTGTTTTGGCTGCTCTATCCTTCAGGCCAGTCCTCTGCAGAGGCTTTCCTTGCCTGCAGGGGGCCTTGTTTGGTCCTTGACCAGAATGTAGCAAGTTTTAACTAGGCGTGCTCTGGTCTGCTTATGAAATGAGTCCTGACAACACTTCCATCAGAACCAAGGCCTTGCAGAACTCTATGGTAGGGAAAAGTGGGGGCAGGGGTTTCTGCTGGTCTTCTGGAGAAGGAGCTCACCACGTTGGGACTGAGGCAAGCTTGACTGAAAGGTGCAGCCCCACCAGAGCACAGGGATGTGGGACTAGGTGTAAGCAGGTTAGGCAGCCAGTGTGGGCACAGCACTGCTTCTTGTAGGTGACTCTGTGTTTATGCTGATGGGTGGGGGAGGGAAATGGTACCAGCCAGCTCCTTTGTCCCCAGAGAGGCATCTCTGTGATCTCTATCTCTCAAGGATGCACTCCAAGAGGAGCGAATAATCTTCCTACTGTGTGCCCCAGTTATTCTTCAGATCACCATTTCTGCACTGCCTGTTTCTGGGTTGTTTGCTTGCCATCTCTCCAGGAGCAGGGAAGCACTCTCAGGGCTCTATCCCAGCCAAGCCCACTGACCTTTATAAGCCCCACTGGTTGCAAGAAGTCATGAAAATCAGCCCCTCTCATTTTCCTAGCCAATGGCTTTGGGAAAACGTTCTCCTGGTGCATTCTTCTGTGTCCTCCTCTCACTCTCACCTTTCCCTGAGAGTAGGCTCCCTCCCCTCTGCAGCACTGATGATCGATTTCTCCCCCAGACCCTGTCTCCACACTTCCTACCTTCTTGGATGTGGCCACTTCTCTTCCTTTAGTTGTGGAGTTTGTAATGTCAGTCTTCAAGTTGATTTCTGGGGTATTTAGGATGATTTCATAGTTATCTAATTGTGTTCGTGGGACAAGACGTGCCTAATGTCCTCCTACTCCATTGCTGTCTTCTCCAATAACTGATTTTAAACTTTTTATTGCCAAATGAAGAGATTATTTATCAATCTGAATCCATATTTTTCACAACAATACATCTTGACACAGTTGTCATCATTACTTTTAATATACATTTCAATTAAATATGTTAACTTTGAATAACCTATTGGAGGTGATATGAAATCTAAATTATATGCTGGCATTTCCATTGACATAGCCTGGGACACTTTGTAAAATATTATTTATATTTTATGTATCTCAAAATGACTCTTATGTATCTCAATAATTGACTCTTTATATGGTATTTCTAACCATTCCTTTTGTTAACTGCTATCCACTGGTCCTTAATAGTTATCTGTCATTTCATTCTCTTTGTTGGAATATTTTCAGCTGTGAGACTTCTTTGATAATTATTTTCAGATTTTTGAGGTTTTCTGTCATTTTCAAAAGCTATCTTTTGTCTTCAAAGAAAAACGACCTTTCCTGGGTTCTATTCTTTTATGATGCCTCCTTTTCCCCTTAGCTTTGGGTTGATTTCCCTTGAAGCCTGCCTTGTGCCTCAAGTCTGAGTATCAGGGTGTTCTTACCTTTTTAGTAAGATAGGGCCTGTTCCTTGCAGCTGTCAGTCTCTAGAAAACTAAGATGTATAGTCAATAGAGATAGTTAGATGAGAAAAAGTATAATCCATCACATGAGATTGCTCTCAACTCACCAAACATTTATTTCTATCATAAGTTCTGCCATCAGCAAGGCAGTGGTTGTCCTATGTTCCTTTGATCTCCAATTTACTGTTCTCCAAACTGTGCCAAATCTTAAGTGCCAAAGGGGTTGTATTATGACTTCATCTCATCTGGTGACCTGAAAAAAATTCTTCCCTTTTTTTTGGTGGATCTCAAGACAAAATTAATACCTTGTGTCATTCATTTATTAGGCCTTTCCTTCAACTCCCAAGAATCCAGACATATATACATTATAAAAGTAAAAATTCTCTTTAGAAGAAGATTCTGGAGGAAATTTGATCTTTGACTTCTCCATATGAATTTATCAAAGTGTCTACACTCAATCTATGCAATCCAGAGTACAATAAAAATATCCCATTAATCACATCTTCATCTTCTTTCATGCCTTTTTACTAGACCTCATATTCTTTCGTTCATGTGTTTCAAACTTTAAAAATGTGACAAGTAATTACCCACATATATTTCAATGAAGATTGTTTCCAACTGGCTTTTCATATTTGTTCAAGTTATCTATAATATAATTTGATATCTTGACAGTTCATAAAGTTATCTTTAATTTAAACTTAAAATTGCACTTTGTTGAGGTAAATAATTGGTACTCTGTAAACTACAGAACAGTTATGAAAGAAATTGAGGAAGACACAAATAGGAAAACATTCCATGCTCATGAATTGGAAGAATAAATATTGTTAAAATGTCTGTGCTACCTGAAGCAATCTACACATTCAATGCAGTCCCTATCAAAATACCACCAGCATTTTTCACAGAGCTGGAACAAATAATCCTAAAATTTGTATGACACCAGAAAAGATCCCCAAAGAGCCAAATGAATGTTGAAAAAGAAAACCAAAGCTGGTGGCATCACAATTCTAGACTTCAAGCTGTATTACAAAGCTGTAATCATCAAGACAGTATCATACTGGCACAAAAACATATACATTATGGAACAGAATAGAGAACCCAGAAGTGGACCCTCAACTCTATGGTCAACTAATTGATAAAGTAGGAAAGAATATTGAATGGAGAATGGACAGTCTCTTCAACAAATGATGTTGAGAAAATTGGACAGCCACATGCAGAAGAATGAAACTGGACCATTTCCTTACACCATACACAAAAATAGACGCAAAATGGATGAAAGACCTCCTGTGAGGCAGGAATCCATCAAAATCCTAGAGGAGAACATAGGTAGCAATGTCTTTGACCTCAGCCACAGCAACATCTTAGTAGACACGTCTCCAGAGGGAAGGTAAACAAAAGCAAAAATGAACTATTGGGACTTGCATCTACATAAAAAGCTTTTGCACAGCAAACAGTCAACAAAACTAAAAGGCAACCTATGGAATGGGAGAAGATATTCACAAATGTCTTATCAGATAAAGAGCTAGTGTCTAAAATCTATAAAGAACTTATCAAATTCATTACCCCAAAAACAATCTAATCAAGAAATGGGCAGAAATAAACAGACATTTCTCCAAAGAAGACATCCAAATGGCCAATAGACATATGAAAAAATGCTCAACATCACTCAGCATCAGGGAAATACAGATCAAAACCACAATGAGATACCACCTCACACCAGTCAGAATGGCTAAAATTGACAAGTCAAGAAACAACAGATGTTGGCAAGGATGTGGAAAAAGTGGTGGATGGATAAATAAGATACTATGTGTATATATATATACACACACACATGTATAGACAGACACACACACATATACATACAATGGAATATTACTCAGCCATGAAAAAAGATTGAAATCTTGCCATTTCTAACAGCATGGGTGGAACTAGAGGGTATTATGTTAAGTGAAATAAGTCAGTCAGAGAAAGACAAATATGATATGATTTCACTCATATGTGGAATTTAAGAAACAAAACAGATGAACATAGGAGAAGGGAAAGAAAAATAAAATAAGGTGAAATCAGAGAGAGAGAGACAAACCATAAGAGCCTCTTAACTATAGGAAACAAACTGAGGGTTGCTGGAGGGGAGGTTGGTGGGGGGATGGGGTAATTGGGTGATGGGCATTAAGGAGGGCATGCGATTTAATGAACACTGGGTGTCATATGCAACTGATAAATCACTAAACTCTACCTCTGAAACTAAAGAAACAAACAAACTGAAAACATTTGAACTATAATAAACATGTTTATTTTTAAAAATTCCACTTTGCATTTTGATGTCCTTTGGTACACCAATTATTCTCAAATTGGATATCTTGGTTTTATCCTTGGTTTGTAGATTTCTTTCTTTGTCATTGTCTGTGTACCTTTGGTGTACTTTCACTTGTTCTGTTATTGTTCTTTTAATATCGCAAATTCTTCATTCTTGATGTCAGTTCTGCTCCTAATGGTCTTCTCTGATGCTTGACTGCTTTTATAGGACTTACAGATTTCACATAGCTTTTTCTTTTAAGGTTGTATTTATTTATTTGAGAAAGAGGGAGAGAGAGAGCAGGGGAGGGACAGGGAGGAGGGAGAAGCAGACTCCCTGCCTAGCACGTAGCCCAACATGGGATTTGATCCCAGGGCCTCTGGGATCATGACCCGAGCTGAATGCAGTCACTTAACTAACTGAGCCACCCAGGTACCCCACACAGCTTTGGTATCTTTGCTCTTGTTTTGGTAATGACTATGTCTTCCTTTAAAGTAGTGAGTGTCAAAATAAATAAATAAATAAATAAAGTAATGAATGTCAATTGCTCTATAATAACATAAGCAGTTTCTAGATGATGGTTATTTTGTCTAACTTCCTGTCTCTTTAGTATTTGCCCTAATAAAACTTGGTTTTTCAAAAATATTATTTTTGTTCTATGTGTAACTTGTTGATATCTCCTTTTATATTTTCCTTTTTTAAATAATATCTTCTTATGAGTTTTTCTCTGAGTTTCCTTCTCTTTTAGGTTCTCTTTTTCTAAATTTAGTTAAGAAGTCATTTGTTTTTCAGTCTTTTCCAGAAGTTTCTTTCTTTTGCTTTATCTAACCTGAGGAGAAAAAAAAACCAAGACATTGTGGTATGCTTATGTAAAAAGGCAGAGAGTGCTTGCCACCCCCAACTAATCTTTCCATCATCTTCATCTTAAACACATATATATAGTGGCTCTAGAATAATCCCTCCACTGTATTGCTTAATCTAAAAGGTTGAAATAATAATAATGGCAATAGTACTTGTGACAATTTGTCAATGATTAAAAAATATGCAATGGTAGAGTAATTTCCCAATCATTACTTATTTTGTAATCTTACAAAGCCCTTGCATGGGAGGTAAGATGGGCAAATTGTCCAAACTAACGATTAGTAAACTTAGTTTCAAAGAGGTTCAGTGACTTGCTCTTGGTCTCTCAGCATGGCCAGACTATGAACTTTTATATATATATATATATATATATTTGTCTAGAAAGTTTGAAATCTTTCTACTATAGCATCTTAATTTTTAATTTATTTTTTTAAGATTTTATTTATTTATTTGTGAGAGAGAGAGAGCGCGCACAAGCAAGTGGAGTGGCAGGCAGAGGGAGAGGGAGAAGCAGGCTCCCCACTGAGCAGAGAGCTGGATGTGGGGCTTCCTCCCAGGATCCGGGATCACAACCTGAGCCAAAGGCAGACCCCTAACTGACTGAGCCACCCAAGAGCCCCCTTAATTTTTAATTTAATGCTGAGACTTTCAACTAAGCATAATTTTTTTTAAGTTTTTATTTAAATTCCAGTTATGATACTGGAATTTAATTTTTTAAAAATTAAAAAATTTTAAGTTTTTACTTAAATTCCAGTTATCATACTGGAATTAGTTTCATGTGTACAGTAGTGATTCAGCCCTTACATATAACACCCAGTCCTTATCACAAGTGCATTCCTTAATCCCCATCACCTATTTAACCCATGCCTCCACCCACCTTCCCTCTGGTAATCAGTTTGTTCTCTGTATTTAAAGTCTGTTTCATTGCTTGCCTCTCTCTTATTTTTTCCCTTTCTTCATTTGTTTTGTTTCTTAAATTTCATATATGAGTGAAATCATATGGTATTTTTCTTCTTTGACTGACTTATGTCACTTAACATGGTACTCTCTAGCTCCATCCATATTGTTGCAAGTGTCAAGATTTCATGTTTTTATGGATGAGTAATATTCCATTGTGTGTGTGTGTGTATAATATCTTCCTGGGTTTTTCTTCTCAGATCTAGGTTTAGGTTTTGGGTTACAGTTAGGGTTAGAATTAGCATTAGGTGTTAGGCATTTGGGGTTTATGGTTTAGGGTTCAGGTTAGTGTTAGGGTTAGGGTTGAGGTGTGTGTCTGGTCTTTTGTAGTTCAGAGACCTTTCCAGAGAATAAAACCCTAGACTTCTAAGCAGAAAAAAATTCTACCGTAGTCCAGTAAGAGATAATGTTAGTCTAGTGGTGTCTTTCTGATGCCCTGATGTCATTCTGAGTTGGTAACTTATCACACCCTCTGTGAATAAGATACTCTGAAGATCAGCAACATAAGCCCTACCAAAAAAAGAGCTAACACCATGACTGAGAAACAGTTAATGGTTCCCAAAGTTTGGATACCTTCAGGAACTTGACTTCTTAATTTTGATCAGTGGGCCTGTCACAGCACACAGGGGACCATTATAATCAGGGACCATTATTCAAGTATGCTAGTGACAGGAACCCTTTAATCTTTCACGTTTCTGTTTTATCTCAAGTGGCCAATTGTAGGCTGTCAGCACTTCTGTGTGTTTGATCAATAACTTTTCCAACCTGTAGTGAATACAATGTGCTGATCAATTGAATGATATGACATTGAATCGTAAATATGTTTACTTTCAAGTTGTGTAGAAAATTGCAATTAAAAGTTAGAGGATAAAGAGTCATTGTATTTTGATTGGAAGAAAAGTGAAAGGCAGCCCATGCATTAGCAGCTTATAAGGAGTGAGTGCAGTCCCTGAACAATTTCCTTTTAGAAGGTTCCTTCTATAGCCTCTTTAGAAGCCTCTATAGAAGCTCCCCAGCATTCAATCATCTTACTAGCTGTCCATGTTACACCTGGAAATCATTTCATCTACGGCTTCCCCTTCACCTGTCACAGTCAAGCAGTCACTGGGACCTATAGTTTTGATCATTCAATTTCTCCAGAATTTGACCATTTATCTCCATCCCCAGTTCCACCACTTTGGTTAAAGCCCTCACTGTAGCGCACCTGGGTAACTGCAGGTAACATCCTAATTAGTTTTCCTGCTCCCATTTGTACCTCTTCAGATCCATTGTCTACTGGTACTTCATATTTATAATTATCTTAAAATAGTAAATGGTTTCCTATAACCTTTAAGGTGTGGCTAATACTCCTTGGTAAAACATATGATTATGATCTAGATCTTCCTGACCTTTTTGGCCTCATCTCTCGATACCTCCCCTTGCCTTTCTTCAACAATAAGCACCCTCCATCCTAAATTGCTCTCACTTCCCCAAATATACCAAGTTCTCTTTGGCTCAAAGCTTTTTCACAAGCTTCTTCCCTTTTCTGGAATGCCCTTTCTTTCATCCTTGGCTGCTGCTGCTTCTATATTGCTTCTAAGACTTCTTCCCTGAATTTTCTGTTTGTTGTCTGATTTCCCAACACTTTGTATTTACTTCTATTTTATCACACCAGACATTATTGTTTCTTTGCTAATGGTTCTTCTTCACTTTGATGTGAGGTTCTTGAAGGCTGGGACCATGGCTTCCTTTATATCTCCAGCAGAATGTGTGGGGTGGAATCCAGAATAGACCTACACTATGTGTTTTCCCCCCCCAGCTTCACTGAAGTATAATTGGCCAAAAAGTTATATGTATTTAAAGTGTACAATGTGATGATTTGATATACATTGTGAATGATTACCATAGTCAAGCTGATTAACACACCCATCAACTTACATAGTTTTTTGTGTGTGTGTGGTGCAAACACTTAAGATCTACATTCTTAGCAAATTCAAGTATACAGTACAGTATTACTCACTACAATCACCATGTTGTACATTATTAGATCCCCAGAACTTGTTTATCTTAAAACTGAAAGTTTGTACCCTTTGACAAACACCTCTTCATTTCACCCACTGACCAGCCCCTGGTATCCTCTAGTAATCCCTATTCTACTCTGTTTCTATGAGTCTGACTTCTTTTTTTTAAATTCTACATGTAAGTTACATCATATAGCATTTGTCAGGCTTATTTCCCTTAGCGTAATGTCCTTCAGGTTCATCCATGCACATGGCACAATTTCCTTCTCTTTTTAATGAATGAATATTCCATTATGTATATCTATACCTCTCTGTCTGTCTATCTATAAATATGTGTCTTTTTAACCCATTTATCATTTTATGAACACTTAGGTTCTTTCCACATGTTGGCTATTATGAACAATGCTATAATGAGCATGGGAGTGTAGATATCTCTTTGAGATACTGATTTCATTTCCCTCAGATATGTATAACCAGAAGTGGGATTGCTGGAAGATATTAGCTGAGGGTTTGTCATATATGGCTTTTATTATGCTGAGTTAAATTCCTTCCATATCTAATTTGTAGACAGTTTTATCATAAAAGGATACTGAGTTTTATCAAATACTTTTTCTCTATCTATTAAGATGGTCATCTGAATTGTATCCTTCATTCTGTTTGTTAATGTCATATCCTTCATTCTGTTTGCTAATATTTGCATGTCAACTCATTCTTGCATCCTAGGGTCGTTTCAGTTAGATATTAAATTCAGTTTGCTAGTATTTCATTGAGGACTTTTTCATCTATGTTCATGAGGGATATTGGTAGTTTTCTCATAGTATCCCTTCTGATATCAGGCTAATGCTGGCTTTGTAAAATGAATTTAGAAGTGTTTTCTCCTCTTCAATTTTTTGGAAGAGCTTAACAAGGATTGGTATTAATTCTTTCCTAAATGTTTTGTAGACTTCATCATGAAGCCAGTTGTTCCCAGGCTTTTCTTTGTTGGGAGATTTTTGATTACTGGCTCAATCCCCTTACTCATTACTTGATCTTTCCACATTTTCTACTCAGTTTTGCTTCAACTGTATCCTTATTCAGCCTGCCTACTCTTACTAGAATATTTTGAAAATGATGCCAGAAATTTCTTCTGTAAAAATTTAAGTATGTATGTACCTTTAAAGATATGGATTCTTCCTTTTTAAAAAATTTTTTTATCTTTTGAAAGAGGAAACACAAGCAAGGGGAGTAAAAGAAGAGGGAGAATCTCAAGCAGACTCTGAACTGAGTGTGGAGCCCCATGTAGGGCTCAATCTCATGACCCTGAGATCACAACCTGAGCCAAAACCAAGACTCAGATGCTTAACCAACTGCACCACACAGGCTCCCCAAAAGATACAGATTATTTCTAAGAGCACCATCACAATACCATTATCACACCTAAAAGATTAGATAGTTTCCTTATATCATCAAATATTCAGTTAGCCCCAGCAACCCTTAGATATTTTAGCCAGAAGGAGACACATTATATTACTGCTCACATGTATTGGCCAGAACTAGTCACATTGTTCCAACTAAATGCAAGGATGCTGGGAAATGCAGTCTTTTTGTGTCCCTAGGAAAAGCGTTATGAAGCAGGACTTGGTGAACACAACATTAGATAAATTCCCAAGCTCACCTCGTTTCTTCTTAAATATTTTTTCCTTTGTATTTATGTATCAATTAAAGTTCTCAGGCATATTGACTGAGATTGATTGAATTGTCATTAACTACTTGAACAGGACATCTCAGAATTTTGGGACAGACACACAGACACATTTATTTATTTAGCACATAAATATTCCATTCTGATCACTGCACATACCTTTCATAAAGGCCCAATTAAAGCCTTAACCTCTTTTGGAGAAAGGTTTTCCTGATATAAAACTGACAGCGAGGGGCGCCTGGGTAGCTCAGGTCATGATCGCAGGGTCCTGGGATCGAGCCCCACATCGGGCTCTCTGCTCGGTGGGGAGCCTGCTTCCCCCTCTCTCTCTGCCTGCCTCTCTGCCTACTTGTGATCTCTCTCTCTGTCAAATAAATAAATAAAATATTTTTTTAAAAAACTGGCAGTGAACTTTCACTTCCTAATTGTTTAAATATACTGGTGATTTGTACTTGATTGTGAATTACTTCAATCAGAGTGGTTTTCTTTTTGAGTCATAGACAGGATCTGGTCCCTGAGCGAGTGGGTGCTCTGCCTGGTGATTCTGCAGCATGAACTATCTCTGGGAGAGTAGGTCGAGGCACAGGTGATATGGTGAGATATCTAGGGTGAGCACATGCTACGAGGGAATGCAAGTTTTGAGGTCAAGAGAAGCAGCTACTCATTCGCAGAAATGGTGTCAGTAAGTTAGGTGAGAAGGTATGTTAATTGACAAACCTATCTACTGCTCAGTTTTTCTTATATATTCTTGGGGGTGACAGCCACACTGATGACATACTTTTTATGTCATCAGAATTTCTTAGTGTATTTATTGGCTTTGGCTGATTGAAATAATTGAGCTGATCTAGCTCCCAACTAAGTCCTCTGTCCCTAATGGGATGAAGGAATCCTGGGGCGTCTGATACAGTGAGCAGCAAGACAAGAATGAGACTTGTCGAGGTACCTTCTGAAGCAGTACCATCCCCCCGAGAATCCATGCTGCATGACAGTTTTGATAGGAACTTAAAATTCCACGTCCCATCCGTTATCCATTTTTTTTGTCTTAAAATACAGTATCACAGAAATCTGTACACTGGTAAGTTTCATTGAGCATTCCTGAACTTACACAGTGGAATGAGAAGTGTGACTTTCTAGTTAATTTAAGTGTAATGTTATATAAAACAAGATATAATTCCCTAGGAAGCTACCGAATCCCCTTTGGTTGACCCAGTCTGTCTCACCTTCTTGTTTTGTCAGCCTAGTTCTCTGATACCCCCCAAATGTGCCCTACCCGGTGTTCCAGCCTTGAAAGGCTGAAGAGCTGAGGATGTTTTTGTACAGCAGTGTGCTCCTATTAATCTCAGATTTCTCTACATCTTGTCTGTCATCCTTCAGTATTTAGCCTGTCTTTCCTAATTAAGAAAGTTTAGCTCTCACATGTCCTAAGTCCTGTATCTCGCCTACCCCAGCTGGAATTTCAATAGGAGCAAGGGCTAGAACAGAAGATTTCACCAAAAGCAAAGGAAATTGAAGCAAAAGCTATGCAGCAAGACTGAGGGACAAAGAGCCAGGATGTTGATTTGGGGACTCTTGACAGTGGAAGGAAGCACCAGCCAACTCCTAAGAGTGAGCGTAGAGTCAGTAATCCTGAACTTAAAAGCTGAGAATAAGGGTGTGTGTGAATGGACAATGGTGAAAGATGGAGTTGAGGGCTGCAGTGATTTTCTAGAACAGGCTCTGCGGTTCCAACCTTGACTTTATGAGCTGGAAGGATCTTGATTAGTAGGTAGGTTGGCCAGGTGTGAAGACTATGTAGAAGAGACACAGTAACGCTGCAGCCTTTGTTTCTAGTTTGCATGTTCTCTAATTTGCCAACTCATGTTCTGCTCAGCTTTCTCTGAATGGTGGGAAGTTTGGGTTTTACTTCTACTTTTGCTGTGATAAATAACTTAGAATTTAAGTTCCATCTGAAAATGAAGATGTTTCTTCCATGACCCAGCAAAATGGTGCTCTGACACTTCCTGAGTATTACCATCCAATAGCAAGTCCTGTCCAGAGCCACTCAGGTCTCTCTGTTCCACTTTCTAGCCACTGTAGGGTAGAGAGTGGTTCTCAAATCTGACTGGCATCAAGGACACTAGGAAGCATGTTAAAAGTCCCAGTTCTGGGTGTTATGCCCAGAGATTCTAATTCAATTCACTGAGTGGGTTCAAACTTGGGAACTGATAACACAGATTCACATGTAATTTGTTCTGTCAGCATAGTGACATTTATATTTCTGTGAGTATTAATCTTTAGAAACTAGATAATTAGCACTTATCTGTACAAATCTGAGATTTAAAACAAAGAAATAAAAAGCCCAAGTTAATTAGGGTTCTCCAAAAAATTGGAGCCTGCAGTAGACAACATAAGCTGGCAGTTTTCAATGTAGACTAAATGTTGTAGAAGTGGTAGCCAATCTCCACCTCCTTGTACATGAACGAGAGAAGAAGTGATGCAATATATGCTTGAGCAAAGATGTTTTTTAAAATATTGAAAGTCTTGGCTTCCATATCCATATAAATGGAGAAAATTGGACCCATAGGGAAAGGCAGAAAGACCCTCTGTTAGCATCATGTTATTTTCATGAGACATGGTATGGATGAGAAGATGAAGGGGATTTACTTAAGTGGACAGATGTATTTCTGCTATAGAGAAATGTAAGAAAAGGCATGTGATACTTTTTAGGAAAACAACAGGGTAAGAAATGACAGAAAAGACTATTTAAGACAGAATTCAACATTTTTCCTTCTAAAAACTCTTCTGACTTTATAATTTCTGTCGACATCACAGAGAGTCCAACCATCAGCTGCTGTTTGTTACCACCTTACCAGCTTTACTGTAGAGCGAATCACCACCCACAGGATAATTTTGGCCCCACCTGTTTTTGTAAGGCCCCCCTGAATTATTTTTACATTTTTAAAGTGGTTGGTAAAAAAAAAAAACTCTAAAGATGAATGATATTTTATGACATGCAAAAACTATATGAAATTCAAATATTAGTATCTGTAAATGAAATTTTACTGAAACGAAGCAAACCTCATTCATTCACATATTATCTCTGGCTGCGTTTACAGTAACAGAACCCCAGGTAGTTACACAGATGCCTGTGACCCATAATGCCTTAAACTTTTAATCTCTGGCCCTTGACAGAAAAAATATGCCAACCCCTGTGTCTGGTCCTTTACAGAAAAAGTTTGTCTCAGTAGATTATAAGCTCCTTGAATCCAGGAATACCTTTACCTAATACCTTTATCCTAAGAAGCCTCTAACAGTACTTACTTAGCACAGAATAAATTCTCAGTAGATGTTTGAAGAAATGTGTATTTAAAAAATAATTTAGTACAAAATAAGCTGCTCTTTTTCCCTGCAGCACCTAACCCAGGGATTTCACTCAGGAGGGTTTCAGTATATGGGTTTTTTTTTTTTAATTGAAATTTAACTATTCTCTTGTTTAAGCCAATGGTTTTCAAACTTCACCATGCATCAAAACCACCTGGAGGACTTTGTAAAACAGATTCGGGGGCCCATCCTGAGAGTCTCTAATTTAGTAGGTCTGGAGCAATGCCTGAGAATCTTCATTTCTGCAGTGTTCCCGGTGATCCAGGGACCACATTTTGAGAACCACTTGTTTAAATAATGCTTCTCAAACCAGGATGAACATCAGAATCATCCAAGAAAGTGTGTTAGATATATAGGTTTCCGGTCTCACTTCCAGAAATTCTGGTTTAGTATATCTAGGCTTGGGCCCAGGGATCTGTGTATTTAACAAGGTGTCCAAGTGTTTCTGGGATTTCTGGGGATCACCCCTTTTTAAGATCTGTAAGTATAATGTCCTCTGAGGTGTGAGTATTGTTTGATATTCATATAGTTAGTGCTTTATTCACAGACCAATAGATTCATGGGTTTAGAAGAGATCACCTTGTTTGCTAGTTTAGTTTTCAAAACTCAAATGGCACCATGGTTGGGTGAGGTATTTGATTTTTTTTTTTTTAATCTCCTACCTGGGAATGAAAAGAAATAATGTAAAGTAGGATGAAGAGGAGAGCTGAACAACCTGCGCTGTATCTGGGGATGGTGTCTGGGGAGGGAGCTGTTGAGGCTGGCAAAATTTGCTTCTGGATAATGGCCCAGCAGTTGGGAAAAACTGTTCCAGTCTAACTATTTGCTTTTTATTTCATGGAGAAAACTACATAATCCTATATGTTAATATTTCCCTTAAATTCTCAGTTGCTGAGAAACCAGTAAAGTTAAGAGAAAATCCTTTTCTTCATAAATTATAGCATAATGGCAAAAATAATTTTTATAATGACAAAATTGCTAGGCTCTAGTGAACATTATGTAAAGCTTTTAATTTACAATTTTATTTCTGGCTGTGTGATGCTCTAGCAGAAATTTTCAGTAGTGTAATCATCTGTTGACTGTGTTGTTAAAAGAGATGGTACACTCACTGTAAGCTCTTATCAGCTCTGATTTAGTTCCATGGAAACTCAAGTTCACCTGGGCTGAACTCCTGAAAGACTGGGTGGCAGGCAAGTGCTTCCATGGAAGCAATAGTTGACACAACATATCCCTCTCTCCATTCTGTACATTAATAAAGCAGTCAGAATGAGAGGCCATGTGTTGTAGCAGAGAGCTGGATTTGGAGCCAGGCAACCTAGTGTCACGTGTCTACTGCATACTTGGAATGACCGCTCTATTCCTTCACTATAAAATTAAAGGGGTTTTGTTGGTATCAGATGATTCTTACACAAAAGTGTTCATGAATCCCAAGGCATCGTACCCACTTATGGCATTGTTAATGTGATTGCAAATTCAATTCTTGTCTGGGAGTCTGGAAACATGTGCTTGGTACATAGTATGCAATCTATACATGTTTATTGAATGAAACTGAGAGGATGAAATGACAGCAAGAAAATTTATTGTTTTAAAATAGAGGGTATGCGCTATGGTGAATGCTGTGAATTGTGTAAGACTGATGACCCACAGACCTGTACCCCTGAAACAAATAATACATTATATCTTAATTAAAAATAGAGTAAATGCTTTATAGAGCAGAACTAGACTAGAGGTAAGTAATGAACCAAGTGTGTGTTTTGTAGAACAGCACATTTACTTTCCTGCAGGCAGGTGCTTTAGAATTTGTTGCTAGCAGTCTTAGATGTAGAAATGTGCTTTGTTAAATTTACTGTTAATAAGGTAACTGTATTAATACCATCTTAGAAAATTCATAGAGTTTTAATGGTATTTCAGATCTACTTTAGATTTATTGAGGGTGAGAAAAAGCCTTCATTTAAACTGTGTTGTTGTTCCATATGAAATAAAAAAGAATCTCACATAGCTTTATTTCTATATTGATATTTCTTTATTTTTACTTTTTTAATTTAAATATAGTTGACATACAATGTTACATTAGTTTCAGGTGCACAACCTAGTGATTCAAGAAGGTTGTACATTATGCTCTGCTCCTGTGTATTAATACTTCTGTAGCCTGTAAAGGGGACTGCCTTCTCATTCACTTCTCACTGGTTGATTTCATTATACTAACCTTGTTTTCAGATACCTGAAACAAACCTCCTGCTGTACTGCCCTTTGACTCTTATGTAGTCACCGAGACTAAATCTGAGTACCACTGTTTTCCCAGTTTAACCTTTGGGTGTCAGTTGGTTGAGGTTATTGGAACAAAATCCTCAAATGTATAAAGTGCTGCTTTTGCTTGTAGAATTGAGCAAAAAGGTAGTGGTTATTGGTTACTGCATGATGTGTGATAATGTCAGCAAGTGGGTTGGGTAGCTGTGATGCCAGCTGCTCTGCGGACTCCCCTAGTGAAGCTAATGGGAACTTCCAGGGAGAAAAGGGTAGAAACGAAACCCCATGTTTTCCAGAAGGGGGACCCGCTGCCCAACTGAGACAGGGATTTCTTAATCCACTTTAGACAGATTTTAGAGTCTGCAGGGAATGAAGAATTAGTCAGCACTACAACCCATGTCTTCTTGCTCTTGAAGTGACTCAGATTCCTGAGATAAAACAACTCCTGTAGCTGCGCACACATCATCGACTTGGGTAGAAATACAAGAGTGAGGGAGGACCCTGGAGCTCATCTAGTCGAGTCTGCCATACTGTGTGAAGCAGATGCTCTTGATGCAACCTCCTTGGGCAGCAAGCTTCTTTCCATAATATCCTAATTTTTAGGATTCCAGACTTGCTACTAAGTGAACATATTCTATCCCCCCAAGTCTCTATTCTATAAACTTGGATTTCCTTCCCGTATGCTCTATTCTGGTAGCATGTCCCACCACTATTCAGTCAGCTAAGCCAGAAACAGGAGTCATCTTAGACATCGCCCTTTCCTTTCTTGTATGTTAGTATCTGAATGCTGGTTTGGTTTTAGTTGGTTTTGTTTTGTTTCTTTGAAGCAGCTTTTCTCCTCTTCCTTTTTTTTCTGTTATCACTGTCTCCATCAAGACCTTCATTATTTTGTGCTCTATTAATAAGTTTCAAACAAGAGAAGTATTTCTGTCTCATTGATTTTTGTCAGCTCTCTTCTCTATTATTCAAATCTCCTCCAGAGAAAACTGCAAAATCAGTTTTATTGTCCACCTGGAATTTAAGGCTCTCCACAGCTTGCTACACATGACATTCTCTTCCAACTAATTTCATAATTTCTGCTACTATACAGTACACAGTCTGAACTGTGTTTTCCTGTCCTCAGAAAAATGTCCCATTTGTTCATAACATCAAGGCTTTTTTATTCGGTGACCCCTGCCAGACTGGTTCTTGTCCCATCATTCTAACTATCTAAATTCTGCCACACATTTTCCCACATTCTTCCATTCTCATTTCTTGAACTCTGTTGACACCCCATGTTGGTGGCGCATGCACCATTCCACCATGCAGTGTGAGTGGCAATGTGTGTGTGGTTATTACCTGCACTATAAGTATAAGCAGTTGGAGGACAGGTTCTGTACATCTAGTGCATTTAAGTGGGAGCTGCTGTTCTGTTGAGAAGAGAAGGGCTGGTAGTAACTTCCTTTGGATGATCCTGGAGAAGGTAGGTGACAAAAGAGTGAGACACTAGGGACGCTCAAGAGCAGAGAGCAGGTAATACCTGCTTAGACCTATTACAGCTGGTGCCGGTAGACCAAAGGCCTTTTGAAGAATCAGAGCCAACTCAGAAATGGTGAGGGTAAAAATAGAGGACAGCCTTGGCAAGGAGGTCAGGTCACCAACACCTGGCAAGTAGAACAGAAAGAGTTGGGGGCAGGGTGACGTGTTACACGCGCGTCTTAAAGGTGCTTAAATTGAGGCTAGCCAGACAGGGTTCTTCCCCAAGAACGATGTAAGTTCTATGGCTCAGACTAAGCCACTGTCTTTATATAAACAAGGGATTTTTTAAGTAAAAGAATTAGAGCAATCCTTTGGCTTTGAACACGAAGATTTCTGATATAAGACAGACATTTGATGCTTTTAAAAAGATTTTCCTAAGTACCTCTCACAGGTATATTCCCATGTTGAGGAAGTGTTTGGGACTCCTGTTGTTTCTCTGAAAAGGTTCCTTAAAGACAAAAGAACAGACCTCTGATTATCTTTTTGAACTTAATACATCCTGGATTTAAAAATTTTTTTTGATTAAAATAGTTTGAATATAAAGGGCCATACAATTTAATTAAGTGCCTGTTGTTGGATGCCAGTTGCCCTATGGTCTTATCTCCCGTTTCTTGCTCATATATTTTTGTTATGAATTCCTTTAATTTTTCCTGATTAACCAACAAAAATGCATGACTAAATTGTTTAAGCTTAATTCTTGGCTTATTTGTGCTTTATATTCTATTTTGTTGGCAAGGTCTTTCCTCCCGTTAGCAGAATTTATGGCAGAAAATGGCTTTAGCTTTAAAAAAGAGATCTGGCAGAGCAGAAATTTTAAGCTGATCACTTGGTTTCTGAAATTTTAGCAGAAATAAACAAGATGATTAGTTTGAAATGTAATTCATAGTCAATGGGTTTAAAAAAAATACTCGAGTTGCTGATTACAGCTAGCTCAAATAGACCCCCTAAAATGTAATTCACTTTTGGAATGATTCCAAATGGATTCTTTCTTCTTAAATTTGCAGAATTTCCCAATGCTGTGTCAATATTTCAAATAGTATTGGAAAAGTTTATTAGTAGCATTGATCTAACTTTAAATGCACCTAATGTTGGTGGTATCTTGATCTGAGCACAATATACATGAATTAAAGGGAGACAGCAGCTTGGGTAAGGTGCAGAGTCCTGATTTTTCCTCATGCACTTGCAGCTCTATTGTCCTTTTTCTCCTAATGTTTTTTCTTTTTTCCTTTTGAAAATTCTTATTATGGATAATTTGAAATGT
Organism: Martes martes; assembly: GCF_963455335.1. Classification (NCBI taxonomy): domain Eukaryota; kingdom Metazoa; phylum Chordata; class Mammalia; order Carnivora; family Mustelidae; genus Martes; species Martes martes. The sequence goes on from NC_137895.1 coordinate 64,591,261, forward strand.
ACACACAAAAAAGAGAGAGCAGCACAGTAAAGCTTCAACTATCCAGTACTCAGCTTCAAGCATCATGAACTTATGGCCAATCTTGTTTCATTCATCTCCCACCTATTTTCTCCTTTTCCCTATGCTGAATTCTTTTGAAACAAATTCCAGACATTCAAGTCATTTCATGTGTAAATATTGTAGCATGATCTCTAAATTATGATTCCTTAAAAAAATAACTTTAATATCACTACCACATCTAAAATAATCGAGACTGCTTCCTTAATCAAATATCCAACTCAAATTCCCTGTTTTGTCTTATGTAGTTGTTATTGTATATTCATTCAAATCAGGATCTAAACAAGGTCCATATAGTATAATTGCTCAAATGTCACTTACATTCCTTTTGAGTATACTTTTCTTCTTCCTTTTTCTTTCCCTTGCAATATGTTTGTTAGAGAAACTGGTCCTTTATTCCTCTATATTGTCCCACAATGTGGATTTTGTGGATTGTATTCCCATGTTTTTACTCATCATCTTGCTCAATGTCTTGTATTTGTTGGATAATCTGGTCACTACATGATCTGTCCCTTCCTGACTCTTCAATTTCATGTCACAACAGGGTTTTCTGTACTCTACCCATCCCAGAATCTGCTCACCTTTACTTAGAATGGTCTTTGACTGCTCAGCTCAAATGTTTCTTTCTTAGGAAAGCCTTATCTGATTAAGGCAGAACCCATCATAAGCTTTTATAGCACTTTCTGTTCCTTCATAGGAATTACTTTTATAACATATTTGTATGTATATTATTTAGTACATTTTTAAAAAACTGTCTTTTTTCAACACACCATTGAATAGTCAGCACCTAATGTAGCAACTAGTCCATGAAAATGTGCCAAAAATGATGAATTTGATGATTAACTTAGATGAATCAATATAATGAATTCTATCCTCCCTTACCTTATTAAACATTACTTAATACAAATAAGGTGATCACAAGTTATTCTTTGTCTTGGTCCTGCCTCCTGGCCTTACACCTGTGGCTACTTTTCACACCCATCATTCTGTGACACTACACACAAGTAGTCAGTATTCCTCTGGGGAGACCATAAAGGACATGTGAACTTTAGTCACCTTTCTTTTGGTCATCATGATAGCTTGGGGAGCCTGCATTGCATAGGAGTCTTCAGGGAAATTATCTCAAAGTGCAAATGAACTCTTTATTTAAAAGGAGATGTTTATATTTATGTATTAGTCTGCTTGGAGTGCCATGACAGGATTACACAGACTGGATGGTTTAAACCACAGAAATTCCAGCCCCTAAGACTGAAGTTCAAGATCAAGGTGCTGGGAAGGTTGGTTTCTGGGGAGCTCTGTCTCACTGGCTTGCAAAGAGCTTCCTTCTCACGGTGTCCTCACATGGCCTTTCCATTGTGCACTTGAAGAGAGAGAGAGAGAGAGTTCTGATATCTCTTCCTTCTCCTATAAGGACACCAGTCCTGTTGCTTTAGGTCCCCGCCCTTTTGACCTCATTTAATCTTATTACCTCCTGAAAGACCACATCTCCAAATACAGTAGAGTCACATTGGGGGTTAGGACTTCAATATATAAGGGGACACAATTCAGTCCATAACAACTTGGTAACACGTTTCCCAGGGGTCTGGGTCTAAATTGAATCAACTCTCTTAACTATCAAACTTCTTATTTCTATTTTATTTTTATTTTTATTTTTTTAAGATTTTATTTATTTATTTGACAGATCACAAGTAGGCAGAGAGGCAGGCAGAGAGAGAAGGGAGGAAGCAGGCTCCCTGCTGAGCAGAGAGTCTGACACGGGGCTCGATCCCAGGATGCCGGGATCATGACCTGAGCCGAAGGCAGCAGCTTTAACCCACTGAGCCACCCAGGCTCCCCTCTTATTTCTATTTTAATGCTTACTAATCAATGACCCATATTTTAAAAAGCTTAATCACAGGTTAAAAAATCATGACGACTTTAACTGTAGCATTATTTTATCTGTGTCTACCGATTCTAGGAGAATTGGAGCAAAAGTCTAAAATTAGCATATATTAATTTTTCCATGATTATCTAATTTTTCAATTAAACATTTAATTTAATATATGGATTAACTAACATAATCTTAAGTACCAAAAATAAAGTTTCAAGCATACAAATAGTAAAAGCAGGGATAAATTTAGAACTAAAATTTGAATATAAAATGTCACTTGTATTTCTGAAAATTCTTGTAAAGTACTTAAAACGTACTTACTTTAAAGGAACCCTGACATAAATATCTCTTAAATATCTTAAATATCTCAATTTATAAATAGACCTTAGAAAAATGATGTGAAAAACCATCCTCTAACAAACTCTGACATACCAATTAGTCATATTCAAAGTTTGCAGACTCTAACCATGTCATCTAAAATGCATTTAGGGGTGCCTGGGTAGCACATTCAGTTAAGCAGCCAATTCTTGGTTTTAGCTCAGGTCATATCTCAGGGATGTGAGGTTGAGCCCCATGTTGAGCTCTGTGCTCAGTGCCAAGTCTGCTTGAGATTCTCTCTCCTGCTTCCTCTGCCCCTCCTGCTTGTGCTCTCTCTCTCTCAAATAAATAAATAAATCTTTAAAAAAATAAACTAAAATAAAATAAAGTACGTTCATGCCTCCTCCCGTCAGTGCTCCATCTTCCTTTCATTGTTTTATTTCTTCCACAACACTTATTTTCTAAAATACCATATGATTTGCTCATTTTGTATGTCTGCCTACTTCAACTAGAATGTAAGAGCCATGAGATCAGGCTGTTTTGTTTACTGCAGAATCTTTGGCTTCCAGAGGAATGCTTTTTACATGATGGGCAATTAATATACATTGGCTAGATAAATAAATAAATTAGTAATGTCAATTATTCTGTACAGTTGGATTTTTTTTTTAAAGATTTTATTTATTTATTTGTCAGAGAGAGAGTACACACAAGCAGGCAGAGAGGCAGGCAGAGGCAGCGAGAGAAGCAGGCTCCCTGCTGAGCAAGGAGCCCAATGCGGGACCCGATCCCAGGACCCCGGGATCACGACCCGAGCCGAAGGCAGCGGCCCAACCAACTGAGCCACCCAGGCGTCCCTGTCCAGTTGGATTTTAATGGCCATTTTTTAAATGTACACTAACTATAACTTATAAAGCAATGCATCAGAATCACCAGGAGGGCTTGACATAGGGCTTGTTGAACTCCATCTCCAAATTTTGGATTCTGGAGATCCAGTGTGAGGCCTGAGACTCTGCATTTCTAACATCTTCCCAGATCATGCTGTTACAGGTGGTAGAAGAAACATAGTTTGAAGAAACACTGATTTACAGAAACCAAAAATCAATAGCATCATGAAATTTGGGAGATGGTTATGAATTATGGTAATTAACCTGCAGAAGCAAGTATAATGGAGCACTGGATTGGTATGTTAGGAAGTGGTTTCCTTGACTCTCTCCCAACAAATTAAAGAGCATGCTGACTCCCCATAGGCTGTCATCTCGTTCGAGTGTTTTAAATATGGACTTGCATGATGGCAGTAGACTCACAGAAGGCATGTCTTGGCTCTCCCCAGAGTGTCTTTGTTAACATGATGGATGAATGGAAATTTCCCCTTTGGAGGGCTGTTAAAGCTTTTCTTTTGGTAGACTATTTTTAAAAGAATTTGTAATGCAGCATGAAAAGAAAGAATAGCATTCGAGTTATTGAGATAGTAGGATTTAGCTTTTCTCTGGTAGTTTTCATCTTAAAAATTCTTTGCAAATACTAACTAATGCCTCAGGCAATCCTTGGAGGCAATGTATACTCCCCACATTTTGTTCTTCTAGAGCTTGGAGACAGAGGTTTGGCATCTGTCTTGTATTTTTGTGGCCTCTCTCTTTTTTGTTCTGTTCATGCCCTGATAAAAATCAGCTCTTAAAAATCAGATTTTCCTGCTAGTCAGCAACCTCTTGAGGTCAGATGTTTCCTGCCTCAATTGTTATTTCTGACAATCCTATTTTTCATGTGCAATGATTAGTTACTAAGGCAATGATCTTAAGGATTCTGACTCTGTTTGTCATCCAGTAGGGAGTGAACTTTTCAGGGAAACAGAGATCTTGCTTCTGTGGACACTCTTTTGTGTTTAAAAAAAAAAAAAAAAACCCACAATCAAAGAAATGTATGCAGAATTGTCAGCAAAATAAGTACAACTTTATTGGCCTGGAAATTTTTCATTAACATGCTTACTGTATTGAATAAGTACTGGGTTAAATTTATCTTCTAAATCTTCCTATGTTCCTAAATTTTGAGAGGATGAGAGTATCTTTTATTGGATGAGAAAGCATATACACAAAGTCCAGAGGATCAGGCAAAATATTTCTTTCATTCTAGGTACACCAAATTCACCTTGGCCAGTACAGGGAAAGCAGCTTCTCTTTCTAGTCTTTCTTCTTCCTTCATATATTTACTATTTGTTGAGTGACTAGTACAGGCTAAGTTCTTGTCCAGTTTCTGGGATTAGAGCAGTGAATAAAACAAAGGTTCTGGTCTCATGGAGTTAGATTATAGTAGAGGGGGATAATTAATAAATAAAATTGTATATATTAGAATTAAGTGTAGATAAATACTGTGTAGACATTAAGACAGAACTTTCAAGTAAGATGACACATGGTACAAGTCCAGAAGAAACTGTAGGAATGAGCCATTTGGTTGTTGAGGGAAGAGCATTCTAAGCAGAGGAGAATTAGGATTTTCCTAATCCTGAGGATTAGGAATCCTGAGGAAGAGCATGGCTGACATATGCAGGAACAATAGAGAAGCAATGGGCTGTAGTAGAATGAGTCAGGGATACAGTGGTACTAACTGAAACCAGAGAGATAGAGGAGTATACAGAGAGTTACAGATCAAGTCTCCTTATTTTTTTAATATTCTATTTTTTCAAGATTTTACTTATTTATTTGAGAGAGAGAGAGAGAGAGCGAGAGAGCATACAAGCTGGGGGGAGAAGCAGAGGGAGAGGGAGAAGCAGACTCCCTGCTGGGCAAAGCCAGAAGCAGGACTCTGTCCCAGGACGCTGGGATCATGACCTGAGCCAAAGGCAGACGCTTAACTGACTGAGCCACCCAGGTGCCCCAAGTCTCCTCATTTTAAAAAAATTTCCCATATGGGGCGCCTGGGTGGCTCAGTGGGTTAAAGCCTCTGCTTTTGGCTCAGGTCATCATCCCAGTGTCCTGGGATCAAGCCCCAAATCAGGCTCTCTGCTCAGCAGGGAGCCTACTTCCCCCTCTCTCTCTGCTTGCCTCTCTGCCTACTTGTGATCTCTGTCTGTCAAATAAATAAATAAATCTTTAAAAAAAAAATTTCCCATAAACTAGTTGGAGAGTTAGCATAGTAGGACCTAAAGAATCGATATTTACATTAAAAAAAGATTTATTTATTTATTTGAGAGAGAGAGAGAGAGTGTGTGTGTGTGAGAGAGAGAGAGTTGGGGGGGATGGGAGTTGGGGCAGAGGGAAAGGGAGAAACTCTAAGCAGACTCCACACTAAGCGTGAAGCCTGACATGTGGCTTGATCTCATAACCCTGAGGTCATAACCTGAGCTGAAACCAAGAGTTGGACGATTAACTGACTTCACCAACTAGGCACGCCTTGATATTTAAATTTTTCAAGATACTGTGCAGAATTGGATAAAAGACTAAGATATGTTAGCTTTTCTCTAGAAAAATTACAGATTGGATATATGGATTGTTTGAAATTTATGTTATTTCATAGCATTAGAAATTCAAGACCTCAATCTTAGCTTCTTGTTTATCACAAAAGAACTCAGGTTGCATCTCTAAGGATTTTGTCCCTTAAAGGGAATCACAGTGAGAATCTGTGCATAGAACTTAGTTCATTCTGTGCCTTTCCATCATATCCTCCTACTATTCCTATTTTACCGGCACTAAGACTGAATTTGAACCTGCATTACATCAGGCAAACAATCATTTAAACGAAGTAAGTCAATCAGAGAAAAACAATTATCATATATCTCTCTGATATGAGGAATTTGAGAGGCAGGGCAGGGGGTCGTGTTGGGTAGGGAGGGAAAAAATGAAACAAGGTGGGATCCGGAGGGAGACAAACCATAAGACACTCTTAATCTCACAAAACAAACTGAGGGTTGCTGGCGGGTGAGGGGAAGGGATAGGGTGGTTTGGTGATGGACATTGGGAGGGTATGTGCTATGGTGAGTGCTGTGAAATGTGTAAGCCTGATGATTCACAGACCTGTACCCCTGGGGCAAATAATGCACTATATGTTAATTAAAAAATGTTATTACATGCATTACTTTATACACTAATTAGTAATTTTCATGTCCAGTGATTTTACACAAAATTATATTAAGTAAAAATCATTAATTCAACAGCAAAAAAAAAAAAAAGAATTTAGCATTGAATTCAGTCCTTAGCATTAAATTTTTAAATGAACTAATTTGTTGACTATTGTGATTAGAATAATCACCCCATTAGAATGTATGTACAGTAGAGATAAAAGGAATTAAAACTATGAAGTCTGATTGTTCCATTTTCTTCTATGAATAGTTAATGTTATACCTCAGGAGGACCATAGTCTGAAAATGTACTTGGATTTCCTTTATGACTCTTGTATATTTAAGCTGGACTAAGCATGTTGATTTGCAATAAATAGCGATATAAATCAGGAAAATAACCAGTCTAATTTTGATTGGCAGAATTAATGTCATTGGATCTATTTTTTATAGTTCTTTATTTCCCATATCTTCTAATGTGGTTTCCCTGCGTAACAACAAGAAACATCACTGAATTTTATTTATGAGTAATTTATTTGGTATTGGCTTTTTACTACATTCTCACAAGGTATCTTGAGGTTTGGTATTATTTTTAATTATGTATTTTACAACCATATGACCTACTTATAAAAGGAGAATGTTGAGTGGGGTTGGGGATATAGGAGGAGATCTGACTAGCCTAATAAGGACCAAAACAATGATATACCTTTTCATCATGGTGTGAGGCAATGGAACCCCCACTGAAAGGGTGATTTGAAGGCTTTTCCAGTAGAGGTGACCAGGTGTCCTTGTCCATCCACCCATCTATTCAAGCCCTTCCTTGATCTCACATTTCCCTCCAACTACCACCTTATTTCTAAATTTCCTTTTCATTGAAAGAACTCATAATCATTATACACACATATTGCCTTTATACCTCTCTTCTTTCTTGAATGCTTTCCAGGTAGGCATCTGTTTTTACCATACCATGAAAGTAACTCTTACTAAGGTGATCAAGATACACATTTTCAAATGCAGTGGTCAGTTCTCAGGGTCATCTTGATCTTTCAGCTCATTCAAATGTGTTCATTTTTTCTTCCTCCTTGAAACACTGTCTTCATTTTCTGCAGCTCATTTAGAGTTTCCTTTTTCCTCACTGGACACTCTTTCTCAGTCACTTCCTCATTTCCATTACTTCTAAATGTTGTAATACTTCAAAGCTGATCCATGGACTTCTTCTAACCTCTGAATTATATTCTTTATATTTTTCTACAGTGAATTCATCCTGGTCTCTTGGCTTTCAGTACCATCTGGATAGTGTCATCCTCAACATTTAGATCTTCTTCTTGAACTTCTCCAAACTTCCAAGCAATGTAAAATTGTCTAAATTATGTCTTCTACTGGTTATAAAAATATATACCTCAAGTTAAAATGTCCAGAGCAGAACTTCTGATTCCTAGCACTCCAACCTTCACTTCCTGAAATCTTACCCATCTATTAATCATCAAGCATACTGTTAGAGTTTTCAGACCAAAAACCTTAGATTGAAAGAATCCTCTTTCTCTTACATAATACATTTAATCCATTCAAAGCATGTTGGCTCTTTCCTTAAAATGCATTCAATCTTTTTTTTTTTTTAAGATTTTATTTATTTATTTGACAGAGAGAGCACAAGCAAGGGGAGCGGTAGAGGGAAAGGGAGAAGCAGCCTCTCTGCTGAGCAGGGATCCTGACATGGGGCTGGATCCCAGGACCCTGAAATCATGACCTGAGCCAAAGGCAGAGGCTTATTGACTGAGCCACCTCCACCACTACCATTCTAGTTCCAGGTACTATCATTACCTAAGAGAGTTTCTAAAGTCATGTCCCTTTTACATTTCCATAGCAACATGAGAGTTCCCATTTCCTAATCATTATTTGCTCTTATCATTTTTATTTTAGCCAATTTAGTAAGCATAAAGTAGTATCTCATGTTGACTTTAATTTTCATTTTCATTATAATTAATGATGTTGAGCAGGTTGACTCATCATATTTAATTGCAACACATCGTGCCCATGATACCCTCCAGGTACTTTTTATCTGTTCAATCTCTAATTTTTTTTCATAGCACTTATTACCTTCTAACATGATGTATAATTTATTTATATTATTGCTTATTATCTGTTTCCCTGATGATCTCCCTTCACAAGTAGAAATGTTAGCATGGAATATCCTACTGTTTTGCTTGTTGATAAAGCCCAGAGAGCCTAGAATAAAACCTGTATTTATTTGGTATTAGATGCATATTGCTGGGGTGAAGGAATGATCAATAGCCCTGTCTTACTAGGAGTACTAATGCCGAGAATGGGAAAGTTTCTGAGAAGACTCACACGAAAGAAGTATAGTGAAAGGTTCCTGTCCATTATTTCCCTTCATCATCTATGTGCCACTTGTCCTTTCTGTGTCTCTAACAGGCAGGAGCCGGGTGTCTTAGTAGCATGACTATCGCAGATAGCAGCTACGTAGATAGCTGTATATACTGCACTATATAGGGATCCTCCTAGAGAACTGGATGGAAATGAAAAATTACTATGAAACTGGAAAAGTGTTGGAGTAAAGTAGAATAGCTTCTATGGTAGTGATACACACACACACACACACACACACACACACCATATATATATGCACGGCAATGCCTTTGCAAGAAAATCACAGTGGTAAAGTATAAGACAAAATACCAAATACTGTGCTGAGTGGGGAAAATAAAGAGTAAGACCTATTAGCTGCCTTGAGGAGTTTGGCTTGCCCTACTTGCATTTACTCTACCATAGATTGATCTAAACATGTCACTTTGTTCTCCATGAATTCATCATGGTCCCTTTGTCCTCCATTAAGTCCATATTCCTTAATAGAGCATTCAGAGTCCTTCCCAACCTGGACCCAGCCATCTTTTCCACTTCAGTTCTTGTTGTTTCCCCTTATTTTTTAATTTTTATTTGTTATTTTTGGTTGTTCCCTTTATTTATCCAACCTCCCAGCAATACAAGGAGCAAAGTTCCAGGTTATGGGCTCTTTCTGATACAGAATACTCATTTCATATCTACTTGTCATTTGCTCCATTGGCATAAAGCTCCTCACTCCCCACTGTACGTTTACACACACATGTGTCTTTCTATATTTTGTAAAATCCTGCTTGTTGTGCAAGAACTGATTCAAAGGGCACTTCTTGGTGAAACACTCTGGTTTAAGCAGAATGAATTTCTTCCCTTCCCATACGATTATGATTCTTAATATAGTCTTATTTTGATTTTGGTTTTGTTTATCCTTATCTCCATCAAATATGAAGTCTGAGGCCAGAGAATGGGTCATAGTCATTTTTTTGCCCAATGGTTCCATCTTTCCTTGCCTGTAGTAATTGTTTATTGAATGTTCATTGAAACAAAATAAAACAAATAATAAAGACAAAGATAGTTAACATTTGTAGAAGATGAGTATCTAAGAAAGATTTAATTATTGTACTTATTCTTGTGGCAAAAAAAGTAGATAGATGTCCAATAAAGGTCTCTAAATGAAAAATGATTTCTCACATGGAAAATGGTGACCAGCTTTTCTTCTCCACTGAGTACACAACAGGAGGGAATGTTTAAAATGTAGCATGAAGGATTTACCTCAGATATGAAAGATTTTCTGTTTGTCAGACACTGAGATGACTTCTTGAGAGAAGTCAATAGAATCTCCTAATGTGGAAACTTTTCTTTTAACCTTATTCTGTCTGGAATAGTTTGTGTCCACATTTTTCAAAGTATGTCCTAGCGTTTTATGGACTCTTAGGGAAGTTATTCAAAGTAAAAATTCTGTTATCAAATGCATTTCAGAAACACTAGGTCTAACAAAATTAAATAAAATTCTCTATTGAAGGGCTTCATGGCATTTACTCTGCTCTATGCTTTGTGAATTTCTGGCAGAGGTAAGGATATGTATTGTAAAAAGCATTTCTAAACTTTATTTAAGCATACATGACCCATTTTTTAGAGGATTTTTAAAGGATTGATATTCTGTGTTACTTTCTTAGAGATATGTTGCCCCACATATCTGAACATAGTAGATATATTAGGTCAACTTTCATGTAATGTTGAAAAAAATTCTCACTTGCCACATTCCTACTTTTGAAAACAATGACAAAGTACTTTGTGGAGATACCTCTTTTTAAAAACTACCTAAATATGGATTCCTTTGGAATAATTTCTTTTACAGTTTTCCATGTTGTCCAGTGAGCCATGGTGGAGTGAAAACAATGAGTGTTCAGAACCAGACTCAGACTCATGGAATCTTCCTCCTTACTCTGACTTCTGAACAAATTATTTGTGATAACTAATAGTAGAGGCAGAGGCTATAAATGTGCATGTTGGTTTTTGCTATATTGAGGATTGCAGCTCTGAAGGCTTCTAATGAAATGAGAGGTGAGTAGATTCATGAGACGGTATAATTTAGGGAGGAGAATTTCACCTAGAATAGCTAGCTTACTTACTACTACATTGCACGACAGCTTACCCATGGAAAGCAAAACTATCACCCTATGTAACTCTTTACATACTTACTGTGGTAACTTCTCAAGGTCTTGAGTGAATCTTTTGGGAGCTACATAAACATAACTGGAAAGGTGTACTGGAGAGAAGTTATCTCTGTGTCTACTTAACTGATAATTTCAAGTGAGGAAAAAAAAATAGGAGGTACATGAGGGAAGAGACCCACAGAACAAGGTGACACATTGTCTGGGTGGTAATTTACTTTGAATATGTGTGAGATTAAGTGGACTGTAATGTACACTCTACAGGTGGTTAGTTAGCACTTGAAGTACCCAAATCAGGAGTCTGTTTTCCTTAGGGATCTTATGTTAGTCGGGTTCTCCCAAAAAACAAACTGTGTGTGTGTGTGTGTGTGTGTGTGTGTGTGTGTGTGTGTGTGTGTGTCTGAAAGAAAGATATATTTTTAGGGATTGACTCATGGTGATCATGGGGGCTGGCAAGTTTCAAATTTGTAGGGCAGACCAAAAACTCAAGCAGCAGGGTTTCTATTTTGGAGTCTTGAGGAAGAATTATTTCATCCTTGGGGAAGCTCAGTCTTTGCTTTTAAGAGCTTGAGCTGATTGGATGAGACCCACCTACATCATGGAGGGTAATGTCCTTAAAGCCTGCTGATTATAAATGTTAATCACATATAAAAGATAACTTTCTAGACTGGTGTTTAACCAAACAGTTGGACACTACACGCTAGCCAATTTGATACAGAAAACTGTTACAGAGTCTACACAAGCACTTCCAGTATTGTTGTCAAAATTCATATAAGAGCTTTGTTCTTCGGCATGAGAATTTTTAGAAAATAATCTTGTATCATTGAAATAAGTACTGGTCAGGGACGCCTGGGTGGCTCAGTTGGTTGAGCGGCTGCCTTTGGCTCAGGTCATGATCCCAGCGTCCTGGGATCGAGTCCCACATCGGGCTCCTTGCTCGGCGGGGAGCCTGCTTCTCCCTCTGCCTCTGCCTGCCATTCTGTCTGCCTGTGCTCGCTCGCTCTCTCTCTAACAAATAAATAAATTAAACAAAAACAAAAAAAAAAAGAAATAAGTACTCGTCAAACTAAGGGGTTTCCCAGAAAGGGTGTATGGGCACTATTGGCCTTAAATGAAAAAGGTCCAGCACGAGCAGGGCCAGCAGCCTTATGGAGCTAAAACTGAGCTCTGTTTGGGTGTGTTTCCCACAGAAAAGGCTAGCAGGTAAACTGATGCTTCCATGTAGTACTGGACATCCTCCTCAGAGTCAATCTGTCATGCAAGATTCTCCTGAAGGGCCTGAAGACAGAGGGGGACTCTCTGAGCTTCCAAGAACAGGTGGTGTAGGACTCTATCTAGCTGCCCATAAATGTTTGCATTCCAGCAGAATCTTGTCAAAGACTTGCTTTCATTGTTGCATTCCATCTGGCTTTTATCACCAGAGGCTTTTACAAAGGCTTTGGCTGTTGTTAGACAGCCAAACCAGCATAGCTTAGTTCACAACAGGAAGAATTTGGAATTCAATATCAAAAAGCAATCCACTGGGAGAAATGCTGTGATTACCTCTCCATTCCAGGTGACTACCATCCTTTCTTCATTTGAGTGACTTTGGTCAGTGAAGTCTAGTCTTCTGTCTCCCACAGATTTAGGTCTTCATTATGATAATGTCTTCATGGAGGAATAATTGAAGCCAAGAGTTACTGAAAAAAACATTTTACTCATTTCTTGACACTTAAAATTCTTAAAGGAATTAATTAATGTGTGGGGGCTTCCCTCTTACCTTTAATATAATTTTGAGCTTCATATGAATCTTAAAAAGCTTCCTGTCTTGTATATACACTTAAGAGATGTAGGTTGATGCCATCTTATGGAAAATAGTCTTTTTAAGAATGCATTTTCCATATCATAAAAGAGTGAAAATGGGTATATGAGAGTCTGAATTCAGAAAAACACAGATATTTGAACAATTTAAAGACATAGGACTTTTACTATATTTTATTAACCCGTTAACATTTTCCCACTTAAGTTATAGAAGGTAGGTGTTTGCACACTTAATAGTGGAGAAAGAGGACTATTCCATCAAGTGAGTTTTCTCTTTAAAAAAAAAAAAAAGCTTTTTAACTACTTCTTAAGAAGCTAAATAATCCATCATGCTTTATCACTGTGAACTTGGAAGTAGGAAAGTGGATCTTGTCCAAAGAGATACACTACCTTTTGATTTAGAAGATATTTTGCTTTTGGATGAATACATTGATTGATAACAGGAATCAACTACACTATTAATAGTAGCTCCCCCCAAAGCTCTGTAATACAAATAAATCTCTGACATCTTTCTTAGCTGCTGAAATAGACGCTTGCTAGATATATCTTTCCTTTCATATATGTGGCCTTGAAGTAAGCCAAGAATTTCTCTGCAAATTTGTTTGATAAAGCACAGTGAATTCTTACCAGTTTTTAGGAAACACTTCTCTAAACTATTCAGATCTTCACTCAGTGAGAGAAACTGGAATTTTTGGCCTTTCTTTTTGTTGATTTGAGATTAGGGAATGAAGGTACCATGTTCTGTGTGTCAGAATGAATTCATCTGTGTGACAGATGAATGAGAAGTATTCCTTTGAGTGAGGATGACTCAGAAGATTTTGGTGGACCAATGTTTTCCTAAAGCAGTACTGGGCAATGTTAGCAGGCTACTTATCCGCGGGAACAAAACTGTTAGGGCTGGCTTCTAATTTCCACAGATCTATGTCCTCATTTTCTCTACCTCTGTTTTCTCTGCTTCATCAAAGCTGACTTCACTGTATGACTCCATCTAGGATTCCATAACCCAGAACTAGGGACCTAGGATGCCGTTATCTAGACCTTCCCTGAGCCATACATATCTACAAGCAGGACCAAGTTGTGGGGAATGAGATGCCAGGCCAGGGCCTCTAGGAGCCCTTCAGTGGTTGTGCACTGTCTTCTTCCCTCTCAGCTCTGAATTGGCTCTGAGCATAGGAAAGCGGTTTTACTTAGGTTGTCTCTCTTTAGTTCTCATGAGTGTGCCTTCCAAGTGCCCTATCTGGTACTCACCCCATGTCATAGTCTTCCTGAAGCCCAGTGAGTCTGATGGGGGTCCTAGTACTTTACCAATCTTCTACTTGACCTTTAGTCAAGCTGACTTTTGTCCTGTCTTATGAACATGTCTCAGAGCAATGCCACTGCTTAGATTTTCCAAGTGTGCCCACTTAAGTGAATACCTAGTATTTAATGCTGTGAAAGTGGGACTGAAAACCCAGCAGTATTCTCCTGGGTGAGTGTTTGTAGCTAAGTGGATATCCCTCTGCACATCTCCCTGGTGTCAGCTCAGTCTGCCCTCCCACAACATTTTCCTGTTGCCTTAGTAACTGTAATGCCTGTGATAGTTAATTTTATGTGTCAACTTGAAAAGTGTTTTGAGATGAAATTCACGTTTAATTAAGTGAACTGTGAGTAAAGCAGATTGTTCTCTGCAATGCAGGTGGGCCTCATCTAAACACTTGATAGCTTGACTAGAACAGAAAGACTGGCCTCCCCAAGGAAGAGGGAAATCTTCATCAGGCTGTCTCGGGGCTCCATCTGCTCCATTGACTTTTCTGGATCTCTACCTGCTGGCCCTCAGACCGGAGCTATGTCATCAGCTTTCCTGGGTCTCGGGCCCACCAGCCCACACTGCAGATTTGGACTGGCCAGCCCTCATAACTGCATGAACCAATTCCTTGTAAAATCTCTTTCTGGATATATACACATCCTATTGGTTCTATTTCTTTGGAGAATCCTGACTACAATCTCTTATTTTGTAGTCCTTCCAAATGTAACACTATTATAAATGTATACATTTTTATATACCTCTCTATATATACATGTATTTACTGTGGGAAAAATAAGGCTTCTTGTTGACTTTGGATCATAACTCTAATAGGCGGTTTTAGTATCTGCAATCACAGGAGAACGTCAGCCCAAAAACCTAACAAAAAGCCTCAAGCCTTTGTAGTTGCAATTTTCTTGCCTGGAATGAAATGCTCTTCCTCCTGAGAGCTGCAGGGATTATTCCCATATTTTGATTCTTCCTTCTCGAGGAAGCCTTCCTCAACCACAGTCTAAAATAACCCCTTTTATCATCCTGCATAGCCTTATCTTAATGATATTTCTTCATAGCACTTACAGCCACTTGGTATTTTATTATGCATGTATTTATTTCTTTATTGTCTAGCACCCTACTAGCATGTGAAATTCATGGACTTTGCTTTATTTGCCGCTATCTCCCTGGTGTTGAGATAGAGACTTGCTCAGACTAGACTTTTGAATAGCATTTGTTGAGTGAATGAATAAATGAATGAATGTTCTATATAATAATAGAATAATTAATACAAAACTTATGAATTTATGTACCATTCAATTTGAGAAAAAACAGAATCCTGTAGCATGTGTTATATTACTTTAGTGGAAAATGTACTTTCCTGTCGCGGGGTTGAGAGGTCATGATAAAATTACATTATTGGGAAATTAACAGAAAATGTTATGGGGGTAAAGAATTATGTATGAAAAAGAAAAAAAGTGTGGTCATGATGACAAGTAATAGAACATGTATGGACTTAATGTTTCAGAGCCTTGTCCCAGCTGGCCGATTTCCAACTGTGCTGTTTGTTCATAGGCCCTCTGCCCTCTGTCCTTGGAATCTGAGTGTTCTCCAGCCTTCTCTAGCCTTTCTTACTGAGAAAAGCAGTTTCGACAGAGCATTTGAATGCTTATGTTAAACAGAGAGAAAAGGGTATTTGTGTATAATTTTTTATTCCCAAGGTAAAATATTGTGGCTAGGGCACATCGTGTGTCTATTTTCCAGATATTAAGTGCTAACATGAGCAGGTGGTCCATATAAAATAATGGGACAGACTAATTTGGAGTTGCATCTCTCTAGGTTAAAGAATAGCCATATCTCCGTTCAGCTGGCAAATTGGAGCAGTGATATCCCATGCTAGAGACCCACAGAGCTGAGCTTTTCCTAAAACACCATGGCAGTCTTACCTGGCAGCCTCAGCCCACAGCATCTCATCTGTTGGCGGAGCGCATTTCAGCTACATAACAATTACGCAGTGGACAGGCTGGAATTGCTTCCCATATCTGAGGACAGCTTTGAGGTTCAAAGCCAGATGGGCTGTGGGAAGACGACAGGCGTTGGAGTCAGCCAAATGTCAGACTGAAACCCAGCCTTGCCTCTCACCAGATGAACTTGGCTAAGTTATTAAATCTCTTTAAATGGTAATTTCTTCATCTGTAACATAGGAATAATTGTACTTACCTGGTTAGGTTACCAGGAGGGTTTATCTGGCTCATAGTAAACACTGGAGAGATGATAATTTTTCTCCTACTCTCCACCATTTGCAGCCTATGTGTTTTCTTTTTATTTGTTTAGTTTTGGGGTGCTTTTTTTCCTTTGACATGTCTACTCCTCCTGGGACACACAGAATTTATAATTTGGAAGGGATCATAGGTCATCTAAGCCAGTCCCTTCCTCCGTCTCCTTTTTTCACTTTACTCTTAAAATACACACACACACACACACACACACACACACACACACACAGACGCACACAGTTTTCTACTTCCTTTCCCATTTCTGGTCATAACAATACATGATGAAGAAGTTCATGTTATTGGGTACTCCTCAGATCTCCCTAAAAATCTATAATGGTTTCTTTCCAATTGGAAAAGATTTATTCATGATTTTCACTCTCTTAAACCCTCCTTTCTAGCAATTCCTTAACACAAACCATGAATGAAATGTCAGTGCTAGATACTTTCCCATCTTGCCCCTTTTAGAGAAGTGATTTTTAGAAGGTTTTTCCCTTGTTTACCTTTGAACATTCGAAAACATTAAAGCAGAGTGTAGTTCACATTTCTAAATAGAGCTATGAATTTATTTATTCATGTTTTTACTTAAACGAACAATCTTAGAGCTGCAGTACCTCACTCCACTTAACCTAGAAACATAATTTTCTGCTCTTGTTTGATAAGGAGTTCTGTTTTTAATTGAGGTATAATCTACATACAACAAAATACACTGATTATAATTTTTATGAGGAGATAAGAAGTTTTAAGTTCGTGACCTAGTTTGTGAGAAGTTTAAGACTACTGATTAAAAACCAAACCAAACCAAAAAAGTGATGCAAAAGATCTAGTTCAGAACTCAAAAACAGGAAGTATAAAATATCAGTGTAGGAACACAGAGTTTTCCTCAGCCTTCAGCTCCCTGATCATTATTGCACGTGGCAGTACCTCTTGCAGAAGAAACTGGCCTTCGACAAGACCAAATTGTAAAATTTTTAAATTGTAAAATCTGCAAAATTGTAAAGCTAATTATAATCCTAATTAGCATCACCATTGGTAGTATTAACAAGTATAAGAATTTTCTTGGGTTAAAAGTTCCAGGATATTTTAAATAATACTGGCCCTCTGATTTACTTCATTAAAAACACCTGTTTCATTTTCTGTGGTCAACAGCAAAGGCATTACAGTGCAGAATTTTTTTTTAAGATTTTATTTAGAGAGAGAATCCCAAGTGAGTTCCACAGATAGTGCAGAGCCCAACGTGGGGCATGATCTCACTGCCCTGAGATCATGATCTGAGCTGAAATTAAGAGTCTGATGTTTAACTGACTGAGCCACTCAGGCACCCCTACACTGCAGAAAATTCTTAAAGCATTCAACAGCTCTTGAGTTTTGCCATTTTTGGACCTATAGAGTTTCCATATTTGCTATCTTAGCATTTGTGATTAAAATTATTTGTCAGGGGCCCAAAGGTCTGAGATACATGCTAATTTTGAATGGGGGTAATATTCACCTCCATCACATTGCTGTGAAGGTCAAACATAACTTAACCTGGCACAAATTTAAGATTGTCTTGGTGCAAGATTCATACATGGAAATCATTTTATGTGAATAACCTATCTGATGGCTCAGCTTCCACCCCACCCCCATGTAACTGAAGTTCTGAACATATTTCTCAGGAATGTCAAAGAAGAATTACACGATCAGATGCTGTATGATAGGCTTCTGTCGGTTAAAAACACTTAGCATTCTCTATTTTAAAATTCTTTAATAATGAAAGTAACATATCTCTGAAACATGTTGATTCCCCCAAGCAAGAAAGTTATTATGGTCATCAAAGAACAAATAGTAACAAAGAACAATGAATACAATTGAAGAGTTTCAAATGGAAAATGTTGTATCATGATGAAAAATATCTCCTCATGGGTCAATTCTGTCAGACCATCATGAGCCACTCTTGTGTGCTCAAGGCTGAGAACTTGCCATCTCAACTTCACATCACAATAACTTAGTGTTAGCGCTTTTTCAAAGATAGATTACCTTCATGGGAATTCCCATAAAGCCACATAAGTGCCTGATAATCCCAGTGATAAATGCAACCTTAATTGAGAATTTTTCCTAACACATTTTTATTGAGTTTCTATTTTGTATGTGCCTGGTCCTGAAATGACAAATTTGGATATATTGAGCATACCCCTGAGGAATTTGCAGTGTGATGGAAAACATGGCCACGTACAGAGATGCAAAACGATCAGTTAAGGGCAATGGTGGAAGTCCATGGAGGATGCCAGCAGTACCCAGGAGAGGGCTTTCTAAGCCAGACAGTGAGGATGGGGGTTTGTGTGGAGTAGTTAAGGAAGGTTTCTTGAAGAAGATAAACTGAATCTTACAGGATACCTAGGAGTTCTGAAATGCTCATGCTCTATTTACTCGAAATCAACTATCTTTCTACCGCATAAACAAACACACTGATAGAAAACAACTGTACGTTTAGATCTGTGTCTTCTTTCACTTTCTGTGGTTTCAGTTACCTGTGGTCAGTCGTGGCTCATCAGGTAGGCATGCCATCATCTCTTCATCATCATCATCAGAAGAAGGGTGTACACGGTACAGTTAGAGACCTGTGAGAGAGACTGCATTCACCTAACTTTTATTACAGTATATTGTGATCTTTGTTCTAGTTTATTCTTATTTATTACTGTTAATTTCTTCTGTGACTAATTTATAAATTAAACTTTATCCATAGGTGTGTATGTATAGGAAGAAAATGTAGTATGTGTAGGGTTTGGTACTATGTGAGGTTTCAGGCATCCACTGGTCGTCCTGGAACATGTTCCCCACGGATAAGAGGGAACCACTGTAATTGAAAGTGCACAGGAAAGTAGTAGTATCTTTAGTCCAGGAGGAGAGGCAGAAAGGAGAGGACACTCCAGAGGGGGCTACTGGGACCCCCTAACTGTAGCCTTGGCTGTTTATTGGGGTTTGTCTCCTATCTGCTGGACAGCCCTTTTCTGAACAGCTGTGTTGAATACTTGTCAGTGGGAAAGATTTTGAATTTTCAGATATGTGGCCTTTGACGTGAAGCCAGCAGGGAGTCTAGATGTAGAGAGGCAGCCGTGCCCGTCATCAGCTTGGCAAGTGTCTTAATCTGGGGCAGAAGGGGAGAGCTTGACTGTCATCAGCTTCCCCGAAGATTGATAAATTGGATGCAGACAGTGAGAGCCGAGGGCTGCCAACTAGATTTTTAGGATTGAAATATAACTGCTGTATGTAGAACTCTGAAAAACACCCACATGCTGCAAACACACCAGGATCCTCTTAGGAGTTAGAGCACGTTGTATTAAAAATGATAATAGTAGATAATATCATGAGGCCTATTTTCTGCCTCCTGGGGAAGGAAATAGCCTGCAGTGGATGGATCCCATGTTGTATGGTGCCACTTCCTCTCACACACACGCACCCCCACACTGTCAGCCACAGTGCCAGTGCCTGGGAGAGTGTGTAGTGTGGGTGTTCATGTGAACTTGTGTGTGCCTGTGTCTTTAGGTAGGAGCATGTGGGCGTGTGCATCTGTCTACACACACATGCACGTATAGGTATATGTGTGTGTATCTGTCTGATGTGTCTGTCTTATCTGTGTGTGTGTGTCTGTATATGTGTGTATTTGTGTGTCTATCTTTGTGCACATGTGTGGGCATATGCATGTATCCAGGTCTCTGTGTCCATTTGCATGTGTGGACAACTGTGTGCACCTGTATGTGTGTGTTTGTATCTGTCCTGTCTGGGTATAGATGTGAAGGATTGTGTGACTGTATCTGTGTCATTGTGTCCATGTATGGACATGTGTATACATCTGTGTGTCTGACTGCCTGTACCTGGGTGTGCCTCTGTGTGTACGTTTCCCTGCTGTATCCTCGCTCTGGAAGCCGAGCTTCCAAGTTACATGTAAGCCCCGGGCTGGATTTCCCCTGTGGTCTCTGATAGCACTAAGAACGGCCACTGCTGTTGGGCTTGGCCATATGCGTGGTCATAAGAGCATCTTAGAGACTCCTAACAGGAGTCTTGAGAATAGATATTTACTTTTTTCCAGCTCAGGAAGACCTGCCCAAGCCAGAAAATTAATTTTAAGCTCAGTCGTGTCTGCTGCAGGGAATCTATTAATATCCCACCGATTGTTATCACAGGTTTGCTATGAGGTAGGATAGGCTGCAGTCATCACCTTTTTTTACTTAAATGTGTGTCAGCTTAAAGTATAGAAAAGTCTAGGGGCCTCTGGGTGGCTCAGTGGATTGTATCTGACTCTTCACTTCAGCTCAGGTCATGACCTCAGGGTCCTGAGATTGAGCCCCACGTCTGTCCGTCTACCTGGCTCTGCGCTCAACGGGGAGTCTGCTTGAGATTCTCCCTCTCCTCTGCCCCACCCCTCATGCCCACTGTCTCTCTCTTTCCCTCACACCAAAAATAAATAAATAAAATCTTTTAAACAAAACTATAGAAACACCTAAAGTCACATCATTAATTATAGGCAGGAATACTGTGTGTGATCAGTGGCTGTATCATTAGCTGTTTTAATTCCCATGTCTCTCTGTTCCTTGTGTGATCAGGAATATGTACCTTCCCACTGGCCTCATTTCTCAGAAACAAATACAACATGTTTACTTTGGAAAATGCCACAAATGCTTTCTTTCTGGTTCCTCGAGTTCTGTTTGAGTTTTATCTGAATTTATTTGGCTGAAATCAGCTATAATTTTTAAAAACAATTTTTTTAAATAAACTACAAGAATGTTTAGCCAATTTTTGATCCCCAGTTTCAAAATTGGGCTCCTCTCCCAGTCTTCTTGTACTTGAAATTCAGACGTAGCTCAGTGACACATTTTTGCCTAATTTTCCAACTTACTACTTGGCAGATGCATTTGCAATTTAATGAAATATCATCTTAGATATTTTATTTTGTTTAAAAGAGTTATTTATTTGGGAGGGGGAGCACTTAAGAGGTGGGAGAGGCAAAGGGTGAGGGAGAGAGTCTGAAGCAGACTCCCTGCTGAGTGTGGAGCCAGATGTGGGACTCAATCTCACATACCTGAGATCACGATCTGGAAAGGAATCGAGAGTGAGATGTTCACTGACTGAGCCACCCAGGCGCCCCTCATCTTAGATACTTTACACCCAGCCTGGCTGACTGGGGAGGAGGGAGAGAAAGTAGTGTCATGAATAGCAGTGTTTCAAGTCAAGGAAGCATTGGTGAATATTATTGGTTTAAAATTTAACCCCATGGAGTGTGGGTGTTTTGTCTTTCGCTGAAAATTTTAACTGAAAAGTAAAAAAAAAGCCCAGATCCACTCCTTGCCTCTTCAAGCTAGTGCCTTAGAGGAAGTAGAGAATGGTACCTCCAGTGCTCACAGCTCATGCTATGGGCTCTCCTCCTTTCTCCCCCGCCATGATGGCCTTGTGACTCCAGGTGACATAACTCAGACAACATGCACTTTCAGAGTAGAGAATATTGGGAACTCCTCAGGCCCCACTGAGTCCTGAGTCTCAAGGGGTACCTAAAGGCAGGAAGAGTTAAAACTTGACTCCAGGCCTGCTGACTGCTGATCTGGGCACTGTTGTCCTGCGCATGTGGGGCTCTCCAGTAGCTTTGCGATGACTGGTAAGTGAGAGCTGACTCACCCAGGGCATGGGAGAGTCTCACTTCCCATCTCCTGCCCACTTGTCTAGGCCAACTTGCCGCCATTCCTCCATGCCACTTCACGCTCAGGAAGAGCAAACGGCTCATAAACACTCAATGGTGTTTTACATCTTCCTGTCCTTGTACTTTCCGTACCTTCTGACTAGAATGCTCTCAGCTACTAATGTAATTTGGGAAGTGCCAAGAAAATGCTCACATGGACACCTAGAACATCACCATTCATTCCCTTTATACCCAGCTTTGCTTCCATGGGTGCTCCCCATCCCCCCCACCACAACCCACCCCCATAATTCATCTCGTTTCTGTGAAGACAATGACTTAAAGTTGCATTGGTAGCAAGATGTGATGGCGTTTTCCCTCTGCTTTGCTGCTGGGAGGACAAAGTGCCTGGGTGGCAGGGATGCTGATGGGGCAGGAGGCAAGGATCAGCAGCTGCTGAAGGCAGTCTCATCTGATCCGAGTCTGGCTTAGACCCAGCCCCCCGATGACACCATACACCCCTCAGAAGTTTCTGGGTCCAGTGGTGTGTCAGAGGTACAACATGTGAGTGTTTCGGTGCGCTAGGTACTCACCTGTGGGTTTTCTCTGTTAAATTCCTCAGATGGATCAAAATACTCACACTGGTTTAATGATTCATTTCTTCAGTGAGAATCATGGTTAAAAATACAACACAATTAAACGAAATTTCGTTTGTCCTTCATGACTGTGCCTTTCAAAAACCATGTGTTCTGGGGAAAAAGGCAAAAACACAACACCCTGAAAGTTCTGTTTATCTGTTGCTGATCTGCAGACCACTGAGGCTGACATTTATGGTGCTCATGAGTCTGCAGTTTGGGCCAGTCTCAGGCAGGCTTGCTCTTCTCTGCTCCACTTGGCGTCAGCTGGGGCAGCTTGAAGGTTCTTGTTGAATGACCTGACAGGCTCCCTCACTCACGTCAAGCAGATGATGCCCGACAGCCCAGCTGGAGCTGTCACCGGGATGACCCACAGGTGGCCTCTTCCTGTGACCTGTGCTTCCTCACAGCACTGTGGCTGCGTTCCAGGATGAGTGTCCTGAGAAGAGGAGCCAGGAAAGAGCCCTGTCTCCTTTAGGACCCAGCCTAAGGAGTGACGCAAGATCACTTTGGCCACATTCCATTCATCCCCACAGCCACAGACCCTGCTCAGATTCAAGAAGGAATATGTGGGACCACAAATACTGCTTTGGCCATTTTTAGAAAATACTATCTGCTACACTAGAGCATAAAGAAATTTTAATTGACTTGTTATTGCTGGTTTTCCCATTCATTCTAGCCAACAAACTCTTCTTCAGGGTGGGTTGTGTGCAGGCCAAGGAAGCCTTTTACATGACTAAGTAATTATTGTATTTAGTTTCTTTTTTTAATGAGACCTTTCCTCCATCACCAACATCTATTTGTCCATAGAGAAAAACTTTCTTGCATATAGCAATTAGGTCCATGTGGATCAAAGGTTTTTATTACGACAGCTTTGAAAACAATCTCACAAACGTACAAGATAAAATTCCAGCCTGTCCACTTTAGTATTTAATGCTTCATGTACAACTGAAAGATTTACAAGAAACTTAAAGTACTGATTTGAGTACATATAAGTTCTTAGCAACAGCTGAGCACAAAGTCTTTGACCAAATATCTATGTTTTCTGGAATGTAATTAAAATAGTTGTCTAGAAATGTTTTGATTTGCATAACATCCTTAATTAACTGTGTTCAGTTAAGTAGTTTAGTTGTACTTAAAGTTGTCCTCTTTGAAAAGTTAAAGATAAGGAAAATCACAGAAGAATTTGGCCTTGAGAAAAATAACAGAAGTTTTAAAAATTGTAACAGTATTGCAATATTTGTGATTACATAGTGCCTCTTAGTTTTTGGGTATTTGAACTGTTCTGAAGCTTGTGTTTTGTCTCATTCAAACTGCATCGTTCTGAGACCACGTTTCTCTCTGGAGGCCTGGAAAAATCCCTGAGTCAGGAGATAGAGCCTTGGTTCTGCCACTCTCAAAGGCAAGACATAAAATTTGGTGATACCTTATTGGTAGAAAGAAGGCATTTGACTAAACAACCTCTAAAATGGTTTACTTTATGAATAATATATAAGAATGCCATTTGATAAAAGGGAATATAACAAAATAATATGAAGAGATAATTTTTTCCGATGTTGGGCTAGTAATTAGAAATAATCAAAACCATGTATTTTACTTAGCAACGCACTTCAGAATCTTCTATTTCCCAGCAACCAATTATTCAAGCTCTCTTGAGACATTTCAGGGTCCTGTTTGGATTTGATGAAGGGAGTAGTCAACCTTTAGCTTGTTTTATATGACTTCCTTACAATTTGAGAAGCAGATGGTTACTTAATAGATACCATTTGATAAGGGCAAAAATAGGACAGGGCTCTTTGCATCTTAAATAGATCTTAAAATAACAGTCTTATGAAGCCTTGCCAATAATTCGGGCTGTATCCATATTACAGACAGGCAAAAGGAGGCAGGAACCTTTGTTGTAGGACAGTTACTGATGCCAAAGTCTATTCTTTGGGAGTTTTTGATTATTGTGATTGATTAAGTTTGGGTCTCATTAAGTAGGTATAACCACATTGAACACTTTTTAATTCAACCAGTATTTATAGACTACCTACTTCAAGTGAAGTGCTTAGGATCTCAGCAACGAATGTAAATGGCACTCAGTGAGATCCTCAAGGAATGCAGTGCTTGTCAGAGTCTCAATGCTTACCCTGAACACTCAGTAAGCTACACTGTCCCTTAAAATGATATTATATTCATTCTATTTTGTATCAAAACATTCTTTTGATATGAACAAAAAACAGTGGCACACTAGTATCGATCCCTTTTAACATGTCAAGTATAATGCTGTGCACTTAATATTCATTGCCTAATACAATACCCATTTGAAGGAGTCTTTTTCAGCATGACTTCTACAGTTGGAGGTTTGGGATTCAAATTCCAGCTTACCTAATAGTTGTGATGACCTCAAGTCTCATTGCATTGGCCTTTGAAGATTACATGAGGATTTACAGAATCATGCAAAATACTTAATATAGTGTCTGGAACAGTAAATGTTCAATAAATGTTAACTCTTTAGAATTGTCATTGTCAACATCAGCTCTATTAGGTAGGTAATACAGAAAATTTTTGTGTGGCTTTGAATAGCAAAGTAACTTCCCTAGTCACACAGCTTTTAAGCAGCAGGGCTGGAAAGCTAATTGTTGTTTAGTGCCAAATTTCTTAACTTTTAAACTAGAATTCTGCCTATTAGTTAAAAATGCTGAAATTTAGTAAAATATTTCAGTTTTTTTAGTTCTGTTAAGTGATCAGCACTTGATACTTCCAAGAATCCTGTGATCAAAATCCCAAATTGACTGTCTGGTTTTGTGTGGCAAAGCGCAAGTAAGCAAATTCAGTTTCTCATCTAGGGTTTCTGGACCTGGGAAAATAGTTTATGGTAGTGGGAAGCAGAAAAAAGATTGTGGGTGCTCCTTTTGAATGAGCAGGAGTCTTTGTGCCTTGAATTATTCTTTCTAAAACTTTTGATCTGTTAATCTTTTCCTAAGAGAAACTATATATTTATGTTTCTTTTTTGTATTTATAAAACCCACACGAGAATGGGTCAAATGCCCAAAATTTTTTAGGATTAATGAAGCAGATATAGTTAATGAGAGCTCTCAAAATAGCCATAGAATGTGATCAGTTGTTCATTCATATGCCAGATTAAGTGTGATTTATTCACTTTAGTGCCAAAGAGCAAATTCCTAAGCTACTTTAGGAAAACATGAATGAGAGTGGAAAAATACCTCGGAATGAGAAAAGCTGAATTCTAAGGAGAGGCTCAAGGTTAGAGCAAGCTTGTCCACAGGATGACTGGTGCCATCCAGAGTGTTGAATTAGTGTAAGTTCCTCTGTGTAAGACCCCCGGTGGGGACTAAACAAAATTAAGCCTGCTGATAGAACTCAAGTAGTTCCAGATGTAAAGGGAACCAGGCCACAGGGATGGTGGAGAGCCCAGATGCCTTTAGCTTGATGCTCCGTTTGACATCTCACAGTGCCATTCCTTGAAGGGACAGGAAAAGCAAGCTGGGCTTGTCATGAAGCCATGCCACTGAGAACACGAGTAAAATAACTCAACATGCGTTTTTCCTAGTTCTCATGTCCTCTGAATCATTCTCTGTATCAGTGCATGCCTGTGTGTATGTGTATGGCTAAATTATTACAACTAACCCAGTCATTATTTCCTGGTCCTGACTCCATTGGCTATGCATTCCTTTCAGTTTAGTCTTCATGTCTGAAATTATTTTTAGTTTTATTTCTGTTTTCAAGTTCATCATATTCCTCAACACTTCCCTCTGCTTTTTTCTGCATAGATGCTGATGAGCCATAGCTCTCAAGGCTACATATATTTAGAACCAGATCAGACAGTCTTATAATTTTTGCTTCAACTGTTAAACATAATTGAGAAGGCTCAAGAGGAAAAGGAAAGTCTATTTATTCACCCATATTTTTGCTTACTATGTTCTTTCTTCTTGATGTGCCAGATTTCTTTCTTCTATCATTTCCTTTCTGCTTAGGGAACTTCCTTAGTCATTCTTGTAGGGTAGGTCTGCTGGTGACACATTCTCTTCATTCTTCATCTGAGAATGGCTTGATTTCCCCTTTCTTCCTGAAGGATATTTTCACTGGATGTAGACTTCTGGGTTGACAGCTCTTTCTTTAAGCATTTTTCAGTGGCAAAATATTTTGCCACTTCCCTCTGGCATCTGTGGATTCTAATGGGAAATCCACTGGCATTCGAATTGTTTTTCTCTGATAGGTAGTGCATGCTTTCTCTCTGACTGCTTGCAAGATTTTTTCTTGGTCTTTAGTTTCCTGAAGTTTATGATGTGACTTGGTATGGATATTTTTTAAATTATTCTGTTTGGCATTTGCTTAGGATTTGAATCTGTAAGCTTATGTCTTTTGCCAAATTTGGAAAGTTTTTAGCCATAATTTCTTCTAGTACTTTTTTCATCCATATCGTCTCTCTCTCCTCTCCTTTGGGGACTTCAATGACATGATTAATATTTCAGTATAATCCAGTAGACTGAGGATCTATCTATTGATCTTTTTTCCCCGCAGTCTGTTTTCTCTCTTTTATCAAATTATCAAAGTTGATAAAACATTGTTCTATCTTCCAGTTCATTGACTCTTTCTTCTAACCCCTGTGTTCTGCTGTTGAGCCCATTCAATGAGTTTTTAGTTTCAGTTATTGTAGTTTTCAGTTCTAAAATTTCCACTTGGTTCTTCTTTATATCTTGTTATTTCCTTGCCGGAACTTTCTAGTTCTTTGCTGAGACTCCTATTTTTTCATTAGTTTGATCATGTTCATGATTGCTTGTTAAAAGATTTTAATGATGGCTGCTTTAAAATCTTTGTCAATTTCTATCATCTCTGTTACCTTAGTGTTGGCTTCTGATGATTATCATTTATTCCTCATTTGGGGATCTTCCTGGTTCTTGGTATGATGTGTGATTTTTGACTGTAATATAGATATTTGGGGTACTTTGTTGTGATACTCTGGATCTTATTTAAGTCTTCAGATTTAGCTTTCTTTGACACCTCTCTGGCCAGACAAGTGGGGTTCCACCTTGTTACTGCCAGGTAAGATTAGAATTCCAGTTTTACCTGTTGTCTCCTGTTGACACCGAGGTGATGGTAGTGGGAGGGAGGGTCCCCTTGTTACTGCTGGCAGGTGTGAGACTTCCTCCTAGGAAGGACCCTTCCTCTGATACTTTCCTGGCAGAGAGATAGGAGTGCCAATATACTGCTTCCCTGTGACTTCCAATAACACCAAGTGGGTGGGGGCTGCCTCATTGCCAGTGTGTGGTGGTGAAAGTCCTGACTCTCTGGGAGACCTCACCTGATACCCCCCCCCAGAGGTGAGAAGGAGGGACACCTCATAACTGTTGGGTGGGGCAGAAGTCCAGGCTCCCATGTGGTTTCCACTGACATGGGAAGATCAGAGAGGTGCAGGGTTTGTTACCACCCAGTGGAGATGAAAGTCCCAGCTCCCTACTTGGCCTTACGTGCTACTATCACAACAGGGGAAGGGGAGAGTTGAGAATTGAGGCAGTTTGTTACAGCTCTGTGCTGGTGGGAGTCTGGCTCCCCTCTTGGCATTGGCTGGCATGGTGAAAATGGGGTCACTGTGTTTTCTGGGGTGTCTACCTAGAGTACAGAAGCTTTTGTCTTAAAGTTTCTGTCTTTCTAGGCTGCCCCTTTCCTGATCTTGGCTAGAGAGAGCAGGCTTCCTTGGGGCTTTTTGTCTGCCTGTATTGGCATCCAAGTTGCTGGCTTCTCCAGTTCCAAATGTGGGCCCACATAAGGCAAAGAGAAGAGCCACTGTGTCACTTGTTGGGTCCTGAAGTCCTTAGCCAGTCTGCCTTCTTCTCACCATCTTTCAGAATCTCACTAATTTGTTTTACTTATAGTATCCAAGGCTTTGAATTGTACCTAGCTGTCAGAATGGGGAAAAGTACAGATATTCCATTTTTGCAGAAGTGGAAGTCAACTGTCTACATTTTACATGAAATTACTTATAAGATCCATCACTTTCCCTAAAGTTGTTCAATTGTCTCCTCAATCCCCCATTCACATAGGAGAGATGACTGAGAGCTGGCCGCTTAGCACTTCTCAGTGCATGAAGGCCTAGTGCTGGAGGGCAGTGGCTCCAGGAAGAAGGGGAGGCCATGCCTGGCCTCTTTCTCCCCACGGAAAGCTTCTTGATATGTTCAGTTCTGTTGTCTGCTGCCATACCGATTCTTAGCCAGGTTTCCCCAGACTCAGCTGGAACCAATAGGCTTATAATAAGGCAAGGAAAGTAAATATTAAATATTTATTTATAGTTATATGTCTAAGTTTATGAATAATGCATAAAAGAATTTTCCAGGGAAAAAAATTCTAAGGGCACTTTGTTTGGTAACCATTTAAAAATATTTTTATTAGGAAATGATCTTCAACTTGCTAAAAGTTGCAAAAATAGAATAGTAAAAGGAAAACCCAAATAACCTTTACCCAGATTTACCTGTTTCTTACACTTAACACTTTACTGTGTTTTCCTTATCATTTGCACACTCTCCCCAACACACACACACACACACACACTAATTTAACATGCCATCTGCCCTCCAGTTTTGTCAATTGACTCAATGTCTTTATAGAGTTTCCCCTTCAGGACAGGACTCAGTATAAGCATCAAGTATCACAAACATCTGTAGAGCTTCCTTAGTCTCCTCTAATTGGGAACAGTTTCTAACTGATTTTTTTTTTTTTTTTTTTTTTTTTTTTTAAAGATTTTATTTATTTATTTGACAGACAGATCACAAGTAGGCAGAGAGGTGGGCAGAGAGAGAGAAGGGAGGAAGCAGGCTCCCCGCCGAGCAGAGAGCCCGATGCGGGGCTCGATCCCAGGACCCCGGGATCATGACCTGAGCCGAAGGCAGAGGCTTTAACCCACTGAGCCACCCAGGTGCCCCTCTAACTGATTTTTTTAAAATAATAAAATGGTAAAACTGTATCTGTCTCATATCATTAATGTTATTTATAGGTACACTTAACAGATTGTGAACTTATTAACATGGAAAAAGGAGAATTTCACTACTATGTAGTCGTAAAGAGGATCTTTCAGCAGCTTGTAATTAAATTAAAAAAATGAAGCCCCAGCAAAACCATAAAAACCATAAAATGCTTGACCCAAAATTAGAAAGTTGTTTATGTAAGTTAGAATGGAAAACATTGTTCTTTTGTCACCTAAAAGCTTTGAGGAGTGATTAATGAAAGTGCATTTGTACAATTTACACAGAAATTAAATGCTCGCAAAGTTCCAAAATGACAGGTTTTAAAGCTCAGCTAGAAAATGTGCTTTATTCTAACTTGAATAGTCACATATTACTAATGTGCCTGTCCCAATAAATCCTCTCTGGACATGCACCATAAAAGTATAAATGAGAGAAGCACAGTATCTTGACTTATTTAAAATGCTTAATTCCTAACAGCCTGTCAATAAAATCATGTTCAAAATTGAAGGTACCATTAGCCTTCAAATGAATGGTCACCTTTAGATGCTAGGGATAAACTGTATTCCCTGAGACTGCAGTCGTGTTTCTCAAATATGCTTTGAAAATGCATCTGAAATGCATGTTCTTAGTATGCAGCAAAACCAAACATTTGGCAACTAGAGTTTACCTTTTGGTTCTGTATGTCAGTGGGTTGGCCCAGCTCCTCCTCTGTGCCTAGTGCTGAGATCTCTAGTCAGGGCAAAAAGTTTTCCTCACAGCCAGGACCAGGTGAACTCTGGTTTCATTTCCTTGGATGCCAGAAAAAGATGGTTTCTTATTCATGTGAATTTCCATTTTCAAAAAAAGGCCCTGCCCTGAGCCTGGAGATGGAGAGAGTTCTTCTCTCAATACCTTGGACTGATGAGGTCTGGATTAGACCAGACATTGAAACATCTTTCCTATTGAAGAAGCATGTTAATCTCTGTACTATTCGTATTAGAATTTTAAGCAATGTGACACCTGTCAAGATATTTTCAAACCCGAATAGAGATTATTTTAGATGAATTATGGCTTCTTTAAACCGTATCTCATTTCAGTGGTTTTGAGAAAAATCATCTCAGTTTTAGTTTATATAGATATCTTGGGTTATTGCATCATTTTAGGGGGAGGCTCTGGAGGCCAGGCTGCCCTGATTGCATTCCTCACCAGTGAGCAGGGAACTGAACCCTGTAAGCCTCAGTTTCCTCATTTGTAAGAGGATAATAATAGTAGTGACTTCATGGGACTTTATGAGCAGTTAAATTTTAAATTAGGTGATGTATTTAAAACCAGTGTACTTTATACCCAGGCACAAGGTTCCCTTCTCATGCCTTAGACTTCAGAGGATTCCACTCTGGTTCTTCTATAGCAGTATTCTTTCCTACAAAATGGAGAATCTGGGATGAGTGGAGGGGTGGCAAGAAAGTCCTCTCCCATCTCCCTGTCTCTCAGGGAATGCTACCCCTTCTGGAACAAGTTCTGGGCACTAGAAGCTCCAGATCCCTGCCCAGTTGTCCCTGAGTACACTTGCAGGGTCTTTCCAGGCTTCTTTTCTGCTTCTGTCCTCCCAAAGGTTGACACTGCCCCACCCTTCTCCAGCTGGTATGAGCATCTTTCCTCCTAAGGGATGGCCAGAGTGTGGCAGTTAGTAGGGCTGTGGGATGAGCTTTACAGTCTGGCTGTCCACACATGCACATCTGTGGCCCCTTACAGAGTCATCCGGATTGAGTGAGAAGAAAAGGAGGCAAGCTTGGACTGCCTTTTCCTGGGCTTCCATAGTCATAAATGGAATTCCAAGAGTCTGAGCATGCTAGATTCTCGGTCTCATGGCCTCCCAGGTTGTTAGGAAGGAATATTTGTCAAATAGGAAACCAGATGTATTTTATGTGTTTAGCTCAATTTGTACTCTTGCCCCAGACTCCACCAGTTTTGGGAGTGAGAGTGTGTTTAGGCACTGACTGGCGCATGGTAAGAACTCACCAAATACTAGTCACCATCATTGTCATTATTGTTGTAATCATTACCTTCTGCCACTTGTGGCATGGGGCCATTTCTCTGAAATAGGTGGGAAACAGCTCTTTCTTTCACCCCAGCATGTCAGATACCAGCTCTGTTTCTTACAACAGGCAGTAAATGATTATAAAGATTTCATGGATGGTCTTTGGGAAGGCTGTGGGGAAACAATGTGATATGGACTGGAATGGATGGACCATCCAAGACAACTACCCCAGCCCTTTGCTGTGGGTTCTGTCCAGGATCTGCCGTTCTGCAAACTCCCATTCTGCACAGTTCTCAGACGCCCATGACCTCGTTTCCTCAAGCTATCTGGTAACCAAAGTCATTTGATAAACAGGAGTGCATTGACATTTGATACTTCAGCTTCCTCTTAGCCTCTCAGGGCTTAATTTTTTCTTTCATCTTTTAAATGTTGGTGCTTTTATAAGAAACTTTAGAATGGTTCTATCCTGTGGTAGGCTCTTGCCTCAGGAAAGGATCTTTGGCAGATGGCGGTTTATTTCAAGGATTAAGGGTTGGGGTTCAAACCCTCCTCAGATGATGCCAGTGGCCCCAAATTATCTTGTTGATTTTGCATCTAGGATGGTTCTGTAGTAGGAGCAGTCTCACAGAAAGAATACCTTAGCACAGGCCTTTGTGTTAGAAAAAATACAAATTTTGGTCAAGTTCCAGTCTTTTCAAATAAGCTTCTTTGCACAAAAAAGATCCCACCATCTGGTGCATTTTCAGGAGAAATAGATAGAGGTCCTCTTAGCTTTGTGAGCGATGTGCCTCCATTGGCAAGAACCACAAGGACCACAGGAACACAGCACTTGGGTTTCATCAAGTTGGGTAGTGCTAATGACAGTTCATTTGTGAGGGTGTTTACTGTATGCTTGCATTATATTCAATGGTTTGTACATATTGTTTAATCAATGAGAAACTAGTATGTCCAAATTGACAAAGCTAACAAAACAAGAAGCCAAGATTTGAACCCACTTATTTTTTTTTTAATTTTTTATTTCTTTTCAGTGTAATAGTATTCATTGTTTTTTCACCACACCCAGTGCTCCATGCAATTCATGCCCTCCCTAATACCCACCACCTGGTTCCCCCAACCTCCCACCCCCCACCCCTTCATTCAAAACCCTCAGGTTGTTTTTCAGAGTCCATAGTCTCTCATGGTTCACCTCCCCTTCCAATTTCCCTCAACTCCCTTCTCCTCTCCATCTACCCTTGTCCTCCATATTATTTGTTATGCTCCACATATAAGTGAAACCATATGATACTTGACTCTCTCTGCTTGACTTATTTCACTCAGCATAATCTCTTCCAGTCCTGTCCATGTTGCTACAAAAGTTGGGTATTCGTCCTTTCTGATGGAGTCATAATACTCCATAGTGTATATGGACCACATCTTCCCTATCCATTCGTCCGTTGAAGGGCATCTTGGTTCTTTCCACAGTTTGGCGACTGTGGCCATTGCTGCTATAAACATTGGGGTACAGATGGCCCTTCTTTTCACTACATCTGTATCTTGGGGTAAATACCCAGTAGTGAAATTGCAGGGTCATAGGGAAGCTCTGTTTTTAATTTCTTGAGGAATCTCCACACTGTTCTCCAAAGTGGCTGCACCAACTTGCATTCCCACCAACAGTGTAAGAGGGTTCCCCTTTCTCCACGTCCTCTCCAACACACGTTGTTGCCTGTCTTGCTAATATTGGCCATTCTAACTGGTGTAAGGTGGTATCTCAATGTGGTTTTAATTTGAATCTCCCTGATGGCTAGTGATGATGAACATTTTTTCATGTGTCTGATAGCCATTTGTATGTCTTCATTGGAGAAGTGCCTGTTCATATCTTCTGCCCATTTTTTAATATGATTGTCTGTTTTGTGTGTGTTGAGTTTGAGGAGTTCTTTATAGATCCTGGATATCAACCTTTTGTCTGTACTGTCATTTGCAAATATCTTCTCCCATTCCGTGGGTTGCCTCTTTGTTTTGTTGACTGTTTCCTTTGCTGTGCAGAAGCTTTTGATCTTGATGAAGTCCCAAAAGTTCACTTAATTTTTTAAAAAGCTAAGAGATATTAAATTTCACCACTTTTTTGTTTGGAAAGGAGGACATCTTCCAACCTAATCTATGGCCAATGTAAATAAGACAAGGAGCTCATAATTATAGTTTCAAGGAACTTCAAATTTGATTAGCAAGAACGGTATTATCTTGGGGGATGGGCAAAATGGGTGAAGGGAAATGGGAGATAAAGGCTTCCAGCTATGGAATAAATAAGTCATGGGGATGAAAGTTACAGCTTGAGGAATATAGTCAATAGTATTGTAATACTGTTGTTTGGTGACAAATGATAGCTACCCTGTGGTGAATTTAGTACAATGTATAGACTTGAGGAGTGACTCATGTTGTACACCTGAGACTAATGTAACATTGTGTGTCAACTGTACTGCAATTTACTTTTTTTATTTTTTTTAAAGATTTTATTTATTTATTTGAGAGAGAAGATAGAGAGAGACAGAGAGCTGTGGGGGCAGAGCAGAGGGAGAAGCAGATTGCACCCTGAGGGCAGAGCCTGATGTGGGGCTCGATCTCATGACCCTGAGATCACGACCTGAGCTGAAATCAAGAGTCAGACGCTCACTCAACTGAGCCATCCAGGTGCCCCATGTACTGCAATTTTAAAAAAGGACAGTATTATCTCCTGGAAACAGTGATGACTGCCATCACCAGCCAGGGACTATCATAATTTATACTCCCTTATATTTGTTTGTGGTAAAATAACACCATAACTATACAATTTAATAAACTTTTCTCTAATCTTCACAATACCAGATAAACATGAAATAAAACGTTCTCAATTCTTACCTCTATTTTATTACCTATTCTTCCCACCTGTCTGCCCTTTTCACCATGTACCCCTCCCTCTCTCATCTAATCAAGAGCAGTTCCAAGCTGTGTCCTCCCAAGCAGCTCTCAAAATTATCTATTTTTTTTAAAAAAAGAGAGATTTATTTATTTATTTATTTATTTATCTTAGAGAGAGAGTGCACTTGAGCAGGGGGAGAAGAGGAGATGGAGAGAATCCTGAAGCAGACTCCCCACTGAGTGCAGAGCCTGTAGCAGGACTCAACTCCAGGACCCTGAGATCATGCCCTGAGCTAAAATCAAAAGTTGGACACTTAACCAACAGGGCCACCCAGGTGCCCCCAAATTATCTACTTTATTGTTTTCCCATTACCACTATCTCAGTCCAGGTCAGGGAACAGGCTGCTGTTGGAAAACTCTATTTGTTGGAATTCCAGCTCTGCTGTTTATCAGCTGTGTGACCTCAGTAAGATAACTCAGCTTCTCTGTGTTCAGTTTTCAATCTGTAATTTGGAGGTGATAGGACATAGTTCACAGGGTTATAAAGATTAAAGAATATATATAATACACAAAAGTACTTGAGTAAGGGTGTAAGGTGTTACTGTCTTTAGACTATTATAAAAGATCTAAAAACTACAGTCCTGTTAAATTAACAACATACTAATAGTCATTTTCATTTTCAATTTATTTTGTCAGGAAAATTATACAGGATTTACAAATGGTTAGAAGATGGTTTGCTGGCTGTCCTTTCAGTGGGACACTGATATCTTGTCCAGTGGAAACTCTAGGGATAATCTGATTTAGTAGATGTGGACATTTTTCATAGTCTTTGCTTTGATTAGATTATTTTACAACAGTGCATGTGTAGAAGTTATAGAAAACTCAAGGCAAGTGATATTTGTCATAAAAAAAGGAAAAGAATTTTGTCTTATAGATACATAATTGGCTTCCACAGTGTGGAAAAGAGAACCTCAAATATGTTTTTCTGCCCTATGATAACAACCACTTTTGCATCTGTAAGCAAGTGGATTTCTTAATTCCTGATTTTGTGTGTGTGTGTGTGTGTGTGTGTGTTTTAATTGAATTCTACTTTGAAATAGTTTTAACGTCTCACTGGTACCTTCCTTAATTATTGAGTTAAATAAAAAATTTGGCATATGCAAATATCCCAAACAATATAACTAAGCCAAATCAGAGTCCCTGGTTAAAAATTTAAAAATGATTCTTCTCTCATCATTTTGAAAACCAAAGGAAGGACACCAAGATTGGCCTAATGCAACACTGAGAACTAATAAATTTGTTGCCATTATTTTCTTCTCCCTTTCTGTTTTCTACCTTTTTCCATACTCTTCGCTATCATAGCAGGTGTCAGAATCCTGTGGTGGTGGAGACACCCCATCCCCTATACTGACCAGCCTCACATCTATTTCAGCCTCACCCAGTGCCCTTCCTTGATCCTCACCTCAAAAACAGTTTGTGTTCTGAATCTTCCCTCATCACCTTCCTCAACCTATCCCATAAAATAAGTCCTATCAGTTCTGATCCTCAGTTCCTCAGATCATTGATAAGCTGATAATAGGTAATATGAAAGAATCATTCATTCATTAAGCAAAGATTATTTGTTGAGCTCCTACTAAGTGCAGGCTTAGTAGGCACTAAGTAACCTACTTAGTGGCTAGGTAAGCCACCAGAGTAGCCAGCCCTCTGTTAGGTCCTGGAGATAGAGGAGTGAAGACAAGACAGTTCATGTCTCCAAGGAGCTTTCAAGTCTATGGAGGGAGACAGACAAATAAGAGATTTGGATACAGGGTGTAGGGACTCTGACTGAGGTAAGGACAAGAAGCTATGATAGTGAAGGGAAGCGACATTGAAGACGTGAAGACAATGAAAAGTATGTGGAGGAGGGTATCCAGGGAAGTACAGATTCTACCGCTTGATCCCCAGGAAAAGGTCAACAGGATCCGTCACATTGAAGTAGCTTTAAATGGCCAACAGAATTCCCTCATATTGCCTTCAGAGGATTAAGATCCTCAGGCAGATGCCCTCAGCATGGAGAAGCAAAGGAAAAAAACCTTTGCCTACTATTTTTGTTCCTTGTCTTGGTGTCCTTTGTGATGAAAAATCCCACAGGAAACAAGACAAAAATGGAACACTTGGTTCTGTGTGACTTGAGAAAGGTCTGGAGAAGAGGGGTTCCTTCACTGGGGGAGAGCTCCATATCCTCCTTCTGCCAGTAGCAACGTTGATGGCATTTGGATGTCTGCACCTCCCATACCTGATGAGAGACCATTATGTTCCTCCTAGTAGTTAAGTGGGTAGCCTCTGAAGTGCATCAGAGGGGAGTTCAAGTTCTGTCTCTCATTTGCTGGATGGTGACCTTGAATAAGACATTTAACCACTTTGAGAGAAACCTCCCTTTCCTCACCTGCCTTTATACAAGTGCTTGGCGCAGTGCCTGGCACATGGGAAGTAATAATAAAAGGAAACAATATTCAACCTTCCAAGCAAAATTTGTCAACAGTCGACAAACAATACAATCTGCTGTCGCTTGCAAAATTTTGTCCAAACAAGTCTGCAGAACCATTTTTATACATTTGGTAGTTGGGAAATATGAGGGTGATAAGTTCAGAGCCATCTATTTCTATATGGGTGACAGATTCTAATGCAGTGCGGAGTGTAGTGATACTGAAATATTCCTGTATTACACCATTTGGGTATTTTATATCCCTTAGAAAAGTAATCATCTCGGTGTCCTTTCCATGTGTGTGTCTCAGCCCAATGCACTCCTGGTCTGAGACAGTCTGCTGTAGCAGAGAGGAGCCAATTTACAACTCTGTCTGGCACTTTCCCCACAGGCCATTTCAGTAGGGCTGTCGCATGACTTGTGTAGTTTCTTTGAGCAGGAGTGTGTGACGCCTCTGCCTTTCTCCATTCACAACTTCCCCCCTGCGCCAGAATGCATCGCATTTTGGAATTATGCAGCACAACAATCTCAAAGTCTATACTTGCTGTGTTTCCTGGGAATCATGCCTTTACAGCAACACGCCTATATTTGTGTATTCAGGAAATTTGGTTCAACCAAATAGGTCAACAGCAGTGTGGGGAGCAGAAAGTATAAGGACGAAGAAGATATCACGTCTCTGTTCTCCCTCTCTCTTCCCCCACGCCCTGCCTGACCCACTAAAGAGCACAGAGTTAAATAAGGGTCATCTGCCAATCCATGACTATTCATGCAAAGATATATTGGGAATATAAACACTGGGTCTGAGCCAGGATGAATAATAGTCCCTGGTAGGACAAGTAGAAAAGAGAGGTCATTGTAGTATTCACAGAGGAAAGAATGCTTGTATGGGGCTTTGGAAAATGAGCAGGATTTCATCAGATGGAGAAGGGGGAGGGTACTACCATCTAGTACAGGGCTGTGGAGACTACCCTGTCCAGTAGGATGCAGAGGAGAAGATTGTTTGAGTGATGATTCCAGGGAAGATAACCACTTTTAGGGCTTAGGGAGAGGGAAGAATATAAGGGAGATTCCCAAGCTGGGGGACTGTAAAAAATATATGGTGCTTGAGCTCTTGCTTCTTGACACTGTCAATAAAAAGCTGTTGCCAACCTTTTATTACTCACGTAGCACAGCTAGGGTGTTTTCTAGATGATGCTCAGGAGTGTTTCTATGCATGTACAAGATTATAGACCTCTAGATCCACCCATCATAGTTTCCCATTATTGTGAGATGTCAGTGAGGGAGCTGACTTGGCTCTGTCAGCGTCCTTGTCCACACAAAGCCCTTCCTAATGTAGTTGGAGAAATCAGTACAATACCCATATCTTTCTGAGGGTTGCAAGTCAGAAAATTCTGATTTAGCTGCGTCCTATCTCCACTTACCTTATTTCTGTAAGGGCCTACTTAATCAGAGGGAGCCATTTTGTTGCAGTAAACTTAGATTGACCCTGCCCCTCCCAGAGGAACTTACTTGCAAAACCTAGATACAAGGGCGGGTCAGGCCAGGTGAAGACATCCAATCAGTGGGGCACACATATATCTACTAGGGTAAATTGAAATTCAACTGGTCGCCTGTGTGTAACCTAGCAGTTTTTTGTGTGTGTGTGGCAGATCTAGCATGACTGTGCCGTTTTCTCTGTGTATTGCAATCTCATTGGCTACCTGTGTATAGTCCGGCTAAATGTGCCTCAATAAAGGTTAGTTTGTGAGGGGAGTAGGGGGAGTAGTAGGAGTAGCAGGCGGAGTTAGTCAGGGAGAGCCGTTAGGATAGCCCTCGTAGGGTAGTCCTTGGAGCGTCGTCATGGTTGGCGGGAGCTTCGTGGTCGTGTCGCCCCGTTCGTCATAGTCGTGGCAGGGGCGCCGCAACAAACGGCCTCACCGCCAGCAGCCTCACCGACACAAGCGGCCTCGCCACTACCGAGCCGCGGCCCCGCCGCCAGCGGCCCTGACGCCCGGAGCCGCTGGCCCGCTGGCAGTGGCCCCACCACCCCGAGCCGGGGCCCCAACGCCAGCAGCTCCGTCGCTCCGACGCCAGCGGCCTCGTTGGGGCGGCCTTGCCAGAGCAGCAGCCCCGTTGGGGGAGCAACCTCGCCAGAGCAGCCTTATTCTGGGGAGTGGCCCTGCCCGGGGAGCGGCCTCGTCCAGAGCGGCCTCCCCGGAGCAGCCTCCTTCTGGGGAATGGCCTCGTCTGGGGAGTGGCCTCATCGGAGAGCGGCCTCGTCCAGAGTGGCCTTGTCCGGAGAGGCCTTCTTGGGAGTGGCCTTGTCAGAGTCATCGTCATTGTCTCTTCGTAAGAGGCGGCCCCTTCCAGTCAGTTTGATTCTCGATGCTTGGGCGCGAAATAAAGCTTTGCTTGACCTTCGCTTTGTATCAGTCTCACTCCTTTGATCACGGACCCTAACAATTTCCATTTTTCTTCATGTTCTAATTAGCATAATAATATGGAGGAAAAGCAAGATTTTGATGAGGGGAAGAGGGCACAAATGAGTTCAGTGTTCCCTTAAGTGCACAGTCCCAGCAGGATGTCTGGAGATTGGGCAAATAGACAACCATGGGAACTAAGCTTGACCTGAGAGCTTGGTGCAACTAAATCCAGGTGTGATCCATGGCAGAGTGAGAAAGGAGGATGGGTGGAGAAGTTGAGGACGTTCACATCTCAATGATAGGATAAGCAAGATCTTCCTGAGAGCAGGAAGATGAAGTGGATTAGGGCCCAAGAGGAAAGCAATACACATTTGGAATTATTGCATTGGAGAGTTCAAATGATAGGTGATAAGTCACAAGTGAAGGAAGAGCTAAGCAACGCTGGTATTTAAAATGCAGTGGAAAAACATGGGGTTATGGAGTGTTGCGAAGCTGTTCAGTTACGTAGTTTTTACCAACAAGGTAATTTTGACAAACTAGGAGAAAGCAGAAAGTTGGGATGGTTTCAAGTTGGAGACTGGTTGGAAAATCAGGGAGATTTCTACTCATGCTAATGTGTGATTTTTAGTGTTTGGTCGTTTTAGGTGGTGGAATATACACCCCCACCCCATAGCTCTTAGCTCTATCTATGTGAATACATGTGATTATAAGTGATAAACTCAAACTGATGCAAATAATAGAAGGAATTTGTTGATTTGTAAAACAAGATTCAAGATTGGTCACTGGTCTCACAGGATTGTTATGGATATGTTATATCTCACAGGATTAAATAAATTCATTGTATAAAGTGCATAAAACAAATTTTAGTCAAAATAGATGCTCAATAAAGAATTTGGTATATCAACATCATCATCCAGAATCCATCATATCTTTGACTCTATTCTGCTTCCTCCTTGTTCATATCCAGTGGGAAAAGGCTATCTTCTAACTTCTCTCCCGGAAGGGCGAATAGCTATCTTCCTCAAGCATCTCACAGTTCATTGGTCTGGTCGGAGTCTGTAACAACGCCTGTGGCAAAGGTATTGTTACGGGCTTATTAACAGTTTATCTTAGTAGGACAATCACTGTGGATGGAGAAAATGGGTTTTAACCTGGTTATATAAAGCAGAGCCCACACCTAGAGTTGAGGGTGGTCCATATTCCTGTTCCACTACGTTAAATTATGGGTAGCAGCATGGGATTTGCTAGAAAGACAACCAAGAAGTTCACTGTAATTACTGAAGCTCTCAGGAAAAAAAAAGTACAGTTTGCTTCATGAAGATTGAACAAAGAGTTCTAGTATTTTCCTAGGCCCCCATGGAATTGTTTTATTGGCATGAAATAGAGTTAGGAATCTCCTGAAGGAACTGGCCTTGCTGATAAGTCCTGTCAGAAAAACATGGTTGCTGTAACAAGTTACTGGAAACATGGTGACTGAAAACAACAGATATTATTCCCTCATAGTTCTATAGCCAGAAGTTCAGAATCATCATGGTATGGGCAGGGCCATACCTCCTCTGGAGGCTCAGGAAGAGAGAGTCTGTGAATGGCCCTGTCAGCTCTGGTGGCTGCTGGCATTCCTTGGCTCGGGGCGGCTTCCCTCCTGTCTTTAAGGTCAACATCTTCAAATCTGTCTCTGCTTTGTTGT
This sequence comes from Martes martes, assembly GCF_963455335.1. Taxonomy (NCBI): domain Eukaryota; kingdom Metazoa; phylum Chordata; class Mammalia; order Carnivora; family Mustelidae; genus Martes; species Martes martes. The sequence goes on from NC_137895.1 coordinate 64,632,111, forward strand.
CACATGACCTTCCCCTCTGTGTACATCAACTCTTCCCCTCCCAAACAGACAGGTGTCCCTGGTTTTCAAACGTTCACATTACTTGACTTCACTTTTATGAAAGACCTACATTGGTACCTCTTTTCACTAAGTGAAAGAAATCTGAAGCGAATTTTTGCTTTTATGAAAAAAAGGCAAAAAGAGGAGATAGCGTTTGGTGTTTGTTTTGCCGCAGAGTCTTTATACAAAGGCAGTGTGCACCCTGAGCCCCAAGAGTGGTCCTGCCAGGCTCCTCCCTGGGAGCATCTCCAAGTCAAGTTGTTGTAGCTTTAAACTGTGTCTGTGAGCATCTGGACTTTATCTTGACTTATTTTGTGCCTTTGTTTGCAAGATGTATCCTATGATATCAGAAAAACCTAAGAGAGGTTATTTTTGGGGTCTGTGAATGCTAAAATATATTTCCATATAAATCAATGGCAATTGTGTCATTTTGGTTTACAAAAGGTTTAATAGGAACCCTCTACTTTCAGATGGTGGGGGAAGCCTGTCCATGGGATTGAATTTAGGGCCCACCCTGATAATCCAGGGTGATATCTCTGTCTCAAGAACTTTACCTTAATGACATCTGCAAATATTTTGCCACATCAGGTAATATTCACAGGTTTTAAGGATGGAACTTGATATCTTTAGATCAGTTACTCTAAAATAATTACATTCAGTGTTGGCAGAAACTCTTATATAACCAATTACCCAGTGTAGAAGAACAAATTGTTATTTAGAAGGATAGTTTGCAATTACCACATACCCCCCTAATTGTAAAGACTTCATCTGTTGAAAACAGCTTTTGAGAGGGGGGAAAAAGGACAAGAAACACTAAATTAAGTGTCCACATCCATCCTGATTTCAGAAACTTAATCTTGGGAAATGTGCCTTTTAGAATTGAGGAAATGTGGTAATTTATCTTGGAAATATCACCAGGAAGTTACATTGTTTAAAACTAGATGTTTTATGGGTAGTTACTGAGATTTTTCTAAAGAGCTATCAAAGGTGAGTGATAATGGTTCCCTCAGAATTTTCCAGAATGAAATCATTGTAGCTATGAGTAGAGCATAGAAATCCCTCCTTTGTTGGTGTATTGTAGATCTCAGAACTATTTCTAGAGTTTAATCTTGGCCATTTACTCAGATTTTTCCTTTAGCCACTTCTGTTCTGATCTCTTTTTTTGTATTTTCCATATTGTAATGATTTGGTTTTGTCAGCCGCCTTTTCCCCTCTAGATGTTTTTCCCCCAAATAACGCAAGCGCTATAAATGGATAATGGAGAGAAGCACAAACTGAACTGACTGAGCACACAGCTGTTCTCCAGGGAATCACAAATCACCGAGTGTTTTTGCTTCTGCTTCCCGAGTTTCTCCTGAATCCCTTCACTTCTTGCAGTAGCCGCTGCAAGAGAAGGGGAGTAATGCCCAAGGATGCCAGCTCCCTTATCCCCAATCTGAATACCTTATGTTCCAAGGCAGAGAGCAATTAAGTCTAAAAGATGGGATTGAGGATTCTAATTGGCTGATCTTCAGGAGATTGGCCTGGATTTTTCAGGTAGGCCCAATGTCATGGCAACATCCTTAAATGGGAAAGAGGGAGACAGAAGATTCAGAACCAGAGAGTTGACATTATGATGGAGAATCAACTGGCCATTGCTGTATTTGAAGATGGTGAAAGGGGGCCATGAGAGGAGGAATATGTCAGCTGCTAGAGGCTGGAAAAAAATGAGGAAGCAGTTTCTTCCCTTAAGCCTGCAGCAAGGCGCATGGCCCTTATTATTCCTGGATGGTAGCCCATTTTGAACTTCAGACCTCCGGAACTCTAAGATAATAAGTGTGTTGTTTTAAGCTACTAAGGTTGTGGTAATTCTTTATAGCAGCACCCTTGTAGTTCTGCACATCCCATTCTCTAGGTCACTGAAATAAACCTTGGTATGACTTACAGTCTTACCCCCGCCACTGTGTTTCCACCCCGCAGTCAGAGCTGTCTTTCTAAAATGATGTGCAACTCATCTCACTCACCTGTCTCAGTGACCTTCCAGTGACTGTCTTCTGCTCTTAAGGCCCAAAGTCTCTCTGGATTCTCTGCTCAGAGGTTTCTCCCTCTGCAGGTGCTGCTCCTCCTCTAGACACTCATTTCTGTAGAGTTGCAACTTAGTTGTTGCTTCCTCCTGAAAGACCTTCCTGGACTCCACATCTAGGTTTCGATGCCCCCCCTTCTATTCCCATGAGACCCTGGTCACCACTCTTACACATCATTTTGTGTTTGCCCATGTTTCCTGCCCTCCTGTAAGCTTGTTGGGGGTAGGGATGCTGACTGTCCCAGCAGCTGACACTATGCTTGGAATCTTGCAGGCCCCGCTTCATGTGTAATGTCTATACCCATTACTCAGGTGACAGGAATGCTTGAAGTTAATTGGATCAAGCCATTTCAGTTCAGGTATGTCCCCCTTTTAATGGTTCGACGAGGGCTCACACATACTTTTACTTTTTCCTGTCCTTCCCTCATTACTTAGAACTGTACCCTTCCCATGTTGTCCAAGCCAGGCATGAGACAATTACCTTAGCCATGCCCAGATTTACTACCCAGAAGGTCATGTGCTTGAGGAGCTGTACAGATCTCCCTGCACAGCCTTTAGGTCTGGAATGTGTTTTTTTCCAAACATGGCACCCCTGCAATTTGTGCAAACAAAAGGAAAAACATGGAGATGGAAGAGAGTCCTCATTCATAGTCACCAACTGAATTGATTCTAATACTAAAAACAACTAGAATGGAGGAAATAATAAAGGTGAAGAAAAGCAAAGAATAAAGATACACTGCATGTTATAACATTTTAGTTTGCAGAGGGAGGATGTAATTTTAGCCTATTTCGTGTTATAAAAACCATTTAATCCTTTGTTCTGTTGTACTCGCATGGCTAAAGTGAGACTATTCCCTCAAATCTCCATGATTAAAAAGCCTGCCCTTTTTAGATGGATAAACATGAAAGGAAGAAAGGGTTTGCCTCATGCCAGGCACCTCCCAACAAGGCAAGTTATTAATTACTCTCTATGGGGCCTCACCTTGCTGTAGTGTCAAGCCAATGTCCTCATATCTTCTGCTCACTGCGCCCTGAGTTAAGAAAGCAGTCTGGCCTGGTTATTTCAAGGTCTGTGTTTCCCTGGTTGTAGGATGTGCACTCGGGTCTATAACTGGGCCCTGCTGTGCTCCTAGTCATGCCTTACGTAAGATGACAGAGCCCTACCCAGGCTCTGGGTATGTCTCTGGTACATATAAACCCTATGTTTACATGCTAACAGCATTTTGTTCATATCCAAGTATAATGTTCAGATGTGTCCTCTTGTCCCCTCTATAGTTTTGTGTATAGTCATGTTTAATAATTTAAATAGTTCACTTATTTTAGAAGACTTGGCTTAGATAGAGATAATGCATGATTTCAAATATAAGTTCATAAATCTGTGATAAAAACATGAGGTAAAATGACAAATTCCTAATAATCACTCTTTGTTTTTATTGTTTTTAGCTCAGAATTGAAGCGTATATACCACAGTGCCTAGGTACATTACTTCCGTGGTAATTTCCTGAAAGCTCAAGTTTGGAACAGTGAAACAGTCTTTGGTATCCTCAAATAAGTACATGATACACGTTTATGCTTTTCAGAACACTGTTTATTTCACTTGTCTCCTCTAGTATATGGAGTGGTTTTTGTTTGTTTGTTTCTCTTGACAATGAACATGCCCTTGGAGGAGGTAGAATGCCTGGATTACAAACCTCAACATTGTAGACGTTCTATGGGAGTTCCTAGCCAGTGCATGATTTTAGAAAAAAATTGACATGCTTATGTCTTAGAAAGGCAGAAAAGATGATTGTGTATTTACAAAATCTTAAGAAATCTATGAACAAAGCTCTAGAACCAGTAAGTGAGTCTATCAAGGCAATGCAACACAAGATCAATATACAAAAATCAATATTTCTTTATTTGCAACCAATAATTGGGAATTACAATTAAAGAATAACCATTACAATACAGTACCAAAAAAATCACAGAAACATTAACAAATTATATTCAAGACTTGAACACTGAAAACTAAAAGCATTGCAGAGAAAAATTAAATTAAACCTAAAGAAATGGAACAATATACCATGTTCAGTGATTAGAAGACTGTATTTAGATGTCAAAAACTCCCAAATTAAATTATACATTTAATGCAGTAGTAGTCAAAATCTCAGCAGGTTTTTCTGCAGAAATTTATAAGGTGAGTGTAAAATCTATACAGAAATGCAAAGAACCCAAAATTGACGAAACCACTTGGAAAAACAAGAATTACACTATCTAATTTAAAGAATTCTTATGAATGCACATTAATCAAGATAGTGTGGTATTGATTTAATCATGGTCGTATTGATTAGTGGAACAGAACATAGAGTACATAAATAGATCCAAATGTATAGGGCCAATCATTTTTGATGAAGTTCTAAAGTAATTGCATAGGGGAAAAGTTAATCTTTTTGACTGGTATTACTGGTACAGTTATATATCCATATGAAAACAATACATCTTAATCTTTATTTCACATAATTTAAAAAATTAACTGAAGAAAATATATTAATGGCCGATAAGTGCACAAAAGATTCTCAACATCATTAGTCATTAGGAAAATGCAAATTAAATCCCCAATGATATAACACTATACACCTACCAGAATGGCTAAAACTTGAAGAAATAATCCTAACAAATACATTTTTTATTATGTTATGTTAGTCACCATACAGTACCTCATTAGTTTTTGATGAGAATGTAAATGGTATGCACCAGTTTGGAAAATACTTTGGCAGTTTTTTATCAAGTCAAACATATATATAACCAATCTTCAGACCAGGAAATCCCACACTTAAGTATTTATTTACCCAAGAGAATGAAAACACATGCTTATCCAAATATTTTTATTCAAGTGTTCATAGTGGCTTTAAAACATAATGGCCCCAAACTGGTAATAACCTAAATGTCCATCAGCTGGTGAATAAACAAATTATTGCATAACCATATAATGGACTACTACTTAGTAATATAAAATAACACTGTATTTTTGTATTGTTACATGCAACAATATAAATGAATCTTAAAACTGTAATATTAAGTCAAAGAAGCCAGACACACAAAAGATCATATACTGTAGGAATTCCCTTTACATGAAACTCTAGAAAAGGCAAAACTATAGTAAGAGCAGATCAATTGTTGTTTGTTGCCATGGATGAGCGGAGGTGATTGGCTACAAAAGGGCACCAAGGAATTTATAGGAGTGATGAAAGTGTTCTATGGCTTTGTTGTGTCATGGTTTCATGAGTATGTAAAGAATTATCCTTTTCTACCTTATTCTGCACCACAGTATTGTTCATCACTTGATTAATATTCAGCCTGGCAAATAATTTAAACAGTGTTCATCAACAACTTTATCAAAGATCACAAGAAATGTAAATTTCAAAGGGAAAATCAGACCAAAGTATCATGTTTTATTGAGGAGTAGAAGATATGTTTGTGATTTATTAAACATTCATATTCCTTCACTGGGAAATAATTTACCAAAATTTACAGTGATTATCTCTGGGTCATGTAATTATTCTCAGCTTTTATCTTTTTAAAAGATTTTCTTATTGGCCAAATATTCTGTGATTAACATCTTATTACTTTAGCTATTAGAGGATGTCATTTTAAGCTGATACAGATGAGGTAATGCTGACTTTAACAATTAATAAATTAACTTAGTAGTTTTAGTGGTATTCTCGAGTGAAAATAAAGGGCACAAATTTTATAGGAAAACTACAGGATGAAAAAAATGTTTCAGTAATTTCTTCACCTTCTGAGAATTTATTTTTCTATCTGGTTCAAACAGAAAAATAAGGCAGTTGTTAAAGCAAAGCTCAGAATAAGGTATAAAATGAACAAAAATCACTAGCAGTTAATTTTATAGGATTATTGAAGCTGGTTAGGTACTTTCAGCTTTTCTCTGGTGAAATTATAAAAATAAATCATGTTTTATCAACTGTGCTTCTGGAAGAAACCTGTCTCTTGAGAAATGAAAAAAAAATTAAAGCTACAAGTATACCGCATAGTAATTTTTTATCTTCTTGTACCAGGTTGAAAACACTTTCTCCTTTAAAAATATTATCATGTGTGTGTAGCCCCTGTTGCAAATATTCAAATGATGTTGGTCATTTTTTAAACAAATTGTCATTTTTTAAATATGCACTGGAGAGAAAGGAGAAAATGCAAGGACAATTCATCATTTTCATGGCTATTTACACAAGTGATTGGAAGATTGTTTTTACTTCAATATTGCAGCATTTCCTGAGGGAGAGATTCCTCCTCTCCCATTTGTCCTGTTCCAGCTCTAAGTGCCGTGTTTCTAATGTTCTCCACCTTTGCACTCAGCAGGGAGGAGAATAATTGGGAAATGCAGGGATAAGGGGATAGAATTGGAAATCATTCTAACAACAGTCTGTTACTGCTGCAGTGAACACACTGATTCCAAAGACCATGGTTACATTAGTCATCAGGGCTATATTCATCTATAATAATCAGTCTGTTTTGTCTGACTTATATTTTTCAAATTAGTGCAGTATTAAATTGGTATTCATAGACTACCAAACTGTTCTGCTTCAACTTTTTATTTTATTTTTAAAACGCCATAGAATTCCTATTGCCCTTTCTGTTTTTAGCATAGCATATTTTATTTCTGCACTATGAGCAAAATCGTCCCTGGAAAATGCTGCTTCTAAGGTTATAGATTTAATTTAAACCCTGAATCAAAGAAAAATGTCAGAACCCTTTTCTTAAAGCTTCAGCAAACATGAGTGCCAGCTTTTCTTTTTTTCTTTTTCTTTCCTTTCCTTTTCTTTCTTTCTTTTTTTTTTTTTTTGTATGAAGCAGCTTTCTTATTTTTACTATTGCTGGTGCCTTAAAGCTTGTTGAGTATTTATTTCCAGACACCAGAGAACCACTGGGACATCTCCCAGAGGCTTCCAAACTTTTGTGACCACTTGGTTTTGTGACAGTCGCCTATTACTGTGTAACAAACTATGCTCCAAATTTAGTGGCCTAAAATAACAACAATCATTTATTTGTCCAAAGTTCTGCAAACAGGCTGGATTCAGCTGGGAAGCTGTCTCTGCTCTGTGTGGTATCAGCTGGTCAGGCTCCTGTGTTTGCAGGCAGCTGGTGTTACAGCTGGGTCTGGAGCATCCAAGATGGACTTACTTATGTTTGGCACCATCATGATGGCTGGAACATACAGGTGCGGTTGTGGCCTCCCCTTCATCAAAGTGGTCTTTATCTTCCAAAGTCTCTCTCTTTACATGGCCTGCAGTCCATGAGGAGGAGGGCTCAGGCTTCTTGCACGGCATCTTATAGCAGCAAGAGAACAAAAAACAAAAAGTGTGAGGCATCTTAAGGCCAAGGCCTGCTTCTTGCACAGCATTGCTTTTGCCGTATTTTTTCAGTCCAAGAAATTGATAATATTGGAGGGTGGTATCTGAGGGTATGAAATCAGGGGGCAATGACTCATTTGGAGCTATTTTATAGCAATAAATCCCAGTTATCCCGAGGAGTGCCTCTATCATTTCATTACAGTAGACGCAAATAATAAGTTATACACATTTCCCCCCTTTCAGTGACCATCTGAAATCGGCTCACTGTTCCCACACAGGAACTTGAAAGTAATCCTCTGATAAGACCACAGAAGAAATTCAGTGAACCGGCTGCCTGAATAAGGTACAAAAGGAATCCTCCAAGTGAATGGGTACTTGGTCAATAGTTGGCTGATAAATTTGAAAAGTTAGTTAAAGACGAATGATATCACTAATAAGATTATTTTATTATAATTCCAAATTAAGAGTATCATCAATAAATTAAAAATAATAAGAATTATAATTTACTGAATATTACCAAAAAACCTCACTCTTCTTTACATTGCTTATTTAAAAGAACATATAAAATATTCTCCCATGGCTATAGGTGGCCTTGGATACCAGCTGTCATGTATTTCTGGAAGAATTAAAATACTAAGGCCATTTGCTACCTAAGCTTAACAAGTGGAGAGAGCTTCCTCTTCTAAAGTGGTGTTGCTATTTTGGGACTTTTCTGTAGAGCCCCCAAATATCCTTCTGGTATCAAAATTAGACACTTGAAATTATTTGTCTCTTCCTATTAATAATATAATATTCTCACTACATGTTCTGGTTAATTAAGTCCCGCAAAAAATAACAAATGGATGTTCACTAAATCAAATACATATTATTTCATTTTTAAAATGTACTACAGTTTTAGTTCATACTGGTCACACCTGTAAACTAAATTTCAAAATCAAAACACAGTATTTTTTTTAATCCAAAAAAGGTTTTGTTCTGTGTTTAACCTCATACCTCTCTTGCATTTCAAAAATAGTTTAATTGATTGTCCATTATATGAGTCAATGTGGCTACATGGACAGGGTATCCTTTCAATTGTTAAAGTTTAGTTAGTAGTGGTATGTATCTCACAGAGTTCTTGGGAGACTTAAAGCAGTTAATTCATGTTAAGCACTTAGAACAGTATCTTACTGCAAATGGAATCAGACCCTCAGTCACTGCCCTTCAGCTGCTCCTCCAACCTTCTCCCCAGGACCTGGGACTGGGGATCCAGCCTAAGCCACTATCATACCTTCCACAGGTCTTCCAGTTCCCGCCTTTGTCTCTTCCCCTCGGTCCTCAACTGGGTAGCCTCAGGGATTCATGGGACCTAGATTCAAGTCATTGCTCTGCTCAGCCCAGCACCATCCCTGCCACCTCCCCCCACTGCAGAGGGTAGGTCAAAGACCTCACATGGGTGAGCACACTCCTTTCCATCTGGCCTGTCCTGCTCTGTCCCTACCACCTCCTGCTGGCTTCCTGCCCCTCGGCCTCAGCCACCTGGGGCTCCTTGCTGCTCCTGGAGCTCCACAGGCTCTGGGCTTTTGCACATGCAGTTCCCACTATCTGGAGAGCTTTTCCCTCACCCTCGCAAGGTTCACCTTCCTGCTTGGTTCGCTTCATGTATCACCTTCTCCAAGAGGCCTTCCCTGACTGCACTGCATAAAATTGCATTCCTCCCACCCCCAGCACTAGCTCTCCTTCTCTGTCTTCCTTGATTTGTTCTCTCCCTTAGCATTCCTCACCCTCTGAGAGATCACTTAGTGTTTTGTTAATTGCTTATCTCTCTCCACCGGAAGAGCAGTTATTTTGTAAATGTTCTCAGCACAAAAGATAGAAACAGGCACATACTAGGCCTACAAAAATATTTGTTGGGTAATAAGTGCTGCAGGTATATACATCTTATACATGCACTGCTCATGCTGTTGATTTTTTTTAAACGTGAATTGTCTGAAATTACAAATATGTGACTGAGGGTAAGGAAACCAGTCATTGTAGGAGGAGATCCTCAGCTACCTTACAGCAAATCCATAAAGGCAACTGCCTTCACTACTCTGCTGCCCTCCTCCCTCCTGTGCCCTGCATTCCAAGCTTCTAGGTTCTCAGGGAATTCACCTAATAGTTTTACTCCTTCCTTTAAAATCTGATGGCTCCTTCCCATTAGTATGTAAATATCTCAAGTTTCTCTCATCTTTAAATGAGTAGATAAACACAACTCTTTATGCCTCTTTTCCTCTCCTCCCCTCCTTTCTTTCCTTTCCTAGGTCATGTCCACCTTTCAGGGGTGGCCACTCCTTCTTCAGAGAGTGGCCATGTCCCACTCTCTGGGTTCCTGGAGGCTCAGTCCAGTGGACTCTTCCTAGGCATTATCCTTGGCCTCTCAGCTGCACTTGACATTGTTGACCACGGGTTTCCTCCTCACTCTTCTCTTGGCTTAAGATACATCACAGTCCCTTCAACTATCCTTCACAGTCCCTTCAACTACTTTCTCCGTTGCTCTGTCAACCTCTTCTTCCACTCCAAAACCCCTCTTCTCAAGCTTGCTTTTTCTTAAGAGCTCTTTAGTTTCAACAGTGTCAGTCTACATGGTGACTAACTCTCCCATCTGTATTTTCACCCCATATCTTTCCCAAAATGTCAGAGCCATCTACCCAATTATCTGAAGGGCACTTCCACAGTTTGCCCTCTGCTCTTTCAACCCCAGAATATCTAAAAAGAAGCTCATTGTCTTCTCTCCAAAGCCAGCTCCTGTCCTTTAATCTTCCAACACCTTCCTTGTGCCCCATCAGAGTGAGATGTTTCCAGTTGCTTCAGTTTTGTTTGGGTGTTGCTTGCTTTCTTTGGGAAGCCTTTGCTCTTCCTCCTCCTATTATCACCCCCTCCCTGGCCCCTGGTTCCCAGTTCTTCTGCCTCTCTTGGTCCAGCATCACCTTGTCTGCTAAGACCTCAGCAAGTGCCTGGTCCTCCTATGTGCTCCCATCATCCCCTGCTCCTCTCTGTCTCAGCCCTCATCACACTGTGTTGAAATAAATTGGTTTTCTTCCGCCATGGGAGCTTCTTGAGGGCGAGGACGGCATTCTTTTTTCTTCTGTGTCCTATGCACTTAGCAGAGGTCCTGCCACTTTGTAAGTGCTTAATAATTGTTTGTTGAAAGAAAGACTGAATGAATGTGAATGCATAAGGGCCACAGAGCTCTTGGGAGAGATGACAACTTGGTAACGTTAAGCAGAGTTTCTTAATGGGAGACATGTTGGCATTTTGGAAGGAACTGCTCTATTTGGTGGACCTGTTAAGTCACTCCCCTGCTAAGAGCCTGGCTCCTGTCCTAAGCGTTGAAGGATGGTTAGCACCACAATGGTATTCTCAATCACTAAAATCAGAAATATACTGCACCCCCCCCTCCACACACACACATTTCGAGATGCTTCTTGTGGAGAGAGCTTGCCTTGGGCTGGGAATCTTTGGGCTAATGTTGGTACTCTGTATGGTGCAGTGGTTTCTACAATAGGAATACTTGGAGAAGCAGAGAGAATTAGACCTCTCATTAGAACTATCTAATTGCCTAGATTCCAGCTGCTACACTGAAAATTAGAAGACTGATGCTTTAAGAAAAAATGTGAATCTTCACTAGAAACAGATGCAGGCATGAAACTGTTGCAAAGTCGGTTAATTTTTAGCACATACTGCCCTTACAAGGCCTGGGTTCAGAAAAGCTGTGCTTTGCTGATCCTGAGTCATTCAAGTTTGATGCAGTCATTCAAGTTGGTGCTCCCAACACCGAAGCTCATAGAATAGTAAAATCCAGACAGTGATGAGAGCACTTTCTAGAAATTCAGATACATGGGGCCACCCCAGACCCACCACTTGACAAGCTCTGAGAATGGGGCCCCTGAACATTTCCACAAACTTTCTAGGAGATTCTTAAGGACCTTGCTTTAAGAACTGTTGACACAGACTGTGTTCTCTGTGAGTGGATCTCAAGAAAGTTTCGAATTTCTGGTTGTTTGCTTCTTAAAAGGACAAAGATTTATTATGGTAAATTTGAGCATATTAACTTGGAGGAGGGAGGGTTTGGGCATTTCAAGTTCACAAAGAGCATTGAAGAAAATGAGTGTGACTGTGACTACAAAAAATTCTGTGAATTTTCCAGAGAATTTACTTTTTAACAAAGTCTAACTTCTGATAGAACTAGTCCACTTTGGTAGGGTTTTTGCCAAAGTCTATCTGCAAGTGAATTAAGTTCTCCAGGATGTAAGAAAAATAAGGAGAGACTGCATATTCTTCTATGTTGTAACATTTTTGGGTCTCATGCAGGATAACATTTGCACATTCGACATGTCCTAATCCCAGAATATTCAAAGATGATGTAATGTTCACGTTCTAATAGAAATATATGGATGCACAAAGACTTTTTTCTGATTGGTTCGCTCACCTTTTTTTTTTCTTTTTCTGTGAAAGAAATTTCCAGAGCTCAAGGTTTCAGTGAGAATTACAGGTGGTTACCCTAACCTGTCCATTTAGAGTTCCTCATAGGAGGCCTACTGTGATCCCCTACAAATGAAACCCATGTCTTGTCTGCATTCTTAGAAAGGGAATACAAGATTTGTGCCCTCCCCAAGCCTCCTCAGACGACAGTTACTGACTAGGTAGACATTTCCTGCTATCACTGTTTTCCCTGAGTCTATCCACCAACCAGAGTGCTATTCTTTCTACAAAGTATCATCATAACAGGAATTCCAGGAACATGTTGATCTGTCACACTCACTGAATTTCGAATGTATTATTACTTTAGATGTAGACTTTTAAATTAAGCATGTCTGGATTTCCACTTGATGTTGGCATTTCAGAGAAGCTTCAAGAAAAACCGCTCATGTGTCTGTAAGATCATCTGCTCTGGATAATGAAGGACTGACACCATTTGGAGTGAGTTCTTGACACACTCTTCCAGTCTTGATATAGAGATGATCATTCATCTTTCACACCTAAAAGCAATCAATGTATAAGGGAAAGTTGTCTCAGGTGTCACGGGGTTAGTGATGGAGAAATAATGGATGATATCTTGACTGATGGGAGCAAGTTGAAGACTGTTGACAGCTCTGATGAGAATGGTTTGGGGAATATGAAAAAGGAGAGGAGAGAAGCAGAGCCAGGTGTTGAGCACAGCATGGGTTCCTTCTTGCTGTGGAGCCAGCTGAGCACCACTGCACAGAGGTCCCACAGTTACACGGGTTCTAAAGCATCTCTAGGTGACAGAGCCAACAGTCCTCCCTCCAAGGGGGAAATTCAGAATGAAGACAACCACATTGAAATATGTAAATACAACATCATCTTGTAAATGTGTAGTGGTGGGTGGCCTTACACAGTTCATTTGATATGAAGTATCAAGGAGCCCAAGGAGATGTGATTGGCCTGAATTTTCAGGGAAAGAAACTCAAACACAGACATAAGTCCAAAATCATGCAGCTAGGAAGTATCATAATCAGAAAAGTCAGGTGGGACTTCTGAATCCAAATTCAGTTCTCTTTCCATTTTTCCAAAGCAGTTTCCCATTATTCTGTCACAAAAACCTGAGGCTCAGTATCCTCATTCCAAGCCAAAAAAAGTTTAAGTTATGGTCACCACCGTCTGTTTAAAAGAGGAGAAGATAGACGGTGAGCAAAATGGGTGAAGGGGAGTAGGAGGTACAGGCTTCTAGTTATGGAATGAATAAGCGTAGGGAATATAGTCAGTCGTGTTGTAATAGGCTTGTATAGTGACAGATAACAACTACAGTTGTGGTGAGCACAGCATAATGTATAGATAGAGCTGTCCAATCACTGTGTTGTACTCCTGAAACCATTGTGTGTCAACTCTACTTCAATAATAAACAAATAAATAAGCAGAAAAGTATAATAGTGCACTTTAGAAAGAGTTTCATTCAATAAAATCCCTGCTTAGAGGATTAACTCCTTGGCTATCAACCAATTCAGTTTTTTACCAAGGTTCATTTCCCGTGGAAAGAGACAGTAGTCTTACTGTAAATTACTTGGAAAAATAAACAGAGTAGAGCCCCCTAGGTCATTCCTAGGAGTCATCTGTGCTCAATTTGTGAGGTCAGATTATTTAGTAAATCACTCACTTGAAAATATGTCACATTTTCCTAAATCACCTTAGAGATTTTTTTAGGTCTATCCATTATGGATCAGAAGCAGTACAATTAGAGCAGGAAGTAACTATCTGAATTTTTCACAGCAATTCCCAATAGTGAAGGAAACAGACTAGTGGGATTAGCCATATTAATCAGTGGCAATTTATTGACAAAATAATTCAAATGTTGTAACAGGAATTAAGTTCAGGTTAAGACTATGGAGCAAATGCTCTTCAGGAATAAGGAAAGATCGAGGCACTTAATGAGTGGCAGAGGCTAACATGGGTGAGATAAAGTTTCTTTGGGGATTTTCTAGTTCTGTGTAAGTCATGTTTATGAATTTCCAGTCATATTTTCCCTTTGTTCTTTTAAAATGTGAAATAGAAAATAGATGTCTTAAGCATAGTTAACTTCAAATAAATTAATGTTTGAGAATGGCAATCAGACCAATAATAATGGCGCATGCATTCAGAAAGGAGATTGCAAAGAAGTATATATGCTACAGTGAGAAAATGACTAAAGCAATAAAAAGTTGGCCTAAATCATTGAATTTTGGAAATTTTAAAAAATCTAAAAGAAATTATTGAAATCCAGTGTAAAATAAGATATAATCATATAAATTTCATCAATGAACAATCTTTGGTTATTATCTGGAGTACAGTCCCATTTGATTGCTTTCCAGACTTCAGCCTTTGGACCTCTGGTTGAAGTTAAGAACAATAGAGCTGAATGCCTGTTACGTTTTTTAGTTTACATTTTTCTATAAAACTTAGGAAACTAACTTTTATGTAATTTCTGAATATCATCTATTCTAAATCAGCTTTCCATAGTGCCATACATTTCAGGAATACAATGTTCATTTTGTATAATAGGAAGCACGTTTTTATTTTAAAAAAAAAGAAATCTTGGTAGCCCACTATCCTGAAAATTTTTATTTGACTTCTATCTTTGAAAACTGGACCCTAAAAGCTGACTAGATTGGTCAATGAAACAAAATTTTAAAAACCACCCCAAAAGAAGATTTAATTAGTAGCTATTTAAACATTTTGTTAGTTACACTGAAAGTTTAATTGCCTTGTCTTTTTTGAAAACTCACAGATTGGCGGGAGACGTTGACTTCCTTGCATTTCCTTTTAAGAATATCAGTTATTGGGGCACCTGGATGGCTCAGTTGGCTGAATGTCTGCCTTCAGCTCAGGTCATGATCCTAGGGTGCTGGAGTTGAGCCCAGTGTTGGGCTCCTTATTGATCAGGAAGCCTGCTTCTATCTCTCCCGCTGCCCGACTCCCCTGCTCTTGCTCTCTCTTTCTTTCAAAAAAATAAATAAAAACCTGAAAAAAAAAAGAAAAGAAAGAAAAAACATCAATTCTTAATAATATAATTGAAGTAATAACTTTATATTTTTTATAATCCATCATTTATTTAATTTCTTCCAGCTCTGGTTTCCTCAGTTGTAGAGACAATAATAATTTTACCTTAAGGCATTGTGATGATTGCATGATCTAATGAATGTAATACATGTATCAAGTATAAGCTTTACTAACATAGATTATTTGGAAATTTTGTTGTTGTTCCTGTCCTCTATTTTTGCCTTAGGCAAATCCTCCCTCCCAAAGACTATGTCTTATTTAAATGTCACAGATACACTGGCTCCGGTGGAAGGTAATAACAATGTCCTCACCTACCAATCTGACTAGCTGTGTTTAAGGAAATGTTGTTAAATAGGTATTAACACAACATATTAACAATACGTTGTGTATTATTAATACCTATACACAACATAAACACACAGTTGTGTTTATGAAGCATCCAAGTTTTCTAACATTTTCATTAAAGGGATTAAAATTTTCAGTGGATTAGAGATTATTTCCATGACAACTAATTTCTTCCTTTTTTCTTCAGCACATTAAACTATATTTCTGTAGTTAGTCTTAACTACTTAAAATATCAAACATGCTATCTTACAATGACTTTTTAAAAATTCAAGTGAGAAAGTGAAAAAAAGCAGTAGTAAGAGAGTTCCCCAGAACAACACAAATGTTGGGTAAGACTATGAGAAGGAAAATCCAATGGCTATTCATACTGAGCTTTGAAACTGGGTGTGAAACACACTATTCTGCTCCAGTTCCTTGAAGCTTTTGTTGAGTTATATCAAAGGAACTCTGTTCTTGAGATAGGGTAGGGAAGAATTACCAACAGGATTTTTGACTTCCACACACTTGTAGAAGTCAAAATCAAGATGCACTTAAATTTATTCAGATAGACAGCTCTTGAATTATTCATCTTTCTAAAAGAAAATAACCTACTTGATTCTTCTGGAGACTTCAAGCCCCAACCTAGTTCAAACACATGTTTAAAGGGGAAATACACAAAGTGTGTATTGTTTCTGCACTAGTCTATGGTAAATAAAAAAATGCATTTATATGCTTTAAGAGAGCATTTGATTTAGAAAATCAAAATGAAACATAATACTTTTCCTGAACTGATTGTTGAAGGATCCTTTTAATGAAATTTAGCTTTGTTTCATAACTAATGTAATGATAAGGATTACAAATGATTAGGTGAACCCCAAAGGAATTTTCACCTAATCAAATACCTGGTAAGAGACAAGATTGCTTTCAGACATTTAGTGTTTTCAGGAACAAAAAGTATCTGCGTATTATCCATATGGAGGGCTATGCTGGGTAATGGAATCAGTAAGTTGCTTTAAATACCAGTGATTCCATTCTTTGACCATTTGGTCTATTTGCTAAAGCAAAGTCCCTGCTCTGATCATGGCCATCTTCAGGTCCTCTCCCCCTAAACCTCATGATTCTGCAGTTGCAGACCGTGTTTGAGCACAGGATATAAAGGAGGCCTTCCCCGCTCACAGAGTTTAAATTTGTTTCTCTCTCCTAGGGAAAGGATCGGGCTTTTAAGAAATTACTACTTCTGTGATGAAGAGGGGGGAAAGATCCCAGGTAGGCCTTTTATTACTACATGTCATCAAGGAAACAACCAGCATGGGAATTGCCTCACTGTGTTTCCTGGACATTCCTTAAATCTGTTAGTGGCCAGAGAGCTTAGCTTCATATATACCTAGATAGATGAGCGAGGAGAGAGAGAGACACAACAATTTTTAAAATTATAGTCCTGGTTATGATATGCTCTTACAACCCCTTCTAAGAAGCAGTAAGGTAATTCTTAGACACAGCTGTCCAGGAGAGTTGCTCAGGCAAGGCCTGAGTAGGTTAGCACAGGGTATTTTACGCTGTAATTGTAGCTATGATATCCACCAGCTGCCAGAGATAGCAGATACCAGATACCAGAGATGGCACTTGGGATTTGCTGTCCCTAAGAAGGTCCTTGAACTGTCTTTACCAATTAAAGACATCCAGAGAAATGCAGTGGGGCATTCTCAGGCTCACTGTTGTCTTTGTCCAGGCGGCTCTCACATGTCACTCATAATAGCTTCCCAAGCTCTTGTGTGGGTCTCTTAAGCTAATGCAACAGGTCTTCCTTAGCTTTTCAATAGAAACTGCTTCTGCCCCATTTTAAATTGATTTTCTTAGATGGGACAGTGCAGGGGAGCAGGCTTAGCATTTACTTGTCCGGAGGCTTGACAAGCACTGATCCTGTTTTTATTACTTGGGCATTACCGTGGCTTTTCTTCATTAAAGTCCAGTCCTATAGGCTTATTTCTAGTACCTCTGGTGACAGAGGTGTAAGGAACCTATTAAATACCAAATATGTCTGTTATAAATGCAGCAAAAACAGCTAAGTCAGGCAGGGGTGCTGATTTGGCTTCTCTATAGTTTTGAGTTAAAGAAGTGAACAAACTTAAGTCTCTTGTTTCCTTAATTGGTATAGACTTGATGCACAAACATCCAGTCCTCCTTTGCATCTGCTTCTGAATATTGGGAATGTTGGTCTGGCTCCTGTTTGGTTTTTGTTTTGTTTTGTTTCCACATAATCGTGCATCACTGAATTCTTTTAACAGTATTTGCCAGAATTTCAATGCTTAAAGATATATAGCATCACAGGCAGAGTCTAGTGGCAGAAGAAGAGGGAAATGAAATTTTAAAAAATCAAGAGGAAGAACTATTTCAGGCAGAATTTTTAGACAATTTCCTTTCTCCATAATGTAGATCCTTTACCCAAGGAATTTCCACCACCTCGTGCAAACAGAGAGCATGCATAAGCTGGTGGCCAGCAGCCCTCTGGGCCAGAAACTCGGTAAGGAGGATTTTCTAATGCAAAAACTTGGAAGTAGTTTCAGCCCCAAGCAAGCTAAAATTTATTTAATGCTTATAGCTTTTGCTTAGTAGCTCCAAATTGCTCATTATTGGGTGGTTATTTATCTCAATATGCTGTGTCAATGGTTTTCTTACTGAGGGACAATTTATCAGTGGTTGATTTTGACAGTGGAATATCTGCGGTCAGCAGAACAAATAAACTCTTCCTCATTTGAAGCTTTTTGTACAAACAAATAGCTTAACAATTTCACTCTTTCAGGTTGTGCCTCTATCATGCAAGTGCCTTAAACAACCACCGGCACAGCAGAGAAAAAAATGTCCTATCTGAGGACTCTCCAGATAGATCCCTTGTCACTCAACAATAACATTTCTCAAAGTTTCTTTCTGAAAATATTCGTTCTGAGGAATAGCTGTTCTTAAATGGGCAAGGTGGGAACAGGTAGTTGCCAGGTCAAATAAATTTGGGAAACAGAAGTTTAAGCAAAGATAAATGACTATTGCAGGAGCTTTTAATATGGTAAGAACCCTATGAAACTTTAAAAAAGAAAAGAAAAGAAAAGAAACATGGATACAACATTGCCGAAAGAATGGTTTTTAGGAGATAAGCATTTCTCAAGACCAACATTTCAAGACTTATAATTTGGGGAGAAAGAGGCAGGACTATAATTCAGTTATCTTGCCCAGTTTATGCCATAAATAAGAAATAAAGTTAGTTGGGATTAGTGGTGGTGACCTTTACTCTTCTGAATAGTGTTTTGTTCTTGCTTACTGCTGTGCTATGAGATGATAATGCAATCAGGTCACTGAAGTCTGAATTCAAATTGGGTGAATCTTGGGTATTTACTAATATAAACCTTAGATATGGGGGTGATGGGTTAGTGATGGTAGTGGTGATGATGCTGTTTTATTTCCAAACAAGTCAGAATGAAAAAAACAACAAAAAAATACAAACACTAAAAAAAAAGAAAAAAAATGGTTGGGCTCAAAGAAAAGCAGTAAAATATTTGTATATGTCTTTCGAGAATCTGAGAATTCACACAGATAATGAAACAATTTCTCTATTTAAAAACTTCTGGAGGGGTGGGACGCTTGGGTGGCTCAGTTGGGTGGGCGGCTGCCTTTGGCTCAGGTCATGATCTCAGCGTCCTGGGATCAAGTCCCACATTGGGCTCCTTGCTCGGTGGGGAGCCTGCTTCTCCCTCTGCCTCTGCCTGCCACTCTGTCTGCCTGTGCTCGCTCTCTCACTCTCTCTCTCTGACAAATAAATAAATAAAATCTTTAAAAACTTCTGGAGGGCAAATAATACACTTATTCATGCTTGTACATCCTTTGGTACTTGCCCTGGTCTCTCATATTTACCAGATTATTGATGATGCTTTTAACTGAATTAAAACAACTCATCAGAAATTCAGTCATCATACATCATGCTATTGGAATGTCATGCTTCACTTACAAAGATACAAAATTAAAGCTTTTCTCTAAAAATATTTTTAGCTTAAATCTTCAGAAATAAAAATATTCTGAGGTGTTTTAAAATTTGAAATATACTAAACTAATTTTCATGAGGCAATAAGACTAGCTTTTGCTTTTTGTTTATAAATGTTTTTGTCTCATCACAATGAATAACTATCCTAAAAATTCTGGTTATTCTAAGCAAACATAATCTTATCTCATTCCTTTTTGTTAAGTCATGGTTGCCCAGCTGAATATACATATACGATAGTTGACATGATGCCTTCAGTTCTGTCTTTCGTTAATGTTTTGTCAGGAGCTCCCTCCAGATGGCCCTTAAAGTCAGTAAGTTGCTTGTGTTCTTCTAGCCTTTCCATAACAGAACTGTTGCAATTGCCTTGGTAACTGTAAGTATGATGCACCTGCCTGTTTATCCCCTGAATCTTGGGATCATATTCATAGAGAGGCTTGTGCTTTTATCTGAATGTGAGTGTGCATGTGTGTGTGTTCATATTTTTCTTTAGTCCTGTTAAATGAAAGCATTGGTGTTTGTCAATTATGGAATAATTTTAATATACTGTACGATGATTACATTCATTGAGGGTATGAAGTAATTTGTATATTCAAAAATGGCCTTAGATCTCATGATGGGATACAAAACGAAGGGGACACAGAACATGAAAAATAACTGCCATTATTGTACTAGTAAAGAGGGTTTTAAAAAGTATTAATCAGTAAAAATTTTTTAAAGCTTAATTTGAAAATCAGGTACTATTTGATAGAAACCAAGAAGGATAAACTTTGAGGATCATTGTAAAAGTACTTAAAAGGATTAAGAGTACTAAAAGGATTGTCCTTTTAGTACCAAGTAGCTGTGAGAAAATGGAAGGAAATCAAAAGATGAAAGAAAAATGAGTGTAGTTATTACCGTACTTATTTAGAATACTGAACTGTACAAAGCTTATTATTTTCTTCTACTGTGTTTAGATTTTATACCTGCTTATTTCTTCATGTGTAGTTCTAAAGGCTCACTTTTTCAAGTTATTGCTTCTCAATATGTTCTATGTAAAGCTCAAATAATGGAAGAGCTGGGAAAATTCCTTCTTTACATTTTTGGGTCCCTGGATGGTATAATACAATGGGAGAAAATCATTTCAAGTATCACATAGATGTGTATTATTTTTTCTTGGCTGATTCTTTTCAAGAAAGCTGCTTTAAAATGGCCGGGCTACCTTTCATTCTCACGAAAGGGAACACTGCAGTTATCTTATAACATGGTGCTGAATGTGGCTCCACACAAGAAGGATAGCAGAAATTCTTTTAAATTTCATTTTGCCAAGACCTAAGGAAGAGATTGATGCCCTAATCTTCCCTTTTCTATTCACATAAGTTGCCAGTAATTGTTTTCTTTAATTAGTACATACAACTTCAATTTAGAAAAAAATAAAATTTATTTCAAAGGATGAAAATGGCTCCTTTTCACATAAAAGGGGTTTAAGAATCACCAACATAGAAACTCTTTTCTCTGATTCCCCTGCAGTAAAATCACCTCTGGCTGCCAATCCCAGCTAATGACTATGCTTCACATTTATAGAGTCCTTTGGAGTTTTCCAACGTGTTCTTGTCTGTACTTCCTGAGAACTCTTAAGTGTGCATAGTAGACCAGGATGAAGAGAAACCGAGGCCCCAAGAGCTGAAGTGACTTGTAGAAGACAGGACCTAGATTGTAACCCTGGTTTGCACTCTCAGGTGTGTGTGTGTATGTGTGTGTTTCACAAGCAGAATGGTTGTATTTCCATGTAGGTGATATATTCCAGCAGTTTAGTTAGCTAGTTAGTTAGTTTAGTTAGTTAACACCTGTATAATACTTTTCACTTTACTGAATTATTTCATGTCCTTTATCTTATTCAGTTTTTAGGGTAATTTTACCTGTAGCTATTTTTATCACGTGTATTCCCCGTCCCTCATACAGATGAGGAAACCAAGGCTCAGAGATCTCATGTGACCTTGGCCTAGGGTCTGGCAGACCAGGTCTGAAATCCTGCCCTTGTAATCCCAGGCCTCCTCAGGCCACTGGGTGGCTCAGTGGGTTAAGTGTCTGCCTTTGGCTCAGGGCATGATCTTGAGGTCCTGAGATTGAGCCTGGCATCATGCTCCCTGCTCAGATGGGAGTCTGCTTCTCCCTCTCCCTCTGTGCTCTCTCTCTCTCACTCTTTGCTCAGACTCTCTCTCAAATAAATAAATAAATAAGTGAAACCGGAGGGACTCAGGATGAACATTTCCTTAGCCATCCCATTTTCTGGGCCAGCTCCTGTGTGAGGTCTCATATGAGCCATGTCTCTATCTTGGCCGCTCTGTAACTAGCCAGCATCAGAACTTCCTCCCATTCTGCTCCTCAGTTTTCAGCTGGGGAGAGGGGTGTTAAAGGCAACCAGAGCTTGACCACCCACACTGCCCAGGGTGAGCATCCCAGCTGCCTCCTGTTGTGGCTGCAGTGACCTCACTCTGATGCCGGCGCATCTGTACTGGGGGAGGGTGTGAGATCTAGGTCATCTACTCTCTCTCTCTTTTTTAAAGATTTCTTTATTTATTTGAGAGAGAGAGAGAGAAAGAGAGTAATGGCAGAGGGAGAGAGAATCCTCAAGCAGATTCCCGCTGAGCGTGGAGCCTAATGCAGGACTTGATCCCAGGACCCACAGATCATGACTGAGCCAAAATCATGAGCTGGGTTGTCAACCGACTAAGCCAACCAGGTGCTTCCGATCTACCCTCTTATTGCTAATTAGAGTGGGTGTGACTTGGGGGCTGAAAAAAATTAATTTTCCCCTACCACACAGTGTGAATATATCCAGCAGACAGTTCTGTGTAGCTTCTGGAGAGTCAAGCAGAAAAACTAGGGCAAACACCAATCAATGAGATATTGTATTTCCATTGCATTGCCTAGAAATGTGCTCGATAAATTTGAACCTGAAGGAAGCTACACAGAATATATTACAATTTTTCTTTTTCTGTATGGGAGAACTTATTTAGACTGCATGGTAAAGTCACAGAAAAACAGATGCTTTAAACATATTTTTATCAATTATTTAAAATTTATTTCTCAAAATATGGTATTTTAGAAAAGTGTTAATGTCTAGGGACTCCTGGGTGATTCAGTCAGTGAAGTGTCTTCCTTTGGCTCAGGTCTTGATCCCAGGATCCTGGGATCGAGTCCTGCATCTAGCTCCCCACTCAGTGGAGAGTCCACTTCTCTCTCCCTTTGCTCCTCCCCCTACTTATGTCTTCATGCTCTTTCTTTCTCTCTCTTTTTCAAATAAATAAATAATATCTCTAAGAAAAAAAAAGAAAAGTGGTAGTATCTAATTTTATGTATAATTTAGTCTGTCAGACAAAAGAAAATAATAATGTTTTTCAATTGAGAGATGTTTTGAGATCCAACCTAAAACCAACCCAAAACCCAGATCAACCAAGGCATAATAATTTTGGTGTTCGCATATGCTGGGATTGCTGCTGCTAAGTGGATCACCAAAGCCCTTGATTTCTGCTACTGGCATTTCTTAAATTCTCCCCAAATGTCAATATTTTTACAAAACGAGCATTTGCTTTTACTTTAAATAAATGTGTCAAAAACTTTAGACAGCTAAAAAGTTGATCTAAATTGATAAACTAACAAGTCCTTAATTACTGAAAGAAAATGTGGTGAAGCTTTATTTGCTTTTGCTAAATTTCTCATCTTTAGGGTAGAGCCAGCAAACAGATGATGCAAATACATTTACTCAACACATAGGAGAAAAGTGTCACTACTGATAACCAGAGGGAGAATTCCATCTGAACCATCAATGTTTACTGGGAAAATTTACACCCTTTGAACATGATCTAGTTTCTAGTAAACGTTCCACTTTTAAATATGTGATAAAGTTGTTCCTGGTCCCAGTATCCCTCTTTCAGAGCTGTGATCTTTTGGAGGTTTCTGAGAGAAATGTGGAGAGAGGCACTGGGAATCTTTGTTCATATCGTGATGGATATTTTGGATCTGCGAGAGCTACAGCCTCAGTGTTTCTCACCTAAATCAAAGTGGACAATCAGAATAGAATTTTTAAGGGAAAGAAAAATTTCTCTTGTCATTGCAGCATTTCTCAGTGCCATCCAACCTCCAGTCTCTCTGTCTCACCAATTAACTACAATTATCCACATCATGGAAAGTGAGCCACCTACTGTGACCTTAGCTCAAACTGTCCCAGGGAAGTCTTCTGTTTTTCTTTGTTAGCTGTTGCCGTTGATACATTTAATCTGATATTGAGCATCAAGTGATCAGGAAAATCCACATACTAGTATTTCTCAAAATGGTGTTCATTGTCAATGCTGATGGTCCCTCCCCCAGGCCCTAAGGCTATGCATTGCAACATACACAATAATATTTATGACACTAAAATCTGAACTGCTGATCCAGAGGAAAAGTGGAGGATTATTGATCCTTACTTACATCATTTGATAAGGACGTGCACATTCCGAGAGGGAAATAATACTGCTTTATCCTAGAGCAATTTTTACTTTGCTCATCTCATTTAACCAGTGTCTTCTGTCCAGGCTGCTATAACAAATGCCAGGTGGCTTTATGAACAGAAATCTATTTCTGGGTGGCTTTATGAACAGAAATCTATTTCTCACAGTTCTCACAGTTCTGAAGGTTGAAAGTCTGAAATCAGGGAGTCAACGTGGTTTGGTGAAGGCCCTTGTCTGGATGGCAGACTTCTCACGTGGTGGAAGGGGCAGGGGAGCTCTCTTGGGCCTCTTTTATAAGAGCATTAATCTCATTCATGAAGTCTCTGCCTAATTAGATGACCTAATCACTTCCCAAAAGACCTACCTACTGAATACTTATCATATTGGGCATTAGGATTTCAAAATATGAATTGGTGGGGGAGGGGACCAGTGGGGGAGGGACACAAACATACACACCACAGCAACCAGAATTCCTTGGTCCTATCCAGTACCAACTGTACACCCTTAACAAAACTTCTGAGAGTGATTATATTGCATTATTTTCAGAAAGGATTCAAACGTTCTTTTCTCTGACTTCAGACTAAAGTTGATGCTCAGCTAGGTTGCCTTAAGTAAATTTACAGTGTTGTTACAGAGCTAGGGCCCGCAACTTAGACTCAAAATTCACTGTGGTAGAATATCTGAGCTCTAGCTCAGATCCTTGGCTGCTTGGACAGAGTATGTAATGAAATGTTATCTACCTGTACAGCTGATTCAACCATTTATATTTTATTTGTTCAACACACATGACAGGGATTTTAGGTTCTGTTGATATATTATAGAAAAACAACCTACAGACTGTGTTACATATGACATTTGCCTGGTGAATTCAGAGGAAATTTTATTTTACGAATTATTTTAGTCTCTAAATATACCTGTCAATCTGGTTCAGATGTTTAACATGATATTCCTTAGAAATGGAGCCTAAGTTAATACTTGGCTTCTGCTTTCCCTAAATTATTTATTACATAGTCAAAATACATGCATTAGGAAGTTTTAATATTCTTTGATGACATCTCAGGGGTGATCTCTGTTGTCAGAGTAAATAGGTCATTCATATTAAGAAACTGCATAACGACTATCTGAAATTTCTTGTATGTCTTTTTAGTATCCCCTCTTGGTTTTACATTTAACTAACTCCCCCCAAAAATTAACCCACTAGGAAGCTTGCTTGTCTCTCTAAAATGGCAGTTTCAAATGGCTCCTATTTTTTTCATTTGCTTTTTTTCTTTTAAACTGTGTGTTGAGAACACTTAAGCTCTACTCTCAGAAAATTTCAAGTATCTGTTACAGTTTTGTTAGCTATACTTGCCTCACTGTTGTACATCAACTTCTCAAAATGTATTCATATTGTGATTGAAAGTTTGTACCTCTTGACCAGTCAGTGTCTCCCCAGTTTCCCCACACCCAGACCCTGGTAACTAACCATGATTCTACTCTGTTTCTATAAGTTGGCTTTTTAGATTCCACATGTAAGTGAGATTATACAGTATTTCTATTTTTCTGTCTGATTTATTTCACTTAGCATAATGCTCTCCAGATTCATTCATATTGTCTCAAATGGCAGGATTTTCTTCTATTTATGGCTGAATAATATTCCAATGTACATGCTAATAGATATTTGGGGTGTTCCCACGTCTTGGCTATATAAATAACACTGCAATAATCAGGGGGTGTCAAGTTAGGTTGCTTATTTGAGATCTTTCTTTTTTTAAAATGTAGAAATTTATCACTATAAACTTCCTTCTTACAACTGCTTTTGCTGGATCCTGTCTTGTCTCTGGGTAGATGGGACTGCCTTTGGTGCCTTGTTCAGTAGCATGGTGCTGGGACAAAAGTCTACCTCAGGGTCCACAATTAGGTCCCTATACCTTGAACCTGATACCCAGGTGTGCACCAGATGTGGTTCCCACCAGGTCCCTGGAAAGCTCCTGCTGGGTCACTGGGTAAGTCCCTGGGTGGAAAGGACTAACCCTGAACTGTGGCTGAAAGGTGCTAGAATTGAGTCCTACTGCTGTTTCAAGGTCCAGAGCCAAGATCATGTCTGCAGACCTTGCTCAGGAGACATGAGTATGTCTCCTATGTGGTCCCCAGGTAGGTTGCACGGTTCCCTTACCATGACTGGAGCCAAGCATGTGGATGTTTTAGAATCTCCTGAGATACAGACAGGAATGTCTCCTGACATGTCCCTGGGCCAGCAGAATTGTTTGTGGACTGCAGCTGGGAGGGGCTAGAACTAAGTAGAAGGCCCTTTCAGCATCTCTGGATGTGCAGATGCAAGTAGCTCCTGCTGAGTCCCTGGATTCACAAGACTGTTTGCAGACTAGCTGGGAGGGGGCTGGATCTGAGCGTGGGGCTCTTTCAGGATTTGTGAGGGACCAGCTAGGCACGTCTACTTTTGGACCCCTTTCTAGCAGAACTGCTTACTGACTGCAGCTGAGAAGGGCCTGGAATCATGAGCAGGGGCAGACTTCCTCCTGCCTGGTTCCTGTCCTAGCGGGTCCACCCATAAACTATGGCTGTGAGGGGCCTGGAGGATGTGGCCCCTTCAGGTCTCTGAGGGTACATGGAAATGTTTCTTGCTGAGGCCCTGTGCCAGCAGTGTTGTTGATGGACTGTAGTTTGGAGGGTATGAAGCCCAGTTACTGGGCCATTTTAGAATCTACAGTCAGACCGAGTTGGGTGGGCTTATCCCAAAGATCTCCCAGAGGGTAGCCAAGAAGGTCTGGAGTGGATTCATTCACAGGACACTTCAGAGTCCACAGCCAGGACTAAGTTCTGTGGCTATGACTCCTTCTGGGTCCCTTGGTGTATGGTGCTGGTGAGATGATCAAGCCAAACGAGGCTATGGCAGAGTCATCTGGGCCACAGGGCTGTTTCCATCTCTGTGGCGGGCACCACAGTCAATGACCCAGCCACCTGGGTGCAGTCCTACCTTCTCAAACCGGCTCTCTTCAGCCTTGGACTATGCAAGAGTTTCGCAGTCTCCAACCTGGATCCAAGAACTCCCACAAAGGCACTTTTGTCTGTGAGTGCCAGCCAAATTATTATTGCTGAAGAGGAATACAACTAGAGGACCTCTTATTCGGCCATCTTGCTGACCTTTTTTTCTTTTTTTAAAAGAGCTTTATGGAGATATAATGCACATACCATACATTCAAATTTAATGTGTATAATTCAGTGGTTATCAGTATACTAATAGTATTGTGCAGCTATCACCACAATCAATTTTAGAATGTATTTTTTTAAGATTTTCTATTTATTGATTTGAAAGAGGGAGGAAGAGAGAGAGTGAGCATGAGCTGGGGGAGGAGCAGAAGGAGCAGATTCTCCGCTGAGCTATATTAGGAATCCCAGGGGCTCCGTCCCAGGACCCCAAGATCATGATCTGAGCCGAAGGTAGCCACTTCATGGACTAGGCCACTAGAATATTTTCATCCCCCCACTAAAACTCCCACATCTCTTAAATATCACATCCCAATTCTCTATCCCCCACAGCTCTAGGCAACCACTAGTCTACTCTTTGTCTCTTCTAGACATGCCTATAATACTGATTCTAGACATTGCCTATAAATAAAATCTTCAAATATGTTGTCGTTTGTGTCTGGCTTCTTTCACTTAGCATCATATTTTCAGGATTCATCCATGTGGTAGCATGTATAGTAATAGTCTCTTTCTTTTTATTGCTGAATCATATCCCATTGTATGGATATACCCCATATTATTTATCCCTACATCAGTCGATGGACATTTGGGTCATTTCCACCTTTTGGCTATCATGAATATTGCTTTTATGGTCATTTAATAATTATATGGGGTCATAGGCAAGCCTTCTCATTACAGATAATTCAGGTTTAGAGGTGATTCAGGTGATTTCTTTAGTAACATTCCCTCAAGTTGAATTTTGGTAGATTTTTGTTTCCCATTTACTGCTAAGTATTTAGTTCGGTTAGAGGGCTGGGTCTATGTGGTATAGGAGAGCAGTGAAAAAATAGCCACAGAAAATAGTCGTAGTACTGAAAATCCTGGATGCTAAGGCCTTTTATGTATGCAAACAATGGGCAATCCTGGATTATCTCCGATGCCCCTAAATTTAAAGTGGTTAAAACAAGAGCAGCCACCAGATATGGAAGTTCCAAAAAATACCAGAGAAGCAAAGAAAGAGAGAACTTCAAAAGGAAGGGAATTCAACAGTGAAAAATTCTTCATTCTAGAAAAATCAAGGATGCTAGAGTTGAGAGAAGAACTTGGGAATTCACAGCTAATGCTCAAGAGATCAGCTTGAACTGATCTTGAATATTAAGTTTCAAATTTAAAAAAAAAATGGTGGGAGGAAGGAGAGGTAACAGGGCAAGCCCCTGTTTATGTTAAGGTGGCAGTTTAAGAGTGCTTAATTTCTAAAGAAAGCCAGTGGTAATTAATATAAAACAGGAATTTCAATATAAAAGTACTCTTCATGAATCTGTCATACTGGAACTATGCTACACAGAATCTTGGCTGATTTCCTTCTAGATTCATGGAAGAACACAAATGTTTGTGGAAGAAGTCAGAGTATTCAGATGGCATTCAGAGAATTTTTTTTTTAACTGCGAAGAGATTTAGTAAATTGTCATGTGATTACAAGGATCCAAATATATCCCAGCACTATAGCACTTTTTCCACAGGAATGGAATGTTCTGACAGGCCCTCATTTTTAGACCTTCTAGGCTTGTTAAAACTTAACATTTATTTCAGTAAAAGTCATTAATAAAAAATTCTGCAGGAATATCCCAGCTTTGAGGTGGTCCTAGGGAAGCCGTGGAATGTAGTGGTGAAAGATATGCAGAGGAAATAGATCTAGTTTCTATTCCCAGGTCTTCTCCCTGGGAACTCAATGCATAGGTGCCTCATTTACAAAAAAGGTATAACGACCATGTCTACCTTTTTACGGGTGTCCAAATCGAATCGAAGCTGCTCAGATCACAAGAGCTAACTTTCTTTGATTGTTGGAATGAATACTAAGTTTCAAATTTTAAACACAATAATTTTAAAGGATGTAATTTAAAGAAAAATGTAATATGCTGTTGTGAGGCAGAGAGACAAAACAAATCTAAAACAAATCAAGTCAAAATCAAATTTAAAATATTATTCTCACTTCCAGATTTTCACCCACTGCTGCTTAGAAGGACAAATATCTTAAGCAAAGTGGAAATAAATCTCAGTTATATAAATGTGCATTAATCCTGCTGTTTTCTGAGTCACCTCTCTCTGCACTCAGAAATACTGGCTCAGGGGAATGTAAACTAAATGACACGAAAAGACAATTTAGGAGAATGCTTTTCTGCGATGAGGAAAACAAAAATCATTCAATTTGAACATAAACAATTTGAACATAAAGAGTGCTACTGTTCCATTCCTTTAGAAGGCTCTTGATGTCTTCATCAACTCAGTGAGATCACTGCCCCAAACCCCGGCAGCAGGACGCTTGCCCCCCACGGCCTCGCTCCTGCACATCGGAAGCCAGCTCTGTGCCACGAGTGCAGGGAGGTGAGTGGGGAGCAAAGGGGAAGAGTCCCGAGCCAGCATCATGTCAAACCTCGCATGAACAGTTACGCTAAGCCCTTCCTTGATGTGAAGGAAAGCACAGAAACAGTGCTCCCAGTTTAGCACCTGGAGGAGAAGGCAGTGAGAAGAGCCTTGTTCAGCCAGCATTCATTCACCCCATAGATAAGGATCACTGTGATGATGCAATGGGATGGGCACAGGCCTGGTTTTAGGTTCAGGCTGATTGCTGTCTGAATCCCAGCTTTCCCTCCTTAGCCGTATGACTTGGATTAGCTGTTCTTGCTCCATGTGCCTCAGTGGCAAAATCTGCAGAATGTGTATGTTAATCTCTACCTTCCAGGTTCCTGTAAGGGTGGGAAAAAACGCATGCAGTCAATATGCAACCAGCAGATTGTCTGGTGCATGGGACAAGATAATAAATGTTACCTCTACTCACTCCTTTGCTGCTCTCCAGCAAGATACCATGGGGAATTTCTCCCAGAAGTTTCACTAGCTGATTTCTCCTCAAAAGGAGGAGGTTATTCCAATGAAGATGTTGCCCCTGAAGAAAAATGGATGTCTTCCAGTTCCTGTACCTGTGTAACAATAAAAATAAATAACTAATGATTATTGCGGGTTAATTATGTTCCTGGCACTGAGCCAAACATTTTACATTTATTCTTTCCTTAATACTTATGACATTTTTAAGATGCAATTTCTTGGGGTGCCTGGGTGATTCAGTGGGTTAAAGCCTCTGCCTTTGGCTTGGGTCATGATCCCCAGATTGTGGGGATCCCCACATCAGGCTCTCTGCTCAGCAGGGAACCTGCTTCCTCCTCTCTGCCTGCCTCTCTGCCTACTTATGATCTCTGTCTGTCAAGTAAATAAATAAAATCTTTTTTTAAAAATTTTTTTAAAAATTTTTAAAAAGATGCAATCTCTCTCTGTCAACTGTCTTTGGGCTTGATTTGCTCTACCTTGTTCACTTTCTTGAGATGAAAATTAAAAACACCAAACCTCAGTCTTTCTTCTTTTTTAATGTGTATTGAAAGCTAAAATTCTCTCTAAGCACTTCCTTTGCTGCAACTTAATAATTTTAATGTCACATCTTCATTGCACTTACTTCAAAATATTTCCTAATTCCCAATGTGATTCTTATTTGAGCCATAAATTAAAGCTAGATGTGTATGGTTAATTTCCAATAAGTTGGAGATTTCCGGTTATATCTGTCTTAATATTGTGGTCAGAGAAGATACTAGAAGTGATGTCAGTTTTTGAAATTTGTTGATGCTTGCATTATGGTCTGGCATGTAGACAGCTTTGGTAAGCATTCTATTGTGTACTTGAAAAGAATATTGTTTTCCATTGTCGGTTACAGTGTTCTATAATGTCAGTTCAGTAAATTTGTTAATGTGCTATTCTAATCATTTATATTCTTCCTGATGGTGTATGTAAGCCTGTTCTGCCAGCTATTGAGAGAAGTGTGTTAAAGTCTCATTTTGATGTGGAGTGTCTATTTTGCCTTCCACTTTTATCAGTGTTTCTTTTATATATTTTGAAGCTGTATTACTGGTTGTATACACATTAGAGTTGTGATATCAAGTAGGCTGATTATTTTATCAGTTAATAACTTCCTTTTTTATCTCTAGTTACACATCTTGGTTTAAAATCCACTTTGCCTGATTGTAGTATAACTATGTACCTTTCTTTTGGTTTATGTTTATGTATTTTTTTATTCCTTTACATTCAGATTTTTTAGGGCCTTATTTCTGGGTTTTTTGATAACAGTTTTGTTGAGATATAATTGACATACCATACCCTTCACCTATTTCAAATATAATAGTCAATAATTGTAGTATATTCATAATTGCACAACTATAACCATAATCTATTTTAGAATATTTCCATTACCCCAGAATGAAACCCCATACCCTTTAGGTATCACCTACATCGGCCCTCATTCTTCCTAGCCTTAAGCCATCACTATTCTACTCTCTGTCTCTATAAACTTGTCTATGCTGGATGTTTCATATATATGGAATTAAAAACAATATGTGGTCCATTGTTAGTGACTATGTTTTTTTTAGCATGATGTTTTCAGAGTTCATCCATGTTGCGGTGTATGTATACTGATATTCCATTTATTTTTATTGTCAAATATGTTCCATTGTATGGATATACCAGATATTTTCCCTGTTTCTACCTTTTGGCAATTATGAATAATGCTTGTATGAGCATTTGTGGACAAATTTTTTGTGGATGTATGTTCTCTTCAGTATATACTTGGAGTAGGATTCTTGAGTAAAATGATAACTGTGTTTCATTTTTTTAGAAACCGCCAAACTGTTTTCCAAAGTGGCTGTATCATTTCACATTCCCAGCAACAGTGTGTGATGCTTTGATTTCTTCATATCCTCAACAACACTTCTCATTATCTCGCTTCTTTATAACCATCCTTGTGGGTATGAAGTGGTTTCTCAATATGATTTTGATTAGCATTTCTCTCTTGACTAATGATCCTGGACATCCTTTCATGTGTTTGTTGGCCATTTGCGTATCTTCTTTGGAAAAATATCTGTTCAGATCTCTTGCCCATTTTTAATTGGGTTCTTTTTTTTTATTTTATTAAGTTCTGAGAGGCCTTTATATAGGCTAGAGACAAATCCCTTTTGAGATATATGTTTTCCAAAAATTTTCTCGCATTCTGTGAGTTACCTTTTTAGTATCTTCATAGTATTCTTTGAAGCACAAAAGTTTGAATTTTGGTGAAGTCTAATTTGTCCATGTTTCTTTTGGTGCTTACGCTGTTGGTTTTATATCTAAAAAATCATTGCCAAATCCAAGATCATGAAGATGTATGTCTATGATTTTCTAACAGGTTTGCAGTTTTAGTTTTTACATTTAGGTCTTTGATACATTTTGAGTTAATTTTGTTTATCGTATGAGGTAAAGATCCAACTTTATTCTATCCAGATTTCTCAGCACATTTGTTGAAAAGATGATTCTTTCTCCATTTACTTGTCTTGTCACCTTTGCCAAAAATCAATTAACCATAAATGTGAGGGTTTATTTTCAGATTCCCTGTTCTGTTCCAGTGATCTATATGTCTGTTCTTATGTTAGTACCATATTGTCTTGATTACTGTTGCTTTAAAGTAAGTTTTGAAATTGGGAAGTTCAAGTCCTCTAGCTTTGTTCTTCCTGTTCAGAATTGTTTGGCTACTGT
Source organism: Martes martes (assembly GCF_963455335.1). Classification (NCBI taxonomy): domain Eukaryota; kingdom Metazoa; phylum Chordata; class Mammalia; order Carnivora; family Mustelidae; genus Martes; species Martes martes. The sequence goes on from NC_137895.1 coordinate 64,664,679, forward strand.
GGGCCTCTTGAATTTCCATATGAATTTTAGGTTCAGTTTGTCAAACTATACAAAGAATTCAGCTGAAATTTTGATAGGGTCTACACTCTGTAGATCAGTTTGCAATCTTAACAATATTGAATCTTCTGCTCCATGAACATGGGATATCTTTTCATTTATTTAGGTCTTCTTTAGTTTATGTCAATGATGTTTTGAAAATTTTAGAGTATACATTTTATTGACTTTATTCTAAAATATTTTATTTTTTATGCCATTTTAAATGGTATTGTTTTCTTGATTTTATTTTCATGTTGCTCAGTGGTATTGTATAGGAATACAACCAATATCTGTGTATATATTTTAGTATCCTACAAAATTGCTGAACTTATTTATTAGTTTTCATAGTTTTTTAGTGGATTCCTTAGCCTTTTGTTGGTACAAGATCATGTTAACTTAAAGACACTTTTGCTTCTTTCTTTGCTACTGGTTATAGGGGGAAAAAATTAGTCTTTTACCATATTGGATTTTTCTTAGCTAAATATTCACCTTTAGTAAAAGGCAGATCTACTCCCTTGTTCATCCTAACACGAACCAAGAGAATTCTGAATTATTGTTCTGCAATTTAGGCATTCTCACCTCAGTGTTTGCTTTAAAATAAAGTTTCCAGAGTTAATGATTTTGTTTGTTATTGGTGTTATCTTACATCTAGTGCAGTTCTTCAGTTCAGATATATGTTTCATACATGAATGTGATGTGATTCTATCAAAAATCTACAGGGAAGGGGCGCCTGGGTGGCTCAGTGGGTTAAAGCCTCTGCCTTCAGCTCGGGTCATAATCCTGGGGTCCTGGGATCGAGCCCCGCATCGGACTCTCTGCTCTGCGAGGGGCCTGCTTCCTCCTCTCTCTCTGCCTGCCTCTCTGCCTACTTGTGATCTCTGTCTGTCAAATAAATAAATAAAATCTTAAAAAAAAATCTGCAGGGAAAAATAATTATGAAATCTTACTTAAAATTTTTTGTGGGGGTAGTATGAACCAAAATATTCTTGATTTTATAAATTAATCAAGAAAGATAACTTAAGATAATTGATAATTTTAAAAAAAATTAACAAGATGGGCACCTGGGTGGCTCAGTTAGTTTAGCATCAGTCTTCCACTCAGGTCATGATTCCAGAGTCCCAGGATGGAGTCCCCCATTGGACTCCTGGGGGGAGTCCCTCATTGGAGTCCCCATGCTCAATGGGGAGTCTGTTTCTCCCTCTGCCCCTCCCCCTCCTGTGTTTGCATGTACTCTGTCTCACTCACTCTCAAAAATAAATAAATAAAATATTTTATAAATAAATAAATAATTTAAAGATTAATGCAAGTAAAAAAAAAAGATTGCTTTTTATGTGTCAGACACTTTTTAAAGCATTTTTAATTGTTCAAGTCTCATGAATTATGTAGGTATGTAGTAATTATTATCCCATATCAAAGATGAGGAAACTGAAGCACATGGATATAAAATAATTTACACAAGAAACATAGCTAAGAAGTAGAGGTAGGATTTTAGCTCAAGAAGTCTGATTTTAGAGACTGTGTTTTTGATTGCTAAATGAGGATAAGCAAATAAATTACTTAGCAGAGCTTGTTAGGTAATAAATGCTCAATAATTGGAGGTTCTAATTATTATTTGCTTATTGTTATAAATGAAGCTTAGTATTATTTTTCAGAATTATAATCCTTATTTTTTAGTATTATTTCTTTAGAAATATGTCTCTATGATTCACAGTACAGCACCAATCCAGACACATGAAAGGAGTAATTAAAATGTTCCTCATTAGTGAGCATTCAAAAACAGGAAAACTTACATGAATATTCAAAATTATAACACTGTATTTTATTTATTTAGCAAACATTTGTTGAATTGCCATTATGTTCAGATCACTGGAGTAGTCTCTGGGATTAAAGAAGTAGAAGAAACTATATTGGGGCGCCTGGGTGGCTCAGTTGTTAAACATCTGCCTTCGGCTCAGGTCATGACCCCAGAGTCCTGGAACTGAGCCCTGCATTGGGCTTCTTCCCCAGCAGGGAGCCTGTTTCTCCCTGTCCCACTCTTTCTGCTTGTAGTCCCTCTCTCGCTGTGTCTCTCTCTGTCAAATATAAATAAAATCTTAAAAAAAAAAAAAAAGAAGAAATTATAGTTGAACAACACAGGTTTGAAACTGTGTAGGCCCACTTATACCCAGATTTTTTCCATAAATGCCGTATAGTACTATAGATATATTTTCTCTTCATTATGATTTTCTTTTTTCTTTCTTTTTTTTTTTTTTTAAGATTTCACTTATTTATTTGAGAGAAAGCATGAGTTGGTAAGAGGGGCATAGGGAGAAGGAATAGAGACTCCCTGCTGAATAGGGAGCACTTCACAGGGCTTGATTCCAGGACCCTGGAATCACCTGAGCCAAAGGCAGATGCTTAACTGACTGAGCCCCTCAGGCACTGCATCTTCCTTATGATTTTCTTAATAATGTTTTCCTTTCTTTGGCTTACTTTATTGTAAGAGTACAGTGTATAATACTTATATAAAATATTTGTTGATCTACTGTTTATATTATTGGTAAGGTTTCTGGTCAACAGTAGGCTATCAGTAGTTAAGTTTTGGGGGAATCAAAAGTTATACATGGATTTTCAACCGCACAGGGGGTGAGCACCCCGAACCCCAACACTGTTCAAGGGTCAACTATAATATGATAAGGATTACAGAGGAGTGTGCAACTACCTAAGAGAGTAAATGGGAGAAGGGGAATGCTGAGTGTGGCTTGCCCATGGAACTGGCTTGATTTGATGTTGTAAATGAGAAGTGTGGTACTGAAGTATTTGGGGAGTTAGTGCCCTGCAATGATTAAAGAATTGGAGAAATTGGCATGCATAGGTTCAAATTCCAACATTATCACTGAGTAAGTAGCTGGTTGATTGGACAAATGCTGTGACTTCTACAAATTTCCTTTTAAATTTTAGAACAGGAATAATATTGCCTACTTCAAAATTTTTAATAAGAATTAAAATATATTATGTATTACTAAACATGATATATGGCATAAATAGAGAACTTTGTGGAGTGATAGAAATTATTTAGGTGATGGTTACAGGGGAACATACATTTATCAAAACACATTGAACTGAGCACTTAGTTGTACTGAATTATATGGAAATTACCTAAATCGTTTTGAAAAATCACCAGTTACCTCTTAGAAACTTCTTAGGCCTGATGACTTTCTTTTTTTTTTTTTTTTTTTAAAGATTTTATTTATTTATTTGACAGACAGAGATCACAAGCAGGCAGAGAGGCCGGGAGAGAAGCAGGCTCCCTGCTGAGCAGAGAGCCCGATGCGATGCGGGGCTCCATCCCAGGACCCTGGGATCATGACCTGAGCCGAAGGCAGAGGCTTTAACCCACTGAGCCACCCAGGCGCCCCTGATGACTTTCTTTTTTAAAAAGTTTTTTAGGGGTGCCTGGGTAGCTCAGATGGTTAAGCTTCTGCCTTCAGCTCAGGTCATGATCCCAGGATCCTGGGATCAAGCCCCATATTGGGCTCCCTGCTCAGCAAGGAACCTGCTGCTCCCCTTGCTTACGCTCTCTCACTCTCTCTGTCAAATAAATAAAATCTTAAAAAAATTTTTTTTTAAATAGTTTTTTTAAACATCTTTCAAAGTGGCATGAATCAGACTTGTTAGCCGGTCTTCAGTATCTAATGACTCTCCAAAAGTCCCCAGAGATAGTCATCCTATAGTTCAGAGCTAGGAGGAAATATTCTCTGTGTCTACGAAGGCTTTGTGTCTCATAATATTCCTGTCCTGTGATGATTAATTTTATGTTTTGACTGGCAGGGTGTTTTTGACTAAGACTATCATTTAAATAGGTAAACCCTGAGTAAAGCAGATTGTCTTCCATTATGTGAATGGCTCTAATGCAATCATTTGAAGGCCTGGGTAGAACAGAAAGATCAGTCTCTCCCAAGCAAGAGAGAATTCTCCAGCATACCACCTTTGGACTTGAACTGGAACATGAGCTGTCTTGGGCCTTCAGCCTGCTGGCCAACCCTTTAGATTTTAGACTTGCTAGCCTCATAATCACATGAACCAAATCTTTATAATTAATCTCTCCCTTTTTATTTACACATTTTATTTTTTTCCCTTTGGAAAATATTAACACAAATGTAAATTAAATTATGCAATGAGATGCTTTTCTTTATAGTGGGTGAGTAACTTGTGGGATTTTTAGAGTATAGCTTCTTGTAAAGAAGCACTTTCTAGTGAATGAGTTTGATGACACTTGCTGATTTGGCACATGAATGTGAAAGAAGGAAATGAAATATTTAAATTATCATGTGTGTTTAGTGCCAGATACTCTAATAGAGTCATTATATAAAAGGTCAGTCCCAGAATAAAATCAAATAAATTAAGCACTGTTAAATCTATACTATTAAATTGTGTCTTTTCTTTTTTTCTGCTGATTTTGAAAAGCATAGAAGTTAAATTATTATAGAAACAATAAATCCTGGGTAATTTCATCCTGGTTTCTTAAGCTGACTCCTCCTTGGGACAGCTCTCCAAGGAATAAATTAGTAAAAAGTTTTAAAATTCTTAAGGTAAAGAACTCTATTAGCCATAAAGTCCATAATAAATTTACTACTGTTTTAAAAACAACAACAAAACTTCATTTGAAAAATATGTGCCCATTGGGGCACCTGGGGGGCTTAGTCAGTTAATTGTCCAACTCTTGATTTCGGCTCAGGTCATGATCTCAGGGTGGTGAGATGGAGCCCGGTGTCAGGCTCTGTGGTGGGTGTGGAACCTGCTTAATATTCTCTCTCCCTCTGCCACCCCTCTTAAAAAAAAAAAAAAAAAATATATATATATATATATATACACACACACACACACACACACACGTGTGTGTATATATATGGATTAAGATATATATGGAATATGGATTATATATATACACACATTTTTTATATTTTATATAAAATCTTATATATTTTATATAAAATATATTATGTGTGTGCATATATATATCCACACACATACATATGCCCACTGGAAAATTATTTTAGCAGACTCTTTAATGTAAAAGCAGAGTACATGTAAACATAATGGACTTCTGCAGTGCTTTGCACAGACTCCTCAAATATTTGTTGACTAAATGAATGGATCAATAAGAAAACAACATGTAGAGAGCTGCAGATGCAATTTATTATAAATATGCAATTTTAAAACAGGATTGGTGATATGCAGGGAGTAACCTCCCATGGGAAACCGCTGAGACCTGCACTGCACACGGGGCTTGGCAAAAGCACAGTGTTAAATGTTTGCAAACTGAATCATTAAATATAAGATCTGTGTGGGAAATAGAATTTTTTTCAATGTTTGTGATAGGAAACTGCCTTCTAGTTGAAATCGCCTTGTAATAAGCCTCTCTGGCACTTACAGACCAAAATGTATGGAATCCAGTTAGTGTTGGCTCTACAGAGCTGCGCCCCGCAGAGACGTGAGCCGGAGGGCTTGTGTAGCAGGAGCTCCTTCAGTGGTTCACGGAGCCGCGCAGCCCAGTTTCCAGCCTGCAGACAGGAGGGGCGGGGCGGGGGGGGCGGGGGGACTTGTTAAATACAGGGTCAGGTTCAGTAGGTCTGGGTGGGGCCGAGACTCTGCAGGTCCAGCAAGCTCCAGGGTGTGATGCCCAGATGGGGTCCATAGAACACACTTGTATTCCCGGATAAACGGGCAGACAGAGCAGATAGGGGTGATGGGAAAACACTGGAGAAGACCGGTTATGTGACCACAGGAGTCACTTAACTTTTCCGACTCCACATGGTCTCATGGGAAAAATGGGTGTGATGATGATGATGATGACTACGACCACAATGATGATAGGAGGATAACAATACGTCATGGATCCTTAGGAGAATTAATGCACAACTTCATATAAAAATCTAGGCTCACACTCTGTCGTGGCCTTTGCTCCGCAGATGCTCGCTGACCCAACGCTAAGCACAAGTCACGTGCTCCTTGTAGGTCCGAGGAGTCCACTCCTGGTCCCTTTCGTGCCAAGGACAGCTCTTCCCACTGGGCAGGGGTTCGGGCCGCATTTGCTCAGTGCAGTCAGAGCAGAGCAATCGATGCCTGTAGAGACAGGGACACCTGGACGATGTCTCCAGGGGCCCCAACAGGAGAGAATCGTCTCGAGAAAGCGGTAAATCTGAACCCTTGGGGAGCTTCCAGGCCCTTCTGAGCTGTGGAAGTCAGAACCAGCGCCTCCCAGGAAAGGACGGTGTTAGGATAGCTGATCTGTGATTTTCATATATTGTGTCCAAAATCACCTACCTTCGATACAAGGCCAGCCCCATCCGCGAGGGCGGCTCAGCCATTCAGCCCACGGGGGTGTGTTTAGTTCCCCGGAGACCCAAGGCATCTTCCCGGTTCTCTGACTCCGGCCCCGGCCACCCGTGCTGCCCTGGACAGTGCTCTGCTGAAGGTGAGGTGAGGGTCTCCTGAACAACTTGGAGAGTCCCCAACAAAACTCCCAAGCAGCATAGCAGGAATGCAGGTAGAGGACCCTGAGAATGACGGGCTTCTTCACTTAAATCAATGTCTCTTTCCAGTGAGCGTCAGACATGGACCCTGTCAGCCTGGTTTCATCAACTTTAAGCGAAAATCTAGAGTAAATCACTTAATTTTTGCTAAAAGAAATTAGATACTATTGAAATCTGATCAAAGTATTTAAACTCAGTACTTTTAAAAGGTGTTATTTCTCTCCCTCTCATAATCTATTGATCCCAGGAGAAAAAAGAAGCTGGTGTCATCTTACTGAAGGATTCCATTAAATGTAGTCCAGAGTCAGATGGGTATCTAAGCTTTTCTTCTTTATTGACTGAGCGAGTAATTGTTTCCATTTAATTTCACACCATATTTTTTTAAAAATTCATTGTCACATTTCTAAATTAAGATTGCACAAATTTTCATGGAATGAAAAGCATGGAATTGTTTTAATTCATAAGGTCATAATTGACAGGTAATTTCCATAACTTTTCTTTTGATAAGAATTTCTTACACTTATACCACACACATATTTGCTATGCCAGTTAGGTAAGTTTTAGGTCAGAATAATCTATTATATTGATGTATTTTTTATAGACTTGGGGAGAAATATTTCATGAACAGTATAAGATAGTTTGCAACTTTTTAAAAAGTTTTTAATTCCAGTAAGTTAACATGCAGTGTTATATTAGCTTTGGGTGTATGATATAATAACTCAATAATTCCATACATCACTCCATGTTCCCCATGACTTGTGCCCTCCTTATTCCCCATCACCTATTGTACCAATTCCCTGCCCCCCTCCCCTCTGCTACCCACCATCTGCTCTCTGTAGTTAAGAGTGTGTGTCTTGGTTTTGTTTCTCTCTCCCTCTGTCTCTGTCTCTGTCTCTCTCTCTCTCTCTCCTTTTTTTAACTTTTCCGGTTTTGTTTTGTTTTTCAAATTCCACATATGAGTGAAATCATATGGTATTTGTCTTTCTCTGACCAACTTATTTCACTTAGCATTATACTCACTAGTTCCATCTATGTCATTGTAAATGGCAAGAGTTCATTCTTTTTTATGGCTGAATAATACTGTAATATATATGCCACTTCTTCTTTATCCACACATCTACTGAAGGACACTTGGGCTGCTTCCATATCTTGGCTATTATAAATAATGCTGCCCAAAACATAGGGCTGCATGCATTCCTTTGAAGTAGTGTTTTTTGTATTCTTTGGGTAAATACCCAGTAGTTCAATTTCTTACTGGGTAGTTCTGTTTTTAACTTTTTAAGGAACCTCCATAATGTTTTCCACAGTGGCTGCACCAGTTTGCATTCCTACCAACAGTGCATAAGGGTTCCTTTTTTTCTCCACATCCTTGCCAACAACCAACTTGTGTTGCTGATTTTAGCCATTCTGACAGGAGTGAGGTGGTATCTCATGGTAGGTTTGATTTGCATTTCCCTGATGATAAGTGGTGTTGAGCATCTTTTCATGTGTCTGTTGGCCATCTGGATGTGTTCTTTGAAGAAATATCTGTTCATGTCTTCTGCCCATTTTTTAATTGGATTATTTGGTTTTTTAGTGTTGAGTTGTATCACTTCTTTATGTATTTCGGATGCTAATGCTTTATCAGCTATGCCACTTGGAAATATCTTCTTGCATTTAGAGGTTGCCTTTTAGTTTTGTTGATTGTTTCTTTTCCTATGCAGAAGCCTTTTATTTTGATGTAGTCCCAATAGTTAATTTTTTATTTTGCTTCCGTTGCTTTAGGGGACCTCTCTAGAAGAAAATTGCTACAGCCAATGTCAGAAAAGTTATTGCCTCTGTTGTCTCCTAGGGTTTTTATGGTTTCAGATCTCACATTTAGGTCTTTAACCCATTTTGAATTTATTTTTGTGTGTAGTGTAAGAAAGTGATCCAGTTTCATTCTTTTGCATGTTACTGTTCGCAACTTCTATTAATTTTTCTTCAGGCTTTGCTTAGGAATTGGTTATGTCACAACTCAGTTGGATCCAATTACTGATAATCTTACAGAATCTGAATCTTAATACCTCTTAGAAGATCAAGACAGTTGTGATGATGGTATCTTTAGGGAGAATTTTTTTTTAAGGTTTGTTTATTTATTTTAATGAGAGAGTGTGCACGAGCGGGAACAGGTGGAGGGTCTGAGGGGGAGAAATTCAAGCAGACTTCCCACTCAGCAGGCAGACCACGGAGGTGGTGTGGGGTGGAGGTAAGGCAGCTCAATCCCACAACCCTGAGATCATCACCTGAGCCAAAAAAAAAAAAAAGAACCAGATGTTTAACCAAATGAGCCACCCAGACACCCTGAGAAAATATTTTTAATGGCATCAAACACAGATGTGGTTGGCCTCTCCTCTTTCATTTTTACTTTTATCAAAATGATTTGAAGCATTATGGTTTGAGAATATGCAGGGAATAATCTCAGTCTTTTGGTATCGGTTAAGACCTGATTTGTGACCCAGTATGTGGTCTGTTCTGGAGAAAGTTCCATGTGTGTTTGAGAAGAATGAGTGTTCTGTTGTTTTGGGTGGAATGTTCTATATATATCTATGAGGTCCATCTGGTCCAGTGTGTCATTCAAAGCTCTTGTTTCATTGTTGATTTTTTGCTTAGATGATCTGTCTGTTGCTGAGAGTGGAGTGTTGAGGTCTCCTACTATTAGGGTATTATTATCACTTGTTTCTTTATTTTGGTTAACAGTTGACTTATGTAGTTTGCTGCTCCCATGTTAGGGGCATAAATATTTACAATTGTTAGATTCTCTTGTTGGATAAACCCTTTAAACATGATATAGTGTCCTTCTGTTTCTCTAATTACAGTCTTTAGCTTAAAATCTAATTTGTCTGATATGAGAATTGCTACCCCAGCTTTCTTTTGAGGTCCATTGGCATGAAAAATGTTTCTCTGTCCCTTCACTTTCAGTCTGGATGTATCTTTTGTTTCAAAATGAGTCTCTTGTAGACAGCATATGGATGGGTCCTGTCTTTTTATCCAATCTGCAACCCTGTGCCATTTCATGGGAGCATTTAGGCCATTCACATTGAGAGTGATTATTGAAAGATATGTTTTTATTGTCATCATGTTGCCTGTGAAGTCTTTGTTTCTATAGATTGTCTCTGTAAATTTCTGTTCTAGATCACTGTTGGGGTCTTTCTTCTTTTATAGAACCCCCCTTAATATTTCTTGCAGGGCCAGCTTGGTGGTCACATTTCAGTTTCTGCCGGTCTTGGAAGCTCTTTATCTCTCCATCCATTCTGAATGACAGCCTTGCTGGATAAAGTATTCTTGGCTGCATGTTCTTCTCATTTAGTATCCTGAATATGTCTTGCCAGCCCTTTCTGGCTTGCCAGGTCTCTGTGGACAGGTCTGACATTATTCTGATGTTTCTCCCTCTGTACATGAGAAATCCCTTTCCTCTTGCCGGTTTCAAGATTGTTTCCTTGGATCTAAGGTTTGCAAATTGTACTATTATATGTTGTGGCATTGGTCTGTTCTCATTGATCTCGGGAGTAGTTCTCTCTGTCTCTTGGACATGAATTCTTGTTTCCCTCCCCAGATTAGGGAAGTTCTCAGCTATGATTTGATACTGTTTTTCAGTATACTGGATGTCCTAGATACATACCACCTGCTATTGAAATTTAAAATATAAATTGTCTTCTGTAATATGATGACATACTTCTGTTAACACCTATAAACATCCTAAACAGACAACAGGTCCCAAGTTATTTTATTTTATTTTATTTTATTTTATTTTTGCTAAAGAGAATATCTTTAAAATAAAACTCAACATTTTGACAAAGGTTCTCAACATTCAATTGACTTATAGTCAGTAAATGGTTCTATCCTGTGGATCAGTTACCAAGAACTGTAATTTGTGTTTATTTAATCCTTGGAAGATCCACCAGGAAGCAAAACTAGGATAGTCGTTAGATATTTTAGGGGATTTATCTATGGCTCTGTATGTGATTTTAAAGCATGAAGGATTTTTGTTTTTAATATTTTAAATAATATTGGACACGCTCTATGGAATATATCAGACATCCCCAGCCCATTGGTTTATGTATTGAAGCAGACACAGAACTTCTTCCTTAAGAAGACACTGGCTCGGGGATGCCTGGGTGGCTCAGTTGGTTGGGCGGCTGCCTTCGGCTCAGGTCATGATCCCAGCGTCTTGGGATCGAGTCCTGCATCGGGCTCCTTGCTCAGCGGGGAGCCTGCTTCTCCCTCTGCCTCTGCCTACCACTCTGTCTGCCTGTGCTCACTCGCTCTCTCTCTAACAAATAAATAAATTTTAAAAAAATAAAATAAAAATAAATAAATAAATAAAAAGAAGAAGACACTGGCTCGGGTGCCTGGGTGGCTCAGTGGGTTTAGCCGCTGCCTTTGGCTCAGGTCATGATCTCGGGGTCCTGGGATCGAGTCCCACATCATGTTCTCTGCTCAGTGGGGAGCCTGCTTCCCTCTCTCTCTCTCTCTGCCTGCCTCTCTGCCTTCTTGTGATCTCTGCCTGTCAAATAAATAAATAAATAAAATCTTTAAAAAAAGAAGACGACATTGGCTCTGTCCATCAGTGTTCTCTAGGTCCACCTAACCCTCACTTCTTCATGTTCAAAAGTGGATTCTCACTTTGCATCCACCTGGTTGGTTATAAAGAATAGGGAGTATCCTCCAAGGTGGAACATGTCTGTTGCAGGTTCTCACCAGAGACAGTAACCTCAGAACTCTCAGCCAGCAAATGCTCAGTTCTGAGAAATAATGTTTATTGTTATTATTCTGTAGTCTTCATGAACATAGCATTTATCTTATCTGTTCATTTGGTATCTGCGTTTCCCTAATACCATATTCATCACTGCCATCTGCCTAGGGGCTGTCACATTGTAAGGGCTCAATAAAATTCATGCAACACTTGAATGAATATAAACTGAAGAATACGTAATCCATCCATTCCTGTGTATATTAGAAAGTTTACTCTTGTATCAGGATGTTCAGATCATCCTAGACCACACAACATTTGAGGCCCTTCATAGAATTGCCTTTAACAGATTATGCCTCAGCACTGTCCTTGTCCTCACTAAGTGACATTGTAAAAAAACAGCCATGTGGTGGGGGGGGGAGGGGGGGTGGGCAGCCATGTGAAATTATTCTTCTTAACTCTAGGTTTAGGGATAGAGTTACAGCCATCACCTGTACATCATCAGATGACTTCTTTATGCAAACACAAAGGCAAAACCCTCTCCTGAATTACAGATTTGCTTATAAATGACAGATAAGTTTCTTTGCTAGTCAGATTTGTGCCCTTGATGAACAGCTCTTTGGTCTTATATACTATGCTTCTCTGTTGGCTAATCTTCTTCTTACTCTTAGCTTATTATTTTCCCTCAGTAAATTATTTTATGTGATTTTTATTTATTTTTCTGCATGCTGCCTCAGTTACCTTGAGGAAAGAAAGGGCAAAAAATAAATAAGTGAAGCACTGACTTAATAGTTGTTTGTTCTCTCTGAACACAACCAGGATAGGAAATATACATGTCATTGCTATCCTTAAATGATAATCACTCTTAGGGAGAGTATCGCTCATCTAATACAAATGTTAACATATTCATCATTTGGAGGGACAGTACTTTACAGATGTGAATGTGAGTTCTACTTCCTTATCTTCCTTCAATAGCATCTTCCCCCATTTTCTTTCTGTAGGTCCCACCCATTCTCCAAGATCCAATTCAACTTCTACTTCCTCCCAAGAGCATGTTCACACTTCCCCATCCTTCCTTAGTGTTTTCATAAAACATACTGTACATACATCAGTGAGCAAATTAGTCATATGCTTTTATTTCCTGTATTAGTATCTTGACCCATAAGCTTGGTGTTGATTTTCAGGTCTGCAGACATGGCCTCTGAACTCAGACTTTACATTTCTTTAAGAAAAGTGCTAAGCTTTATGGAATACCCACTTTTCCCACTAGGGTTTAGTGCAGTTCATTGTATAAACCAGGCAGTCATTACAGTATCTCTTAAATTAATTCTCTTTGGTCTTCATTTATCCTGCCATGTGTTATAAAGAGTGTTTGACTGTAAAGAGAGAATCCTGGGTTCTGGACCTCACACCAAAGTAACCAGCTACATGGGCTGTGATAGGGGCTGGACCTCTCTGGGTCTTAGGTTCTAAATTTAACTAAAAATTTTCAGTGATTTTTTTTTTTTCTCTTCTGGTTCTAAAATTTCATGAGTGTCTAGTACTGTTGCCTTCAATTTCAGTAAACTACTAACCATTATTGTAATGAATACCATAAGTCTCCTTTGCAACCAGTACTATTACCTCAGTGCAATATTAAAACAGAGTTTATATTTTAATAGCACTCTGAAGTTCTCATTGAACACTTAGTTTGGAATATTTACATGTAGATTCTAAATGGGCCAATTCCAAATGCATGAAAAGTTACTTTTTTAAATGTTTGAGTTGTTTAGTGACCTCAAAATTGACTTTAATATCTTTCTCCTGATCTTAGCATTCATCTTTATTATTGACAATTTTTATAAAAGAAGTTTAAGAAAGATTATATATATATGGCCTTCATGTGTGTTTAAGAAATGACAGATGCTGTATTTTAAAATCAGGAATATGACAGGTTTAATCTGAGCAAACCTCAAGGGTACACTGATGTGAAGTTATTGCATTTCACATATTTGAGGATGTGAGCCATTCTAAAGAAAAACAGAGTATTGGTAAGACCGTGATCTTGTCTTATATCCAAAGGTCACATCCTTTACCAGTCTTTCTCACACTAAATATAATTCTGAAATGCTATGAGATTTGAGAAATAAATTGAAAGTGTGAAAGGCTCTTTCTTCAGCTTTTTGGGTCATTGATTTTAGCATCAAAGAGACAGAGTAGCTGGTGGGCATTACTCAGAATTGTTCACCCCTCTCTGACTTCCGTGATCTCACCATGTTTTGTATTTTGTAATAACAAGAGCATGCTTCTAATCCATGCAAAGCACAGAGACTCTGTTAACAAAAATCCCACTTGACTCCACATTCTTTAGCAGCAAACAAATTCCTTTTGTGATGATAGCACTTTGTTTATCGTCCCAGCAATTCAGGCACCCATACCAGATGAAATCATTGTCTCTAAACCTTTCTCAATCCACCACTACTTGTGAAACCCTGTCAAACCACCTGTCATTTTTCCATGACACCATCTGTCCGCATGCACAGCCCATGATTATTGTAGATATGCATACACGGTTATGGGGAGAAGAGGGCTGTGTGAGCAGCAGCGCACGTTAGTTATTCTCTCTCTTTTCTCAATTCAGTGTCCTACACAATGCAGGAATCCCTCTATATAATACACACCCCAAGGGGAATTATTTAACATCTGCCTGAAAACTTCCAGGAATAGGCATCTTCTCACTCTTATGAAAGAAGTCACATTTTATTCTAACAATTGAATTCTCAGAAAGGCTTTCCTTACACTAAGCTGGAGTGAGCCTCACTATAATGTGTACTTTGTGGGCCCTGTGCTTCCCCCTGAGAGCCTGTTAGATGTCTGACAGTGGCCACCATCCTTCTTCTCTAACCATGTCTTTTATAAGCCAGACACCTCATTTTTCCAATTTGTCTCTCCTTTACCAGGTTTCTCATGCAATTATCTTTCTGATGACATTGCTGGGCTAGTCTTCAGATTATCTGCTTTCCCCATTTAAATATAGCACCCAGAATCTGAAATGGCTTTTTTTTTTTTATTACCTTCAATTAGCCAGCATATAGTACATCATTAGTTTTTGATGTAGTGTTCAACGATTCATCAGTTACATGTAACACCTAGTGCTCATCACCACATGTGCCCTCCTTAATACCCCTCACCCTGTTACCCCATCCCCCCATTCCTTCCCCTCTGTAACTCTTGGTTTGGTTCCTGGAGTCCAGAGTCTCTCATGGTTTGTTTCTCTCTCTGATTTCTTCTCTTCCCCAAGTGTTCCTTTCCTTCCCCCATGATCCTCTGTGCTATTGCGTATGTTCCAGATATGAGTGAAACCATATGATAATTGTCTTTCTCCTCTTGACTTCCTGAAATGGCTTCAGTAAATTCAGGCTAGGGAGAGATTATTTACTTGCCAGGCCCTGGATTGACCCCATGTATCTATAATCCACCTGGAAATAATATATATATTTTTATATTAACAAGGCTTTATGGCTCAGATGGGAGATGCAGTCAACATAAACCTTTGTTTTCATTTTTGTTAATGTAAACATCTGTTAGGTCTCACCCATAATGAGATAGAACTGAGTGAAAGGATCCATGTTTGTTTGTGTTTAGTTTCATTTCTTGATATCAGCCTGAAATTTCAGATTTCCTGGAACTTCTTGTTTTTTTAATTTTTCTGCTACTCTTTGTCTTAATAAATTTTTTTCTAGCTATCTTAATTGACAAATTTGGTATGAATGCCTCTGAATATTTATTTAAATCATTGATACATGTGTTAAGTGACAGCAGAACTGATATACTGATGTAAGCTTTGTGGCATGTCTGGGGGTCCTCTCTTCAAGTTGACCTCTATCTTATTCGAATTCTTGGATGTAGTTATTCCACTAGCTGTGAATTTACCTACCTTGTTATCATCCAGCTCACAGTTCTCAGTCTCATCTACAATGATACCATGACACTCTTTACCTTGCTGAAAGCATTCTCCTGTTGGAGGCTAAGGAAATCTATCAAAACTATGGTTAGTCCTATCGATCATATCTCAATAAAGCTGGAAAAAAATATATGGTTAGATAACACTCTTATTGTGTCTTTTGATCATATTTCCCATCCTTAGTGACAACCACCCCCCATAATCCCTTCTAGTATTTTGCCTGTGACCGATATTATGTTCACTAATCTCTTATTTTTAGGACACACCTTCTTAATGTTAAAAAATTGGAAAAATATTAGTTTTAAGAGTTCTGGGAACTTTTCTATCAACCATAATTTTTCTAATGATTATGCTATCCTATAACAATATCTTGCACAATAGCTACATACTTTGAAATATCTTTTCCCATATTTAGAAATTCCATGGAAATAAGTACCAAGAAGACCTGGAGTTAGGTGTCATCAAGTTGATAGGTTTGAACAAGAGAGGAAAATGACAGATGGTTGGGTACAGAGCATGGAGATGAATCCAGCAAAGCTTGTTTGACCAAAGTAGAGGATTCAAAATAGGGAAATGTTTAAAATAAGGCAAGGAGTTGAA
Organism: Martes martes; assembly: GCF_963455335.1. NCBI lineage: Eukaryota > Metazoa > Chordata > Mammalia > Carnivora > Mustelidae > Martes > Martes martes. The sequence goes on from NC_137895.1 coordinate 64,680,484, forward strand.
TAAAGTTTGTATAAAGGGAATAGTAAGACACACACTGGAATCCAACTTTGAATTGGTATAAAACAAAAGGCAAAGGTATGTTTTGAGGAGAGAATTTTGAAACAACATGTGGGAAAGACTCTATGGAAATATGTACAGTGTGTGGGATCTGTTAAAAGCATTCTGTTGAGATTGACTGAAGGCCTGGAGGTAGGCAGAGAGTGTTTGGAATGGATAAAATCCATCATGGAAAGAAATCTGGTTGTATTTGGGGGCAGCTTAAATACGAAGAGAGAAGCCATAAAAGATATAGAAAATTAAGGAACTTAGGACAATCACCTAGAGGACTAAGAAAAACAACCATTGAGGCCACTGATGGGGACATTAGGGTGAGGCAAAGTTTTAGGAAGGTATGAAACAAAATCAGATTAGTTTTTCACTTACACAAGTAATATAAAAATGTAATGGAATATTTGGAAAAAGGAAATGCAAAAATAAATAAATAACTCTCCCATCAATCATAATACACATTCCTATATTTTATTATTTTAGTGTCTTTCCTATAAAATATATGCATGTGTGGCATCTTTAGCCCTAATATCTGAATCAAATTTTATATAGGGAGTCTTTCCTCCCTTTGTGGAGTGATAGGCAGATAGATAAATAGAGTATTAGTCAAGGTTCTATCTATATATAGATATCTATATATCTCTCTATATATAGATATCTATATATAGATAGATTTATTGTAAGATATTGGCTCACATTGTGATAGAGGCTGAGAAGTTCCACAATCTGCCCTGTGCAACCTGGAAACACAAGTCCATGGTATAGCTGGAAGGTCTGAGAGCCAGAAAACCAATGGTATAAATTTCAGTCTAAATCTGAAGGCCTGAGAACCAGGAAAACTGAGGGCAGGATGAGATGGATGTCCTGGCTCAAGCAGTCAAGGATAGGGAGAGCAAATCCAACCTTCTCCCACTTCTTTGTACTGTTCAGGCCCTCAGAGTAGTGGATGATATCAACCCACATTGGAAGAGCTATCTGCTTTACTGGGTTCTCCATTTCAAATGCTAATCTTTTCCAGAAACATCCTCACAGACACATTTGAAATAATGCTTAACCAGCTATCTAGATATCCCTTGACCAGTCAAGATAACACATAAAATTAACCATCAAAGATGATAGATGGATAGGCAGACAGACAGAATTCTAAAGATCACCCTGCTAAGATTCACATCCCCTGGTTATTCAGTCAAACACTAATCTAGGTATAACTGCCATGAAGGAAATTTGCAGATTTAATTAAAATCCCAAGTCAGTGTAACTTAACATACAGAGATTATCTGGATGAGCCTGATCTAATCAGTTGAGACCTTCAAAAGAGCAAAGACCTTCAGAAGAGCAAAACAAAAGGTAAAATCAGAGAGGACTGAACAATGGGAAGGACTCCATGCACCATTGCTGGTTTGAAGATGCAAGGAATCACATGAGAAGGAATGTGGATGGCCTGCAGAGAACAAGGAAATGGGTTCATTAGTCCTACAAAAGCAAGGAACTGAATTCTGGCAACAACCTGAATAAGCTTGTAAGCAAATTCCTCCCCAGATCCTCCAAATAAGAGCCCACACAGTCAACACATTGACTTTGACCTCATGAGACCTTAAGCAGAAAACCCGTTGAGCCCCAGACTTGTGACCTACAGAACTGTGAGATAATAAATGACTGTTGTTTTCAACTGCTGAATTCGTGCCAACTAGTCACAGTGCAATATAAAACTAATATTCTCTCTATGTATATGCCTATGCACATACTAAGTTGTTTACAAATTTATATCCTGTCTTATTTGCTTGTCATTATATTATATAAAATACTGCCCATGTCTTTTATGTTACTACAGAGCCCTCATAAATACTATCTTTCTGGCTGCTTATTAGTTATAAAACTCATGTATTAGAGATTGTTGAATAATTTCCCTGTTGTGCGTTTAGATTCCTTTCTATTTTTGTGTGTGTATGTGTGTGGAGATGAGTATCTTCATCCATATAACTTCTAAAATAGGGTTTGGGGTAATCGTCTTAAGATCTAGTAGAATTCCTGGGTCAAAAGGTGAGAGGTGTTTTGTAGCCACTCATACCGTTTTATTAATGGCCAAGTCAATCTACACTGATTCTCAGCTGATGGCACCCAGGTGTCAATACAGTTTGCTGTGCCTGGAAATAGAATGAGAGTGAAAGTGCCAGGAGACGAGTCTGGAGAAGTGGGAAGCTGTAACTGTCTGCAACATATAGAGAGTTGTTTCTGTCTTTCCATGCTCTCCTGATAGTGCTGTAGTCCTGTGGCTGCTGGCTCATGCCACAATTATACTTCAGTTTTTATTTGATAATGTTTGGCATTTCCCCTTTAAAGTGATATTTCTCTCTTGCCTAAATTGTCACAGTTTGATATTGATCACACCCGCTCGCTGCTAAGAAAACCCAGATTAGGAAAGAACCAACATTTGCTGAGTAGGGGGGTGAGGAGAACGCCAGAGTAAATGATTCATTGCAGCCTTATGTGAAAGATGAACTCGGAAGCAGACATGGAAAGTGAGCTGCTCACAAAATGACCATATTGACGACAGATTGAGTGGGAGCAGTGTTTTGAAGAGGAAATGTAGGGGATGGAAAATGGAAGTGAAGAGGTAGAGGGTGAAGAGGATGCCTGTCTATTATATCTTTGCATGAGTGGGTCTGGATAGTATGTGTCTTAGAGAAACCATTAGAATAAATTTTAATTCCCCTTGGTCCTGGTCCTAGTTTCCTGTGGCTCCCATAACAAATCACTACAAACAGGTGGTTCAGAACAGCTGAAATATTCCCACAGAGTTCTGGAGGCCAGAGTCTGAAATAGTCAACAGGGCAGTACTCCCACCAGAGACTCTAGAAGAGAATCCTTGCTTGCCTCTTCTAGATTCTGGCTCCGTATGTTTCTTGGCTTCCTTGGCTTATGGCCACATTGCTCCAGTTTCTGCCTCCATCTCAATATGAACTTCTCCTCTGTGTCTTTTTCTCTTCTCTCTCTTATAAGGCCATTGGTCATTGATTTACCCAGGTAATCCAGGATGATCTCATCCCAAATTCTTTAGCCAATTACCTCCACAAAGATCTTTTTTCCCAAAAAAAGGACATATTCAAAGATTCTAGGGATTTGGATGTGGACATATCTTTTGGGAGGCCATAATTAAATCACTACAGTCTTTAATTTACCAGAGGTACACTATTTTAGGGGGAAAAAAGTTTCTGGGAGATAACTTATAACTCATTATTAACCAGAGTGAAAATACTTCCAGAAAGTGGTTCAGCACTAGTCCAGCTTTCCAGTGGTGGTACCCCATGTCTATCTCTCTCTCTTTGTAGCTCCTTCCTGACTCCGAATTACTTGCCCCCTACCCTTCTAGGCAGGAAGTATGTTATTAGAGGTCAGCAATTAAGCAATGTATGTGTTAACATTCCTGGGTGTCGCATATGCTCATTTCCAAGGTGTAAGTACACCCAGTTGGCTAATTTCAAGCTGCCTGTGTGACACGAAATGGAAAGAGATATGCCCAGTTGGATCCAGCACACCACTATCAATGGACAGGCAGTATTACTGTCACATGCATTTTTACCTAAAGGTGATGTATAAATATTTTCTTTTTTTTCTCCAGAACTCATAATGCCTATAGAGACCAAGGATGGACAGGCTTAGCTTAGGAACTTCTAACTTGGTAGATTAATAGAAGACAAACTGCCTGAAATATATAGATAATACTTTTATTTAGGATAAATGTACTGCCTCTACAGAGAACAAAACAATAAATTGGGTTTAAATATATTCCATGTCATGTATTTTCCTTCTGCAGTGATTTCCCTTCATATTTTAAAACGTAGAGTCTGAGTTCCTTTTTGAAATTCAGAGTCATGAGTGAAAGAAAAAGAAAGACAAATATCGAGGACATTTTTCACTGAACCAGAATCATAAGACCATTCCCTGGGGCTAAGGAAGTTAGAGGTATAATGATATGATCTGGATATGTGTGCTAATTTGAATTCCCTTGTTAAAACTTCAGACTTCAAAATTTGCATTTCTAGTTGAAACCTAGCTAAGTAACCCAGTAGAGGAAGGAGAAATTTTATATGAGAACCTGTGCTCTCTCTGACTATTTTAGAGCAGAAAAAAAAAATCGGAGAAGTAAAATTAATTCAGATAGGATAGTAATTGCACTACTCTTTACTGCTGCATTCTGTTTCGAGAAGTTACCTCGTGAGGAAATTGATTTTAATCCTTTCGGGAAAATACTATCACCGGGTTTGTTTTTAAGGGTGTTTTTGAGATCTAAAGTGTCCCCGAATTTTTTAAAGCACGTTTCTATTACATGTGATGCTAGGGTCAGCATGTGGGAGGAAGCAGAGAAGTGTGTTGGAAGAATGAGGTTGGCTGCCTGCACTCCCTTGTCCTAGTGGGTCTGGGCAAATGTTGGCAGTGGATATTCTTCCCTCGCCCCAGGCAGCAGCGCACGGAAGCTTTCTCTTGGGTTTCTCCACCATCTTTCCTGTGAAATCATAGTAGGGGCACTACCTTGTCCTGCTTGTAAAACTGAAAATCCCACATCCTGGCATCCCCTTCAATCCCAGGTAAATGAGACGGACATTTGGTCACTCTAGAACCTAGTGGGGTTCCTAGAGGGAAATCCAGCATAGATCACCGCATGCCCCCATGTCTGTGGTGCCCAGAGGCCTCACACTTTCACAACTAGCCTGCACTCTGCCTTTAACAGTTTGTTCACATTCTGGTTTAATCTTCCTACTGGTTTAATTTGGTAAGCAAATGCTCAGGTCCTGTTGCTCCCTGCAAGAATCTGCCTCTTGCATTGGCTGGTTGCTCTGCAACTTCATTTATGTGATAGGTTCAAGAAAGGTCATTAATTTGCAGTGTGTCCAGCTTTTTCCCATTCTAAAATTGGGAGTGATGTTCTTTCCAGCTCTTTATGTCTTCCAACTGAAACCAGAAGTCACCTAAGGGTTGCTAATTAAATCTGAAGTAAATAAGCATGGGTATGAATTGTAGATATTTTTACATGGTTAATATTGACATCAATGTACCTTAATATTTAAAGAGTAAACCTTCATGCCTGGCATACAAGAAATGTTCAGTAAATGTTGATTCTTTTCTCATTTTACCTCCCCTCCACTTCCCCTCAGTGGAGATTACAGTATTAACTTTTAAAAATCGCTCAAGTATTTTCTTTGTCTTTTTTTAAAAGAAGTAACTGAAGGAAGATGAAGAAATGAATTAGGCTGGAGTCAAGAATTGTGTAGAGAGCTCAGTTTTACACAACCATGGGGTTTCTTACCTGACACTGGCAAGGGAGATTAAGGAGAACCTGTTCTGTTGAGATTCGATAATGCTAATCAGGTCTATCTATCGAACAAATGGCAGTAACCCAAATAATGCCCAAGAAATAAAATGCACTGAGCTTGGCAGTAAGCTCAAAATGTTGACAGGGCATTGTACCTTGGGACGGTGATTTCTCCAGCTCTCCAAGATCAGCTCAGTAAAATCTGCCCAGTTCTTATAATCATATCTCTAAAGAAAATTCCCCAGGCTACAGGAAGTAGTATTAATGATTTATTGAACCGCAGACTTCTTTTTACATCATTTATACAAGCTTTTATAAATCCACGATGAGGAAACGTTCCTCTACAGTGAGGCAGAATCGTCATCGAAAAGTAGACATAGGCTCAGGGCAGACACGGGCTTTCTATGCATGACACAAGCCCCCAGGGTTGTTGTTTCTTTCCTTATTTAAACACATTAAAGAACCCCATTTACTATACCTTATAATAATTGATAGAATGTTCTTGTATAGCAGGTGCTCTATAAAATGCTCTTACTGCAGTTTATCTAAAGCAACACTATATGGGAAGGGATTCTGGTTTTTTATTTTAATGATCTGGGCAGAACCATATATAGTCTTGCCATATAATGAACACTTATAAATAATAAAAAGAAAAGGTTTAGGCTTAATGCAAAAACTAACATCGTTCCCATTGCCCAGTAGACTGCCTGCCCTGCAGTAAAATTCTATTTTAATTATTTTTCTAACCTGAAATGTACACAAGGGTATTCATTTCCTGCAAATTTGAAGCTCTCATTTTCAAGAATATAAATTGATATTTTGGATTTATTTAATATGACTTGCTTAAGAAATTTGTTTAATTTACACTTAAATTTGTTTTATATTCCTACTCGCTGACCTCTTAGCAACATGATACAAATTAGGAGTCACATCCATAAGGAAATTAACAAAATTAACACATTAACGAAAAACAGAAGAGAATTCAAGAAAATGACTGGCTTAGCCCTCTCCTACTTCTGACAAACAAACGCTGGAACAGTCCACTGTTTGCTCTATTTATTTTGCCAACAATATCCTCCTTCTTTGTCTTTGTTCTTCCATGCTTGTGACATTCCCGCAGTCCTTCCCCTAACACCTGCTGTATATCTGTGTATAGATTTATCTCCTATCACCTGCCAAACTTGCATTCTAAAATGGCATGCCCAAAAAGATTACCACATAGAGAGTAAATATTCCACTAGGGAAAATGCACAGCAAATTCAGTTATCTACATATAATCTCAATTGGATGCTACTTTGGAGAAAGTTATGTGGACTAAAGAGACTTAATTCTACTTATCTATGAGAACCTCACTTGCCCTGAGATCTTTGTCCAGGCTTTTAGCCTCTAAAGAGTGCTTTGGCTTCTGTGTTTGTAAAATGGTAATTTCGTCTACTTTTTTATACCTCTTACATTCCAAGAGGGATTTTAGGCAATTAAGTGATTAAAAAAAAATTAAGCTCAGAGGCGCCTGGGTGGCTCAGTCAGTTGAGTGTCCGACTCTTGGTTTCAGCTCAGCTCATGATCTCAGGGTCGTGGGAGGGAGCCCCTCCTGGGGTTCCATGCTCAGTGGGCAGTCTGCCTGATGATTCTCTCCCTCTGCCCCTCTCCCCGCCATCTCTCTCAAATACATAAATAAAGCTTAATAAAATAAAAAATTAAGGTCATTTGAAATCATGCAAATGAAAGTTTTTTGATCCATTATTTCACTATACAGGTGCAAGATGGCCTGTTACATGTTACATAGCTAAAAGTCCCATCAAAGTAAACAGCAGCAAAACAAAAATGTCTCATTGGAAAAGAAATTTTCAAACTAATACCAGTTATTTAGAGCAATGCATCTGTTACTATGTTCCAGCTTAGTAATTAAACAGACTCTTAGAATTTGTGAAAGGATGATTTTTTCTATAACCATCTACTCTTTATCTTCATGTAAAATAAGAATGATTTGGATAAATAACAGCCACTGGCAATTTTAAAATATCACATTTGCTAAGATGTTGGTGAGCAGACATTTTTTTTTTAACTTCCACAAATAAAAAAGGTATGGGGTTTGGTTTTTTTGTTTGTTTGTTTGTTTTTTGGTATTATATTCTTCGATGATTGGAGTAAACAATGAATCTTCAGAGTTGGGCACTGGCAAGAAGAAACTGATGGTGTGACCCTCTAATAATAAGGAAGAGAGATCGAAGACTTGTGTTTTATAATTAAGAAAGCTCTGGTATCACAAAATCTTCACTGGTACAGAATTTGCCCAGAAGGCAATGGCCCATTATCAATGGGTCATCAAACTCAGCTCATGTCATCACGTGGCCGTGGTGAATCAGAAGAGATTACAAACCAATGGGAGAGAACCACATAACCAAAAAATGGTGTAGACCCTTTTCTTCACTTTGTAAATTGTTCAGAAAACCTAACCTTGCCCATTAACTTTTTAGCTAGTTGGAAGAGACCAGTTTTTTAGGCATTAGCAAATGTCAAGCATTTAGGTGGCATTGACTCTCTTTCTCAAGAAGACTAATGAAACACTGTAAATACTATCCTAATGAATAATGAGTGAACAGCTTGCTGATTACAACACGGTGTTAATGAAACTCAAATTGGAATCCATTTTTCTATATTTCATATAAGCCCATTATTTTCTACATCCCTAAGAAAAACTAGCAATTTTTAATTTTGAAACTGGGAGTAGATGAAAGACTATGCATTAGCAGACCAGTCTAGCACTGTTGATGGAATGACCCTGGGTATCATCTTAGTGACTCTGTGGAGGGAGGCATCCTTAAATGCACAGTATAGTGATTTAATTATTTTATTATTTTTTTAACTCTTTTCTTGGTACAAATTCAAGCATGGTATCAAACATAGCTTTGGTCCCAGGATAGTCCTCTCTACAATCTTGTACAGCATTTAGAAATGGACTTTTTGCAAGGAAAGTATTGGTTCTTAAAACTGAGTGCTCTGCTGGGGGGCAATAAAGGGGAGAGATTTTCTTTGGGAGAGCTATATTACAACACTGACAGTAGGAAGAAGCTTTGCACATTTGCTGGAAAGTTACAGCACAGAGGGTCTCTGGCATTGGTGAGTAGAAGACTACAGAAAATAAAGCTGGAGGTGTGTACGTGAGCAGTATGGGGAGGTTTGACAAGGCTCAAAGCTGGAGACAAGATATCTGTAGTGTATCTGTTTTATAAATGTTGATGTGACACCAGTATTAGAGTCAGTCATCAAAGTCATAGACACTCAAGTTCTTTTTTTATCACAATTTTCAATTTCATGCACTTTCTTCTCATTAAATATTCAGTCAATGAATTTTTTTTCCTATGAAGTGTGCTCTTCTCCTTAAAACATGTGAAGTCATTCAATACTGTGGCTCTGGGTCACGATTTGACATACTTAGTTAATTTTTTATTAAAAAGCACAAATTATTTCTCTGAGTTTCCTTTAGGCATCCTTGCTAGTCACACGCACACGCACGTGCGTGCGCGTGCACACACACACACACAGAACCATAAACGGTGGGCATTCAGCCCTCTCTGAGAGTCACAAATAGATGTTGAGCATTTTTGTCAGGAGTGTTTCCCCAATGCCTGTATTCAGGGATGCTTTATTTGAGGAGGTGATAACAAAGTGTCTCCTAAGCCAAGGTCAGCACAGTTTTGCTTGCTCAGGTTTTGGCTCTGATGGGTCAAAGATGACCAACCACACTGTGTCAGAGGAGGCCGATGCCTTGAATGCTACTGCCTGTTGTCAGCAATCTATAGCAAGCAGGAGCTCCACGACAAGGTCGAGAACACACTGTTTGGAGTTTGGATTCAAAAGCGGAAAATGGGGTGCACCTGAATGATTCCCCAGTCTGCACATTTACAAGGCTGAGCAGTCTTGAATGTCATCTGTTGATGTAGCCTAACTTTTCACAGATACCCACTGAATTCCTTAGATTCGGGTTTGGTATAAAATTTTAAGGGTTATGATTTCAGCTTGTTTTTAGCCTGTTATGAGGAATTCTCGTATTTGTGGGCTCTACTGTTTGCCATGTTTCTCCTAATATATTGTCTCTGTTTTCCCTGCAATTATCAGTGTCTCTATTTTAAAGGTCACACCACCATTAAATTCATGAATTAATTCAGCCAATGTTCATTGAATGCCAGTGATGTGCTAGATATTGTGGGAGATACTAATCAAACAATCGTACCATGACCTGCATAAAATTATCATTGTACTCCATCATGACATGAAGAATGATGTGGTCTAGAAAGAGCAGAGGCAGGAGTAAAAGGTTCCACATGACAGAGTATACACAAGGGTCCCCTGAAGGAGAGAATATGGCCTACTTGAGGAACAGAATGAGGGAGCAGGAGCAGGAAGTGAGATGCAAATTTAGGGCCTGCTCAAGTAGTTTATTTGTTATCCTGGAATCTTGGAGAGTTTTGGAATTCAAAGGAGAAGAGAAATATGGTTAGATGTGTGCTGCAGGGGATAGGGCAGGGGGTGCTGGGGGCAGACCAGATACCGGAACCCAAGAGGGGGCTAGTGACATTGCCCAGGTGGACACCTGATCAGGGCAAGATGTTTTCTTTCAATGGTATCACATGACTTCTCTGTACAGTGATCAGGGACATTTCACTGTCACTGATTTATAGATGGGAAATGTGTGAATTTGTCAGGACCACATTATTTCTCAATAAGAAAGTCAGGAATGATATGAGTGTTTTGTTTCTGATTCCACTGCATTTATTTCACACACCATACCAAGTAATATGTAGGAACAAGAGTATTTTTCTTATTTAAGCAGGATTTTTTCTATCCAGTCTGCACTCATAGTCTTAATTTCCGGTCTCTTATATTCATGAGTTAATTCAACTTGACAATATAGAAAAGGTGCTTCACCTGAAACCAAACCCTAAAGTTATATGTAAAATTTTTTCACAAAGGAAAATCAGCTGAGAGAGCAGAACAATTTTGACAAAATTTTAAATATATAACATCAAGACATTAAATTATGTTTGTGGATTAAAATTAGTACTTCCTCATTCTTTACACACTTACACAGTAAAGTCTAAGATCATTGACCATTGTAGAATTTATCTTCTGATTAATCAACATGATTTGATTTTGTAAATAAGCCTCTGTTTTTATTTTTCAGGATCCCAGAACCCTCCACTCCAGCTTAACTATCACCTGAATAGTTTTGGACATTTCCACATCTGCAGGCACTTGTGTCTTTGGAATAGTTGCTGTCACCCCTATCTGAGTCCCATTCATCCACCAAGACTGTGTCCTCACTCCTTGGGAAAGCCTTTCTGACCCTCCCTGCTCCCAGTGACCTTGCTTGCCCTATATTCTCAAACCACTTACTGTTCATATGGTTACTTGAAAATCTCCATATGTTGCACTGTATTATTAGGGGTCTCTCTCTCTCTCTCTCTCTATATATATATATATATATATGTATAACTTAATACATCATCAGTCTTTAGATGGAAATGTGGAAATTTCCAAAACTAATACTCTTTTTATACTGACAATATATAACATATATTTAATTTCTATACATATATATATATACTCACATAAACACCAAATAATTGCTTTACTAGAAAAAAAAAGAAAAGGAATGGTGTTTCTCTACTATTTATATTTCTATGCAAATATTATAGTAATGTGCAAACTGCGTATAAATTTTATTTTAGAGCTATATCTATTGAATACGAAGCTGGAAGATGTAAGACACAATGATGCAAACATAGAAACTTCCTCAAGGAGTTTCCAGTCCTGTTTAGGGAGTGATTTACATTATATACATGATATGCATTGTATTTTACATTATATATGTAAAATCTAACATAATATATAGAATTTCCATATATGATATCTTCTCATTTAATATGTAATCTTATAATATATATAATCTTCTAATATATAAAATTTCCTTATGTAATATATATAATCTCCCAAACAGGACTGAAAGTTCCTCAAGAAAAGAGTCAAGTATCATATGGTTTCACTTATTTGTGGAGCATAACAAATAATATGGAGGACAAGGGTAGATGGAGAGGAGAAGGGAGTTGAGGGAAATTGGAAGGGGAGGTGAACCATGAGAGACTATGGACTCTGAAAAACAACCTGAGGGTTTTGAAGGGGTGGGGAGGTGGGAGGTTGGGGGAACCAGGTGGTGGGTATTAGGGAGGGCACAGATTGCATGGAGCACTGGGTGTGGTGAAAAAACAATGAATACTGTTACGCTGAAAAGAAATAAAAAATTTAAAAAAAAAGAAAGAAAAGAGACTCCTTCTTTCTATGTTGACATCATTACTTGGTACATCTGTTCAGTTCTATTTTTAATAATTCATAAAGTATATTTTAGTATAAAGTAATAATATTTGAATACATAATCTATATTTCAATTAACAGCAACTATTAGCCTTTGTCTTTGAGTCAACAAGTTTTATGGGGATCATGCTATTGAAATTGAAAATCATTGGCCAGAATTTCTTTACTGCACATCAAGCAAAAATACTTACAGAAAATCCTCACAGATATTGCATTCTGTATTGCAAATACAATATTTGTTCTCTAGATAAAAAAAAATTTTTAAGAGAAAGCATTTCAAACATTTAAAGACCTTTCATATGGCAGGAGAAACTAACTCATTGTGTGTTGCTCTGTACTAAGCAGCAAATTCGACTTGAAAAGAAGAAAGATATTCTGGTAATTAAAACTTCCACCAGTGAAACAGGCTCCCTTAGGAGTAATAAACACCCAGACGTTTCCATCTCTATTCACGTGCAGACTGGGTAACCATGTCAGTAACATAGTAAAAGGCATGACTGCCCTGAGCACTGAGCTGGCTTAGGCAACTGCTCTAAGATCCTATGATAATAAGAAATTTTTATTAACAAACTTCATTTATAGTGAAAACCATAGTTTCATACTGGTCAAAGCCAGTGGGAAATGATGTACTGTCATAGAAATCGCCTGGATTTCCTGCAGGCATCTTCATCCTCTTTTTATCCACAAGGTTAGCTCTGCAGGGAAATTACACATTTCAGTTTCTTCTGCTTTGGAGTCAGCAACTTAGACTGTGCATGCAACTTTAGAAAATAACAGGAAGAAAATGGGTCATTTTGTGAGCTCGTGGCAGCTGGTTCCATGTTGATGATTATTGCATTCATTGTTTACGTTCTTGTGCGTGAAGGCAGTGCTCTCCACAAACCTCTAGGGATCTAATTTTGTGACATGATGATATTTACGTTTTTAGAAAATTTGTTTAGAGCTATAGAACAGTCATGGGAATAAATCAAGATCAAGCACAGACCTGGATGAACATGGGTGGACTCCAGCACATCAGGGTATAAGAAATCATCTTTAAATGGAGTGAGTCTTCCTGGGTTTTTGCCTTATATCTTTCTTCTCTCAAATGATTGAAAACACTAGGTTATTTTCTCTTTGGATTATTTTAAAACAAAAAAGAGCGATTTCTTAAAAAGTGAAGTTAGTACAGTTTATGTTTTGCCATATGTTAACCAGATATGGAATATGATGACTCTCTTGTATTGTTTTGTTTTGTTTTGAATTTGTCTGTGTAAATTGGGTACCATGACTTTACTGACCATAAAGAGAATCATATGAACTTATGGATAGTATCATTTAACATCAGTTACGATCTGTTTTGTTGAACTAAAGTCCTGTTAAAGCAGTGATGCTCAATTAAGAGGGTTTTATCTTTCAAGGACTATTTGGCAATGTTTGGAGACATTTTGGTTGTCACAACCTGAGAGTGCTACTGGAATCTAGGCGTAGAGGTCAGAGATGCTGCTAAACATCCTAAATCACCCAAGGCAGCCCCTACAGTGGAGACCTATCCAGCCCCAAATATCAATATGGCCAAGGTTGAGAAACCACATGTTAGAGCTGTGTGTGACTCCTTTTCTCCGTAGCCTCTGTCTTAAGTGTCAAGACTAAAGTGTTGCTGCAAATTTTATTTTCCTCTTTCTCATGTAAAAAAGACTTGTTCTTACTGACGAACAAGCTTGTTTTGGTCTATAGTAAAAGCTACCCTTGACAAAAATCCCTGTCTGGGAGAACTGAAAATAAGGGAACCATGTATTTAATAAAAGCCAAGATTCACCATAATTCATTTATTCATCCATTTATCCCATTAATATTCATTAAGGGTATCCTAAACTTCAGGTACCTTTCAAGATACTGAGAATAGAGCAGTGAAATCCTGACTTTATCCTGACTTTTATTTAATAGAAAAGGACCCATTGACCAATACATATGCATATACAGACAGACAGACAGACAGACAGAGATATGTAAGTGAGTGCTTATGTATAAAGCAGGGAAGGGGAATAGGGCATACTGAAGGTAGAAACTGCTATTATAAATTAGGGTGGTCAAAGAAGGCCTTAAAATGAAAAGAACAACTAAGAATAATAGTATCATGGGAAAACCCATGTCTCGATCCGGAAGAAGAGCATTGCAGACAGCAAACAGCCAGGCACAACCGTCCTGAGATACCATAAAGTGCCAATATGGCTGAGACGGAACAAGTGGACGGTGAGTCAGAGATTGCAGGGGTCGGATCATAACAGCAGGGGCCAGAGCGTGTAGGGACTGGAGGTAACTGTAGGGACTTGGGTTTTCATGGCTGATGAGTTGGAGATCTTTGGAGGACTTTGAGCAGGACCACTGTGGTTCAAGAGAGCTATTCTCGGGCTTCATCCCTTCTGGCCTCTGTGATCTTCAGCCCATATGCAAAAAATGTAAATGGGTTAAATGGCAGAACAGAGATGAGAGTGTCAGCCTTGTCCTGTAGCTGTAGCTATGATGAACATAGCTTGTTGGCCTGGCCAACAAGGCTTATTTTTGTGCAGAAACTGGACCACTCTAAAGAACACAACAACACAACAAAATACCCAGACCAGGAAGGGAATCTATGGTGCTGGGCACAGGGAGCGGTGAGGATGTGAGTGTGAGCCTGAGACTGGCAGGCCTTGATTGAGTAGAGAACAAAATGGTGCATGTGAGCAGACCTTCCTCAGACTCAAACGCTGGACTTACTGGCAGCCCAGGGGCCTTGTATCTCATGTGGCCTTGATGCCACCAGTGGATGAAAATTATTCTTACTTGACCTGTAGTTTCACTTCTGGATACATTGAGTCTTGCCCAGGCCTCAGCCTCACTCCTTCCCTGAGACTGGGTGCAGCTTAGGATCAACTGAGTGTGTATGGGGAGGAAAGGTGCAAGATGAGATGCCACTCTGGGAGAAAGTGAAGCCAACGGATGAGGTGAGGGGGGGGTGGGGAACATGGATGTCTCTGGCTCAAAACATTTGCTAACAAAAAGAAGCGTGTTTTCAGTTTAGGATGCAGTTAAATACTGGTTCAAAAAAGCAACACTGATATTCTCCATGAACAAATGGAAACATTGGTCTGGCCATGTCATAAACTGTATTTTCTTTGCAAAAACATTCCAGGATGTATTATTTGCAAAAAAAACTCCAAGATTCCTTCAGATATAGGAATAAAGATTTTAAGTCAAAGGAAAAGAACATATTTTTAATGGTTTCTCTTACAGCATCGTGGGGAGAAAAAAAAGGGGGGAATTGGGGAAACCAAGTGTTGCTGCACTCAGCCTGGCTTTTGAATGAAAGGTCAGAGAGAATCCTAAGGGACCAGGAAAGGAGGTTCCAAGGCCTCAGGCTAGAGCCTTCAATTCAGGAAAACCTCTTGTAAAAAATAGGTTGATAACCAGCTACAGTAAAAACATGTCTTGAAAATTCTCAGTTGAATACATATGTGTGTGAACTTTAATAAATATCAGAAGATACTTGTAAGACAAATGTTTGGGTTGAGAAAAATAATGAAATGCAGCAGTCCCAAGTTCTCACTTTCTCTGGATTTTGTGAATCGTCCTCAGTGGAGTCAATAATAAAACAATTGTTAAATGTGGTTGGGGACATAGAAAGCTTGAGATTCCAGTCACCCAAGGGGGGCTGCTCTTCATTCCTTCCCACTCTCCTTTTTGCCTTGTTGACAAGGGATGCATCAGGGACAGATAATTTTAGACAATGTCCGAGTGGTCATACTAGTACCAATAATAACAGCAGAATGTTGAGTGCTCACTGTGTGTCTGGCTCTGTTCTGGGGCTTCACATGTGTGTGCTCCCTCAACATTTAGAATACAACCACCATCAGAAAATGTCAGTCTTTGGTGACACAAAGTACTTTCACTCCAAGAGATACTGTTTCAGTCTAAGACTGATATCTAGGGACTAAACATTTCTCATCTGTATGTGAGCTTTGACAGAGAATAAAGTGGAAAGAAGTCATAATTTTTTAAGTAGGGAAAACTAAAGGACATTAACTCTGAGACTTTGCAGGAAATGGATGTAAAGAGAGGGTGAACCAGATAAAGGATAAAACAGGTTTATGCACGGGGACCAAGGACCAGGCAGACCTAAGTATGCTAGTTAGGGGGCATTAAACAAAACAGGGGGCCAACAGAAGGTGGGGACGGGGTGTTTGGGAGGTCAGGAGACGAGCTAGAGCACTATACCTTCCCCCTTGCATTAAGTGTCCAATAAGGAGGTACTGCCATACATCTTGGGCACTGGGCAAATTTGATACTGTTATTCTTATTTTTTCTTTTAAAAATGAACACTTTCACTTAAACTATACTATGTAAAAGTTACTTATGTGTACATATTTTTAAGCTGAAGATTAGAATAACTCTACTCAGTAGATATGATATATTTAGGGGTTTTTTTCATCATCACTCTTGAAGATTCAGAAAACTCTTTCTCTTTCCCTTCCCCTCTCCTTCCCTCACTCCTGCCTCCCTCTTTCTCTCCCTCTCTCCTTCCTTCTTTCCAATAATATGAATCTCTAGCCAACACTCTATCTGATGAGAACACTATGAAATGCTAGCCCAGCTGTTACTTCCAGAAGGTCCAACTGATGTCCTCATACTTTTCATAAGCAGAAATGAAAAATCTGCTCTTCTGTTGTTTAACCTTGCGGTACAGCTCTTCTTCACATTCTCCAGCTGGGCAAATACTTAACACTAACAATGAATTCTTCAAGACATGGACTGGCAAGGGTAATATAATTCATCCAGGCAGCACTTTCTCTGTTTCCTCCATTCCATTATGAGAGCAATCTGATGGATCAGAATCAAACCATTCTCTTCCTGGGTGTCTGCAAAGGATGATAATGAGAAAATCTTACCACTGGTTTCATATAGCAAATTACTAAGGGAAACTCTTGCCAAACTGGAATACCTAGGGTTTCCTGGGTGGCTCAGTGGGTTAAGCATCAGGTCATGATCCGAGGGTCCTGGGATCAAACCCCATGTCTGGCTCCCTGTTCAATGGGGAGTCTGCTTCTTCCTCTGCCCCTCCCCTGCTGTACTCTCTCTCTCTCAAATAAACAAATAAAATCTTTAAAAATAAATACATAAACTGGAATATCTAGGGAAAAAAAAAACCAACTGAAGGATATTCAAGAAAAGGATCAGACATAGCAGCACCTGAACCCAGTCCTATGAGACAAAACTGACGCCTCTAAGAGAGAGCAGAGGGATGAATGTCCTAATTCTGCCATTGGTAGGGGCAAAACCAACGAAGGTTTCTTCTCACTCTGAGTTTGGGGTGGTGTGTTCTGGAAACTGTGCCCTTAACCCTGCACAAAGAGATTTACATTTCCATGGCAGAATATATAAAATGCGGGGCACCTGGGTGGCTCAGTGGGTTAAAGCCTCTGCCTTCAGCTCAGGTCATGATCCCGGAGTCCTGGGATCGAGCCCCGCATCGGGCTCTCTGCTCAGCAGGGAGCCTGCTTCCCCCTCTCTCTCTGCCTGCCTCTCTGCCTACTTGTGATCTCCCTCTCTCTCAAATAAATAAATAAAATCTTTAAAAAAAAAAAAAAGGATATGTAAAATGCAAGAAAAGATGGAAGAGGAAGAGGGAAAAAAACCAAAAATCTTTTAGCCTGATTTATGCTTGATTTAGCTCCTGGTTTACCATCATATGTTGCTCTGTACTTGCAACTGGGGGATGTAATTCCATTTCTGAGTTATTTATGTCCCCAAATGCAAGAGCTTAGAGGGCTATGGAGGCAGTCTACTCTTTAGGAGTAAGATATTTCAAAAGTGGCAAACCCTCCAGGAGTAAGTTATTTGGAGAATGCTAGCAAGAGGAGGAGTGTACAACTCTCTAGAGCCAGTGGTAGAGCGTCTCTAATCTTTGTAGAAAATTTGGGATGATGCAGAGGGGAAAAGGATGATATTAATTGAGCCAACTCTTATCAGATCCCTACTAAGGGATCTAATATTAGATCCTATTAGTATACTATTAGATCCCTGTTAAGAAGTAAACTAAATTCCACTCTAATACAGGTTTTCTCATTATCCCAATATATCAAAAGGAAATACCAAAGTCATAGACGGATGTCTTTGCTCCTAGGGGATATCAAAGAGCTTGGTACTACTAATTCTTTGTGGAAATATTTACCTATTTTAGGTTTATTACAAGAATTAGTAGAATGTGAAAAAAATGATGAGTAGAATATTGGTTATCCTCTAACATTTTTTAAAAAGATTTATTTATTGGGGCACCCGGGTGGCTCAGTGGGTTAGGGCCTCTGCCTTCAGCTCAGGTCGTGATCCCGGGGTCCTGGGATCGAGCCCCGCATCGGGCTCTCTGCTCAGCGGGGAGCCCGCTTCCTCCTCTCTCTCTGCCTTCCTCTTTGCCTGCTTGTGATCTCTGTCTGTCAAATAAAAAAATAAATAAAAATTTTAAAAAAATTTATTTATTTATTTGACAGACAGAGATCACAAGTAGGCAGAGGGGGGAAGCAGGCACCCCACTGAGCAGAGAGCCCGATGTGGGGCTCAATCCCAGGACCCTGAGACCATGACCTAAGCCTCAGGCAGAGGCTTAACCCACTGAGACACCCAGGCACCTGTTATCCTCTAACATTTAAAGAGTACTTTTAAAATCACAAACCTACAAACTCCCATATGTGGTTATTTTGGAGGAGAAAAATGGTATAATTCTATAACAAAAACATTATACTACAAACTATACCTATAGTTATGTCTCTGATTTCATTCCTGACACTGTTCCTTTGAGTTTTCTTTGCATTTTAAAAGTTATTTTGGCATAACACATTAGTCTTCATTTATCTTGATTCAAAAGAACTAGTTTTGTGCTTGATGTAATTTACTCTATTAATTTCTGTTCTCATCCTATTTCTTTGAGCTAATTCTGTTCTTCTAACTTCTTGAATTGGACTTGTAGCTAATTAACTTTGTTGCCTTTCTTAATTTCTAATACAATCAAGCTCTAATGTATTAAACTCTATTCTAGGAGCTTTGGTATGAGGTAATAATTTTTTTCCAAATTTTGTGTGTTAAAATGTCCATTGCAAATTGTAGCTGTGAAAAGACCTAACAGTAAGGAAATTGTCTAGAGTATTTGGCATTCACCTACTACAATATTATATAGTTTCTTTTTTAAAAATTTTTTGGGGGGATTTAATTTTTTTGATTTTTTAATTTTTTTATTGTGTTATGTTAGTCACCATAAAATACATCATTAGTTTTTGATGCAGTGTTCCCAGATTCATTGTGTATGCACCACACCCAGTGCTCCATGCCCTCCTTAGTACCCACCACCAGGCTCTCCCTTCCCTCCCACCCCCTCCCCTCTAAAACCCTCAGATTGTTTCTCAGAGTCCACAGTGTCTCATGGTTCGTCTCCCCCTCCGATTTCCCCCAATTCACTTTTCCTTTCCTTCTTCTAATGTCCTCCCTCTTATTTCTTTTTTTTTTTTTTAATTTTTTTTATTTTAATAAACATATAATGTATTTTTATCCCCAGGGGTACAGGTCTGTGAATCGTCTGGTTTACACATTTCACAGCACTCATCATAGCACATACCCTCCCCAATGTCCATTTCCCCACCACCCTCTCCCATCCCCCTTCCCCCCCCGCAACCCTCAGTCTGTTTCTTGAGATTGAGTCTTTTATGGTTTGTCTCCCTCCCAATCCCATCTTTTCATTTTTTCTTTTCCTACCTCCCCCCAAACCCCCCCACCTTGCATCTCCACTTCCTCATATCAAAGAGATCATATGATAGTTATATTTCTCCGATTGACTTATTTCGCTAAGCATGATACCCTCTAGTTCCATCCACGTCGTCGCAAATGGCAAGATTTCATGTCTTTTGATGGCTGCATAGTATTCCATTGTGTATATATACCACATCTTCTTTATCCATTCATCTGTTGATGGACATCTAGGCGCTTTCCACAGTTTGGCTATTGTGGACATTGCTGCTATAAACATTCGGGTGCACGTGCCCCTTCGGAGCACCACGTTTGTATCTTTAGGATATATACCCAGGAGTGCAATTGCTGGGTCGTAGGGTAGCTCTATTTTCAGTTTTTTGAGGAACCTCCACACTGTTTTCCAGAGTGGTTGCACCAGCTTGCATTCCCACCAACAGTGTAGGAGGGTTCCCCTCTCTCCGCATCCTCGCCAGCATCTGTCATTTCTTGACTTGTTAATTTTAGCCATTCTGACTGGTGTGAGGTGGTATCTCATTGTGGTTTTGATTTGTATTTCCCTGATGCCGAGTGATGTGGAGCATTTTTTCATGTGTCTGTTGGCCATCTGGATGTCTTCCTTGCAGAAATGTCTGTTCATGTCCTCTGCCCATTTCTTGACTGGATTATTTGTTCTTTGGGTATTGAGTTTGATAAGCTCTTTATAGATTTTGGATACGAGCCCTTTATCTGATATGTCGTTTGCAAATATCTTCTCCCATTCTGTCAGTTGTCTTTTGGTTTTGTTAACTGTTTCCTTTGCTGTGCAAAAGCTTTTGATCTTGATGAAATCCCAATAGTTCATTTTTGCCCTTGCTTCTGTTGCCTTTGGCGATGTTCCTAGGAAGAAGTTGCTGCGGTGGAGGTCAAAGAGGTTGCTGCCTGCATTGTCCTCAAGGATTTTGATAGATTCCTTTCGCACATTGAGGTCCTTCATCCACTTTGAGTCTATTTTCGTGTGTGGTGTAAGGAAATAGTCCAATTTCATTTTTCTGCATGTGGCTGTCCAATTTTCCCAGCACCATTTGTTGAAGAGGCTGTCTTTTTTCCATTGGATATTCTTTCCTGCTTTGTCGAAGATTAGTTGACCATAGAGTTGAGGGTCTATTTCTGGGCTCTCTATTCTGTTCCATTGGTCTATATGTCTGTTTTTGTGCCAGTACCATACTGTCTTGATGATGACAGCTTTGTAATAGAGCTTGAAGTCTGGAATTGTGATACCACCGACTTTGGCTTTCTTTTTCAATATTCCTTTGGCTATTCGAGGTCTTTTCTGGTTCCATATAAATTTTAGGATTATTTGTTCTATTTCTTTAAAAAAAATGGATGGGATTTTGATAGGGATTGCATTAAATGTGTAGATTGCTTTAGGTAAAATAGACATTTTCACAATATTTGTTCTTCCAATCCATGAGCATGGAATATTTTTCCATTTCTTTGTGTCTTCCTCAATTTCTTTCATGAGTACTTTATAGTTTTCTGAGTATAGATTCTTTGCCTCTTTGGTTAGATTTATTCCTAGGTATCTTATGGTTTTGGGTACGATTGTAAATGGGACTGACTCCTCAATTTCTCTTTCTTCGGTCTTGTTGTTAGTGTAAAGAAATGCGACTGATTTCTGTGCATTGACTTTATATCCTGACACTTTACTGAATTCCTGTATAAGTTCTAGCAGTTTTGGAGTGGAGCCTTTTGGGTTTTCCACATATAGTATCATATCATCTGCAAAGAGTGATAGTTTGACTTCTTCTTTGCCGATTTGGATGCCTTTAATTTCTTTTTGTTGTCTGATTGCTGAGGCTAGGACTTCTAGTACTATATTGAACAGCAGTGGTGATAACGGACATCCCTGCCGTGTTCCTGACCTTAGCGGAAAAGCTTTCAGTTTTTCTCCATTGAGAATGATATTTGCGGTGGGTTTTTCATAGATGGCTTTGATAATGTTGAGGTATGTGCCTTCTATCCCTACACTTTGAAGAGTTTTAATCAGGAAGGGATGCTGCACTTTGTCAAACGCTTTTTCAGCATCTATTGAGAGTATCATATGGTTCTTACTCTTTCTTTTATTAATGTATTGTATCACATTGATGGATTTGCGGATGTTGAACCAACCTTGCAGCCCTGGAATAAATCCCACTTGGTCGTGGTGAATAATCCTTTTAATGTACTGTTGGATCCTATTGGCCAGTATTTTGGTGAGGATTTTCGCATCTGTGTTCATCAAGGATATTGGTCTGTAATTCTCTTTTTTGGTGGGATCCTTGTCTGGTTTTGGGATCAAGGTGATGCTGGCCTCATAGAATGAGTTTGGAAGTTTTCCTTCCATTTCTATTTTTTGGAACAGTTTCAGGAGAATAGGAATTAATTCTTCTTTAAATGTTTGGTAGAATTCCCCTGGGAAGCCGTCTGGTCCTGGACTTTTGTTTGTTTGGAGATTTTTGATGACTGTTTCAATCTCCTTACTGGTTATGGGTCTGTTCAGGTTATCTATTTCTTCCTGGTTCAGTTGTGGTAGTTTATACATCTCTAGAAATGTATCCATTTCTTCCAGGTTGTCAAATTTGTTGCCATAGAGTTGCTCGTAGTATGTTCTTATAATTGTTTGTATTTCTTTGGTGTTGGTTGTGATCTCTCCTCTTTCATTCATGATTTTATTTATTTGCGTCCTTTCTCTTTTCTTTTTGATAAGTCTGGCCAGGGGCTTATCAATCTTATTAATTCTTTCAAAGAACCAGCTCCTAGTTTTGTTGATTTGTTCTATTGTTTTTTTAGTTTCTATTTCATTGATTTCTGCTCTGATCTTTATGATTTCTCTTCTCCTGCTGGGTTTAGGCTTTCTTTGTTGTTCTCTCTCCAGCTCCTTTAGGTGTAGGGTTAGGTTGTGTATTTGAGACCTTTCTTGTTTCTTGAGAAAGGCTTGCACTGCTATATATTTTCCTCTCAGGACTGCCTTTGTTGTGTCCCACAGATTTTGAACTGTTGTGTTTTCATTATCATTTGTTTCCATGAATTTTTTCAATTCTTCTTTAATTTCCTGGTTGACCCATTCATTTTTTAGAAGGATGCTGTTTAGTCTCCATGTATTTGCGTTCTTTCCAAATTTCCTCTTGTGATTGAGTTCGAGCTTCAGAGCATTGTGGTCTGAAAATATGCAGGGAATGATCTCCATCTTTTGGTACCGATTGAGACCTGATTTATGACCCAGGATGTGGTCTATTCTGGAGAATGTTCCATGTGCACTAGAGAAGAATGTATATTCTGTTGCTTTGGGATGGAATGTTCTGAATATATCTGTGATGTCCATCTGGTCCAGTGTGTCATTTAAGGCCTTTATTTCCTTGTTGATCTTTTGCTTAGATGATCTGTCCATTTCAGTGAGGGGAGTGTTAAAGTCCCCTGCTATTATTGTATTACTGTCGATGTATTTCTTTGATTTTGTTATTAATTGGTTTATATAGTTGGCTGCTCCCATGTTAGGGGCATAGATATTTAAGATTGTTAGATCTTCTTGTTGGACAGACCCTTTGAGTATGATATAGTGTCCTTCCTCATCTCTTATTATAGTCTTTGGCTTAAAATCTAATTGATCTGATATAAGGATTGCCACCCCAGCTTTCTTCTGATGTCCATTAGCATGGTACATTGTTTTCCACCCCCTCACTTTAAATCTGGAGGTGTCTTCGGGTCTAAAATGAGTTTCTTGTAGGCAGCATATGGATGGGTTTTGTTTTTTTATCCATTCTGATACCCTGTGTCTTTTGATTGGGGCATTGAGCCCATTAACATTCAGGGTAACTATTGAGAGATATGAATTTAGTGCCATTGTATTGCCTGTAAGATGATTGTTACTGTATATTGTTTCTGTTTCTTTCTGATCTACTACTTTTAGGGTCTCTCTTTGCTTAGAGGACCCCTTTCAATATTTCCTGTAGAGCTGGTTTGGTGTTTGCAAATTCTTTCAGCTTTTGTTTGTCCTGGAAGCTCTTTATCTCTCCTTCTATTTTCAATGATAGCCTAGCCGGATATAGTATTCTTGGCTGCATGTTTTTCTCGTTTAGTGCTCTGAATATATCATGCCAGTTCTTTCTGGCCTGCCAGGTCTCTGTGGATAGGTCCGCTGCCAATCTAATGTTTTTACCCTTGTATGTTACAGACTTCTTTTCCCGGGCTGCTTTCAGGATTTTCTCTTTGTCGCTAAGACTTGTAAATTTTACTATCAGGTGACGAGGTGTGGACCTATTTTTATTGATTTTGAGGGGCGTTCTTAGCATCTCCTGGATTTTGATGTTTGTTCCCTTTGCCATATTAGGGAAATTCTCTCCAATAATTGTCTCCAATATACCTTCTGCTCCCCTCTCTCTTTCTTCTTCTTCTGGAATCCCAATTATTCTAATGTTGTGTCGTCTTATGGTGTCACTTATCTCTCGAATCCTCTCCTCGTGTTCCAGTAGTTGTTTGTCTCTCTTTTGCTCAGCTTCTTTATTCTCTGTCATTTGGTCTTCTATGTCACTAATTCTTTCTTCTGCCTCATTTATCCTGGCAGTGAGAGCTTCCATTTTTGATTGCACCTCATGAATAGCTTTTTTGATTTCAACTTGGTTAGATTTTAGTTCTTTTATTTCTCCAGAAAGGGCTTTTATCTCTCCGGAGAGGGTTTCTCTAATATCTTCTATGCCTTTTTCGAGCCCGGCTAGAACCTTGAGAATTGTCATTCTGAACTCTAGATCTGTCATGCTACCTATGTCTGTATTGATTAGGTCTCCAGCCTTCGGTACGGCCTCTTGTTCTTTTTTTTGAGGTGAGTTTTTCCGCCTTGTCATTTTGTCCAGGTAGGATTTGCTTTCTCCTGCTGTGGAATTCCGCTGTTCTTGGTGACTGAAGTTGGTTTTGGATGGTTTCTTGTTGATCTTCTGGGGGAGGGGCCTGTTGTAGTGATTCTCAAGTGTCTTTGCCGCAGGCGGAATTGCACCGCCCTTGCCAGGGGCCGGGCTAAGTAATCCGCTCGGGTTCGCTTTCGGGAGCTTTTGTTCCCTGAGCGCTTTCCGTAGAGTTCCGGAGGACGGGAATGAAGATGGCGGCCTCCCAGTCTCCGGCCCGGAGGAGCCGAGAGCTTGGGGTTCCGCTCCTCAGTGCGCTCTCAGAGCAAAGCGCCCAATAGCCCCGCCTCCCTGGCTTGCGGTCGCGCCTCGAGGAAAGCAGTCAATTGTTGGAGCTGGAGAAAAGCGCCGGGTCGCTTTTGTCTCCGTGGCCTCCGGCCGCGCTCCGAGCCCACCCAGCCTGCGACCGGCACAAGGTAACCCCGGGCTTAGAGCTCACTCCTCGGCTTTGTCGCTATAGCCGGCTTCCCCGCTCTAATACCTGCGAGCTCTGCGGCACTCAGACACCCCCAGTCCTTCTGTGACCCCGCGGGTCCTGGGGTTATGCTGACCCCGCCTGGGTTTCCCCCCAGTTTAGCCTCTGGAGCGATGTCTCCCAGTGGAGCAGAGTTTTAAAAGTCCCGATTTTGTGCTCCGTCGCTCCGCCGCTTGCCGGGTGCCGGCCCCTCCCCCCGGGGTCTATCTTCCCGTCGCTTTGGATTCACTTCTCCGCAGGTCCTACCTTTCAGAAAGTGATCGATTTTCTGTTTCTGGGATTGTTGCTCTTCTTCTCTTCGATTTCCCGTTGGATTTATAGGTGTTCACAATGGTTAGATAAGCTATCTAGCTGATCTCCTGCTACCCGATGTCGTCTCAGCCTGCTACTTCTCCGCCATCTTGACTCCTCCCCCCCTCCCTCTTATTTCTTATGTTCCACAAGTAAGTGAAACCATATGATAATTGACTTTCTCTGCTTGACTTATTTCACTCAGTATAATCTCCTCCAGTCCCATATAGTTTCAAATGGTTGTAAAACCCAGGTGGTCAAGTGGGGAAAGTGTTTTTAACTGAAAAGTAAAGAATATTTTTTGTTTTGGTTTGGTTTGGTTTTGTTGCTGTTTGAAAAGTAGAGAATATTAAATTATATTTACCTTCATGGAAAAAAAATATGTACCTATGGACAGGAGTTAAAGGAACCAGAAAAATTAAGTGGTTGTCTTATGGTTTTATCCTTTTTTTGTTATAAACTTTAGATGAATAATTTTCAAAAATATGTGGGGAATTTTTGCCTTAAGAGGAAATGTTACTTATTTGGGCAATAAGTTGATGTAGTCTATTTCACTAGAAGTGAATTCTCATTTCGCAGAGCAGGGAATTATTATTGCTCGTCTATTTGGGATTAGAGTAGATAGAGAGGGTAGGTGGACTTTGTTTATTTTGACCTTCCTCATTTGGGTTGGCACAGTAAACTTGCAAAGTAAGCAAAGCTATGATTCCTTTAGCTAAGAATGAAGGAGATCAATGCTTCAAGTGAAGGTAGTTAAGCTGCATGGCATACCACTCATTACTGGGCTGGCTGTAGTAACCATTGCAGATAGTGGTGAGATATGCAGGAGGAGATGCAGAATACATGCACTAATAATAGACTTGAAAATCTCCTTGGTCAGGTAGACAAAAAATAAGTATAGATATAAAAGATCTGAAAATTTTTGATTAAGAGGATAGACATTTTGGATTTGCATCAAACATTTGACCATGGAGAATATATCTTCTTCATTGTCGGGCAGGGAGTTAAAAATTACGAGAATGAGGAAAGCTGGAATGAACCCTTGTGAAGCTGGCAACAGTGATACCCACAGCAGTCTGTCTACACTGCCTTAAGAGGCACGGGTCTACGTCCTTCCGATTCTGTAGGTGTAGTTTAAATTCCTTCTCCATAAGCTTCTTGGAGATGGCCTTCCCAGTAGATTTTTCTCTTTAGAACTAAAACCTATTATTGCCTTTATCAGTCACTTAGGAAAAACTACCTGTTCATTATTTGCTCTTGTGAAATTTGACTCTCATTCTAACCCTCTATTAGAACTATTACCCTAAAAGTTTTGCAATCACTGTGTTCAACAGTGTTTTTCCCAGATTTTAATTTCTAACATCATTCCTTTTAGGTCTCTTTGTAAGAGTGGTTGATTCCAGACTGGGGAAGAGTAAGTACAAGATAAGCCTGGAACATTTTGTTGTATTAGGAAGTAAAGAAATACTCAAAAAATTGGTGGGAAATGTCATAAGTATAGAGGGTTCATCTTGAAGGGGCTCGCGCTGGCCAGTTATGGAACAAATTGAACACCAAAATATTCAGGTACGGAAATGAATTATAAAATCTTTTAAAAATAAGAATTCATGACTGATGAAAGAGAGAGAAAAAAGAAAAAGAGGGAGAGAGGGAGAAAGAGGAGGAGAAGGGACTCTTGCTTATAGTAGAATGCCATGTGCCAATGGTAAATGTGCAGAAAGTGTGAGAGTTCAAAACATTATTTTTCAACCATCGCAGTAAAGCTTGGATCAAGAAGCAAGGATCATCAGTGGATTCTAAACCTAGAGGAAATTTTTGATAATGAGTATAATATTTATATAGTCTTAAAATGTTTCTCCACAGACTTCATATTAGCTACAAGAGACAAAAATATAATTACATTCTAGGGGCATCCAGCAAAACTTCAATGGATGATCAAATTATATCACCAGTAAAGGAAACAGACACCATGTGCCTATCCTCAGACATGATACCCTGTGAAGGACATGACATAAAGTCATCTATATAGCTTCCTGGGTGAAAGAATATAAACTGTATATTCTTGGATATTATATATGGAATATATATGTGTGTGTGTGTGTGTGTACAAAAAGATTTATTTATTTTAGAGGGGGGAAGGGCAGAGGGAAATGGAGAGAAAAATCCTCAAGCAGACTCCTCACTGAGCACAGAGCCCAATATGGAACTCGATTCCAGGACCCTAGGTTGATGACCCGAGCCAAAATCCAGAGCCAACCACCCACTAAGCCACCCAGGTGCTCCTATGTATTATATGTGTGTGTGTGTGTGTGTGTGTGTACATATATATGTATGTATATATGTGTGTGTGTACATATATATGTATGTATATACACACACACATATATACACACACATATACACACATATATATACGTATACACATATACATATACGTATATATACACACACATATATATATGTATATATATGTGTGTGTATATGTATATATATATATATGGAATGTTCTATGGAATATACATATTCCATGTATTTTTCCAGCTTTATTGAGATATAATTGAAATTAGTGTTGTATAAACTAAATTGTGTGAAGTAATGATTTGATACATACATATATGGTGAAATGATTACCACAATAAAGGTAGTTACCTCATTTACCTCACATAATTACCTTTTTTTGTTGTTGTTTTTGAGGTGAAAACATTTAAGATCTATTTTCTCAGCAACTTTCAAGTATACGATATAGTATTGTTTTTTGTTTTGTTTTGTTTTTTATTTCTTTTCAGCGTAACAGAATCCATTGTTTTTGCACCACACCCAGTAGTATTGTTAACTGTAATTACCATGCTGTACATCAGATCCCCAGAACTTACTCATCTTAAAACTGGAGGTTTGTATCCTTTGACCAACATTTCATTTCCTCCCACCCTACCTCTGGCAACCCCATTCTATTTCTATCAGTTTGGGTTTTTTAGATTCCACGTATTAGTGACATCATACAATATTTGTCTTTGTCTGACTTATTTCAGTTAGTGTAATGCTCTCAGGTTTCATTCGTGTTGTTGAAAATGTCAGGATTTTCTTCTTTTCTGGCTGAACAGTATTCCAGTGTGTGTAGGTGTGTGTGTGTGTGTGTGTGTGTGTGCCAAATTTTCTCTCATTCATCTGTCAGTGAACACTTAAGTTGTTTCCATGTCTTGGCTACTGTAAATAATGCTGCCATGAACATGGGGGTGCAGCTTTTTTTTTGAGATAGTGATTTCATTTCCTTTGGATATTCCCCAGAAATGGAATTGCTGTATCCCCAGAAATGGAATTGCATTATAATTTTTTGAGGAACTTCCATACTATTGACTAGAGTGTCTGTCTATACCAATTTACATTTTCGCCAACAGTGCACAAAGGTTTCCCTTTCTCATCCCTTAGCACACCTTATCTCTTGTCTTTTTGATGATAACCATGCTAATAAGTGTCGAGTGATGTCTCATTCTAGTTTTGATTTGTGTTTCCTGATGATTAGTGATGTTGAACACTTTTTCATGTACCTGTAGGCCATTTTTTGTATGTCTTCTTTGGAAAAACATCTGTTCAGGTCCTTTGCCAATTTTTTAATAAAATTATTTGGGCTTTTTTTTCTGTTACTTTGTATGCATTTCTTATATATTTTGAATGTTAACCCCTTATCAGATATATTGTTCGCAAATATTTTCTTCCATTCTCTAGGTTAGATTTTCATTTTGTTAATTTTTCTTTTGCTGTGCGGAAGATTTTAAAAATAAAAGCACTAAAAAAAATAAATGCATTCATTTATTTTTGCTTTTGCTTCTTGTGCTTTTCATGTCATATGCAAAAAACCATAGCCAATTCTAATGACAAGGAGTATTTTCCCTATGTTTGCTTCTAGGAATTTTGCATTTTAGTTAATTTTTGTGAGTGGTATAAGATAGAGGTCTAGTTTCATTCTTTTGCATGTGGGTACTCAGTTTTCCCAACAACACTTATTGAAGAGATTACCATTTCCCCTTTGAATAGTTTTTGACTCCCCTTGTCAAATATTAGTTGACTGTATGTGTATGGGTTTATTTCTGGGTTTTTTATTCTGACCCATTCGTCTGTGTATCAGCTTTTATACTAGTACTATTGATTATTACGGCTTTGAGGTATAGTTTGAAGTCAGGAAATATGATGCCTCCAGCTTTGTTTTTCTTTCTCAGGATTCCTTTGGCTCATTAGAATCTTTTGTGGTTCCATATGAATTTTAGAATAGCTTATTCTATTTCTGTGAAAAATGCCATTGCATTGAATTTATAGATGGCTTTGTGTAATAACAATACTAACTCTTTTTTTTCATGAACGTGGGATATCTTCTTCCCTTTTATTTGTGTTTTCTTTAATTTTTTTCATTAATGTCTTCTTGTTTTCAGCATATAGATCTTTCATCTCCATGGTTCAGTTTATCCCTAAGTATTTTATTGTTTTTGATGCTATTGTTCATGGGATTGTTTCCTTTATTTCTTTTTCAGATAGTTCATTCTTAGTGTATATAAATGCAACCGATTTTTGTATGTTGATTTGTATCCTGTAACTTTGCTGAATTTGTTTATTCTAACAAACTTTTGGTTGGAGTCTTTGTGGTTTTCTATATATAACATCATGTCTGCAAATAGAGATAATTTTACTTCTTTTACTTGAATACCATTTCTTTTTCTTAACTTTTTGCTCAATTTCCATATTTTTCTATTTTGTGCCCATCAATTATTGTAACTATAGCTATTTTCAATACTTCTGTCTTCTGTCTTAGCTTATATACTAGAGTGAAATAGTGAATATATCACCATGTTATGGTATTAGAGTATTCTGAATTTGACTATCTACTTACCTTTACCAGTATTTTATGCTTTCATATGTATATACCAGGGCTTTATTTTCATGTTGCTGTTGTCATTTCTGGAAGATTTTCTTCAAATTTATCTTCCAGTTATTATATTGAGTTTTTTACTCTTGCTAGTGTATATTTAACATCAAAAGTTTTCTTGTTTCTTTGATAATCCCTTTATATTGTCTCCTCTTGTTTTATTGTGACAATATTTAGTCCCACCTCTCTGAGGACATGAAGGATGTTTTCAAGCTTATTTTTCTCCCAGAGCTGTCTGTTCTCTTATGATCTTAATATTTGTTTTGGTTTGTGTCTTTCATGTTACACACTTCCCTTTCTACAGTCTCAATTGTATCCCACCAGATTATCTCATAAAATATTTTTAACAAATATTTATTGAGCACCTACTCTGTGCAGCATATCATGGAGGGTATAAAAGAGAGTTAAAGACCCCAAAAAAGATACATGTTAAACATAAACCAAGTGATTATACAGGCATCTTCATTATATCAAATGTTTTATTTATTAAAAAGTAGAAGGGAGAGAAAAAAGAAAGTGGGGGGAGAAGGAAAAAGAAAAAGAGCTTTAAAACAAGAAAAGAAAATTTAGTGTAGTGTTGTAATGCCAAAGGAGTGGTAGAATATGTACTACAGGAACCAAAAACTAAGAGAGGTATTTATGGCTTGGATGACTGGGGGAAGAAGGAACGAGCCAGGCTTAGTCTGGTCTTTGAAGGACAGACACACATTAAATGCAGAGAGCAAAAGGAAGGATAGTCCCGAATGTGGGGAAAATACAAACTTAAATACGAATATGAGATTAAGGAGTGTGTGTTACAAGGTAGTGGAGTCCGAATGTTGGAATCACTTAGGAAGCTTTTAGGTCTTGGGAGAGGTCTTAAAATGTGTATTTAAATAATATGCCTCAGGTATTTCTTAGGTAGGCAGCCAAGGGGCCGGGGCGGGGGGGGGGGTTCTTTGAAAGAATAAAATGGAAAAGTAATCTGGGGACAGACTGTGGCAGGCTTGAATTCTGGACTAAGATGATCTTATGTCATATCCAAGAGAGTGTTGTTTAATGTTTCTCTGTAAGGGTGGTGACCTCATGCACTTGTGTGTTACCAGGAATTAACATCACATGCAAGAGGGGCTAAAGGGGGCTAGAGTGAGAAGCACCAGGTGGTTACTTTATTAACTTGGGAATCAGCTAAGAAGCCCTGTTCTGGTATTGGATTTCCAGTTGCTGGAAAGGAGAAAAGCCTTTAAAAACCGAGAGTAAGGATTGTGGAGAGAACATTGCTGCACTTGTGGAAAGAACATTGTTGCACTTGATCATAGCCAAAAGGCTGGAAGTGATTGAAGAGAACATTGTGTAAGAAGCCAGAAGTTGAGCCTGGTTGACTGGGAGGAAGATAGAGCTAGTCAAGAAAATGAGACGAGACGAGAGGATTTTTTTAAAATGTTAAACCTGGGATTAGATGTGTTGAGTTTGAAGAAATTACCCAAAGAGAAAAAGTTTAATGGGCTTAGAGGAAGGTTTGACCTAAAGGTATAGATTTGGAGTCCTTGGTATAAAAGCAGTGCTGGGGCACCTGGGAGGCTCAGTGGGTTCAGCATCTGCCTTCAGCTCAGGTCGTGATCCCAGGGTCCTGAAATCGAGTCCCATATTCAACACATGTATACCAGCAAGACATGTTCATTTCTACTTAGGGCATTGTCTACTTCAGTAGAAGCAGGGACGACTTTAACTTTACTCATTGAATAAGGAATTGGTGTTGAAAACCTGAGTTAACTAGCAGTGTATTTCCAAAGTAAAGAAAAAAAACAGGTTTTAGAATCCTTATTGGTTGGTGCCCCCGGCCACCCTTTTATTTGGGCTAGGGTTGACCCTGAAAGCCCTTCATCCTTAAAAGTCAGTACATCATTTCTGAAGGCAGAAATGATGACATGAACAGAGTACTCACACACTTTCACTTGTACCCACACCTGAAAAGGTACACCTCCGTTTTCTGCTCAGAATATGGGCTGTCCTCACCCGGCCACAACTGGAGGTGGCGCTCCTTCTCTTACTGCGCTTTGATGATTCCATGTGTTTTTCCTCACGGGTAAGGATCCTTTGCGTGGTGGCATTAATAAAAGCCTTGGTGAGGTGGGATGTCTTTTCTCTAAATAAGGTCTGAAGTACTGGTTATACCTTGGACCAGATGTTCTCATTTCTGAACCCAGTTCATGTTGTGCAACTTAAAGTTTAAAATGATTTACTATCACTTAAGAGTGACCAGGATAGTCAATGAGACTGGCAAAGATTTTATCCAATGGAAAGGGAAAAAACTCTTCGGGTAATAAACGCTAAACGGACATTGGTAGATAAAATTAAAATTGCATTTGAAAAGCTCCCATGAGTTGTTCTTGTTAACTTTTGCAATATCATGGGATTGTATCTAATGCAAAATGTCCTATTTACTTCAAGGTAACATATCAGTCAGCAAATATTCATTGAGTTTCAGCTCTTTGCTAAGCGCTATTTGGACACTGAAGGAACCATTTTGAACTAAACAGACATTGCATCTACCCTGAAGCATTTGTTCAGAGCTGACATCAAAGTTCTCTGCTACCTAACCAAATCTGAGAACCACTGTACTCAGGTAAACGGGGGATTCTTCACAAGCTTCTATCTGGACTTGGAATCGTGCCTGGGAATAGAAGCAGTTGTTCTCGTTAGAGCAATCTCACAGAGCTGGTTATTTAAATAGGTGACTTTCCTCTTGAGAGGATTGGGCGATGACTGCAGTTTTCTCCGTCTCCAAGATCTCCTTAAAACTGGTATTTCAAAACTCAATGCTGTGAAAAGCACTCAGGGAATGGAGCTGGTATGTGCCATTTTGACAATCAGTATACCTGAGTTTCCAGGGAATGTATCAAAAATTCAAGACTCATTAGAAATTATTCATGGCTGCAGCATCAGGAATCTAACAGCCCGATCTAGAGTAGGCAGTACTGAGTGCCGGGTGGCATCAAGTGCCCTGCAGCCATGATGTTCCGTGATGGCGGGGGAGGGGGTGCCACCAGGGGCGGGAGTGTGCACAATTTCACGCTGTTTCCTGCTGCCCGGCTGTCTTCGTTTTTGACATTTCCCAGGCCTGGTTTCCCACCTTCCTTCTGGTTCTATGAGCAACCTCAAGTCTGTCTGATAAATTCCTTTCCGACTTACATTAGCCAGAGTTGGTTTCTGTTGCTTGCAATCAAGAATGTTAACTGATACGGAAAGCCAACTGATACTTTGCTCCTAGGTGGTGGCTCCAGATGAATTATTATTCTCTGTTCATAAACTCAATTTGACATGAGATAAGGCAGAAACATTTTCTCCTTTTCATGGCTCTTAGGAACACTTCGTTACGTATGCTGAACTTAAAGAACAGGGTCCCACCATACTCTTTGGGTGGGGGCAGACTACTTTGCAGAGACTAGACTGTCTATTTAAGAAGGGCACCTGGAATTTGTTGAAAACCTATCATAAAATAAGCACTTTGTTAGATGTTGCCTCGTAGCTCCTTAATTCCTTACATCCACTGTGTACACTAAGCATTATTATTCCTGTTTTATAGAAGCTCAGAGGAATTAAGAAATTAAGGCACTTCCATAAAATTCCACAACTAGTGGTGAGGAATGTCTCCAAAGTTCATTCTGTTTCACTGCATCTCAATGTATATATAGGAAATCAGGTTTGCATCATTCAGAATTTATCCAGTCTGGTATATCAGGACTAGTGCTCTGAAGTCAGTGTCCCAGCTGTCGCTGAGCTGTGATCTTGGGCAAGGGGGGGTGAGTCTGGGGACTAGGGAGACAGTTCTCACAGTCTGCAAACATCCCAGTCCCTGAGGTGCAGGAATCATACTGGGGCTGGTGTTTCAGTCAGCCTATGGGACTCTGCTTTCTAGAACCCAGTTTTAGGGAAACCACATTCTTCTGTTTCCCCCCATTTCCTGAGACATCAGTCTGTGGTAAACAAAAGTCCAAATGCATTCTGGTATTTTTCTGCCTCTATTATTCCTGTTTATTTTCCTTTAGAATTGACTCATTTTAAGGCCTCCTATTTGGTATTAATGAGCTGTGACATTGTTTAAAATAGCTTATGAAATTCTGAAAACTTCAACATTTTCAAAAAAAAATTTCAACGTTTTCTTCTGTAATTTGTGCAAATGTCGAAATCTGTGAGAAATGTGGAACTTTCAGTCTTAGAAACATAATGGGTCAGATTATTTTCATTGGAAAGAGGAAAGTGTGACAAAGATCATTAGAAACAGAACTTGAGAGGCACCTGGCTGGCTGAGTCAGCAGAGCCTGACTCTTGATCTTGGGGTTGTGAGTTTTCAAGCCCCACATTGAGTGTAGACTACTTAAAATAAAATAAACAGAAATTGAACAAAAATGATGAGTCCCATATTCTATGTAAGGCTAGAGGTATTTTCATTTTGATAAGTGACATAGGAGTGTTAACTTCCATTCTACTTGTTTGAAAACTACAGAATGGATAGGTTGCCTTGCTTGAAATTGTGTCCTTCTTCTTAATTAGGGTCACATAACCTGCCCTATACTTTGAAACATAGAGGCATATAGACTTTGAGCCGTTAATAAAAGAATAGGTGATACCCACACAGGAACACAAGAGAGGAAAAGTCAGCTTCAGATGTGAGACAAAAATAGATCACCTCCACGATTCCTCCTCTTTCTAGGATTCTGTGAGAGTTTAAATACAAAGTTGTTAACAACTGAATTTTTTCAGAAAAATATAGCTTGTATATTTCCAAATTATCATGCTTAAAAATAGCTATGGCATGAACGCAGTGGCTTAGACAGGTTTCCATCTGTTAGGCTTTTGATCTCAGGGACTAGCCTTCTCCCCCACTCCTGCCACTTTTAAAAAATTACTAAGTCCCTTAAACTTTCAACGTAAAAAACTTTCTACAAGTGGAAAGGCATCATCAAATTTATTGGTTACATTTATTTGGCCATAAAGCCTATTTGGAACAATGAATGATTCTTTTTTAAAGGTTTTCAGGCATTATCTCAAGTTAATACTTGTTAATGTGCTCATTTGTAGTAATAGACGTGTTTGTTCTTTACTCAGTGGGTCAGCTCTGCTACCACAGGTGACTGAATTTGATAACTGCGAACATTTATAAATGCAGAGCAAAGACAACGCCTCCATAGATCAATTTAACGTGCACGAAGGATTTACATTTCTGCAAAACTGTTCCTTAGAATCACTCGAGAGTATTTGTAAGTCTGGACATGCCTTTCTGCCCTTGGGTTCTGCTTTCAACCTCTCATGTTTATATTCAACTTGAAATCTAATTTTCATAAATGCCTGGGTTTAAAATAGGCTATGGGTTTAAGTACAGGAAAAGGATTGTTTGTGTAAAATACTAACCAGACTTTTGACTTCCCAGGTCTTTTATTGAGCGGTCGTTTTGTGATAGTTATTTGGTGACACCGTTCATTTTATTCTGCCTTGCAGAGAACCACTAAATTAGAATAATGGATTGTACTTTCAATTAGACTCCATACAACCTTGTATACTTTAATAACCGAATAGATGAGAAAATGCCATAAAATGCAGTTTTTTATAATGGCTCTATTTCCCCACTACATGCTGTTGTAAGATTGTAAATGTGATCCCAAGGGAAGGTATTAGCGCCATGACCTCTCCCAGAAAAATTTAACTGTTGGATTT
Source organism: Martes martes (assembly GCF_963455335.1). Lineage (NCBI taxonomy): Eukaryota > Metazoa > Chordata > Mammalia > Carnivora > Mustelidae > Martes > Martes martes. The sequence continues at coordinate 64,716,252 of NC_137895.1, forward strand.
TAAAATACTTGCTTACTAAACAAACAAACAAACAAAAATCAAGAAATAAGGGAAGATGTTGGAATGAATGCACTTTTGCTTAACTTACTCTCTTTTCAAATGTGTAAAAACTGAACAAACATCACCCGACCTATTCATTTACTAAGGGAGAATGTGCAAGTCTAAAAAAAAAAGAAAGAAAAAAGAAAAAGAAATACAGTACTAAAAACCTATTTGAAACCACAGCCCTATGGCCCATCTTGATGGATATAAAGTAACATTATTGTTTCTGTGAGATAAGATTAAGGAGAAAAATGGAAGAAAAATCAGAAAGGACTGACTAAATACTCAGAATGTATGCCTAGCATATGTATCAATCCCAAATATACATATCTTCAAGTCGCTTTGCCCTTCAATTCCCAGCAGCAGTACCATTTTTGCAGTCCCTGCGTATCCCGCATGAAAAGTAGTTATATAACTTAGCACGCCTGATTTTAAAGCCAAAAACAAGTAGAACTTTAAAAGGTATTTAAGTTATTTTATGATGTTGAAGATTTTGACATTTTTCCTGGTCTCCTAATGATGTGTTCATAATTTTCATCATATCATCAATAGGTGACCTTTTTGTTCTGTGGATGGTTTCCTCTGTTCTGTGAAGTTTTTTTTTAGTTCGATTTAGACCCAATAGTTTATTTTTGCTTTTCTTGCTTTTTGTTTTTGGTGTCGGATTTAAAAAATCATCGCCAAGATGGATGTCAAGGGGCTTGCCAACTTTTTCTTCTGGGAGTTTGATGGTTTCAGGTCTTGCATACAAGTCTTTAGGCCACTTTGATTTCATTTTTGTGTATTGCGTGAGGTGGGGGTCCACTTTCATTCTTTCGCATGCAGCAACCCTATTTCCTTGTGATTGTCCTTTCCCTATTGTATATTCTTGACTCCTTTGTCATAAATTATCTATGCAAGGTTTCTTTCTGGGTTTTCTATTCTGTTCCATTGATCTGTGTGTCTGTTTTTAAACCAAGACCACGCTGCTTAAATTGGTATAGCTTTGTAATATAGTTTGAAATCAGGGAGTATGATGCCTCCAGCTTTGTTGTTCTTTCTCAAGATTGTTTGGTTCTTCAAGATTTTTTATGGATCCATACAAATACTAGGACTGTTCTGGGGCGCCTGGGTGGCTCAGTGGTTTAAAGCCTCTGCCTTCGGCTCAGGTCATGATCTCAGGGTCCTGGGATCGAGCCCCGCATCGGGCTCCCTGCTTGGCGGGGAGCCTGCTTCCTCCTCTCTCCCTCTCTGCCTGCCTCTCTGCCTGCTTGTGATCTCTGTCAAATAGATAGATAAAATCTTAAAAAAAAAAAAAATGCTAGGACTGTTCATTCTATTTCTGTGAATTAGGAATTGCATTGAGTCTGTTTATTGCTTTGGGTAGTATGGCCATTTTAACAATACTAATTCTTCCAATCCATGAGCACAGAATATCTTTTCATTTATTTGTGTCTTTTTAAAAAAAATATATTTTATTTATTTATTTGAGAGAGAGGGAGCATAAGCAGGGCAAGGAGCAGAGGGGGAGGGAGAAGGAGAGAGAGAACCTCTCAAGCAGACTGCACTAATCATAGAGCCCAATGTGGGGCTCAATCCCAGAACCCTGAGATCATAACCTGAGCCAAAATCAAGAGTTGGGTGCTCAACAGACTGAGCCACCCATGTGCCCCAGGTTTTGTTTTCTTTAGTTTCTTTCATTAATATCTCATAGTTTTCAATATACAGGCCTTTCACCTACTAGGTTAAATTTATAAATTGATAGGCTTTTATTTTTTCAATGCAGTAGTAAATGGGCTTGTTCTCTTAATATCTCTGATAGTTCATTATTAGTGTTTAGAAATGCAACAGATTCTTGTGTAATGATTTTCTATCTCCAACTTTACTGAATTCATCTTTTCTAACAGGTTTTTGATGGAATATTTAGGGTTTTATATATATAATATTATGCTATCTGCAAATAGTGGCAGTTTTACTTCTTTTCAGTTTGGATGTACACTCTTTCTTCTGTCCATCCTTCCTTCCTTCCTTCTTCTCTTCTTTCCTCTCTTTCCTCCTTTATCTCTTTTTCCCTCTTTCTTTCTCTCTCTCTCTCTTTCTTACTTTTTCCTAATTGCTCTGGCTATGGGCTTCTAATACTGTGTTGAATAAGAGTGGTAAAATGGGCATTTTTTTCTTGTTCCTGATCTTAGAGAAAATGCTTTCAGCTTTTCACTGTTGAGTATGATGTTAACTGTGAGCTTGTCATATAGGACCTTTATCTTGTTGAGGCTTGCACCCTCTATACCCTCTTTGTTGAGTTTTTTTAAAAATCATAAATGGATATTGAATTTTGTCAAATTTTTTTCTATATCTATTGAGGTGATCCTCTGACTTTTATCCTTCATTTTCTTAATGTGATGTGCCACATTAACTGATTGATGGATGTTGAACTGTCCTTGCATCCCTCAAATAAATCTCACTTGATCATGGTGTATGATCCTTTTAACGTATTATTGAATTCAGTTTGCAAATATTTTGTTGAACTTTGCACTTTGTTTGTTCTTCTTTTCCTAGTTCTTTGTGGTGTAAAGTTAGGTTATTTATTTGAGGCTTTTCTTGTTTCTTTTTTTTTTTTTAAGATTTTTATTTATTTATTTGACAGAGAGAGATCACAAGTAGGCAGAGAGAGAGGAGGAAGCAGGCTCCCTGCTGAGCAGAGAGCCTGATGCGGGGCTCGATCCCAGGACCCTGGGATCATGACCTGAGCCGAAAGCAGAGGCTTTAACCCACTGAGCCACCCAGGCGCCCCTTTTCTTGTTTCTTAATGTAGGAATTTATCACTATGACCTTCCCTTTTAGAACTGCTTTTGCTTCATCCCACCAATTTTGGTATGTTATATTTCCATTTTCATTTGTTTCAAAGTATTTTTTAATTTCTCTTTTGATTTTCTCCTTGACCCATTTGTTGTTCAGTAGCATGTTGTCTAATTGCTACACGTTTGTGAATTGCCCAGTGTTTTTCATGTAATTAATTTCTAGTTTCATGGCATTGTTGTCAAGAAGGATGCTTGATATGATTTCACTTCTCTTAAATTTATTAAGATTTGTCTTTTTTGCCCAACATAGGATATATCCTGGAATAATTTTGCACTTGAGAAGAATGTATATTCTGTTGCTTTCAGATGGAATGATCTGTATATATCTCTTAAGTCCATCTGGTGTAATGTTTCACTTAAGAGCTATGTTTCTCTATTCATTATCAGTCTGAGTGATCTATTTATTGCTGTAAGTGAGGTATTAAAATCCCCTACTATTATTGTATTGCTTCTATTTCTCCCTTTAGGTCAGTTAATATTTGCTGTATATATTTATGTGCTCCTCTGTTAAGTGTATACATATTTACAAATGTTATGTCATCTTGTTGGGTTGACCTCCTTATCATAATGTAATGCCTATCTTTTTCTTTTTTTTCTTTCTTTTTTTTTTTTAAGATTTATTTATTTGACAGACAGAGATCACAAGTAGGCAGAGAGAGATAGAGAGAGGAAGAAGCAGGCTTCCCCGGTAAGCAGAGAGCCCGATGCGGGGCTCGATCCCAGGACCCTGGGATCATGACCTGAGCCGAAGGCAGAGGCTTTAACCCACTGAGCCACCCAGGCACCCCCCTATCTTTATCTCTTATTACAGTCTTTGTTTTAAAGGCTATCTTATCTGATATAAGTATAACTACTCTAGCTTTCTTTTGGTTTCCATTTGCATGGGATATCTTTTTCCATCCCTTCACTTTCAATCTCTGTGTATCCTTATATCTAAAGTTAAATTCTTGTAAGCACCTTATGGACGAGTCTTATTTGTTTCTTCTTTTTATCCACTCAGCCACTCTATATTTTTGATTATAGAATTTCAGTCATTTATATTTAAAATAACTATTATTAGCTATGAACTTACTGATATTTTGTTCATTGTTTACTGAATGTTTTGTAGTTCCTCTTTCCTTTCTTTGTCTCTTGCTTTCCTCATTTGTGATTTTATGACTTTCTTTCACAATATGCTTACATTCCTTTCTTTTTATCTTTTGTGTATTTACCATAGGTTTCTGGTTTGGGGTTACCATGAGGCTTACATATAATAACTTACATCTATAACAGTCTATTTAAGGTTGATAACAATTTAAGTTTGATCCCATTCTAAAGCTCAACCTTTTTATTCTCTATCCCTCATTTTCTTTTTGATGTTACATTTTATGTCTTTTTATCTTGTATATTTCTTAAGTAATTATAGTATCATAGTCACATAGTTACTTTTCTCTTATAACCCCATAATATCTTTGAAAGCCATTAATCTCTTACCTTTACTATATATTTACCTTTCCAGGGAGATTTATTCTTTCATATGTCTTCTTGTTATTAATTTGTGCTCTTTCTTTTTGCTGGGCACACACTCTATGTATTTCATCTTCCTTGCTGATTGTTGAGTCAGTGAATCTTGTTTACTTTTCTCAATAGTGGCAGAACACAGCCAAGAAATTGATAATTTCTATTTACCTGAAGGGCATGAAAATGTAATTGATTTCATCATCCATTCCTTATGTACCTCACTCTTTCTGAAGATGAAAAGAACTGGAGGTTAAAAGTATGGAAGAATTTTGTACATGATTAGCATACTAGCACTGCCACAGGGTTTCTTTTTTATTATTATTAATTTAACTCAGATGACAAGAAGGGTTGAGGGTACCATCTTTAAGAATAGTAAGTCAAGCTACTTTTATTCCTTTAGAAGTTTACTCTCCTTTTATCTCATTTCTGCTCACTAATACAACAGAAATCAACAGAATATGTACAGTTCCAAATTTCAGGTGAACTCTACAAATCACATTAAAAGCAATTATATAATTGCCCCAAATTGAAACTTTTAAAAACTTAATTTAGCTAAAAAGTAAAAGTGAAGTTACCATAATTTTTGCATAATTACACTAGAAAATGAAAGTTTTGCATGTTACATTCAGAATTAAGCTTTCTTATGTACTAGGCTAGGTCCCATGTACCATTTCAGATGGAGCTAGTCTCACTATATGGAGACTTAAATAATGAATTTGGGACAGTCGTCCTTCTAGGCATGCTGGTTTTATCTTTGCTCTGTCTCCTTTACTCCATAATTGCTTATGTATGAGGCATCCATGAGTTCTCAATAAATGTTGATTGAATGAATTATGATGTTGAAGGCACCAAGTAAAGGAATCAGGCTAGATATTTTCTATTTATCTTCTTCTTAGAATAGGTGCCCATTCAACCATAAAATAAAATCAGGGGACCTCACGCCAGGTCAGTTTGGTTTGGTTCATTCTGACATAAGAATATTTCTAGTGACTCCTCAGAGCAATGTTCTTCCTTTTTCACAGCTCTGATGGACGAGTTTCTACTTATAAATGTTTTTGATCCCCTTATTTAAGCAGTATTCTCAGATGTATTCTCGGAATGTTCTCAAAGATGTACAGTTTCAGAGTATAGTACATTTATCCATCCATTAGCTTTACTGCAGCTTTCCCTACTCTTGTTACAAATTCTAAAATGTGTAAGTGGAATATGTCTAATTTAGTATCAGAATCCCATAGAGGTCTAAAGATAGAGTCCTAGATTGTTGCCAATTTTTAAAAGAAAGAGTAACTTAGAGCAGGGAAGATTCATTCATTCAAAGTAATCTCACAGAGGTTATGTGGAGCCTAGAAAGCATGATTCATTATTCTAATTTAATGGCTCTTAGTACAGCAGAATAAAGTAACAGCTAAGTACCGGGGATTATACTGGGCCCTGAGGCTACAGCAGGAAACAGAATGGAAGAAAATTCTCATCTTTTCAAGCTTACCTTCTCATACAGGGAAACAGTCAATAAACAAGTCACTAAAATACCATAATTAATTTATATTAAGATACACATTTTTGCACATTTTTGTACCTCAGAGACTTGTTTGTGTCTTATAGTTATTGTTGGCCTAGTGTCAGTCAAGATGTAGCTGTTATTACCTGTTCATAATGTAGCAAAACTTATAGAGTGAAGTCAGAAGTTTGGGGCAAAATCCTGGAGACACCAGCAGAAGACTGGGAAATGCTGTGTCTTCAAAGTGGCTGATAGGACAAAATAAAGTATTGAGTGGAAAAATAATTGTGTCGATGAGTCTGGGTTATCTGGTCCAGGGCCATTAAACTCTGAATAGGACACAGTTTTAGGAACATCTCGATTTATGTTGCTGATATTTTCCCCTTGAGTTTGCATAATAGTGATATATAATAAAAACAAATGTCTAGGTAAGACCAAAATAGCTGCTATAGTGAGTATAAAATAATTCAAAAACAATTTTTTTTCTTTAAAGATTTTATTTATTTATTTGACAGACAGAGATCACAAGTAGGCAGAGAGGCAGGTAGAGAGAGGGGGGAAGCAGGCTCCCTGCTGAGCAGAGAGCCTGATACTGGGCTGGATCCCAGGATCCTGGGATCATGACCTGAGCTGAAGGCAGAGGCTTAACCCTCTGAGCCACCCAGGTGCCCCTAAAAACAATGTTTAATTTAATAAAGTCTTCACAGAATTATAGTGTTTCTTATCATTTATGGTCTCTTAGATGTGAGGAAATATAATATGTATATATTTGATGGTAGTAAATGCTTCAGAGAGGACTAAAAGATAGAAAAGTGAATAGGGAATGTCATGGAGTGAGGTGGTTTGCAATTTTAGTCAAGGTAGGCAGGAAAACCCTTGAGAAAGTACATTTAAAAGACTCTTCTTTTCCTTTCTTTTTTTTAAAGACTTGAAGAATTTTGCAGGTAAAGTGAACAACCAGTGCAAAGGCCCTAAGCAACAGCATACCGAGCTTATTTGAGAAACAGAAAGGAGGTCGTGTGGCTAGAGGGCTGTGAGAAAGGATAAAGTAGTAGGAGATGAAGTTGAAAGTTAAGGGAGACCAGCTCACACAGAGCCCCATAGAAGATTGTAACAATGTACTTTGAGATTGAAAGAATTTTCACATTTATTCTAAGTTAAGTTAGGATCCATTAGATGACGTTGTGCAAGAGTGACATGATCCAACTTACATATTTAAAGAATCAGTGAAGCTTCTAGATGGAGAAAAAGCTGAAGGAAGACAAGGACAGAATTGAGAGAACTGTTAGGAGGATATCAACATAAACCAGGTGGGGAATGATGGTGGCTTGGACCAGTGTGGTAGTGTTGTGGGGATAATAAGAAATGATGGAATTCATGATTCATTTTGAAGATAGATCCCAAAGGTTTTGCTGATAATTTGAAAAAGAAAAGGAGATTCAAGGTGACTCCAAGGTTTCTCATCTTAGCAACTACAGAGATGGAGTTGATATTAACAGAGATGGGGAGGACAATCAGAAGATCCAGGGGCACCTGGGTGGCTCAGTCAGTTAAACATCTGCCTTTGGCTCAGATCACGATCTCCTGGTCGTGGGATCGAGTTCTCTTTCAAATAAATAAAATCTTAAAAAAAGAAGAAGAAGAAGGGGGGGAGGGGGAGGAAGAGATGATCCAGTAGGACTAACAGGAGTTCATTTTTAAACATGTTAAATTTGATATGTCTATTAGACATCCAAAAGAGGATGTCATGTAGACAATCAGATAAGTGAAACTGGAGTTCTCACCACCATTCTTCCCCCAAATCTCCCATCATCTACTCATTGGCCAGAGTGTGTCCTGTAGTTTCCCTGGAAAGAGTAATTTTTCCATGGCGTCCTATGTTCATATGAACAATGTTGCCTGAGTTCTTACATGTTCAAAACTATTTGATAATGCCAAGTCCTGAAGAGAATGTCTAACAACAGAATCTATCAGTCATGATTTACAATGTAAATTGGTACAACTACTGTGGAAAATGGTAACATTCAATTTTAAGGTCGAACATTTACAGACTTTAAGAGCCAGCAATTTCACACCAACATTTATATCTGAGAGGAAAATCTTGACAAATATATTAGAGGCTGTGCACAAAATGTCAAAATAGTACTATTGCCTAACAAGACCGGGAAATAACCCAATGCATTTCAACAAAATAATAGAAAAATTGTAGTATATCCCCACAGTAGAATATTATATAGCAGTCAAAATGAATGACCTACAGCTAAATCCAAAATAACCAATCAGCAATGTGCTGTATTTCATCTATTCACACATGTGCAGTTTTTCTTATGACATCTCAGAAATCTTAGCTTACTTAGCAGAGGTTTTTTGTTTTGTTTGTTTTTTAAAGATTTATTTATTTGAGAGAGACAGAGTGCACACGTGGGGGTTGGGGGAGGGAGAGAGGGAGAGATTCTCAAGCAGACTTGGCACTGAGCGTAGATCCAGACCTAGGGCTCAGTCACATGACCCATGAGATAATGACCCTAACTGACTGAGCCACCCAGGCTCCCTGTGATGCTGTTTTATTGGTGGCTGTGCCAGCTATTAAAATATTGTCCTTTATAAGGAGGGCACTTACATTGAGCACTGGATTGTTATATGCAAGTGATGAATCACTAAATTCTACTCCTGAAACCAGGAGTACACTATATGTTAACTAGCTAGAATTTAAATAAAAATTTGGAACAAACAAACAAACAAAAAAGCCACCTTGGTGCAAATCAACCAAACTGAATATTGGATAACAATAAGAAATGTTATAACACAAGGGACACCTTGGTGGCTCAGTCAGTTAAGCATCTGCCTTTGACTCACGTCATGATCCTGGGATCCTGGGATTGAGCCCTGAGTCCGGCTCCCTGCTCAGCAGGGTGGTCTGCTTCTCCTTCTGTACCCTTCACCTCCCCTGACTCTCTCTCCCTCTCTTACATATGTATGTATGTATAAATACATAAAATCTTAAAAAAAACCACACATGTTATAACACAAGTATATAAAAAATGTTGTCCTTTAGCTCCAAATCCACTCTTCTGTACTCTGCTTTGTGACATAGGAACTGAGAGACTACAACTCACTTCTGTACTTTGCCAGCTGGCTCTGTTCAAAGCTTTTCCATGGGGAGCACTAGAGGAGGCTTCTGTGCTGGAAGAGGGAGAAGAGTACTTGCTCCTCCTGTTGTTTTCCGGTTTCCTGTCCCTGGGATCTCCCCCCAGCAGCTCTTCTTCACAGCAGCAATGGTAATTGCTTCTTATAGTGGCAGCTACACTCAGCCCGTAGCTACCCCATCCCCTGTATCAGTCCGGTAACACCACCTCAGCAGAGGCAGCTGCACCCCTCCTTGGAGGCCAAGGTCTGCGTCCCAGGGAACCCTGTTCTCTGGGCTGAGACTCAGGCATCGACTGAGCCGTGCTTCCTCCTCAGTTATCTGCCATGGTTTCAGCCCCATATGGACCTTATTCTAAGTTCATCCCTTAGTTTCCTCCGTTTTCTTAGCCATAGGGGAGGGTAGTTTCTTCCTGTGGTTTCTACCCCAAGATATCTTAGAGTCCTCTTTCTGCCCTTTCAGTGAAAACAGCTTTATTCCTGGTACAGGTGCTTTATGTCAAATACCTCTGGTCAAATGACTGGTGTGGTTTCTGTGTAATACAATGGTACATAAAATAATTGTACCCTATATAATGCATAGGATATTAGATTTGAAGTCTCAGAAGATCATACACAGCAAAATACCTTTTACACGAAGTTAAAAACAAATAAAACTCTATTTTAGGAACACACAGGCATGACTTAGAATAGTTCTTACTTCTGGTATAGGGAAGTAAGGCATGTTAGAGGAGGCCATAAGTAGACATTAATTGACTATAATCTAGTTTTTGTACTTTTTAAAAGATTTTACTTATTTATTTGAGAGAGAGAGAGTGCACAAAGAAGAGAGGCAGAGGGAAAGGGAGAAATAGACTCCCCTGCTGAGCAGGGAGCCCGATGTGGGGCTCAATCCCAGGACCCTGGGATCATGACCTGAGCCAAAGACAGACTCGACACCAACTGCCACTCAGGAACCCCTAGTTTTTTTATTTGGATCCATTGACTTTATTATGTTGTTACATAAATAATAACTACCTACATAGAAACCTGCATGCATAATACATTCATAATACATAGATATATGCATGCATGCATGTAAACATACAGAAAATAAGACAATGGTTAAACTTTGATGAGACTATAAAAACAACTTTGATCAATCCAATTCTCTAAAGATGACATCATAATAAAATCATTTCCCTTTTTACATAAAGTAAGATTTGACTGACTATAAAATTCTTGACTCACTGTGCTTGCTTGAGCATACTGTGGATGTTTCTTCACTGTCTTTTGGTCCTGAGGGTTTTTGTGCAGAAGTCAGAAGCCACCCTGCTTTTATTTCCCTGAAAGGGGAGTTCATCTATTGCTTGGCTTCTCCAAAGGCAAGGATTCTTTCTACATCTTTAAAGGATTCCAAAAGGGATTTGTTCTATATCTTTAAAGACAACTTCACCAAAGTGTGACTCGGTGTTGACGGTTCTGGGCCAACTCACAGTGGCTCCGTGTGCCATGAATTTTCTCTAATTATATGTTAAAATATTCATTCTGTTGCTTTCTTTTGGGTTTCTTCTTTGGAATTCCAATTAAGCACAAAAGGGCTATGCTTTTCTTCACTTCTTTACTTCTATAGCTGTGATCTGTTGCTAACACTAGCTGTGTATTTTTCTTTTATTTTGTTTCTTTTTCGCACTTCTGTCCTCCACATCCTTTCCTGTGGCCTCCCTGTTGTCAGATCTCCCTTATGCCCTTCCTACTTTATCTTTTATTTCTGTAACTTTTTGTCTTGCTTTCTTCCCTGAGTTCTGCCATCACCTTCTATTGTGTGCTCTGCTCTTCCCTGATGTCTCCATCTTGGCTATGATGTTTAGGATTCATTTAATTTTTTCTTTGAAATAATGATAGATTGTTTGATTATAATTGTTATCTGCTCTATTTCAACTTTCCCTGAATTCCCTGAAAACTTTTCTTTGTCTTACAGAAATATCTTGCTGTTCTTTCTCACATATTTTCTTAGAGCATTTTTGGATGACTACTCTGTTTCCTTGAACTTTTCTTTTCTTTTTTTTTTTAATTGCCATATTGTCCTGAACCAGATTTTTTGTTTTTAGAGAGAGATTTTATTTATTTATTTGAGGGTGAGAAAGAGACAGAGACAAAGCACAAGCAGGGAGAGGGGCAGAGGGAGAGGAAGAAGCAGACTCCCCACTGAGCCGGGAACCTGACATGGGGCTCAATCCCAGGACCTGAGCCAAAGGCAGAAACTTAACTGACTGAGCCACCCAGGCACCACAAAGGTTAGAGCTAGAGGGATAAATTGGGAGGAGTAAGGGGAGAGGTAGCTTTCCTGGCTTAGCAACTCAAGAGCTATACCTCTTCCATTACTGCAGTGAGAAATGTTTCCTTTAACCACAACACTGTTGTGTAGCTACATCTTCTGTGTCTCCCTGAGCTTATCCTGGTTCCAGGGGACTTCTCCAGCCAGCCCTACACTCCCCTAGTTCCTTCACCACTTACTGCAACCCAGAGACTGACTTCAGCGTGATCCTCACACTTCTTAAGGGTGTATTGTGTTGATGCTTTCTGAAATATGCCAACTCTGGACCCCCATGCACCTTCCATACGTTTCTTCTCATCCTTCCTTGATTCCTCTAACTTCTCTGTTCTAACCCCCACCTGTAGCAGTTTCTCTCCTAGGGTGGAACATTCCCCTCCAGAGGGAGCAATTCTCTGGAGCTGTCTGAGCCATCCCCCCCTTAACCCCACTGGACTTCCCATCCCCCACCTGGCTTTCTGTCGCATTTTGTGGGCCTCAGCTGTTCTTGGCAGGTCTGAAATGTATATGGAGTTTGCAGGTTTTCTCTCTTTCTCTTGGCTTCACTATAAACAAATTTTGCGACTTCTGGAAGGATTCTCTGTGTGGTTTCCAAGAAGAGTTGAAGTAAGATCCAGAATTCAGTTGGCACCAGGTCCCTACCAGTTCTACAACTGTGTTTGAAAAAGAGAAAAGAGAAACTGCCATTGTATTTTCTTCAGAATCTGTTTGCAGTCTTTTAAAGAAAGATGTGACAATGAAATTGGCCTGAGGTTTGAGCAGATATTGTGACTGACTTGTGTTCATCTCAGTCAACTGTTTTCTTGAAGGTTTGGGAGCACACTTGGTACAGCAGGAATGGAGTGGGCAAAGCTAAATTGAATACTGAGAATGAATGGACACACATTTTCACACGCCCAAATTTGGTACACAATTGTCATGATTTCTTGGTTATTTTCTTCCCTTAATCATGGTGAGAGAAGTCGAAAGAGCAGAGGGAGAGAGAACACACTGAAACTTTGCCATTCATCCTATGGAAAGGAATAGAAGGTGACAAAGGAGACTAAGTTCCGAGCTTCAGTGCAGACACACACACACACACACACTCCTCCTCAGACAAAAAGCAATTACATAAAAGTTGGTTCAGAGATAAACTCTCAGAGCTGTGCAATCTTAGGAAAAACTTTACCTTAAGTTTGGAAGCCAAGAGTAAGTCAGTCAAATTGCAACTGATAAGAGATTTTAATATAAAAAGGTATCATGTTATTCATTTAAATCTTGCTGAGTGAAGTAGCTCTTGCATTTAGCTAGTATCTTCATTCTCTTAGCATTGTACAATTGTGGGAAAGGCTTAACTCCCTGGATTGTTAACTCCATCACACCTCTGGGTTATCCACTGAAACCACTGCATTACTGCGCTTCGCTGAACCACCATTATTAACCATGCTGATAACCACCATTACCTCATGATAATGGGCAGAACTGCAAGTCTCTGCCTTTAAGAAAGAGACCCCGGCTGGCTTTAGCAACAGAAATGTCAGGAATTCTGCAGAAACCTTAAGACCCAAAGGATCATACCCCCAGTGGCTGGGTTTCAGACATCCTGACAGAGGGTGGAGGATGTTATTTTGGTCAAGAGACTCTCCTCATAATCCCTCACATCATAGTTAGGCTGTTGCTTACTCACACCCTGCCTCTAAGTCTGGCCCCCAGTGACTCTGACATCCCTGGCCAGATGCACTGTTAACACATTCCACTGACCGCTGGGAGTGGGTGTCAGTGGGACAGCAGGGAAGTGAGGCCAAAATGGATCTCCCCAGTCCCAGGACCTCATTCTGCTTTGCAAACACTGTGATGCTTGACTTTATTATAGGGATTAAGACCTATGATTTCAGTGATGTAACATCAACAGTCCTCCGTTAATCCAATAATGATTCAACAATTGCTCTTTAGATCCTTTGATTTACTGAGATGTAATGGGGTAGTTTTTAGGTTCCCGAATTCCAGCTACATTAATTGCTATACTTAGAGTGCAGCTGTCGAGCCTTTAATCCCTCTTTACTGCAATGATGTTTAACTGAATTGAGTTATATTAAATTACCCTGAATGTACTAGTGACTGTTCATTTGTTTGTACTGTATTAATTAAATTTTTTTTATTTTGAAAGGAATCAAACTTTGAGGTACAGACCAGACTGCTTCATGTTTTCTCATAACAACCTAAAATATAGGAGACAAAATAATGCGCTGGTGAGGCAAGTAGGGATAGTTTCTAAATATTTTTTTTCAGAGACATCTGTCACTATTTAATGATAAGTGATACGTTTCTATACATGGCATTTCAATTGCATCTATCATCACTTAAAGTTAAATAACATAAATATCCCTCTTCCCTTATTAGACAGAATTTGCATCAACACTTTTGTTTTTGTTTTGTGAGTCACAAAATAGAGAGACAAAGAAATGGAAATAAAGACACATACCGCTTAGAAGCCAAAAATATAAGAGAACATGAAGTTGTGAGTTTCTCTTGTGCTCAGGTAAGCACTAACTATAACAACTATACCTTCCTATTTCATAAAGTACAGCACTCTGACAGGTCTCCTGGGTGCCTGTGAGCCTCTGAGTCACAATCTTTCCTTCCCCGCACCCCACTGGTATGGCCCCTAGAGAAAGGTCCATGTGGCCATCACAAGGGCTACTCTCTAGCCAAGCACTGATGTCTGTGACCACAGAGTGACCCTACCACCAAGAAGGAGGTGATGACTGTGCCACCTGACATGCCCCTGAATCACTTGTCACAAAGGTAACCTGAGCACCTCCCTTTCTCAAGATCTTCACAAAGCCACCTTATCCCTCTGAATCAGGGTCTCCGTCTACTGTTTCATTTTCTCCGATGACCAGAGAGAGTAGGGGGACAAGCTGGGGTGCTCCCCAGACATGAGCTTTATTTCTAACTCAGCTGCTTACTAGATGACAGTCACTGCCAAGTCTTTTCTGAGCTTCAGATTATTTATCTCTAAAATGGGAATAGTCTGCATGAGACCAGTGCTCACATAGTCCCCTTACATCATTTAAAATAAGGGAACGATTTTGTAAGGTATAAAGTGAGGTACAGATATTATCCATCTCAATCCTTAGCTAAACTCTAACAGTCTCTAATAGTGTCATTTATTTTTATCTCCTGTCCTGTGTAATAATGTTTGAGATCACCGGGCAAGTTTAATAAGTGCTTGTTGCACACGTCACTGAATCCTAACCATGACCCGCATGGGTTATTCAAGAGGACACACATTCAAAGAAAAAAAGTCCAAGAGGAATTCAAAGCTTCACACATATTTCTTGAGGAAAGTAAAACTCCAAGGCAACTCTTGCTAAAATTCCATTCCTCTCATATAATTTACCACCCTTCATCTCCCAAGGGCCTGTCACTTGCCTTCTTTCCCTCATCCTCCACGACCCCTCCCTGGTCATGATCATGACCCTTTCTGTAGCCTTTCCCAGCCTCTCCCTGAGCTCCTCCTCACCAGCACAGCCCTCCAGATTTCCAGAGTGTCAACTCCCTACACTCAATGGCTTCTGTGAAATGAAGTTCCCACTTCCCTTTCATTACTCTTTCATAGGAATAGAGCAGTTCTCCTTCAGCCCATTTTCCTGATTTGGGCTCACAGCAAAAGAGGGGCAGGTGGAGGGGGTGGGAATGAACAGTGGTGAAAACAAAGCCTGATTTATTTGGCAGAGAGAAAAACTGGGAACATTTACCTACATTGTCATTTTTATCCCATCCCCTAAAGAATAATTAGATGAAGAATTGGCAAGTTACGAGTATTGATTACATTCCTACTGGGAATCAGGCTCTAGGAATGACATGATAGAATTGAGCTACCTTGTCCTTGTCCTTGAAAGCTTTGTGCCTCAATGATTTGGGCAGTGTCTTATGCATGGCCTGGAAGGTGCTATAAATGCATGAGGGAGAGATGGTACTGAGGTACTTTCACGGGATCCATCTGGAAAGGGTGATCAGGGGACAAGAGTTGATAAGATCACAGTGATTTCAGGGATCTATAGGGAGTTGGCTGTTGCATGTAAAAACAGAGTTTTCACTGGGGTAAAGAGACTCTGCCTTGTGTTTGGCAAGCAGAGAGAAAAGAAACTAATTTGGTTGACCTAAAAATCTATAAAAGTTTGGCATCTGTACCTCTATAATTTGCTGGGTGGAGATCTGTAAAGTTTTGGACCAGAAACTGCTGAACCATCTCTTTTTGGTGGTGGTTCTATTTGAATCAATTTCACAGCTTCTTTATAAGTAGTGTTCAAGTAGTAGTATTTAGAATTAAAGAAGAAAGTACTAAGGGAATAGAGGTATTTGTGCTGGTAGCATCTTTAAGTTCAACCAATTTTGTTGTAAACATGTAGAAGTCAAGTCAACTCAGCTGGCATTGACGAAAGAGTCACTTTATGCTCAACACTGTGGGAGATATTGAAATAGTGCTTTCTTTAAAAATTGGGGAGAGTAATACTTCTCAATAATGCCCCAATAAGGTGATTATGAGGCTTAAACACATAATGAATGTAAAATGATAAGTACAACATTTGATACAGACCAGAAGCTCCATAAATATTTGGGAATGAATGAATGAATGAATGAATGAACAAACAATGGGAGTGGGTTAGCCTTGTTATTCTTTAAGCTATACAATTTTTTGAGTCTTTGAAATAAACCTGGGACTGAGGAGGTAAGAGTCATGAGGTTTGAACTGAGGTCGGTTGTTGAGGCTGAGTTAGATGGTAGTTAGAAAAGTTGGTTCTGGAGTCAGATTGCCTGGCCTGAATCCAGGACCCACCATTTGTCAGCTCCATGACCTGAGTGAAGCTACCTTACCCCTTCAACCTTCACATTCTTCACCTATCAATAGGGATAATAACAAGTCTACTTTGTAGGATTATTGTTAAAAGCATTTGCAATGTCTACCATCATGAAAAGCCCCCTGCCCATTTGGAGCAACTGCATTGCCCCCAACCACTCCTCTTTTCTTCTTTTCCCGATCAGTCAGGTCCAGAATCTCCTAAATTGGCTCTTGCCATTAGTATCATTTTCTCAAATCCAGTCCCAATAATCAACTGATCTAAGATGAAAATCTGGCCTATAACCATACCACCCTGAATACACTTGATCTCGTCTAAAAAGGAAAATGAGGTGGGGTGCCTGGGTGGCTCAGTCAGTTAAGCATCTGGCTCTTCGTTTTGGCTCAGGTCATGATCTCAGGGCCTGGGATCGAGCCCCTAGTTGGGCTCCAAGCTGAGTGGGGAGGTTGCTTAGGATTCTCTTCCTCTCCCACTCTCTCTCTGCGCCTCCCCTACTCACATGCGCATGTGTGTGCGTGCACACTTTCTCTCTCAAATAAATAATCTTTAAAATTTTTTTTTCCATAAAATAAAATGAAAATCTGGAGGCACCTAGCTGGCTCAGTCAGTAAAGCATGCCACTCTTGATCTCAGGGTTGTGAGTTCAAGCCCCATGTTGGGCTTGGAGCTTAATTAAATTAAAAAAAAAAAAAAAACTAAAATTAGAAAATAAATAAAGTGAAAATCTGATCCTGTTATTTTCTGTTATCTGCAGGATATAAAGTCCTCCTTTCTTCTCATAACAGAAAGCTCTTCATAATCTAGTAATACAAGTGTAATGGTTAAAATTATGGGTTTTAGAATCAAATGGACTAGAATTCCAGACATATTCTTTATTTGTGAAGCCTTAGACAAACCATTTAACATCCCCCAATTTTTTTTTTCTGATAAATAAAGATATAACAATAGTACAGTGGTAAATAAACTCTAAGACTGTTCCCAGTGTTCCCATCTCCGGGGACACCCACCCTTGTATAATCCAGTCCCCTTGAATGTGGGTGGGACCTATAATGCTTGTAACCAAAAGAGGATGTTAAGTTGACAAGTTGTCACTTCCAGGATTTACATTACATAAAACTGCAACATCAGTCTTTCTGGTACACTTTATACTTTGTTCACTTTGAAGAGGAAAGCTGCCATGTTGGGAAAGCCCATGGACTAGGGAACTAAGGGTGACCCTTGGTGGGCAGCCAGCAAGTAACTGAGGACCTTAGTCCAATAGCATAAGGAACTGAATGTTGCCAGTAACTCTGAACACTTGGAAATAGAGCCTCTCCTGTTCAAGCCTCAGATGAGACCCTAGCCTCACCAAACACCTTGACTACAGCCTTCTGAAGACTCTGAAACATAGTATCCAGTGCCTGAACTTCTGACCTGAGATAATAAATGGGTGTTTTTTTAAGCCCCTAGATTTATGATAATTGTTGTTCAAGGATAAATAATTCAAGTAGGTGCTTTCCTACAGCAGTGACAGTTGGTCTCTCCAGATATCCATGTGCTTCTCTGCATTTCCCAATTTCATTTGCAGTGAAGTTGGGGATATGTAACTAGTTCTGGCCCACAGACTGAGCAGAAGTGACTATAAGAAGTACAAAGTATCTCCTCGATTCTTTTTCCTCTGTGCTGGTGGCATTAGAGACCACATGCTCCAAATGTCATGGCTACTAGATATAAGTTGGCTGCCCGGCCTGCACTGCACTTTATGAGATGGAAAATAGTCTTTTATTGTGCTAGGTCACTAAGAATTCAGCGTTTGAATATTAACCTGATTAACAAAACTACCCCACAAGGGATATTATAGGATTAACCAAGATAATGTGCAAAAACAAATAGCATGGATTATACAAATCAACACTCAATAAATTATACCACTTAAGCTTCATCCAGTCTTGTAGTCTATAAACCCGTACTTTGAGCTATTTTTTAGTTCTACAATCACACCATGTCATCTCAAGCTTCCTGCTGTTCCCTCTGCCTGGAATGTCCTTCCCTAGCTCACACAGCACTTAAAATTTGGCTAGGATGGAACCTTTCCTGGGTTAGGTATGTTTCCCTTTTCTTTCTGCAGCTGAATGTTTAGTCCATCTGCCGCACTAACCACACTGTATTTACCACCTCCTAGGACAGATGGCCAGCACCTTCAAGGGAAGTGTCAGGGGCCTTGTGACATTGAAGGCACTTGATAAATGTTTGTCATTTATTATGTCAGATTTACATCCTTCCTTATTACATACCTGGTTGAACTGGTTTTTAAAAAAAATCCCTTTCAAAATTTTTCCATGAAAATAACCCTAGGTGCTATTCATAGGGTAAGAGATCTTTATATTCACATGAAGAGTGTTAATCTTCTACTATCTCCCATCACTCTATTTTAGACTGAGCCCTAGTACTCCTTTTATCTTTCTGTACTAATTTAGATTCTCGACACTATAATCATCTCTCCAAACTCTGTCCTTATTTGTGAAGTAAAGAGTCACACAGAGTGCTCTAGAGTTCTGTCATTACCAAGGACAATGGAAGACTCTGTAGTCTACTCTGATTTTTGGTTCTTGAACTTGATAATAGTCTCTTAGCTTCTTGTCTCTGGGTCCTGAGCATTTATCAATCTTACATGTGTGTACTCTTTTGTATTTTCTTCTTCCAACTTCCCATATTCAAGGTCAAATTGTTGAGAAGGAAACTAGTTTTAACTCTACATTTTCCCTGAGATATGTAATTTGAAACTCTAACTCTTAATTTTAGTGAGGTCCTTCCATACCTTAATGGCCCTTGGTAATAATGAGCAGAACCCCTCTTCTGGACCTTTAGTAGAAAATGATTTAGCTATACTGACCTCAGCCTCTCTCTGTCTCAGCTCTGCACCTCAAGGTTGGCAGATAGTAATTGCGTTAACCCCCACATAGAACTCACAGAGTTCTCAGGAGCTTGAAAAACAAGGCTTGTGAATGAACATACAATCTTATTAATGTGCTTGCAATAGTTCACTGGTAGAAGTTGAGGCAGCTATTCTTATTTTTTGCTGCATTTCATTTTGGACTTGGATGTGACAGTATTTGCCTCTTTAAGATGCATTCATTTTCTTAGGCACTCTTATATCAGCTGTTCATTTGAAATCGAGTTCTCTGTAGACATGCCATGGCCAGTGACCAAGGAAAAGAGAAAGTATTGCTCATTTAGAAAATTGCTCTCTAGATATGAAAAATGGTACCCAAGTATCAGTGAAGAGCTAAGATGTGTCTGAAAGCACCTACACTGTGCCCCAAGAGCTTAGTAGTGGTAAGATACTATCTTTAATAATAATATTAATGAGAATGATACCTTTAAATAGCATTCTCCAATTTTCCAAGCATTTTCACATGTATTATTCCATTAGATCATTGCAGAAATTCTGTGCTTCGGAGTATAGTGTAAATCCTATTTTAAGATGTGGACTCAAAGGACTACCTCATATTCACAGCCAAAGCAAGTAGCAGATTTAGAGAGATCACCTAGTATTTTTCACCCTGAAGCCACTTCTGTTTTTACACAGTATAGTATTTTTTCACCATATTCTCTTTAGTTGCTAATAAACTTCACTCATATAAGTCTTAAAAATAAAATTCTTTCCAAGTTGTGTTTGATTTTTATTTCCCTGGGTTTTAGCCAAAGACACATGTAAGCAGGGGTCTCTCATTGGAGGTTTTACTATTTTCCATGGGCCAGTTGCTCATTTGTCCTTGGGGCTGCAAAGCTGGGGCCACCCTCAGCCTCAGGAGACTTTTCTCTGGTCCCCCATGTGGTCCCTACATTTCAGAGCCAGCACACTGAAGCTGTCTCATGCTTCCCACTCTGCCTTCCCTTTCTGCCCCATACTTTTTTAGTTCCTCTCCTTCCAGCACAAGACTGTTCTCTGCTCTTAAGGGCAGAAGATTTTTGTTGCATGGGCTGGTCCAAGTTTTCAAAAAGAGAGCAAAGAGTAATAGCAGGTTCTTTTGACTAGCAGATCCAAGCCATGTTCTTCAACATCTACTTTATAAGTAATATGTTACAGGAATATTTTCATCTCCTTCTATTTTTAGCTCCCATCTGCCTGATTCTTATGTCTAATGTGCAGTTGGTTCCAAACTCCAGTGAGGAAAGGGTTGTTATTTATTGGTTTTCCTCAAATCTCAACACAAATACAACATGGACAAGACCAGTAGCTTCTTCTGAATTTTGGGGGGTTATTTCTCTATGCCTTATGCATTAGTTCTCTGCTGCTGCCAGAACAATTTACTTCAACCATAACAGCTTGAAGTAACAAAAACTTTGTGGCCTACCTAAGAGTTTCTTGTCTACTCTGAGGTTGTAAATATATTCACATATGCTTGCTTCGAGAAGGGTTATAGCTTTTGTTTTTATATGGGTTCCACGATCCATTTTAAGGTGATGTTGTGTTTGGAACGAGGTAATGGTGTGGTATGGTAAACATCAGGGTTAATTTTTCTTTTCCTCAAGGGTATCTAGTTCTAGCACCATTTGTTGAAAAGACCATTCCTTTCCTGTTGAATTACCCTGGCAACTTGTCAAAAATCAAGTGACCCAAGTATAAAAAAATATATGTAGTATGCTATACTTTATGTAAGGAAAATAGGGGTATAAGAACTTATACATGTGATTGATCACTTACGCAGCAGATATACAGGAAGGACAAACAGAAGACCAATGAGAGTACTCCAGGGAGCAGGAAAGAATGGAATGGGGAGAGTGGGAGTGTGGGGATTGGGCTGTATAGCCTAGAGGGAGAGACACCTTTCTGATAATAACTTTCTGCATAGCTCTGACTCTTCGAACCATGACCATATTTCACACACTCAAAGAATACATAAGTAATTAAAAATCAGCAGGGATCTGGAGGAACTCAAAGTGGTATACAAACAGTAAAAATCAAACTGAACTGTATTACAAATGCATAACATAACTACAGTAAAGAGGATGGGGGGAAATATCAACCTAAGCAACCTGGAAAACTGTATTTTGACTTTTTATTATAACCCCCCCCAAAATAAGAACTGGAACTGTATAAGATATTATTCTTGAGTTGTTGAATTGGTTTCTCAAAAGAGTGTGGGTTAGCAATTCAGAAATTACATACGTGTATATGAGGACTGAAAAAATAAGTAAACATATTGTGGGTCATAAGGGCCAGGTTGCTCCCTATCGGGGAAAGAAGTGACAAAAAATGTGAGACCCTGTGGTGTAGGATTAGAATTATGAATATAAGAATGAGCTCATGATCTTTAATATACATGGGTGTGGAAAGAAATATATGTAGGGGTGTGTGTGTGTGTGTGTGTGTGTGTGTGTGTGTGTTTAGGGGCCAGGATCAGGACTGCAACTTGTACTGGAGCCTCTTGGTCTAGAGACTCTCCGCTCACCCCATTACCTTGCTCCTCCCTGTGGGCCCACTCCTTACCCTGCTTTGTGTTTCCTTCCATATCCTTGGTGATGTGAACAGCTCCCCACCACCACCACCCCACAAGCCCCCGTCTGTTATGCTGAAGAAACAGAGAGTGGGAGAAAGGTTCGTTTGCCATGGGATTGGAGCAAACTCTGTTTTTCCTTAGATTGATTAGCTGCAAGTTTAAAATTTCCAAATGTAATTGCCTTTAAAAATTGGTTAAATCTGGAAAGGGGCGGGAGTCTTCAGCAGGCTGACAGTTATGTGCAGATTGTTTGACTTTAATATATTTATAGAAGCGCTGTCTGTCACCAGGCCTCTGGGAACACTTGTACTATTTAAAATATAAATTAGAAAAATATGCTGACGGAATTGTCTGCCCTAAGGAATTTTTCTCTAATCACAGCCTTCATGCCAATGTAAGAATTTCTACTTGGCTATCCCTTTCTAGGCAGAAGTTGGGAGTATGCAGCTGAGACCTAGAAGTTTGCTAATGCTTAAAAGTTAGCCAGAAATGCTTTGTCCCAACACACGTTCCTTTCAGACTGGAGATCACTCCAGACAGCATTTCCATTCTTCCTTTCTCTTCTGCTTTCCCCAACCAGGAGCCCCCTCCCAGCACCCCCGCCCCTGGCATTCCTCCCAACCCTTTCAGGTGTCTTTGGCTTTGCTATGCTGTCCCCTTCTTGGTTGGCCTCAGTGGTTCCTTGTGCCCACCCCTAAGGTCACAAGACCCTGTCAGGATCTGGACCCAGCCAACTCCACTGACCTCCTCCTGTCCCCTTCTCCTCCTAAGTCCCCGTGCCCCACATTTGCATCTGCTCTGTTCCCTACCACCAGTTACTCTCTGCTGCTGACTGGGATCCAGCATGTTCCCACTCCCGTCTTGGCCATTTGGTGAAGACTCGATGGAGCTCCTGTCAGAAGTGACCCACTCTGCCCCATGAAGCTAGTGGTACCTTCTCTGCTTGCTCGGGGTCCTTTCATGGAGTCTTTGCTGTTACTGATGCACATTGTGAATATTCCTTGCTAACCCAAAGCTCCAGGAGAACACAAGAGTCTGAGATAACAGAGGTAAAGTCCCTGACACCCTGTCTGGCAGGCACACAGAAGGCCCTTGGTAAATAGAGGTTTTCACTTCTCTCTCCTTCTACATTAAAAAGCAGTTATCCCCAATGCCTGGCTTTTAGTAGATGATTCATAAATGTTTTTAAATAATGTATTGTGGCAGAACTCATCAAAAAGAAATTCGAACAAGTAAGTATTTAAAAAAAACATCTCTAGACTCACATTTTCCATCTGGGGAGTCTAGAGTCTGGGTGTGACTCAGGTACTCTTCAATGTAGCAGCAGTGTGATGCTGTTACAGTCACAATTTCAGGCAGATCATAAGTGAGTTTTAACCCCAGAACCCACCAGTGGTGATATATCCCCCACAATGCCTATCTGATTTGCACTCCACTCTCTCCAACCTCATCTACTTGTCCCCCTCTTTCCCAGTCTTCCTAAGCCATTCTGGCCTCTTTGAGGTTCCCTCAACATGCTAAGCATGCTTCTGCCTCAGGGCCTTTGCACATTCATTCTCTACCCATAATGCTCTTCTCTAAGATATCGATAAAGCTCTTTCCCTTCCCTCGGTCAAGCCTTCTCTCCATGTTACCTTCTCAGTGAGGCCTTTCATCACTATCCTATTTAAAATTGCACAGAGATACATATAGCTGTTATCTGTCCTTCCATACTTTCCCCCGAAAAAGCCTTTATTACCTTCTAATATACTACGTAATATATTTATATTGTACATATATTTTTCTCTGTCCTCCTTCCACTGCAATGAAAGTTCTCTGAGGGCACTGATTTCTTTTTCCTTTTTATTATCTTTTATATCCCTAGCCTAGAATAGTATTTGGCATGTAGCAAGTCTTCCATAAACAGTTATTTATTGCAAAAATGAATAAAAGCAATCAGTTTCCCTTGGTTCTGTAAGGAGATAGCCCCTCTCATTTATGACTTTTTCTGTTTCACTACTGTAGTCTCCCAATCACTTGGCTAATGAACAGCATTTGCATTGTGTTAAGATAAATTACTTTTAATTAATTGATTGATTACTTTAAATCAATTTACTTTAACTTTATTTTAACTTATTTAAAATAAATCCTTTTTCACTTCTATTGCATCTAAACATTGTTACCCAACTTCATTTTTACAATCATAGCTGCTGAAATAGATGTCTGGAAAATACCAAAATTATAGAAAAAGTTATCATTTCAAGGAAGGCTATAAATATATAAAGCAGAATGAAATTTGTATTACACAAACCACTTTTATTCATTAATTCAGAAGATGTTTACTGAGACTGTATCATGTTTCAGGCCTGTTCTAGTAGCTGGAGTCCCAGTGGTAAATATGACAAGTCCCGTCCTCATGGAGCTACGTCCACAGACAGTGAACGAGGCACAGTTGAGGGCAATGCTGGAAATAAAGGAATATGGTGTGAGAGCAGATAGCACGCGGCTCCTCTCTCCTCTTCTCTGCCCTTGTGGTGTGTGTGGTTGACTGTTCCCCACTGCGTCTTTTCCCAGGACTTTCAGGATCAAGCGATTCTGGCCGAGAAACAAAAACAGAATCATCCTAGTCCCCGGTAGATTGGATGAAAATTGGTAATAAAATCAAGTACAGTTCTGGGGGAGACACTGGAGAAGAACCAAAGCTGGGTCTGCAAGAATCACCCATGAGATGGCACACGTCATTATGCTGCCTCACAGTCTCTTGCTTGGACCATATCCCTCTGTAAACATCGCTACTACTCGAACAATCAGATGTGTTTTGCTGGGAAAATGTTTTTTTCTCTATATCTATGCTTCTGCCCTGCTAGGTTTGTGCAGTAATAAATATGTGAGACCTTTTGTTTGAGGAGAAAAAAAAGAGAGTGATGGGATCTATTTTATATGCACTGGTCAAGAGAGAGTGGAAGGAATTTGAAGTGAGGCAGAAAGTCACAGGATGACTTTAGCCAAGAAAATGCCCCAGGAACAGCAAGAACATGTTTCTGAGGCAGGAGTGAGCTGGCTGTGTTTCTGATGCCAGTGTGTTTCACGACGCACTGCTGCTAATAGTTTTGTGAGGTGGACACGAAAGGTTACATGGACCTCTAGGTCTTCGGGAAGGAAAGAAGAAAGGCAGCAGAAATGGGAGCAGGTCTCCATCTCTCATCTTTACAAGAGATGGAATCAGTGTCTTGCTGATGTAGCCCGAGGACCAGCAGCACCCCCGTCACCTGGGAGCTTGTTAGAAATGCGGGTTCTTGCGTCACACCCCCTACTTACGTAATCAGAAATTGTGAGACAGCTTTAGAATCTGCATCTAAGCAAGACTTCGTGTGATTCTGCTACACAAAAATTTGAGAAGTTTCAAAACAGATGATCTTAAATAGCTAAACTTCCTTTTTTTTTTTTTTTTTTTTTTTCCTTAATGAGTGAGAGAGCACAAGCTGGGGGAGCCAGAGAGGGAGAAGCAGGCTCCTTGCTGAGCAGGGAACCCAACATGGGACTTGATCCCAGGACCCTGGGATCATGACCTGAGCCAGAGGCAGACCCTTAACCAGCTGAGCCACCCAGGTGCCCCTAATATTTTTGATAAAATGAAACAAAGAGGACAACTTGGGTGGAAGCAGCCTCCATGCTAGGATGGCAAAGAGAAAAAATGTGGAAGGCACTATTAACTCAATGCCCATCTAGCATTTCTCTGCCCGCCTCCCGAGAAGCATTCTGCAAATCATTTATAGGTGGGTACTTCCAGTGCTGTCCTTTTAGAGAGTCTCTAAAAACTGCCTGTATTGTGTGAAGATCCATAAATGCTTATGAGCAGCTTTAGGGGATGAAAAAGTAGTAAAGGGTCACAGAAAGTAGTATCCGGAGATTCAGCTGACCTGTTGAATAACCCATGGCATCCACCTCAACCTTTTATATCCTAGAGCTTTGGTTTTGTTTTGTTAATTTGGGTCTATGGCAGTTCAAGAACAGGATAAGCTCCTTGGAATTTTATGCAAACTTGTATGTGTATGTTCATTTTTCAAAGGATAGGGTCAGTAGTTTTTAATAAAATATTCACAAGGGTTCATGCCTCAAAAAAGATTGAGAACCACTGTGTAAAAAAGGGTGGTTATTGAACTCTGGCCAGATATTAAATGTGGCTTGAAAATCAAAGAGATTGGCTTTCTTACCCCAGCGCTTCTCAGCCTACATTCAAACATGGAAAAGAATTAGCTCTGTGGGTGGCATTTTTCTTTGTATACACAATATATCCTTTTAGGACTTACAAACTCATAAATACCAATTTTATGCCTGTCAGTATTGTTTTGGCTTAAGAGGGTGGGGTTACAAATTCTGCTGGCCTCTTTCCAGATCCACCATCTTGCTTCCATGGCCTCTGTGGATGACAACAGACTTTAGAGTCTACTTTTTAAAAAACCTAAATAAGGACACATAGGCACACATAAGTTCAACTTACTTTTGTACTAAATGCTTCTTTCTCTTTTTTTTTTTCTTCATATACAAAACCCCCATCTTCTTTTATCTCATTGGCTTTCTGTCTATTTTAATTCTGCTCACAATGTAGCAAAGTTTTCATCCTAAAGACAAAACATCATAAGGAAGATTGGTGCTACTGTGTAGTCATACAAGAATTCTTTTTTTAGGTCATAGAGTCAGGCCACCAGAGAGGGAGTTTACTGGGAAAGTCATGGTAAACTTTCAAGGGGCTGATCTCTGCTCTGGGGTGGGATTCCAGGTATCTCTCATTTAATGTCATAACTGGACAGATTTCATGACTTGGTCTTATGTCAAATTCTTCCCACTGCTTGGAAGAGAGGCATGGTCAGCTTATTAATTATGGGGATAGATGGAATGACAAGTTAAAAAAAAAATCTAAGCTTCTGAATACATAGGAAACAGAACCTCATTTGTAATTGTTTATGTGTTTATTTGCAATGGTAAATCTAATGGTCCAACAGCCACTTTGGCACAGGGAGTGGAAAGGTGCAGAAGTCTGCTGTATCTCTGACTGATTTCTTGGGTCTCCGATCCTTCCTCTCCAGCTTTGCCTTTCTTCTGGACTACCCAAACCTGGTTTTCCACTCTTCTCACAAGGTCATGACTGCTATTTATTGTCGTCATTCTTTGTGTCTCTACATCTTCTTTACTCTACCAACAGGCCATACTCTTTGTCTGTCTGCACTTCAAGCACCCCAAAGGACAAGATCCAATCAGCTTGATCTCTCTCCCCCTTGGATACAATGTTTGCATTTGAAAGAACTCTAGAAGCAGTCCTTCGGATGATCAACTATTGTATGAGGAGGCCCATTCCCAGGTGAGAGAATGTGGATACATCTACAATGGTAAAAACCACTTGGGAAGATTTTTACAACAAAAAGTTGTGAATATGACAACTTCTTCAGAATGAGGCTAAGTGTATGGCAGTTTGTGGTAGGCAGAATAATATCCTCCAAAGCATCCACATTCTAATCCCCAGAGCTTATGAATATGTTATCATAACATATGAATATGTTATGAATATGTTATCTTCCATAGGAAAGGGGACCTTGCGGATTTGGTTGGTTAAATATCTTGAGATGGGAAGATTATACTGAATTATCTGAGCATGCCCAATGAGAGAGGCACAGAGAGGGATTTAACAATGCTACCCTGCTGACTTTGAGGATGGAGGAAGAGGCCATGAGCCAAGGAATGCAGGCCACTTCTAGAAGCTGAAAAAGACAAGGGAATAGATTCTTCCTCTAGAATCTCCAGGTTTGATTCTAACACCTTGTTTTTTATTTCCAGCACCTTGATTTTAACCCAGTGAGGCTATGTCAGACTTCTCATCTCCAAAACAGTAGATAATACATGTGTTATTTTAAACCATTAAGTTTTGGGTAATTTTTACAGCAGCAATAGGAAACTGATAGAGAGGCTCTCAAAACATTTTCTCTGAAAACATCTCCTAGTGATAAAAAATGGCTCAGGGGGAATTATAGATTAATTCATTTTCACTCCATTCTGGGCGTAAGTTATCTGCTGATCTCCTACCTGTCCACACAGACTTTTCCATAATCTATTCTCATTGATTGACTTGGCTCTTGACTTTGATGTCACTTGAAGTTTGGTTGAGCAGACCCTCCAGGGAGAGGGCGTATAACCCACACTTGGCCATAGTTGTTGACCCAGGGATAAACACAGAACATAAATGTAAGGTTATCTGGCAGAATCATGGGCAAAGACATTCTCTTTAAGCTGGTGACATGTGAACATAGGGCTTTAGGGGAGCACCACACTGCCTGTGTATAGTGAACCAACTGAAGAATGGAGAGATAGAGCCCTAACTTTATTGTTTTAGCACCTGGACTGAGCTATGCCTGATGTTGGACTTATTCTTGGCCTTTCTAATTAAACAGGTGCCATATTTAATCAATCCACACATCCCCTTAGTTTATTTTCAAAATATATGCAGAATCCACGCTCTTGTCATCACTGCACGGCTGCTCCCTGCTCCAGCCCAGTCATCTCCCAGGGTCCCTTTGGCAGCCTACTGCCTGGGCTTCCTGCTCCTGCCATGGCTCTCTTCACCCTGTTCTTAGCCTGGGAGCCAGAACAATATTCTCAAGATGTCATTCAGATCACATAATTTCTCCACTGGCTCCCCTCTTTTCTCGGAGTCAAAGTCAGAGGCTTGGCAGTGGTCCACAGGACCCTCCCATCAGTGGCTCTGCCCTGCCTCTTACCTTTCTGACCTCACATCCTTCAAGTCCTTACTCAGACCCCATCTATGTTGCCTCACGCTTTAGCTTTCTTCACAGCACTCTTAAGATCCATATTTTATTAATTTTTCTTAAAAGACATATTTGGTGTCTTGCTACAAAGTACACATTTTTCTGTCAGCACATTTGGTGCCTTGCTACAAATTGCGAAACACTGACCTTTCCTCCAGGCTAATGTGGCCGCTCACTGATATTCAAGGCTTGGCTCCAGAGTTCAGATCTGCTTTCAGTCCTCTTGCCCTCTCCTCCAGGTTCTATGGGGCTTTACACAAACTGTACAATGTGTGTGTGTGTGTGTGTGTGTGTGTGTGTGTGTGTGTATCAGCCTGTATCTTTTATCATCTGCCCTGAACCGTGTATACTCCATGAAAACAAAGATACTTGATTTTTTAAAAAATATTTTGTTAACTACTGGATCCCAGTATTTAGAATAATGCCTGGTCTGTGATATGAGCTCAAGAAATTATTGTTAAAATAATTAATATGTTTATATGTTTTCTTTTTTGCTTGAGCTAGCCTGAATTGGTTTTCTGTCACAAGCAAAAGAGTTCTAATATATCCATGCAATGCTCAAGTATTTATGTTGAACAGCACCAATGACATAAATGGCTGTCCTCCCGAACAACTCATCTCATGTTTGGATATTTATGCTTCTTTGAAAATTCTTTCTGATATTGAACTGTAATCTACCTCCCTGAAAATTTGATACATTTCTTACCTATAGATTAGGCGACGCAGAAGAGATTGAATTTTTCTACCATATGACAACCCCGCAAATATTTGAAGGCAGCTTTATTACCTTTGTATATTCTGGGGCTTTTTAAAAGATTTTATTTATTTATTTGAGAGAGGAAGTGAGAGAGAGAGAGAGCATGAAAAGAGGAGAGAGGTCAGAGGGAGAAGCAGACTCCCCGTGGAGCAGGGAGCCTGATGCGGGACTCCATCCGGGACTCCAGGATCATGACCTCAGCCAAAGACAGTCGCTTAACCAACTGAGCCACCCAGGTGCCCAAGTATCTTCCCTTTTCTTGATTAAAAGCCCCCAGTTTCAACTGTTTTCCCATAAAATGCTGTTTGAAGAAATCTTTTCCTTGTTAACCCTCTTGGAATGTCTCGGGGTTTGTTGTCATTGTTGTTTTGGTTTTTTTGTGTGTTCCTCCAAATCAGAACTGAATGTAACAGTCTGGCGATGCCACCACTATAGGGTAAAGCAGATTTATTATCTCTGATCTTTAAGATACTCTACTTTCCTTTTTTTTTTTTTTAAGATGTTCTACTTTCATTAATACAATATATGATCAAATGAACATTTTGGGAAAGCCAAAACACAATAATGACTTATATTGAACTTACCATGAATTAAATCCCCAGTCTTTGTCACACAGCTGTCATGAAGCCATACTACATAGCATAATTGGACAGTTGACACTTTGGACCAAAATTGCCAACACGTAGGTGCTTGAGCCTCATTATCAATCTCTGTCCTTTGCAGCTTTGTGTCATATTGTATAAAATCCTGTCATTTTCACCCAAATCCATCCCTCTACTCTCTTCTGACCCTTTCTTTCACCCAAGGGTTCTGAGGCTGAGGGTAGGTAAGTTATCCCAGCCTCACATTCTGGGGCTAAAGCAAGTCAGGCTTTTTCATTCTGGGCCCGCACTTCATGTCCAAGACCCAGTGTCCTCCATGCACCAGAAGATACTCATTTCCCTGCCCTGGTTCTATTTCCTGCTCGCGGAATATGCCTAGAGCCTCAGTCTTCTCCTGCATCTTCTTGTTATTACCCTTTTGGGGCATTAGAGCCTTTCTTCTGATCTTTCTTCTGGTGAAAAACCTAGAACCCAACGATAAACTGTAAGATGTCAGCACCTGCTTGCCAAGACTTCTGAACATTAGCCAACCCCAAGCCCAACAACAATATTCTGCCTTCCTATTGGGATACTCACTATTTCTACTGAGTACCATATTTAAACTATAATTAGAAATTATTCTTCTCATATTTAGAACATGTTAAGTGCATGAATAAGTGGAGGAGACAGAGGAGACCCAATGAGAAAGGTAGAAGGATAGATTAAGCCCAAGAGAGAAAAGAGTTTCAAAGACAAAATTGCCAGCAATGCCAGATGTTGCAGAGAGATCAGATCATTTGATCACCAGGAAAACACGACGACATTGGATAGAGTGTCTCTGATATCTGCAGTTTTAATCTCTGTCTTCAGTTCATTCAGGCACAAACACTGCACATCTTGAAAATCAATTTAAAGCTGTCATTTTAATTGGATTGAATGAATCTATCTTGGGTACACAGCTGTATTGACCATCATGTGCTGGTCTCCTCTAGCAGAGAAGGGGATAGAAAACCAGAAATTACCTTTTGTACCAACAACCTATAACTGACAGAATGGGAAGATTCCATTGTTTGCAGGTGACAGAAAAAATTCGGAGCTGCTTACCCTTACTCCACAGAACCAGGACAGCCATGGGATTGTGGGAGATACACAGGGTGCTCAGGATGTCTCAGATCTGTGCACAGAGGGAAAGGCAGAGCAGGACCTACCAATGGCAGGTTCAGCACCAGCTCTGGTCTCTGGGAGTTGGCCGCTCTGAGCTGGGGCATAAGGAAACCTGGGTTGGAGAGGGGATGTATGGGTACTTATCACTTCCCTGCTATGCAGCATCTGTTCTTTTCTTTTGATAACATTATAGTCTTTGAAATAAAAGTGCCCTGCCCTGACCTTGCTGGAGGTATAAGAGTGACTCATATAGAACACTTTGATTTTTTTCCTGGGACTTTGAATCTTGCATGTCATGTTGCAAAGACAGGGGAAAAGGGCTGGTGCTCAGTCATTGCTGTGCTAGACTCCTGGTGTTGTCCTGGATCCTGAGGTTTCTCCTCTCCTCTCTCTGATTACGCCAAGAACCACCCATAGTCCTACCAATATATTTCCTTCTTGCTTGATAGAGTTGGTTCTCTTGCTCACAACCAAAGAACCCTGATTGATGCAAATACCATGCCAAGAAGTGGACCAGCTCCTTTTTTATTCCCCCCAACCCCAACCTGAATTTTCCTTAAGGAAGCCTGGGGAACAGAGACCCCAAAGCACTTGCTCCCCTTTTTCTCTGACGTCAGTATTAAAACAATTGTTTCTTCTCTGACACTGATTCTCTTCAAGCCACTGTTCACCCTTGTTTCCCACATGTTGTGGCTTAAGTCACAGCAGAAAGGGAAAGCCTGAAAATCATTTGAATGTAAATTGAACTGAATTTGTAAATGAGACACAATTAGACATACACACATGTTATCTACAAAGGTTGGGAATGAAATAAGAATAGACCACATGAGACAAAAACCACTATAATATGTTCCAGGGAGAAAGGCAGTGACAGTTTTACCAGAAACCCCAGCTATAATGAACACCTCTTTATTATCACTTTTCTGGCCATCTTAGAAACAGCCAAACTCGAAATGAGTGCTGGGATATATTACATTACTTTCTCATTGTATTACAGTCAGACGTTGTTTCTGTTTACAATTACATCTTTGGCAGGCCTTATTAATTAGCACTGCCAAAACCAATCATCTAACCCCAAACCTGATCAAGTTACAGCTTCAATTGTGGTAGGTCCAGAGACATGCTGACTTTCCAGCCAAACTTTACCCTAAACCTAAATGGCATCTGTTTGATCAGTAAACATCCGGAGGGCATACCCAACCCTCAAGTTAATTAAAGCTTATGTGTTTCATCTTCCCAACAAATTTGTAAGCTTTGAGAAGACAGGAACCACAGCGTAGTGGAGAAAGCGTAGACTTAGGACTAGACAGAACTGTGAGCCTGCTCCATGCTCTGCCACTTGCCACCTGGGTTAAACTCAGGCAAGTTACTCAACCATCTCAGCCTCTGTTTCCTCATCAAAAAATGGAGAAGAGTGGAGCCCCCGGGTGGCTCCATCAGTTGAGCTTCTGACTCTTAATTTCAGCTCGGGTCATGATCTCAGGGTCATGGGATCAGCCCCAATTCAGGTTCTGCACTGGGCGCAGAGTCTGCTTGGTATTCTCTCCTTCCCTCTCTCTTTGCCCCTCCCCCCAAAATTAATAATTAAAATTTAAAAATAAAGGGAAAAAGTGGAAAAAAGATGGGAAAAAAGTGGAAAAAAACTCACTACATGATTATGAAAACTGTTAGTGTATGTTCATCTTCATCCTGTTTTTTCTGTTTCTTTCTCATAATGCCTGATGTAGAATTCTGCATAAAATGGAAATTAAGTAAATATCAGGCACCACCTACTCACTATTTAGTGAGTGCTGTGTACCAGGAACTGCAACTGGTCCTGAGGACACACCCATGAAAATTCAGCCTTCAGTCAGCCTAGATTCTCTGTCATCAGGAGACATGGCAGCTGATGGCTCTTGGCACATGGCTTCACATCCCACAACATCAGCATCAGTATGGCCTGAAACTTTTTCTCTATGGTCAGACTCAGAATGTCCAAGAAGGACTCCATTTGATCAAGCTTGTGTAAGGTTTCCACCCAGTTCCAGTTAACTGGCTAGAAATGTAAGCTTCTTTACTGTGACTGTCTCAAGGGATGTATAGCCCAGAGACAGCACTGACTATGGTAGGTTCTGTTAGACAATAGTCCCACTCTTTAATTCATTTGGTAGATAAAGGACTATTTCCCAGGAGGGCTGTGCATGAAGAGGATGCTATTTCTGGCATATGATACAGCATCTGTCCGTGTCAGGGTATCTCAAGAGCAGGGTCTTTGTCTTGTTGGTCTCATTCATCTGCCTCCATCTAGTGCCCCCCCCCAACCCTGCCCCGGGACACACATACCTGTGCATTTGTAAGTGTTCATGGAAAAGAAGGATATAGAAAAAACAGAAAATGTTGAATCACTAATTCTGTGACAATGGTTGTCCCTACAATGTAAGTTCAGAAAAAGGAAGAGCAGTGTGGTATTTAGAGAGCTCATGGAAGAGATAGGGCTTCAATTAGGCCTCTAGGAACGATTTAAGATTTGATTAAGTGAGGAAGAGGGGAGAAGGCATTTCAGAAATTAACCTGGCTTATGTGTTTGTGTGAGGGGTAGGGGAAAGCAATCAGGGTTCAAACTGGCCTTACTGGAACAGTGAGGAAATAATGAACAAAGAGGATAAAGTAAATTACTGGAGTCAGACTATTTAAACCCCAAGAAACAGTCTGTTCCTAATGTGTTAGTGAGTAGGCAGCCATACAAGTTCTTGAGCAAATGAGGGACATGAAAATTAATTTAGGAAGATTAACAGTTGCAACGGTGAAGAAATTAGTCATGAAGATATTTATCTGGAAAGTTAGCAATGGAACCCTGAAATGACGCCCTGAAACAATAAATAGAAATTACTGATTTCGTGACAGATTGGAGACAGAAGCTCAATTTCAGCAAAGGGAAATGAAGAAAATAACTTCAAGGTTTGCAATAATAATAATAATAGTGATACCACTGGAATTTATTAGATGATAGGGAAGGGAGCCGGTTTGGTTTGGTTTGCTGGAAATAACAAACTTAATTTTGAAATTCTAGGAAGTTAATTTTGAATTCTAGAACATGGCAAAGCATTTGAATAGAGGCAGTCAGTAGACTTCTGCAAATAACACCCTGAATTTCAAGTAAAATCTGAAGGTTTCTTTTAGGAAGCCGAAATTACTTTAATGCCTTTATTTAACAAAGATGTGGAAAGGTGTGGGCCAAGTGTTCTGTCAAAACAAAAAAGATACAATCCCCCTTGTAGCCACATCCCTTCAGTGGGGGGACATGATAAGAAAATGCATTACTACAATATTGATAATCCTATGGCCTTAGAACTGGGTTTGTGTTTCTTACTGTGTTTTAACTGAAAAGTGGAATTCTACGCTAAAGACAACATCAAGAAACATCCTTAAACAATGGGACAGTGGCGTTGCCATGGCAGTTGAGCTTGGCATTTCCTGGAGAATGTGCACTCAAGACTCTGAGCTGGGGCACTCCGAAGTGGCTTCTGTTGGGCTCCAACAGGCTCTGCAGCTTGCTGTTATCTTTCATATCATGGCCCCAAGTGCATAAACTACACTTCCATTTAATAAGCTCCTAATTTTTGGAGTTATATACTCTAGGTACATTACCTCTTAATTCTTGGAAGTGTCCATGCAGAGTCTTACAGCGATGAGTAATTGGGTTTGGATTACACAGATAGCCTTTCATTCATCCATTCCCACCCAGGCGCTGTACTAAGCACAAAGATTAGGTGGTCCCTACCCTTATGGGGCTTATAATCTCCAAGGGAAGGAAGACATGACATTATTAATGAAATGACTTACAGTATGATGATGCTTGCTTTCATTATAGGACAGGAAGTTATGGGAATATATATCAGAGGGAGTCTAATCTGGTAGGTAGAGAAGGCCTTACTGAAGTGACTTTAAAATGGAGACTTAAAGGGCAAGTGTTATTAGTGTAGCTGAAAGGGGACAGAGAGTGTAGTCCAGGAAAATATGTTGAAAAACATGCTGCAAGCTTGGAAGTGAGAGAGGACCTAGCTGATTAAAATAAATGAGAAAGGGTCTGAGTATTTGGATGATAGAACTGGAGGGAAAGAGGGAGGCCAGTTTAGCTAACAAGTTCCTGGGTCAAACTTGAATGCAGGCCTGTTGGCCTCCCCTGCCTACTCCTGACATTCTCCCCCAAAGCCTGTGGACACATGTAAAGAATCCAGATTAAGCTGCCATTTTCAGGTGTCCCAAAAGCCAGAAAGAAATGGATTTTTCATTTCAGGATGATGATGTTGTCCCATTGCACAGATCTGTAGTTTTAACTAGAAAGAATGAGTTTTTGAACACACTAACTCCCTGAGTCAGGACTTTCCACAAGCAACTGTGCTTTAAGACTCAGAGAAAATTCCACTGGGTCATGAGGGAATTCAGAGGAGAAATGTCTGGTGGTTTCTCAGGTTGATCATTGGAAACAATTTGCTGTCAGTAGTCACTGTATAAATGACTTTTTAAGATTGAAAGTTCTAGTTAATTGTTTTTTCTTTCTCTGAGAATTACTCTTATTTTTATATTGGTTCTTCTGAGAACTGAAATTGCATATCAAAAGAAGGCTCATATTCAGCCATTCTGCTGTCTTTATTTTTTTTTTTTAAGATTATATGTATTTATTTGTCAGAGAGAGAGAGAGAGTGCACAAGCAGGCAGAGTGACAGGCAGAGGCAGAGGGAGAAGTAGGCTCCCTGCGAGCATGGAACTTGATCCCAGGACCCTGGGATCATGATCTGAGCCAAAGGCAGATGCTTAACTAACTGAGCCACCAAGGCACCGCCATTCTGCTCTCTTTAATCTAGAGAGAGTATAATTTGTAATGTTCATCTAATACTTTTCACAAGCAATATTTTTTTACCTCAAAAGTATAGGTAATAAGTATGTGTACCACATAAAGCTGTTTTGTGCATTATCATCAAAAAATGATTAAAACACAGTGACAAATATCAGCACATTTTGAAAAGCAACATTTACATGGAAGAGCACGTCTCTGTTTTGCCCTTATCGTAAATGATTAAATCTAATGCTGCAAATTCTCAAGGCGACTGTGGGGAAGACAAGGAAAGTTCAGTCATTAATCACATTGTGGAACTAGACATAGCAGAAAAAGAATTGAAACAAAACTCACTGGACCAAAAATAATCCATATTGGAAAGTGTAGATTTGCCTAGTCAGATGTGAGATTCAAGTGATATTTGTTTTTCTGAGCTGTCTCCTGACCTAAAATAGAGAGTAGTACTGAACCAAACATTAGACATTTCCTTTCTGGGCCCAGTAAATTGGGAATTAAAAGAATGTGCTTTATATATTTGAAGTGCTTCTCCAAAAATTCTTCTCTAATGCAGAAGTTAAAGTTAAGGTGAAGGAAGGGATCATTCGTATTGGCACAGTCAAATACTATATTACGGAGATTAAAGAAAGGGAAAGATTTATACTGTGAGGGCACGTGTAATATAAATGTAAAATAGTGGGTCTAACCTGAAGCTACTCAAATAACTAAGCATATGATGAATACATTCTGGGAAGATTTTCATCATCAATGAGCTCTAAAAAATTTACCTTTAAAGTTTCTTTTGTTTGTTACAAAGGATTTCTAGATAGATGTTTTGGTTACGTTAGAAACAGAAATGTAGAAGAGCTTGATAAAGTTGGGGCTCATCACAAGGAGGTTTTCTTTGAAATTCCTGATTGTTAACATGCTCTACACTTCAACCTGTTTGCTTTGTTTTTCCATTCAGTGATGTCCCTAAGGCTCATGAAATCATGCCTAATCTTTCTATTTGCCTTTCCTTTCACTTAGCCCTACCCCAAATCCCAGGATTGCTTCCTGAGAATATTTCCTGGCATGGGTCCCTCTGTGCAGCTGCCAGCTCCCACCCTAGCCACTGTCATATCCCTACCCTGGAAGGCAGCCACTAACCCTCTGTGCTCTGTCTTTGTTAGTGTGTTCTACACACAACTTCTGGAAATACTTTTTCTCAGTCATGTCATTTCCTGGCTCAGCTTCTGCTTCTCACCTCTTCTTTTTACCAACCATCAGTTCTCTGGCATGGATGGACCTCACTGAACCTTTCACAGATTCCCTTAGCAAATATTTGTTAAGGGGTTGACAACATGAGACTCATCTTATGGAAAGCCCACTCTAGCTTAGTGTAGAAATTGTCTTGTGGTGGGTGTGACAAGACAAGACAAACCCGTGGGGTTGTCTGTTGGGAGTTTAGTGCAGGAACCCCAGCAGGAGATGCTGATGTCTTGAAGCAGGGTCTTGGCTATGGACATGGGGTGAAATAATTGGTTTTGCAACGTGTTTAGGGAGTGTGTATCCCCTATTCCCACTGATGGTGACTTCGCAGGTGTTCAGTAATTATTTCCTAAAACTTTTATCTCCGAGTTCCACTTTAAAAAGAATGCTACTAGAGGAGCACATGGGTGACTCAGTGGGTTAGGGCCTCTGCCTTCGGCTCGGGTCATGATCCCAGGGTCCTGGGATCAAGCCCCACATCGGGCTCTCTGCTTAGCGGGGAGCCTGCTTCCTCCTCTCTCTCCCTCTCTGCCTGCCTCTCTGCCTACTTGTCATCTCTGTCTGTTGGATGGATAAATAAAATCTTTAAAAAAAAAAAAATGCTACTAGAGGGGTGCCTGGATGGTTCAGTCAGTTAAGCGTCTGCCTTAGGCTCAAGTCATAATCCCAGGCTTCCTGCTCAGTGGGAAATCTGCTTCTCCTTCCGCCTCAACCCCTCCCCCCAGCTCCTGCTCGAGCGCTCTCTCTCTCTCTCTCTCTCTCTCATTGTGCTCTATCTCAAATAAATAAATAAAATCTTCTAAAAATTGCTGCTAGATATATGACCCATTACTCAAGCTATGTGATCTATGAAGAGGACTTTAGCCCTCCTGCCTCAGTTTCTTTATCTGTAAAGTGAGCTTCATGACCTGCTTCATAGAACTATTTTAAAGGCTTTCAAGAGATACGCTTTAAAGTGGTAAGCCCAGTGCTTGGCTTGTAAGATCACAGTCAATGTTAGTCACCGCACTACTGCTATGACTAAATCTACATTTGACTCTTTCTAGACTAATACACAATTCTGAACACTGTTTATTTTCTTTATTTTTTTTTAGAGAGAGAGAGAGCAGGGGCGGAGCAGAGGGAGAGAGAGAATCTTAGGCAGCCTCCATGCCTAGCATGGAGCCCAACACAGGGCTGATCCCACAACCTTAAGATCGTGACCTGAGCCAAATCAAGAGTCAGATACTTAACTGACTGAGCCACGCAGGCACCCGTGAACACTTTTGTTTTTTATGCTTTCAGCTATATTTACTCTATATGAATTCATATTTATAGAAAGAATTAAGTGCAGTTGACCCTTGAACAACATAGGGTGTAACCCCCACACAGTTGAAAATACAGGGTATAGCTTTGACTTAAAATTAACTACTAATAGCCTACTGTTGACTGGAAACCTTACTGATAACATAAAGTTGGTTAACATGTATTTGGTATGTTGTATGTATTATGTATTGTAACCTTACAATAAAGTAAGCTAGAGTAAAGATGTTATTAAGAAAATCCTAAGGAAGGGAAAATACACTTATAGTACTGTACCGTGTTTATTAGAAAAAAATCCATATGTAAGTGGACCTGCCCAATTCGAGCCTGTGTTGTTCAAGCATCAACTGTAATTAGGGAGCTAGAAGAGATCTCAGGAATCGTTTTGTCTAATCTTTTTACTTACAGATTGACTAATATGGCTGTTAGGGAGGTGACCTGTTCAGGCTCAAATGGTTCCTCAGTGCTAGATCTAAACCTAGAACCCATATCCCCGACTGCCCGACTTATGGGCCCTTTCTGTATGTGCTTGTTGTGTTGCTAAACTAAAATGGAAGCAGCTTGAGGGTGTGGTCCCTCTTCTAGTGATTGGCGCAGCGCTGAAGCCTTGCATGAACACGTCTACTGCCACAGCAGTAATCTGGAAGTTAATTCTGATGCTTTCTGTGACAAATTAGATCAAATGAAGTTGTGGCCTAACCAGTTCAATTCCTGCTTACCATGTAACGAAAGAGATTAAGGTACCCTAAAGGAGTAATACTCTATCTAATGGCCATCTTACCAGGAGTTCAGTCTTCCCATAACAATCTAACGCTCTCACTATTGAACTATTCTTGAGTGATTCGGGGTCCGCAACCACAGAGAATACTTTCGGGAGCACTTCCAAAGGGGCTCTTCCTCCTTCTTGGGGCTCCGAGGCAGAATCAGGTTCATTGTCTCCTCAGTTCACACAGCTTCCTATGAAAGTGGCTTCATCACGAAACACAGGTGCGGAGAGGCTGCCTTCTATCACTTTTAACTATTCAGCATCTCCTTCAGTCTCATGGTGGTCCTTTCAGAAGGAACCCAGTGAAAGGATTCTTCCTTCTGGAACTTTTTTTTTTTTTTTAATATTGTGCCTTGTGTCCTTTGCCTTTTTGTAATCACACAAAACTAAGCCTTCCTCTTAAGCATCCCAGTTGGAATCTTAGAACATTTACTTTCCCACCGACCCCAGACCAGGGGAACTTTACTGGGTTTAGTACTTAGGACTCAGCAGCATTGGGTCAATAGTTCTGAGACTCTTGGTGAGGAAATAAATATAATCAGAGTGTCTGCTTAGAATACCTATAGACCACAGTCTGCTACATGACTTAAAAAAAAATCCATTTATTTATTCTTATGTCTCTTTCTTATTCTCACTGTCTCAGTTTTTAACTTAGTTCCTCTTGTATTTCTTTCCTCACTTATTTTTAACAATTTCCCCTGATAAAATTTTTTGGTTAAAAAATTCCCCTTACTTCCCAAATCATAACACCAACTAAAATAAGAAAATAAAATTACTGTCATCTAATTCTTATACTATCTCATCAGGAAATATCCATTTTCTTAGAATCATAGAATTTCAGAATAGAAAGCATCCTTAGAAAATGTGTCAGTTAAAATCCAATTTGAAGTAACTAGAATATTTTATAATGGCTCAATTTAATTCAGTAAAGAAGTTTCATTTCAGTTGTCAGGAAAAGTTGTTAAAGCCTTGGAAACAGTCAGGAAAGACTACTAAAGTGTCCATTAAGTGAATGTGGGACTGTCTAGGAGACTTTCCATGGATTATCTGACTCTATGGGGTACCCACTTTTGATTATCTTTGACAAGGCTATTCACAAATCTGTAGTGATAAGAGTTTTACTCATGTAGAAAACTGATGACAATGCAAATATCTCTTGTCCACAGCAAAGCAAAAGATTCCCATTCATAGTGATGTAAATGAATTTTGTCTACTAGAGAATAAAAATATTTCTAAGTCATCTACTCATTTAAATCAATTTTAATATCTTACTAGT
Source organism: Martes martes (assembly GCF_963455335.1). Classification (NCBI taxonomy): domain Eukaryota; kingdom Metazoa; phylum Chordata; class Mammalia; order Carnivora; family Mustelidae; genus Martes; species Martes martes. The sequence continues at coordinate 64,756,621 of NC_137895.1, forward strand.
TTCCTCATTAATCAATGAATTAATCAAAATAGTTAATATGTGTTCATTTAGTATTTGTATGAGAATTAGGATTTGGCCATTTCAAAACTTGTACTTTCACATGACTTAGTTCTGGAGAAATCTAGTACCTGTTTTTCTATCTTTAGTAAATAGAATACGGTATCCTTCATTAGATTTTTAAGCATTTTGCAGTGTTTCAGGGTTTTCACAGCAGACACTAGTTTGTAGGTATATAGCTCTCTAAGAGAAGCAAGTCCAGGATGATGATGAAGCACATAGGATTGGAACTGGAGGGCTCAGGCTAAAATCCGGACTCCATCCCTGATCATCTGTGTGCTCGCCAGCTGGTTGCTTAACCCGTTTGTGTTTCAATTTCATCTTTTTTTTTTTTTTAAAGATTTTATTTATTTATTTGACAGGCAGAGATCACAAGCAGGCAGAGAGGCAGGCAGAGAGAGAGAGGAAGGGAAACAGGCTCCCCGCTGAGCAGAGAGCCCGATGCGGGGCTCGATTCCAGGACCCTGGGATCATGACCTGAGCCGAAGGCAGAGGCTTTAACCCACTGAGCCACCCAGGCACCCCTCAATTTCATCTTTAATACAGATTTGATGTGAGAACTGAATGAATAAATATAGGTAAAACCCTTGGGACAAGCACATACTCTCTTGTGGTTTGTATTAAGTCATTCTCAAAAACAGTGGAGTCTTGGATGTGAGGGCAATCTGTTGTGACATCTGTCACTGCATTGACCACTGCATTGATCACCAGGGTTGACTTGGCCAATCTGGCTAACTGGGTAGGTGTCCCCTCCCTCCCCCAGTGCTCCAGCTCCATGTGCATCCCTCCCAAAGCTGTGTGCTTGGTGGAAGTGGATGACCTTCCCTGAAGAGGAGGACATTCTTGGGTCAAAGGTATTTGAGTAGCTGCATTCTCCTGCTAGAAGCTCTAAACAAGCTCTCAAGGTCCATTTGTAGGAGAATGTAGGATGGTCAAGTTTTCAAGGGTCCAGACACATCCAAGTGAGATGCTGCATATGGTAGTCTGCCTTTCTTGAAAAGAAAAGAGAACAGTGAAGTCTTATCTTTTTAATTTAATGCTAAATCCTGCCATTTAAGTTATGAGAGCCATTTAAGAAAACCACTTAAGTTATGAGAGCCATTGTTGCCTACCCAGGGCTGGGTGAAGAAGGGTGCCTGAATCTGGGGTTCAGTGAGCGGGCGGCCCTTGGGTTCTCACTTCAAACCACATTCCAACTTGGCCTTAGTGAAGGCTTTGCAATATGTCAACTTGGCTAGTCTGAACTACATCTCCAAGAATTAATCTTGAGCGTTTCTCGATAGGGTAGTCACGAGGGAGATTCCTGAAAGATTTGTCACAGGCAGAAGGGAGACAGCAGCCATTTTGCGGTTGACACACATTGTTGCTCCCCTGCTGCCTTACATGATTGCCATCAGGCAGCAGCCGAGCCTGCAGAAGCTCTACCTTCCCCTGACTCCTCCCTTAGTTTTTTTTTTTTTGAGGGATACCCTCCTCACTAAGGACAGAGGCAACAAGAATGACATGTTTCATTTAATCCTTGTAAAGTTCCAGCCTCCTCGTGACTGCCTCTCTGTCCAGTGAGCGTCAGGCTCTGGTGCAAGATGCAGACACACAGCCTTATAGCTACTGCCCAGCCAGCCCCTGGAAGTGTGTGCACCAGTTCCTGGAACAAATGCCTTTATTGATAGGTGGGTAGATAGGCAGAAAGATAGACAGACAGACAGATAGGAAGATACCTATAGATACAGACATAGATACAGATATAGCCTACTGATTCCATTTCTCCTGTTGAATTGTGACTCATGCTGAATTTGGCAGCAGGAGTGGGGAAGCCAAGAAAAGCTCATTCCATTATCTTTCCACTCACCGCAAAATACTTATATTTTGACTCCTCTTATACGTATAATCAACCTTTACCACCTAAAAATGTACATGAACATCTTGTTCCATGAGTATCACAACCATTTTTTTTAAAGATTTTTAAAATTTATTTATTTGACAGATGGAGATCACAAACATACAGAGAGGCAGGCAGAGAGAGAGGGGGAGAAGCAGGCTCCCCGCTGAGCAGAGAGCCCGATGTGGGGCTCGATCCCAGGACCCTGAGATCATGACCTGAGCTGAAGGCAGAGGCTTTAACCCACTGAGCCACCCAGGCGCCCCATTCACATCCATTTTTAATGGTTAGATAATCCCTTATAAATATGTACTATAATTTATTCAGGAAAGTACCCAATATGAGCATTCAGATAGTCTCCAATAACAATACCACAGTAAACACTTCTCTACATATATTGCAGAATACTTGTTTGATTGTACTCTTAGGATAAATTCCCAGAAAAGGTATTATTTAGTCAAATAATATAGACAATTTAATTTTTGCTACTTTTTTTCAGAATAGTTTTTCCAATAAACTGTCTTTCCAACTGTGTATGAAAGGACCTAATTTTTCAGAACTTCCTTGGTATTTACATCAGGACATCCCCCACTGGATATCAGGGCTTTCTTTGGTGGACTGCACTGGGTTTTTTGTAGCTGTTAGAGATCTTTCATCAAAAAAGCTCTCTATAAGCCAACTGGCTGCTTTCCCATTCAGGGGACATCTCCATAACCAGTCTTTGAGCTCTTTGGGTCAGGGACTGAAACCAGGGCCACTCAGTTCCAGTTCTTCTGTCCTCTTCCTTGAGGACCTCAAGGCCATCAGCCACTAGGACCCTTGAAGACTATGCTGATAGTAAGGAAGTAGCCGCATGTTAGCTGAGGAAGCTTTCTGAAAGCAGCTTGCTTGTGGGTAGCGCTGATGTGCTTTCATTCACAGTGTTTGCAAAGTACTGAAGTAATTGGAGATCTTTAGCAGAAAATTCTTGCTGACTGAGAGAGGAAGAACTGCTGAAATCCTTTAAACTCCCATAGCACTTACTCAGAACCATGTGAACGCATTTCAAGTCTCTTTTAGAGACCACTAAGAGGAGTTTGAAAGTTATCACCAGAGCCTATCCAGATGGCAATGCTCACATAACTGTTTATTTTCCATCCTGTTTAAAAGAACGTTCTTCACATTGCAGGTTGAGAGGTGGTGAGGGGTCTCGCTATGACATAATCCATTTTAACCATAGAGCATAAATAGCCATTAAAATCTTATTCCACCCATGCCGTTTTTCTTTTCAAACATAAATGAAAACAACCCTCCTCTTTAAAAAACAAAAACAAAAACAAAAACAAAACAACTCTGTGAAAGGCTCCTCAGGTCTAAGTACAGCAATGAAATGGCTTCGCACTATAATCTATGGCTTTTCTCCTCAATCTCTCTTCCCTAGTTCTTGGTCCAGGTAAAGAAACTCCAAATCCTTTCTAGTGATACTCACATACAAAAGAACTTCAGGCGCGGTGTTCAGTGGGTAAAGGCTGAAGGAGATACCGTTGATCTGTGGGTACAGGCCACCAGTGTCTGTGTGAATATTAGATGACTAGATTTGAGAAGTTTTGTACCCGGCTTGGAGATCAGGAGAAATACTGACACCAGTGGACTAGGAGACTGAACACAATGAAAATAACGGACATATGACAAAGACATAGTAGCATTCAAATGACTTTATTTCAGAAATGTGAAACAGAAGGAGTGCTTGCAAGTGAGATTTATTTAAAAGACTTGGGGAGAGTCCCACTTCTGAGCAGCTTCTTGGATGAGAGATTGCTGTCTAATTAGTGAGATAAATGTTAAGGCATATAACTGTGTGGACGGGCTTGTGTGCTGGTAGTCGTTGTGATGCGTGTGCCTCTTCTTATCAACAAGGAAAACTTCTCTATCAGTTGGGGTCACCTGAAACCTTTTCTTGGTTTCCCTAAAAAATTCTGGTCTTTTATCCAAACAATCCAGAAATGAAGTGCTTTTCCCCCGAAGAGCTTCCCTACTGAGCAGAGCCTATACGATTCAGTCTGTCAACAATATCAGTTATCTTAAGAGAGGAACATTTTGTCTATAGAAATAAAGGGGGTCCTTCAGGGGCACCTAGGTGGCACAGTCAGTTAAAGCAACCGACTTGGTTTCAGCTCAGGTCTGATCTCAGGGTGGTGAGATCAAGTCCTGCGTCAGGCTCTGAGCTCAGCATGGAGTCTGCGTGAGATTCTCTGTCCCTCTGTCTCTGCCTCTTCCCCTGTTCTTTTTCTCTCTCTCTCAAATAAACAAATAAATCTTTAAAAAAAAAGAAGAAGATGAAAGAAAGGGGTCCTTCATCCTCAGACATCCTGTGCCAGGCAGCTGGTGGGCAGTCCTAGAGACAAAGTAGCTGCTTTGTCCTGGTGGACTGGTAGCTAACAGGTAATGACTAGAATATTTCAGGATCTGGATCCAGTAACATTTTAAATAGGAGACTTGGGCAGAAAGGAAACAGGTTGACAGAAAGGGGTCTTGAGATTCTTTTGGGGAGGGAGTTTAGCTAACTTGATCAATCGGAAAGCAACTTAGAATGCCCACTTGGTGGGAGGTCTCTAACTCTGTAGAGAATTTTAAGGTCACTTGAGTTCAATTCCCGATTTTATGTGTAAGGAATGTGAGGATTTTGATCTTCTCTTCATCTGTAAGTTTTGCCTATTCACTCAGCAAGTGTCTAGTAAATACAGGTGCGGTGAGTGAGAACATGGATTGAGATATTACCTGGGTAATAGAACAAAAGAAAGACAGGACAAATTGGTTGTCAGGCTTTGCTAGCGGAAGTATTCAAGTTAATGAAATATTTTTTTGGTAACAGGGCGTTACATTGCTCTAAGAATGCCCAAACTGAGCATGACTTTACAGTCTTCTGGTTTGATTGTGGAGGCAGAGTAGGATTGTGGAATTTTTCAGGACCTTTGTGAACATCAGTTATCACTCTCCTGGTGGAGCTCTGAAGTGTCATTTGCAGATAGTTCTGCTAGGTAAACTGAAAAGTGGGAGTTAATTATCAAAAAACTAGGTCACTGCTCTCTGAGAGCTTACCAACTTAGGTGACCACAGTAGACCCATTCATTCAGGATGTGTAAGCCCTGGGCTTCAGATTCGACGCCAATGGTGTGGACTCATTGTTTAAGAAAGGAAGATGTATTCTCTTAAGATACCTTCAATTTCTGACCTGGTACCATAGGTAAGATGGCACAAAATGGATGAGTAAGCATGGCCTGTAACTTTGGAATAGAGTAGCCTATTTGCAGAGCGAAGTAGCCCACACAGAGGTAGCAGAGATATATTCCTGATCTCTGAACCGCTGTGCTCTACCCTTGTGATCTCTAAACATTTTTTGATCACCTACCCTATCATGCTTTTTTTTTAGCATGCACATCTGATGTATGTGTGTTTGTGCTTATTAATTATATGTGTATTTTCTAATAAAACATAATGTGCTTATAAAACAATTAAAAATTTTTTCTTTTTTAAAATTTTTTCTTTTCTTTCTTTCTTTAAGATTTTATTTATTCATTAGGGAGAGAGAGACAGAGAGAGAGAGAGAGAGCATGAACGTGGGGGAGAGGCAGAGCGAGAAGCTGACTCCTGGCTGGGCTCAGAGCCCGACGTGGGACTCTATCCCATGACCTGGAGATCATAACCTGAGCCGAAGGTAGACGCTTAACCATCTGAGCCACCCAGGCACCCCTAAAATAGAAATTTTTAAAGATAAGGTAAAAATAAATATAAATAGGTATTTAATGGCTTCTTTTTTAAAGATTTTTATCTACTAGAGAGGAAGAGAGAGCACGCACATGCATAAGCATGTGGAGGGGTAGAAGGAGAGAAAGACTCCCCACTGAGCACGGAGTCCAATGTGGGGATCAATCCTAGGACCCTGAGACCATGACATGAGCCAAAGTCAGATGCTTAATGGACTGAATCAACCAGATGCCCCTGATGGTTTCTTCCTGTACAGAGCAGGGTGGGAAAACCCATACTGTAAATAATTTCAAGTTATCTCTGAAGTATGTTAATTATTCCTCACTTTCAATCCCAATCCCATCTATCTACCTATTCTGTTCCCTAAATATTAAATCATAGATTTAACCTTCAATAAAACACATTCAGAAATATGGAAAAGAAAGAGAAGAATAAAATAGTTAATATACAGAAACACATACAACAGCAAGCAAGAAACCATGTGAAACTGCCACCATTTTCATTCCTAGAACTCATCACAGGGCTGTGGCTAGTTGGTATCAATAACTTCCTTCTTCCATTACACATTCCATGCTTCTGTTTCCATCAGCCAGGATCTCTGCTGGGTTCATTACCTGAAGGTCTTCAGGGGCTCTTTCCTTTATTGCATGATGTAGTTTTCAGTTTACTTTTACTATTAGAAATGATGTCATTAAGAGCAATCAGAGAGAATTCCCTGGGTTTCAGAAATTGTCCTCCCTGTTCACATTTGCAGGCACCAGTCCAATTTCTCTTGATAATCCAGATCAGCTACACAGCAGAGCAAATCCCTTCTTTGCCTGTTGATTTAGTGGTATGAGGAACTCACTGTGATCTGATAGCAGTCTCAAACTCCAGTGCCATGGGACCATTGCTGTAAGGACTTCTCTCTTAGAAACCAAGACCTCCAAACAGCAGAACTTAAAGTTGTAGGGATGAATGCAAAAACACTGCAAGTGGGTATTTGGTATAATAATGAGGGAGCCATTCCCATTTCTACCTGCTGATGCCTACACTCCATGTTTTCTAGCTATGGGAGAAACAGCACCATTTATTGTTACCTGATCAACAGTTTATACTAAATCTTGTGATAAAATTTAATATTCATGTTGTTTGCTGTAGTATATAAAAACTCAACTGATTCTAATATAGTCATTGATCCTGTGACTTCGACAAGTTCATTAGGTCTCGTAGTTGTTTTATAGATTGTTAGGAATTTCTATTGAAACAATTACAAATCTGCAAAGAGAGAGTGTTTACTTCTTCTTTCCTGATCACTATTCTTTCGTATTTCTTCTTTCTTTCTTTGTCAGTATGCAGTGACCAAGACCTCTAGCCCAATGTCGGGGGTCATGGTAAGAGTGAGCAGCCTCTGGGGGAGTGCACTGCTTACCTGGCTCTGGTGTCTCAGCTCAGAGAAGGGGGCTGGGACCCAGACCTGAGAGGAGGGTGGGTGCTGACTGGCTGGTGCAGGTGTCTGCAAGGGTGGGTATAATGAATGTGGATCTGCAAGTGTTAAAGAAATTACAGGTTGTGGGCGCCTGGGTGGCTCAGTCATTAAGCGCCTGCGTTCAGCTCAGGTCATGATCCTGGAGTCCTGAAATCAAGTCCCACGTTGGGCTCTCTGCTCAGCGGGTAGCCTGCTTCTCCCTCTCCTTCTGCCCCTCCCCCCAATCTCCTTCTCTTTCTATCCCTGTTGCTCTCATTCTCACTCGAATAAATAAATAAAATCTTAAAAAAAAAAAAAAAAGAGGGGCGCCTGAGTGGCTCAGTTGGCTAAGTGACTACCTTCAGCTCAGGTCATGATCCTGGAGTTCCAGGATCAAGTCCTGCATCAAGCTCCCTGCTCAGTGGGGAGTCTGCATCTCTCTCTGACCCTCCCTCTTCTCATGTGCTTGCTCTCTCTCTCTCTCAAATAAATAAATAAAATCTTTTTAAATTTTTAAAATAATAAAAAAAGAAGTTACAGGAAGAAACTGCCATTATTATGGTGAAGAAACGTTGGTAGGGTGGTACTCACAGGAACAGGAAGCCAACAGTGAGCAAACAGATACAAGTCAAATTTTTTCTTTCTCAACCTTCCAGTCTTTCTCTGGTGCCCCCTATTGGCAAAAAGAGCCTAACATGGAATCGGTTGGCAAAACAGATGTGGTTTACAGGGTCCCAGACCTAGCATCACAAGGCTGAGCATAGGAAGGTGGGTTTGGAACCAAGGGGCAGTAGCTTACTAACAGGCACCCAAGAAGTACACCTTGAGTTTAGACCCGAGTATGTCTTCCCTTCCATCCCAGAGTAAGTCCCAAGAGTCATTTGAGCTTTCCCTCCATTTTGCTTTCCTAATTTGAGATTTGAGAAACACTGCCATGCTTCTGACTGACATGGTTTCACTCTGCCCTGAGATCTGTCTGCTACTGAGATGCTAGAGACTCAACCTCGTAGGTTTCAGGCAGTCGTAGGTTCCAGCCGACTGCCTGAAACCTCTTTCCTGTCAGCCCATCCAGCTTTCCTCCTGTATTCTTTCCCCACTTGCCCTGGCCCATTGTAACTTCCTTTTACAAAAGCATTTTATTCTTAGCCCTGCAAAATGGAAACTTTCTTTCCAGCATTTCCTGCGTGAAACAATAGGCTTGAGTCCAATGCGCTATTAACGCAGCGCTTTCACCTGTCCTGTCTTCCATAGTCCGGCATACACCAAGTGGCCACACACCTGGAAACTTCCGTTTATGAAGCCTGACATTTTCCAATAAGTAGAGAATTTCTCACAAGTAGAGAGAGGTATTCAGCCTCCAGACTGGCTGATTCTAAAGCTGTTACCTTTCCCATTTTCTACTCTGTCTCTCTTCTCTTCTTTTTAATACTAAAAGTAGTGACTCCATTTACATCATTTTATTTTCAAAGTGCTCTCACATATCTTGCAGTATGTGACAATCACAACTCCTCTGAAAAGTAGGACAGGTCATATTATTTTCTTAATGCTATGAGAGAAGTAACGTGGCTTAGGACATTTCTCAATAGAAAAAGGAAAACATTTCTAAAAGGAAACGTCCGCCAGTTGTCGATTCGCTCTCCATTTCAATGCACTCTTCATTAAGCTCATTTAAACAATTTTAAAAATTAATCTTGCATTTTTAACACCTGTGGTCTCCTTGACATCCACTGCCTGTGTACTATTGACCATCCTATACTCTAATAGTTTTATTTTCCGGGGAGTGGGGGTATGCGTGGGATATAAATGTCTTTACTGAGCTCTTCTAAATCTGAAACATATCAGATTCAGGCAAGATCATTATCAGCAAAGAACTTCTCTTAAAATCAGCAACTTTGTCCTCATCCCCCAAGCCACTGGGATATATAAAATAGTGAGAAGTTTTTATTGAATGTTGTCTGCACTATCTGCTTCTTTTTCTTTACAAACCTCACCTCACTGTAACCGTTCCTTTTAACATGTCAACTTGGCTTGGCCATGCAGACAGTCTTCTGGATGTTTTTGTGAAGGTGTTTTTTGGGATGCCACTAACATTTGAATCTGTAGACTTTGAGTATAGGAGATTATCCTCCATAATGCGGGTGGGCCTCATACAATCAGGTGAAGGCCTCAGTGAGACAGAGATTGCCCTCTCCTGTGATGGAAGGAATGCTACCAGGAGACGGCCTGTGGGTTCAAACTGCAACTCCTTCCTGAGTATCCAGCCTGTCGGCCTGCCCTATGATATTTTGGACTCCTCAAGCCTCCACAATCATGTGAGCCAATATTTTTTATATATCCCTGTTTCTTTGGAGGATCCTAATACACTCACTTAATCCTCACAATTGGTAGGTTTATTATCACGTTCTTCTATAGTGAAACTAAGGCTCAAAGAGACTACATAATTTTCCCAAGATCATATAGCTAATATATGGCAGGCCAGGATTTGAACCTGTGCTGCTTCCAAAGTCAATACTCTTTAACTATTACGATATATATTTGTTCTACAATGCTATGCTAAGCTATGCTATCCTATATATTACAATACAAAATCAAATCATCCTCACCAGAACCTGGAAATGTATCCAAAGATCCAGTGGCACCTTACCTTCTAGAATAGTTTTTGAGTTACATGGTATAACCCACATGCTTTCTGTTGTGAAGTGATTAAATAGTAATATCAGAGCTCCTGTTGCCTGGAAAATGTTTAATAGTGTTGCTCAGGAAATGCCACAACACTTGACTAATGGGAGATCCATTTTCAGTTTGGATTCCAAGCGGAGAGGAACTAACTCCCCATTTCATCTTATAGTTCCCTTTTTAAGTGTGCTTCCATAAACATTATTCACAAGTTATAGTGATGGTAGAGCTATAATGTTGTATGTTCCTTGCATCAAAAACAGTATTTTAGTAGAGGGAAGAAAAGTACTCCTCTTTTTCTAAATGTTGGAAGGAAATTACAAGGCAAAGAAGAAAAAGTTGGTGTTGAAACTCGAATACTCCATATAACCAGGCATCTAGGGATTAAAAAGAAAAAGAAATTGACCTGATCTACTGGGTCATTTTCTTTGATTCAGTTCTTATCACTAGAACCTGATTTCCACTGGCAGTGGGTAAAGAAAGGGCAAGAAACCCCAGGAACAATACCTGCTCTCCTAACCACGGAGAACATCGTCTTCTCTCAGCTTTGATCTCAGATGTCTATGTCAGCTCCACTGCCAATCCAGGAACCTGCTGATTTCCATAAAACACCCTAACAGGAACCAGAAAGATGGACTGAAATCAAAAGCTTCTGTCAAATAGAAAAGGCAAATCAACAGAAAAGTGTGAGGCTGGAAAGGCATAAAAAGCATAGAGGATTATCACAGAAGGGTGTAATCCTTTTGTTCTTCCAGAGACAAAAAATGAATGGATCAACGAGCCTGCTTTATCAGGCCAGTAGGAGCCAGGATTTCAGGGCTGTGCATATTCTACAGTGTCATGTGGCCATCTGTTCTCAGCCTCTGAAAATTGGGACTTCCTTGAGAAAACATTAATTTTTACACCATCCTAAGAAGTGTTTCTTGCAAAATAGGTTAAAATTGGTTTGGGATAAAGAAGGCACACTTACGGGAGTGATGAATGCCTCCCCAGGGAGCTCTCAGGGAAGCTGGCTCTGAGCCATGGGAACTGGTATTAGGTCGGGTCAGAATCTGTCTTCACTAATGATCTGGAAGAGGGAGTGAATGGCTCATTAATGAAATCCACAGATGAAGTGGAATGACTGACCGGATGCAAGAAAGCAAAGAAATTAGTGATGTTAGTAACACGAAAGGCATCTTACAGAAATGCTCACTCATCCTTTAAACAGAAAATCACCATCACAACTAGTCGCAAAAGCACCGCTGGCAGCAGAAGCCTGGAGGTGATGCCAGGAAGGAGGTTAGACAGGAGATGGGAGGTTGAACCAGCACAGTCAGAGTATCCTTCTGGAAAGACCTCGTGATGGCTGGCCAGTGTTCACGTGCTTCCCATGGCTCCTGCGACCAAGCCGGGGCCTCTGAAGTCCGGTCTGCTTCTGCCTGGTGGCCAGTCTGTCTTCCGACTTCTAGCTGTGGCTGGAAAAGATGACTCCAGATGGCCTTCCCATTGTCACTCTCTGCAAGGAGAAGTTGACAGTGACCAACACGTAGCTGCTTGGGGGCCAGTATCTAGGCCAAGGCCAGAGATGTGGGTCCAGCATCAGTGTGGAAGGTTGTTCCAGTTTGGATCAGAAGTGTTGTCTTCAACTCTGGCTCATACCTCCATTCTAAAGTGGGTGTGCGTTCTATTTACAGTCCTGCTAGCCTGTGGCATCTGCTGCCTCTGTCACTTCATGGCTTGGTCACTGGATCCGCCAAGGCTTTCAAGGCTGTAGCAATTGGAGTTCATTTTCCTGGCATCTGTGTGCAACCCTTCATTGTCCTGTCACCATCTGAGGCACTGCATGGGACTGAAGAATAGAGTGTCCACCTGTGGAAATCGACGATTGTGAAAGGCCTGGTTTCAATTCTCTGTTTCCTCCATCTCAGAAGAATCCAACTCTCCCCTCAGGGTCTGGTGGCATTCCTCCCAGCCCCTCTCGCCTTTGCCATCTTGAGTGTGAGCTTAACACAGGCTTCTAGCCTTGCCCTGAGGTAAAGGGAGCTCAGGCACCCTGGACTAATAAGGCTTTTTCCGTCTTTACTGATAGTCCTGTCCCTTGTAGGACAATAAGACACAGCAAGTTTCTCTATCATATCACAACATTATATAAGTTAACCTCAATTAGGATTTTATAGGTGGTTTCCTCATGAGATCCAAAAAGTTCATTAAAAGAGACTTTTCCAACATTATTTTTTAGGACATCCAGAGACTTTAGGTTTATAGTTATTTATTATTTGGAATAGTTACAGATCACTGGATGAATCTGGGAGTAAACTATTATATGATTGTTAGATTACCAAAGAAGCAGCAGCAAAGGTGGACAGAATTGTCACAATTCCATGCATTTCAAATCAGAAAGTGTCCACTGGGCAGTGGTACTGGATGGGGGAATCCTGAATCTAGACTTCTCCAGAGTTCAGGTTAATTGGTTACTGTTCTGTTAAAAAACTGCCATGGGGAACCAAAATCCCACCGGTAGCCCCTCACATCACACTAGTCTAGATCTCCTTACCCTGAATCAGTCTTTAGGACACACAGTTGAAGATACATATCCTTTCTTGTCTTGTAACATAAAGAGACCCATGTTCAAGGTGCAGCCCTCTGAGAGCACAGTTTTGTGGACATTGCTCCGCATGAAGTTAGACAGTCTGGCCCAGTTCTGATGGACTTAACTGGGGACGAGCCTTCTGGTTTGAAGTCACTACTGGAGCCTGAACCGTTGTTTGTCCAATCGTGACTGGATAGCCTCATCCAGCTTTCAAGAGAAAAGAGCTGACATTTTCTCACCCCTGCAGTCTTTGCTTCTGCTGTTCCTGACTTGAAGCCTCTACTCTGGCCAAACTGGAGCCCCGCTCTTCTGATTCCCCCTCCAGGGGTCTCTCCCTTCTAGGCATGATAGCCGCTGCTGCTGAGACGACATTTAACGTCACCCTCAATTAACCTGACAGGATGCAGTCTCCCAAACCCGTCCTGGGACTGAGAGAAAAGAAGAGGCTTAGGGTGGGAAGCGGAAAAGGCTTTTATGTTCCTGGCCCTTTTGCAGGCAAATCTCTCAGAAAATTGCTGTTTTATTGTTTCCAGGCACTGAGCTCACATTATACCAACTAAAGCCTAGAAGGCTCTGTCAGCCCATCCATCAGCCTTTACAGGGTGAAGACCTCTGAGAAACATGGAAACCACTCAACAAGTTGGAAATGTTAATGACATGGTCCAAGTAAACACCTTCTAACTTCTTTCAGATAAAATGAACTCTGTTGCAACAGAAACAAACAGAAAGCTTGTGTGTGTACACAGGATAATGTCATAGCCAAATGCATGGGGAATTTCCCAAAGGAAATTAAGATGTAGTTCCTGTCAACCTTTCTCAGAAAGGTTTTTTCCTCTCTGGAGGTTGGACTCTAAGCAATCCAGAATCATTATAGTCTTTATTGAAGCAATGGGGTATTGAATATTTCCCCCATACAAATGGGTTTTATTACTTAATTACTTACTTTTTATTCATACATTTGAGTAACATTTGTTATCCAAAAAATATTGACAATATGCCTGAAGGATAAGGAAGGAATCCTGCCAGCTTGTTCAATCCTGTTTTAAGAATATATTAAGTTGGGGCACCTGGGTGGCTCAGTGGGTTAAGCCTCTGCCTTCGGCTCTGGTCTTGATCTCAGGGTCCTGGGATCCAGCCCCACGGCAGGCTCTCTGCACAGCAGGGAGCCTGCTTCGCCCTCTCTTTCTGCCTGCCTCTCTGCCTACTTGTGATCTCTCTCTCTCTGTGTCAAATAAATAAATAAAATCTTTTAAAAAAAGAATATATTAGATATATTTCATAAAATCCCTAATGGATTATAAACTGTTATTTTACTGAATTATATTAATCACTGTAAGAGGTGGGGTTGACAGATAAAGCAAATAAAAATACAGGACACCCAGTTAATTTTGACTTTCAGATGAAAAAGAAATACTTTTTAGTATAGTAAATACTGCATGGGGCATATCTATAGTAAAACATTTTATCTGAAATATGAATTTAAATGGCCACACTGTATTTTATCTGGCAATCCTACCAAGGGACCAATTTCACCTGAAATGCTTCTAGTGTATGTTTTGCATCAGTTTGCCTCAAATACCTTGGCTTGCCCTTTAGAAACTAAGCACTCCTTGACAACTGATCTAACAACTTGGATGTCAGCAAGGAACATATTTAGGAAGAAGCTAAAAAAGAGAGAAAGTTGACTATTTTGTCACTGCTTTTTCCAGGTTGTCACAGACTATTTGGTGCTCTCTATTCTTTATTCTACTTTTGAAATAATGCACCTCATAGGTTTTTTTTTTTTTTTTTCTAGAAGGACTTTTTGACCATGGTAAATTTCTTAATCATCCTAAAATAGAAACATAGACACACATGGGGCAAAACAATATGAAAAACAAAAATTTCACGCTTTTTGAATTTGTAATTGGGTCTGAAAAGTTGTTGCTTTTTTTTTAAACTAAGATTTCTAAATTAGGCAAATTACAGTATTTCATTTAATGTTAAGGAGGGTATCTTGAATTTTATCTTTTTTTAAAGATTTTATTTATTTATTTGAGCAAGAAATATAGATAGTAAGGGAGAGCATATGTGGAGAGAAGAAAGAAAAGCAGGCTCCCTGCTAAGCAGGGAGCCTCATGTCGAGACTTGATCCCAGGACCCTGGGATCATGACCTGAGCTGAAGACAGACGCTTAATGACTAAACCACCCAGGGGCCCTGACTTTTATCTTTAAATGCTTTTACAACTCTTATTTTATTTTAATTTTAGTATAGTTACCATACAGTATTATATTATTTTCAGGTATATAATATAGTGGTTCAACAATTCCAGAATGTTTTATTTTTATTTTATTTTTTGAGGCAGGGAGGGGGCAGAGGGAGAGAGAGAATCCCGGGGGGAGCCTGTCACAGTGATCGATCCTAGGACTCTGAGATCATGACCTGAGCTGAAATCAAGAATCAGGCACTTAACCAACTAAGACACCCAAGCACCCTGAGAATGATTTTATAATTCTTATTAAGAAGTTTTTCAAATATTGTCTTTATCCTAATAAATTGGTATTTCTAGTTTTCTACTGAGAAGAAAATAACTTTTTTTTGACTTATAAAAATTATTATTTTTAAGACCATCTTCCAACATCTTTTTGAGAGTATTATGTTTGTTGAATTAAATTTGTGGTAGATGGGGCTGTATCACTCTTGATTAAAGTTGATCAAGAGTAACTAGGTATAAAAGATCCTAAAACTTAAAATAAAAATAGCATTCAATGACTTTTTTTTTTTTACTAGTTCCAATTATCCACCAAAAATAGTGGCCCTCTAAGTGATTCTTAAGGGAAAGATGTATGTATTTGTCATTTTAAAGTCTCCCCATTATCAACAAATATTACTTATGGTAGAAACTCCTTCAAAAATTCAGTTTGACCATAAGAGACTCTTAATCTCACAAAACAAACTGAGGGTTGCTGGGGGGAGGGGGGTAGGGAGAGGATGGTGGGGTTATGGACATTGGGGAGGGTATGTGCTATGGTAAGTGCTGTGAAGTGTGTAAACCTGGCGATTCACAGACCCGTACCCCTGGTGCTAATAATACATTATATGTTAATAAAAAAATTAAAAAATTAAAAAAAAATTTCAGTTTGAGTTAATTCTCAATAATATATTTCATTTATTCATAAATTAGATTGAGCTTTCTATAAAAATGACATTTTTAGGGGCACCTAAATGGCTCAGTTGATTAAACGTCTGCCTTCGTCTTGGGTCATGATCCCAGAATCCTGAGATCCAGCCCCACATCGGGCTCCTTGCTCAGCAGGAAGCCTGCTTCTCCTTCTCCCTTTGCCTGACACTCCCTGTTCTTGTGCTCTCTCTCTCTCAGCCAAATAAATACACAAAATCTTTTTTAAAATGACATTTTTATAAATCATAATTGGTTAAATATAATTTTTCATATGGCACAGCTAAATAATTATTTTTAAAACTAACTTTATTGAGATATTTTATACGCTATAACATGTACCTATTTTAAGAATATAGTCTCTTCAGTAAATGATGTTGGGAAAACAGGACAGCCACATGCAAAAGAATGAACTTGGCTCACTGTCTTATACCTTACGTAAAAATTAATCCAAAATGTATTGAATGTAAGAACTTGAAACGATTAAACTCCTAGAAGAAAACATAGAGGTGAGCTCTTTGACATCAGTCATGGCAATGATTTTTTGAATTTGACACCCAAAGCAAAAATAAGCAAATGGAACTACATCAAAGTAAAAAGCTTCTGGACAAAGGAAGGAAACCATTAACAAAACGAAAAGACAAACCTACCAAATGGGAAAGGATATTTGTCAATGATATATCTGATAAGGGGCTAATATTAAAAATATATAAAGAAGTCATATGACTCAGTAGCAAAAAAACAGTCTGAAAAATGGCCTGAGGTTCTGAATATATATATTTTTCAAAGAAGGCATACAGATGGCCAACAAGTATATGAAAAAATACTCAACACCACTACTCATCAGAGAAATGGAAATCAAAACCACAATGAGATACCACCTCACACCTGTTAGAATGGCAGCTGTGCACACACGCTTGAAATAACACATGTTGGGGAAGATGTGGAGAAAAGGAAATCCTCACATACTGCTGTAGGAATGTAATTTGGTGCAGACACTATAGTAAATGGTGTGGAGGTTCTTCAAAAAATTAAAATTAGAACTGCCTTTTGACCCAACAAATCTACTTCTGGATGTGTATCTGAAGTAAACAGACACACTAATTCAAAAAGATATATGTACCCCTATGTTTATTGCAGCATTATTTATGATAACCAAATATAGAACAAACCAAGGGTACATTGATGGATGAATGGATTTTAAAGAGGTGATATGTACATATACAATGGAATATTATTCTGCCATAAAAAAGAATGAGAGCTTGCCATTTGCAGCAACATGATGAGCCTTGAGGGCATTATGTTATGTGAAATATGTCAGAGAAAGACAAATGCCTTAGGAAATCACTTATATGGAGAATTAAAAAAAATAAACAAGTTCATAAGTACAGAGAAAAGATTCGTGGCTGCCATTGGTGGGGGTGGGAGGAGTGAGTGAAATGGGTGAATGCAGTCAAAAGATACAGACTTCCAGTTATAAATGAGTCATGGGGATGTCATGTATAGTATGGTGACGATCTTTAATACTATATTGCATATTTGAAAGTTGCTAAGAGAGTATATCTTAAAAGTTCTCATTACAAGAAAAAAATTCCGTATTTATGTATGATTATGGGTGTTAACCAGACTTATTGTGGTAATATTTCACAATATATACAAATTTCAAGTCATTATGTTGTATGTCTGAAACTAATATAATGTTGTATGTCCATCATACTTCATTTAAAAAACAGAGTACAGATTAAAGACAAATGTACACATCAATGTAACTACCATTACAATCAAGATACAAAACCTTTTCTTTAAGTTAAAAATTTCCTTCGGCCCCTTTCCAGTGAATCCCTACTTCCCACTTCCCTGCCTAGGCAACCACTGATTTACTTCCAGTCATCTATAGGTGAGGTTTTTTATTTCTAACATTTTATATAAATTGAATAATAAAATATGTACTTTTTGTGTCTAGCTTCTTTTACCCAGAGTAATATGTTTGATATTTACCCACACTGCTCCTTTTTATTACTGGATGTATTTTATGAACACACCATAATTTTGTTTACACACTAACCTATTGATAGACCTTTAGATTGCTTCCAGTTTGGGTCTCTATGGAGCCACTATAAATACCTGTGTACAGATACTGCTGTGACTACATATTTTCATTTCAGTTAGGTAAATACCTAGGAGTGGAATTGCTCAGTCATATTTTTCATAAGAAACTGTCAAATTCATGGCACCTGGGTGGCTCAGTGGTTAAGCATCTGCCTTCAGCTCAGGTCATGATCCCAGGGTCCTGGGATCCAGACCCACATCAGGCTCCCTGCTCAGTGGGAAGCCTACTTGTGTTCCCTGCTTGTGTTCCCTCTCTCACTGTCTCTCCCTCTCTCTGTCAAATAAATAAATAACATCTTTAAAAAAAAGAAAAACTGTCAAACTACTTTCCAAAATGTGTACCATTTTACATTTCCCATAAGCAATACTTGAGTTTCGTGTGCCCTCTATCCTTGCCACACCTGACAGAAAATGCTTTAATTTCAGCCCTTCTAGTGAGTGTATTGTGGTACCTCATCATCATTTTAATTTGTGTTTTCTAATGACCCTGTGATTTTAAGTACTTCTCCATGTGATTACTGTCCATTCTTAAACTTTCTTTTTTGAAGTATGTGTTAAATTGTTTTTCTGATTTTAATTGGATTGACTGTCTTATTATTATCACTTCCTTACATATTTTATAAAGGAGTACTTAGTCATATATGTTTAAAATGTTTTCTTCCAGTTTGTAACTGTACTTTTAATTTTTAAACATCTTCCAAAGATCAGATGTTCTTAACTTTTAGAAAGTCTAATTTATCATTTTTTTTCTTTTATGATTCATGTTTTTGGGTTCTAAGAGATTGCTACATAACCCAAGGTCACAAAGATTTTCCCTTTTGTTTTCTTCTAGACTTTATAATTTAAGCTTTATGTTTAGGCCTATGATCCACTTGAAATTAATTTTAGCATATGATCTAAAGTAAGGGTTGAGGTTCATTTTCCTTCCCAATGGACCTTCCAGTATTGTTTGCTGAAAAACTATCTTTTCCCATTGAATTACCTTAGCACCTTTGTCAAAGATCAGTTGACCTTTTATGTGGATCTGTTTCTGTACTCTATTTTGTTCCATGAGCTATGTATTTATCTATAGGCCAATATAACACTACATCTTTGTAACTGTTGGTTTATGATGTTTTGAATTCAGATGGTAGAATTCCTACAATTTGATTTATCTTTTTCAAAACGATTTGATTTTTCTAAGTCCTTTATATTTCCATGTAAATTTTAGAATCAGTTTGTCAAATCCTACTCTCTAGCCACCCCCACTACAACCCACAAAAAAATCTTCTTCTGGTAGTTTGATTGGAATTATGTTGAATCTATTGATCAGTTTATGGAAAATTAATATCTTAGCTATCTTGAATCTACCAATCTGTGAGCATGACATACATCTCCATTTATTTAAGTCTTTAATTTTTCTTAGCAATGTTTTCTAGGTTTTGTTTTGGTTTTTTGTTTTTTGGGTTTTTTTGGTTAGTTTGTTTGTTTCTAGTTTTTTTGTTTTACAGATCTGGAATATATTGTGTTGAATTTAACCCGAGTATTTTATGGTTTTTGATATCACTGAAACATATTTTTCTTCTTAATTTACTTTCTCAGTTTTTTATTGCTAGTATTTAGAAATAATTTTTTTAATGTGGCTATAAATAAATTTGCTATTTTTGCATCTGTGTACATGTGGGATTTTGATCACTGTTTTTTTCCCCATGTTCTATCTTTGTCTGATTTTGGTAATAGCATAATTCTAGACTTAGAGAAGAGTTGACAAGTGTTCCTTACTCCTGTTTGCTGGAAGATTTTTTACAATGTTACTATTCTGTCTTCCATAAGTATTTGATAGAGTGCACTTGTAAAGTTCTCGGGGCCTAGAATTTTCTTTATGGAAATGTTTTTAAAAATAAATTCAATTCAACTAATTGTGGTTATTTTAATCTACTTTGTTGATTTCTGCTATTGTCTTTATTATTTCTTTCTATCTACTAACTTAGGGATTAATTTGCTTATGGATTTGGCTGAGAAATTCTTAGGGCAGGAGAGCAGGAACAAGCTGAGTCTTCATTTGGGGAGATTTCTAAAGGCAAGGATTACTGCAGGCAAGATGAGGTTCGGCGTGAAGGAAATGTTATGTGAATCACAAGACATCCCGAGATTGCAACTGTATAACTAATAAAGGTGGTAGTAGTTCTAAGAACCACCCTTTAGCTATCCTCTGACTAGTCCAGACGTTGGCCACAAAAAAACATTTGTATGCATATCTGCACTGCTGTCATCATCTAGAGATGATTTTATCATCTCAAAATAAAACTATGGTGATAGAACAAAATCTGGCCTTGTTTTTCCTTTTGCCAAATGACGGGACCTGCATGGCAGCACTTAAAACTCTGGAAATCCACACTACACAATTGTTATACCTATGAAGAATAAGAGCAGAGGGGTGATGGGGTGATTAGCCTTTGGAGAATGCTTTGAAGATATCATCTCAAACTAGTGAACCCAAGCCACAAACACTTCTCCCAGTGTCTCTTTGGGCTCACCTTGGAGATCTGGACACATCTCCTTTCGTTTAGAGGTGGATTGTCCTACCTGATCACACATTGTTAGCAATGGCACAGATACTGCCTGGATTAGCTAACAGGAGATCAAAAGCTACTATCTTTTAGCACAGAAGTATTTCTTACAACTTTGGCCAAGGTTAAATAATATATTTACGACAACTTTTCCAGTTGTGTCACCCCCCACTGTAGGATGATGTGCCTCAAAGTCGGTTAATCTTGAGTATAGTTTCTTCATTTTGTAAATTACTTCTTCATTTTGTAAATTACTTGATACACTCTTCAGTGAGATATGGGTCCTAGAAGGTAAAGGAATCTGGGACATATCAAAGTCTCCCAGAATTTCCCCATAGTCATAAATCAGATTGGTGTGTGGTAAACAAGTAAAGGCTTAGTGTCCACATAAGAAATAACACTCTAGAAGAATATGGGGACTACCGGGGTTATAGGTTCTGTTTTTAAAGATAGAAATTTGTCAGTTGCAATCTATTGATAAGGAGAGTTCTTAGTAAATTTGAAAAACTCCCTGAGGATAACAAGTGAAGAAAAGACAGTCCCAATATTTATTCCAGATGAATTACTTCTGTGTTGTCCCTGGCCCCAGAGATAGTACTGTAATTATTTTTGCAGTATTTTGCTGTTTGGTGTCAGGGTCCAGTATTTATCTGATTGGAAGGTAGGGTTAATAATAGGGGAGTCAGCAGTGTTTGAGGGCAGTTAGAGATGCCTATCACTGGGGTATTTGATTGATTTTGAGGGACATGAATGAACATAGTAGTAGGGTTTATTATCAACAGTACTAGCACTTATAGCTATAAGGAAACTGTGAGTTTGCCCTTAATAGTTAATGGTAATTCTAGTAAGTTTAGGAGAGAGAGAGAAAAAAAAGTCAAGTGCCACTTTACTTGATTTGCAAGGCCTTGTTTCATTTTGTCCTAAGAACATCTCAAAACGTTTGGCCAAATCTGCCGGTATATTAAGGAAACAATTTCCAACTCAAAGAAATCCACTAGCTAAATTCTAGTTCTAGCTTAAGGAAGGCCATGCACAAAAATGAGGGGAATGCAGCAGAAGCAATTGCCTGTGGATCTATATAGAACTTTGTCAGAAGGAACTGAAAAGATACTGTTCAAAATCTCCTATAGATTTACCCTTTCTTTGTTTAGAAACTAGATCCATTCAATTCAGACTTTGTTGGAAGTGCAACGGGTATGGCCCCAGGAAATAAGCCTTGTCTCACGCGTCTCACGTCTTATGCTCTCTCTTCTGTTCAGAGGAATCAGGAATAGCCAGATCCTTTCCTGAGCCTTTCTACTCAACGTTTTAGAGCCAGACTTTAGCATCTGAAGAACTTACTGTTCTAGCTAGTTTAGTTCAGGTAGGCTGGGATTCTTAGTTCCTAGTAGTATTATAGGTTCTTGGTAAATATTTGTCCTTTTTTTCTCAGGACTTGGAAAAATCCGTTTGCTTACAATCTACCTGTTTCTCATTCTATTTTGGTGGACTTATATATATTTTTTAAAGATTTTATTTGTTTATTTGACAGACAAAGATCACAAGTAGGCAGAGAGGCAGGCAGAGAGAGAGAGGAGGAAGCAGGCTCCCCGCCAAGCAGAGAGCCCGAGGCGGGGCTCGATCCCAGGACCCCGGGACCATGACCCGAGCAAAGGCAGAGGCTTTAACCCACTGAGCCACCCAGGTGCCCCGGTGGACTTATTTTTTGAAGAACTTGTCCTTTGGGGATGGGAGCAGAGCAGAAGGATGTGTCAGGATGGAGGGCTTTGGGGGAAAGAGAAGAGGATCCTGAAGAGAGTGGGCAAGAGGAGGAGTTGGTGTCTAGAGCAATATTCAAAGGAAGTGGAGTTCAGGTGGGGTGTAGGACTGAAATGTTTTCAGTTTTTCCACACTTTTCATTAGCTTTGGACCAGAACAACAACAACAAAAATCCTTTCATGAAGTCAGAATTTTGGTTAGAAGTTTCTTACCATGAAAAAAATGGCCAAGCATTGAGTGTTAGGAATTTTGCCTTTTTGCCCTAAGTTATCTCTAAGATAGATACTTTCATCATATTAAAAGTTCACCAACATGGCCACTTCACATTCCAAATTATTTTTAGTGAAATCACACTGTTTTGTAAGATATGCACAAGAATTTGAGTCAGAATGAGAATACATAGCAGATGAAGACATTTGGTGTGGGAGGTGTGACGATGGTATGAATTGCCCCCACAAGTGTGGTGAAGAGAAGCACAGGTGTTGCTTTAACACCGCTTATCTTGGCCCCTCTCAGAATCTCTGACTTCAGATCTGACAATGGTCAGCCTCCAGTAGACGGAGTTTTTGGAAATTCCATCTCCAAACTCTGGAGCCCAAAGATAGGACAGAAGGAAAGATAGAACTTGTAAGGTTTCCAGATGGTGACCCAAAGCACAGTTTGTTTTTTGGAGAGCCACTGCCTGACAAGAGTTTAAAATTGTCGGTCTTCATGGTCATTATTGGAAAAGAGTAAGTGATGTGCCCATCATTGATTTTGTGGTGGGACTTGAGCCAAAGGGCTTGTAAGGGTCCTCCCTTTGAGTACCATGTCTGTGCTGCTGCTGCTAACATGTAATGTGGTCAGCTTAGGTTTTAGGGCTGGACTAGAGTAGAGCTGGCAAGCCTCTGGCACTTATTATTACCACAGTCCTTTCCCTGGCCAGTGGAATGCATTACCGATCAATCACAATAATTTGTTTTCTGCTCTGTACAGTGTTCCAGATTACCACTATTAGTAGATATAGTATCAGCTAAATTGAGCATCTGTTATGTGCCAGAAACTCTTCTAAGCACTGCAGAAATTAAGTCCTGTAATCCTCACCTGAGTGCTTTTTAGAGATTCTATAAGCCTGCCCAAGGTCACACAGCTAGGAAATGCCAGGTCTAGGATTCAGTCCTCAGCAGTCTGGCTGGAGAATTGCATGTTTCATACTGTGCTGTCAGACCCCTGGTCAGAGGCAGCACACACACTGTAACTAGAGCTGATATTATGAGTGTGCACTGTAACATAGCTTGTGAAAATATTGAAATGCTTTCATAAGTATTGGCAGATATTGTCCCTCTGCTGCCTTCACCTGGCCCTTCCCTTGGGACCTCCTCTCCTAACTCCTAACAAAAGACTTACTGTCCAGCCCAGAGAAGAGCTTCCAGAAGCCATCTCAAGGATGAAGGCTCGTTCTGGTTGGTCTGTGTTGGCCAGTGCCCATGCTTCATGAGTCACTAAATATGGAGTTTAAAATATCATCTCCAGATGTGACACTTCTAGATCTTGGCTCTAGCAATAAACAGTATCAATATTATGTACACACAATCTTATTTAATGTAACATTCATTCACACTTCATACTGTAATAAAACTATATCAAAATATAGAAACAAATACTTTAAAAAGTAAACACATGACAATACTTTTTTTTAAAAAGATTTTTATTTATTTATTTGACAGACAGAGATCACAAGTAGGCAGAGAGAGAGAGAGAGAGAGAGGAGGAAGCAGGCTCCCCGCTGAGCAGAGAGCCCAATGCGGGCCTCGATCCCAGGACCCTGAGATCATGACCTGAGCTGAAGGCAGAGGCTTTAACCCACTGAGCCACCCAGGCACCCGACAATACTTTTTAAATGAACTCTTTTACTATGTTTTTCTAAGCTCCTTTTCTCATCACTAGCCAAAGTTCATTTTCCACTGATGATAATCATGCTAATGTTGCTTTCCCAGTCACTTTTCAAGATGATAAAATTAGACTTTCTGCTTAATTTTTTTTGTACCAACCATCTGATTCCAAATTTCTCAGTGGAATGAAATTTCATGTGTATGACCATTATCTCCCAGGTAGAACAATTCTCCTATCCATCTCTGAGCTGTGTCTTACTCCTTCTGAGAAGCTGCCAGTCATCTTTGAGATGCTCCAGGACCAGAGTCCCCGAACAGAGGTGGCAGGTCAGTGGAGGTATGTGAGGTCTGGAGTCCATTCCGCTGTCACCTGTCTGCACAAATCCCGTTCTGCTCCAAGATTCCATTTCATTCCAGGACTCTGGTTCTCTGGCTCCTGTCTGTGAATAACCACTGGCATTTCCTCCCGTGAACTCTGGCGGCTGACCCATTCTCTGTCTCCATTCCTCTATTCCTGTCTCTGCTGCAGGCTCCACCTTGTGGCAGCTCTTGTCACCGACCCACCCAAGCCTGGACTTCATTTTGGCTAAGCGCCGTGGGACAGAACTGGCTTTCTCTGAGCGAGTTTTCTTCTGAGATGTAATTTAGGTACTAGATGCCTTCCACGGAGTTCAAACTGTTCAAGTCACAGCTGGGCCCACAGCTTGGTAAATTGAATTTGAAAAGGACCAAGTTCATTCTGACTTTCAAGCAACATTGTTATGTGAGAACCGCTTAACAATAGAAAAACAACAAAAAATGTTTATTAGGAATTGTTCTTCATTCACACTTGAATAGTAAAAAGAAATGATCTTAAATTGTAGCTAAATGATGTTAAATAAAAGAAAAATTAAGGGAAGAGAAACTTAAGAGAGTAAGAGACCCGAGACTTTCCTTCTTTGGAGATTTCGGAGTATTTGCAGTAATTTTAGGCAAGGCAGTCTGGAGGAAGAGCACTGACCTTGGAAGTTTCCTTTCAAAAGGAAAGCAGGTGAAGTGGTTCTAAGTCAGAAATCAGAATTAACATCACTCAGGAGAAGTGACAATGTAGAAAGTGAATCCTATAACTAGAGGAAACAGGTGTATACCTCCAGAGTGTGAATTTATTCACTTTCACTCAGAAATTTATAAAATTCTACAAATGTGTTACTTTCTATTTTTTAAGCATTGGAGATAATTACAATGTATATTGTAATAGAAAAAGAAAACAGTGAATTTCCCTCCTGCCACAAGGAAGTCCTAAACATCCAGCTTCTGGAAGTCCTGTCTTCTATCCATTTATGAATGCATTCAAATACTTACGTATTCCATCAAGGAACAAATATTTGATTTGTTATTGTGTGCGGGCAATCTGCTAAGCTCCAGGGGCAGACAGAAGAGTGCTGCTCCTGATTTTGGTAATTTAAAGCCAGTGAAAAAGGTTTCCAATAGTAAAGCATTTATAAAGCAGAAAAATATTTGTGAAGTCCTAGCCTTCCTACTATAAGTCAGTTGTATTATTTAAACCTTCATAGTTCATTGTTGGAGGTGACCTGTACCAACTGTGTTTACCAAGTTTATTCATATCACTTACTCTTTACACTTCTCTTACATACACCATTTTAGGAAGAAAGCACAAGAGAAAGGTTTTCTCTTCCCATTGTCTGTTTACTTGCAAACCATATTGCTGTTTTGTTAGGATTCTTTAAGGAGGAACTGACTGGAAAAGCAGAGTGTATGTTAGTACTAACCCCTTTGTTGCCTCTCATTCTTTTTAAAACATGTGTGTATGTGTGTGTGTTGTATGCAGTATGACACAACACACCTACAATATGTGCATAAAGCATCATTGTAAAGCCTAATGACTAATTCCTAATTTGTCCTCTTCCCAGACAATTCAATGATTTCTGAACACTTCAAGTCCATGGAGCCCCCCTTAATTGACATGCTGTTGATGTCATGTATGTTTCTGTCCTTTTTAAAAAAAACTTCTCTGAGAGATAATTTATATACATCAAATTCACCTTTATAAGTGTAGTGTACAATTCAATAGATTGTAGTATATTCCCAGGATTGTGCAACCATCACCACAATATAATTTGAGAACATTTTCACTTCTTTAAATAGAAATCGTGTTGCCACTAATAGTCCTCCCCATTACCCCTCTCCCCAGCCCCTGGCAACCAGTAATCTACTTTCTGCCTCTACAGACCTGTAAGCACGCAGTTTCAACCAGATTTAATCACATATCACATTTACCATTTAAATTGCATTCTTCTTCTCCCTCTATACTTTCATCTGGAATCATTTTCATTCTGTTGGGAAACTAGTGTTAGCATTTCCTTTTGTACTGGTTTTCGAGTGATACACTCTTTCTGTTTTTGCTAGTCAAAGTCTTACTTTTCACCTTTGCTGAGATGATCCAGATCCCTGGAAGTTGGGCTGGAGTTAGAAGTGGTGGCCGACTTCCAGTTCCTCTTTATTTCTAGGGTGGCTTCCTCAGGGTCCCTGCTCAATGTAAAAGTTGGGTTACCAGAACACCTATCCTTGGCAGAACTTGGACTTCAAGAGTGTTTTATTCTTCCTGATGCTTCCAGGATCAATGCTCTGTTTAACCTCTCACTCATCCTTGAGGCCCAAAGGGCCCCAAATGTTGGGCTCACCCTTTGTCTTCTTCTCTTGGCCTGGCTCTTCCCTACTGTTAAGAATCTGATGTTATGAGGTAAATGTTGTTTATTTTTTTATTTTTATTTTTTTTAAAGATTTTATTTATTTATTTGACAGAGATCACAAGTAGGGAAAGAGACAGGCAGAGAGAGAGGAAGGGAAGCAGGCTCAGCATGCTGGGCTTGATCCCAGCACCCTGGGATCATGACCCGAACCGAAGGCAGAGGCTTTAACCCACTGAGCCACCCACGTGCCCCTGGTAAATGTTTAATCTGATTTCTCTTTATCTTCCAAAGGAGGATTGATTAGAATTGTCTAATTCCCTATTATAGGGAGGGAAAGTCTCTCACTTTCTTTTCCCTTATTTCTAATACCCATGATGTTCTTGTTCTCTCCAGAATACCAGTTCACTATCTCCTACCCTAGAATTAAAACAAACAGAGTAGAGGAGCTTAAGAGGAGGACCTGCAGCTTTAAAGGAAAGAAACCCAAAATGACCTTGAGGATCCTAGGAAAGGACTATCCTTGGAAAAGTAGGGTCTTTTCATCATCATCTTATTTTGTTTATTTTGTTTTTTGTTTTTTGTTTTTTGTTTTTGTTTTTGCTAGTCTGTTTTCACCATAAACTCACCATAAGCTTCACAAGGAAAATTTTTTTAAAAAGGTTTTTTAAAAGCAGATTGAAGAAAGGATAAGCATTCATGATTAAACAGCCAAAAAACTTTGCTAATAATTCTTTTGTAACTATAGGGAAATATGAAAAACTTCATATATGAAGTAATTGTTAAAAATTTATGTCATGTGAAGTTAAAATTCTGGAAAGAAATATTATTAAAGTTTTTTGTCTTGTTTTTTTGTTTGTTTGTTTGTTTGTTTGTTTTGTTTTGTTTTGTTTTTGAGAAGCAATTTGATCCTGGCAGTCCAATTACAAATTTCAGAACATCTGGATGACTCATTGACAACTGAGGCATTCTCTGACATGAGGAACCAAGAAGGTTTGTAGTCTCCATCCCACAACTGCAGTGAGACAGTGATGAGCAAAAAAATCTACAGCTGTCCAACCTAAATCTAGGTTAGGCTGATAGCCATATTCTCAGAATGAATGACTAAATGAGTGAATGAATGAATGAATGGCCAGGAATTGGGAAGCAGATATCTAAGAATTGTTTAAGAGTGGATTTTCCATAATGGAGAGAAATAGAAGTAGCAAGAAAATTACTGAGAAGAAAGAGACAGAAAAATCATCACCACTGTCACTGTCTTTAATCAAGGCTCTACTTTTACTGAGCAGATCTACTATGTATCAGGTACTCTTCAAAGCTCTTTACTCAGCTCAGATACTCTTCATACTTGCCCTCTGAGGTACTTTCAGAGTACCTCTTTGGAAACTGGAACTATGCACCGTGGTGATCTGGCAGAGAAGGGCCCAGTTCTCTGTGTGCACCTTGACTATAAACTGTTGGAAGCAAAATGGAGAATTACTTTAGAACAAGTATGGAGTACTTTGGTATTGGAGTACCAAAATTTTGCTACTTCCAGGGAACATAGATTAAATGGAACCCTCTTTCATTCATGAGCAAGTGATTTTCAATTTAAGGGCAGACAATAACACTCAGGATTAGTTTTAGTGATAATAAATTATAGCTAAAACTATAGTAGCCATCAGGGTACTTATTTGTGCCCAAATTATTGACTTTCTTTTTAAATGGTTCTTCCTAGTATTTTTCCTGAATTTTTCACATTTCGTAGGCATCTTATTCATAGCAAAGCTCGAATATGGCAATTTAATCCTTGTGTGGTAATTTTCACTCACCTGATAATATATTGGCAGAAAAATAAAAATTCTTATGGACATCTCCAAAGAAGTACCCCCAAATACAAAAAGTATAATCTTCTTAGACCTGCTTAAAAATTTATCAGAAATACATTTGTTCCAATAGAAGTGATAACATCTAAAATTTAAAATTTACATGTATTTGAATGTAAGACTTTATATGTATGACATATGTATATATTCATATATATGAAAACACTTTCTAATGATAAACTTTTATTTTTATGGAAAGCATTACTGTTTTAGTACCCATGCCTGGCAGCTATATTCCACTGGCTCAGGGATGGTGAGGGGTTTCAATTCACAGGCCAATCAACTTATCCACAGAGCATGGCAGCCTGGGCGGCCATGTTGAGAAGGATTCCAAAATGTGGAATGTGCAAGACCACTGCAACTGACTGTGAAGATTTTTATAAGCATGGGAAAGGAGAGGATTTATGACCTGTTTCGTGGGCTTGGCACCCCTGTTTCTCATATTGCCACCTCTTAGTAGCTGTTTTCTGAATTTTGGGCCAAGTATGAAGGAAAAAAAATTGGGGCACTTCCATAAATACAAATCAGTTAGCAATGACAGCATTTCCAGGATGCTCTGATGCTTTGAGGATAAGCATAATGGTCATTCTCTTTAAAAAAGCTAAGATGCCCTCCTAATCCCTCAGACTACTTTAGAGGGAAGGAATGAAATCACTGAATAAATGAGAAGAGAAAGAGTATGTGAAACAGACTGTAAAGCAAGAATCTGTTTCTACTTTGTCTTCTGTCTAACCGAAAAGGCCGTAAGATTCAGCCTGAATCCAAGATGTGCAAAGAAGACATAAAATTATTTAAAAACCACCACCACCACCACCACCACCACAGCAACAACAAAAATCCCCTGGCTGTCTCCTTCATAGAACCATGGCCAAAAATAAAATCTGAAAGACATTCTCTTTTTTTTTTTTTTTTTTCCTTTAAGCTGTAGTGGGACCTGAAAAGATTCACTTGTATCCCTCTCGATGATCTCACATATGGAAAAATAGGCCAAGAAAGAAGACTTAGCAGCACAGTGAGAAAAGATGGGAGACTGTTATTTCTCAAGGGAAATTATTTATCTCCAGATATAATCTTATTTTTTGACAAAGAAAAACTGGCACGGTAGGTTCTCTAACTACTCCAATAATGTAGGAAATAGGCAATGTCCTTGGCTTTTGGCAGGTATTTTATTAGCTTTTTAATGCCCCAAGCCTGCTTATTTTGTCTTATTTTGCTTCTGAGGAAAGGTGGGAAATGGACCTGAGGATCATCTGTGAGGTAGGGAATTTCTTAAGAAAATAATTTTTATATTTCAACAAAACATAGATAAATGTGACATATCAAATTAAATATATGAAAGCCAAGTGTTACTGTACAACATAGGACATAAACAATATTGGTGACTCATAAATATTTTGCATAGACCAACCATGCTTGCAGATTTTTCTCATAATTTGTTCTTTCTTTTCTAAAATAGTCATTGGTTTTGAGCTGCACCATCTACAAACCGATAATCACAAATGAGTTCCCGAAGTTAACTCCCCACCAGCATTTATGCAGGGGCTCTAGGTTTTTACGGTTTTCTTTATTCCTTCTTCCCTCTCTCCCAATCTCTCTTCCTTCCTTCCTTCTTTCTTTTAGCTTAGTTTTGTTTTATTTTCGTAGCCTTTCCAGAATATTTTAAATAGGGGGAAAGAAGGGAGTTTGATATAACAGCTTTGATAATGCCTGTTGTTTCTTCCATTCTTCTTCCGGGGTATCCAGTTTCTTAAACGAAAAACTTTTGTATTACAGAAGAATTTAAAAGTAGAAAAATAGTATTAAGGAGTACTTGGGCACAGTCTCCACAAGAGTACCCCTGTATCTGACACCAACTGCACGTGTAGGGCGTTCCCCAAACCACCCTGTTTTGATAATTTGCTGGAAGGATTCATAGAGTTCACTGAAAACTGTTACACTCACAGTTAAGGATTATTAAAGAGAAAGGATACAGATGAAAATCAGCCAAGGAAAGAAGTGCCCAGAACAGAGTCTGGGAGAAGTACCAAACACAGAATGCCCGTTTTCCTCTCTCCATGAAGTCAAGGGTATGTCTCTATCCTGGCATTAATGTGTGATAATGTGACCAGAATATTGCCATTGGCAAAGCTCACCGGGGCCTTCGGTGTCCTGAGTTTTTACTGGGACTCAGCACACAGTGCCTGCATGGCTGACCTCAGTCATCAGCCCCTCCCAGAGGTCAGGCTAAGATCTTTAGTCGCTAGATCCCTCAGAAGTCAGAGCTGATACTGTGTGACCCAAAGTTCCCGTCATAAACTGCATTGTTACACTGTCCGGTGGCCAAAGCCCTAGGCAAACAAAGACACTTCTGTGAGGCAAGAAATTCCAGGGGCCTAAAGATTATCTCCCAGTGGCTAAGGCAAAGGCCAGGGCTCTCTTCAGGTGAGGATAATTCTTCACTACACAAGCATAGTCATTCCTTTGCCTCTGAGTGCCATACTTACACTCAAATTCAAACTTAGGATACCAATAATGACCAAACTTATTTCATCTGATAGTGTGCCAGAGTCAACTCATACTAATTCACAAAAATGGATTGTTAAATATTTAGGAGTTTTGTAAGCTAGTTGTTAAACACAGGTGTTATAAAACAGTTATATAAACATATGGATTCGATTAAAAACAAAGATAGTGAATGTTTAAAACTCATCATGTAATTATTTTACTGTTAATATGCTCTTGATATTATCTAGGTCTACTGTATCTGGTGAGAGTTACGTAGAATGTTATGCTACTAAGCCTTTCTTCCTATCTCTGTGTTCAGTGACATCATGTTGGTAGCATGAAATTGACCATGGTAAGAATATTTACACCATGAAATTCAGCAAATGCTATGAATCAGGACTTTTTGGATGCATTTTAATTTTGAGAAGCATCTTTTTGTTGATCCAACTGTTACTAGAACTGTTTGGAGTATTTTATAGGTTATAACAACATTAAGATAAATTTCTGAGAAGTTATTTCAAAATATAAATTGTAGTACTTCTAGAGCTAATGATTCTGATGGGGTAATTTTTCTAAAAATTTTAACTCTTCATACAAGTCAGTTGTTTGTAAATTTGTAAGTTTGTTGTAAGTTTGTCAGTTTGTTGTAAGCCTGAATTTAATGTTAAATGTAAATTGATACATAGCATTTGAGTGTTTTTTTCCTTTCTTTCTTTCTTTCTTTTTTTTTTTTTTTAAGATTTTATTTATTTATTTGACACAGAGAGAGAGAGAGAGAGAGAGAGAGAGAGACAGTAAAAGAGGGAACACAAGCAGAGGGGAGTGGGAGAGGGTGAAGCAGGTTTCCTGCAGAGCAGAGAGCCAGATATGGGCCTGGATCCCAGGACTCTGGGATCATGACCCGAGGTGAAGGCAGATGCTTAAAAACAGGCACCCCTTGAGTGTTTTTTTCTGACATTTCCTATAAGTTCTGTAGGTTGTACAAGAAAAGTGTTTGATTAAAGTCTAAAAATAAAAATATAAGTAATTAAAATTTCATTCATATGAAAATATTTTTTTCTTTCGTATACAGTAATCTTAAAAGGAAATGTCTGTTTCCAAGACTGTGGATATTTGCTTGCAGTGTTGCAGCAGCTTTCAAAACCAGAGATTCTGAACTCTAGTAAGTACTTGCTATGCTTTATTTTAAGGTACATGTGTATGCTTTTATCTTGTAGTGATTTGCTGACAAAGTTTATTGCCTGAGAGACAGCAAGTACAAGATCACAGATATTGTTTAATTTTAATTCTGGGCAGAATTCACAGAGATACATCCCGGGGATGGGAGTGGAAGCCAGTTTAGGTCCATGAGGAGCCCCTCCTCTCTCTGGGGGCAGCTGCTGCCATGGCTGCCACCAGCCTGGGCCAAGCCTGGATGCAGCCAACTCTCACACCACACCTCAGACTGTCCCATGCTTGTCCTGCCTAGTGCTGACCAGCTTCTTCAAGTGCATATTGCCTGTCCTATCACTGGCGCAGGGGGTGATGGGGTGAGAATATTTTAATTTTCTTGTTCTTTTTTTTTTTTTCTATTTTTCTGTATTCTCAAGAGCAGGTAATAGATAAATAACTAGATCACGAATATTTATTTTTAACACCAATTATATTATCAGCTCTTTTTCTGAATTTATGACTTTTTAACATTGCATTTGTCCCTTTATACAGGGTGTATCTGAACGGGGTGTTTATTAGGCTGAAAAAGCAGAGTGGGCAGTAATTTGAAATTTGTTTTAGTAAAATACCTACTTATCCTTGATTTATTTTTAGTTGTGTCCTAATTCCTTTAAGGACCATGGTACATTTTAATTTACATGACCAACTTAATCTGTATGACTGTCAGGCACTTCTGTAATAATTTATGTTTTAAATTGCTCTGAGTGGACAAAAGATGTCTAAGAAGGTAGTATTGTTCTAATTTTAAGTCCTCTAAAAATAATCAGAGACTAAGTAACAAGAATGAAATCTCATTTCTTTTTGGGCCCCTTTATTAGCCAAGATGAGTGCTTTACACCTTAAGAGAGAAGCAGAGGGGATGATGGACTGGCATATCAATGTAAACCCACCTCTGACGTCACTGCTTGTACACTGTTTTCCTGGAACACAGAACAAGACTGAGATAGGAGGGGATGGGGCTGCAAAGAACTGCTCAATTTCTAAAAAGTATTTACTTACTGCTTCGTGCTTGAGAGGACTTTAGAGGAATCTCAAACTCATCATCCAAACCAAACAGAAGAGAGATGCCTTGGGGCGCCTGGGTGGCCCAGCGGGTTAAGCCTCTGCCTTCTGCTCAGGTCATGGTCTCAGGGTCCTGGGATCAAGCCCCGCATCAGGCTTCTCTGCTCAGTAGGGAGCCTGCTTACCCTCTGTCTCTTCCTGCCTCTCTGCCTACTTGTGATCTCTCTCTCTGCCAAATAAATAAATAAAACATTTAAAAAAAAAAAAAAAAGAGAGATGCCACTGAACGTAGAGGAAAACTTAATGAAACTGAGCTTAGAAACCTGGAAGAATCCCACTTAGAGGTTTCCTTTATCTTTTCCCTTTTATCTCCTCCATTATCTTTTTGGTGTTTGGAGTCAGTTCTCCTCCTTCTACCCTTCTCTCCATTGTCATGGAGAACTCTGATAACTCACTGCATCTAAAAAGGAAAACAACTCAGGTAAGAAGGGGGTGGGCTGGGCTGTTTAAGGGTAATTGGAGGGAGAAAAGTTCTCCATAAAAATCCATTATTAGTCACTCTTTGGGATTAAGACCTTGTCTCAAGGTAAGGATTTTAGGTAAAGAATTGATATATTGGCTTATTAAACCTACAATCATTTCAGAAAAGATAATTTCATTATCCTAGCCAGCTGTTAACTTAGAAAGTTAGACTTTAAGGGGTGCCTGGGTGGCTCAGTCGGTTAAGCCTCTGCCTTCACCTCGGGTCATGATCTCAGGGTCCTGGGATTGAGCCCCAGCCCCACACTGGGCTCTCTGCTCAGCAGAGAGCCTGCCTACTTGTAATCTCTCTCTCTGTCAAATAAATAAATAAAAATCTTTAAAAAAATAGACTTTTATAGTGTTAACCTTATACATACAACGACACAGGCACACAATTTAGCACATTGTAGCATAGGGTGTTCTCTTAATATATTTCTTTTAAATTGATGGGCAGGCAAAGAGGAAAGGCTATACTGTGTTCTGTGGGGAAGATGGTAGATTCAGGTGTCTGTAGGGTCTGGGTATTAAACCTATCAAGGGTCAACAAGTTTTAACCTAAGGATAAAAACATCCATGCTTGGTTTTCTCAATTTCATTTTACATTCACTAAGTTTCAAGTCACCAAAGTAAAATGGATGAAATGCATCTTGACTTTGGAATATTTGCCTTCATTCACTGGGTTTTCAACTGCTCGGATACATCCTTTAAAAAAACAAACCAAAAAACTGGTGTGGTAAAGAGTCACGCAAATGCTTAGTTATTATAAGAACAATTTTTGCCTTTTATTTTACTTTTTTTTTTAAGATCAATGAACCTTTTAAGAATTTTTGAAGGATGGGAATAAATAAATTTTGTATTTTAAGTTTTTCTCTTTGGATATATCAAATTCTGGGTAACTTAAGTAACATAGCAATGGATAATTGCGATGGGACTCAAAGAGTTAACAGACTTGAAATCTGGAGAAATTTTAGCAATCATTATTCTGGGATACCTACTTTATTTACATACATAACTAGTATTTTTAGAAAAAGAAAAAACTTTTCAGAAGCATGGGGAGATTGGGAGTCAAAGCCGGAGGCCTTAACATTTAAAAAAATTTTTTCTTCTTCTTTTTTTTTTTTTTCAAGTGGTATTGACTTAGCAGGAACAGTTCAAACGTGCCCGCAGTCCAGGAAATAATCATCAGACCAAGTGATCCACTTAGATGGGAAGAAAAAGTAATTTGCTCAGCATCTTCAGGATCGTCTTAAAGAGTTTCAGTAAGAAATAAATTGAGAAGGAATGTTTCAGAAAACAATTCCATGCCCAGACCCAAACCCCAAATCGAAGCTGGGACTTTTCCTAAGTGCAAGTAAAGCGATGGGCCCTGAAAGGCAAACAGCCCGCGGCGCCCCTGAACAACCCGCGCAGGGCGGGCGGGAAGCCCTCGGCCCGCAGACCCTTTCTCCGGGTTTCGGGAAGGTGCTTCGGGCAGCTCGGTTTCCCCCACGGCCTCCCCCACGCGGAGGCTGCGAGCGCGGGGCGCAGGCCGTGGGGGACAGAAAGGCCGGGGAGGGAACGCGGACAGGGCGACGGGACGCGAGCGCGGACGCCGGCGGGAGAGCCTGTGGCCGGGCGCCGCCGCCGCTGTTGTCCGGGGTGCTGAAAGCCGGGAACTTCCCGGGAAGCCGCGGCCACTTTTCTCTGGGTCGGAGCGGGGTGTGTGGGGTTTCAGGGTGCGCACCTGCTAAGCCCGCCCTGGTCCTGGGCCGGGAGGTGCCGGCGGATGAGGCCCTCCTAGCCCCGTGGGTGGGGGGGGTGGGGGTGCGTGACCGGGGGGCGGCGGTGAGTACGGGCGGGAGCGCCGGGCAGGACCCCGGGGCCCCTTCTCCTCCTCTCGGGCAGCCCCGCGCCGCGACCCCGCTCCACCTGTGCGCGAACTCCGGCGTCTGGGGACGCGGGCGCCCGGGGCTGAGTGCGGCTGGGAGCGGGGCGGGGGAGGAGGGCGCTGGGGCGGGGTGGGGGGGCGGCCCTAGTCCGGGGATGGAGGGGGGCGGGTGGAGGCGAGAGCGAGCGGGGCATGCGCAGTGGGGCGGAGGAGGTGGCGATGGCCGGGGGAGGCGGGGGGACTGCTGTTTATTTGCAGCTGGGCCAACTCGGCGGCGCAGGCGGCGGCGGAGCGCGGGGCGCCAGCGGCGGGTCCGGCTGCTGCCGCATCATGCCCGAGCCCACCTCCCGTCAGCCGCGACGCGCCGCGGCCCCGGCCGGGGAGAATGCCAGACGCCCGGGAACGGCTAGGGCAGCGGCGGCGGCGGCGGCACGATGGTGGTGACCGGCTCTGCCCGAGGCGGCGGCGGCAGCGGGGACCGCGCGCCCTCCCGGCGGCGGGGCTGCGGACTCGCGCCGGCCGGGGCCGCGGCGCTGCTGGCCGGGGCGAGCTGCCTATGCTACGGCCGCTCCCTGCAGGGCGAGTTCGTGCACGACGACGTGTGGGCGATCGTGAACAACCCCGACGTGCGGCCGGGCGCCCCGCTTCGCTGGGGCATCTTCACCAACGACTTCTGGGGCAAGGGCATGGCCGAGAACACCAGCCACAAGTCCTACCGGCCGCTCTGCGTCCTAACCTTCAAGTGAGTCCCTTAGGTCGCTCTCGCAACCGCAGCCGTTTCTCCTCGCCTCTCGTCCGAGCTGGGAGAAGTTGCGGGACCAGCTCGGGGAGGGGGGGTCGTTTCTTTTCTTGGGGCCCCTTCCTCTCCACGCCTCCCTCCTCCGCTGCTGCCCACGCCACTGTGCGCCGCGGTCCCCGGCCCCGCTTCTCTGGGCTCCCGGGGCTGTTCGGGAGGCGCGGGCTGGGAGTTGGGATCGAGTTTCTCTGGAGTCTGCGCTCTCGGCGGGCTGGTCTCTCGGGCAAGGGCTAGGAGCGAGGCTGCTAGAGCTGCTCCCGCACTCCCACCCCTGCGGGACGGTGGTCAAGTGCGACCGCGCGAGCCTGGCGAGTTTCGGACCGGAGGATGTGGTGGGGATGCTTCCAAGTTGGGAATTTCTCGGAGGTTGTTGGGCAGCCTTGCTGATGGCGAGAGAATCAGCCCCTTTGGGGTTGCGTTCGGAGGAGAGGCGAGAGCGGTGCCAGGGCTGCACGGGTTTTGGGGAGGCGCAGCGGAGGGAGCGGAGGCTCTCCTCCGACCTGCAGCCTTTGGCTGCTCCCGGAGCCTTTCCAGTCCGCAGGTCTGCGGAAGGGCTCGGAATTTAGATAAGATGCAAAGCAAAGGAAGGCAGAGCGTGGGATCCTCTGTAGATCCTGGTGTCCCAGCCGAAATAGTTTTTGTTTTACAACCTCAGAGTCATGATTCAGCATTTCTGGTGTGAATAAAGTGTAAAAGGAACGGAGAGAACGCCAGGGTTTTGTAGGGTGGAGTATTTTCTTGAATTTAAAAGAGAGCTTGCTTCAGAAGGAAGAGGAGGAGGGCTTTGTATGAGTGTTACCTGGTACACCGTGAGCTTGACTCAACCCTTTTTAATTCGGCTCAGCCTTTAAGCTTATAATGTGCTGGACTAAAACTTGAAATATTGGTTCAGTATCATCAGTGTTTTAAGCCTTTTCCAGTGGGTGTAATATGAACCCGTCTTTTTGGTAATAGTTATTCGAGAGGGGATAGGCAGCTTGAAAAGCTTGCCTGGGGCCAGGAGGCCAAGGTTTCTTGACAGGTGGTTGTGATGACTTAGAAAAGGAAATCATAACAGTTGTCAGTAATTCATGGGCTTTTGACTTAATTCTTGCATTGAAAATTCAGTGTTTTAAAAGAGAGTGAGGAAATTGCACATTTGACTCTGAAGAGAGTATTTTGTAAACATTAGTCCTCTTGGAAAGTGGTTTTGCTTTTTGGCTGAAAGATAACCTCAGCTACTGAGTGAGTTGCTCAGTACTCTCAGTTTTCCAAATGTTTCTTAAAATCCTAGATGACACAAATATATATGTTTATCTTCTAGATCGGCCTGCCTTTTCATTTATTACAGTGAGGACTGATGGTTCATTTAAGGTGTAGAAGCTCACAGCATGAGATGTGCTGGGCTTATAACAGCCATGGAGACTGTCTTGATCTGAACATTTTACATTTTAAAAGGTTAGGGCCAAATGCCAGTGCCCACTTGGTGGAGGATGGGAAGGATGTTTTCACTTCTTGACTTTCTAAAGTGTTTTTTCATGCATGCAGGAGACGGCAGGGACAGAAAAGAGGAGTGGGGAGGGAAGAAGACAATGAGGCAAGGCCATTGATGAGGAATGTTAGCAAGGCTTTTGGGGAAAGGGGTAAGGAAGGAGAGGTGCAGGGCGGGGCCAACTCCTCACTGTGTTCTCATTGGTTACAAAATGCAGATTTCCCTCTAAGACCATTGCTCTTTGTATAATCTCATCTTACTGGCTGTGTAAGATATACTTTTTTTTTTTTTTTGAGAAGATTGAGTTGCAGATCTAGAGAGCAGCACAGCACTAATCAGAAAGGGGTAGACGTTTCTTTAAATTTTTTTTTTTTAATTTTTTTTTTTTAAATATTTTATTTATTTATTTGACAGACAGAGATCACAAGTAGGCAGAGAAGCAGGCAGAGAGAGAGAGGGGAGGAAGCAGGCTCCCCGCTGAGCAGAGAGCCCGACGCGGGGCTCGATCCCAGGACCCCGGGATCATGACCCGAGCCGAAGGCAGGGGCCTCAACCCACTGAGCCACCCAGGCGCCCCTAGACGTTTCTTTAGAAAGAGAAAGTTAGCTCGTCTTTCCATGCTCACAGTTGTGAATTAAAATAAGACCAGGAAGCTTTCTCCACACTGGATCTTCTTGTGCAATAGCATAAGAAGAAGCCTGGAGGCGGGGGGGGGGGGGGGGGGGGCGCTACTGTTGATGGTGCTAGACTCATACAACTTTAAAGGTTGTTGCAAGGAAGGACAGAAAGTCACATTTATTAACTACTCAGTGTGAACCAAGCATTGGCCTGAAACTCTTTACATAGATTTTTGTTTAGATAGTTGGTAAAAATAAAGTGGCCCTTTAAATACATATACACACTATTTTAATGATATCTTAAGCTAGGTTTTCTTTTTTTAATAAAAATCTTTGAGAATTTGAGATCATTTTAATTTATTTTTATTCTAGTAAGAACACTTAACATGAAATTGCCATTTAGAATTCTTAGGAGCACAATAAAATATCATTAACTCTAGGCACAGTGTGGTAGAGCAGATCTCTGGTGCTTACTCCTTTTCCATAACTGGAACTATATACCTGCTGAACAGCAGCTCTCTGGGCTCCACCACCCCTCCCCGCCCACCCTTGGCAGCCATCATTCTACTCTCCGTATGAATTTGACTATTTTTTTTTTAAAGATTTACTTATTTATTTGACAGACAGAGATCACAAGTAGGCAGAGAGGCAGGCAGAGAGAGGGGGAAGCAGGCTCCCTGCTGAGCAGAGAGCCCTATTCGGGGCTTGATCCCAGGACCCTGGGTTCATGACCTGAGTCGAAGGCAGAGGCTTTAACCCACTGAGCCACCCAGGCGCCCCTAAATTTGACTATTTTAAATATATTATGTAAGTACAGTCATGCAGTATTTGCCCTGTAATTGGCTTATTTCACTTAATATAATGTCCTCCCCGGCCAGCCATGTTGTTGTATATGACAGGATTTCCTTTGTTAAGGTTGAATAATATTGCATCGTATGTATAGACGAGTTATTTTAAGTTTTTTTTAAAGATCTTATTTGAGAGTGAGAGAGGGCGCACGCGCACACAAGCAGGAGAAGGGGAAAAGGGAGAAGTGGGCTTCCTCCTGAACAAGGAGCCTGACATGGGGCTCTAACCCAGGACCCTGGGATCATGACCCTGAGCTGAAGGCAGACACTTAACTGACTGAGCCACCCAGGCACCCCCCACTTTTTTTTTTTTTAATCTATTCATTTGATCACGGACAGTTAGGTTGTGTCCATGTCTTAGTTATTGTGAGTATTGCTGCAGTGAACTTGGCAGTGCCTTTATCTCTTCAAGAACCGGATTTCAATTCTTTTGGATTTTTTTTTCAAATTTTTTTTGGATTTTTAACCAGAAATAGGATTGCTGAATTATAAGCTGATTGTATTTTTAACTTTTTGAGGAATCTCTATACTGTTCTCCATAGGAGTGGCACCTTTTAAGTTCCCACCAGTAGTGTACAGTGGTTCTAGTTTTCTACATCCTTGCCAACACTTACCTTTTTTTTTTCATAAAAGCCAGCCTAATGGGTGTGACAGGTGATAACTCATTATGATTTTGATTTTGATTTGCATTTCCCTGATGATTAGTGATGTTAAGTATCCATGTACGTACTGTTGGCCATTTGTATGTCTTTTTTTTTTTAACTATAATTGACATATGATACCCTATTAGTTTCAGATGTATACCATAGTGACTTGATGTTTTTATATATTATAAAATGGTCCCCACTATAGGTCTGGTTACCGTCTGTCACTATACAAATTTATTACAATATTATTGACTGTGTTCCCTAGGCTGTACATTACATCTCCATTACTTACTTATTTTATAACTGGAAGTTTGTATTTCTTAATGCCCTTTACCTATTTTGCCTGCCCCTCCACTGTCCCCTCTGGTAACCAGTTATTTGTTTCCTGTATCTGAGTCTGTTTCTGTTTTGTTCTGTTTGGTTGTTTTGTTTTCTAATTCCACATATAAATGAAGTCATGTGGTATTCGTCTTTCTCTGACTTATTTCACTTAGCATAATACCCTCTAGGTCCATCCATGTTGTCACAAATGGCAGGCTTTCATTCTTTTTTTATGGCTGAGTCTTTATTGGAGAAATATCTGTTCAGGCCCTTTGCCCATTTTTTCATCCGTTTCTTTTTTTTTTTTTTTTTTTTTTTTTACCTTGAGTTGGAATTTCTTATGTATTTAACATATCAGATACATGCCTTGGCTATTGCGTTGGTTGCCTTTTAACCCTGTTGGTTACTTCCTTTGCTGTACAGTGGTTTTTTAGTTTGATGTAGTCCCAGTTACCTAATTTTTTTTAATTGTTCGTACTTTTGGTGTCCTATTTTAAAAAATCATTGCTAAGTCTAACACCATAAAGTTTTCCCCATTTTTTTTTTAAAGATTTTATTTATTGACAGAGAGGGGGAGAGCGAGAGTGAGAGAGAGAGAGCGAGAGTGAGAGTGCACAAGCTGTGGGGGGGTGCAGCAGGCAGAGGGAGAGGGAGAAGCAGGCTCCGCACTGAGCAAGGAGCCTGATGTGGTGCTCTATCCTGGGACCCCGGGATCATGACCCCTGTTTTTCTTCTGGAAGTTTTACAGTTTCAGGTCTGTTTAAGTTGTCAGTACATTTTAAGTTGATTTTTGTGTACAGTGTAAGATAAGCATCCAGGTTTATTCTTTTGCATGTGGATACCATTTTTCCCAACACTGTTGAAGAGACTATCCTTTCCCTGCTATGTATACTTGGCCTTTATGTTGAAGATCATTTGACCATATATGTGTAGGTTACTTTCTGGCCTCTCTATTCTTTTCCATTGGTAAGTGTGTTTGTTTTTAGTCCATTACCATACTGTTTTAATTAGTGTAGCTTTGTAATATGGTTTGAAATCAGGAAGTGTGATGCTTCCAGCTTTGTTCTTTCTCAGAATTGCTTTATATATTCAGGATTTTTTGTAGTTCCCAATGAATTTTATGATTTTTTTTTATTTCAGTAAAAAAAAAAAAATCCATTGGTCTGTTAATATAGAATACATTGACTATAATTGGCTTTGAGTATTATGGACATTTTAACAATAGTAAATCTTCTACCTATGAACTTGGGATGTCTATTTATTTGTTTTCTTTTGTTTCTTTAGTGTCTTTCGTCAGTGATTTATAGTTTTAATTATACAAGTTTTTTACATCTTTGGTTAAGTTAACTCCGTATTTTATTCTTTTTGATGCTGTTGCAGATGGGATTGTTTTTCTTAATCTTGGATCATTCATTATTGGTGTACAGAAATGCAGCTGATTTTTTAAAATTGAAATGCAGATGCAGCTGATTTTTGTATATTGATTTGTGTCTTGCAACTTTACTGATTTTGAATATTCTAGCAGGTTTTTTTGTCTTTAGGATTCTCTAACATAAAAAATCAGTGCCATATACAAACATAATTTTGCTTCCTTTTTTCCCAGCATAAATGCCTTTTCTTTTTCTTGTCTAATTGCTCTGGGTAGGACTTTCAGTACTGTGCTGAAGAGAAGTGCAAGAGTGGGCATCCTTGTCTTTTTTTTTTTTTTTTTTTTCTTGTTCTTGATCTTCGAGAAAAAGCTTTCAGTTTTTCACCATTGAGTATGATGTTAATTGTGGGCTTTTCATGTATGTTCTTTATTGTGTTGAGGTATTCTTTCTGAACCTAATTTTTGAGACTTTTTACCATGGAAGGTGTTGAATTTTGTCAGATCCTTTCGTTGCATCTCTGGACATGATCATGTAATTTGTACCCTCCATTCTGTTAATGTGGTATGTAACATTAAGTGAGGTGTGCATGTTGAACCATTCTTGCATCCCAGGGATAAAACCCAGTTGGTTATGGCTTATGTTCCTTTAAATGTGCTGTTGAATTCAGTTTGCT
This sequence comes from Martes martes, assembly GCF_963455335.1. Lineage (NCBI taxonomy): Eukaryota > Metazoa > Chordata > Mammalia > Carnivora > Mustelidae > Martes > Martes martes. The sequence continues at coordinate 64,798,824 of NC_137895.1, forward strand.
AGGATTTTATTAAGGACTTTTGTGTCTGTGTTTATCATAAATGTTGGCCTATAGTTTTCTTTTGTTTTTTAAGATTTTATTTATTTATTTGATGGAGACACAGCGAGAGAGGGAACACAAGCAGGGGTTGTGGGAGAGGGACAGCAGGCTTTCTACTGAGCAGGGACCCTGAAGCAGGACTCGATTCCAAGTCCCTGGGATCATGACCTGAGCTGAAGGCAGATGCTTAACAGACTGAGCCACCCAGGTGCCCCTAGTTTTCTTTTCTTATATTGTTTTTGGCGTAAAAAAAAAAAAGAAAAACCCTTCTCATTGTGAGATAATTGTACATTTCCATACAGTTGTAAATAATAATATAGAGCTTTTTATCCATTTTCCTCCAGGGTTAAAGCCTTGCATAACTATAGTATAATATCACAACCAAGAAGTTGACATTGATACAATCCATAGCTTTTATTTAGATTTTACCAGTTTTACATGTACTCTTTTTTTCTTTTTCTTTTTTTTTTTAAGATTTTCTTTATTTGACAGAGAGAGAGAGATCACAAGTAGGCAGAGAGGCAGGCAGAGAGAGACGGGGAAGCAGGCTCCCCATTGAACAGAGAGCTCAATGCGGGGCTCGATCCCAGGACCCTGAGATCATGACCTGAGCTGAAGGCAGAGATCATGACCTGAGCCGAAGGCAGAGGCTTAACTCACTGAGCCACCCAGGCGCTCCATACTTTTTTATTTCTGTTGTGTGCATTTCGTCCTATGTAGTTTCGTCACATGTAGATTTCCAAGATTACGACACAGTCAAGATACAGAACGGTTTCATCATAAGAATCCTTCCTGCTTCTTTATCATAGTTGTAAACACCTCATTCATAACAACCCCTCAATTTGTAACACCCCACCCTGCTCCACAATCACCACGAATCTCCATGTCCACAATTTTGTCATTTTGAGAGTGCTATATGTGGAATCATGTAGTATGTAACCCTGTTGAGACTGGCTTTTTCTGCATTTAGCATAATTCTCTAGAGTTTATTCAGATTTGTTGCATATCAGTAGTTCATTCTTTCTGTTGCTGAGTAGTAATCCGTTGTGTGGCTGTCCCACGGTTTGGTCCTTCACCTGTTTAAGGACATCTGGGTTTGCAGTTTGAGGCTGTTACAAACAAAACTGCTATAAACATTCATTTACAGGTTTTTTTGTAGACACCGGTTTTATTTCTTTGGGATAAATGTCCAGGATTGCGACTGCTGGGTCACATGGTGGTTGCATATTTAGTTTTTTAAGAAATTGATGAACTGTTTTCCAGACCCTCCCATTCCTGTATGAGTAATCCAGTTATTGTGCTTCCTCACCAGCATTTGGTATTGTCACTTTCTTTTATTGTAGCCATTCTGATAGTCATACAGTGATACCTCATTGTGATATTAATTTGCATTTCCCTAATGGCTGATGGTGTTGAATATACTTTCATGTGCTTATTTGCCCTCTGTATATCCTCTTCCTTAAAATGTCTCTTCATATCTTTTGTCCTAAGTGGATTTTTTTTATGTTGAATTTTGAGATTTCTTTATATATTGTAGATAAAGGTCCTTTGTCATCTATGGGGTTGGCACATACTTTCCTCCCATTCCGTAGCTTGTCTTTCTCAGTGCAAAACTCAGACCTAGGTTTTGTTGTTGGTTTTTTTTTTTTAAGATTTATTGATTTATTTATTAGAGCAAGAGAGCATGCGTGCACGCACATGCAAGTGGGGGGAGGGTCATAGGGAGAGACTCTGCAAGCAGACTCCCCCTGAGCTCCGTGCAGCACATGGGGTGTGGGGGGAGGGGGGAATTGATCCCAGGACCCATGAGGTCATGACCCAAGCCAAAACCAAGAATTGGACACTTAACCAACTAAGCCACCCAGGCGTCCCTCAAACTTAGTTTTTATTAAAATAGTTTATTATCTGTGATTCACTGAATGAATGTCTCACATAACTGAGAGCTAGAAATTACATTAAGAATAAACAATAAATAAATAAGTTAATAAAAGAGATGTGTAATGCTTGTTACTATAAAGGTACTTGGATGCATAGAAACATATTAATCAGTTTTTCTCACATAAGAAATCAGCTGAAATTGGAGTAAGGAAGTGGATTTTTAGCGTCTACCAGTTTGTGGGGCAGGGTGCAAAGGAAAATGAAGTCAGTTTACCAAGATATGATGGCTTTGTATTACATCAATTTATTGGAATTGAAACTCTGTTTCTTGGAAATTCTTTCTCTTTATTGCACTAGGTTATAGTTGTACTAGAGAAATTTCTCTGAGATTTGGAAAGTGAAAGTGAAGTGGCCAGGTACCTGGTCAGAGGGCTGGTGTAGGTGTTGGTGCTGTCACAGCTCCTGTGGGTTGTCACAGACATGCCAGCTAACCCGTTGCTGGCTAGGTCCATGGCTCCTTCAGAGCTCTCCAGATCATGGTGCTCTAGCTACGTGGAATCATGGTGCAGGTGTGTGTGCAGCCCTGGGGAAGTGCGCCAGCCTGTTTGAGCCACTCGCATCATTAAAGTTGGAGCCTTACAGGCTGTGAGCAGCAGAGGTACCTTCGGGTTCATGTTCATTGCTTCTGGCTCTTCTCAAGTCCACGCATCCTTTCTCCCTCCTAAACGCCTGCCCTGCAAGCATTCCATGCAGACAGAAGCAGCAGGCTTGCATAGGCTGTGCAGCAGGCTTCTACAGTTGGGAAAGGTCAGATCTCTACAGCAGATCCCTCTGCTGTATCATTTCTGGTGGTTCTGCTTCTCTAGTCAAACTTTAACTGATATGAATGGTCGTCTCTGTGTTCCTTGATGTCAGTTTAGAATTCTAATGAATTTGTGTTCACAGTCAAATCTTATATTTGGTCTTTTCATAAGATTATTTCCAAAGGCACACAGGAATATTTTTGGACCATTGTAGAGCAGAATCAAAACATCTGTGAAAACTTAATCTGCAGCAGTCACCTTTTTTATTTTGCTTCTTTATCCTCCACTGGCCATGACCTGTTTTTAACTCTGGAATCAGGACATTAAACCCATGAAGTCACTCTGTAGGCACTTAATTGACACAGAACCAAAACCCTTGATGCACATAACCCCCACCTTGAAGAATGGCCCTGATTGATTTTAAAGGTGTTTAGCTTTTTAATTTTATTTCCTCTCTGCCCTTTTCAAAAATTCCTGGTGGATTGTTAGCAGAACCATCCAGATCAAGAAGCAAGGAGAAGCTTCCTTCAACAAGAAAGAAGCAGGGGTTTCCCATGTTAAAGATGGGGAAACTAAGGCAAATGAAAGGATTTTAAACTCTTGAGTCTCTCTGCTTTTAGGCTACTGGATCATAGTATTCTACCAGTTAGGTATAAAGGTTTATCTTATTGAAGGATTCTGATGGTGATATACACCATAGGAGTGAAAGTGGGTGGTTTGAAATGTCAGAGTTAAAAAATAGAATATCTTAATATGTGCAGCTGTAAGGATTTGCAACATTTTAATGCTTGGATCTGGAGAGGTTTTGATGGTTTTTTCTTCTTCTTTTTTTTTTTTTGCATCAGTTTGCATCTTTTAGTCGCAGATGATATGCCAACCATGAAAATCAGCTCTAGCCTCTGTGCCCAAAATCTAAAAGAAATGGTGGCATGTTCATTTTGGTTCTGTTCCTTTTGCTTTGTCCTCTTTGGAATTCATTTAGAGATGGTCTGTTGCAGCAAAGCTGATAAGTTTGTGTTCACAGTCTATGATGGCAGGTATCTGCCATCATAGATTGTTTGACTAGATTGTCTAGGATGTTCAGTGATGGATAGAGCCAAGGAAAAATATGATTGAAGGCAATAAAGATTTTATAGAGAAGAATAAAAAAAAAAAGTCCTCTGAAAATTGCATTCCAAACTAATGTTTATCTTAGAAACCCCAAGAGGCGGAGGTTAAGATTGTTGCCTGCCAGCATGGGCCTTAGACGTAAAATGGGCTTTGGACTATAGTCTGACAGTGTAGGAAGGATGGAAAATCAGAGGAGTATATTTTTGAATTATGAGGGTTTTTATAGGTGAGTCTCTGAATGAAGCTTGGAAAACACCATTGGAAGCAATCTTTTTTTATTTTTTTAATTTTAAATCAACATATGTCTTTTCTGTCTTCCTTTGGAGCTACAGTTCATGTTTTTCCTAACTTTGAATACTTTGAATACATAGTCATTCCACTTAAAAAGACAGGGAGGGACAGGGGAGGAGTGGTTGGACATGCCAGAGTTAATGGCACTGTTCTTTAACAAATGATGAGAAATGGTTTTTGTTCTCCAATACCCTGTTGATCTGATCCCTGGCCACTTCCCTGACCTCTAGTCTATCAGTCTGCACCTCATTCTACCTCTGCCAGCATTCTAGAGTCCTTGTGCCCTTTACAGGCTACACCCGCTGCTGCCTGGGACCTTTATACTTTCTGAAATGCTCTTTGCCCAGACCCGTGAACTCTTGCTCTCTCACCACCTTCAGTCTCTGCTCAGATGTCATTTCCTCCTTGACACCTTCCCTGGCACCCTGATCCAAAATGGCAGACGGTCCTCCATGTTTCATCCTTACTCCCTCACTCTACCCTCTTTGCCTTAGTAGCCCACATTGCTGTCTGGCAATATGGATTTTTTTTTTTTTTTTAAATTTGACAGAGAGAGAGAGAGAGAGATCACAAGTAGGCAGAGAGGCAGGCAGAGAGATAGAAGGGGAAGCGGGCTCCCTGTTGAGCAGAGCACCCAATGCGGGGCTCGATCCCAGGACCCTGGGATCATGACCTGAGCCAAAGGCAGAGGCTTAACCCACTGAGCCACCCAGGTGCCCTGGCAACATGGATTTATTATTGGTTCTTTTCTTCCCTCACTACTGTGTAAGCTCCATGAAGTGTATCCTTAGCACCTGGAACAATGCCTGCCATGCAAAGTGGGGGCTTCCTAAATTACTGTTGAAAGAGTGAATGAATTAATCACTCACGTGAACGCTTGACTTTTTTAGGTAAATATTTAGGCAGGGCTACACTTTTATAACATAGACAAAAAAGTCTGCTTAACTTATTTCTTGGTTTATTTCCTTTTTTTCCCGCTGTCAAAGAGGCAGATGAAGGCAGATAAAGAATTTCCAGGATACAAGAGATGGATTCCAGTGGGTCCTGCTTCCTGGGAGGCTGAGGGATAGTTTTGATTCTGAAAGGGGCAGTGGTGGCTCCGTGTTGCCTCCTGCTGGGACTGTGACTCTCTGTAAAGAATAACGATCCACAGCACTTTGGGACCATTCTCTTGCGCAGCATATTGAAGTGTGATGCTAGTTGTAAATTTTAAGACTGGACATAGCAGCTGTGCCTTCTGAGGCAAACCCCAGAATTACAGAGTTTTCTCCAGACCTTGCTGTCAGGGGACCAAAGTTCATCCATCCTCGTTTCCTATAGTCTCTAAAGAAAGGCCATGTTTTTTCAAGCCAATGAGGTAGACATGACATGTTTCTAGTTGGATCAAATAAAGTATAAGGCTCTGAAAATACTTTCTCAAAGGAACTATGATGACTGTGACTTTCTGTCCCCAAGTACTATAGAATAAAGAATTTGGCCTTTATCCCAGGTTCCTGGGAGGGAGCTTCTAAACCCTTGGAAATTCCTGAGTGATGGGAGTGTCTCTGCTGCTCACAGTGGGCCCCAAGATCACCCTTGAGTTTGTGCTAAGGAAGAGGTAACTCATGATGGACCGTCTGATAGTTTCAGAACGTGGGCTGGCTATGCTGGAAAGACCAATTGTAGGATTAGAACGATGGGACTTGGAGCCACATATCAGCCCTACCTTCCAACCTCCAGGAAGGGAAAGTGGTGCTGGAAATTGAGTTCAGTCACATGCCCAGTGATTGATTCAACCAATCAACCTAAGTAATGAAACCCCAGTTAAAAACTTAACATTGAAGCTTGGTTCAGTTTGCCTGATTGGTATTCATACATCATGGTGCTGAGGGGGTGATGTGTCCTGAAGACAAGAAAGGTTTCTGCTTGGGACCCTCTCAGACCTCTCTCTGTGAGTCTTTTCTTTGGACAGGTTTTGATTTTTATCCTTTATAATAAAATTGAAATCACAAGTGTAATGCTTTTTCGAATTCTGTGAGTCATTCCTGCAAATTATCAAATCTGAGGGAGTTGTGGGAACCCCCAGATTTGTGGCCAGTTGGTCAGCAGGGCAGGTAGCCTGGGGACCGTTGAACTTGCAGCTAGTGTCTGAAGGGAGTGCAGCCCTGTGCAGGAGTTTGTCCCCACATAAACTCTGGCTAGTCACTGTCAGAATTGTAGCGCATCCAGGAACTTTACCAAACACGTACCTTTAAAGGAAAACGAATTGGCTAAAAATTGACAACTCAGTTATGCTTCTAACCAAACTATATTTATATTATCTCTGTTTATTTTTAAAATTATTTTCATTTTTATTTTTAAATTTTTATTATTTTTATTTTTAATTTTTATTATTTGCTGACTCTCTTTTTGAAAATTTTCTTTTGAGACTTGCTGCCTTGTCACAGATCTTCTTGCCCTCAGTTTCCCCAGTGTTTCTTTGACGTACTTGTTACTCTGAGCACTTACGGGACCCCTCATGACAATAACTATCCCTTGCATGGGTGTGGGCTCCTCCTGACAAGCCCCTCTTGCCCTGTTCCCTCCCCATAGCTTCCTCATAGCCAGGGGAGGATGGGATGCCTTGAGCACAAACCCAGACCATAAATTTTATTTGTGTCTCAGAGCACCCGTCTCCCCCTTTGCACTGTGTTACTTGCCTTGGTGCCTGCAAATCATATCCTTTGGTTCTTTGATATGTTAAGTGATGATTTGCTGATTTATTCTTGATACTAGAGGGAATGCAGAAGAAGAGCAACCAAAATGATTAAGGGCCAAAGGGATTTGCCTTAGAGGAAAACGAGAAAAACCAGATGTTGTTATTTATTGGTTGAATGATCTAAGGAGACTATGGAAACCACTTATAAGTGTTTGAGAGCTGAGAAGATGGCAAGAGAGGGAAGAAGAAAAATGAATGGCAGTTGAGGAAGACCGGAGGATGTTCTGTATGTTCAGTTTTGGGCAGTGGAAACTCACGAGGAAAGTGTTGGAGGACTTGTTACTTGAGATAGCAGAAAGAGTTAAGGTTAGGATGGTTAAGGTACATTTAATTTTTTCTGTTCCCTGGTTTGTAGTTTGTGTTGTGAAAGAATGTATGTTGTATTATTGCTGAGAAAACTGGATTTCCCAGGTAATCGTGGCAAAGATAGGTAGCCTTCCTTTAAGCATTGAGATGCGTGTCTCTCATTGATTCTGAGTATCACCTGGTTTGAATCAGTGGGTTTCTTGGGACAGATCTCCGGGTCCAATTTCACATTTACTGACTTACATTATCTTGGGGGTGGAATGAGGGAATTGGCAATTGTAGCATGCACGTCAGGGGATTCAGAATCTGGGAACCACTGGGACCCAGTGGGAGCATATGTTACATGAAGCTGAGATGCCAAGTATCTCTGGTGTGATACAGAAAAAAGAATCCAAAAGCTCATTGAGATAGGAATGTTGCCGTGCGTTTACCACATGCCGCCGGCCCACACCTTCCTCCTACCCCTCTACTACAGTCCTCGAGGGCCAGAGATCTTCCCTCCACTGAGGCATTAAGAACTACGTTAGCAAAGGAGCACCTGCAGCTTGGAGAAGCTCTACTTTGGCTCTTGTCTGTGGGCAGGTGTGATGTGGGAGATTCGACTGAGGTGGACTTTCTGCTGGGGTCTGGGAGGGCCGGATGCCAATGGCAGAGCTTAGCTGCCAAAGACAAGGAGTGCATTTACCACGACAGGCAGACAGGCAGCAGGGACATAAGGGTGATCAGGATGTCATGACCCCCTGGGAGGGATCGCTGGTGGTGGCCAGTTAATCACATTGTCCCTAGGAATGAAGTAGATGTGCAGCCCTCTTAAATATTGCTTCGTCTCTGTACCTGGGAAACTCCAGGTTTGGTGGAAAGCCAGGCTTGAGTCACCACAGGGGAGAATCATGACCTGTTAGGTGGGAGTATGGAGGTAGAGCTGTTTGACTGACTGACCTGGGGTCCCCTGGAGGAAGGGTCCTAGTCTGTTCCGTAGTAGCAGTCTCTTCCAGGGACACAGCCCGGTTTTGTTTTTTTAACCCACTGAGCCACCCAGGCGCCGCGGTTTTGTTTTTTTAAACCAGAACTATTTTCCACAGAAGAAAATTAAAAAGAGTAAGGGGCTTTATCTAGAGCTCCAGGCTCTGTGAGTGGGTGGAAAAGGAGGGGCGCCAATGGCTTTCCTCTTCCTTCCCCACTCCTCCTCCTGTGACTTCTTGGTGGACACTGTGACCCTGTGACCTGTTCTGGGGACCAGTGCCCTGTGATTGCTGTGAGTTCATTATAACCCCACCTTTCTGGGCAGCTTTACAGGGAGGCAGACAAGCTCAGATGGAGGAAGGGCATTTGTGGTCCTCTTTGCCAAAAAGTCTGGAAGGCTTTCAGCCAGTCAGATGTGACTATTCAGATTTTTTCTTCTCCTCCTCCTCCTCCACCTTCTCCTCCTTCTCCTCCTCCCCCCACTCCCCCTCATTCCCCTTCTCCTCTCCATCCTCCTCCTCCTCCTTCTTCAAAGATTTATTTATTTGAGAGAGAGAGAAAACTAGTGGTGGCAGGGCAGACTTGGGGTGAGGGGAGCATGATGTGGGGCTCAATCCCAGAACCATCAGATCATGATCTGAGCTAAAGGCAGATGCTTAACTGACTGAGCCACCCAGGCACCCTGTTCAGAGTTTGTCTGAAAAGAAAAAAAAAAAAAAAATATATATATATATATATATATATATATATATATATATATATATTTCCTATTGCTCGGTTTAAGCTTTAGTTAGAGATGAAGGCTCGGGGTGCCTGGGTGGCTCAGTCAATTAAATATCTGCCTTCTGCTCAGGTCATGATCCCAGTGTCCTGGGACAGACCCTGCCAATGGCCTCCTTGCTCTGCAGGGAGCCTGCTTCTCCTTCTTCCTCTGCCCCTCCCTTGCTTGTGCATGTGCTGCACTCTCTCTCTGTCAAATAAATAAATAAAATCTTTAAAAAAATAAATTAGAAATGAAGGCTGAACCAAATTAGAGATTCTTACTGTTGAAAGGGAAAGATGATCTTTTAAATTTACAACTTAATGCAAGTTTATTTGCTCATTCAGTAAACTTTCATTTAAGAGTCTACTGTGTGCTAGGAGAGATGGATATGATGAGGAAAAAAATGAATTTTTTACAATGCATGAAAAGCTTATAATATTTGAGGAATATGGTTAAAGAGTTTTTAAAAAACTGAGTAAATGCTATAGTGGAGTGCACTTAGGGTGATGTGGGACGTGAGAGACTATTCTTCTTAGGTGGTATTTAGGGTGGGCTGTTTTTCATGCTTCTGTATGGACATTTCTGGTTATCCAAACACCAGTTCTAGTCTTAAATACTGCTTCTTCCTTAGAGCTGAAGTCTGTCTCTGATTAGTTGGCTTGTATTGTGTTAAATTGTGACTACTTGTGCCATCTCAATGGGCACACAGATATTTCCATGCAGCCATGTAGGCCCAAAATTACCAGGTCTTCTAATATTTCAAGAGAAGCTGGAGATCTTTATAAGAAATCACCTGTTTTAGCATGGAGGTTCCTCAAAAAGTTGAAAATAGAGCTACCCTATGACCCAGCAATTGCACTACCGGGTATTTACCCTAAAGATACAAATGTAGTGATCCAAAGGGGCATGTGCACCTGAATGTTTATAGCAGCAATGTCCACAATAGCCAAACTATGGAAAGAACCTAGATGTCCATCAACAGATGAATGGATAAAGAAGATGTGGTGTGTGTACACACACACACACACACACACACAAAATGGAATACTATGCAGCCATCAAAAGAAAATGAAATCTTGCCATTTGCGATGCCGTGGATGGAACTAGAGGTTATTATGCTTAGCGAAATAAGTCAGTTGGAGAAAGACAACTATCTTAAGATCTCCCTGATACGAGGAAGTGGTGATGCAACGTGGGGGGTTTGGGGGGTAGGAAAAGAATAAATGAAACAAGATGGGATCGGGAGGGAGACAAACCATGAGACTCTTAATCTTACAAAACAAACTGAGGGTTGCCGGGGGGAGGGGGATAGAGAGAGGGTGGTGGGGTTATGGACGTTGGGGAGGGTATGTGCTATGGTGAGTGTTGTGAAGTGTGTAAACCTGGCGATTCACAGACCTGTACCCCTGGGGCTAATAATACATTATATGTTAATTAAAAAAAAAGAAATCACCTGTTTTAAATATGTTGATAGTTAAAAGAAGAAAAGGCGTGCTGTTGAAACAAAACAGTTTGCAGGCCATACTTGGCCCTTGGGGAGTCTCTTTGCAGCATTGTTACTGCATCTTCCTTTCCAGTCTGAGAGCTCCTTGAGTCCTTGCATTGCTTCACTCACTCATTCATTTGTCCGTACATCCATCCATTTATCCACTTAATTTTGACAGCGGGGAACCAGGCGTTGTGCTGGGCACTAGGGTTATAGCCATAATGTGGCTAAAATATGGCAAAAATCCTTTCCCTTGGAGAATTTGGGATAATTTCTATCATCTTTCTTGAGGCTGAGCTTTCCCCATCTTCTCAAGTCTTTCCTGAGACATCATTTTTTTTTTAAAGATTTTATTTATTTATTTATTTATTTGACAGAGAGAGAGAGATCACAAGTAGGCAGAGAGGCAGGCAGAGAGAGAGAGGGGGAAGCAGGCTCCCTGCTGAACAAGGAGCCCGATGCAGGGCTTTATCCCAGGACCCTGAGATCATGACCTGAGCCGAAGGCAGAGGCTTTAACCTACTGAGCCACCCAGGCACCCCTGAGACATCATTTTTGAGACTCCCCACTCTTCCAGCATCCTGGGGCTCTTCTGGGAAGGTGCTCCAGCATTAAAGTAGCACCTGGACGGGGCAGTGGACGGGCTGCTGCCCCATGTTGGATACCTTCTCCGGCAGACAACAGAATACCTCCCTCTTTCCCGTCTCTGCCCCGGTAGATTCTCCTATTGCTAGCTAGCTTTCACTATTATCTGTCAGTGTCTCTCTTTCATACAATGCTGTTAGCTCTTTGGTAGCAGATGCCATGTCTTCTCTTTGTATCTCTGGGCCCTACATCGTACCTGACATGAAGTAGGTACTCAATAAATATCTGTTAGAGTGAATTGAAATGAAAATTAGTTTGACTTAATGCAGTTTTGATGTGTTTGATAGCCAAGACGCAATAACTCTGTGAGTTTAGTATAAACTGACAGCCCTTGGACAATACTATGTGTATAGATTTAGCCTGGATTGCAAGTATTTTGTTCTCTTCTACGTCCAGATGTGGGACTTTTCTCTTACCCATATTCTACCTAATCCTGTAAGAATTAATTAACAACAGCAAGCATTTATAAACTTTCTGTAAATCTTAGTCTGCCAGTCCAGTGGACCCTCTTTCACAGATGTAGGCTTTCTGCAAGCTTGCTTAGCATATGCTGCAGATCTCGCTGAGTTTCTGATAGAAATATGGGACAGACCAGAGATAATGTCAGAATCTTGTGACTTACACTGAAGGTCTCCATCTAAGGAGACCCTGGTTATTATTCACCACTTTTTGTATTTGCCACAAATCCATATTCTTGTATCTTGTACATAAGGAGATTCTGAAAGATTTTGATTAATGTCTTTGTTAAAATAAAGATGTGATGTGTCTGTCATGCTCCCTGTTCTATTAAAATGTGAGGTTAATCCGTTAAACCCCCTTTTTGTGAACCCATAAAAGAATCAGAGATTCTTTTCCCACTGCTCACAAATCACGTTTTGTTATTATTTCCTCTCAAGCTCACTTGTCCGTAGTTTGGAGAGCTCACTCTATCTCTTTAGATATTTGGGAAACTCTAGTAATTTTAGATTCTCAGTCATTTCTCAGGACTTAGATTCGCCAGTATCTAGTACTGTGTGAGGGCGTTTCAGTTGCCTTAATTAGCACTGCGGTCGTTCCCCATTCAGTAATTTATTTTTATATTTTGACATCCAATTGAATTCACTTAAAACACCAGGCATTTTGTCTTAACTGGTTTTCAGGAATATTAATCTGATGGCAGCTATACTTGTGAATATAGCACAATGTATAAACTTGTCAAATCACTAAATTGTACACTTGGAACTAATGTAACATTGTGTGCCAACTCTATTCAAATAAAAAACACCCCCCACCCCCGCAGTAATATATAGATAACTCCTGCACATTTTCAGATAGGATACATATGGACCGCAAATGGGACTCATTTTGTATCATTTTTGGAAGGGGAAAGTACCTCAAAAAGTGTGGTAATATACTAGCAACCCTTTTAATGATGCTTTTTTACTTTTCAAATGGTTGAATAACAAATATTTTGGAAAAAATAACAAGTCTTTTGTTCTCTTTTTAAAGGCAGTGCTGTTAATTTGTAATACAAAATGATGATCTAAAGTGTAATATCTGTGAAATCAGTCAAACACATTAGGGATTTGGCTTATTTGATGTCTTGCCTTCTCTTCATTGTCATTTTTATGATCATCACGGTAAGATGCATCTTGTATGTTAAAAAGTCAAGTCCTATTTCTTCTTCTACTTACACTCAATGCTTCTGACACCAGATGTGTAGGGTTTTTATTTTTTAGTGACCAGTTCTCAGTGTCCTACATTATCTGGGTGTCCTGTTTAACTCTATCTGGAGTTAGCATCAGATCCCCCAGGTCAAAGGCCCATTTCTACAAGACTGACCCCACTTCAATTTTTTTTTTTAAGATTTTATTTATATATTTATTTATTTGAGAGAGAGAGAGCGCACACGGGCGAGAGAGAGAGAGGAGTGGGAGAGAGAGCACAAGCAGGGGAACAGCAGAGGCAGAGGGAGAAGCAGGCTCCCCTCCGAGCAGGGAGCCCAATGTGGGACTTGATCCCAGGATCCTGGGATCATGACCTGAGCCAAAGGCAACCGCTTCACCAACTGAGCCACCCAGGTGCCCCGAATGACCCACTTCAGATGCTGGTTGCAAGTAGTGGGTCCCTAGCTTACCGCACTTCTGTCCAGCTTAGTTGCAAATCTGGAGTTCTCATGATGCCCTCCTCAGATTCAGTTATTTGCTCTAATGGCTCACAGAAGTCAAGGAAGCACTTATTTAATGTTTACTGAATGAAGGGTATGATGCAAGATATAGATGAACAGCCAGTTGAAGAGATCCTTAAGGTGGGATCTGGAGGGCCCCAAGCTCGGGAGCTTCTGTCCCGTGGAACTGCAGTGTGCCATCTGCCCATCTTGGTGGTGTGTTCACCAACTTGGAAGTTTTCCAGACCCTGTAGTTCAGGGAGTTTTTATGGAGGCTTCATCAAGTAGGCATCACTGATAATGACCTCCATCTCTGGCCCCTCTCCAATACCTGGAAGATAGAGGAGGGAAGGGGCTAAAAGTTCCAAGCTTCTAATCATAACTTGATCTTTCGGGAGACCAGCCCGCATCCAGAAGCCATCCAGGAACCCACCAAGAGTCACCGTATTAGAAAAAAGATAATCCAACCGCTTGGGGAGTTCCGAAGGATTTGGGAGTTCTGTGTCAGGAACCAGCACCAAAGACCAAATACTAGAACAAAAGATTGTCCTAGTACCTTTATGACTGAAGAAATTACAGAGGTTTTAGAGTCTCTACCAGGAGTTGGGATAAAGACCAAAATATGTATTTCTTATTATATCACAATGTTACATTTGTCTATCTATGTCTATATCTATACCTGTATCTGTATCTATATCTATCTGTATCTATTTTTGAACACTTTTCTGATTATTTCCTTATGGAAAATTCCCAGCAGTGGAATTTTTGGTCAGACTTTATGTACTTTTAAAGCCTTTTGGTACACGTTGATAAGCTTGAGACCTTCCCACTTGGACACTGACCAGCTGTTTGTAAGATTGCCTGTTTTGTCTCATTGTCATGGGTGTGAATGAACTTGGAATGAATGGCTTAGTTGGTCTGGAAAGCTTAGCCTGATGGAGTAGACACTGATGTAAAATCAGCTCAGGTGGGTGGGCTCTCTGGGAATTGCACCTAAGTTCTTCAAGGATAGGGACCTGGTCTTGCCCTTCTCACAGCTCCCCCGTCCTGATCTTGGTGATTTCCAGCAGCTTGCTCACTGCAGGTGGGTCCTCTTGTACTGGAATGGTATGCTCTTCTTTCTTTTTTAGCTGGACCTGCCCACCCCCTAGTTCATGGCCTGTTGTTCTAGATGGGCTGTTTCACACCGTGCTTCCATCTTCAGGACTCTGGGGGGGTGCACAGACTCGTGGGTTGGCCATCATATGGCTCGCTGGAATCTTGCTTCGGAGCCCTGAAGTCAGGTTCCACAAAGCAATTCATTTTTCTAGGCTTGATTACTTCAGTGGGAATGAAAATGGAGTCAGTAACTATGACATTTATATTCATGTGTCCAAATAAAACTTGAGATGTTTAAAATTCTGTAGGTTAAATTCGTGCACCACTCAGGTCAAGTATTTAGAATATGCTTATGCCATCGCTAAAGTTGACTTTTACATTTTCAATTGTTTTGGCCAAGAGAAGGTGTTTCTTTAAGAGAAGCGGATCTAGGGATTATTGTTTTAGTGAAACGAGCTGGAGTATAGACAACTACAGGCAGTCCCATTTAGGGTGCTCCCTATACAACACCCTATAAAACTATATTTTTGCTAACCCCACAGAATCAATTGGGGACATTATGTCCTGTTATTAAATTTAAGGCAACCTTAAGTCTCTCTCTTCTGCATTTCTATCTCAGGAAAGTATTTTTTAAGATGTTGAACAATAAATTTGTCCCCCTCTCTCTTTTTTTGTTCTTTTTAGAGGGAGGGGGAGAGAGGGCGCGAGCATGCAAATGGGGTTGGGGGGTGCAGAGGGAGAGGGAGAGAGAGAGAGAGAATCTTAAGCACAGAGACCCCGAGGGGGCAGGATCTCACCACCCTGAGATCATGACCTGAGCTAAAACGAAGAGTTGGGCGCTTTAACCAACGGAGCCGTCCTGGTGCCCCATGAGTTTCCCTTCTTTCTGTGATTGACTTTAGTTTCTTCATCATAATCTTAGAATTCAGATTTTGAGGTCTGTGGGAATTTAAGTTAGAAAACATTTATTTTTTTATTATTATTATTTTTTAATGTATTTTTATCCCCAGGGGTACAGGTCTGTGAATTGCCAGGTAGTTAGAAAACATTTAATACAGATTCTGAAACGATGTGCTTTTGCGCATCCTTTTAATTTCAGCTGCAGCTGGTAATATGATCTTCAGGTGCCCCGAAGATCCTTTGTGGGGTGGTAATTAACAATTGTTCCAGGTGCATAATCTGGAAATTTGGTTCTTGGGGGGCACTGCGGGTGAGAGAACACGTTCATGCTTGGTTTGTCCCAACTGTGACTGCAGTCACAGTATTGTGGCTTTTTTCTCCTCTCCAGTGGTTGCGGCTCTGACCCATAGCACTGTGGACTATTCTTTGAATGCTCAGCTCCTTGGGAAGAGCTGGCAGTGATAGCAAGAGTATCATGGGGTCTTTCTCATGAGCTGTGGACTGAAGGGAAAACAGGTTCAGCACCTCTTTGCCTTGTCAGTGAAGCCAACAGAATTCTCTGAAATAAAATTACAGTGCATTTGCAATGGTTTCTGCAGATAGGAAC
The DNA here is from genome assembly GCF_963455335.1 of Martes martes. Classification (NCBI taxonomy): domain Eukaryota; kingdom Metazoa; phylum Chordata; class Mammalia; order Carnivora; family Mustelidae; genus Martes; species Martes martes. The sequence goes on from NC_137895.1 coordinate 64,814,596, forward strand.
ATCCTGAGGTAAGGAAAAATGATACTCCCACATCTAGAGTAACCTGATGTTGGGAATCATTTAAAAAGAATCGATTGAATAGCTTATCTTTCAGAATGATCGATTCCCTCCTCTCTCCTTGTACTTCTGTTCTGTATGTAGCTGATTCGGCTTCTGTTTCTGTCTTTTTGTACAGGCTGAACATATTTTTGACTGGCATGAACCCATTCTACTTTCATGCGGTGAATGTGGTTTTACACTGTCTCGTGACTCTCGTCCTGATGTACACCTGTGACAAAGCTGTCTTCAGGAACCGGGGACTGGCTTTTGCTACAGCGTTGCTTTTTGCTGTGCACCCTGTCCACACAGAGGCGGTGAGTATCGCTGCAGTTCCGTGAAACAAGGAACTAAAAAAAAAAGCTAAACTGATCTTTTTTCCCCCTTTCAAAACCACGTGAATTCAAAGCTCCATTGAAGTGTTTATCTTTATATATAAATCATTCTGCTTGACAACTTGTCTTTTTGAATGCTCACATAGCCTTCACACTTACCTGTCCTTTCCAAATAACCTGTTATTATTATGTGTCGTAATAGACGGCCACAGTTCTTTATTTGAAGAAAATTTAAGTTCTAATGTGTTTTAAACAGCACAGGGCATTTTGAGGTACTTACTGTGCTGAGGCATTGTTCCTGCTCTACATGTGAATTTTACCTTTTCTCTCTGCTTTCTGTTTATAATATTTATGATGCTGAACAGTGAGTGTGAGGGGAGGGCTAAAGAGTTAGACTGACGTTCTTCAGATTAGAAAGACAGAGTTGCAATAGGGACTTAGAAATAGGTTTTCAGGTTATTTCGTGTGAAATGTAGTTACTTGGTAGGTGATGCAAAATTTGTTTAAAAAGTATAGATAGTTCAGATCTGTTTGGTCCTCTTTGAAATATGGACTTGATCATGCACTGAGAAGGCATTATCAAGTTACCTTGTTTCATGGCTTAGGAACCACAGTTGTTTTATTTTGTCCATATTGCTAGGGGTAGACAAAGACTTTCCAAGGGGTTCCTGAGCCCCATGGCTTTAAAAGAATCATTTCCAGAGCCTTAGCTTGCATCTGGACACTTGCCTATAGTTCGTCTGTCTGAGAACACACCAGGGGTCAAGGTGTCAAGTTGGTTCTCCTCTCCCTCCTCCCGTTTCAGCTGTTGTCTCATTGAAAAATAAAAATGAATGTCTCACCTACATCAGAATTTTACTCTGCCCCAGGTGTCCACATCTCTGAGATACTGTATAAAGAAACAATTTATACTGTATAAATATACATTGTATATAAATAAACAGTTGTATAAAGAAACAATTTAATATATTGGTGTCAGCAAAGCCTCCTTCAATTGAGGCATCACAGATCTGCAGTGGGGCTTCATATCACTGTCTGTCTTCCACATATTTCTGTGAGGAACAGAAAGTGGCATTAAAAGTGGGGTATGGTGGCCTGTTTTGATCTTCTGAATTCAGAAGTGAGATGGTTGTCATGGGGATGTGTCATAATATGTTCATTTGAGCCGACACAAGAAGCCTGATTTGGCAACTGGTGGTGTAATGACTGTTTTTGCCAGTTAGGCTACATGATGGACATTTTCCATAAACAATATTGTATATCTGTAAGCCCAAGGTTTTGACACAAATATATTTGGAGTGAGAGACAAAAAAAAATCAGTTTATAAAAAGATTACATTACTTAAGGTAAATTTTCCAGCCCTTTCTTGAGTATTTTAAATAGAAAATGTCCCTCTAAGTGGAAGGCTATAAATAATAGTCCTTTGGAAAGTCTCAGTGAAGCCATTTTTGCTGTAGTGCTGAGAAACCGTGAAAGCAGATGACTCTAATGACAGGTAACTCTCATGATGGCTATGCTGAAATTAATTTGCTTCCAACCAAATTAAAGGAGAATCTGATTGAGTGTTGGCTGGTAGATCATTAAGCATTATGTAATATGATAGATCACTATGATTTTGTCAATGACCTTAGTGTTCAAAGAATTAAGTCACTGCTATAACATAGCTACTTCTGTCTCATTTATGTGAACATTTCTTTAAAGATGAAAGCTAGGAATGGAACTGATACTATATGCATTCTTATTCTAACCTAAAGTAATATTGTCAATAATTGCACTTAATAGAAAAGAAACATGGGGCATCTGAGTGGCGCAGTCCATTAAGTGGCCAGCTCTTGAATTCAGCTCAGGTCATGATCTCAGGGTCATGGGATTGAGCCCCACATCAGCCTCTGTGCTTGGTGTGGAGTCTGTTTGAGAGTCTCTCTCTCCCTCTGCCTTGTCCCGCTCATATTCTCTTTCTCAGATAAATAAATCTTAAAAAGAAAAAAGAAAAACCTGCTATACCTGTTATTAAGAAGTGTGTTTTTATATCTAAGAGCTAGTTATAATTTTTTCTAATTTATGGTGTACTGAGCAATTGTGTATTAATACTAAGTGGTAACTTAATGAGGTAACTTTATATATGTATTTTTATTACAGAGAGAGAAGATGATAAGTAGAATATTTTTAAGCATAACTATACAATACATTAAGAAACAATGCTCAGAAAGAAATAAAATAGAAATAAGAGTTCAAGGGGAATGGGTGTGAAATGTCTGTCGTTTAAAGAAGAGCCTGTTCATGTTTGTTTAAATGGAAAATAATGAGCTTCAAATTGCGGTGGCACATTTCAGATTCCATTTGGTACATTTAAAACAGTAATATTGTGGCCTTATTTTTAAAATGTCACTATTTACAATGCATGGGAAGTTAGATTCCTTCAAGTATATAAAATTATGATGAAAAAATTTTAGATACAAATTTTAAAAGATGAGATACCCAAATTTTTAATATTCTTCTTGGATGTCACCTGAAGAGAAATAATCAAGGACTACTACTCCTAGCCATATGGAATATATGACACTGGGTCAAAGTACAGTGGAAAATACATGGTTGGAGTGTCTTGGGGGAAATTTTTGCAGGAAAGAGTAAAGGATAGAACAATAACAGTCTTAATTCTATGCTTGCAGAGAGGGAGTCCAGGTAACCTTGGACAGTGGGATCATGAGCTGGTGGTTTGGTTGAATTCTAAGAAAAAGGAAAAACATCCTGTTAGCGAAGAGACCTTTAAGAAAAGGTTTCAACAAGCTAATAATAAAAAAAAAAAAAATCCATGATAGCACAATTATAGGGACAAAAGAGGCTGAGAGCTGGACGTTTAGGGAAAAATTTTACAGAAACTATTTGCATTCACAAGGAAATGAGATATGCAAGAAGGGGGTGAAGAAATTTGACTCAACATAACAATATATACTAGGAAGTAAAATTAGGAGACTGTTATTCAATTATAGGTATTAGTTTAGGTTTCTAAGGAAGAAGAAAGAGAAATAGGAAAAAAACATTGCGTTATAGAAGACTTAGTGTGATAAATTAATTAAAAAAAAATAGATCATAGCGTGGCTGGAGAGGGAGTCAGAGGGATTTATCACCCCTTTGCTAAATAAGAACAAAATCAGGACCATAAGTAATCCCAGGAAGGATGGAGGATTAACATTTTTTGAGGGAGGGGTTTTGTTTAAACATGTTGGTGTGATTAAGGATTTGTTTCCTTAATTATGTAATCAACATATAGTAAATGAATTCTTGCTTGGTGTAGGCACTGCTAGGTGCCCGGAGGGTATGTGGGTGGGTAGTGGGTCCCTACCCATAATTTGTTCACAAATTCCTAAAAAAGCCAAAGAACATACACACAAATACATACAAGACAAAGCAGTATGTTGTAATAAAAAACTATCTCCAATTTAAGTATAAGAAACAAATTCATTTATTTACTCAATCTTTCAACAAATATTTAAGTGCAGGAGGTATTAGCAATGACTAGGATAGACCCATACCTTTCCTCATTGAAGGCCTTGTGATTCTTCAAAGGGTTTTCTGACAGTATATTTTTTTGGAGATCTCAATCATCAGAAAAATAAGTAGAGAAATTGGGAAAACGTGGAAAATCATTGTAATTCCCTGGTGGTAATTGAAACTTAGCAGTCATCATAGAAACATTATTGGTTGGAAGGAAGGCACTTATGTCAAGTCAAAAGCGAGAGCAGGAAATGCCGACACATGGTGTTGAAGGCTAAGGTCAGCATTTCCAGAACACATGTAAGATGAAGAGCACATGTAAGAGAGAATCAGTCATGATCTAATCAGTCAGCCTGGCTTTGTTTGTTTTTAAAGATATTAATTATTTATTTGATAGAGAGAGAGCTCACAAGTAGGCAGAGAGACAGGCAGAGAGAGAGGGGGAAGCAGGCTCCCTCCTCAGCAGAGAGCCCGATGTGGGGCTCGATCCCAGGACCCTGAGATCATGACCTGAGCCGAAGGCAGAGGCTTAACCCACTGAGCCACCCAGTGCCCCCAGCTGTTGCATGTTAAGTGTGTGTTTCCTGGCCCTGCCTGGCAGTAATGGGACTCATTCGTGCAGCTAGAATAATCAATAAACTTGATACATATGGTATACTTTATATAAATCCTGTGAATGGTATGCTAAGAAATAATAAGTTTTGGGGGCAAATTAAATTAATTGGTATTTCTGTTACGCTTGCTCGGATTTAGATCTGATTGTTTGAGTTCTGCCCAATGATGTTCACTCATTTTTTTCCATCGTTTGGGTATGTGTTACAGGATTCAGTTCCCAGGTAACAACTACCTTCTTGGTGAGGAAAACCTGCAGCTTGAGGCAGAGTCCGTGCTATCCATCTGCATGTACTTTTGGCTAAGTCCTTTGTACTTCTCAGCATCCTACAGTTCATCCCCCTTTGTCAGTAGAATCAAGCCCAGGACCTCCAACTAAACATCCCATAATTTTTTCACTCCTGTCCCCTCTAATGTGCTTACTCCATGCTCTCTCATCACGTAATGCCTTCCCTTCTAGAAACACCTCATGTGTTTTCAGACTGTGCTTTCTTCTGCCTAGAATGCTTCTGTGGTCCTTCTCTGGCCCCTGATTTGCATCCCCTGACTTGAGCTTGCTGAGTCCTTCTTGCTTGTCCCTTAGGTTTTAGTGTATGATGCCAACCTTTCCACGAAGGCGTCCAGCTTCTGCCAGTCCCTCCGGCACCTGGGTGGCTCAGTGGGTTAAAGCCTCTGCCTTCGGCTCAGGTCATGATCCCAGCGTCCTGGGATCGAGTCCCGCATCAGGCTCTCTGCTCACCAGGGAGCCTGCTTCCTCCTCTCTCTCTGCCTGCCTCTCTGCCTACTTGTGATCTCTGTCTGTCAAATAAAGAAATTAAAAAAAAAAAAATCAGTCCCTCCATTCTTTTCATGGCAATGATTTCTCCTCTTGATGATACACACAGTTTGCTTGTATCATATTAATACCCTACTTTGACTCCCCACCGGGTGTTAAACTCCTGAGGCTTAGGTCATATCCCTCCAGCTGGCATAGTACCTGGCAAATAGGAGGCCCTTGGAAAATGTTTGTGGAGTGGAATAAATCATGCAGTTACTGAACATGATGATACTGACTAACTGAATCACAGTGAAAGTGAATGGTTGATCTAAGACATTTAGTAGTTGATGGCAAGCACCTTGTTTTTAAGACATCTAACCCCCTTGCCCCAGAGACCCCAGCTCAACAGGGATATTCAGTGAATGTATGGTGGTTTGGAACTGGCCACAGAGTCTGTCAGTGTCTGCACTAACATTTCAACACACCCTCTGAGCTTCTGCTCCAGGGGACACTACATTCTTTGGATCTGGGCCCATCCAGCCGGCTTCCCAGCAGCACAGACTGGCTGCAGTCTGAGAAGTAGGCTTCCGGCGCCTCGAGCACATGCGTTACGCTTGCCTGGCTTGTGATGGCCTCATTCCAACTTGCTCCACCCAGTATCCGCTTGCAGGTCTTGCTCTTGTGTGCCTTGGCCGCATCGGTTGTGCTGTGATGAGTGTCCCTCTGGGCCCAGATGTGTGGCCTTATCCCTAGACTTTGTTGCTACTAAGCCGAGCTCTCTGTTTAACCTTCCAGGGGCCTTGCGGGTGATGCTGAGCTCCACGCTCAGAGATGCAGTGGTGTAGACAGAGCAGATCTGGGCTCCCACGTGAACTGTGTGCATTTGTTGCTTTACAGATTGTGAGTCTGAGCTGGTTCTCGACACTGAGGTGACACCATATTGTCACAGCCTAGCTCCCCTGAGTCGGGCAGTCTTCCTGATTTGGCCCTCAAACACCTTATAGATTAACGGATCAATGAACAGTGTGTGGTCCAGGCATCCACATCAGCTAATACCTTTTAACTCTGTACTGCTTGTGAAATTCCTTAGCCATCTCCAGGTTTCTCTTGTTGTGGACTGGACTAGGATTTTGCTCAGTATGTGACTTGCTATCAGTCTCTGTGCAAGTATATAATTACATTATCTTCTATTTATACTTTTTAAGTAATATATTTTATCTAATAAAGTTAAATTAAAATATCATACATAGAAGCCTTGAATATAAAAAGATGATTTCTATAAGCCCCGCAAGAAAACTTGTCTCAGCGCCGAGTCCCACCTACCTTCTCTGCAGGGAAAAGGAAGAAAGGACACCCACACTGAGTGGGCACTTGAGACCTATCATCTCATTAACCATGACAGTAACATGGGGTAGGGGTGTTAGGCTCATTTTAAAGATAACAAAAGGGGGGCGCCTGGGTGACTCAGTCCGTAAGCGTCTGTCTTCCATTCAGGTCATGATCTCAGGGTCTTGGGATGGAGCCCCACATGAGGCTCCCTGCTCAGTGGGAGGCCTGCTTCTTCCTCTGCCTCTGCCCCTCCTCCCCGCTCATGCTCTCTCTCTCTCTCTCTCTCTCTCTCAAATAAACAAATAAAATCTGAGAAAAATAATAAAGATAACAAAAGCAAGTCCTAGAAATTAAAGATAACAAATTTGAGTCTCACTTAAATGGCAAGAGAAGGAGTCTGTATTCCAGCCTTGGATGGTTGAGCTGCAGGTGCCTGTCATTGCCCCACCTTTTGACTGCAAAGTGTGCTCATTGTATGAGAGTGTTTATAGGTATATTTCCCAGAACACTGTTCTCCGCTGTTAATTATGATTGATTCTCTAACCCACTGTGGACCTCAGGTCCTGGATGGTTTGGGTGATGCAACTTTGTGTGCCTGAAATGTCAACCCTGTCCCTTTCCCTTGTGAGCTCGTACTCATCTTTAAGAGCTCGTATGTGGCCTTCGTTGGAAGCATTTTTTGAACTATACCCCATTTTTTCCCTTTACGGTTTTATTTCTTGAATTTCAAAAAGACAAGAGAAATCTTTACACATTTTAAGTAGTAGTGGACTAACACAAAGATTTATAAATAGCTGTCTACCCCCTACCTTCCTCCACTTCAGACCCTTTATTAAGTAACACATTAAAAAAATTTTTTTTAATTTCAAAAATATAATGACCATATATATACTCATCACCCGGATTCATCAACTTTTAACATTTTGCCACATTTGTTTTGTCATTCTTTCTCTCTTTTCCCCTTAATATATAAAAATATTATTTGTATTCTGAAGCATTTAGGAGTAGGTTGCATAATTCATGCCTCTTTACACCTGAATAATTTAGTTGTATATTTTCTAAAACCAAGGCCATTAGTCATTGTTTCTCTTTAGTCTCAAGTTTGGAGCAGTTACCAGTCTTCATTATCTTTCTATAATATAATTCAAAGCTTTAAATATAATTAAAACATATTTAATATGTATATTACAAAAGGTTTATATGATACTTACTATAACATTGCAATTGGTGTGTAACGTCATCTCAAATGGTTGTTATATATAATACATATGTGTTAAAAAATCTGTAGCCCATGATTTATAAAACTTATGTTTTCTAAACTTATTTATTTATATTTTATATTAAAATTTTATAATGTACAAGTACAAATAGTATAACTGTTGTATGTAAATACATGATATCAAAATATGTAAACATAAAAATACAGTATATAAAAATATATGCATATGTGGTATATTATGTAAGTATAATAAGCATGTAATATATAATATATGCAGTATTATAATACATTAGATTATAGGAGTTATACTATATCTACTAAATCATGATACAATATAAATTAGGAGATATTAAAATATTGACATTTTAATGATATAAAATAATAATGTAGAATTGTATTTTATGCTTTAATAATATGAAATATATGTATTTGTGTATTTGATAGAGCATCCCTCACCTTGGGTTTGTCTGATGTCTTCTCACGATTATATCCCAGCCAGGTTGTGTATCCCTGGCTGGGATTTGACAAAAGTGGTATTGTGTTTCTCTCAGGGTATGACATGCAGAGACATGCCCCATCCATTTGCCCTTTATTGGCGAGGTTGACTTTGATTCCCCAGTTAAGGTGTAATGCGTTTTTCCCATAGTATAATTATTCTTTTTACTTTTTTATTTAACAAGTAATTGTTTTGAAGGAAGTGTGTGGAAGCCCTACTAATACTCCGTGCTTTATTAAACCTTTACACTCTAGATTTCGTATCCACTGGTATTTTGTGATGTCTCTCTGCTCATTCAAATCTTGCATCTTTTGGATGCAAAATGGCTATTTGCCAACTGCACTATTCCCTCCACATTCATTAACTGGCTTTTCCATGTAAGGAAGAGCTTTCTGTTCTCTCCCATTCACTTGCTTACTGTATTTATGTGTGTACTTATATGTGCTTTCTTTATTCCATTCATCAATATCAGAATACACTCATGGATGTCTTTTTTTCCAGTGGTTTGGTTTATTATTGTCCTTATTTATTTTGATGTTCAAATGGCCAGATTTTCCGTCAGTAGGAGCCCCTTGTCACTGGCTTCTCTGTCCTTTTGAATATGTACCTGTCACTTTCTGCACACTTTCTTACCTTCTAACGTGATGAAATGATCTAAGTTCCTCTCGTATCTCCTTCGCCTCAGCCCTGGAACCAGCCATTTCTCCAGGAAGCCCACGTACTCTTTAGTGGAGGAATGGTTTGTGGTCTGTGCCAGGATGGCTCTTTGCTACCGGGCTATCTTGTTTTTAGGTTCTTTCAGTGACAGAACTAAGACACACAGACACACACACACACACAGACATGCAAGCACATGTGCTCACATGGCAGTCATGAGTTCATACTCATTCCTCTTTTTACCAGGATTATTGTTTCCTAAACTTATTTTTTCCTGGTCCTCTATAAATATCCTCTGCTCCATTAACACTCTGATGCCAAAGACTAGCACAGTGTTTGGCCCTCAGTCCTTGCTCAAAAAGTATTTTTTAATAAACCAGCAAATGAATAAGCCTTGATGATTATAAATTGACCTTCTATAGGGGAAAGGTGAAAAAGGAAGTTAAGCATGAAAATTCTTTTCCTTTCTTTCCTCTTTTTCTCCTTCTATAAACTTATTGTTACATAACCAGAGGTGGTTACTCTTATGTCGTCAAATTTGAAGAACAGTGTGTTTTCTTATTTTATCGTATACTTTTCATTCATCTAAAACCAAATGCATTTCTGTAAGTTTTCTGAAAGCAATTTTCTGAGGTCTTTATTTTTTCAAACTTTCTAGGTGGCTGGAATTGTTGGCAGAGCTGATGTGTTAGCTTGCCTGCTGTTTCTGTTGGCCTTTCTCTCCTACAATAGGTATGTATGGCTAAGAATGCCCTTCTCTGTGGTGACAATCACGCTTTCCCCCGGGAATTTCTGTCTCGTGTGTGTGTGTGTGTGTGTGGACTTTGAGCATCTATCTGAGAAAGGAGGCCTTTGAAAGGCCTCCCAGTGCTGGGAAGCTCTTGCTTCTTGATTATTCTTACTTGTCATTTCTTACTGAGAATGGAATTTGAAAGCTCCAGGCCAATAAATATTGGGTGTAGTCCTCTCTTTTATTTGGCTGTGATTTGTTTAATTCCTCCGTTTCATATTGGTCCTAATTCTGTTTCCTCTTTATTATCCTCACTAAAGTAGCTAAGAGCTTAAAATAACAAGGCTGAATTGGAGGTAGTGTTTTTCATCTGTAGTTTTCAAATTCACACATCCTTTCATCACAATACATTAAGTTCCTTGCTTTGGAATGTGGAAAAGCAATAAAATAATTTACCATTGTATTGCCCTTACTCCGCACAGTGCTCAGATTCTCACTTGAGTTGTGATATATCCACACAGGGAAAGGGGTGGGTCAAAAAGAAAATGGGAATGGGGCTGATGGCACAGGGGTTGGCCCAGAAAAAGGGGGCCAGTGAGTCATGTCACCATATTTCATGGAGGGATGGCTGTTTAGAGATTTGTGAATGTTGCCATCTTTGAGAGCCAAGTGGCCCTGAGCAGCACAATTCTGAACAAGTGGTTCTCCATGTGGGGCAGTTATGCTCTTCCCCTTCGGACATCTGGCAGTGTCTGGAGACACTTTGGCTTGTCATTAAGTAGAAAGGTGCTACCAGTGCTCGGTAAGTAGAGGCCAAGGGTCCTACAATGTGCCGGACAACCCTTACAACAAAGGGTCATTTTCCCCAAAATGCCAGTATTCCTCAGACTGAGAAACCCTGTTATAAACCAGTTTAGACCTTGGATGACCAAGAATGAATTAATTCTTCCGAAATTTTGGTTTAATGAGTGGAGTGTTTTCTTGGTACAGGTTTCCCCCACTACCCAAGAGTAGAGCGTTTCTGTGAACACCTCTTGTAAGCTAAAATGGCCTCAAGTTGAAGAACAATCAATAGCTATTAATTGATATGGAAAAATTGGGGTCATTCCCAGACCACAAAAAACAACTTCTCTTGGGTGTTTTCTGACACCTCAGGACACATCCCGCTAATGGATGCACAGAGTAAATGGAGATAAAGCACAGGTGCTCACAGACGCAGCCCGACGCTGCGGCCCTGAGTGTGGCCCTGGGGACCGAGCTGATTGGCTGGGCCGCTCTGCTGTTCGCCCAGCGCCTTGCCTCTCTAACGCTCCTGAACCAAACACTGTTTTTGCTTTTCACCTTCTTTTGCAAAAGCAAAAATCCTCTTCGGATTTCTTCCTGTTAGAGAAAATAGGTACTCATGTAGGTCTTTCATTAAAGTGAAGTGGGCCGTAACATGCACTTGTGAAAAGTGGGGTGTGCCTGTCTAGTACCAGTCTCCGGGGCCTGGCTTTGTGACTTAACACTGCATCGCCAGTCATCCGAAATGGTGGTGTGGAAAATCTTAAAAAGAGAAACACAGATGCACCAATTACTTCTTTTCTGTGTACTCTGGTATTAGAACAAGATTAACAATTGCCTTTTAGTTTAAACTTAGTCTCTGGGGCTTTCTCTGTGTGGATGGTACATTCGGGAACATGGGGAGGCCAGCATCATGTCCCATCTATCTCTGTGTGATGATGAGCCTCGGGATTACAGTTTCTGCTGTGCCTGCCATTCACAGTCTTAGCACCTGAAGCTATAGACCAGCTTCAGAGAAAAATTCATGTCCACCACACATTTGGCATGTAATTTTAGGTCATTGTTCCAAGACATAAGAATACAGCTAAGGTGTCCTAACTACAGAAATACTAGCCTTTACTTTGGAGGAGTAGGGGTGATGGGTGTGGCACCTCCTGAAGGAACAGTGATGTTTTTTGGTGTTGGCTGATTCTGTGTTGTAAGGTGAAAAAGGCTTTTTGAAAATCCCTGCTGGAAATTATACTGAGGAAAAAAAAATAACCTAATACATCCCCTTGGAAAATACATTTTAAAATACCAGTTAACCAGAAGAAAAGAAAAAGTCCAAAACATCTGTATTTTCATTGCAGAGAAAAATGAGGATTGTATTTTGGTATACATACCTGTGTCCGCTGACTGATTTATGTACAGAAGCATATAAAATACCTTCACCAAAGTAGTAATAATGAGGATAACCACTTTGCATGTACTAAGTCATTTGTTTAATTCTGCCTACAACACTGGGATCCTGTTTCATACAGGAGGGAACTGAGGCACAGAGAGGCAGAGTAATCTGCCCCATAATACCCAGTTAGTTAGCTGCAAAGCTGTGATTGGAACCCAGGGAACCTGGGCCAGAGTTGATGCATATGGCTTAGTAACCTGTATTATTCACTTAAAATATATTCACTTAAACATCCTTCATGCCACTAACTATCTCTATGGTAGCATTTTAAGTGTTTTTTTTAGTGTCCATTTATTATATGCCATATTTTACCATAATTTATATGCACCTTAATTTAAGTAACCAAGTTCAGTGTTGTTGGGCATTCACTCTTTTTCATGTTTGTGATTTTAAATAATTCTGTGATGAATATTTGTGAAGAAATCTTTGTTCACCTGCTTACTTAGAATACAGTGAGATTGATTGTTAAATCTTATTTTTAAGAGTTGGTATTTCTCAGTGACTCACATTTCTTCTTAGATTAAGAGTCTTGATCTTTTTTTCCAGGAGTGTGGACCAGCATCATGTTGGGGAATGTTTCCCTCCCACCACGTCTCCCTTCTTTTTGCTGCTCAGTTTGTTTCTGGGGACCTGCGCGATGCTGGTTAAAGAGACAGGCATCACGGTGTTTGGAGTGTGCTTGGTTTACGATCTCTTTTCCCTGTCCCACAAGCAAGAGAAATCGTAAGTCATTTTAAAGTTTTGATACCAAGCAGTACATGTGCAGAGAAGAATTACTTAAATCAATAGCTTTCAAACTTTCAGTTAAAAAAAAAAAAGTATAACATTTGGTTAAACGTGACCTCATCTTACACTGTAAATTAATAAGGTTTGTTTTATTAAGATAAATGCGTTAGGTATGTTCAAACTCCTCACACTTTATAAAAATCAATGAAGGCTATAAGGATTTTGTGAGCCTCAAATTTGGAATTGGAAAGTATCTATGTTACGTTTATGTTGCTAGATTGTTTTGGTTGCATACTATTGAGAAATCCTATTCATAGAGAGAAGTAGTTGCAAATGGTAACTGTTTCTTAACAGCTTGCCTTGAATCCCTGTATTCAGATGAGCATTTCCCAAAAAACACTGCTAAGTTGGGTCGGGTTACTTGTTCTATGGGTGATGTTGTTACCTAAGAGTTTTTGATGTCTTGTTTTGGAATTCCGCAAAAGGCCAGTCTACACCATACAGGAGTGCTCACATGTTATATTCAAATTAAAGGTCAAGTTTATTTAGTAGCCTATTTTCACTTAAAGAGTTTAAGCACATTCATTATATCCTGTGGACTATAGATGGCAAGAATGCCTTGTCATATTAAAAGTTGAAGCACATACTATATTTTCCTCCCTCTGTCAACTCTATAATTACTAACAATTTGCCATGCAGACCCCATTTTTCGGTAATTATAAGGCCCTTACTTTTGAACTTCTAAAAAACATGGTTGATTTATTCTTCTGCTTCATCCCATGAAGAATTTTAGCTTTAAAGAAAAAATCCTGCCTTTCTGTTCCACTCCCTAGCTCTTGATACTCCTCGACATAAAGATAAGAGCAGTGTTATTGAGTGGCAACAAGCTGAGATGAGTCATTAAATTCTGATCACCTTCCTGCCTGGGCGTGCTTAGAGATAATTTAAATAGACTTTAGTGCTCTATTGGCTCTCTGTAAATCTCAGAGGCGTGTAAAAGGAAGGAGCTCGGTTATCATTTTGACCTAAGTTCATGCCAAGAAAGCTGTGAGCCAGAGGACCTCCCCTTGGCCTCTGTGAGAATGCCTTGCCTCTCTATCCTCTCAAACAATAGGAGGGATGGCGATGCCGGCCTTACTTTTTGCAGAATGACCTAGCAACCCATCCTGTTCACACTTCCTTCTCACCTCCTCTGTAGCTGAGTCCTGAGTCCTTTCTGCTTTGCCTTGCTGACGGCAGGGTGATGTGACGACTGACTGCAGAGCCTCCCCTGTGGTCCAGTCCAGAGCCGTGTGAACCTCATCCTTGAAGTCATGTCTGCTCTGGTCTTGGGACTGTGCAGCCCACCATTGCCTCTGTACTGCTCTCTGCTTCATCTGGTCGCTGTTGAGCCCGGCTTTTTTCAGAGGGGATAATTGTCCCTATTACTTCTTTAAGAATTGTTCCTGACCTTCAGAATACTAAACCAGTGGAAGTTCTGGGGAGGGGGGCGGGCGGGTGGCAATCATACCGCTGTTATGTTGCTCAGAAGTTGCGCAGCTTATAGTCCCTGCTTCGCTTTTTGGTCACTTTTGGCTCTCATAAGCAGTGGCTCTGCCTAAGGGGAGACATTTGTTCTTTCCTTCATCCTTTTGTCCACCCATTCAACATGTACTCATTCTGTGCCTGGCCAAGAACGAGAGTGATTTCTACCCTCCAGGGGCATACAAATAGTGGGGGGAGACAGACGTTGTATGAGTAATCACACGAGAAACTGATTACAGTTGCGCACAGCGGTCAGAACGGAGAGCATGTACCAGAGACCTGGCCAATAACGGTTAAGATCTCCTGAGTCCTGGCCACATGCCAGGCACTGTGCCATGCCATTTATAGACGTGAAGTCACTTAATGCTCAGAATAACTGTTAGCCTCGTTTAGTAGAGGAAAAAACAGAATCACAGGAAGTGAACTCTCCAGAGTCACCGAATCCCAGGGGGAGCCAGGATTTGGATCCCTGTCTGTGTGACTCCGGGAGCCACAGGCTTGCCCCTGAGTACCTTTGCCTCTGTGGACAGAACACAGAGCAGAGACCTAGAGACCTCCTCTAGGACATCTGCTGCCCAAGGCCTGGGCTCACATTTGTACCATGAGATCAGCTCAGACGTCCTGAGTGTAATGGGGGTCATGACCCTTTTGAAAATCTCACGGAATCGTGTCCCCTTTTCCCAGTATAATATATACACATGCAGTTTTGCACAAACTCTTAGGGCTGTCTTCCCACTTCATCTGTTCATTTAGAATAAACATCCTGGCGTTAGATTGTTCTCGAGGTCTTTTATCATACGATTCAGGTGGCAGGAAAGAAATAGTAACAAAAATGAATATTGGAAGCCCTTCTACGTGAAGGACAATTTATTCCTAAATTTTAAGATTGGGCCACAGGAATGGAGTGGGATTTCTTTGGTTTGACATCACTGTTAGGAAGAAATATTTTCAGTGAAAGATCAGCTCCTGAGAGTTAAGTTTCTTTGTACTTTTATTTCTTTTCTAAGAATTTGGATATCATTTCCAACATGCAGAGAATAACAATCCCTGACTCCAGTCCCTAACCTCTTTCTCTGAGAGTAACCACTATCCTGCATTCATCACTTTTTATTTCTACGATTATTTTTATGCCATTACTTAATAGGTATATACCAATGAGTATCAAATAGTGTATTTTTAACATATTTTCAAACTTTAAGTCAGTAGTATCACTTGCTTTTCATTTAACATAAGGACTTTGAGGTACATCTTGGGTATGTGTAGCTCTAGTACATTCAGTTTAATTGTTGTACAGTATTTAAATAGCACAATTTATTTATCTGCTTTTCTGGATTTGGAATTTAGGTTATTTGCACCATTTTTGCTATTGTAAACTATGCTGCAATGGATTTTGTGTGTGTGTGTGTGCAAATACATGTGGGTTTCTCTCAGGCATAGAAGGGGAGTTGCTGGAACCATGGATAGACGCATGTTCACCGCGTCCTCTACTGAAGCATTGCTCTTGAAACAATTGCAGCAATGTCTGAGAATCCCCTTGGCTTTGCTCCACATTTTGGGCCTCACTTGGTAGTGTCAGACATTTTAATTTTTGCCCATTTGATGGTTATGAATTCTATTTCAGAGGATTCATGAAAGAAAATGTAACCAAGGTACATTGGACGGATCAGCTATGAATGATATTTTACAAGATCGTAATTATGTAAATCCCGAATACCACTTCAACCAAACATTTTGAAAGAAATATATCTGGAGGATGAGCAGTGAAGAAGAGGGTGTGTGTATGTGTGTGCGTGTGTGTGTGTGTGTATGCATGTGTAGGTGTGTGTTGGCGACCATGTAAGAGAGACTGAAACCCAGTATTCTATAGTAGTAAGTAAACCTAAGTTCTAAAATTTAAAAAAACAATGTTATAATTGTGTTCTTTTTAAAACCTTGTGATATATACCAGAAACAAAAAAACCTGAAAGTCTTGAGGATGATTGCTTCCAGGGAACGGGACTTGGGAGTGGGCCAGGGGACTCTTACTTCTTGTTGCAAGCCTTGTCATTCTGTTTGACTTTCTCTCCCCTCACTGCCATGTACACAATTAGAAGCAATGGGGTCATCCATCAGCGCAGCCCACAGCAGCCTGCGAGCCCTCAGCCCTCCTTGCTGCCTGCGCACCCTCACCGGGAGAATGGGAAGCAACAGCGATTTCCTCACCGAGGAGCTTGGGGTGGCTGCCACTCCCCATCGCCGCCAGAACCCAAGAGCAGTGGATTCCCAGTGTCTCCTCGAGCCGTGTGGTCCATGATGAGGTACTGATGTGGCTCCCCAGGGCCATTTTCACGCTCCAGCACCACCTGGTGTAGCCGGGTTGGGCAGGAGAAGTAAAGTACCCAGTGAGTGTTTTGTGACTCCCCCCTCTCTCTCCTCCTTTCCCTCCCTCCTCCTCTTCATTCTTCTCTTTCCCTGTATTAGATGAGGTAAGACAGGAATCACTGGGAGCAGCAAGTAGCTGCCCTGCTCTGGGCCTTGATTTGGAAGCACCGGGTGAGGCGTGGGTCTGAGAAGCCGCAGTTAGGCAGGACAGACACTTGACTGTGTCCCTGGGGAAAAGCCTCGCGTGGAAGAGCAGGCACCCTGGGAGTGTGGAGGAGGAGCGCCTGCTACGTTCCCCTGCTCCCTGCTCCCTCCTCCACCCCACTCTCTGGGTATGACAGGAATTTATTACAGCACAACTATGGGAGAAAGCCTAGGGACTCTGCTTCTCAGAAATGTTTTTGGGGGTACAGCACAAGCTTTTCTAAAGCATGTAGTTTTCTTTTAAAAAATATTTTGACCCAGCAATGAAAATTAACAGAGATTCATCAGAACAGGTCCCCTCACTAAATTAGGTTGTGTCTAAAATAGTTCGAACCACGGGCAAGTCAGAATTTAATAAAGATGGAAATGAGATTCATCCTGTTAACATTTTACCACTTCAGATTCCAGTTCTTATTCCTCTGTGCAGTCCCAGAAAACTGTGATTTCAGGGTCTTGGTTTTCAGTTATTCCCACTTTCGTCTGTGTTTTTGGATCTTGCTTCATTCATTCATTCATTCACTCATCAACATAGCTACTGAACATCTGTCGAGTGTCAGGCACTGTTCTAGGCACCAGAGATGTCCTGGTAAATAAGGACAAGGTCCGAACTCTTGTGTAGCTTCCTTTCCAGTAGAAGAAGACAGACTCAAAATTACCAGCAAGGAATGAACGGTGTGATAGAGAGTGATGGGCAGGCCTGGCCTGGCCAAATTGGGGTTGGTTGGTCAGGAAAGGCCTCCAGAATCCTTGTAATGACAGGAGGAGCTAGTCCTGCAAAGACCTGCCAAGATCTGGGCAGAAGGTTCCAGACTTGGGCTAATGAGCAAGTGGGAGGAAGAGGTGAGGTCAGGGAGTGGCCAGGCCCAGATAATGAAGGGCCCTGTTGGCCATAAAATTAAGTTTGGATTTTATTCTGGGTGGAGAAGGAAGACTTTAGAGGTTTCTTGTTTGTTTCAAGTGTGGAGAGAAATGATCACATTTCTTTTTTAAAATGTTCACTGGCTTCTTTGTAGTGCTTGATGTAAGGGGGCAAGAATAAAGCAGGAGGAGGGTTTGGAGACTTTTATATAGACTGTGTGAACACACAAGGTCTTGGCCAAGGGTGACAAGGACTGTGTTGGATTTGGGACATCTTTTGGATCTTGCTGATGCTTGGGATGAAGGGGACAGGTAAGAAGAGTAAGGGAAAGGCAGGAAATGAGAATTTGGGGGTTTCTGGCTTCAACAGTTGGGTGGATGGTGGTACCAGTTACTGAGATGGAAAGGCTAGGGGAGAGTAGGTTTTCTGACAGTTGGGGGAGGATGAAATCACAGAAATGTATGAAATTCCTATGGAAAGAAAAAGAGAGATAAGAGAGAGTCCTGTATTATTGGGGAAATCTTGACTTTTTTATGGAGGGCCATGGAGGAAAATAAGACAGAGAATTTTAGGGAAATTGTAAATTTTTAAAGAAAGGCCAAGGAGGAAGGGCACCTGGGTGGCTCAGTTGGTTTAGGGACTGCCTTTGACTCAGGTCATGATCCTGGAGTCTTAGGATCGAGTCCTGCATTGGGCTCCCCGTTCAGTGGGGAGGTTGCTTCTCCCCCTGAATCTCCTTCTCTCATTCTCTCTCTTTCAAATAAGTGAAATCTTAAAAAAAAAAAAAAAAAAAAAAAAAAAGAAGAAGGAAAGAAAGGCCAAGGAGGAGAAAGAAGAGCAATTAATAGAATATTGGAGACTTTCAAGGTGGCTTCAACATGCGACTCTCATGAAGAAAGGACCATATTAGACTTTACTCACATTCATATCCCCAGTTACTTTCACAGTGTCTGGCTAATCGTCGTTGCTCAGATATTTGTGAAATGACTAAATTAATGAATTGATGGGAAGAAAGTATTGGAATTAATCACAGAAAGAACATTTTCAGTAAATTTGACAATGAAGGAATGGTGGAGGGGTGCCTGGGTGGTTCATTCGGTTAAGTGTCTGACTCCTGGTTTCAGTTTCAGGGTCATGATCTCAGGGCCAAGAAACCAAGCCCTTCTGTTGGGCTCCACACTCGGTGGGGAGTCTGCTTCAGGATTCTCCCTCTCCCTTGCTCGCTCACTCTCAAATGAATAAATCAATCTTTTAAATGGGCTTGCCTACTTACTCTCAAATAAATAAATCTTTTAAATAAATGAAGGAATAGTGGAAAAGGATGTTATCTGGAGGTGTGTTAGGTTTTTGTTTTCATTCTTACTTTAAATTTGGTGGATGTGTGTGCATGTAGGTAAGTTCTTGTTGCAAGCCTTGTCATTCTTTTTGACAAAATTGTAGAGAGGAGAGATGGAAGACATGGCAGCAGAAAGGGATGGGATGAATTAGGGATACCAGGGGAATGCTGCATTTGCTGATTTCCTATAAATACTCCTGCTGTGGCTCATTTCAGGCTACAGATGTGACACCCTTGACCATGGCGTTGGGGGGAGATGTGTTAGAGCCCACCACTGTGCAGTATTTCCACTGCCTCATAGACCACAGAGTTGGTAGTAAAACGAAGTAAACTAATTAGGAAGTGATGAGCTTTGAGTGGTTATCACCTTTGCTTTTAATATGATTTAAAAAATTTTAAGTTTCATTTTCAGTAATGACTGTACTTAATAACTGGTCTGCAGAATTAAAAAAAATTTAAAAGTGTCATCTTCTGCAAGTCCAAGGTCCCAGGCAAGGACTTGGCTTAGGGGAGGAGGCAGGACACATGTTTCATTTGATGTGGAGCTCACTTCTCTGTTGAACTCTCAGGTGGTGAAAAGATTCTTGGGATCGTTCTTAGACTGTCGGTGAAGCACCTTTTGACTTGCTCTGATGGGGTTTGGGGCTAACACATTGAATCAGATGACATTCTCTTGTAGGTTATATTTTTTTTTTTTTAAACCCTGAACACCAGGGTATTATTTTAGAAACAATGGTGTCTGAAGAGCAGTATACAGCACAGCTGAAACTAGGTCAGAGTTTTACTAAGTTACCGTGTTTATGGGCAAGATGGACCATTTATTTTCCTTCCTTTGGAAAGTTGTCATAAATTTTCCCTCTTTTGAAAGGAAAGGTATTATATTTTTGAGTATACATTTGATTAGTGTTAAAATTATTTTTGGAAAACGGTGCATGAACTTTTGTCAGAAGCTGGTCAGGTAAAGCAAATAAAAGTCCAAGAAGTTGTGCTGTCCTAGATCCTAAGGTCTCGAGACCATGTTTAAGTCATGGCTCCTACAAAGACATGATCTCTGATCTCCTTCAACCTGTGTTTCCCCATCTGCAAATGGGGAAAGCAGTAGGAATAACCCTTTCCTCTCCACTTGGTTGTCAGGACTAAGAGCAATAGCACAGGTAAGATGCAGACAGATAGGAGCCAGGCACACAGGTGGCCGGTCAGCACATGGCAGCCGGCCTTGTCTGGATTGCTAGTTTCATATTATAACCCTTCTCATTCCTGTGTGGGTTGCTGGACAGCAGGTTGCATCATGAAAATGGTGAACCCGCAGGGTGCAGGCAGGGCATGAGACATTTGTGTGGCATGGGTTTTCCTTTATGTTTTTTGATTGAACTTCGAGCCTGTTTTCGAGTACACATTTGTACTGCGTGGATGGCATTAGTCTGACAAAAAATTAGGCTGAACACTATGATGTAAACTGTTTTCAGAAGTTACTACACATAGGGAAAAATCCCAACCAAGGAAAAAAAAGACCCTACTACATTTATTCAGTTGCTGGTTTTTCTGCGTGAGTTGGTGATTGACTCATGGGTAGAAAGTGCAATAAAAAAACCTCACACTTAGGGTACATGCTCTGGAATCAGATAAGATTTCAGTTGATACTGTGTTTTACTGAATTACTCCATGTGAATTGAGGAATGTTTTGTATGTAAATATTTCTTCCCTTATCTTCTTTATTATGTTAAATTCATTCACACGTGGGTACACTTTCTTTTTCACATTGGAAAGGTCAGTGAATTCTTATCTTCAGAACTCATAGCAACACTTATATATAACTATGTATAATCAACTTTTCATGTGTATACTTGATTGATTTCATTTTTAAATGGCAATGATCACAATAGGCATTGAAGAACAGTTCTTGGCTCAGTAAGTTCTTGGTCATTTCCTCTTTTTTTCAGCTGGATCTGTCAGGGGTCCTTCATTTAACAGTATTTACTGAGCACCTACTATGTGCCCAATACCATTTTTGGTGTGAGAAATACGGTGGTGAAGCAAATTCAGCCCTGCCATCATGGAACTTGGCTGGATGATGATCATGGTATTTTTACTTAAAATGAGCTCATTTTCTCCCTTTGTGGCCAA
Organism: Martes martes; assembly: GCF_963455335.1. Lineage (NCBI taxonomy): Eukaryota > Metazoa > Chordata > Mammalia > Carnivora > Mustelidae > Martes > Martes martes. The sequence continues at coordinate 64,835,623 of NC_137895.1, forward strand.
TGTAGTGGTGAGAATTTTTTCACTTCATTGGGTCTTAAAAGTTTTTCTTGTAAATACCTTACCCATAGGTATGCAAATCAAGAAACTAAGACAGGTTTAGGACTGGAGAACAGTTTGGCACTAAAGTGAATTTGTGAGGTAATTAAATTCAGGGGACTTAGGGAGGCATATAAATATTTTGACCTTCACTTGCGGAATGGGTAACTGATCTTTTAAGTATCGTTTTAATGCTGGATTTCTGTAGGCCTTGCATTACACTCTTTTCCCCCAAAGTAAGAAATGCTGTGCAGATTAAACTCCTGAGGTGGGATTTTGTACTTTCATCCACACATATGATCCTGTGAACAGGGCAAGTGTGTTGCAGATCATTATTAATAGTCTCAGCTTTGAGAGGAACTTCGTGAGCTAGCGAAGTGTGATTTGCAAGTGATAGAAAAAAAATCTGTTGAAAGCTTGTATTACTGACTAATAACCGGGCTCTCTTTTGTATCCCCTCTTACCCCCAGTTTTACACACTTTTTCTGTTGACTGGTTTCAGATGAGCCATTTCTAGTCTCATTCAGCTGCTGCTTTCCAAAATGAAATGCCCAGGGATGCCTGGCTGGCTTAGTCAGGAAGACATGTGGCTCTTGATCTTGGGGCTGTAAGTTCAAGCCCCACATATTGGGTGTGGAGATTACTTAAAAATAAAATCTTAAAAAAAAAAAATGACTGCATGAAAGAGATGTGGCGTTAACTAATAGGTCTGCCCAGAAAATCATCCAGCATTTCCAGGTGAAGTTTGGGGGCTCATAATAATAAATCCCCTCCCCTACTTTAAAATCTCGTAATGTAGGTGTGAACCTCAAATGAATCCATGTTAAGAATACAGATCACCTCATGAAAGTAGATGTTAAGTAAGATTTTATTATAAAGAGACTACAGATTCTCTTCAGTTGATATTTATCATTTTTTTTCCACTTTGCTTTGTTTAAAGATGAACTGGGCCACATTTTGCTAGAGAATTTTTAACTCTTCCTCAGTGGTGTAAATTCTTTGGTCTTTTAGTTGTTCTTGGATGGCTGCTTCCAGATCATTATGACTTACTTCAGGGAGGCACATGATGGGTGGAGGGATCCGGGAAAGCAATGACACTAACCAAACCAGCAATAAAATAATTTTATTGTTAAAATTATTTATTATGTAACAACTGTGTAACTGTCCACTATCAACCTATCCTATGGCACAATATCCTAATGATACTTCTGACTTTTGTCCCATATACCTGAGCTTTTTCATAGTTTGTCCATTTCTTTTTAACATAGCGATCTGACCATAGCTTTTGCTAAGACCGTGTGCTCCTTTTGGATGTTGGTGAACTGCAGACATGCTTAGTGAATGTTAGGCACTGGAGAAAAGAGGTGAGTGATTGCTGGAGGCATTTGTCTTCCTGTAGAGAAAGAAATATTTTACTGGGAAGAGTAAACAAATGGTGGTATTTTGCTAGAGGAGTGATGGAAAGGGTGAGAAATTTCTTTTAAAAAACATTGAAATGGGGACGCCTGGGTGGCTCAGTGGGTTAAAGCCTCTGCCTTCGGCTCAGGTCGTGATCCCAGGGTTTTGGGATCGAGCCCTGCATCAGGCTCTTTGCTCAGCTGCTGCTGCTTCTCTCCCTCTCTGCCTGCCTCACCGCCTACTTGTGATCTCTGTCAAATAAATAAATTTTTAAAAAAGAGGCCAAATTATTAAAAAAACGTTAAAATGTAAATTAAGTTATTTTTAAGTCTGTGTTGTCAGGTTTCTTAATTAGGAAGTGTGTTTATTGCGATACTATCATTAATGTACCTTTAATGTTCATTAGTAGGATCGATTTACCCAAGCTGGGCTTTCACATTTTTAGAGTAAGTAGCTTTTCCGAAATACGGAACTTACCAGAAAAGTATTCTCTTGTGTGGATAGAGAACTAGAAAAGAATTGTTTTTTCTTCTTACTGTTTCCTAACAATTAGTTTTGAGCGAGAGCATTCTTTTTGAACCAGACCTAGAGTATGTGGTGAGGCAGGAATTATCTTGATGAGTTTGTCTGAAAGCTTACTGTAATCTGCTTTGGTTCTTGAACTGAGCTCTACACTAAAATGGATCATTTCAGTAAAGTGTTCCTTGGATTCATTCAGAACATAGCACTAAAAGCTTCTTCCAAATAAATCACATGCTAAGGAGGCAAAATTCCTTTTAATTTATGGTTGGCAGTTGGTAGAGTTCCTAACTGCTGACAGCCCCTGGTTCATTCTGTTGAATCTTGATTGGGTACTGATTCTTGGCAATCTTCGATCCCCTGGGAATTTCAGTCAGTGGATGATAAGTTCTTTCCTTTCTCAGTGTAGAGCAATCAAGCTTAGGCATCTGCTTTCCAACTGGATGCACAGGGACATATGTTGAAAGAGAAAACTATCAGAATGTAGGCATTTCTGGTTGGCATGCAGTTTTGTCATTGCCACAATAAGCTCTTCATAGAAGAGGATCCCAAGCCTCCTGCTTTTCCAACCCCTCACCAGCCCCTGTATGGAGCTCTCCACCTCTGTCCTGTGTACTTAAGAGGCTTGGTGGCCTCCAGGCCACCAAACAGTTCTCCTTTCTTACTCTGAGCACAGCAAGGGCTCTTAGGGTGTTTAAGGAGTTTACTGCTTTGTTTGCTCTTTTTGTTAATGCTACTGGCATCCAGCTTAATAATTTTTTTCTCTTTATCTTTCTGAGTTAGCCTGCTGAGAGGTTATAGAGTGATTCTAATAGCAGTATCAGTTCATCTTAACATTGTAAACTCTCAGGGTGTATATAAATAACTCACGGGAACCTCGTGCGATGCCCAGCGATCCGTTCGTGGTAGCTGCAGATAATTGGGTGGGATTTTCAGCTTGTTCTGAAAATCATTTGTCACACGTTTTGATCTGGTCATATGTTTTGTAGTGTGAATGTAAGAGAATCTTAAAAATGTACATACTTGAGAAAAACATTTTTTTTAAATTCAAGAAGAGTTTGGAGGGACTTTAAAAAAATTTTATTAACATTTAATGTATTTGGAGGGACCTTTTGAGTGGAAATTGTGGAAATACAAATGATTTGAAAATTCCCTTGTTAGAAGCAAGCACGATGTTTTTCAAAATCAGTGTCAACCACAGTTGCTCCCATGGAGTGTGCACTTAACCATCTGCCAGAGACCGGGTCACAGGTTTTATGAGCAGCTTACAATTTTCATTCCTAGGAAAACCTATGAGGGAGACAATGTACAAGGACCGTGGGCTCAGACAAGAGTGCCCGGGTTTGAATTCTGTTCCACTTCTTACCACGTATATAGTCTTTGGCCAATTACTTCATCTCTCTGTGTCTGCCGTTCCCTTGTGGGTAGGTGGCAGTCCTGCCGATACCTACCCCATGAGGTTATTGTGAGGAACGAATGACTTCATGTAGGAAAAGAGCTTAAAATAGCTTTTCATTAATGGTAGTATTAGTATTAGTATTAGTATTACCATTAGTGCTAGGATTTTGCTTCTCTTCCCCCTCTTGCTTGTTTTATGCCAAAGCCAATGTGTAAGAATTATTGTTTAGAAATCTTCTTTTTAGCACATTCACATTTATGAAAGAAAGTGGGATAGTCTTGATTTTTACTTGTGATATTTAGTTGTCTTTTTTATTTCATGAGTTTACAATAGTTTAAAAGGAAATGATTATTCAAGAAAAACATTCCTGTACCCCTCATGGAGAGTTCACTGAAGTTTAGCAGGATGATAGAATTCTCGTGTTAACACTAATTCTTGACTGATGAATACCATGCTCATTATGAATTGTCTCAAAGATGTGTTTAGAGCTATTCTTAGTTTATGAGACTAACAGTTGACTTTTTAAAATTCAGAGTTTTTATATTTTTAGAATTACTACAGAATAAAACATCACTCTAGTAAACAAATCATTAGGTTGAAAAAATAATAAGTACTTAATTTATCAGTTTTTTAGGTAGGTGATCAGATAGCCATATAGGAATACGTGTTTCATGTTGTAGATTTGTAAATTTTTAATGCCGTTCATGTTTTTCAAACCGTGATCTTTATTACTTTATATATGATGTAGAAAATACGTATTGATTTTGAAATCACCCAAAGCAGCAGTCTTCATGAGAAGCCTGGCATTAAAGATTTGCTTGTAACGATTTAACCTCTAAAAGTATTGGTAAAGTGTTTAAATGGAACATAAGTATGGATTTTTAGGGAATGAAGGCGATTAATATATCATAATTTGGAAAAAAAAAAAACAAAACAAAAACAAACAAACCCAAACAACCAGCCAGAGCTGGACGGAGGGGAGGAGGAGGTATGTTTGTTTCATGTTAAGAGGGAGACATACCCTTAGTCCCTAATTGAATAAATAATACATTTCAGCTTTTGAGTGGTAGAGCTTTGGGTTCCTGACAGTTAAGTCTTTATCATAGATTGTTTTTCATACTTTGCATTTAGCTCTTTAAGTAATTTTTCTTTGTCAGTGTAAAAGGAATGTGACTTTGTGAAAAGAATTATGATCTGTACTGCAATTACAGTGAATGTTTTTGATTTAAAAAAGTTGTCTAGGGGCACCTGGCTGGCTCAGTCAGTGGAGAGTGAAATTCATGATCTCAGGGTTGTGGGTTCGCATCCCACATTGGGTGTGGAGATTACTTAAAAAATTAAAAATTAAAAAAATTAAAAATAAATAAGTCATCTGTTTAATTAAATTTTGGGTTTTCATGCAGTCAGTGAAAGGCTGTGTGTTTTATCCTCATTGCAACTTGTTTCTCTCTTTCTTACGGTGTGTATTTTACAGCTGCAAAGGTTAGGTAAACCTTTCAGATAAATTGAGATTGAGTGCCAATCTCCAGTTATTTTTAAGCAGAAAATACAGGTACAATAATAGTTGAGAACTATTGGTTCAAGAGAACATGATGTCTTGAACACTGAAACTGTCATCATTGTCCCTCTTTGCTGTTTGTGAAAAGTCTCAACAATGTAGGGTTGCTAATAGGGTTTTTTGCTTATTTGTTTGTTTGGAAAAGGAAGAGTTATTTCCCAGGGTGGACTGTGTATGTAAAGAAATGAGAGGCACCTCTGGGTAGTGTAAGGAGCCTGGCCTGGTTTGTGGGAAAACTGGATTCACTCTGATTCTGATTTGTTGGGGTCCTTGGGCCAGTTATTTTACTCCCATGGATTTTTGTTTTTCTTACCTGTGACACAACACAAGGGAGACAGGGTGGACTGGTTTCTTGTCGTGTGATACACTCTGTGAGGCCTGTGGGTTTTTTTTTTTTTTTTAAGATTTTATTTATTTGACAGAGATCACAAGTAGGCAGAGAGGCGGATAGAGAGGAAGGGAGGCAGGCTCCCCGCTGAGCAGAGAGCCCGATGCGGGGCTCGATCCCAGGACCCCAAGGTCATGAACCGAGCTGAAGGCAGAGGTTTTAACCCACTGAGCCACCCAGCCGCCCCTGTGAGGCCTGTTTTGACCAGACCCTTAAGAGACTGTGCTGTTGCTGTTCCTCTCTGTGTCTTCCATGGACATGTGTGTGGTTGGAAGTTGGTTGACTGTGAAAGGAGACGACATGGAGAAGTGACCTTCATGCAGGGCTCTCAGGAGTAACTAAATGGACAGTGGAGGACATTTTGCTAATGTGCATTTTGTCATTTCCTTTTCCGTCTTGAATTCTTGATGACCCGAAGTCTTTTGGAACTTAAGTTGGATGTCTTGATGAAAACTGTCAATATGGGAAAAGATCAAATTTTGCCTTCAGTTGTTCTAGTTGTAATCAGTGCTGTGCCTTTGGAAGCTGACTCCTGCTGCTAACTATGCAGAGGCAGTTTGTTGATTCATTTCATTAATAAACATTTATTAAACACTTGGTACAAAAATGTCTTAGGGATCATTTGCTTGCAAAGACCAAAACCTTTTGAAAACTTGCTTCAGCAAATTGAGGCATTTGTTAGAAGGACACACTGGAATGTACCAGCACCCCAGCAAGGAAATTGAGCCTGGGTTTGTTAGGGACACAAAAACTGGCGAAGTCAGCAGATTTATTTTCTGCCTCTTTGGGGCTTCGTGGTCTCTTGCTTTAAAAAAAAAAAAAAAATCCATGTTGTTTTCCTTTTCACCTCTTTTTAAAGACTAGCTTTTTTAAATTTGTTCAGTGCAGAGCTGCCTCAGTCCTAGCTTTACACAGCCTACCAGCTCAGTTCCGCAGAAGAGGGGCCAGATTCACTGGGTCCTGACTGCAGAGTCCCAAAAGGGGGACTAACTGGCCGGGCGTCAGCGTCAGCGTCAGCCCAGGAGAGAGGTCGTCCAGATAGATAAGGTCATCTACGGCAGTAAGTGAAGTTAGATACCTGCGCACCGAAGGCCGGATTGGGAAATCTGATGTGAGCCTCGTCGTCACAGACGAGCCAGTGAACTGAAGAAAGGCAGGACGGCTCTCCAGGCAGAAAGTACAGCGTGAGGGAGAACGCGGCAGCATGCACCTGCGGAGCGTATGTGTGTGTGTGCACGTGTGTCTGTGTGTTCGTGTGTGTGCACGTGTGTGTATAACAAGCAGCTCAGGACTCGAGTAGTGGGAGATGAGGCTGAGAAGGTTGGCAGGAGCCTGTCACAGAGGAATTTGGGAGAGATGCCAGGGGACTTTGACTCCCGCCTAAGGAATGGCAACAACAGGTGCAGGGCAAGCTCGTCTTTTTTTTGGATCACGCGTATGAGACGTCTGAGCATAAAGCTGGATGGAGCATAATTTTTAAGTGAAGATTAAAAAACTCAAACCATTTGATGTTATTTGTATACTTTTGAGAATGACAAAGCAGTAATTCTGAGATTTTTAACATATTTGAATCCTGCATATCTGTGAAAGCTCCATATTTTTTCTTTATCTGTAAAGATTGTACCTTATATAAAATTTTCTCTACATGTTTTTGTAATTTTGGAAGAATTCTTATATTTAAGATCAGTTAGCAGGAGCCTTAAGAGTGCATTTGCCCATGGTAGGGAGAGGCTCTACCATTTATCTACACCTGTTAATTGATTTATGCCTTTTTGATTTATGATTTGCTTCTAAAGAATAGAAATTAATGGAAACTTCACAGAGGTGATAATCCCTTCTTATTATGCATTCAGTATGCTAAGTTTGATGTAATTTTGATTTCTGGTTTCTGATTAAAATAATCATTTCTTCTTATGTGTATTGTGTCCAAGCAGCTGTTGTGTTTTGTATTGGCACAGATAATTGCTTTTCTACTTGGCAAAGAAAATGAGCAGATGCAAAACAAATATCTTTTCCTGGCATGGTCGATTGGAAGCTCTGCTGCCCAGTGTTGACGATGTTTTCATAAGTGATACAGCAAGTGCAGCTCAATGTCAGACTGTAGCTATTAACTGCCAAGTATTCACTGTGGCCAAGATAAATTCTAACCAAATTTGTGTATTCGACTTAGATTTTGAGCTTGAAAATAAGAAACAGTTTATTTTTCCCATGAGAAAAATAGTATGTTGACATGAAGGCCTCTATTGATGCAATTGCCCCCAAAAGTGATTCTAGAATTTCCATCTTTGTTTACCTTTAATATTGGTGGAGCCATGGTGTGCTCAGTGGTTAGGTGCATGGCTCCTGGAGTCACACAAAATGGATTTAGGTCCCAGATTTCTCATTTAGTAGCAGTATAAACTTTGGATTAAGTGATTTCCACATTTATAAAATAGGAATAATCAGTTCTTAGAAATGGCATGAAATATTTAAAGCATGAGACCCAGTACAACACAGGCCCAATTAGCACTTGTGCACAAATCTGAAAATGTCCAGTCTCTGCATTTGGGCATGGGGGAGATAAGCTGTCTGCCTAATATATCTGTGGTGCTACTTTTCAATGTCTTGAGAGTTCTTGCTTAAGTAGTCATTGTCCATTCCATTGGGAGGTGAAAGAGAGCCAACATGGATTGCCTATTTCAAGTCAGGAAAGAAACTTTTAATTGTCACCAAGTCCTTGGGAAGTAGATCTTCCCACCACCTTTACATGTATGTGAAAGGTCAGGCTCACAGAGGTTGCATAATTTTCACATCGTTACATAGCTAGAATGCGGAAGATTCAGGATTTGAACCCACATCCATTTGATTCTACTATATCGGTTAGCAAGGTCAGGCCCTTTATAATGTTTCCTGGAAAGATTTACAAGAAGCTTCTAGAAAGGACTATTGTGGGGAAGGCAGAAGTATAGTGGGAGAATCAACCTATTCCCCTTTTTCCTGCATTTCACGGAGCCCAAGTGGCTTTAACCATTTTACATGTTGGGCTCTGATGACACTGTGGTTGGCTCTTGGCCATGTCCTCATCATGCTGGAGCTACGGGGGATTTCGCTCTTTGTAGCACCCAGCTTAGCATTTTTGAGAAAACTATTCTTCATTTTAAAGTGAAATGCTAGGTGGGATGTGTCACATTTCATCAGGAAGCAGTCATCGAATACCATTTTTCTGTAAAGAAAGCAAAGTTCTGTAAAGCAACAGTGAGCTAGCTGTTCAGTTATAGATGCAGTCCTGGGTCTCTGATTATTGTATCTGCTGAGTTTTCTGCTGGATAGTGGTGTTGTTCTTCAGGGAAACTTCTCTATGTGTGACATTTTTGAAAGATAGATTGTGTGTGTATGAGAGAGAGAGAGAGAGAAAGGTAGAAATAGTATTGCTTTGTGGATTTTTAAAAAAGGTTTTATTTATTTGAGATTTTATTTATTGAGAGTGAGCATGAGTGGGGAGGGGCAGAGGGGGATGGAGAAAGAATCTGAAGCAGACTCTGCACTGAGCACAGAGTCCAGCGTGGGGCTCGATCCCATGACCATGAGACCATAGATTGTGCCAAAACCAAGAGTTGGACACTTAACCTGCTGAGCCACCTAGGGGCTCCTGCTTTGTGGACTTTCGATTGGGACTTTTAAAGTTAATGTATATTGGAATATTACTCAGCTACAAACAAGAATGAAGTCTTGCCATTTACAATAACATGGGCAGGCCTAGAGGGTATTATGCTAAGTGAAAGACAAAGAAAGAAAAATACCATAGGCTGGGTGATGGGTATTAAGGAAGACTCGTGCTGTGATGAGCACTGTGTATTATATGCAGCTAATGAATCATTGAACTCTACGTCAGAAACTAATGATGTACTGTGCAGTGGCTAACTGAACATAATAAAAAGGAAAAGAAAAAAGAAAAATACCATAGGATTTCACTTACATGTGGAATCTGATAAACAAACAAAAGCAGAGACAGACCCATAAATACAGAGAACAAACTGATGGTTGCGGGGGATGGGGTTGAGGGTGGGAGACAGGCAAAATGGGTGAAGGAGAGTGGGAGGTTCAGGCTTCCTCTTCTGGAATGAATAAGTCATGAGGATAAAAAGTACGGCATAAGGAATACAGTCCAAAGTATTGTCATTGTGTTGTATGGTGTCAGTGGCTACACTTGAAGAGAGCATAGCATACAGTACAGTACGGAGTTGTAGTTGTTGAACCGCTATGCGTGCACCTGAAACTAATGTAACATTGTGTCGACTACAATTCAGTTAAAAAAAAAAATTAAATAATGTAAAGAAACTCAACTAAAGCCCTGTAATGAATATGAGAAAAAGAGTTCTGTCCCTGAAGAATCTGCTGTTTAAGAATCTGCTGTTACGGAAATCCAAAACAGTAATGAATACTTTGGGAAACAGATCATTTACTATCCTGGATTAGAAACACAGAAACACAGGCAGTCCAGATATCTTATTATGAGTTCTGAGTGCTGATCAATCACGAGGGTCCCCATTGAGCACGTGTAGGCGATAGTCAAACTAGCCACCACCAAGAGAACCTCAAAAAAGAAATAACTTGCTGACCCTCAGAAAACACAAACATGAACTAGAGATTTTAACACAGAAATCATGAACCCTACTATGGCACTCTTAAGATAAAGGAGAAAATGAATTGGAAGCTTTCACTGATAACGATGGCCCAGTATTATTTTCTCAACTCATCATTCATCATTCAATTGATGACTCACTCATTCATTCAGTAATTATTTATTGTCTGTCTGTTTTGTGCCTCGTAGGGAAATAATGATGAATAAAACAACACATAAATGAGAAAAAAAAACTCAGCAGAGTTCATGCATATCTGTGAAACCATTCACTGTGGGCACGCCGAAGCACTTCATTGTGGTCACAGTGGTACACTAGTCAGTCCCTGTTGTTTTTAACTTAATTTTTTAGAGCAGTTTTAGGGGCACACATGCATAGCGTCCCCATTATTAACATCACTCACCAGAGTGATACATTTGTCACTAAGGATGAGCTTGCACTGACATGTCATAGCACCCATTGTTTATAGTTTACATAGGGTTCCTTCTTGGATTTATACATTCTGGGGGTTTGGACAAAGGTACAATGACACGGATTCATCATTGGAATATCTTAAAGAGTAATTTTACTGTCCTAAGAATCCTCTGTGTTCCCCTGTTCATCTCTCCCCAGCTCCCCACCCCTGGTAACCACTGCTCTTTTTACTGTCTCCATGGTTTTGCCTTTTCCAGAATGTCAGATAGTTGGAATCATACAGTATGCAGCCTTTTTAGATTAGTGTCTTCCTCTTAATAATATACATTTAAGTTTTCCCCATGCTTTTTTATGGCATGATAGTTCATTTCTCTTAGTGCTAACTAATCCATTGTCTGGATGCCCCACAGTTATTCCATTCACCTACTGATGGACATCTTGGTTATTTCCAAGTTTGGTCTGTTATGAATAAAGCTGTTATAAATATCTGTGTGCAGGTTTTTATATGGGCATAAGCTTTTAACTCTTTCGGATAAATATTAAGGAGTGCAATTGGTGGATCCCATGGTGTGTGTGTATGTTTAGTTTTGTAGGAAATTGCCAAACTTGTCTTCCAGAGTGGCTGTACCATTTTGCATTACCACTAGCTGTGAACCAGAGTTCCTCTTGCTCCACATCTTCATCAACATTTGGTGTTGTCAGCTTTTGAATTTTGGCCATTGTAATATGTGTAGTGGTATCTCGTTGTTTTTATTTTCAGTTCTCTGATAACATATAATGTGGAACATCTTTTCATATGCTTATTTGTCATCTGTATATTTTCTTTAATGAGGTGTCTGTTAAGGCCTTCGACCCATTTTTTAATCAGATTATTTGTTATTGTTGATTTCTAAGAGTTCTTTATATATTTTGGATAATAGTCCTTTATCAAATTTGTCTTTTGAAAACATTTCCTCCCAGTCTGTGGCTTGTTATCCCATTCTCTTAACATTTTTCATAAGGAAAAACTTTTTAATTTTAATGAAGCCCAGCTTATCAGTTATTTCTTCATGGATCATGCCTTTGGTGTTTTATCTAAAAATCATCTCCATACTCAAGCTCATCTATGCTTTCTCCTATGTTATCCTCTAGGAATTTTATACTTCTGTGTTTTATATTTAATTCTGTGATCCATTCTGAGTTAATTTATATGAAGTCTATAAGATCTGTGTCTAGATTTATTTTTTTCCATATGGATACCCAGTTGTTCCAATACCATTTGTTGAAAAGAATATCTTTCCTTCATTGTATTGAATTTCTCTTTTGTCAGAGATCAGTTGATCATGTTTATGTGAGTATATTTCTGAAATCTTTTTTTTTTGAAGGATTTTATTTACCTATCTGTCAGAGAGAGAGCAAAAGCAGGGGGAGCGACAGGCGGAGGGAGAAGCAGGCTCCATGCTGAGCAAGGAGGCCAATGTAGGATTCGATCCCAGGACCCTGGGATCATGACCTGAGCTGAAGGCAGGTGTTTAACCAGCTTAGCCATCCAGGCGTCCCTATTTCTGAAATCTTTATTTTGTTCCATTGAGCTGTTGTCTATTCTTTCACTAATACAATACTGTCTTGATTATTGTAACTTTATAGTAAGTCTTGAAATTGGGTAGTGTTAGTCCTCCAACTTTATTATACTCCTTCAGTATTCTGTTGGCTACTCTAAATTTTTTGCAACTTCATATAAACTTTAGAATCAGTTTGTCCATATCCACAAGATAATTTGCTGGGATTCAGATTGGGATTGCATTTGAATCTATAGATGAATTTGGGAAGAACTGAATTCTTGTCAAAAGTGAATCTTTCTGTCCATGAACTTAGAACAACTTTCCATATATTTAGTTCTTTAATTTCATCTATCAAAATGTTGTAGTTTTCCTCATATAGATCTTGTACTTATTTTGTTAGATTTATACCAAAGTATTTCATTTTTTGGGTTGCTAATGCAAATAGTATTTTGTATTTAATTTAAAATTCCATGTTCATTTCTTATATACGGGAAAGCAATTGATTTTTGTATTTTAACCTGGTGTCCTGCAACCTTACTATAATCGCTTATTAGTTCCAAGAGGTTCTGTTTTGTGTTAGTGTTTTTGTTTTGGTCTATTCCGTTGGATTTTCTACGTTAATGATGCATGTAGTCTGTTATTCATATCATTAGTTTTTATTTTTATTTTTTAGAGGAGAAATTTTAAGTAAGGAAAGACTGCTTTTGTTTTTTCCTTTTTTGGGTCTAGAAATTTAAAATATTCAGGTGAGTATGAAAAGATAATATAACAAACACCCATATTACATTCGGTCATGTTTATTTCCAGGATTCTTTTTCTTTTTTACACTAAGGAATGGAATTGTATTGGTATAGCTGAATTCTACTTTAATAGTGCCTTTGGTTCCATTTCCTTTGCTGTCTCCTCAGAGGCAGTAGCTGTGCTGGGTTTTATGTGTACAGGCTGTTTTCTAAGACCACATCTTTCCCACCGAAATTATGCTTCAACCTCTGGTTAATCTGGTTAGATAGTCGATTTCCACATAGAAAAATGGATTGAAAGGTCTTATGTGGCTGGGGAGAAAATGTACCTATGGGAATCTCCAGGTTTTACCTTATTTTGATCTCCTTTTTTTTTTTTTTTTTTCTTAAGAGCCTATTTATTTATTTGTCAGAGAGAGCTCATGCGCACAAGTAGGGGGGAGGGGCAGAGGGAGAAGCAGGCTCTGTGCTGAGCAGGGAATCCAATGTGGGACTCAATCCCGGGACTCTGGGATCACGACCTGAGCTGAAGGCAGATGCTTAACCAACTGAGCCACCTAGGCTTCCCTATTTTGATTTCCTTAACCTGAGGAGTCTCTTTGGATCTGGAATAATCCAGGGAAATCTAATCTGGGAAAGCCCAAGTTATGTGAGGCTGATTGAGAGATTTCTTGTTTTCTCCTGCTTTCTTGTCACCTGTTAAAACATCCGCTGTACAGTTGATTTCTCAGCTGGGCCTAGGTGGATGTGGCTTTTCTGGCCCCCTGATCCCAAGACCCTCTTGATCCCTTAGTCCATCTGAGCCAACAGGGACCCTTAGCACTCATTCAGCTTTTGAGGTCTTGCATTGGACTTACAAGTGCAGTCAACATTCTTCCTTGTCCATCAACCTTTGTGCTAGAGTGTTTTATGAAATGTCATCACCTCAGTGACTGTAACTTCACAAGTATTTACTAAGCACATGCTAAATGATGAGGTGACAGTTCTCTTACCAGATGTAATACTGAATTTCAATGACTAATTCCCCAGAGTATAGTGAGTATAATTAGTAACAATAACTGACATTCATTGAGTATTTGCTGTATTCATCCACTGTTTTAAGAGATTTACATATATTAACTCACTTAATTGTCATGACAACTCTATGGTTTGATGCCATTATTGTCTGTATTTCACTGGTGTGATAATGGGGACCCAGGGAGGGTTGTAATTTGCCCTGAATAACAGAGCTAATACACGAACCTGCAAGTCACATTCCTGCAGCCTGGCTCCTATGTCTTTACTCTTAAAATCAATTCACTGTATTTTTCCTCTGAAAAGAGAAAGCTGGTTTTGGTGAGAAATTTCATAACCTCAGAAAGCGTTCAGGTTGCCAGTTGAAAGATGCTCCTTTTTGCAGAATGCAGAGGTTATATGCAGTCATGCCTTTAGGAAGGTCCAGCCTTCCTAAGGGGGCGTTGGTGTTGCCTTCCATCATGGGCTTTACCTCTGCTCACCTAATTCAGCTTAGTCCTGGGCTTTAACGAGAACACTGTGGGTATATGATTGATTGTTTCACTATGAGATATTTTTAACTAGTCTGGAATAGCCTGGTTATTATGGTAGAAGTGAAATACTGTGGAAGAGAACTCACACAAACAGATCTACCAAATTATGTTCGGACTGTGTTTACAACCAGTTGGAAGAGCCCCGGAGGTTCCAGATAATCCCCTGAATCGTAGTACAGTTTGAAGTGGCAATGGATGTCTTGAGGCAGAAGGATTCATGCCTCCTAGAAGTATTGACCATAATCGCATCTGTTATCAAAAACAAAAGAAGAAAATTAAAAACTCCAATTGATCAATATTGGAATTAAAGTAAAATTAAGTAATTTTTTAAAATGAGCTTTTTGAAAAATTGCTAGTGGCAGTCCAGTATGAAAAGCATGGCAAATATGTGCATTCTTGTAAAGTCTTTTGCTCAGATATTTCCATAATGTGATTCATAATGCATATATATATTTTCCATTTGGTTTGTGGAACTGTCAAAGTAACTTATGATCTCCTAGCTTACTTCCACAGCCCAAAGGAAGAGTGTGCCAAACACGAGGAAGTGAAAGGAGAAGGACTGATATTCTGCGAAGGGGTCAGGGATTCATCCACTTGAAAAGTTCTTGCATTTCCTAGAACCCACTTGAAAAAAATCAGAGCATGTCAGCTATTCTTCAAAAGGCACATGGCCCAATGAGATACCGCCTCACACCAGTCAAAATGACTAAAATTAGTCGTTTTGGAAACGACAGGAAATGACAGATGTTGGTGAAGTTGCGGAGAAAGGGGAACCCTCCTGTACTGTTGGTGGGAATGCAAGCTGGTGCAGCCACTCTGGAAAATAGTATGGAGCTTCCTCCAAAAGTTGAAAATAGAGCTCCTCTATGACCCAGCAATCGCACTACTGGGTATTTACCCTAAAGATACAAATGTAGTGATCCGAAGGGGCACCTGCTCCCCAATGTCTATAGCAGCAATATCCACAATAGCCAAACTATGGAAAGAACCTAGATGTCCATCAGCAGATGAATGGATAAAGAAGATGTGGCATATATACACAATGGAATACTATGCAGCCATCAAAAGAAATGAAATCTTGCCAGTTGCAACAGTGTGGATGGAACTAGAGGATATGCTGAGCAAAATAAGTCAGTCAGAGAAAAACAATAATCATATGATCTCTCTGATACGAGGAATTTGAGAGGCAGGGCAGGGGGGTTGTGGGGGGTAGGGAAGGGAAAAATGAAACAAGATGAAACCAGAGAGGGAGACAAACCACAAGAGACTCTTAATCTTAGGAAACAAACCGAGGGTTGCTGGAGGGTGGTGGGGAGGAATAGGGTGGCTGGATTATGGACATTGGGGAGAATATGTGGTATGGTGAGTGCTGTGAAATGTGTAAGCCTGATAATTCACAGACCCGTACCCCTGGGGCAAATAATACATTATATGTTAGTAAAAAAAAATAATAAGCAATTATAATCACAAAAAAAGGCATGTAGCCTTATTAGAGGCAGTCAGGGGATGCCTGAGTGGCTCAGTCAGTTGAGCATCTGTCTTCAGCTCAGGCCATGATCCCAAGGTCATGGGATCCAGCCCTGCATTGGGCTCCCTGCTCAGTGGGGAGCCTGCTTCTCCCTCTCCCTCTACTGCTCCCCCTGCTTGTGCTCCCTTCCTGGCTCACTCTCTCAAACAAATAAATAAAATCTTTTAAGAAAATAATAAAAAGAATTAGAGAGAAGCAAACTTCGTTCAGCAGAAATAAATAAGCCCTGTGGATATCGCACTCATACCTCCCTGAAGTTTAAGAGACACATGAAAATGTAAGAAGGCAAAAGGCAGTACTGGATTAGGAAAGAATGAATCACAGTTTAAATAAATACCTTTTGTCTGCTTGGTGAAAAAGCAGATGTACCAACATATATTTTAGGGCACATTAAGTTCCTGGATTGAGTGAGAGAGAACAGGGATCATTGCTTAATGCAAATGTCCAAAGACTCCAGCAGTAATAGCAGAAGGAAGTTATTGTCTTTAGTGAAATGTTGGATATATCTCTTTAAAGAAAAATAAGTAAACATCTTCACGTGCATTAATGTTCTGTGGAAACTGCAATAAAAAAATGGTCTTAGGTTGTCAAAACAAGGAAATGGGAAGCTTTCCAAGAAGAACAATAGAGTGACTGCAGAGCAATATTGAAACAGGTGAAGAAAAGAACATGATGTACTGTGTACAGAAAAATTATTGATGGCGCAGAAACTGAGTGGAAGACTGATAAGGAGTGAATAGAAAAGTAGCTCATAAGAAATTCAAGCTCACACCGAGGCATAGTGCCAACCTGATTGCAAATTTTGTCAGGTTGTGACCAGGAGAGGGAGAAGGCAGAATGTGTTCAGAAGATGGAAATTTTTATCAAAATGTGTTAATTTAGGAAGAAGAAGAAACGCGAGTGTGGTAGCAGCTGGGACCTTCGTCGACCTCTTGAGACCTCTCTGGGCCATCAGAATGGCTGTTAATCTTTGACCCTTAGAGATTAAAAAAATGTGATTAATAAGTAAACTTCCTACAAGATATTAAGGGTTCTCCTTTTATTATGGCGTTTATGTCAACCACGGACATTCTCATAAGTGATGTCGTGCGGACAGTGTGGCCCTGGGCCCGGGGAGGCTGACTCTGGTGAATGTGGTGACTCTCTCGGGGCTGTGGGAAGGCAGGAAGGAGAGCGGGAGGCAGTGCTGGGGTCAGCCCGCCCGTTTCTGACACACCTCCGCCACCCGGGCTGTCTGCGACAAGGCAAGTCAGCTCATCTCTTTCCACCTCCATTTTGCTTGTAAAGTGTATCGGATGGAGTTGTTTTCAGGGTTAACTGGTTAATCATCTGTGCCTAGCATTCTGCGTTTAATGATATGCTAGTTGCTTTTTCTTTCCTCATCTCGCTTAAGCCTCATACTAACATAACCGGGCTGGCTGGATTATTTCCATGTTTTACGTGTGAGCTGAGTTCAGAGAAGATGGCTTATCAGGGGTAACATATACCATCAGCATTTGAATCCAGGTCTTCCTACACACACGTCCTTCTTCGCTGTACCCTGGAGTTTAGCATATGTAAGAGCAGACACAGGCACACTGTGGGGAACTGACAGCAGAGGACAGAGGTAGGCTTTGTTCTGGAAGCCCTTGGGTGTTAGGGGATGATGTGGGTGGGTAAGAAGTCAGTTCAAATCCGTACTGTTGCATTGAGAAGGTGGCAAAAAGGAGGTGTGGTGGATAGGGCTGGATGGGGCTGGGGGTGTTGCCTGACAGATGAGGAGATCATCACGTCACTTCACACCGCAGCGCCTGTAATGGCGACACAAGCTCTAGATCCCTCAACGTGGCTAATAATAGGAACAAATGTACAGTACCTCTCTTTATCCCTGGATACACGCTAAGCACTGTGATAAGAGTTTTATTATTTATTGCTTAGAGAACTTTTTTGAGATAAGTACTGTTATTTTCAGCATTTTATGGATGTGGAAACCCAGGGTGGTAGGTAGCGGAAGTAGGTTTAGAACAGGATTTGTCTGGCCTCGGAGGCAATCTCTGAATCTCCCCTAGTGCCTTTCTCTTCGCATTTGGAGATGGGTTGGCTGTGAGCCCATTGCTTTATCTTCATCTCCCAATGCTTTCCTACTGGAAGGGTTTACTCAGGCAAATGGCTTTCCTCGCTTCCACTGAACTACCTACCTTGTGTTTCTGGTTGTCATTCTTGTCATTCATGTCTGTATCTTCTTCTTTTCCACTCAGTAATTTCTTCCTGCCTTTGAACCCTCTTGAGCATGCTGCCACGTCCGGTTGTCTTATCCTAAGGCCCATTGCACTTGGTAATGCTTTACTGATTTTGCAATTATCACTTGCTACCATGTATTTGTAACCTTTACTATGTGTGCCCTTTTCAAAAAGATTTTAAAGCCTTTATGGTGTGAGTCTTTTTTTAAGAAGAAATCCCAACAGTGTTTAAACCCTATATCATACACGGTTTGTATTGAACATTCTTCAATTGACTAATTCCAGGAAAAGAATATTCTGCTGAAGTGAAGTAATCATAATACATTTCCTAGCTTCTGGGAATTAGACTAACATTGCTTGAACGTTGTAGCAGACAACAAGGAATGAGCAAAAGAAATTAGCAGCCAGGAAAAACTGTATAGTAATGGAAGGACTATACTGGAGCCACATGGGAATTGATATTCTGGTTTAGAAGAATAAGGTCAGCTGTGTCAAAAATCTTTAAATGTGTAACAAAAAGTGGCAATTAAAGTGACTGGAAGAAATCTGTGTACATTTGTATAGCTGCATAGCAGTGTTCCGTTGCCTTTTTTGTATCTTACCCACCCCAAGCATGAGCGTTTTTTCTATATTGGTATTATTTGGTTATTGGGCTTCTTTCAAGTAAATGAGAGAAGACAATAAAATTAATGTTAGATTTAGAGACCCCTACCTTTTCTTAATAGTACTTGCTTAAAAGGAGCAATTTGTAAAGTTTTTTCTTTTCTTTCTTTCTCTCTTTTCTAATTCCAAGAACATAAACCATACTCTTGGCTGCTTTGCTATTATGTTGTTAAAAATCCACTTGCTAGACTTTTAGACTGTTATTCAGCTCATTTCTTTTTTGAATTAAATTCTCTCTTAGTAAGAGCTGGAGTTCCCTGACAGAAAACTGCAGAAAATAGATTTTCATTAATTTGACTTTACTACTCACTACTTACTTTACTCTTCCAAATTTGAATTCATGACCTACCTGAAGAATATGTAGAGTCCACTCCTGTTAAATTTAGTGTTAATAAAGTTCCTTGCAGGAGGAACTATTGTACTTTACTTTGCCTAGAGCAAAGATTTAAAAACTCATGCTGAATGTTTAAAAATTCTAACAAAAATAACGAACACAATGAGGACATTTCCCCCCTTTTGAGCAAATACTAAGTGGAATTTTTCATTGTGATCATTCCCATTTTTATATCCCAAACGAATCAGTACTAAGTTGACCTTTAAGATTTTGGAACCTAAGATTTTTACATTATTAGTACAGATTTCCTAGCCTTTATTCAAATTGGGAGCAAGTGAAGGAAGAGCAGGCGAAAGCATCTGTTAATATCAGGAAGTAATGGTTCATCTTAGAGCTAATACCCCCCATCCTCTGTCCTCTATTGCATGTGGCAATACTGTCATCCCTTGCTGATCTATCACAGAGATGGCTCTAAATGTGGAGTCTCTTCTTGCAGTAAATCTGACTTTTTGGGAAGGAAGAGTGGGAGAAGAGAATCGATAAACATCTCCGGGTCTCTAGGCATGGGTATTATTTTGATGAAACTTTCAAGCAGATGTGAAAAGATCATTTTGCAAAGCCTCAAGCTTAGAATTTTAAGTGACACATATTACTGATAAGACATAGCTTAATCCATCTGCTTCCTACGAAATGGGGTTGTTTTCCACAAGATGGTTTTTTTTTTTTTTTTAGATTTTATTAATTTATTTGACAGACAGAGATCACAAGTAGGCAGAGAGGCAGGTGGAAAGAGAGGGGGAAGCAGGTTCCCTGCTGAGCAGAGAGCCAGATTCGGGGCTCCACCCCAGGACCCTGAGATCATGACTTGAGCGGAAGGCAGAGGCTTTAGCCCACTGAGCCACCCAGGCACCCCCACAAAATGCTTTTTAAAAGAAAGCGCCAGCCAGGCTATCTGTGGGGGGGTCGTTCTTCTGCAGAGGAGAGGAGTAACATTGCTTGCTGTGGTTTGATCTGATAGGAATGCTGCAGAACTCCCCTTCCTGTGTTTATTTTTTAAATCTTACTTTCTCAGTTGAGATGTTTTCAAAGCATTTTACTTTATTCAATGACGATGAGTAGATTTGGATTCAAATCCATAAAGCGCTTGTTTCCGCTGTGCCCTCTCACCAGGTTCTGGTTCACTGGTGTGTCTTATCCCTCACCCTGCGTCCTTACTGCGTGTCTGCTGCATGTAACCAGCAGGCTCTTGGTGCAGCCCGTGGCCAGTGCTTTGGAATTCAGGACCGAGGAAAAGTTTTAATGAAAAGAGGATATTATATTATCCATTTAGAAGGGTGTCTTCTCTGTGCCAGACACAGCGTCGGGTTTAGAATATAAATGCCCCGAGTGCAGGGACTTTGTCATTTTTATTTTCCCTCTGCATCTTCCATAACAGGCACAATGTCTAGGATTGTTGACATGCAGGAATATTTATTGAAGGGATGGAAGGAGACATGGTGTATTGCTCAGAGTCACATCAGCAAAGATATGGCACATTCAGAGTAGGATAGTGGGACAAAGCCTCTTTGCAGGGGACCTCTTACAGATGAGGGCAGTCACAGCAGAAGAGCTGTTCCCTCCCAGAACCTGGGAAGAAAGGTGAGATTGAGACAAGTTTGTTGGAGTCATCAGCCCGTCTAGGGTGATGGGGCAAGCAGGACATAGGGGCAGTAAATACCCTGATCTCTCTCTCCTCTTATTCCAGGGCTCCCCATTGTGAACTAGAAGGTAGGGTGGCCTGTGAGGCAGCCTTTTGGTGCTGGGAGAGTTCTCAGATATGCAGATGGAATTCCGTGCCAGGAAGGAGCTCCCAGCCTATCAGGGAGACAGAGGAGTAAGCAGACATTTTTATCACAGAATAATAAGGAAAAATTATTGAATGCGCTCACAAGAACACTATGCGATAGGTATTGTGATGATTTTACAGATGGAAGCCGAGAGACAGCAAGGGTCAAATAGTTAGAAAGTGAAGGAGTCAAAGTGGGACCCGGGCAGTTTGTCTCTAGGTCTGCTTTTCTGGATTTTAAGAATTAAACTGTGTGGTGTAGAGCCATGATTTTCAAAAGAATTTACAAGGAACCTTCTGGTGATCTTGTTTAAAAACAGCTCCTGATTTTGTTGGCCTGAGGTGGGGCCTGAGCATCTGCATTTCCACCAAAGCCTATTGAGCTGCTTTGTGTGGTGAGGGATCAAGGACGTGGAGAGAGAGAAGTGAAGTCCAGTCATAAGGATAAGACTCTGGTTAGCTCAATTCAGTTCATCTCCTTGCCATTCCTTTTCCGGATGGGTGCCATGAGCAGGTGGCATGATTTTGAAGTCCCAGCCAAGCTTGCCAACCTCGCACTGCCCTCTGCGCCCCCACCCCGATTTCAGACATGGCGGGAGAGCCCTTGCTAAAGCCACCATTGGTGCCGCCCTCCAGGTCCTGACCAGCTGGGAGGCTCTAGACAGGGGAGCCTCCCTGCAGGCTGAGCTCCGATGACAGCGTGGGAGCTTTGGGACAGACGGGCTGCTCTGCGAGCGGCTGTCTTCTTCCACGTCTGGGAGGCTCGCTGGCATCTGGCATGGCTCAGTTGTGCCTCATGGGTTCTCATTCCCTGTCGCAGCTGATTAGGGGGTTGGATCTAAACACGGAGCCTGGGATTCGAGGCACCACGTTGTATCTTTGGAGTGCGGGCTGTCATGGCAGCCCCAGACTGTCCTGTTCCTGTGAAGAGACTTCCCGTGTATTCACAAGGCTTCTCTTTTAAAAGGGTCTCCACTCCTGGCCTGGGAGAAGCAACTTCCCTGCATGGCTTCAGTTGGAAGCAGAGTCAGTTCTCTGCCTAAAACTCATAATTTGAACATTATTTTTCCTCTCGTGATGACTGGAGAAAGCCAGGGGCACCTGCAAGTGGGAAGTGATAAACCCTCAGTACTAAACCCTGAGAACAAATGTCTGTGTTTTGATGGCTTGGGTTCCCAGGTTTTCTGCTTGTGACCTGGGGCTCCCATCTCACTGTAATCCCCAGCAGTATATATAATATGCAAAATATCCGACTGTGTGTTTCAGAAAAATCACTCTGGAGCCACAGCACAGAGCCCTTCTTTCTCTTTTCCTTCCTTGTGCTTTGATCCCACAGCGCTCTAGCACATGCTCAATACATCCCACGTCGAATTACTCCAGATGCAGCCTCCTGCAGCACCACGTGTATGGGTTCCTTGCTGCATTTTGATGTTGGAGGTGATTTAATTGCCTTCGATGATGCTGTCAGCCAAATCAGGCTGGAGGAGCGTGTTATCCCCCTGCTCTGCTCAGCAGTGCCTTCTGGAAGGTTGTGGAGAAGGATGTTTGCTGTCCTGTTACCATGTGTACAGGATCCATTATCTCTTAACTGCATCTAGAGCTACTTAGAAGCCGTGTAGATATTTGGAAGGGATAATGTTTTACATGTCCATTTAATTTCTCAATATAAACAAGTGTTTATAACTGTAGAATAATCTTTATGTTGAGAGCATTGCCTTACTGGGCTTTCGGATTTTTTCTGGTCTGTTGTTGGGAATATTTTTATCATGTGCTGTTGCTGCCTAGGCTTCATCCCTCTCGTGGTTTGAGGCCGTCACGTTGGTCCGGCCAGCACAAAACAAGGGATGGGATTTTGGATTGTTACAGGGTGAGAGGTGCAGGAGTGTCAGACACCGTTCTAAAGCTTGATGAGTGTGGAGAGAGGACAAGAAGTATTCTGCAAACAGTTGAAGAGAAGCTCGGGCTGGGGGGCGGACTTGGTCTGTACCTCTGTTTCTGCGCTTGTTGGGCCTGTGCCTCATTTCCTCTGGAGCTGGCAGAATCAGATGCAGGTGGGAGAGGGCTTTATTAATAATCTAGGGAGAATTTCTCTCGGGTTATATTAGGGTTGGGAGGTGACATGAAATCTCTGTGACTGAGAGTAAATATTGTGTTGCTGTGTCCATGGCATCTATAAAGAGCAGCCTTTGTGTGACTTATTTATGGTCTCGCAGTAAAGGTATCAGATGCAGCTGGTGAGCTGGTTTGAGACATTGAACAGGAGATGAGGATGGAAATCTGGGATATTTTCGTGAGACAGGCTGCTTCCTCTTCCCCTCCCTAACTCTCTGTGTCTCTGCCCCATAGCCCACAGTGCGGGCTGCGGCTCCCCAGGGCTTGTGGGGACGAGGCTGGGCCAAGGGGTGTGGTGTCCCCTGGGACTGCATTGTTGTTTCCCAGAGCAGTGTTGGATGAACTAGAACACGGTGTATGGTCTGTAATTCCACTCAGGCCAGATACTTGGCAACCAATTCAGTTGTGTTGTCGAATCCAGGGCCTAGGTGGGTCTGTGTATAAATGCTTACTTAGGTCTTAAAGAAGTTGAGAAGCTAGAAAGGAATTCTCCTTCCA
This sequence comes from Martes martes, assembly GCF_963455335.1. Taxonomy (NCBI): domain Eukaryota; kingdom Metazoa; phylum Chordata; class Mammalia; order Carnivora; family Mustelidae; genus Martes; species Martes martes. The sequence continues at coordinate 64,858,961 of NC_137895.1, forward strand.
GCAGGCATCCTGTTCTTTGCATTTGGCTGCACTTCTTTGACATATCATTGGTAGAAAGAAAAAAAATGAAGTTTTGCATTTGTGGATTTGATTTCAGCAATTGGGGGTCTTAAATGTCAGTGTTTCCACCAGGGCGTCAACTCCTGTGAGGACTTTGAAAAGCTACTTGTGGAAGATGGAGTGCTGTAGCAAATGATGGATTATGGTGAAATAACAGATCAAATGTCTTTCTTGAAACGACAAAGACTTTATTACTGGAGCATCTTGTCTCTGTAGGGCATATAATTAATTATGAACCAAGCATAAATAATATATTTTATAGTACTTTTGTCATTTATTTGGCTGTAGTGTTTTATAAACATGATTATTCACTGGTAGTCCTTCAATTCTGCCTTTATTACATGATTCGATAACTCAAAATGAGAAATTACTACATTAAGAACTTGGCCGAGATATGACCAAATTTTATAATGAATGTTAGGTTGTCATTTGTAATAAAAAATGTGAACTCTATCGCCCTTCAGCTCATGTTTGTTGGTTCACCTTTGTATCATCTTCTTGTTTGTTTTACTTTAAAAGTTAGGTTTTGATTAAAGAATTTTATTAAAATTTATGTGGGCTTTGAAGAATTAATAATAAGCAATTGCTGTGAATTGAGTGTCCCTCCTCTAATCTATTCTCATCCCAACCTTCTCAGAGGTAACACTATCCTAAATTTGTGTTTATTTCCCCCTTTGTTTTCTTTATGGTTTTACCATAGATGTTTATATCCCTACATGATAAATTTGTATAAATTGGGTCACGTGACATATATTATTTGGCAGCTAGCTCTTTTACTCAACATTTTGTTTCTGAGATTCATCTTTGTTATTGCTGGTAACTGTAGTCCACCACCTCTCCAGCTGTGTGATAGTCTCTGTATTATGCTGTATAAACTCCATAATGGCTCTATCACTATTTATCTAGGACATCATGGAAAGAAATTAGGGTTACCTGTTTTTTCTATCAGAAGTATAGTGCTTTTGTGTACATTCTTTACATGTCTGATGCATATGTATGTGGATTTCCCCACGCTGTGTTCCTCCTACAAGTGACATTCATCGAGTCATAGGACATGTATAACTTCATCATTATTAATTAGGCCGATTGCCTCCCCAAACTAATTGTAACAGTATACTACCTTCAGCAGAGCATCTGTAATCATGATGCTCCATATTCTTGCCAACACTTGATATTGTCAGACTTCAGTATTTTGTCAAATTGTTGTGTGTGTGACATGTTGTAGTTTTAAATTTTTTCCCCTAAATACTGAGATGATCCATATTTTTATATTATCATTTATCATTGACCACTTGGGTTTTTGTTTTTCTTTCTGTGAAGTGCCTTTTTAAGTCTTGCCAGCACCCCCCCGCCCACCATGGGGTATTTAATTTTAATGTAGTAGAATTAAGTGATCTTTCTTTTATTGTTTGCACCTTTTATACAGAACCTTTATTCTGAAGGAATAGAGAAGAAATCCTTCTCCATTCTGAGGTCATGAAGAGGTTCTCTTACATTGTTTCCTAAATATTTTAAAAACATAGATCTTTTATATTCAGCCTTTACCCAAGTATTCTTTATTTCCTTTCTTGTTTTTCATTTAAATGACTAAGAATCTCAGTATGATTTGTTGAAAAGTCTAGAGCTTTAGCATTAATCTCCAGGGCCTGAACTGTCGTCATAAATGAAATTGGTACAAATGTTATTTCTGGTTTTTCTGGTGTTCTTTGTTTTACAGTGCTCCATACCACCTAGTCTTAAATATCGTAGACCTAAAAGATCCTAACATCTGGCAAAAACCGCTGCTCTGTAGTTTTTTATATTTGTCTTCCTTAATTTTATGAACCTTTTCTGTTCCCTTAAAATTTTAGAAGTTTTTGATTAGAATTATATCCAGACTAAAGATATCATTTTGGGAGAACTGACATCTTAATGATGTTGAGTATTCCCATCCATTAACTGGCATATCTATCCAATTTGTGAGGTCTTCCTAGTGTCTTTACATAATGTTTCATAATTTTCTATGTAAAATTCTTATCTTCCTAGGCTCCTTATATTTTTTATAGTCTTTTTTTTTTTTTAAAGATTTTATATATTTGACAGAGAGTGAGAGAAAGTGAGAGCGAGAGAGAGAGTGCACGCACACATGGGTAGAGGGAGGGGCGAAGGGAGAGGGAGAAGTAGACTCCCTGCTGGGCAGGGAGCCCAGTGAGGCAGGGCTCAATCCCAGCCCCCTGGGATCATGACCTGAGCCAATGTCAGGTGCTTACCTGGCTGAGCCATCCAGGTCCCCCCCCCCCCCGTCTTTTGATACACTTGTAACAGATATTATTTAAAAATAACATTTAGCAAACTTTTGATGCTAGTATATAGGAATAAAACTGATTTTTGTGCTTAGATTTTTGTATTTAGCAACATTGCTCAACTATCTAGTTCTAATAGTTTGTATGTAGAATCTTTTGGGTCTTCTATGTATACAATCCTATCATCTCCAAATTACTTCTTCCTTTCTATTCTTTATAATTTTTACTTATTTTCCCGGTCTCATGGCTCTGTCTCAGAGGTGAAAGGGCACCTTCGTCATTTCCTGTTCTTTAAAAGATTGTGTTATTGATTACAAACTTAACTGTATTGTGGTGATAGAGTATCGTCTGTAATATACTAGTCTTCTAAGATTTATTTAGACTTATTTTATGGCACTTTTGCAATTAGCATTTATGGAAGCTTTATGTATTTTCTTCATTTGTGTATGGTGCAAATTACTACGGATTTCATTCAATGAGTTGTGAAAGTATTGTCTGGGGACCCTGGGGTGCCCCCAAAACCCTTTTAAGGGGACTGTGAAGTCAAAACTATTCTAGTGATAATACTAGACATTATTTACCTTTTTCTCTTTCGTTCTCTCATGAGTTTACCATGGGGTTTTCTAGAGGCTTACATGATATATGTTGTTGCAACAAAATAAATGGCAGAAGCAAATAGGAAAATACAAGTCATCTATTAAACCAGATATTAAAGAGATTTGCAAAAAATGAAAAAAACAAAGCCTCTTTATCACCAAATTTTTTTTGGTTTTAGAAAATGTATTTATGCTAACATGTGATGGGCTTATTGTTATTTTAAGTTTTCTTTAATGTTCAGTTTCAATTTCTTATACAGTGGATATCAACTAAAATGATCTATATAAACAAAGCTTTTTAGGATTCTCAGTTCTTCAGAGTGTAAAGGAGGCCTGAGACCAAAATTTTTGAGAGCGTCTGGTTAGTGAGATCAAGCTTGTTACTGTGTCATTCAAATTTTTTATATTATTACTGATTTTTTTTTCCGGTCTCTTTGATTTATCAGTTACTGAGAGAAGTATGTTACAGTTTGTCTCATTAATGTGAATTTGTTTATGTCTTCTTGGCATTCTGTCAGTTTTGCTCTATATGTTTTCAAGCTATGGTATTGGGAATAAACAAGTTTAGAAATGTAGTATCTTCTTAATGATAAGCATCCTTCATTGTCAGGTAGTAATGATTTTTCTCTTAAGGTATATTATGTCTAAAATTATTATAGGAATGCTGGCTTTCTTTGGGTTAGTGTTACTTGATGTATTTTTTTTTCCAGAATTCAGTCTTTAATATTTAGGTGTGATTCTTGTGAACAAATTTAAAAATTATTCAACATGTCAGAAAGTATAGCCACCCTCTCGTGACATATATCCCATTTTTTTCATGTATTTTATTTTCAACTTTCTTGTTTTTACAAAACACACACACAGACCCACATAGTATTTGATGTCAGCTTTTCCTTTCTTTTTTTTCTTTTATTTTTTATTTTTTTTTAGATTTTATTTATTCATTTGACAGACAGAGATCACAAGTAGGTGGAGAGGCAGGCAGAGAGAGAGGAGGAAGCAGGATCCCCGCTGAGCAGAGAGCCTGATGTGGGGCTCGATCCCAGCACCCTGGGATCATGACCCGAGCCAAAGGCAGAGGCCTTAACCCACTGAGCCACCCAGGTGCCCCAGCTTTTCCTTTCTAATTGACCTCAGTCGTCCCATCTATAATCACTTTTCTGCCTGAATAGTATTTCTTAGGACTTCCTGAGGTAAATGTCTGTTGGTGGCATACCCCTTTATTTTTGTATGTTGAAACTGTATTTCACTTTAATTTTTTAAAAGGTATTTTTAATCTGTTTCATATATATAAATTTCTGGGTTGACAGTTATTTTTTTCTCAGTACGTTGAAGATAATGTTCTGACTTCTAGCTTCCACTGTTTGTTTCAAGAGGTCACCAGCCTACTTTGTCACTCCATTGTGATATAATCTGTGTGTTCTTTTGACTGCTTTTAATATTTTTCTTTGTCTTTGATTATCCACATTTTCATCTTGGTGGTTGAGAGGTGGATTACTTTTTATTTATTTATTCTGCTTGAAATGTGTTAGGAGTCCAGAACCTGTGGATTGGCTTCTTCCCAATCTGGAAAACGTATTGTCATTATCTGCTTAAATATTGCCTCTGCGTCATCTTATCACATCTTTTCTTCTATATCTCCTCTTGAAGTGTTAAATTTTCTGACTCTTCCCCCATTCCCAAGAACCCTGCTTTTATATTCCTTTTGCCTCTTTATATTGTATTCTGGATAATTTAACCTGCTTTAATTCCACTTTACCAGTTTTTTCGTCATTTTGATTTGTTGTGCTTATAAACCTGCTGTAGAGTTTAACATTCCAGTTACACTTAAAAATGACAACCACCACCACAGGGGCACTGGGGTGGCTCAATGGCTGAGTCTGTTTAGCGTCTGACTTTTGATTTCGGCTTAGGTCAGGATCTTAGGGTTGTGAGATCAAGTCCCACAGCAGGCTCTGTGCTGAGCATGGAGCCTTCTTGAAATTCTCTCTCTCGCTCTTGCTCTGCGCCCACCCCCTTCCCTTTCTAAAACAAACAAAAACTGTTTATTGAAGTTGACATGTAGAAAGAGTTATATATTCAATGTTTACAACTCAGTGAGATTGGGGATAAATGTATACCCATGAAACCAGTACCACCATCAAAGCTATAAACATAGCCATCGCCTCCCAAAGTTTCCTCTTGCCCTCTTTATTATAATCATTATCATCATCATCATTTTTATGGGAAAAACTCAACATAGGGTCTACCTTCTTTGTAGATTTTAAGTATATAATGCAGTATTCAGTTATATTTTTATTTCTAGAAATTTGCTTTTTATTCAGATCTTTTTAGTCTTTTATATTCTTTTTCTTCTCTGTATATTTACAGATATACAGATCCTTTACACATTACAGAGCAAGAAAATGTGAAACATGTAAGAACACACACAGTGGGCTCTCCCGCACCATATTTAATTGCAGGAGACTCACAGAAACAGGAGTCTCTGCGGATGTGCTCATCCCCTGGTGCCCGCTGGGATCATGGGATATGTTCAGGGATTTAGCATGGAGGTTTTTAAGATACCGGGAAAGAGTATGGGTGTAGGACCATGGAATGTTTAAGCTGCAACACTGTGGTAATACCAATACTACTCCTCTCCTCACATCCTAAATGGAGTTCAAACCTTTGGGTAGAAGCATTATGACTTAAGAAGTCTCTGTTCTGCCACCTCAGTATTCATGGTCAGGGAAGCACCGGCCCCTCTTCTAGCTTTAGCCAGATTCTGTTGTTCAAGTGTTGTGGTCGTTCAGTGTCAGACCATTGGCCTGGTATATTGCCTCAGTATGCTACCAGAATTGATTCTGAAAAGCCCTCAACTCTAGAAGGATTCGATGGGGCTTTCTTTGCAGGAAGCCAGGCTCCAGGGAATCAGTTTTAGACAAGATAGTTATTACTTAGTTATTTTAACATACTAACTGCATATCATTCTTTCCAAGATAAACATTTCCCCCCCACATTTTGGGATCACTGAAGTTTGGGATACAGCTGACATTCTCTTTTTATTTTTGTTAGATAAAATAACAGTACATTTTAAAATTGATGTCATTTTAGATTTGGTAAAATACTGGAGTTTATATTCTCTTTCAGATAATTTCAATTTATGAAGTCTTTGTGAATCTGCTTTGACATATGTCTCTCATTTTTTCTGTGGACTCTCTCATTGTCTTTTGTTCACATATAGATCTTTTGAAGATTACCTCTGAGCTCATATTTCTTGGAACTATTTCTGTGTGAAAATTTGGATGCATGGGTTGCAGAATCTGCATTTGCTTCATGTTCTTGGGGAATGGTGCAAAGCCCAGGAGTACCTTAAATTTGCGCTTGAATTTTTTTTGGAGAATGCAGCGGTATGAATTCAAGCTGTAAAACCTCATGCTGGTGAGTTTGTGATTAGAAATTCTGAAGGGAGGATTTTTTGTCTATGTAAGGCCAGTGTTTAGGTCAGTGAAATGTCCTTGTGCCCTTAGAATGAGAACTTAAGGGTTTAGAATCCCAGCTTGATGCAGGGGAGAGTTTTCTCCCTGACTCCCCATCTGGGGCATTCCCAGAACTTCTCTCTTTTGTTCTCTGGTATCTAGAAGGCCACCCTTCCCTAGCAAATGCTACTGTGGTCCTCGGGCCTGTTGGGTGTCTTGCTTTCACCTGATATTTGGTCTCTGAGAAGTTCTTTCTCAGTTCGTCAACCTGTTTGCAAACTGGGGAAAAGTATTTTATTTGGCAGTTTTGTTTTTGTGTGGGAGGTTCTGGTTGCAGCACTTTTTGAACGAGAAAGTCTCCTCTCTCTGTTTCTAACTGCAGCTACAGTGGGGACCAAGCCCTGTGCCGCTTTTTGTGGCCTTTGAACCATAATTGCTTGTTTAAAGAAACCATCTAACCTTGGAGGGCTCATCTACAATCTAGAAATGAATCTGCAGCGCATGCTCTGGTCGTTCATGGGAATTTCAGGGTCACATCTGTCCCACTGCCATTGAGCACATCCATTCTTCCTGTTCTTACCTTTGTGCAGGTTGCTGAGTGGTCACGGTCATGTGACAGTACGTGGGCCACACAGAGTCTCTGTGAGGGAAACATTTTCAGTTTTGAAGCAAGATAAACTGTCCAATCAAGTTATCATCTACTTCTCCCCAGGAAATCTGCTTTTTTAAAAAAATTAATTTCAGGCTGCTTGTGTATTTTTGTTGAAGATAAGAATGACAACTCTACCAATAAAGTAGACAATGTCAAGATACAGTTCTGTGGTAAAAGTGGAATGAAAATATGAGTTTAAGAAGAAAAATGAATTGCAAAATTTCCAGCTGTTAACAAGAAGAGCTTTCTTGGTTTGTTTGTTTTTTTTTTCTGTTTGTTTGTTTGTTTGTTTTTTTAATAGCTTTTTGGGAGTTCAGTTCAGAAACAGTTCCACTTTTAATTTTTAATTTTCCTTTCTGTAAGCACTGTGTTTATTTCTGTTTCAGAAAAGTCCTGATGGAGCATATACATGGCTTTCTGTAGGGGGCAGTTCCCTTTCTTCCAGAGTAGCAAATCATAGCAAAATTGCTAGTGACCATTTTGCTAAGCTTTTCTTGTAGAACAGTATATGGAATCAAAGTGTGGTTTTAAATGTAAAATCATCATTTTTTTTTCCTGAGTCTCTCTGTCATCTGCTGTATAAATGGAAGTCATTATAAAGATTAAATGCAAATTGTGCTTTTCTCGCAATTTCTAGACTCTCACTATCATGAAGTTTAGCCTTGGTTTTTACTCATATTTTTTCTCCTTAGTTTTGCTGGCTTTGCATATCTATGGGGTGCTTCTTTTCAGTATCTTCTAGGCTTATTTTTTTAATTTTTTTATTGCTTCTAGATTTATCAAGCACATTTTAATTTTGGACCATTTTGTTATGAATGAAAAAAATTATAAGGAACATAGTTGGATTTTTTAATTTTTTAAATTAAATTCAATTAATTAACATATAATGTATAATTGGTTTCAGAGGTACAGGTCTGTGATTCATCAGTCTTACATAATACCCAGTGCTCATTACAACACATACCTTCCCCAATGTCCATCACTCAGTTACCCCATCCATCCACCGCCTGTCCCCTCTAGCAACCCTCAGTTTGTTAAGGAACATAGTTTTTATAACAGATGGAAGCACATTTCTTCCTATTCTGAAGCTCAGGCTTATATTTTACTCATACTATCTTTTTTTCTCCTCCGTTTCACTGACTTCATTTTCTTCTCTCTTAGGTGCTCATTTTCAGTTCTTCTAGATTTATGAATGTATGTTTAATAACTTTTGACCATATTGGTAGGAATGAAATAGCAAATTAATAAGGCACATAGTTCTTATAAGAGAAGATACAAAATTTTTTCCCCGTTATTTAGGCCTTAAAAATATTTTGAACAGCTAAATGTATTCAGAAGTCAATATGAGAGACCCAGAAAGACATTCAGTCAAATTTAGTCATACTCAGTTTGTTAGACTTTGTTCCTTTTAAATGATTGCCTCTACTTCTTTTGTTTCAGCATTTTAATGGTAATGAACGGCCCCCCTCTATTTTCCTTTGTTTTCAATAACAGTTCATTAGATACTGCATTGCTGTTCCCCTGTATATGTAATGTGCTTTTCACTTCTAGATGTGGTTTTCTTTGCATTTATATTATATCAGGTTTACAGTTTTTTGAATTGTAAATTTATGCCTTTCACAAATTTGGGACTATTTTGATCATTTCTTTAAATATTTTTTTCTGCTCTTTTCTCTCTCTTCTCTCTTTGGGACTCCAGTGATACGTATGTTAGAACATTTGATGTTGTTCCATATGGTCATTCAGAGAGTGTTCTTTTTTTATTCTTGTTTTTTTACATTAGATCAGTTCTTTTGATCTGTCTTCCAAGTTTACTGACTCTCCAACATGCTGGAACACTATCAGTGAACTCTTACCTTATAAAACCTATGTTTTTATTTGTAGAATTTCTGTTTAGTGCTTGTATTTTTATTTTGTTTTATTTTTTATTAAGATTTATTTTTTAAGTAATCTCTAGAGCCAACATGGGGCTCAGATCCACAACCCTGAGATCAAGAGTCGTTCCACTGACTTTAAGAATATTATAATGATTACTGAATGATTATGTTGCTATCAAGTTGTATTTGAGTATTACAAGATAGTACTGTGTCCTATCTAATAGCATTTAAACCAAAGAACATCATTGTTAATTGTCTTTAAACCATTAGGAATTGTTAAATTTATTTCATTTTTATTAAGGAACACAAATGTGGTAAGCTTTGTACATAAATAGATCTGTTCTGGAGAAAAGATACATTTCAGTGGAATGTTCTTTGGTAAACAGAGTGACAGGGTGTTAAACTAAGGCAGAGCCATTCTAGGTGAGTTCCACAGGCCCTGTTCATTTCAGACCTGGTGAATGTCAAGCCATTCTAAGAAAATTCTTCGGGCCAAGGAGGTGGTTCTTGAAACTTTTCCCTCATCTAGGATAGTACTCTTTAAACATTTTGCTCCACATACCTCTAAATTAACTTTTAAAAACCATGGATTCCCTCTAAGTTAGGTTAGCATCTAAAATTGTTCATTGTAAGTTTTCAGTACTTGTAAAGACCATAATTTCTCATGTATTATATATGTTGAAAACTTAAAACTGTTATATATCTGTTTTAAATATGTCCAATGGAATATAAATACTAAGAGTCCTTTTTTACCTACCATAATACATTTTTAAAGTACATCATAACACGTCTCTTTTATTACTCGGAATTTTACATTATTCTTTTCCACTTTGAATGCCTATTTCCATTACATTTGGCTTACGGAATCTCATTCTAATGTAGTACAGTTTTATGGTTTTTATTAATCTTGGTATCGTATTTCCTTGCAATAAAAATCTGCAAATAAATTTAATATGATTTAATATGATTTTTAAATTTCCGTGTCCTTAGGGTCTAAGTATTAAATTTTCTTCTCAATTAGTTATGCATGTAATGACTATTAATTCACAAATATCAAAATAGTATCTGTTTTAAATAATGTAATAAATAAATGCTAGAAATGCAAAGTATAGTCATTAATGCACAGACTGGAGTCTTAAAGTCTTGGGTTCAAATTCTGGCTCTAACTTTTATTGCTGTATAGTTCCATCTGCCTTGTCTGTCAAATTGGTATTAAGAATAGTATTAACCTAACATGAATGTTATGAAGGTTAAGTGAGTTAGTAGATGTAAAGTGCCTAGAATCATTTCTGGCATATAAGAAATACCATGTGTTTGCTTGTTTATTCTGACCATACTTATTAACAATGAAAAGTAAAATTCTGTTAGAAATGCATTTTGGGGTGGCTGGGGGCTCAGTTGGTTAAGCATCCAACTCTTGATTTCAGCTCAGGTCGTGATCTCAGGGTAGTGAGATCAAGCCCCATGTTGGGCTCCGTGCTCATCGTGGAGTCTGCTAGAGATTCTTTCTCTCCTCTCCCTCTGCCCATCTCCCACTTTTGGATGCACTCTCAAATAAATAAATAAAATCTTTTTAAAAAAGAAATGCATCTTAATGAGATGAAGGTATCTTTTAATTATTTGATAGTTAATTTTCTCATTAAATGATGAATTTTTTTTATTGATGGCATAAATCTGGGTTCAGCATCACAGCTATCTCAGTTTTTCATTTATATGTTTAGAATGAGAAAACTTTTTATATAGGCGAGTAGATGACAATAAAAGGGGTCTTTTTATAATAAAACTACTCAATTCTTTGACTCCTTTTGGAGTATGTGCCAAAAAATCACTTACTGATCTTTCATCAAATACCATTTTAAATGATCTTTCGGTAAATAATGCCATTAGCTCCGCTTCAATTTTGTTGAAAGCATTCAGTTGGAAGCCACCTCCCTTGAAAGTGGTTTTTCTCCAGTCTGTGTAGTCATTTCTTTTGTAACACCAGTACCAATATTTTTAATTACTTTTTTTTAAGATTTTACTTATTTATTTGACAGAGATCGCAAGTAGGCAGAGGGGCAGGCAGAGAGAGAGAGAAAGGAGGAAGTAGGCTTCCTGCCAAGCAGAGAGCCCGACTCGGGGCTCGATCCCAGGACCCTGGGATCATGACCTGAGCTGAAGGCAGTGGCTTTAACCCACTGAGCCACCCAGGCGCCCCTTTAATTACATTTTTGTTGGGTTCCCTGAGAGGATTTACCATCCATACAGTGCATTACTATAAACAGGATGAGGGCATCAGGACTAGTGTGAGAGGGAAGGTGGACACTGAGAACCACGAGTGGCAATCTAGATTGTACTCCTTCTGAAGCAAATCCATTGTGGGAAGTCTCTGCGGGCCTGGCACAGGTACCCCAGCTCAAAGGTCATGGCTCTTGGGACCATCCCTTTCCTCAGGGCACTCAGAACCAGGAACACGGCATGCCCAGTATCTGTTGTCCTGAGTTTTCTCTTCTGGACTTTGTTGGTGTGTGAGTGTGGGAGAGAGCCGGTCAGCTTTATGGTTTTTAAATTGCTTAACAGATCCACAGGAAGCTCCAGACCCTTTTAGGGGCTCTTGGAGGCCCAAGCTATTCTCATAATAACACAAAGACCTTATTTGTTTTTTTTATTCTGTTGATGTGTACCCTGACAGTGCAGACAATGGTGGATAAGATCATTGGCCCCTTATCACAAATCCAGACAGTAGCACCAAATTGTGCTACTAGTCTTTATATGGACGGCTGCACGCTTGGAGTTAAAAAAAAAACAACAACCCATTCTTAAGTAAGAATGTACTTGATGAAGGGGCGCCTGGGTGGCTCAGTCATTAAGCGTCAGCCTTTAGCTCAGGTCATGATCCCAAGGTTCTCGGATCGAACCCTGCATCCAGCTCCCTGCTCAGCGGGAAGCCTGCTTCTCCCTCTCCCACTCCCGCTGCTTGTATTCCCTCTCTCAATGTCTCTGTTTCTCTGTCAAATAAATAAATAAAATCTTAAAAAAAAAAAAGTCCTTGATGAAGCAGTAAAAACTACTTACTAGTTAAGCCCCAGGGGTTGAGTATATCTCTTTTTCATGTATGCTTATCTGCTCTGTATTCACATGATGAAACTGGCAGTAGGCACAAAGCGATTCTACTGCACACCAGAGAACAATGTCTCGAGAAGTACTTGTATGATTGTTGGACTGGCAAGCTGTACTAGCCAGTTTATTTTGTTTTTAATAAAACATCATGTTTAGTAGAAACATTTATTGAAAAACTGTGGTTATTCAGACTTAGGCTTTTAATAGGCATTTTTTCCAAATGAGCAATGAGCCCGGCATTACAAGGAAAACAACTGATGGTATTCATTACTAACGCTCAAATCCAAGGTTTTCAGCAGAAATTAGAATTTTGGAAACCTTTTAACTGCCACTGTGAGCTTGACAAAGTTTTTATACCAAAAGACTTTTGATGAGATTGGTAGTGATATTAGCAAAAAGAATTTTCAAAATATTATATAATGAAATTTGTAAACATTTTGAAAATTTGTATAGTTCAGAGGCCTAATATTTTCTAAATGACTAATGCATGATGTTACAAAGTCACACATGGATGTAATAGGGTCCAGAGACCTGAACAAATAGGAATTATATATGATATATATATATGTATATATTATATATATGTGTGTGTATATATATGTGTGTATATATGTAAAGAGAGAGATTAATTTTAAGGAAGTGGCTCATGCAGTTGAAGGCTGATGAGTCTGAAACCTGAACAGTCGGATAAGCTGGAAATTCAGGCAAGGTTGATGTTTTAGTCCCTAGTACAAACACTGGAAACTCAGGAAGAATTTCCATGTTGCAGTCCTGAACCAGAATTCCCTTTTTGTCTGGAGACTTCAGTCTTTTTCTCTTAAGGCCGCCATATTGTGGAGGATAATCTTTTCTCAATGTCTGCTGATTTAAATGTTAATTACACCTGCGGATACCTTCACAGCCACATACAGACTGACATTTGACCAAATAAACTAGACATCTTAGCCTAGCCGCATCGATACATAAAATTAATCGTCACAATGGGTAAAAGATTCATTCAATGTTCAAGGTAGGTCACTGGGTTTCATGTTACAAGTAAGCTTTAAGAAACTACCACTTGTTGAGTGATGTAGTATCAAAGAAGGATATCCATAATTACCTTAAAAATCTTTTAAAACACTCCGCCTTTTCCCAACTGCATCTCAAGGACAGATTTTCTTCCCATACTTCTACCCAAACAGCATACAACAACGGATGAATGTGGAACGAAATGCAAGAACTTTTTTTTTTTTTTTAAGATTTTATTTATTTGAGAGAGAGAGAACGCAAGCAGGGGGAACAGCAGAGGGAGAGGGAGAAGCAGGTTCCCCGCTGAGCAGGGAGCCCCACTCAGGACTCCATCCCAGGACCCTGGGATCCTGACCTGAGCCGAAGGTAGACACTTAACTGCCTGAGCCACCCAGGTGCCCCAAAATACAGGAATTTCGTTTCTGTTCTCTTTTACTGAGTCAATTTGCAAAATTCTTTTTTCTTTTTTTTTTTAATTTTATCTTTTTTTTTTTAAATTAACATACAGTGTATTATTAGCCCCAGGGTTACAGGTCTGTGAGTTGCCAGGTTTACACCTCACAGCATCACCATAGTGCAAAATTATTTTTCTACTCTTTTCACTTTTTTGTTTTTGAAAATGTAGATTTCTAAAGATAATATATGTTAATAGGAAATGGGCTTATGTTATTTCCAGTGGATTAAAAATTATTTTTTCTTTCCTTTTAGATCTAACACACACAAAATGCTTTGGTTTGTTTAGTAATTTATTTTTTTAAGATTTTATTTATTTATTTGACACACAGAGAACACAAGGAGAGGGAGCAGCAAGTAGAGGGAGAGGGAGAAGCTGGTTGCCTGTAGAGCAGGGAGCCCGATGCAGGACTGGATCCCAGGAATCAGGACCTGAGCTCAAGGCAGCCGCTTAACCGACTGAGCCACGCAGGCATCCCTTACTTAGTAATTTTTTTTAATGAAAGGAGTCTTTAGACAAGAAAATTGAGAGTTACTTTAATAAAAAAGAGATGAGGGGCACCTGGGTGGCTCAGTGGGTTAAAGCCTCTGCCTTCAGCTCAGGTCATGATCCCGCGGTCCTCGGATCGAGCCCCGCATCGGGCTCTCTGCTCGGCGGGGAGCCTGCTTCCCCCTCTCTCTCTACCTGCCTCTCTGCCTACTTATGATCTCTGTCTGTCAAATAAATAAATAAATAAAAAATCTAAAAAAAAAAAAAAAAAGAGAGAGAGAGATGATAGCTTGGGAAAATAATAATTCTTACTAAGGCAGCATATGTTGGGAATTAAACAACTTAACCTGAGCACCTGAATGTGGTAATGAGGTTCTTCACATGAAAGTCGCTTCCATGACCTTCAGTGGGTGCTGGCGGTGGTTCCATCTGATGTCTGAAATGAACAAGCTGGTTAATTAGGGGTTCTCTTTCAGGTGGGGTTTGTTTGAGGGGCAGTCCATGACCTGTTGGAGAGGAGTGACCTCCCACAGAAAGCCTTCCAGACACACGCCGGCTGAAATAGGGCTGTTGTCTAAAGAGCACGTGCACCACGTCCAGCAGCTCTGGAAAGTCCTGTCTCTGGGTCCCCAGTCCGCCCTTCTCACTTCATTATGGCAGTGTTGGGAATACCATGCCACGTGCAGTTTACAGCTTCAGTTCAACCAGGGACACCCGTGTCCTAGTTCAGTGTCCTCCACTTTTGACAGTAGAACACAGCAGGCTGATGTAGACAGCAGCAGTGTGTTAAGGCTGAATGCACGTGCTTTCCTCATAGAAACCCGTTTCACGTTCATCTTTCTTTATATTCTTCCCTTCCACATCATCATAGAAAACGAGTCCCTGTGTCAGTGTTTCCCTTCTTACCATAAAAAATATTTGACTTTTATACTTCCTTCTCTAAAAATAATCTTCTAAGGTTTCCAGTCGGCGTTGCCAAGGACTTCCGAGGTCTGGGTGTGGGGCGCACGCGGGGCTTCCGCAGCAGGTCCTTTCTTGAGTGTCCCTGGAATAGGAGTGTGGCTCCAGCCCAGGGAGAACAGCCCTTAGGCTAATCGGCACGCTGCGGGGAGGGGAGCGGCCGGGCAACGCACAAGGACGCCGCTGTGTCCGAGCAGGCCTCGGGGTGCTCCACAGACCCCGGCCAGGCGGCGCCGGGTGCCTCTGGAGTATCTCGGACTGCAAGCCAGGGAGCAGCGTGCAGCTGCCTGATGAAAGAGCATTGTTCAGATGACACAAATCGCCTGCAAGCGCTGTGTGTGTGAGAAGAGCTCAGGGAGGCCTATCCCAAGAGCCAGCCTGAGGGTGGGCAGCGGAGTGGCCGCCCACACCCCCTGCTCGTCGCTTCTGGGGGTGGGGTTGCGTCACGACGCTACATGCGTTTCCGGTGTCTGACGTCGGGACTGGGCACGTGGATGTCGTCCGCTCTTCTCTTGACGGCCGGCATTTCCGGGGACTTTACCCTTATGCTGGAGCCGGTCTCTCGGCCGCGTTTTCTTGCCTGTCAGGCCGTGGAGCCCTGGAGGCGGCCGCGCTAGAGACTCCCGGGTTCCTCGGTGTGCTCGCTCTCCGCTCTCATCCCGCCGCGGCAGCAGGCCCCGGAAGCCTCGCGCCGCGCAGTTTGTGGTGCAGAAGACTTCGGGTACCGCAGGCGTTTTAAGACCTGTCAACACAACGGCGCTGTAAATATTGTGAACACGTTTTGGAAGGCAGAGGTGTATCTGGAGAAGTGTTGTCCCGTTGTGATTGGCTCCGTTGCTGTCTGGCGCTTAATTTCTGCAAAGGAAAGAAAGGCAGATAAAGGTTAGCAAGGCTCAGGGAAGTGTGGAGATGTTTTATGAGTTCTTTTCCAGTTTTTTCTTTCTTTTGAAAATCTGTGGCAGGTTTCAGTCCCAGTTTTTCATTTGAATGTATTCGTATTTTTAAAAAGTGCAACATGGAAATGTATCGTTCTTTTTTTATCTGTGTCTAATGGGGAAGTATTTTCTCCTTCTTTTGTTTCCTTTTGACTTGACTTTTTGTTTCCTTTTGACTCTCTTGCCTATTTTCTTTCATAAGATGCCAGGCACTGCACTAACGCTCTTTTAAAGGGATTCTAGATTGAAGTTTGGACTTGTGTTTTATGTGTTTCTAACACGGAAAATATCTCGTCTTTAGAATGTATTGCAGACCCAAATTTTGACAAGTTCCTACCACATGGGTATCCTGGGGCTCCGATTGGAAATGTGCCATATACTCTCTGTCTTAAGTGGGTATTAATGAGTAAAATACAAGGGATTCCTTATCTTGGGGCCCATGGGCTATAGAGACCTCCATTGCAACTGTATGTAACCTTGGTTTGTTTTCACATTTTCAGAGGGGTTCGGTCATTAAGAACCACGTTTGGTGGCATGAGTGATCTCTGAAGTGGCTTCTAACCACTGTTGGAACCAGTTCCAACCACTGTTTGTTCCCATGATTTTCAGTATCTTAATTATAACTGGGTTTTCTCTGTGCCTTTCATATGCATTTATTTAGTAAACAAAGTGCATTAAGTTTTTGGTAGCTTTCTCACTTTAATTTTTCATTTTTTAGCTATACGCATTCGCTCATTCATTTATTTATTTATTTTTAAAAAGATTTTACTTATTTATTTATTTGACAGACAGAGATCACAAGTAGGCAGAGAGGCAGGTAGAGAGAGAGGAGGAAGCAGGCTTCCTGCTGAGCAGAGAGCCCAACTTGGGGCTCGATCCCAGGACCCCAGGACCATGACCTGAGCCAAAGGCAGAGGCTTTAACCCACTGAGCCACCCAGGCGCCCCTACTCACTCATTTATTTTTTAAGTCCTTAATGTGTAGACACTGTGTTAGGTCATGTCACATCATCACAGTATTGTGGAGTCCTGTGCCTTTCCATTTTAACCACGATCACATTTTATGATTGTGTACTTGTGTGATGTCTCTTTCAGGAGACTGAAAGCTACAGGAGCCCAGGGTATGGGTGTTTTCCTCTCTCGTGTATCCCACAGTGCGGGGCACACTGCCTGGCAGATAAAAGGATCTGGGACAATATTTGCTGAATTAAGACATTTTTATGTCTCCTCAGAGTGCCCAGTATCTTAACAGGAGTTAATTTCCTATCTGTTGTGAATAACTAATGTCCAGGAAGTTGAGTGCTTGAATTGGTTTTGTGTGCCATGGAGAGAGAAACAGAAAATACCATGTGATACCCAGTCTCAGAGCATGTACATAATGCAGTAGAGGAGGAGAGACAACCCTATCTGAAACCTTTGTTTCCTTTTTTTTTTTTTTTTTAAGATTTTATTTACTCGAGGGAGAGAGAGCACAAGCAGGGGAAGCAGTAGAGGCAAAAGGACAAGCTGGCTCCCTGCTGAACAGGGAGCCTGATGCTGTGCTCCATCCCGGGACTCTGGGATCATGACCTGAGCCAAAGGCAAGTTTAACTGACTGAACCACCCAGGCGCCCCTGAAACCTCTGTTTCTAAGTGCTTTGGGAGGTTAATAGAGAAAGGGAGTGAGAGCAGACCAGGAAGGTTTGTCAGTGGGGATGAGATCTGGGGAATGGGGGAATTGCAAAGAGAAAACTTCAAGTCCCGCTGAAGAACAGGATGCCTGGAGGCTGGAGAGCAGAGGAGTGTGAGATGCTGTGTGTGTGTGTATACACACACACACACACACACACACACCAGGCAAGATTCTGAAAGAAACTGTACACAGTAGCTAAGCAAGCCCTTTTCTTAAAGGAAATGCATAATATATGTCAGCTAAGCTACACTCATGCTTCAGGGAGGTTTTGAGGTCCAAAATGGTAGAAGGGGTCCAAGGAGGGGACATTACCAGCCTTCCACATGGGTTTGGGTGGGCTGCACCTGAGGAGGATCCTGAAGCATGGTTCCCAAACCAAGACCATCTCCAACATATTCCCAAGTCATCTCTCAGTATCCAGAAAAAAAAGAACGATGATTCTGTGGAGAGTTAATATTCTGCAGAGTTACTGTTGGTTACTGGGTCTGTGTTCCCATAGGATCCAAGGCCTCCAGGCCAAACCACTTCTCTTCTTTACTGCTGCCTTTTCCTGCTATCACTCTAATTCCCCTGTTTCACATACAAAGTAATATATTTTTTCACTGGCTGTGTTTAATCCTCTCCACTGTTCTTCTCTTTTTTGTCAGCTGATTTTTGGGACACAAACATACACTCATGAGTCATCATTAACAAAATGGTGTTATAGAAAGAGAAATTCAGCACAAAAAGTAAAGTTTACCAGAAATACCTACGGAATGTCCTTGACAGAATTCACAGCAAACTCCAGGGAACGGATTCTAGCCATACAGTATGAGATGAATTATTTTTATGGCTGTCTGTTCCCAGTGGTTTAAGATTCTTGGAGCAAGTGTTCCAGGTAAAAGCATCTGCTCCCAACTCTATTAAAAGTACTTCTAGAATCACGTCTTCACATCCCACATTTCAATGAGGAAGCCAGAATGTAGCTAAGAAGTAATTACTTCAGACTGCATCTTGTGCTCATGGTGCTACCTCATTAGCATTGTGGCTCATTCACAAGCCAAGATCTACTTCTCATTACTTCAGAGCAGAGATCAAATAACTGTGCAGTGGTTGGGCATGGTTCTGAAATGCAATTCCTTTATGTTTCAGCATATAGGAAATAGAAGTATCACTTTTGCTCTTGTCTCTGCCTTTAACATTTCTGGCTGTTCAAGTTCTTGCTATTGGGGAAGTGCACACCTTTCTCCCCTTCTAAACTTTTTTTTTTTTTTTTTTAAGATTTTATTTATTTATTTATTTGACAGACAGAGATCACAAGTAGGCAAAGAGGCAGGCAGAGAGAGAGGGAGAAGTAGCTTCCCCGCTGAGCAGAGAGCCCGATGTGGGGCTCAATCCCAGGACCCTGGGATCATGACCTGAGCCGAAGGCAGAGGCTTTAACCCACTGAGCCACCCAGGTGCCCTTCCCCTTCTAAACTTTTCTCTTTCTGCGGGGCCTAGGTCAGAGTTTACCCTTCCCAGGAAGCTGTCCCTCTGTTGCCCACTGCATCTTTCTCTGAATGCCGGTGGTGGTGGTGGTGTGTGGCCACCTCTGCTGACAGTGTGTGTTATGATAAAATTCTGTTCTTCCCTTTGAGCTAACATCTCTAGTAGATTGGTTTTATTTCTGAGAAATATAGAGAGAACTGTAGGAAATACATCCTGTGGCCCTAGTAGATAGAATCAGTGATGAGCTAAGAGATGAATTACAATAAGAATTACAGTTTTCCTTTATATAGTTTTTTATAGCTTCTGTGGTGCATCCTTTTTGGGGGGGGGTCCAGAGCAGACATTTATTGGGAATAAGAAAGCTTCAATAAGCTAAGACATAGAACATGTGATTCTCTGGGATCAATCTGTATACACATCCTGACATTTGTCTAGAACAGATTGGACCTAGCAACCAGTGACCAGAAGAGGAATCTTTTGAGCTTGACCAGTGGATCGACTGTAGACTCTGAGGATTTGAGGAGACCTTGGTGGTAATAGAGTTTGACCTCTCTTCTCCCGCAGCACCCTCTCCAGTTTAGTGCTCCCATCTGTGTTTGGCCTCTATTCCGAACTCTCTGTGCTGATTACTTCCTGAGGCTGCCCATTCCTCTGGAGTGAGACTTGTCTGACCCTTCTTCCACTGGTATCCTGCAGATACTTGCAGGCTCCATTTTCATCTCCTAAATAATTTCTTGCCTGGTATAAACACCTTTCCATTCTTTAGCTGCTTTTCATATGCCGTAGTTTATTTCTTGTTATTGTGGTTGCTCTTTCTCAGATATGCCATAATTAATTAACATCTCTAAGAAAGTGGGATGCCCAGAATTGTATTCTACTCCAAGAGAAGAACTTGCACTTTGGTTTCTTATGGACTAGAGTTTTGTTCATGCAGTGGTAGGGGAGGAAAAATAATTTTTCCTCTACCCTTTGAGTTCTTCGCCGAGACCCCTATAATAAAAGCTGGATAAACAAGAGAAAAACATACAGAAGTTTATTAACATGTATACTTCAGGTATTTGGGGGAATAGCTAGGAAAATATGAATAACTCCAAACTTTGAAAGTTTAGATGAATGTAAGTTTGAAAGTTTAGATGAAGTTTAGATGAGTGTAGAAATGTATTATAATATTTGTTAGATTTCTAATTCAAAGATGGAGAAATCAGGGGTTTTGAGTTCTAGTCACATCCAGAAGTGAGGTTTAAAAAGCTGATGGCCATCTCCATTTATTCTCATTTTGAAAACATTTGTCCCTCTCTGCTTCCCTGTGAAAGCAGTAGAACTGTGAAAGGAGAAACTACAGTGACTCAGATCTAGAGATGTGTGACTGGTCATATCCTTTCCCCGAACAAATTAATACATATACAAAAGATTGAGATGATGGTGCTTATGATACTGAAGGCTATGGCAAAATGTCAAGATAAAGAGGAAAATTTGTTTTTGTATTGCTTTGTAGTTAATTAAAATACATTATTCTCATCCAAGATATATTCAAGTATACCTCCTCTGGAAAAAACACCATTGGAAAGTTAGAGACCATAGAAAATATCTGTTTTTAATCAAAAGAAAAATTATGAAAAAATTAAAAGCATGGGAGAGAATATACAGCTGGCTCATGTTTTAGTGAATTATATTTATTTTGGTCATGGAAAAGGTTGCTTCCTATTTTCCCATTAGTCTGTAGTCAACCCCATCCACAAAATCTATTTCTAGAATTTAAGTTGAAGGCATAAGTTAAAAAGAAAAAATTAACTATCTTTCAGTCAAAATAAATCAGTAAAATCACAAAACTGCTTTATTTTAATATGGATATTATCAAGCGCTTTAAAATACTTTAAAATTAATCTTTAGCTTATATAGGGTAGTGAGTTTAGTGGTGGCTCCCCAAAAGATATGTCCTTGTTCCAGTCCCTGGAACCTGTGAATGTGACTTTGTTCGGAAAAGGGTCCTTGCAGGTATAATGAAATTAAGGATCTTGAGATGAAAGTATCCTGAATTACCTATGTGGACCCCAAACCAAATGATGAGTGCCATTATAAAAGACAGAGAAAGAAAGGTGATGTGACATTGGAGTGGGAGAGCTTAGAGTGGTATGGTCACAAGCCAAGGAAAAGGAATGCTGACAGCCCCCATAAGTTGGAAGAGACAAGAAAAGATTCACCCCAAGAGTCTCCAGGGGGAGTGTAGCCCTGCCAACACCTTAATTTTAGTCTTGTGGCCTCTAGAAATGTGATTTCTGTGGTATTGAGCCAGGAACTTTGTGGTAATTTGTTATAGCAGCCGCAGGACACTAATACACGTAGGGTTCAACCAATTCATTGAGCAGCATATTATATGTTAGTTGTGCTGCAAGTCATTGAGGAAATCATTTCTGTCTGTAAGAACCTTACACAAGTGTAGTGAGTCAGATATGGGTGGACCTTTACAGTGCTGTGTGAAAAGATTTATTACAAAGTTATATAGACACATATGAATAAGGGGAACATGGAAAGAATACCAGTGTTTTTCTGAAAAATGCCAAAGTTAGGTCAGCTGCAGGCAATGCTTGGCTTGTAAATGAAAGCATTTTTTAAAAATAAGCTATTTTTAATACTTCTATTAACAATATTAAAAGGATGTAATCAATAACCTAAAGGCTTGAATGTGATGAATTTTTAAGCTAGAGTATACTTCATGAAGGGAACATTTCAGTCTGTTCTTTAAATACGAAGAGAAACAAAGTATAACATCCAACATGCTATGAATCTTCCTGGGCTTTTTAAAACCTCTGTCAACCTAAGCTGTCAGATTTTCTTTCATGAAAATATATCTCTAATTTTACAATGGAATCCACTGAATAAATACTTGTCATTCTGATATTTATCACTACTATAAAAAATGACAGAGTATTTTAAAGCTTTATGGAGGCCTAATTTACATGCTGTAAAATTTGGTTACTTTAAGTGTACAACATAATGCTTTTTAACAAATTTAACGAGTTGTGCATTACTACATTACTACAATCCAGTTTTAGAACATTTCCACCACCCCAAAGACCCCTTGTGATTATTTGCAATCAATTCTTACCCCCAGTCACAATTTCAGACAACTCGTCTCTTTTCTGTCTCCATCATCTAGCCATTTCTACACATTTCATGTAAATCTGATAATTAAATATTCTTTTGTATCATATTTCTTTAACTTAGCAGAATGTTTTTGAGGTTTATCCATGTTATAACATATATCATTATTTCACTTGTGTTCTTGCCAAATAGTATTTATAAATGTTTTCATTTTGTTTATAAATGTTTTGTTGATCTATTCACCAATCATTGGACATTTGGATGCTTTTATTCAGGGCCATTGTGAATAATCCTGCTGTATACATTTGCCTACAAATATTTGTGTGGACATATGTTTTTAGTTTTTGGAAGAGTGGATAAATACCTAAGAGGGAAATTGCTCGGTTATATAGTAAGCTTCATGTTGTCATTTTTAAAACACTTTTCCAAACTGACTGTGCCAGTACTCATTTCCCACCAGTAATGTGTGAAGTTTCCAGTTATTCTCTATCTTCATGAATATTTCTTATTGTGTATCTTTTTGATGATAGCCATCCTGGTGGATGGAAAGTGGTATCTCATTTTGACTAATGACTAATGGTGTTGACTGTGGCCTTTGAAACCATTTAGGTGGACTTTGGCTCTTCAGTCCTGTCTTTGGTCTTCCAAGACTCATGTATTTTTCTTTTTCTTTTTTTCTTTAATCAAGAAGCACATAGAACACACAATAAGAAGAGCAAAAGGTTATAAGGAGAGCTGAGGACAAAAATGAAATAAGATGGTCAGGGAAAGTTATGAGAATAAAGTAGATGCATGATTATGGGAAAGAGAGGAGAAGGAAGAGCTTATTAAAAAAAATTGCATTGCTGGGAAAGTCAAATCATATCATAATGATATCAGTGAAGACAAAAAAAGACATGAGTACATTAAGAACATTGGTAACAATTTGAACATTTTCTGTCCAGAGTAATGGCAATGTATACAGAGGTCATTAATTTAGGTCAGAATATGCTCATGAACTGAAAGTACTTTTGAGTTATTATCCATTACACTTGTCTAGTCTCTGCAGAAAGAGCACATTTTCATCTACTCATAGCTTCTTTCTTTGATTTATTATGTTCTTCTGTTAGGGCTTTTCCTTTAGTGATCACCTACCTTCTGGACACAGCATCAGGCCCTCTGTGGTCACTAGCGTCCATCTGAGCTTCATAGTGTTGACTTTGGATGATTCCAAATTTCATGTCCTTTCTTCGTATTTACACACTTTTGTATGTGCAGCACACACACTTTTGTTCTTTCTCTGCCTCTGCCTTCTTCATCACAGACCTAAGTAGACCATTTTGAGAGAGTTGGGTTTTTTGTTGGTTTTTTAAAAAATTTTTGGGTTCATGAGTTGTTAACATATAACTTTAACACATAATCATAGTATGTCATGAAGCATTCTGAGACATTTCCCCTGTGAATGCTAGTACCTGAATCATTGAGAATTACTTGTCTCCTCAGTTTTGACTTCAGGTGATGGTCAGTTGAACAATCGTGGTGGTAAAGAATCCAAAACAGTTTTTTAAAAAAAATATTTTATTGTTTTATTTTTTAATTAATCTCTATACCCAGTGTGGAGCTTGAACTCACAACTCCAAGATCAAGAGCCTCATGCTCCACTGACTGAGCCAGCTAGGCTCCCCCACAACAGTTTTTATGTTACACCAGTTATTTTAATCCTGGTCTCCAGGGTTAGCATAAAGATTTTTCTAAATGTAGTAAAATAAAATGTATATTCAAATTTGAAAGACTTTTTATAAAAAAAACCTCAAATAGGAAAACGCACATACTTTTTAGAGTTTAATTCTGTTTATCACCAAATTCACATATGTGTATATATGAGCTGTGAAGATTAAGTACTATGGCCAGAGTTTTAATAAGTAGACCAGAGCGTACATATTTAAATGAGCGTTATATACTTTGAAATGAATGATCTCTAGCTATAAACTTCTTCCATCCATTTTACAATTCCTCAGTCTTATTTTGGGATTTCCATCAGTGCCAGTTTATGAACCAAATTAAAAAAAAAAACTGATCTCATTACTTTATTGCCACACTTCATATATAAGATGCAAAAGCAATATGCTTTAGTAATTGAGATTTAAATAAATTGAGTTTCCTATCTCATATATTGCCTGGTGCTGGGCTTAGCCTGTTTTGAGATGCGAACACATTTCCTTCATCTTGTCTCATCAGGAAGCAGTATGTTTAAAACAAAGGATGTGCTGATTGCAGCACTCGTTTCCTCTGAACCCATTACTCTTGTCCCTGGAATTTAGTACCAAGCCCTTTTACCACCTATTACTTAAAAAAAAAAAAAAATTCTCTAAGAGGCTGTGAGATGAATCACATTTGCATTGTGATGATAGTCACTCAGGCACATTGTCTTATATTTCCAGAGATATCCATTAGGCTAGGAGACAGTGACAAAATTGGAAAAGTAGGACAAGTGAGAGGGCAGCTGTCTGCAGCCAAGAAGAGAGGTCTCACCAGGCATTAACCCTGCCAGACCCCCATCGAGGACTTTTTGCCTCTGGTATTGTAAGCAAATCACTCTGTGTTGTTTAAACCACCCAGTCTGTGTGTACTATTTGTCATGGCAACTCTAGCTAAGATACAGGGGCGTTCTTTTCCATAACTATAGTGTAGTGATCAAAATCAGCAAATTAATACTGAAACAATACTATCTTTTGACCTACAAACCTAATTCGATTTGTATTATTTGTCCTAATCATATGTTTTACGGTAAAAGAAATGTCCAATCACGTGTTGTTTTAGTGAGTGTCTTTCTTGAATGCCATGCATGTCTCCTCTCCTCTCATCTGGCACAGGTGATCAGTCTTTCCTTCTCTTGGTGATGTTGAGAATTTTTTAAGTATAGAACTGCTTACTCTGTAAAGTGTTCCTCAATTTGGGGCTGCTATTTTCTCATAATTAGATTCAGATTATGTATTTTTGTCAGGAATACAACAGAAAGGATGTTGTATTCTCAGTGTGTTACATCAAGAGACACATGGTGTCAGTTTGTTCCATGACCCTTCATGTAAACTTCGAACATTTAATTAAGGTGGTACCTGTCAGGGTTCTCTACTGTGAAGCCATTTTTCCCCCCTGTTTTGTAATTAATAGATTGTGGGCATATACTCTGAGACTGCAAATCTCCTTCCACCCACTGGTTTTAGAATTGACTAATATTTTCTTGCTTGATTCGCTTACTACTGTTATGGTTGCTAAATGGCGATTTCCTTATTCTATCATTGCTCGTGTATGTATTTTGGTTTTCTATTGTTGGGAAGAGCTTTCTTTTCTCCCTTGTTTGTGTATTTATATATTAACAAAATAGACTCATATATTAAAATATGCTGTGACTCATTTTAGTTCTGGTCATACCACATGAATTCTCCAAATTTGATGAAAATATATCCATTTATTTCATGTGTAAGACATAAAAAAGAAAACTTCAATAAGTTTATATGGAGATAAGATTGTCATAGCTGGTTTGGATTTTGTGGATGATGAAAGGGAGGAATTGAAGACAATTGTCTGACCTCCCTCTAGGTTGGGTATAAGAGAGAATGAGAAAAGGAGATTTGGAGAAGAAAGGGGAAGGTTAAATTGTGAAAATTCAGAGGGAGGTGTTTCCATGTGGGAAACTGATGCTTGGGGATGGTGTCTGGTGGAGATGTGCATTGGAGCACCTGTGCCAGAGCGGGCTCCTCCTCGTTCAGAGAGTCCATTTTGGGTATCTTTCCCCCCCTTCATCTTCAGGACCATCACATGGGTAGCTTGAAATCAGCCATGGAGGGAGTATTTCTACCACAGAAATCAACAAATGATAATGAATCAATCTTTCCCTCCATTTTGCTTTGTCTCGCTACAGAGCCAGTTTAATAGCATTCCACTATTTGGGTGGCATTGCCATATGTGTGCCAGTTAAAATCCTGAAAGTGAATGAGATCATTAAATGATTAGTGTTTAACGTGAGAATAAAATATGATAATTAAAAACGGCATATTCGGGGTGATTAGAAGAAGAAAAGCCACAGAAGAGCTTCAGAAAGGATGTAGAAATGTTTATTTAAGAGGAACTAGAGGTGAAGGTTTTTCCAAGACTCCCAGATAGCAGAGATTTCCAAGACAGGTTTAATGAGCAATGCCACATGTGGCCAAGATGTACAGTAAAATAAAGACTAATTGTGGTTTACAGTATCCGATTGTTTGATAACCTTAGTAGAAGTTCTAATTTAGTGACTTGAGCAGATGCCGGATTGAGTGTTGAATGGGTAGGAATGGATCTTTCAGAGCAGAGAAAAGTGAACATCTCAGGCTCACCTTATTTTAATAATCTTACTGTATAACATAGGCTACTATCTTAGACCATGAAGAACATGAGGTACAAGAGTGGTTTGTGTACCTTATGTGGGTATCCTAGCCTACTTGGCTTGTAAAGGAGGGAACCCATTTTGAAAGTTTGAGTTTGTTTGATTCTAATTTTGGTATTGTGATTCCCATTAATTTTGTCAGAGAATATAGCATAACACTTAAAAAGAATTTTCAATAAAAAATTGTATTCGTTTACTTAGCTTCTCAGTAAAATTTCTGGCTAGAGTACATACTAGACCTTTTTATCTTTTTTAGTTGCAGGTTTTCAATAGACAATAATGTTTCTTAACTAATTTGTTCTTTTAAAATCATTGGTCAGTTTTGTGAATTTTTCTTTAGAACCATAGGTATTAAACAATGGGATTTTGTTCCTTTGATTTCTTTTTAAAAAGCAGATGTTTAATTTAGGCAGCAAAGCAAAAATGAATCTTTAAGCACAGAAATTCTCATGTATTGCATTTACTGTTAGTCTATTGGATGTTATATACTTCATATAGTTTTCTCTCTTTATAGTAAATTTGGAAACAAGGGGTACTATACCCTTGCATATGAACAAAGAATCATGTGAAAAATTACATAACAGTAAAGAGAGCAATTTTAAATTCTAGGAAGTAGATTGTTTATACTATGCCTGGGAATTTGTTTTCCACACCTTTGTGCCAACGATAGGTTGCTAGTTCATTTATTTTGCTGCTGCTAAATGATGTATTTGATACCTAGTTAGGAAAATCTTTTCTTAGAGGTGAACTGCATTTCATTTAATGTCCATGAATGCAATTTAGGTGTAGAAGTAAAAATGTGTTTTGGAAAGATAGAATCTTATCATCCTATGCCCAATTATTCTTTTTAGAAAAAGTAGTTCCTTAGGTTGGCAATAGAGCCTCTTTGTAACAGAGGTTTCTGTTTGTAACAGAAAGGGAAAAAAAAATTCTTAGAGTTTTATTTAAATATAGCATGGCATATCTGAACAACAAGAGACATGTTAGCATGTTTTCTTTGTAACTATTAAGTTGGAAAAATTCTTTGTGTTCACTAGAACCAGTCATTTGCAATAACAGTGTTAGGAAATAATGACAATACCCCACTGTGTGTGTGTGTGTGTGTGTCCCGTTCCTCGTGCTAAGTGTTCTCATTGTATTTTCTCACTTAATCCTCACTACAACCAATAGCTCATAGGGTGGAAGTAGCAGAGTCAATATTCAAATCCGGGTCTACCTGACTCTAGAACCAGAGATACTATACCAAGGTGTGATTGGCGTAGCTTCAAAAGGGTGAGAAATGAGGTAAAAAAAAATTAAACATTTCCCAGTGACCTTACTTGGTATTTCTTAACATTATGTAATGAATCAGATGTGACTTAGTGCAAAGCAGTTTAATACTGATTTAGGATTGAAAAGAAAGAGAAGGCAATCTTTTTGTTGTTATAACTGTCATCTTTGGATGTGATGTGTTTAGTTAAAGAGAGAAACTATGTATATTTCCTCTGCTATGAGAGTATCTGTCTGCAATTATTTACTCTTTGTTTTACTCAAGCTGTTAGGAGTTCACAAACATTTGAGGTTCAAGTTTTCTTTTTAGCCTCCTTTTTCTCTAACTGGTCATTAAGAGCTGCTCTGGAAATCCCATGTTTTACCCAGGGAAAGAGTAAAAATGGGAAATTGACTGGGTGTTTATTTTTTGACCTCTCTTTTCCACCAACAATGTTTTTGTTTTCCCATTCTAAGTGATAAGAACGAAATTATTTTCAGTTTATCTATAGACTGCCCTGTTAGTAAAAACATCTCAACTATTTAATAATTAGGAGAGGCTGCTTCCAAGCTTAGCTTCTTTCAGGTATGTTTTTATTTCCCTTCTTGTACTGGACTTGCTGCTTTCTTTGAACTTTTGAATTGTCTAAAAGAGAAAATTATACAGTTACATTTAGCAGTATTTTCAGAAACACTCTGGCAAAAGAGACTGTGATTTAGTGTTTATTTATGTTACACATAATTGACTGTGATATATATACATATGTATATATAAATTTTTAGCCATTGAGGTCTAATGGAGGGTTATGGTGAGTATAATTTAGGCTCACATGTTTGAGGGTTTTCTTTTAAATTACTTCTCTCTGGTTTAGAAGGACAGTGTTTATCCCCATTTTACAGATCTTCTCTCTTCTAGTTTTTGGGGTCTTATGTTAAGTTTCTGGATGCTTTTTGGGAAGAGTGATGTAAATAAGTTTGACTTAGCTTCTTAACGGTCAAAGTTTCTGTTGATTTCAGTTGTAAAACCTCTGAACTTTGAAGCCCTCTAGGCAGTTGAATCCCAAACCTGGTATATTAAAGGAAGGAAGCCAGAAGTTATGGTAATTCAGATGCTGACATGACAACAGTAACCAAATCCAGCCAATGTGGTGTATAGTCCTTTTCAAAATAAGGTAACTGCAAAAACTGAATCTATGAGTTGTTGGAGATGTGTGTGTGTGTGTGTGTGTGTGTGTGTGTATTCAGTCATTTTTTATTGGGTATTAATTCTCAGGATACAAAAAGATTCTGGGGTTCCAGGTAAAGGTCATGGTCAGGAATGTGGGCCACCTTCACTAGTACTTGTGTAGCCACTCAATTGAGTTCCTTGCGAAAACAGCAGTAGTTCAAAAGCATGTGTGCTGCTAGTGCTGTAGAAATCCCAGCAATGCTCCCTTTTCTCACATTGACATTCTTGTTGTAACAGTGGCAGTGACCTCAGGAATGTTCAAGCAATGCCTTTATTGGAGGTATATCCCCTATTAGTATCCAACTTGGCAGCTCTCCTATTTTGACTCCATGAGCAACTTCTCTTTCATGGAGTATATCCAATACCATCGTGGAATCCTGGGTGTCTTGCTGGGCCAGCTACATGAGCATCTATGAGTTTTTAATACCTGTTCATGTTTTGAGCTTAATGTTCTTAAGTGATAAGGCAGCATTCCACAGGCAGCAAGACATGGGTTTTAGGATTAGATTAGCTTGACTTTTAAAAACCTTTCAAATATATTTTAAATACTTTGCAATTCACAGGAAGATGCAACTATAGCACAGAGAGGTCCCCTTCTCCCTCCACTAACTTCTCTGGAAAGATTACTTTGTGTGAACTCAGCTACAGCATCACACCCAGGAAACTGATATTGGTAGGATGTGGTATATAGTTCTAAGTTGTCTTCATCATACCTGTAGATTCATACAAGTACCATCACAATCAAGATGCCAAATTATTCAGTCAAGAAAGATGTTTCTTATGCTGCCTCTTTGTAGTTAATACCTGCTCTTTACTCTGCCACCAGCCCTAAATGCTGGCAACCATTAATCTGTTTTCCATCTCTAATTTTTTTATTTCAGGAATGCTGTATTAATGAAATCATGCAGTATATAGTCTTTTGAGATTGACAATTTTTTTTCCTTGAGCACACTGTCTTTGAAATCCACGTTGAGTTATATATATATCAGTAGTTTTTTTTTTTAAGATTTTATTTATTTATTTGACAGAGATCACAAGTAGAGAGAGAGGAGGAAGCAGGCTCCCTGCTGAGCAGAGAGCCCGATGTGGGGCTTGATCCCAGGACCCTGGGATCATGACCTGAGCTGAAGGCAGAGGCTTTAACCCACTGAGCCACCCAGGAGCCCCAGTTTATTCTTTTTTATTGCTGTGTAGTATTATACCCTATGGACTTACCATATGGCTGTACCACAGTTTTTAAACTTCACCTATTGAGGAACATTTTTGTGTTTTTTTTTGTCTCTTTTCAGTTTGAGGCTGTATCTGTAATAAAATTTAATAATTTATTTTAAAAATGTATTGTAATAAAGCTACTATGAACAATCATGTATAGGCTTTATGTGGACATAAATTTTTATATCTTTGGTATAAATGCCCATGAGTATAGTTGCTGGATCATTTGGTAAGTGTATATTTCAATTTTAAAGAAACTGCCAAACTGTTTTCTAGACTGGCATATCACATTATATGCCCTCCAGCAACATAGGACAGATCCAGTTTCTCTGGATTCTTCTTATCCTTTGGTATGGTTACTGTTTTTAATTTTAGCTCTTCTTATAGATACATAGTATTATCTCATTGTGATCTTATTTTCTTTTTCCTAATGATTAGTGACATTGAACATCTTTTCATAAGTTTATTGGCCATATAGATAGATAGATAGATAGACACACACACATTCTATAATGTAATGTCATTTCATGTTCTATGTTCATTTTTCTAATTGTTTTGTTTTGTTTTAACTGTTAAGTTTTGAGAGTTCTTAATATATTATAGGTACTAGTCCTTTTTCATATGACTATCCCAATTAAAAAAAAAAAACTATTATGGAAAATTCCAAACATGTACAAAGTTAGGTAAAACAGTATAATGAACCCTCACATAATTTCAACAATTATTAGTCCCTTCTCTATACTCAAGTTGTTGTGAAGTGAATTTCCAGATGTCATATCATTTCATGTATACATATTTCAGTAAGACTCTAAAATATAAGGATTCTTTGGGGGCACCTGGGTGACTCCATTGATTGAGCATCTGCCTTTGGCTCAGGTCATGGTCTCTGGGTCCTGGGATTGAGCCCTCTGTCTTGTCGGGCTCCCTGCTCAGGAGGGAGTCAGCTTCTTCCTCTCCCTCTGCCCCTACCCACTGCCCCCTACCCTACCCTCCCGGCTTTGCTTGTGCACTCTCTCTCTCCCCCCTTTATTTATTTATTTATAAATAATATATATTATTTACTTGTTATTATTTTTAAATTTATTTATAAATAAATAAAATCTTTTTAAAATTACAAAATATAAAGACTCTTCTCTTAAACACAGCCATAATAGCATTGTCATATCTAAAAGAACACTAGTTCTTAATATCTTCAAACTGCTAATTAGTCATTACATTAGATACAAGGAATGCCTGCCTATACATTGCAATGGTTCATGTGCCTCAAAAGTCCCTGTTAATCTATAGATTCTCCCTTCCAGTGCTGCTCTTTTTGTTTTTGTTATTTTGCATTTGTCTGAGATAAAAACAGCCAGACAATAAAGCTACGGAAGCAGATTTCATTTAGTAACTACTAATGGAAGGGAAACAGCTGAACTCCATTCCAGTTTGTACCTAGGTGACTGGGTGTTTTAAAGGAACAGTGAATGGTAGAAGGGAGAGTGGAGGTGCAAATGAAACATTACAAAGGGGTCAGTGTAAACGGGGTCAGGCTAGGCTGTCTGCTAGCTGGCAGTTACTGAAGTAAGGATTTTCACCCCCTACAGAGAGTGGGGAGACAGAGGCCCCATCTTCCTGATGGTAATGTATCAAGAAATGGTTTTCAGATCCTTGAGAGACACTCCTGGGTTGTAGGAGATATATACACAGCTCCAAAGGACTGAGGAAAGATTCACAGTTACAAGCCCTTTTTATTAGATGTTCTAAGAAAGGGAGATCAGGAACTTATCTTAAGATGGTGGCTAGAACAAATACTCAGTCCTTTGAGAACTCTGAACTTCTAGATGGGGGGAGCTCAAAAGGGGGTTGGGTCATTCCAGGAACTAGGTGGTAGGCTGCTAGAAGCCGAGTTAGTTGGGTCAGGTATCAGTGCAGGGTTGGAATTCAGTGTGGTGCTGAGAATTTTTTGCAGTTCTTACTTTTGCCTTTTTTGTTTGTTTTTATTTTTTTTTCTTTTCATCCTGCCTTTTGCTGATTGCATCTCCATGATGTCAAGTGATGCATTCTTCTATCCACTGTATTTACTGTAACTTGATAGTTGGATTTAAAAGTTTGATCACATATATGTTTTTATTTTGGGGAAGAATATTTCATAGATGGTAGAAAGTAAAGAATTCTGGATGTTTTTCTTTTCGTGATGTGAGTTGCTGTAAGTCTTGACCCATTATTTTGGTAGGGATTGAGAATTTGTGCTATTCTAATTCTATCAGTCTCTATTCATTTATTTGCTAGAGTATCAAGAGAAGCATTTCTCCAAGAAATATTCGGTTGCCCCGAGGATATAGTTTATATAGGCAATGCAGGACAAACACTCGATTCTTTCACTTTATTTGCCAGTTTTATTGTTGTTGACGTTCAAATGTCCATTTTGACCAGTAGAAGCTTTCTTCAAGTTGGCCCTAAGGCCTTTTGATGTAACTTCAGTTGTCTTCCTTATTATTCTGGATATTCCATGTTCATCTTATTCATTTTCTATACCAGACCTGGAAACAGCCATTTCACCAAGAGCTTTTGGTTCCTTTTATTGGGGAGTGATTTTCAGGACCAAAATTAGGGCATTTGTGGTGCTCACGACTACTGAAAAACTCACTGTGTCACCAGGCCTTTTCAGTGGTGAGTCCTCGGAAAATCAGTTATCTTTAAAATATGAAAATAGGTAATGAGTTCATTCTGATACTTTGAACTGAACTCAAATGGTTTGCCATTTGGGGTGCATCAAATTAAACACAACTCAAGGAAATGTTAAAAGCAAAGAGCTTTTTATTATTGTTACAAGTAAGGAGACAGGGAAATAGCTCAAAGTAATGCAGGCTGGCTGGGTCCAGGGAGAAGATGATCCTTGGCTCTGGGCAGAAGAGAAATCAAATGTGAACCAAGAAGTGGGGGCAGAGTTTATTGAAGACATAGGGAGCAGAAAGAGAAAGAACATCTGGGAAAGGAAAGGAGAGGAGAGTTAGTCTCAACTTTGCTTGGGGTCTGGAGTTTTACTGAGGATTGTGGTCCAGTGCACATATCTTCTCAGGCATCCAAGAAAAAAGGCAAGTTCAAGTGACCTCTGTAAGTCACTTATGCCCTGGAGCCTGAGGCTTTGGTGAGTCAGTGGTCTTGGAAAACATTCATGATGATCCTGGCTGGTCACTCCTTAGGTGTTAAATATTGTGCTGGAAGACTCCAAAGAAATCATTAATTCCTTGACCTTTCCAAGGAGGACCTACATTATTTGGTACTATAGGATGTGTGTGAGGCCGGGGTGTAGGTCCTAGCAAGAACAGAAGCAAGAAAAGGAGCAAAAAAAAAAAAAGGGCAGTTTTTTTGTGGGGTGCCTTTCAGTTTCCCTGCCTTAAAAACAGTCTCCCTATGGCGTTAGTACAGGAAACTTTTATTCAGTGTATTAGGGGATGGGAGCGGGGAGCTTTTTCATTCAATGTCCGCATGCTAGTGCATACATCTGTGTTCAGAAAAAATGGCAGACGACTCCACCCATAGGAGGAGATATTCGTCTCATAATGAGCTAAAGGTAACCTTAGTACAACTCAGGAGGGCTCCTGCCCAGGTACTCAGCTCAAGTCCTGCTCAAGATGGGCTCCTGTAAGTCGTGCTTAGGTGAAAACTCTACTGGGAGCTCTCAGGTGAAACACCAGGCTGGGCAACTCTGGCTGGAACTGTTGGTTTTGCAAAACAACATTCTTCCCCTGCTTTTTTTCTTTTCCCCTCCTGCTTTCTGCGGAGAGCTTCCAGCCCTCTGAGGAACTTCGAATTGCATCCTAGCTAACATTTCTAGTTAAAATTTGTAACTACAAGCTTTTTTACTTAATCTCCTTCAGGGTATGCCTCTCTCTTTCTGCCTACTGAAAATTCTGGTTCCTAACAACACCAGTATAATTATGTATTTGTTTTATCCTGCATTACTCGTGCAATTTTCTCAAAATAACAATACCAACATTACCAGAAACAATATGATTGTTAAAAGTATTTTGTGAATTTTTTATAATTCTTTTTGCTTTTAAAATATAGGTTATATATAAAATATAGGTTATATACATTATATATAATATATATATATTACTGTGTTTTAAACTTACTTGATATAGTTGCTTTCTGTGTAGTTTTGACTTGTTTCATGTTGCATTTTATTTTTAAGGATTGGTTTTTTTCTTTGGATTTAATTTGTTTTATAACTGTATAAACACCGCTTCTAAATCTGCACCATAAGGTCCACTAAGACAGGTCTGTCCCTGTCCTCCCTCTCCTGTTGCCTCCCTCCACCTATAGGTAATCCTTTCTTCTTTTCTCTTCTTCCTGCTTTTCCTTCTCGTCTTCAGTATGCACGCGCACACACACACACGCATATTTTAGAGAGTGCATGGGGTGGGGGATAAAGAGGGAGAGGCAGAGGGAGAGGGAGAAGCAGACTCCCTTTTGAGCAGGGACTCCTGACCTGGGGCTCGATCCCAGGTCCCCAGAATCATGACCTGAGCCAAAGGCAGATGCTTAAAAGGACTGAGCCACCCAGGTACTACTATAAATGCTCTTTTAAGCATAATCTAAAATGATTAAATGAGTTATTCCACTGTATGGTGATACTAAAATTTGCTTAACTATTCCCCTAATTTAGATAGTTAGGTTGTTTTCAGTTTTTCGCTAATGTGAACGCAATTCTGATTTGAGTGTGATTACCAAAGGTTGGTGAAGTGTTTTAGGTTTTGTTGTGTGATGCCAAATTGATATTCAGAGAAAAAATAACATGACATTTCACAAATTTTTACTCCCATGAGAAGTCCATAATTTTGTCTGTCTTGTGGAGCCCATGCCAACATTGTATCCTCTTATAGTTTTCAAAACTTTACTATCTGTAAATAATGAGACACTAATGTTCCTTACATAAATTCTTCAGAGTATCTCAGACTTTTTTTCAAAGGTGAATTTGTAGACCCCTCCTTGCTTTTAGATGCTATTTCTTGCTACTCTTGGCATCTGTCTTAGGTAATATGACACCAGCTATGAGCATGGCTTACATTTGATAGGAGTTTCTTACCATAAATCTGAACTAGGTGTTCTTGACAGATGGGCAGCTCATCTTCACAGTGTGATTCAGGGACCCGGGCTCTGTCCATCTTGTGGCTCTGTATCTTCCAGCTGTGCTTGCCTTCATCAAGCAGGAAGAGGAAAATGTTTCTGTGCTCAAATGCAGGAAGATTATATATACCAGACTTGAAATTGGTACCTGTTACTTCTGTTCACCTTCCTCTGGCTAGAACTCAGTCATGAGGTCGTTTTTAACCACAAAATGAAGCAGAGAGGTTGTATGCTCAGGAAAAAGAAGAAACTGAATCTAGGAAAAGCAAGCCAGGTGCTGTTACAGTGCATGTGTTTGTGGCAGCACGTCTGCCTGCTTTGATTTTGCTTTAGGGAGGAAAACTGGACAGTTGTGAGTTGGAAGCATTAGTTTTGGTTGCTTAGAAGCAATTCTTGTTCGTCCCTGACTTTTGTACCTATAACTGGAAGAGGAGGTTGTTTAATAGATGAGGTTCTGATTATTGCAGAAATATTGGTTTATTAAATTTGTAGAATAGTATAGTGATAGAAGTAGTTGTCTTTGGCAAATGAAGAAATTAAATCATGTGGTTGTGTAGAAATGGCTCATCCAAATGGATTAATTCACGTACCTTATCTGGATTGCTTATGGTCCTGCATATTTTATGGCACATTTTATGTATAGAAATAACTGCAGGATAAGAGTCTGTCGGTGAACAGGCTCTTTGGTGCTGTGTGGATATGCTAAATACAAAGAAACAAAAACAGCATCATAATGCGCAGAACAGCCATGCAGGAAAAGGGTTATTCATGCTGCAAATTTGATTTTACTTTTATTTGCAATAACCTTAATCCTGAAATCCATTAGATTGAACTAGCTAAGAAAGAAGAACATAGCAAAATTAGATGCCAGTTAACATATTTAATGCTGTTTTCTTGAGGGTAGACCTGAAAAATCCCAAGGGTTTGGAATGTAAATGATTTTGGGCAGATGAGTATGTACCTGTATTTCCACAGAAGGACCAGAAGGGCCTCATGTCTTATTTTGGTCCTTAACCAAATCATATTACAGGAGGACAAGATGTTTTTCTTTTTTGCACACTGTAGCGTACCTGCCAGCTCTGTCAGGAGTTAAGGATTCCCCAGATGTCCACAGTGGTGAGGCCTCGCTTTAAGGCATCCGTGTCCAGTATGAATGGGACCTTTCAGTTGGCCACCTGGAGGACCCACCTCCTATTGGTTTCTCATAAGGTGCTTTGTTAGAGAAATTGCGATCAAGCATGATTCTTGATCACCTGCCTAATAGAACTCCACTGGTTGCCGTGTCCTCACATCTTGAAGAGAAGCCGTGCCTCATCTGTTATTCCTGGAGTTGGCCTGTCTTTGATTTCAAGGTACAGTGCAAATGGGACCCGTAGAAACTGCTCACTGACTGACCATGGCAGGGATCAGTTTTCCTATTTGGGCAAGGGATGTGTTAAAACAGATTCTTCTGGAGTTTTTTTTCCTCTTGACGAGCATCTGTTGTTTTTGTCAGTCTAAAGTCACTTAATATTCATAATATGGCTCTTTTACTTAAGTAGGAGACCACTGAACAATGGAAAAATCTACTCTTAGTGTTTACTGTGCTGTTTTTAGTAATAGGGCCCAGGAAATTGGAACTTAATGTTTAAAGAGAGTGGAAATGATTTTAAATAATCCTGTAGCCAGTAAACCTTGTGTACCAGGAAGAAACAAACAAACAAAAAAGAGTAGCATAGAAGATAGAAAAACTTTCATAAACTTTTCAGTTAAGTATTGCTGGCATGTAAAAGGAAAAATGAATATGTGTTATTTCCATATGGCAGAGCATAAACAGACAAATGTATTGAAATTACAGGTCGTGAGATTTTGGACCTTTTAGTTTTCTTTGAATGTTTGGTTCTGTTTGTTTATAGCTAAGATTTATCATTTTAGGTACCATTCTGTCTATGATCACTGTATTTTATAATCAAGACAGTCAGATTCCTTTTACTGATTATTTTATAATCAAGACAGTCGAATTCCTTTGAATTTAGCATTTAAAATATTAACCTCTGCTTTAATCAACCAGGCAACTTTATAATCTAGTAAATAGTCATTACAGTTCCATTGATTGCATATATAGGGAACTCTGTACAGTCTTAGTAGTTATTAAACCCTAGTTTCTCCCTGCACTCCTTTCCTTTTGTTACTTGAATATAAATGCCACTTACATTGGCTTATCCAAGTAAAGAAGAATTGTCTGATGGTTCGAAAGTGGGGGTGAGAAAATTCTAGTTCTCAGGTTTTCAGAATTAACAAGCTCAACCAATCAGTAAATATCTTCCACCAGAGAAATACTTGTTTTTGATTAAACTCTTTTTCATAAAGAATAGCAAATGATGGATAGGAGGATATATGTGGTGGTGTGGGGTGTGTGTGTGTGTATATGTGTGTCTGTCTGCACACAGGTGTGTTTGTCCAGAGCAAGAAAAAGATAACCACTTATTTTGTTTGGATTTTTGCAAAACGTATGGTTTGGTTGATAGCAATTAAGTCTGTATTCTGCCAACCTGCTAGATAGAGGATGACCAGCTCATTCTGGTTTTCCCAGGACTTTTAGCACTAAAAGTCCCATGTCCCAGCAAACTCCTTAGGGGTAGGCATGCTGGACTGGTTGGTCACCCTTGCTGATAATCTAGTCTTGTGTATAAAACCTCTAGGATATGGAAACTTTAGCCTGGAAGATTTCAGATTGGGTCCTGATATTGATGGGGTTTGTAAAGGTAGTGTTAAGACTTGTAGGATTAAGAATTTTTAAAATTTGGTATAATGAATTAAATTCCTACTGTATCAAACACGATGGTGAGTTGGCAAGGGAAACTCAGCTGAGTTAATACAGAAACAAATATTTTTCATTGACATGAAGTTACTTTACACTTGGTTTGGTGACTGGAAATACTGTGGTAGTGTGTCAGTGAGAAAATAAAATTGGCTGCAAAGAAAATGGAAACACTATATTTAGCAAGTTGCTGTGAAAGTCATTAGGACAATGAAGCTGTTTAATGGGTATTGGATCATAATGTGCAGGCTGCTGCTGGCCAGTAGGGATATTTATTTGAAGTAGAAAAAAACTGGGAGTGTGTGGAGTATCAAGTGCATGACGTTTGAGTCAAAGGCGCCTTTTGCTCTTTTGAGAGAATTCAGAAAAGACTGCCCTTCCTCAAGGCAGATGGAGCGGGCGCCAGGGCTCATGGGTTGTCGAAGGGACTGTGGACTGGATTTCAGCCCTTCCAGGGCACATCCTGTCTGCCTTCTCAGCCAGCCTTTGTGGGCAGGCACATCTTGCCTGACACATTAGAGTAGCTGGCTTCAGTATCCAAGCCGAATGAAAGGGAACCAGTGAATGAGAAGAATGTTGAAAGCTAAATTCTAGCTTCATCTTCTAGGAAAATATTTAGTTCTCTTCCCTTCTCTTTTCAGGAAGAAGGGAGCCGATAGAACTTGAGGGAGAGGAGTCCTTTTTCTATACTTAATCCTAGCTGAATTCACTGTTTGTTTTTTTGTTTTGTTTTTGCATATGGCCATGCAAGACAGGCCATAGGGTTTTAGAATTTTCATTTAAGTTGTGATCACTACTCCAATAATGGTTACTTTGGGTGCCTTTATGTTCTGGGCATTGCGTTGAGCCACTTACATACCTTGTCTCATTGAAATCCTTTCAATGAATGAGTGAGGTAGAAATTAGGATGACTGCTTTGTGGCTGAGGCACCTGAGACCCCAAGGCGGTTATGAGGGTTGGCTAGACTCTCAGTGGGTCATTGAATGAGCTGAAATTCTTTGTGGCTTCTGTGATTGCTTTACCACACCTGGGCTGCCCCTATGTCACAGACACCATCTTTTGAGAGTTTAGTATGAGAGACCTTCAGAGGTCCCTCTGACAACCCACTTAACAAACTGATGTTGTAATATTATTTTCTGAATGGTTCCTTTGAAAAATATAAAAAAATAAATTAGATATGAATATATGTGAAAAAATAGGACTGGGACTGGAATTTCTAGTTCCTTTGGCAACTTCTTTAACTTTTTACGTTATGTTTTAAAATGAGAGTCTGGTCTAGAAGTAAATTAAGAGACAGTTTTAAAAATGGTATAACCAAAAGAAGCATGCATTTGAAACAAAATATAGACTTAATTATGTATTCTAACTTCCGCAGAACTAGTAGACATTTTACATAAACATTAAAAACCATGACAATTATCTGAATAATGATTGTTTCTATTGCTAAGAGCCACT
The DNA here is from genome assembly GCF_963455335.1 of Martes martes. Taxonomy (NCBI): domain Eukaryota; kingdom Metazoa; phylum Chordata; class Mammalia; order Carnivora; family Mustelidae; genus Martes; species Martes martes. The sequence goes on from NC_137895.1 coordinate 64,898,534, forward strand.
GTGGTTCTTATTTCTACTCTAAAATCATAATTATGGCTTTCTCCTTAGGAGCTTTCAACATGTGTGAATACTGGAATTTAAAAATAAAACCAAATTGCCTAGAGTTGAACCTTGAAAAGTTCACCTTTTTTAAAGAAAAAATACAGCGTATTTGTCCTGAGTGTAAAAAAGAGTTCCAAGTGAAATAAAACTTGAATCCCCCGAAAATTAGATTCTTGTAGGAAACGTGAACTTTAAAGGAGTTTGCCAGGATTGTGCTGGAAGGACCAGTCCCCCCTTTCCAGCCCTTGCAGCTCTGATGGTCAGCCCTCTGACCTTCATTAGAAAGAAGGTTAGGGGTTGGGGCCAGAGACATGGGCTGTTCTCTGGATGAGTTCATCTGGACCAAGGAAAGGTTTCTCTTCTCCCGCACCGACATAGCTCACCTCCCTGATGCTGTGTTTTCTTAAGCCACCTATCTTGGCCACAGCGTGGCCATGGCTGCAGGGAAGTGATCTATTTTAGGAGGAGCAGTGGTCTCCAGGAAGCCCAGGCAGCCAAATGTCCTCCTTGGCCTCTGCGTGAACTCAGTGTGCAAACCCATGTGTATTGCAGAGCTTCTGGGCTTACTGTCCCTTCTTACAAGTTGCTTCCGGCCTGTGCATGAGGGGCCTCTGTGGAAAGCTGGATTGGAGAAAGTGGCTTAAGCTAGGCTTCCTCCCCTGCGTGTCTCCAGCGTAAGCTGTTCGCAGCTGTAGCACATCTCCTAAGTTTCTCACCCTGTGATGAGCATAAAAGTGAGACAGAGCCCAGCTGGGCCAGCCTGGCCTGCATTTTGCGTGGATGCCACGAGTGGAGGAGAGACCAGGAGAAGGTGTAGAGCTGCAGCACACGATGCCCTCCCCTCCAATGGCATGGGAGCCCAGTCTCTGTCCTGGGTGTTTGGCTATAAGGTTTGAAACACCTAGGGAGTAAGTCAGAGATGGGACCCTGGAGAGATACAGTCCTGCTCCAGGTCCCCAAAGAACCCTAGTGACAGGGATGATACCAGGTGAGGCCTGGGGAAGGCTGAGAGGAGAGGGAGCTAGCTGCCTGGGTGAGACCCCTTGCCTCTGTGTGGCTGAGCAAAAGGGAGACAGAAACAATATCCATTATATTTAGGGATATTCTCCTGCTGTTCAGGCTGACATGGTTTCAGAGTTCCGTTTCACACTTCCTTATTCAGATTTCACACCCTTGACTCTGCCATGCTGAGGAGGGGCTGCCCGCGCTGTGTTTGCCAGGAGCCCTCACCGTCCTGGGCAGCCACGCTCCCTCCAGTCCCTCTGCGGCCGCCTGGGCACCTCTCTCCCAGCCCCTCTTGCCTCTCTCCTCCATCTTCTCTGACCACCCCCCCAACCCCAGGCCCAGGTCAGGTCTCCTGTGTTTCCCATAGCTTCTTCTCCTTTTCCAGCTCATGCTGACTTCTTCCTTCTCTGAAGTCTCTTCGTCCTTCCTCCTATGCACAGCTCCTTGGGGGCAGTACAGCAAGCACAGAAGGGCCGTGCGGGGCGGCTCTGGGAAGTGGGCTCCAGCACCCGAATGCACAGGCAGAGTTCCCAGCTCTGTTCACTGCCCCAGGCAAGTTCAAGTCACTCCGTTAGGCTTCTAGGCTTCTGTTTCCCCTTCTGTAAAATGAAGATAGAAATAATACCTGCTTCATACTTTTGTTGTTGGTGTGTGTGTTTAAAGAGCTGATATGTGTGCTTAGGAGAGGTTCTGGCCCATGGCAAACACTCAGTAAATGTTAGCTGTTATTTAAGTGTTAAATGTATGCTTTTATTTCTTTCATATATTGTTTATAGGGCCTAACTCCTTGCCTAGTATTTTGCCAATTGAATATTGCTGTTGGAACAGCTTGTGATATTTCATAGCAATGAAGTTGTAGCAGCCTTTCTGTTAATTTCCTTAATTGATCAGGTGTATATGGTATCCTGAATCATCATCCTTTTATTTATTTATTTTTTTATAGTTTGATTTTTAAAATTTAAATTCAGTTAATTAACATATAATATTGTTAGTTTCAGAGGTAGAATTCAGTGATTTCATCAGTTGCATATAACACCCAGTGCTCATTACATCACGTGCCCTTCTTCTTCTTTTTCTTCTTCTTCTTTTTTAAACAGATTTTATTTATTTATTTGAGGCATAGAGAGAGCATGAGCAATGGGGAGAGGGAGAAGCAGGCTCCCTGCTGAGCAGGGAGCCCGACTTGGGGCTCAATCCCAGGACCCTGGGATTATGACCTGAGCCCAAGGCAGACACTAACCACTGAACCACCCAGGTGTCCCACATCACATGTCCTTCTTAATGTCCATCACCCACTTACCCTATCACTCCATCCTCCTCCCCTCCAGTCACCCTCTGTTTCTTGTGGTTAAAATTCTTTATGGTTTATCACCCTCTCTGATTTCATCTTGTTTTATTTTTTCCTCTCTTCGCCTATGATCCTCTGTTTTGTTTCTTAAATTCCATGTATCAGTGAGGTCATATGATAATTGTCTTTCTCTGATGGACTTATTTTGCTTAGTATAATTTCTCTAGTTTCATCCACGTCATTGCAAATGGCAGGATTTCATTTTTTTGATGGCTGAGTAGTATTCCATTGTGTGTGTGTGTGTGTATCTCACAGCTTCTTTATCCATTTATCTGTTGATGGACATCTGGGCTCTTTCCATAGTTTGGCTATTGTGGACAAACATTGGGGTGCATGTGCCCCTTCTTTTCACTACATCGGTATCTTTGGGATAAATACTTAGTAGTGCAATTGCTGGGTTGTAGGGTAGCTCTATTTTTAACTTTTTGAGGAACCTCCATATTGTTTTCCAGAGTGCCTGTACCAGCTTGCGTTCCCACCAACAGTGTAGGAGGGTTCTCTTTTCTCAGCATCCTCGCCAACATCTGTCATTTCCTGACTTGTTAATTTTAGTCATTCCCTGACTGGTGTGAGGTGGTATCTCATTATGGTTTTGATTTATATTTCCATGATGCCGAGTGATGTTGAGCATTTTTTTCATGGAATCATCATTCTTTTAAATACATGTTAATGCCGTGTATGTACTTGAGGGTAGTGTTTGAAATTCAGGCAAAGGGAAGTTGAAGACATTTAGTTGGCAGTGTCAGAGAGGCAGAAGAGCATTGGTGATTAAAAAGGTACAAGCTATATTGACCTTCTGACTCCTGTTGGTCCTCGGTGCAAGTTTCTTGACTCTTAATATTTTGGTTTCCCCATTTGTAAAATGAAGATTTTATTAGTGCACATACTGTAGGAAGATGCTAAGTATTTATACATAGGAACTGCCTGGGGCACTGTAGGCGTTTACTCCATGTCAGCTGTTATTTTACTGTTGTCATTATTAACAGAACGTGTGTTTCCCCAGTTTACCTGGACAGTTTCAATACCAAATACTCCTTTTCACTAGCTGAATTATATTTGGATTTATCAGTCTGTATATTCCAATAAGAGGTTCAGAAAATATGATTATGGTATCACTGGCTGTTTTTAATCTTCTGAGTGCAAAAGTTTATTTGGGTACCCAGGCAGATGTGTCCTGCAAGTAGTAGTGATTTCATTTGCATGGGTTCTTAAGAGTCTGTGGTGTGCAGGAAGTTTGGACTGATAGAAATAAGGGGAAACCTGCAGCAAATGTGTTTGACAGTGTGGTTGGAGAGGAGATCATGTGATGTAGCTAAAAGGTATGGAATCAGCTATAAAATGTCTGAATTCTGGTTCAGGAGGTCTAGGTCTAGGTCAGTAATGTGGGGATGGTGCTTTCTCTTCTGCCAAGGGCATATGGATCTTTCAAAGATTAAATATTAGACTGTACTGAAAAGCCCTTTGACATAGAAAAGGCCACACAATTGCATAATATGTATATTCTTAAAATGGGTTTCTATTTTGGCAGTTTAATATTCTGGTTAGTAGAAAGTTTTGAATGACATCAAATTAATGACCTATTCACACAAAATTGAAATGCATTAAGAAAACACTTAATACTAAATAAGATTGGTAAATAAATGTAACAACACATGCCTTTCTCACTTATCCCTGCCATCAGGTCTCTCTACCTATTTGGGCTAGAACCTCTTCTATTTCTGAATCTGACATCTCAGAAACTTCCAGAATCACTGCTGCCTACCATTTCCCCATTGGGACTGCTGGGCCCTTTGCTTTGTTATGGACCTCACACTAGTCACATTAGCAACATCACAGAGGGCCACTTTGTGCTGGAAATCGCATTGAGTCCTCACTGCCTGAAGCCCTTACCCACTGCCTGAAGCCCTTACCCAACTTCATTGCTGTCCAAATAAAGTCCAAACTCCACAGTGGGACATGAGGGTCACTGAGGCCCTTGCCTGCCTCTCAAGCCTCCCTGTCACTACTCTGCCAGTATTAGATCCTGCAGCTAGAATGAACTTTTATTTTCTTCACCTTGCTTGCCCTATCTCAATCCTAGGCCTCTGTATATGATGAGGGAGCAGGAGGCTGGCTGAGGACAAAGCAAAAGCTGGCACCTTGCACCCCCTCTCCACCCGCTCCCCTCGGTAATATGTGTGACATTCCTCAGGCACCCCTGACTGCCATAAATGAGAAACAAATAGTTAACTTGCAGAGATCACAATCCTGCAAGACAGGAGTCTCCCTTGGTTTACAAATGTCTTAAAGATCTACAAACAAAGAAGTTACCCATCAATAGCACAATTTCCAGAGGCAAATAACTCAGTTCCTCAAGCCCTAATGTCACCCTACCCTCCATAAACAAAACTGAAGGAGGCTGAGGTAGAAGGAAATGTAAATGAAGTTAAATCTCTTCTGAACCTAAATCTCACTAACAAAGACGCTTGATAGCAGGAATGTGACATCCCACCAGGAATCTCCCAACTATCTTGATGTTAATGGCTTGCCAAAAGGGAAAAGACAACATTGATCAAGCCGCAAGACCTCCGGCACCTTATAGGCCCTCTTTAGCATATGAAAGCTCCGTTGAAACCTCCCTTTCCCTCACCTTCCCCCAACCGCAGGGTACATAACCTGCCATCCCTCACAACCCCGGAGCAGCAGCTCTTTCTGCCCACAGGTTCTGTCCCCATGTTTTAATAAACCACCATTTTGCACCAAAGATGTCTCAAGAATTCTTTCTTGGTCATCGGCTCCGGACCTCACCCCACCGAACCTCACCTATGTTCTAGAACCTCATCATATATGTGTCTTTTTTTTTTTTTTTAAGATTTTATTTATTTATTTGACAGAGAGAGATTACAAGTAGTCAGAGAGGCAGGCAGGGAGAGAGGAGGAAGCAGGCTCCTTGCTGAGCAGAGAGCCTGATGCGGGGCTCGATCCCAGGACCCTGAGACCATGACCTGAGCCAAAGGCAGAGGTTTTAACCCGCTGAGCCACCCAGGCGCCCCAATCATCATATATGTGTCTTATTCCTTCTCCCCTCACCTAATTCACTTCTTCTCTTCCTCAGGTGTCAGCTTCATTGTCACTCTTAGGACACACTTATCTGTCTCACTCTGTGTTCCTGCTTGCCACTTTTGTCTGTGGAGCTGTCCGGCTGATGGGGATGGGTTCACAGTACAGTCACACCCTCTCAGCCGTGCACACACACACTCCTTTTGGCCGTCTGTTCTCACTTAGGACTTCTGAAACAGCCCACAATACATGGAACTTGCATTTCAACCTTCAGCAACCACTAAACACCTTAACCATTAAAAGGATACGTCATAAAAGACCTTCAAGAATCGTGCACTGCCTCAGTTCATTCATTTGTAAGAAAAACCTGTACTAAGGGTTTTATTGTAGACCCATGCAAATGGAGGAAGATACTGAAGATGAACTTTATCATTTAATTCAGTAGAAATCACTGTGTTTCTACACATGCAGAAATGCATACAAAAATGATCTATGTTGAAAGTGTGCTAAATAAACCAGCTCTGTTTTTTTATATGCTACATAGAGTAGTGAATGCCTTGGATTTGGATTCGTATCTCACCTCTGCCACTTGCCAGCTGCAAGATCCTGAGTAAATTCTTCCTTCAGCCTCATTCACAAGATGGGGACAAGCATGGCTCACAATATGGAATTGAATGACATAAAAAAAGTAAAGTGCAGGGGCGCCTGGGTGGCTCAGTGGGCTAAAGCCTCTGCCTTCTGCTCAGGTTATGATCTCAGGGTCCTGGGATCAAGGCCCCCCCCCCCCCCCCCATCGAGCTCTCTGCCTACTTGTGATCTCTGTCTGCCAAATAAATAAATAAATAATCTTAAAAAAAAAAAAAGTAAAGTGCATAGCGCTGTGAATGATACCCATAGAGTACATTAAGTACCCCCTATTATGAATGAATTAAAACTTTTCTGGGACTGTTAATGACAGAAAAGGATGATATCACCAGAATTGAATTTTTGCTGTTACATGTAGGAGGAATTGGGGTCTCTGACTGAATTCATTTAGGAATATAAATTAGGCCGCAGATTTAATGAATAATAAAGCCTGAACTCATTGACCTTTGATATCAAAGGACCCCAATCTTCTGCAAATCAGTTAACACTTCTGGACTTTCATTTTTTTTTTTTTCCTCACCTGTAAAACTGCCTGAGCTATTCTGACCTCTTCCGGTTCTAAATTTGATTTTCAGAATGGTTAGAGAACTGAAATTATATTTCTCTCTTCCTTCTTTGTCTTTATTTCCACATATTTCTTTGTAAATAACATACTGAGCTAAGTTTGAAATTTCTGAAAGAAAAATTTACCATAGCCACAGAATGGGGTATTGAAGGTGAGTTGGGGTTTTTGAATAGATAAAAGTGAGAAATGCATTATTGTCTTAGAATTGGCTCCTTTGCTTCAGACTCTTCATTTGAATATCAAAGGAGACATCAAAGGTTGTCTCACTCCTCTTCATAATGCCTTTGGTTATTAAGATTTAGATGAGGCACTTCATGAGTTCAAGGAGAAAGTGCATTCAAGAAGAACCCAAAGACACTTTCATTTCTTTTTGTTGTTTTTGTTAAGTTTATAATCTTTTCTAATGTGAGCTGTGTCTTTGTTACTTTGGTCAACTGGGGGAAAAAAAAGCACAAAAAGCCTACCTTTTCTCTTGTGTTTCAAAGAGAAGCAGATTCCTAAATTCCTATCCTAAAAAGCTCTGAATTTAATCTTTTAAAAAAAATTTTGGTCATGGTATATGACTCTTTATTAATCTCCGTTATTACTTTGAAAGAACAGGAGAAATTAAATTAATATGACTGGTGTTCTAGAAGGAATTTTGTATATAGCTAATAGAAGAGGTAAAATTTTCCTTCTACCCTTTTAGCTTCTTTGGCTAGTCTAATAATTAAATTGACATAGGATAGATTAACAGGAGGAAAACAAATTTAATTTCATACATACAGGAGTCCCATAAAAATATAAGACCCAAAGGCAAGTCGGACTGATGAAGTTCTAGAATAAAAGTGAGGTTCGGTGGGGTGAGGTCCGGAGCCGATTCTTGAGACATCTTTGGTGCAAAATGGTGTTTTTTTTAAAGCACGGGGACAGAACCCGTGGGCAGAAAGAGCTGCTATCTGGGGGTTGTGAGGGGTGGCAGGTTATATATGATGGGGTTGGGGGCGGTAAGGAAAAGGGAGGTTTCAATAGAACTTTCATATGCTAAGGGCGCCTGGGTGGCTCAGTGGGTTAAAGCCTCTGCCTTTGGCTCAGGTGATCTCAGGGTCCTGGGATGGAGTCCCGCATCGGGCTCTCTGCTTAGCAGGGAGCCTGCTTCCTCCTCTCTCTCTCTCTCTCTGCCTGCCTCTCTGCCTACTTGTGATCTCTCTCTCTGTCAAATAAATAAATAAAATCTTAAAAAAAAAAAAGAACTTTCATATGCTAAAGAGGACTTACAAGAAACCAGATACCAGAGGCCTTGCCCTTTTCAAGGTTTTTTCCTCTAGCAAGGTATTAACATTAAGATAGTTGGGAGATTCCTAAAGAATGTCACTTCTGTCCCACCCAGGAGTCAGAGTGGGGGAAGATTGCCGGGTGTAAGCTTTTGCTTTGTCCTCAGCCAGCCTTCTGTTCCCTCATCAAGACCTCTGTGCCTTCCTGAGCTAAGGGCTTCCAAGCAGGGGAGCGTAATTCGTAGGACAGTAGGAAGAGCAGACATTTGGTAATTACAGATTTGCTCTGTCCTACAGATAAGTCAGTCATTCAGGTATAAGTTACCTCTGGTACAGCTTCCTCTCTGAGGCAGGCCCCCTCTCTAAATTCTTTTAGGTAGTGAAGGGAGAGATCAAAGATTTTCTTGACTCTGCTGGGTCTTGATTGCCTTCAGCTTAAAATAATACACATGCCAAAGTGGTAGATTTTACGGTCATGTATTCTGTGCTCCTTCAAGCTTTTTATAATTTATTGGTATAATGTTAAAAAGTAACAACTCTTTTTATCTGAGATATGTGCCACAGGAGCTGGTGTTAAGGCAAAAATTAACAGGAGTTTATAGATCCTGAGAAGGGCTGTAAGGTATAATATAACATCTTCATTTAAACCAGCAGGATTTAAGGTTAAGATAGTACCATCTTGTAGTTTCCCCTCTTCCAGCTTGCTGTCTACCTCCCAAACCTAGCATTCTTCTTTCGTACCCTGGTCTAGCACTGGAGGATAAGGAACACACAGAAAAAAAAGGGGGGGGTGTTGAGTGGAGTCAGAAAAATATTTTTAAAAATCTGTTTGGGTCTATAAGCATTTATTGATCATTGTGTGAGATAGATAGATAGATATCAGTTATCCACTGACATAATAATTCTGTGTCGACAAAGCCAGTGGCTTAAAATAATGAGCATTTACTTAACACTCAGGATTTTGGTGGGCAGTTCGTTGTGGCTGGTTGTCATTTTCTCAGCCGGGACCTTATGTGGGATTTGATGACTGAGAAGCCATGGAGGTGAACTTGAGGGAGGAAGTCACGTTTAGCTCTGAATATTTGAACACAATCAACTGAGAAGGTGAACATTAATAGAAGATTTGGTGTTAGAAAAAATAGTATTGGGTGTGAGGGAGCACAGGTTAGGGAATCTACTCCGGATAATCTTGATCTGCTGTTTGCCTAAAATCAGATATTGTTAAAAATGCAGAGTTTGATAATGCAACACCCCAAACTAATGTTAAAATATTATTTTCCCGTGCAACTGCAAATTCTGAAGGGTCTACTCAAGTTGGGGGTGGGGAATGATCAACTAACATTTGCTTCCTCTTAATCCCTAGCATTTCTTTTAAAAATTTTCAGGTTTCTCTCTGTTTTTCTTTTTCATTTGTGATGCCATCTGTTGGTGAGAACATCCAAGGAGCACAGTGTTTTAGACCTGAAACCACTGAGTTTAATTCTCATAAAATAAGAAAACAAAGCTCCTTATAGACTTGTTACAAGCTATAAAACCAATGACTTGGAAGCCTGGGTATTGAACCCTTGGTTCCTATTCTAGTGCGTTCCTCAGTGCTTTGGTTTGGTTGTTGAAATGTTCTCTGGCTTCACAGGGAAAACAGTGGAGACTTTGCCTGAAATTGAAAATTATCAGTGATGGCATTTACATAGTGCCTTCTTTAAAAGGCACTTACAGATACTTTAGCTTGTGACTGAAATGAATAGCTGAGAGAATCTGATAGAATAGCTGAATATTCTAGTTTTTTGGTCTCTTCCTCCGTAAAAAAGGGAATTCTGTTTTTCCTCATAGAATTGTTAAAAGTGGCAAATAACTACAATTTGATCACTTAAATTTATATCTGGCACATATCATTTTTTGGTATTTTTATTCTATTAATGTTTTTGTTGTTCAGTTACAGACCATGCATAATATCATGGACTAAAGGGGAAAATTCCACTGTCTAATTTTATTGTGAGGTGGGGAGGAGGAAGGAATACAGAGAATTCAGCTCTTGGAGTTCTTCCTGTATGAGCTTAAGACTCTCAGCCTCTGACCTAGTGTTTACCAAGAAAGGGGCCATATCCTTTTGGCTTATTTTCTCTTTTAATATTGGTCAACAACTAGAAGTAGAAATCTTGAAAGAGGTCATTTTTCAACCACTCCTCTCTGTATCATCTTGGGCTTTCATGGCTTTGGGATGTTTCATTTTAAGAGCAAATTATTTGGTGTCTGAAGGAGCTTAACTTCTTGAGGAAATGGAATTTGTTGTGAGGGAAGAATTTCTAGGCAAAGGGACACTTTATAAATATCACTCCCTGAAATAAACATCATTGTAAGCTTTCAGTGAAACAAAATGCGGACTTTTGGAATTTATCCAAGTTTAACATTGAACAAAATCCTAAACCCTGTGGTTTGTTGTTCTGTAGAGAGGAGACCACTTCTAATGTTTTCCACTGTGTTAAAATAAACCGGCAATGAGGGAACCTGAGAAATGGATCTTCCAAAAGCAGACTAACCCAAGAAGCGTTTTCTCATTCCAAGTATTACAATTTCAGGCCTCCCCAACACTTTCCCTTTCCCATACTGCTGTTCCCTTCCTGCTGCCACTCACTTACCTTGCATCGTGGAAAGGAATAGCAGAAATATCCAGGGTTGATCTTCGTTGAGTCATCCTGAAAATGATAGAAATAGTGGAGGCAGAGCAGAGAGAAGCCACTTGGCAGGGCTGTAACCTTTTGGGATTCATATAGATCCAGTTCACACTGAAGATCAGAGCCAAGGATTTCACTTCAGAGATATACACCACCACAAACATACACAAAATCTTGTGTATTGATTCAGGAAGTGGTGGACTCCCGGAAGCCTCTTTTGGTACATTAGTCATGTACCTGCATTGTGAGAGCTGACAGCATCTCTGGCCTTCCTCCTTGCCAAGCTTGAGAGCTAAGGAAAGGTTTAAGTGTGGTGCTTGGGGATGGATCCAGTCCAGATTTTGCTAAAAGCGGACTTGTGGTTTTTTGAGCTCACCTCATTTTCTCCACTCATTAAGAACTCTGAAAGGTCTGATCCACAGCTTCCTCTTTATGAACCAGGAAGAGGAAACGGGAAGCAAGAAGAGAGACCTGCTTCTGAGTGACATTGTTGCCTCCTTACAGTACCATCTGGACACATTTAACTGTTGCAAATTGGAGCAACCGTATATATTTTATAAGCAGTCATGAAGATGGACACTTCTTTGTGATTTGAACCCAGTGAGGCCTTACAAAGGGATATCTCGCCAGTAAAATATTCCCATTGTGTAAAGAGACCTCATTCAAGGGCAGCTTTTAAGAGATTTGAGAAGAAATCCTTCCAGGAGAAATTAAATAGAGTAAAAGAAAAAAAATGGGAAAGAGTAGGAAAAATAAGGATGAGGTGGGAAATGCTTGCTGGGTTACATGATTTGATTTGTTCCTTCACTTTGTAGTTTAAAACATGGAAGTTTGCATGTAGATGAAAATGATGCTTTAGGTTTTTGCTTGGGAGTTGTTAATAGCTTTCTCTTGCTTTTCTTTCATTGTCTTTGTTTTTCTAATTAAGATTATTTATTTGTTTGAGAGTCAGAGAGAGTGAGAGAGAGCATGAGTGGGGTGAAGGGCAGTGGGAGAAGCAGACTTCCTGCTGAGCCGGTAGCCTGAGGATCCTGGAACTCCAGGATCATGACCTGAGCCGAAAGGAGACACTTAACCAACTAAGCCACCCAGGCACCCCTATTGTCATTATCAAAGCCATGTGCCTCTTATATAGAAATACGGGGTTCCCATTTTGTACAAATCAGTGAGCTATGGCAGACACAGCATCCAAATAAGTTCCTGCCCCTCTAGAAGTTGACATTCCTGTAACCTAGTTTGGTTCCAGAGGCCATAGGCTGGTGAGAAAATTGCCCATTACATATTGGTGAGCTCTGATTCCACCAGTGGATGTTTACTAACTTTGTTAGCTTGGGTAAGTTTCTTAACCTTGGGTGACTTGGATACTTTATTTTTTCAGGGGTAAGATACTTGTGAGATAGGGCACCTGGGTGGCCTGACTCTTGATTTCAGCTCAGGTCGTGATCTCAGGGTCATGGGATCAAGCCCCATTTTGAGCTCTGTGCTCAACAGGGAGTCTGTTTGGGATTTTCTTCCTCTGCCCCCATCCTCTCGAAAATAAATAAATCTTTTTTAAAAAGATATTTGTGTATTTTGTAGATTGAAGACATAGTATCTCAAATTAAATGCAGTAGGTAAACTCTTGTTTCTGATCATCCCTTGGACCACCAGTGTAACCATACAGTTACCAGAATTGCTGGGTTATTTGGCATAGATGGGGTAGTAATATTCACAGCTAACAGTGCTAGATCCTACTCCATATATTATTTCATTTTACCCCACAATGTTTCTGTGGAGTAGGTACTACTGTTATTCCTTTTTTTTTTTTGTAAGTAAGAAACATAAGACAGGCAAAGAAGTTAAGAAACTTGCCCCAGGTCTTTCAGACAGTAAGCAGCTGGGGGACTGAAACCCAAGTGGTCTGGATCCAGGAGCCATGCTCTTAGCTCTGATCCTTTCTGACCTTTTTTCGAGCTACAGCTTATTCACAGTGAATGGAGAACATTATGTGTGGTGGACTCTAACACTTATTTAAGATTTTTTTTTTTTCTCTCCTGTTCCAGGTATCTGACAGCAAGGAGCAATAGGCATTTCCTGCTTGCCATGAGGCCATTCTTAAAAAGGGCCACTTTGGTCATAAGTTACGTAAGTATATGTATGCTTCTGAAATATCTGATAAGGAATATTTTACTTTCACTTGGCTCAGAGACATGATCTAGATTATTTAATAGAATCAGCAATAGATGCTAACAGCACGATCTTAGGATCAAAGAGTTTACATGCTGTGAATGTTACAAAGCTTTAGAAGGTATGCATGAAAACCTTCTCAGAGTATGTGAACTCAGTGACACGGACAGTGCCAACTGTAATATTTTATGAGTCCCTTTCAAGATGCTGATCCTGAGTTGTCTCAGTGGCATAAACCGAGCTGTATCAGTTATGTATTGCTGCACAAGAAACCACCCCCAAATGTAGTGGCCTAAAACAACCACCACATATATTTGCCCTGAATGCTTTAGTTGGGCAGCATCGAGCTAGATGGTTCTAATGCTCCTTGTGATTTTTGACTGGGATTACACAAGCAGCTTCCTTAGCTGTCCTCTGGGCTCGACTGTCTGTACTTTCTCACTCCCTAAGGTCTCTCCCTGTGGCCTCACTCTAGCAGGGTAGCCAGGACTTCCTTACAACATGGCAGCTTGTTCTGAAAGCATTGAACCCAAAGTTGCAGGACCTCTCAGGGGGTAGGCCCAGAACTGACACATTCTGTTGGTCAGTGCAAGTCACAAGACTAGCTCAGACTCAAGAGGAGGGGCAGTTGGCTTCCTTCTTGATGGGAAGAGCAGAAAGCACATGCAAAAAAGGGAGGGGGGGCAGGAATTCTTGGTTGCCATCTTTGGTGACTGTCACATTAATCACTTTCTTACAGTGTTGGATTCAGGAGACCATTCTCTTATGCTGTTGCTGTTCCCCATAAACTTTAATGGGAAACTTAGTGAAAAGTCTTTGAATTGTAATGTTACCAATTAACAGGATTTTTTTTTCTTGACACTAAAACATATTTATGGAAGAAGAGTATGCAGATCTGAATGACAGCAGAGAGTCTTGACTGGACAGTCTCAACAAAAGGGACAAAATATTTCTCTAAAGTATTCCCCATTATCTTTGCATAGAATTAGGATGATTCATCACTGGTTTCAGAAGTGACTTATTTTCTTAGAGCTGTATGGGAATGCAAGTAATTTGACATAATTGCTATGGTGAAAGTTGTCAGTTAATAATCATTTTGTTCTTCTAAAAATTTATTCTTAAAACCCTATCTTCTATTTATCTTCCTATTCCTTTTGTTTAATTATCACAGTTTCTTCCTCTATACACATACATGGTTTTTTAGGGAATTTATATGCATTGGGGATACTTTTCCTATTACTTTCATGGTTGATATTTTCCATTATAATGTCTTTAAGAATTTAATTCAGTTTGAGCAGGACATTGTGTGAACATTAAGATGATTTTCAGTTGCTGCCTAGGGATTGTTTACTGTTGATATGCTTTTGGCTGACACCATACATTTATTTTAGGTTTTTGGGTTTGAGGTTATTTATATTAAGATATTTATAAAGGAAGTCAGTGATATTCATGGAAAAAACAATCCAGCTTTAACTGCCTCCAAAATTAATCCTTTGGCTTTTTATTCAAGCAAAGGTTTCCCTCTAACTTTTATAAAAACAATGTAATTTTGTCCTGTTGAAGTGAGAATCATCTGGAAGGCCTATGTGGGTAAACACCCTTATAAACAAAACTCATCCCCACGGAAATGTCTCTGCTTTTGGTTTTCTTACTCACCTTAGCAATAGGATAGTACCATTTAGTGATAGAATTCCAGTGGGTGACACAAAAGATGTTCCTGGGATTTGTTGAAATAACCCTTCATGAATGTTCTGCTTCAGGGCATTCAAGGGTTGGAACACTTCAAATGTGTTTATTCAGAACACGGCAGTATTATTTATTATACTTTAAATTAACTTTCACAGGGCTGTGTAAATGGAATGGTTAAGAACATGGTTGGATAGTGACTTGGATTCACCTCCTGGATCTTGTAGTTTATTAGCTATGGGATTCTGGGTAAATTACTTCTAAACCTCAGCTTTCTCATCTACCTCTGGGGTTGCTGTGAGGCCGCAGGTGAGATGGAAAATCTTTAGCACAGTGGATAACAGCTGGTAAATGCTTGCTACTGACAGCTGTAATTAAGAATTTGCTTGCCTCTCCCTCAACACCTTCATTGTTTATACTCTTCTCCCTTCCCAGCTGTTTGCATCTTGCCTCCTCATCTTGAATCTTAGGACTTTATAGAAATGTTCATAGTGAAACAAAATAAAACATTTATAAAGCATCACAAGTGTCCTCCAGAAAGGTGGGGCTTGACGCCCAACAAGCAATGATTTTCTTACCAAATCTTCTTTTCTTTGAAGGTGATTTTCGTTTTGTACTTCCGTTTGTGGATCATGGGAGGATCTATGCCCCTCTTTTCAGAGCAGGATAATCCAGCTTCATTTTCGCCTTACATTCTTACAAGGTCAGTAAACATAATTTTTCTTTTTTTTTTTTTAGCTTAACTTTGTATATATTAGATTGTTTTAAATGATCTTAAATGACAGTTTGCCTTCACATTTTAAGGAAAGAAGGGTTGTATTCTGTCTAGGGCATGGGGAGAAAAGAAACTGCTATTCATACATTGGGAATTCTTTTCAACTGGTGGTGCTGTTTTGCCAGGCTTATTGCTGTTGTTCTCCTGTTGGTATTATTAGCTTATCCAACAAGTAATTTATTGAGCACTTATTATCAATAATAAATATCTCCTGAGTGGCAAGTGTTACAGAATGATGCACAGAGAAGCATTTAGAGGTTGATTGAGCATTAAAACTATTTGTAAAATACGTGGAGAGGTTCAAAGTGGAAAACAGAAATGAATAATAGTTTTTGCTAAGGTATAGCTATTACTATTAGAGATACATACTATTTGTCCTTAAGAGATTTAGAAATAGTGGGTCTGGTTCATTGAGAGGTTTTTAATTCCTTATCTGTTCAGTCTGCTGTGGGGTCCTGCTAAGGCTTTTAGATATAATTATATTTTATAGTTTTTATAACTTTTCTTCAGGATATATTGTTTTGGGGCATCTAGGTGGCTCAGTCAGTTGAGTGTCTGCCTTCGGCTGTGGTCATGATCCCGGAGTCCCAGGATCAAGCCCTGCATCAGGTGTCCTGCTCAGTGGGCAATGGGCTTCTCCCTCTCCTTCTGTCCCTTTCCCCCTGCTCATGCTCTGTCTCTGTCTCTCTCTCTCTCAAATAAATAAAATCTTTTTTTTAAAAAAAAAGGATATATGTTGCAGTTATGTTTATGTATTAAGATGCACTGTATTAAGTTTTTATATTTTTATATATACTTTTTCACACTTAAGATCATTTTTATAATAGTAACCTTCACTTTTTTGTTTTTGCAAAGATACAGTAAATCTTAAACCTTGACCTACTGCCCATTTTTATTTGGGCTTACTTGTATTTCTTAGGGACAACACATTGTTGGATTTTGTTTCTATGCCAGGCAGTGATCTTTGCTTTATTTGACTCATGTATTTTATATGTTTTAACTGCTACATTTCTGTTTTCTTTGCCCTGTATGTTTTTCTTTATTGTCCCGAGTCTTTTCTCCCTTTTTTTTGGTTAAAAGGCAATTTCCCTTTCAAAAAAGATAACTTCTAATTTGGTTAACCCATTTTTACAGAAGTATCATGGCACAATTGTTTCCATTACTGCTGATGTATATTTCTGTTAAAGAATCTTGGGGAACCTGGGTGGCTCAGTGCGTTAAGCCTCTGCCTTCGGCCCAGGTTATGATCTCAGGGTCCTGGGATCGAGCCCCGCATTGGGCTCTCTGCTCGGCAGGGAACCTGCTTCCCCCTCTCTCTCTGCCTGCCTCTCTGCCTGCTTGTGATCTCTCTCTCAAAAAAAAAAAAAAAAAAGAACCTTAGCTATGCCTTCAGAAATCATATGATATCCAGCCTTTTCAAGGTAGTCTAGACACTTAAAAATTGTTTATACCTTATATTTTTCAAAATGCTGTTGTTTGATTAATCTTGACATCTCTAACCCAGCTTTTTGTTGATGTTGCAATCTACTTATCCTTTTTGGGTAACTCTCACTAGATCCTTGTCTGGATATTTTTAGCTCATTGATAAATTGTTTCAGGTTCTGTAGCTCCTTAAATAGCTACAGTCACCTCCAGAACAGACTGTTCTGAACTCACCAACCAGTGATTTAATTCGTGTCTTTGTCATCAGTAAACAAGTGCCTGCCCAGTGGTGGTCCTTAGCATCTGGAAGGTGCCTTTGGTCTCTAACTCACTGCCCTCTTATCTGCTAGGGGTTTCAGTTGCATTTTTATCTCTGCTGGTGGTAGAAAAAATTCTTTGGTGTAACCTCTGGCAAAATTAGTACCTTAGACCAGTCATTTGCCAGGTTCTGCCTTTTACTTCCAAGGTATATAGATCATTTTTCAGAGGGGTCTGAAACACATTTCATGTAGGACTTTCTGTGAATCCATCTACATTACTATTCTCAGGTAATTTAATCAGTATAAAGTGACAGAATACAATATCCTAGCATGTTTATATCCCCCCTCCCCTTTTTTTTAAAAGCATAGCTTTCTGGGGCACCTGGGTAGCTCAGTTGGTTAGGTGTCTGCCTTTGGCTCTGGTCATCATCCCAGAGTCCTGGGATCAAGCCCTGCATCTGTCTCCTTGCTCAGCAGGGAGCCTTCTTTTCCCTCTCCCTCTGCCTGCGGCTCCCCCTGCTTGTGTTCTCTCCCTCTTTCTCTGTCAAATAAATAAATAAATTAATTTTTTTTTAAAGATTTTATTTATTCATGGGAGGGTTGGGGAAGAGAGAAAGAGCAGGAGGAGGAGCAGAGGGAGAAGACAAGCAGACTCCAGACTGAGCGCCGAGCCCGATGTGGGGCTTGATCTCAGGACCCCGAGATCATGACCTGAGTGGAAAGCAAGAGTCAAACGCTTAATTGACTGAGCCACCCAGGGGCCCCAATTAATTAATTTTAAAAAACATACCTTTTTTCCTGGGGTGCCTGGGTGATGCAGTCAGTTAACTGTCCAACTCTTGTTTCTGGCTCAGGTCACGACATCAAGGTCATGAGATCGAGGCCCACATTGGGCTCCCTGCTCATCCCCACATACCCCAAAACCGTATCTTTCTGTTTCTGTGTTTCATGCTTAAAATACGAGGATACCCAGGGACATTTCAATGACAGTTGCTATAAATGGCTTTTCATATACCTCTAAGATAGCTGCATTATAATTGACTCTATTGAGCATCCAGAAAATTGTCTTTAATTTCTTTCTGAAGTCAGATTTCTACTCTGCTTGCATAATTATTTGACCTCCAGTAGGCTGATGATTCCTAAATTGGATTACCTTGGTCTGTTTCCTAGTTTTATTGGTTTTTCTTTCCTTCTCATCAGCAATGCTATTTAGCTATGATTTGGCTGGCTCCATGAGCCCGTCATTACTAATCACAGGTTTATCTGCCAGCTTATGTCACTCTGCCTCATTGATGCGCCACCTCTTTTATTGGGTTTATAAATTCCCAACAACTTTTATAGCATCTTTGCTTCTGTCTTGCAAGTATTTAAAGTTGATGTAATAACTTCCTCTATTATCAGGTAAGAATTTTCAAACTAGCTCTCTCTTTAATAACTGCTATAGTTATTACTGTATTGCAATAGTTATTATAGTTGTTAATATAAAATATTGCTATAGTTAGTACAGTTATTAATATGTAGTTTAAAAAAATCCTGGGGTGCCTGGGTGGTTCAGTGGGTTAAAGCCTCTGCCTTTGGCTCAGGTCATGGTCCCAGGGTCCTGGGATCGAGCCCCGCATTGGGCTCTCTGCTCAGCAGGGAGCCTGCTTCCCCCTCTCTGCCTGCCTCTCTGCCTGCTTGTGATCTCTGTCTGTCAAATAAATAAATAAAATCTTTAAAAAATAAAAAATAAAAATTAAAAAAATCCTAACAGTTTTAAGAGTTACTTGGGCATGTTTTCCTTTGTTTCATTCAGGGGATTTCTTGGGGCTTTAGTTCTGAGATTCCTTCACTTTTAGATTGTTTCCATGTGGTTAGCTAGGAAGAAACACCCTGTCATTTTCTATTTACCAACACTGGGCTGCAAAATCATTGTGGTTTGCTCATGAGAATCCTTTGCTAAGAAAAATTATCAAAGACATGGGAATAAGACAACAAATGACTGTGTGACATTTACTCTAATGTAACAAACCTAGAAGAATACAACTTTGACATATTTGATTCTATACTATTATATTTCACAACTCTGTCACCTTAGAACTTAACATATAGAACAGGATAGGTGTGATTATTTCTTATTCTCTATAGTAGGAAATAAGACTTCAAATGTTACAGTTTTATTGCCTTGTAGGCAATAAATTGAACAAATTTGTGTCTAATTTACCAGTCTCATTCCTTTTTATTTTTTCATGAACTATGTAACCCCAGTTTTTCAAATTTAATTTGAGTATATTGACATATGTATACATTTATATATATATTTATTCTACTTATATATATCTATATAATAGTTTTTATAGACATGTAATTTTCCTATTGTACAATTTACCTGCTTAAAAGTATACAATCCAGTGGTTTTCTCTATACTTACAGAATTGTGCAACCATCATCACAATCAATTTTAGAACATTTTTATCTCCCCAAAAAGAAATCTTATATCTGTTAGCAGTTACTCCCCATTTTACCTCAGTCCCCCACTCCTAGATAACCATTGATCTACTTTTTGTCCCTGTTGAGTTACTGATTCTGGACATGTCAGATCAGTGGACTCAAATAATGTATGGTCTTTTATGACGGGCTTCTTTCACTCAGCATAATGTGCTCAGGATTCATCCAGGTTGCAGCCTGTATTCATACTCCATTCTTTTCTCATTCCCCAGTAATATGTCAAAAGTGGCTGTACCACTTTCTACTTTTCCTTTCCTCTGTTGATGTCCGCTCCAATAATGCCGCTATGAACATTCATAGTTTTTGTGTGAGTGTAGGTTTTCATTTCTTTCGCTCATGTACCTAGGGGTGGGATGGCCAGTCTCAGATGTTGACTGTGTTTCACTTTGTGAGGAACTGCCTGACTACTTCCCAGGGCAACCGCGCCATTTCACATGGCCAGCAGCAGTATTTGAGGGCCCAGTTTCTCCACATCCTCACCAACACTTGTCTTTTTGGACAATCTTTCTGGTATTTGAATTACAGCCATACGAGTGGCTATGAAATGGTATTTCACTGGTTTTGATTTGCATTTCTCTAAATGCTAATGATGTTGAACATCTTTTCATCTGCATATTGGCCACTTCTTTACCTTCTTCAGAAAAATGTCTATTCAGATTCCTTGACCAGTTTTTAATTATTTTTATTATTGAGGGGTTTTATTGTTTTATAATTGAGTCTTTTTATTATTGAGTTGTAATAGTTCTCTATATAGTCTAGATACAAGTTGTTTATCAGAGAACATGATTTAGGGGCACCTCAGTGGCTTAGTCATTAAATGTCTGCCTTTGGCTCAGGTCATGATCCCAGGGATAAGGACTAAGGAATTTCACCATGGTGGTTCTCTTCAGGCTCATCTCTTGATACCCCTCTGCCCTTCCTCCCTAAGCTTAGACATTAACTGTCCTAACCTGCTTTAGTTCCTTAAATGCACCACTGCCTTTTACCTCCGAGTTTTTCTTACATGTTGCTTTCCAGTCCTGTAATGCCCTTCCTTTCATTCTTTATCCATTGTTGGTTCTGGAAGATGTTGTCAGAACCTTCTCAAGCATGTTTCCTGAACCACCACCACATACCACCTCAGAATCCTGGGACCCTCACAGGCTCCCATGCATTCTACTTACCTATGCTGTCTCTTTCTCAGTGTCAGCACAGCCCATTCACGAAGACTCAGTTAAGTGCTAGCTCTTGCAGAAAGGTTTCCCTGGTATACAACTCGTAGTAACTGCTCCCCACTCACAAGCTGTATACTTAGTTATTTCCACCATGAACTGTTACAATAAGATTGCTCTTTTCTTGACATGCAGGGTCTGGTGTTTTGACCTGGGAGGGAGAGGGAGCCTGCAGCCTGGTGGCTTTGCAGTGAGTGTTCATCAGAGGAGCAGGTAGGGGGTTGGGGTGACATCAGGGCAAAAGAGGGGACTACTTCACAGAAGTAGGTCTCAGAGAGTTGGCCAGAAGTGTGTTCTAAAAGCAGACTTAAGCTACTGCATAGTTTCGCTCATAGCTCTGTGAGCGGCAGCTGCCCTGGTGACTCCTGACATTATTTCATTCTCTTACTAGGCTTTGGCTCAGAGCCTGGTGCAAAATAGATCTCGAGAAAATTGTTGAATGAGTGAATGGTGGTCCTGGTTATTTCCCCCACCCCTGGAGGAAAGGAGTGAGCCTTATTGAGGTGCCCTTCTGAGGGGGTTGTCCACATCTGATATCCCCTTCTAGGAACACCAGAAATGTGATGGTCATTGTCACTTGCAGCTTCCTCCCAATCCCGTGCCTTGTTTACTTTTGTCTTCAAAATATCTGTAAGGCTTTGCTTACTTGTAACTTCCTAAAGGCAACAAAATGTTTCCTTGAGAATGATGGGATTTATGTTGTGGGGTATCTGGTTAACTTGCATGCTTAAATATACAGAAAACACAAATAGAGCACTGTGGTTCTGGCTGGCATTGATTTTCAGGTCCCTCTCTAGTGAGGTGGTAAAGCGCTTAGCCAGGAGCATCAAAGGGAACTCTGTCTGTGGGGCTGTCTGTCTGCCTCCTCTGTTTTTTTGTCAGCTTGGCTCTTCTGCTTCCCTCTTGGGTCTTTCACAATTCTTGCAATTTTGAATGCCCACACAGCTGTGGCCATAGTGTTGTTTATATAACTCACAAGAGGGTCTCTATTTTCTTCTTTCTAATTGTTCTAAATTTAGATTTTATTAAATTACTTTTTAAAAAAGATTTTACAGTTTAAGAAAATTTTGTTCTCTTTATGTCCAGATCCTCCAATCCCTCTCATCCCATGTGGAATTTCTGTAGGAACAAAGGCCAGGACAGAAGTTTTTGCCAGAGGTGAAAGAGAGACATGTACTGAAACAGGGGCAAAAAATAAAAGTAAATGTAAAAAGATACCAGGGAAGTGATTTCAGCAACTTGGGGATTGAAAATTTTGCATGTGGGAAATTTGGGGATTGGATTTGAGAGTGGAAAGTGGAAAGCTAGAGCCTAGGATTGAGGCATGATTTTGTAGCAGGAATCCTGAAAATCAAGGACAAGTTGAGTATAGGAGAGGCGGAAGATGGGGCTGAGGCCCAGCGTGATTGTCTAGATCTGTGATGCCCACTACGGAAGCCACGAGTCACGAGACTACTACTGAGCACTTCAGATGTGGCTAGTCTGAATTGAGGTGTGCTGTGATGATAAATAAAGTCTGCCTGGGATGTTGGAGATGAAATCCTGTAAGAAAAGAAGAAATTCACAATATACCACTGATAAATTTTATACTGATTATATGTTGAGATGATATTTTGAGTACATTCATTGAAACAAAATATATTACTAAAATTAATTTATCGTGTTTCATTCTTTTTTAATGTAGCTCATAGAAAATTTGAAATGATGCATGTTTTTATTGTATTTCCATTGGACAGCACTGGCCTAGACCAAGCACTGGGCTCTTGGCCCGAGGAGGGCCAAGGATGGATGGGCTGGCGAGGAGTAAATGGTGTGTGGAGCCCACCCCACTGCCCTCCACTGCCTTCCTCTGCCTCTGGTTTGGGTAGTTTCTTCTAAGGCGCCAACTCATGTTTCATTCAGCTGATTCTGAGCAGTGGGAGGACTTGTACTGCACTCCACCTTTGGGTATGAAGACTAACTTCGAATTTGGGTCCCATCTAAACAAACATCCTTTAGAGCCCAAGACCATGGATGCTAACAACACCTCAAGTTGTGCCTTGACTACAGCCCTCCGGGCCTTGATGATTTTACTCCAGCTGGTTTGCCAGACCTGCATGTGTCTCTAAAGCACTTGGGAATCACCCTGAGTATCAGTTCTGGGGTCCAGTGCACAGAGATTCTGCTCCCCCAGTTTTGGTGCACTGCCCTTGAGAAGTGATGAGAGAGGTTTCTGTGTGCCTTGTTCTGTCTTCTGTTCTCGTTCTGTCCTTTAGCCCAGGAGTTACTCACCTGTTTATCTAAGTCTCTTTATTTATTTATTTTTTAAAAAAAGATTTTATTTATTTGACGGAGAGAGAAAGAGATCACAAGTAGGCAGAGAGGCGGGGGGGGGCGGGGGGAGCAGGCTCCCCGCTGAGCAGAGAGCCCAATGTGGGGTTCAATCCCAGGACCCTGAGATCATGACCTGAGCGGAAGGCAGAGGCTTAACCCACTGAGCCACCCAGGCGCCCCTATCTAAGTCTCTTTAGAAATGTGATCCTTCGACATTCAGTCTGGTAAATCTTGGATTCAACATAAGAACAAAAGCCCAAGTTAACTATGGCTTCTGCATAAGGCAGGAGTCTGCAGAAGAGAAAACACAATGATCCACTATTAAGGCCCCTCTCTGTGGCTGCTCCCAAGTAATTGGGTTTCCATCTGACAGATTGGAAGGGAACAGGATGTAAAGCTGTATATACTTGATGGAAGAAGTATTGCCTTTATAATATTGTAAATGGTTGTCTTTCGAGTCCAGGAAATAAATAGAATGGGATTTTCAGTGAACAAATAAAAAGGCCCCTTACCAGCATCATGTATTTTCATGAGATGTGGTCCTGGATAAGCAAGTGGAATATATCTGCTTAAGTGGGTAGATCTGTTTCTGCTGTTTGGAAATCTAGGCTAAGGCTTGTATTATTTTGTAGGAGAATATCAAGATAAGAAATACTAAGGTGAATGTAGAACTCAGCATCTTCCTTCTAAGGAAGCTTTTGTTCTCTTTCTATTTCCAGTTGGTAGTTTCAGACAGGCACAAACAGAACCTTAGATTTTGATTGTGACAGCCTCAGGGCAGTATGTCTTCCTAATATTTATAGCTCTTGGAGCCCTGAGCATAAGAACTATTTCATAATAAACTGTGAACAAATTGAATTCAAATTTAAATTATTATTTTTAAATGCATCATGTGTTTCAAATGAGCTATGCAAAATGAGCTGTTCCTTTCATGCTTTAGCAAACAACAGGGCCTTGTGTTAGGAGGTCCTAACACGAAGGAGGTCCTTAGCGAGGTGACACTTGCTACCTCTGGCTCTGGGCTCAGTTGTTGGAAATTGCCAGTCTGGGTCACTTACTGATACTTTACTTTTTGAAGAAAACTGTATAAGCCTTTAAGCCTACATTTGTTTTTCTGTTATAATCTTTAATCCCTGAGAACGTTGTAAAAAATTAAAGAAACGATTTTCTTCTTTTTGCCTAACACTGGAACATCAAGACAAAATTTGCTTTTCATAACAAATACAATGCCAAGCCCAAGGTTTTTATTTAAGGGTTCTATTTCTTGCTGTGCAGTGCTCTAACAAGCATGTGTATCAGTGTAAGTCATCTGTTGAGTATTCTGTAGAAGGCATCACACACTGGCTTTAAGTTTTTGTCAGCCCTGCTTTAACTGAAAGCTAGAGTTTTGTTTGTTTGTTTGTTTGTTTCGGTTTAATAGAAAAGCTGAAATTCATCTGGGCTTTCCTGTTCAAGAAATAAGTCAGGGTCTCAGACAGGGGCTTTTCCACAAAGAACCAATATTCAATACGTTGTCTTTCCTCTCTACATCAATAAAGATGTGATAATGGGAGACTGCGTGATTGGGTGGCAAATTCCACGTGGAGCCTGCAAACGGTATCTTTTTTGCTATGGGACACTGAGCGAGTCACAGCCTCTGTAAGGCTGTTCCCCAACTGCAACAATGAAGCTGATACCCACTTCGTAGAGATTGTGTGAGGATCAGCTAATCCTTCTGTACTGATACTTGGTGTACTAGAAAATACTGTACGTGTTTAAGGGATTTTTAATGTTATTGGATGTGGTTCATTAGTATACCAATAGGATTCTTCTGTGGAAATCTGGAAATCTTTGATGATGCATAGTAAGGAGTTAGTACTTGTTTGCTCAGTGGAAGTCAAACGTGTGCTCCATGAGAGAAATAAAGACGTTGTTAAATGCTTTACGGAAAGAAACAGACCTTAGGTAAGAAATGAACCAAGCATTTCTTTGCAGAACGTGTTATTTACTTTTTTTTTTTTAAGAGATTATATGGGTGAGAAGCTGTTGCTGACAGTCTTGCATGTTGAAATTCTTTTTTTCTACTCTAGTGAGGCTGTCTCTGCTAATAGAATAACTGTATTAATGGCACATTAAAAAGGTCAGATAGACCTAATGATGTTTCAGATTCACTTTTTTATTTATCCATGCTAACAAGAGTTCTCATTTACACTGTATTCATTGTAGTTTAATATAAAATAAGAAAATGTAAGGCTGGCATAGTTTTTTAATGATGCTTCTGTGACATTGAGGGGAGGTGTCTTTCCTCAGACACTCCTCACTCTTTGATGGTGTGCATGAGCTAGCCCATGCTAGGTGCTGAATGGGCCACCCAAAAGCAGAATCTTCAGTCTGCACCCTTCAGCTACCTGGCTGGACGGCTGGAAAGCCAGCAGGTATCTCTTGTAGGCCCATATAAAGCTATGTGTTTGCCTCAGGCCAAAAATGAAAGTATAAAATGGAAATATTTTCAGATTTTTAGGTATTATTTTAATACCAGGTTACTTTCTTTTTTTTTTCTTTTAAAGATTTTATTTACTTATTTGACAGAGAGAGAGATCACAAGCAGGCAGATAGGCAGGCAGAGAGAGAGAGGGAAGCAGGCTCCCCGCTGAACAGAGAGCCCAATGCAGGGCTTGATCCCAGGACCCTGAAGATCATGATCTGAGCCGAAGGCAGAGGCTTAACCCACTGAGCCACCCAGGCGCCCTGATACCAGGTTAATTTCTGAAAACCCACCAAATCCATCCATTTAAAGAATGAAGTGCTGGGGAAATAACTATCCCTAAGACACAGCCCTGCCCCTAGGAGCTTCCACTTTCAGGGTGCAGCAGACACATGAACACACAGGGACAGGGCAGTGTGTGTGCCTGGGTGAGCCTGTGGGAGCACAGAGAGGGACCCAGCCTGGCCTAGCAGTAGGCTGTGACAGGCAGGGTTTGTCAGAGGATGGGACTGGAAGTGTTGGCCAGGGCTGGAGTTCAGCAGCCTGTGAGAGTTGGTTCCAGAAGGTGAGGCGAGCTGACAGGTGCTGCTCTCAGGGACTGGATACCTGAGAGAGAGCCAGGAAGACTGTAGTGACAAGTGTGTACGGACAAGAGAAACGGAGAGGTGGGGGCCATGCTCCAGTCTCAGTCTCAAACAGATGCCCAAGAAACCCATGAAATGGAGGGAATACAGAAAGGAACAGGGCAGCTGTGATGAAGGCCTGTGGCCTAAAGGGAGGGTGCTACCTTGTGTAATGGTAGCCACTTGTTTTGGGTTCATGAGAAGCCTGGTTTTACTCTTGTTTTCTATCTTAATGGAAAGAATTAATAAGAATATAAGAATTCTTTTTTACATATATATATATCTATTTTAAAGACTTTATTTACTTATTGGACAGACAGAGATCACAAGTAGACAGAGAGGCAGGCAGAGAGAGAGGAGGAAACAGGCTTCCTGCTGAGCAGAGAGCCCGATGTGGGGCTTGATCCCAGTACCCTGGGATCATGACCTGAGCCGAAGGCAGAGGCTTTAACCCACTGAGCCACCCAGGCGCCCCAAGAATATAAGAATTCTTAATAAGAATTTAGATTCTTATGGGAATTTTTAACATAGCCCTACCTTTATTTTTTTCTTGTATGTATGTATGTATGTATGTATTTATTTATTTATTTATTTATTTGACAGAGAAAGTGAGCATGCATGTGCAGTGCAGGAGGGGCGGAGGCAGAGGGAGAGAGAATTCTCAGGCAGGCTCCAGGCTCAGTGTGAAGCCCAACAGGGTGCTCAGTTTCACCACCCTGAGATAGTGACCTGAGCTGAAATCAAGACCCAGATGCTTAACTGACTGAGGCCCCCAGTCACCCCAAAATAGCCTGACCTTTAATTGATCTGGTTTGGTTAGACCATTGGTTCTTATAATCCACCAGAACTTTAAAATAAATGCAGTGAGAAGCTGGCAAGAGTCATTTAGATGTCTTTTCCAGTTTCACTAAGTGTTCAGAAATGGTCTTGCCATCTCTGTTCCAAGGTGCTGAAGCAGCAGGTGTTCGGTGGTACTTCTGGACCTCGGTCCTGGAAAGCCTGGAAGGTCCTGGTGCTTTCTACTCTGTTATGGAGGAGCAAGGGGATGAAGGTGACAGACTGCCATCTATACAGTCCATTTAGCTGGGGTTGCCTTTTGGCTTTCTGCCCCAGTGCTGTGTCCTGGGGGTCAGGTCCTGCCTGCTTCCAATCACCCTATCCTTGTCTATAGATGGTTTTCCATGATTTCCTTTTCTTGTGTATCTTCTGTTTCTGTTCTCTAATACTGTGATGATGTTCACCCATGTTGTTGCATTCATTTTTTTTTTTAAGATTTTATTTTTATTTATTTATTTGACAGAGAGAGACGCAGAGAGGGAACACAAGCAGGGGGAGTGGGAGAGGGAGAAGCAGGCTTCCCACTAAGCGGCAAGCCCAATGTGGTCTCGATCCCAGAACCCTGGGATCATGGCCTGAGCCGAAGGCAGACACTTAACAGACTGAGTCACCCAGGTGCCCCAGTTGCATTCATTCTTATTGCCAAATAGATTTCCTTTGAATGGGTGTATTACAATGTATGTGTCCATTTTATTGTAGATGGACATCTGGTTGTCTCCAGTTTCGGACCTTTAAGAGTTGTGAACAATGTTGTGAATGTCTTTTGGGAAATATCTCTGTGCGGTGCTGTTGGGTATAAACTCTGGAGTAGACTTGCTAGATCATGCGTGCATTTAATGTGCTGTCATGAAGCTGCCCACCATTCTCCAAAGGGGCTTTATCAGTTTACGTAGTGTTTCATAGTTCCCGTTTCTCCATATCCTTGCCCAACACTGTCATGATATTTTTCCTTTTGGACATTTTAGCAGGAGTCATTTTGAAATTTTTATATTACACATTTTTAATTCTGTACTCTAATATGACCCGTATTGTTAACTGTCCTCAAAAAGTGTCCTGGGGTGCCTGGGTGGTGCTCAGTGTGTTGGGCCTCTGCCTTCAGCTTGGGTCGTGATCTCAGGGTCCTGGGATCGAGGGCCGCATCGGGTTCTCTGCTCAGCGGGGGGAGCCTGCTTACCCTCTCTCTCTCTGCCTGCCTCTCTGCCTACTTATGACCTCTCTCTCTGTCAAATAAATAAATAAAATCTTAAAAAAAAAAAGTGTCCTGTTCGTGTACAGTTTGAAGCCATTTGGGGGCTCTGCCTGGACTGTCCATCTCCCATCTCCATCATTTAAATTCTGCAGATTCTAGGACGTCATCCCCGAATCCTCCATTTTTCACTAATCTCTCATTTCTTAGAATTCCATTGAAATTTGATCTTTATATTTCACAGTTACTCAACCATGTCATGTGTGTATGCGTTCTTACCATCAGAGCTGTGAAAATGCCCTTCTGAAGAACAGGGGTTCAGCTACTACCCTGTGCACCTAGAAAAGTACGTAGAGTAATCACTCAACATCTGTTGAATTCCAGGGAGGATGTTCTGTCTATGGAGAAGGGTAGTGCAAGAGGCCGCTTTCTGTGCCTAGTTCTGGAGAAGATGATAGGAGGTAGGAGAAGATGCTAACAATGGTAATAAGCAGGTTATGCCTGAAAAAGTCCTGTCATTATTGCTGGGGCACAGTGAGACTGTGGAGACCTTTTTGAAGCATCAGTGGTATTTCAAGAGCAGAAAATAGTGGACAGTGTAGGGATGGGTAGGACAGATCATCAAAACCCAGAAGCTAGAGGCAGAGTCAGGGCAGTGGGGGTGCTCCACAGTGGTGGTAAAGGTAGTTTGTACCGTGGCCAGTCTATGGACGGTGTTAGCCAATGCTGCTCCCAAGAGGACTGTGCGTGTATATTAGGTGTCCTGTATTTACGAAACAATGAAGGACTTTTTGGGGAATGAGAAAGAAGGATCCTTTGAGCAGTAACATTTTTATATAAAACAAGGAAGAGCTGTATATTTCTGCTTGCAATGCATGATTTTTTCCTATGTACCTCTACTAGGCATCTTCCTAGGATAAGGAAATAGGTTAGGCTCATGTTATTTCTTAGCCGAAACCGTTTTTTTTTAAAGGCAAGGAACAGAATCTATGTATATGTTTGCCCTTACAACACTCTTTTTTCTCGATAAAAATGAAGATTTAGATTTTAAGAGGTACCCAGTTTGCGCAAGTGCCATGAGATGTCCGCCAGCCCCCTGAAAGCCGCCCCTTCCATCTCCCATAGTCACCGGCCTGTTAACGCAACTTCATGACTGAATTGTTCAAGCTGAATTCCTGTGTTTTCCCTTTTCATTTTGCGGGCAAGAGATCCTAGTGGCTTTCGTCCTGTTCGCAGAAATTCATGGTAGAAAATTGGTGAATAATTCATTTTGGTTTTCCTCCTGCTTTGAAAAAGAGAACTCAGCAGGGCAGAGATAGGCAACAGATTATTCCATTTTTGAAATTTTAGCAGAAATAAACAGGGTGATTAGTTTAAAATGTAATTCATAGTAAGTGAGTTAATATAAAGCCTGAGTTGCAGATTACAGCCAGCTCAACTAGTCCTCTAAAATGTAATTAGCTTTTGGCATGATTCCAAGTGGCTTCTTTATGCTTAAATTTTCAGAAATTTTCCAATGCTGTTTCAGTATTTCAAATAGTTTTTAAAGAGTTTAGTAGCAACATTGATCAGAATTCATATGCACTACAAGGTAGGTGATGTCTCTTGAGTTTCTGGAGACAATACATATGTCTTAAAAGGGGTAAGTTAGGGGCACCTGGGTGGTCAGTGGGTTAAGCCTCTGCCTTCAGCTCAGGTCATGATCCCAGGGTCCTGGGATCGAGCCCTGAATCGGGCTCTCTGCTCAGCAGAGAGCCTGCTTCCTCCTCTCTCTCTCTCTCTCTGCCTGCCTCACTGCCTACTTGTGATCTCTGTCTGTCAAATAAATAAATACGATCTTAAAAAAAAAAAAAAAGCAGGGGGGTAAGTTAATGTTGACTTTCCTAGTGTTATAGGAAGGTAAGTTGCTTTTAGCTCTGTGGTTTACTTTAGTGTTTTAATATATTTGGGTTATAGACTGTTTAAAAAGTCATAATGAACATTTTTTAAAAAAATCTAAATAACTACACTGAGATGTAACTGAAAAAATATTATCCTTTATTTTTTTCTTTTTGCAATGCAATATTACAAGTCTAGAATATATAAGAAACTATGGGGTGCCTGGGTGGCCCAGTTGGTTGGGTGGCTGCCTTCAGCTCAGGTCATGATCCCAGCGTCCTGGGATCGAGTCCCACATTGGGCTCCCTGCTTGGCGGGGGGCCTGCTTTTTCTTTTGCCTGTTGCTCCCCTTGCTTGTGTGCTGGCTCTCTCTCTCTGTCAAATAAATAAATAAAATCCTAAAAAAAAAAAAAAGAAAATATAAGAAACAAGGGTGCTGGCTGACTTGGTTGGAAGAGCAAGCAACTCTTGATCTCTGGGTCATGAGTTTGAGCCCCATGTTGGGTGTGAAAATCACTTACATAAATTAAAAAAAAAAAAAAAAAAAAAAAACAAGAAATGGAGGACAATTTGCAGGGCAAGGCCCAAATGTGAACTTAGCAATTAAAATAAAATTTCCACATTAGTGGGGTGCCTAGGTGGCCCAGTTGGTTAAGCGTCCTAATCTTGATCTCAGCTCAGACCTTCATCTCAGGGTCTTGAGTTTTAACCCTGCATTAAAAAAAAAAAAAAAGAATCCACATTAGCACTTAACAGCTGTTCCATGTTCAAGCTGCCGTTAGACATAAGGAGGTATTCCTGTTGCATTTCTGTTGCCTAGTTAAGAAAAAATAGTTTTTATTATGGATAATAAATACATATAGAAGTAGAGCAGATGGCATAAAGAACCTCTACAGACCCATTACCCAGTTTCAACAATCGTAGCTCATGACCGATCTTGTTTCATTCATACCCCCACCCACTTGTGCACCCTTACTCCCAGTCCATCATTCTAAAACAAATCTCAGATTAGCATTTCATATGCATATATTTTAGTATGTTTCTGAAAGATAAGGTTCCTTAAAAAGTATAACCACAATACCATTATCACACTTAAAAAATTAGCAATGATTCTCCAGTATCCTGTATCCAATCAATGTTTCAATTTTTCCTGCTCATAAGCGGTGATTTTTCATAATGGATTGTTTGAATTAGCACCTAAACAATATCTGCATTTTGATACATCTCTTAGGTCTCATCGGACTTACAGGTGCCCTCTTTTTCTCTCCTGCCCCCCTGCCCCTGTCACCCTCTTACAGTGTATTTGTGGAAGAACCAGACATCATTTGTTCTGTGGAATGGCAACATTCTGTATTTGTCACATTGCATTCCTGTGGTGTCTTGGAGCATGTTCTGGGTTTTTCTATATTTGATGTAAACTGGTGATAAAGGGCTTGATCAGATTCAAGTTTGATTTTCTTTCTTTTCTTTTTTTTCGGGGAACAAGACTACTTCATAGGTGGTGACATCTCTCTCCATCAGGAGGACATCTGGCTATTAGTCTCCCTTTCTGTGATGTTAAAATTGGTCAGTCAGGTCTAGGCATCTGATTTAGCCTGATCCATCCATTGTGAAGTACCCTATTAGCTTTCACTTAATAATTTTAATAGCCATTTATAATCATTGCTGGTAACTAGTAGTATATCAAGAAGGAGAGATACCATTTTTAAAAGGTAATTTTTAAGACCTGGAGAGTAACTGAATGACATTGTGATTTTTCTGTTTGATGATTCCACCTTCCATAAAGTCAAGTCACAGAGAATCTTCCCTGAGCTAACAAGCAGATCACGTCAGCTGAGAAGCTCTGTGAAACAACAAAACCTACAGTGTCCCAGTTGTCTTCCCATGGTGTTGGCATTCTCTCATGAGACAATTTCTCAGCCCCAAGGCTAAAAGGAATGAGGCAGTGTTTTGGTTTTGATTTTTGTTAAATAATAAATCTTGGACTTCATTAAGCTTTCAGTGTGTACCCCACGATTTGTACATTAATACTGTATTAAATGTACCAACAGAGAGGAAAAGAGTTGGGAAACACCACTGAAGTATTCCCGCTCCTGGGGTGCCTTGGTGGCTCAGTCAGTTAAGTGTCCAACTCTTGGTTTTGGCTCAGGTCATAATCTCAGGGTCATGACATCAAGCCCCACATCAGGCTCCATGCTCAGCTCGGAGTCTGCTTGAGATTCTCTCTTCCTCTCACTCTGCCCCTCTCACTTGTTTCTCTTTCTCTATTAAATAAATAATAAATAAATCTTTTGAAAAAAGAAGAAGAAGAAGAAATATCCCTAGTCCTTCAACCCATTTTTCTGTTGGGGTTTAAGAGTCAGGATACTAAGTAATCCCCATCCCTAAGTCTCACCTGGCTATCACTGATGATTTGTGACTGCCAACCTTGGAGAGAAAGGAGAAAAGGAAAGATCAGTTGGGAAGGCCTAGGAAGGGTGTCCCCAACCAATAGCTACTTGTTGAGAGGAATTCAAGGTAAAATATTAGAAGCTAACTTAGAAATGATTTGATCTAATCCCTTTGCCAGTCTAAGAATCCCTCCCTAAGAATCTGCCAACTGCTAAACTTTCCTTCCTACTCAGTTCTATTACGGCGCTCATCTCATTCTGCTTCTTTAATTTTGTATATCTTGTTTTCAATATTGGGTTATGCATTTTTTTGAGGACAAGGAATTTATCTAATTATTCTATTTAATCCCATATAAGGTGTCAAACAGAAACACAGCAGACATCTGTTGAAACAGTGAAAATAGATTTCATTCGGTAACTGCTGGCAGCAGGGGAGAGAGCTGAGCGCCATTCTGATTTGCGCAGAAATGATTGGGCATTTTAAAGGGAGAGTGGGGGTAGCACTGGGAGAGAGGCCCTTTCCTTCCTGATGAGTGCATTTTAAAGAAATGGCTCTCAGGTCCTTGAGAAAGATTTGTGAGTCATGGGAGATACCTGTTCACAGTTGTCTGCCCTTTATTAAAAATGCTGTAGGATAGGGAAGTCAGAGGCCCTTTGTCGGGCACTGGCTAGAACCGACAGTCAGTTCTCCTGGCAGCATTGCACTTTCCCAGGCAAGGATTCTTTTTTTTTTTTTTTTTAAGGTTTTATTTATTTATTTGACAGACAGAGATCACAAGTAGGCAGAGAGATCGGGAAGCAGGCTCCCTACTAAGCAGAGAGCCCAATGCGGGACTCCATCCCAGGACCCTGCGATCATGACCTGAGCTGAAGGCAGAGGCTTTAACCCACTGAGCCGCCCAGGCGCCCTCCAGGCAAGGATTCTACTAGGGACTGGGGTCATCCTAGGGTTGCGCCTCACCCTGCTAGAAGCCATGCTAGAGCTTGGTGTTTCCTAGTGCACAGGTTTGGGTGAAGTTTTTTATGTGCTGAGAGTTCTGCAATACTCAAGGGTCTAGACCACTACTTAATGATTTTGTCTGAACTGAATGCATTTAGATAAATTCAGTTTCCTCTGCCCTGAAGGAAACAAGGTCCGTTGGAATGCCTTTCACCTTCCCTTGGTGGCTAAACACAGCCAGGAAACAGGAGCATCACCTGCGTTCATTATCTCCCTTCCCTAGGTCTCTGCTCTCCTTATAGGATGATAGCTGTCCTCCTTCTCTTGAAGGATAGCCCATTTACTTGTGACTAAGAGACTTCATTTCCCTACCACAGATGCTCTGACTTTTTTTGAAATAATTCAGTATGATCAATCTGCTATAAACACGTTGAAATATTTTACCGTCTATGGCAGTTTTCTGGGCACTATGAATAAAGCACAGTTTAAAAGTCTGTCTCTTACCCGGGGAATCGTACCTAGCAAAACAGCATTTCTGTCTATTTTCATCAAGCTTTTCCTTCTTGGCATTTATCTCAGGATGTAATGTATTTATCTATATGATAATTTTTGAATATATGTCATGGAAACTCTGTCTTTCCTTGTTCACCATTGAAAGGCAAGCACCTGCCACAGTGCCTATAACTGTTAAATATATTCCAGAATGATCTATTTAACAACAAAATAAATGGTTGGCTTTCCATCTTACCTTGTCTTTTCCGATAACACTGACAGTGTACAATGCTATTTAATTAAACCATGGTAATAAACAAATGTTTGCAAGGTATCCTGGACCTTGAGTTGTGTTTCAGTGATTCTTCTTCTCTTCATAGGTTCCTTACCTATTCCTACCTCTTGGCCTTCAACGTGTGGCTTCTGCTTGCACCCGTTACCCTGTGCTATGACTGGCAGGTCGGCAGTATTCCTCTGGTAGAGACCATATGGGACGTGCGGAACTTAGCCACCATCCTTCTGGCAGTTGTCATGACCTTACTGAGCCTTCATTGTTTAGCAGCCTTCAAGGTAATTTTCTTAAAATCCAACTGAACTCTTTGCATTTGAAGACAGATGCTCTGTACTTAGTGATGCCTTCTCCACCCATCACCCCTGGTGGTCTGAGTCTAAATTGAATCTACTCTTTTGTCTGAAAAACAAAAAAATTAAATTTTTCCAGGTAAGTAATACATATTTTAAAGACCTTAGTGGAGTTAGCAGATCACGGCCACCTTAATTATCTTTTACTGTTCTACCAACCCTGTAGAAATTGGATCTGAAATTGAATGTTTGCAAACAAGAATTTTTTTCCTGCTCTAGTTGACTAATTTTTGCAGCAACTTGTTTGATTTCATGTAATGATAAATGAGATAATGATAATATATTCCTAAGTGCTTAAAATATGGTTACGATGCTACTTCCACTAATGACTACCTGCCTGACTGGGTTGGTTGGGTGAGTCTCACTTCAAAAAAAAGGGAATGGTATAAAACTGGAAAGAAATTATTAAATGCAGCGGTTTCAAGAATGACCAAAGACAGCAGAGAACTTGAAAACGTTTACTTAGAAAAACTGCTCCTGCATTGGACAAGATGCTCCTTGCTTGAGGGGATTCCCATCCCCCCACACACATACCCCTTCCCCCTCTCTGCCCAGCCCAACTGGTGTGAAAAAAACCCACAGGTTTACCATTTAGAAGCTGATTTGGTTTGGGAGCATAGCAGAGCAGCAAGAAACTTAAGGGTGAACTTTTGGAAATGAGAGAGCTATGGAAAGGCTGAGATAATATGCTCCACATGCATTCATGACTGGCTGCTGAACAACATGGCGCTCCCCAGGGAGCACAAGCAAAATTGAAAGCCTGGGGAGATTTACCGATTTCCTGCAAATTTGAAATAATTTTTTAACCCATACACAGGTTGGGCAATAGAGAGGGGAAGCTTCATTGTCTTGAGTTGTCAGTGTATAACCGCTGTTGAAATCATTGGCTGATCAGAAAGCTGTGCAGACACAAGGGAGATTCCCCCAGAGATTAAGGCAAAGGGGGTGAAAAAAACCTGAGCAAAATCTCAGCTCTCTACAGAGAAACAGATTTTTCATTTTGAGTCTAGGCAAGTTCATTATATATTAAAACAGTAAAAACAGAAAGTTTCAGAAGGACAGAATGAAATACAAGGTCACTATAATGTATGATACACAATGCTTAGTTTTTAATCAGATTACTGGACATGTAAAGGAACAGGAGAGTGTGACTGAAACTTGTGAGGGGATAGTAAGTAGAAAACAGAACAGAATTAAGAATCCAAAGGCAAGCTCTATTACATGCTCTATTGATTTTTGACAGAGTTACCAAGATAATTCAATGGGGAAGGGATAGTCTTTTAAATAAAAGGTACTGAAATAATGGAATAGATATAAAGAAAAAAATGTGACATTTTACCCTTATGTCATACTGTACACTCAGAAATTAATTCTAAGTGGATCATAATCTTAAATAAAAGAATTAAATAATATCAAAAATTCTAAAACAAAACAGGAGAAAAATCTTTGTGGACTTGGGTTAACCAAAGATTTCTTAGAACACATAAAGTTCAGTCTATAAAAGAAAAAGATGACAGATTGGACATCATTAGAATTAAAAATTTTGCTCACCAGGGGCACCTGGGTGGCTCAGTTGGTTAAACATCGGACTATTGATCTCAGCTCAGGTCTTGATCTCAGGGTTATGAATTCAAGCCACCTATAGGCTCCATTTAAAAAAAGGTGTTTTGGCTCAGTTGGTTAAGTGTCTGCCTTCGGCTCAGGTCACGCTCTCAGGGTCCTAGGATCAAGCCCTGCATCTGGCTTCCTACTCAGTGGGGAGCCTGCTTCTCCTTCTGCCTGCTGCTCCCCCTGCTTGTGCTCTCTCTCTCTGTCAAATAAATAAATAAGATCTTTTAAAAATACATAATGTTAAATCATTCAAAAGGCAAATAACAGATTGGGAGAAAGTATTTGCGAAACGTATCTACAAAGGACTTGTATCTGGGACATTTAAAGAGCTCTTAAAACTCAGTAATGAAACAAATACCCATTAAAAATGGGCAAAAAGTTCGCAGACACTTCACAGAAGAAGATATGCAAAGGTGAATAAACATGTAAGAAGATGCTTAGCATCATTCGTTGTTCGGGGAATGCTAATTAAAGCCACAAAAAGTTATCACTGCATACCCACCAGAATGACTGTATTTAAAAAGATTCACAATACTAAGTGTTGGCCAGAATGTAGAGCAGCTGGGCCCCTCATATTGGTGAAGGTTGAAAAATAGCTCAGCCACTTTGGAAAAATTTGGCAGTTTCTTAAAAAGTTAAATATGAAAATAAGCAAATCTCAATACCTACCAAAGGGCGGTGGAAACGTACGTCCATACAGCATACAAGAGTCTTGTAAGTGTTCATAATAACTGGAAATGGAAACAGTCCAGTAACCTCAAAATGTAAATGGATACACTTAATATTCTAAATTATTCAGAAATGTAAAGGAACAAATAATTTACTTATATATAAAAAAGTATACATGAACCTCAGACACATCTTACAAAGTAAAAGAAGCCAGTTGGGGCGCCTGACTGGCTGAGTAGGTAGACCAGATGACTATTGGTCTTGAAGTTCTAAGTTTGAGCCCAAGTTGAGTACTTGAAAATAAAACCTTAAAAAAAAACACACAAAAAACTCAGACATATAAAACTATATAATATATGATTCCATTCATACAAAATGTCTGTTATTATAATTCTGCCTTTTCTAGAATTGCCCAGAAATGCCTAGAGAAGGCAGAATTATGACAGAAAATATGTGGGGATGGGGAGTGGGTATAAACAGACTTAAGGGAACTTTTTGGGATGTTGAATGCTTTTAAAATTTAATTATGGTGGTGGTTGCTAAATGACATCTGTTTACCAAAACTCACCAAAATATATACACAAAATGTGTGAATTCTATTACATGTGGGCTATATCTCAATAAAGCTATATATTTTTAAAAAGATTAAAATGTTACAAAGAGATTAAAGGCTGGAATGAATACAGAACTGGCATTTGAATATAAAATACTAGAATGTGATCCTGAAAATTTGATGAAAAAAATTTTTGAATTACTAAAACCTTTTTTGTTAAGGAAAAATTCATATAACATGCAATTAACCATTTTAAAGTATACAGTTTAGTGATACTTAATGTATTCATAATGTTGTGTAACTACCAGCTCTCTGTAATTTTAAAACCTTTTCCTCACCTCATTAAAAATACCCCATACCAGTCACTCCCAGTTCTCCCCTCCACATCACCTGGTGACTTCTAATCTGCTTTCTGTCTCAATGGATTGGCCTATTGTGGATATATCATATAAAAAGAACTATACAGTATGTGACCTTTTGTGTTTGACTTCTTTCACTTTGCATAGTATCTTTGAAATTCATCCAAGCTATAGCATGCATCAATACTTAGTTTTTTTTAATGGCTCAATAATAATCCATTGGATGTATACACCGTAATTTGTTTTTCCATTCTTCTGTTTGTAGACATTCATGTTGCTTCCACCTTTTGGCTATTATAAGCATTGCTGTATTACCACATTTATGGACATATGTTTTCATTTCTCTTGGATATAACCTAAGACTGAAATTGCTAGGTCTTATGGTAATTATGTACTTAACTTTTCAAGGAACTCCTTTTCATATTGGCTGCACCATTTAACATTCTCAGAGTATACAGTTGTTCCTATATATCCAGTCTTTGCTAGTACTTGTTATTTTCCATTATTTTGTTTAAAGCCATCCTAGTAGGTGTGAAGAGCTCTATCTTTGTAGTTTTGATTTGAATTTCTTTAATGAACAGTGATGAACAGCTTTTTATGTGCTTATTGGCCATCTGTGTATCTTTTTTGGAGAAATGTATATTCTAGTCCTTTGCTCATTTTTCAGTTGGGTTGTCTTTTTTTGTTGTTGTTGTTGGGTCGTAAGAGTTCATTGTATATTTAGGATTTTAAATTCCCAACAGATATTTTCTCCCATTCTTTAAATTGCCTTTTCACATTGTTGATGATGTCCTTTAATGCACACGAGTTTTTAATTCAATAAAGTGCAGTCTCTTTTCCTTTTTTTCTTTTTTGTTATTCTTCATTGCTCTTGTTGTCAAACCTAAGAATCCATTGCCAAAGCTGAGGTCATGAAGATTTATGACTCTGTTTTGTTCTAATAGTTTTATAGTTTAAGTGCTTATATTTGAGTCACTGATCCATTTTGAGTTATTTTTGTCTATGTAGTGGTATGAGAGTCCAGGTTCATTTTTTGGCTGGTGGATATCCACTTGTGTGTGTACCATATTTCGAAGAAACTATTTTTCCTCCAAATACCTTATTTAAAGTAATCCATTTCTTAGTCATTTTGTAAATCAAGTTGATAAGTCAAGTATGATAATGAATAACCATCCTCAAAAAACTCTAGCATGCCAATTAGTTACATAAACTTGAGCTCAAATTTCACCTTTGTAGTACTGTCTACCATATGTACCCTTTTGTTTATTTATTTATTTATTTGATAGGCGAAAGAGGGCGAAAAGGGGGAGAGGGTGAATGGAAGGGAGAGGGATAAGCAGACTCTGGGCTGAGCTCCAACTCAGGACCCCAAGATCACGACCTGAACCAAAACCAAGAGTTGGACACCAACCCACTCAGCCACCCAGGCACTCCCATATGTACCCTATTTAAAATGTAATCATTTGCCCTCCACTCTTTTCCCTTTTAACTTTTTAACTTTCCTTCACTCTACTTCCAATTTCGAAAATGCTGTGAACTTTGTTATTTTATGTAATATCTCTTCCCTCTAGCTAGAATGTATGCCCCATGAGGACAGAGATTTTTTTCTGTTTTGTTCACTGCCATATTTCTAGCATCAAGGAGTTGCTGCATACAGTATTTATCATCTAAATTTTATTGTTTGTTGCTGAGTGTATATCATCTAAATGAGTAAAGGCATAAAAAGTTAGCAACTCTGTTCAGCTAGTTACCGGTATGCAGAGCCTTTTTTCTTTATTTTTTTAAGGTTATAAAAGGACCGTACACAATACGAGTATGAAGTGTTTGGGGGTCGATTTGTTTTCTTAGAATCTGGCCTTAGCTCATAGTTTGGACTGCCTGCTCTATTGTTATTAATCTACAGGAGAAAATGTAGTAGAGTACTGGATTGGTATGTCAGTAAGAGTTTTCTTGGACTCCCTCCCAACTGACTAAAGGGAGTGTTGAATACCCATAGGCTGCCATCTTGGTGAGGTGTACTAAATATGGACCTTTGTGATGGCAGTGCATCCCCAACACAGGCAAGCCTTGGCGCTCTCCAGAGTATCTTTGATAACAAGATTAATGAATGGAAACTTCTTTTCTTTCTTTCATGGAATTTGTTCCAAAATCCCTTTAATGCATCAGGAAAAATACTAACAAAGCATTCCTGCTTTGGCAATAGTAAGATTTAGCTCTTTGGTGATAGCTTTCATCTTGAAAATTCTTTGCGAACATTGACTGATAAGGTGACGTTTGAGGAGAGACATGAAGGAATTGAAGGAGGGAACTGTATAGCTATTTAGAGAAGAGCATTTCAAGTAGAGGGAAAGCAAGTGCGAAGGCCCTGTGGCAGGAAAAGTACTGGGGTGTACACAAAACAGCAAGTAAGCTGATGTGGCTGGAATAAAGTGGGCCAGAGGTAGAGAGCCGAGTAAAATGAAGCCAAAGAGATGAT
Source organism: Martes martes (assembly GCF_963455335.1). Classification (NCBI taxonomy): domain Eukaryota; kingdom Metazoa; phylum Chordata; class Mammalia; order Carnivora; family Mustelidae; genus Martes; species Martes martes. The sequence goes on from NC_137895.1 coordinate 64,938,543, forward strand.
GGAGTGTGTGTGTCTGTGCACATACACAGGATTCAGCCTCCATCTTTTCTTAAGCCTCTGCCTATTTTCCCCTCTCCTGCTGTGCTTCTTCTGCATGGCCTCTGGCTGTGTTGACAGCCTGGGTTGAGTCTGGTTTTCTTTATCTGTCGTCCTATCTTGTTATTAACCAGGGCTCTGGAGGGGAGGAACGTCATCTACCCTGTTACAGTTGTATTGACACTTCTCTGTTACATTAATATATTTTTTTAAAGATTTTATTTATTTATTCAACACAGAGAGAGATCACAAGTAGGCAGAGAGGCAGGCAGAGAGAGAGGGTGAAACAGGCTCCCTGCTGAGCAGAGAGCCTGATGTGGGGCTGGATCCCAGGACCCTGAGATCATGACCTGAGCTGAAGGCAGAGGCTTAACCCACTGAGCCATCCAGGCGCCCCTCATTAATATTTAAATAATTGACTTTACAAAGCTAAAAATTAACACATGTAATGAATAAAACAGCAGGTATGTCATTTCCAATCCCCACCCTGCCCCTCAACCCCCACCCTCTGTAGGCCTCCTCTGAACATTTTGTTCTTGTACATTTTTACACTTAAAACAAAAACACATTCTTTCCTTATATAAGTAAGTTAAGTGAGATGCCATTACAGATTTCAGACTCCTCCAGGCTACTTCCATGTCAACTTGGGAGTATTCCTGCTGGGAAGCAGTTCCAAGAGTAGATGTTTGACTTTTTTTTTTTTTTTAATTTATTTGACACAGAGATCACAAGTAGATCACAAGTAGATCTCTGTGATCACAAGATCACAGAGAGGCAGGCAGAGAGAGGGAGAAGCAGGCTCTCTGCTAAGCAGAGAGCCCGATGTGGGACTCGATCCCAGGACCCTGAGATCATGACCTGAGCCGAAGACAGAGGCTTAACCCACTGAGCAACCCAGGCACCCAGATGTTTGACTTTTGACAAGTTCTTGTCTTGGATTGAGTAGGAGGGCTATGACGCAGAATTTAAGCTTTCTTTCTGTAGAAAAAAACAGCAGGGTGAATTTAGAGGTTGTTTCTGATCGGTCCCATTTTCATAGTATAAGAAATGTAAGACCTCAAGGAGTAGTTTATTATTTATCATAAAAGAATATGGTTGGGATCCTTGAGAATTTAAATGTAGAATATGTCTTATTCTGTGCTTCGCCTTCAGCTCCTCCTGTTCATACCCTTATTCACTAGGAATGCATTTGAGCTTATATTACATGATGTAGAGAACAATCTATAAATTCTTTGTGGTGTTGAATTCTTTTTAACAGTGAACTTTAAAGTGAACTAATTTGCTCTTACTCTTTGTGTTGAAGATAAAGTGAACTAATTTGCTCTTACTCTTTGTGTTGAAGATAATCACTCTGTTAGAATTTATGTATAGTGGAGAGGAAGAATATTTAAACCACAAAGGATTATTGTTCCATTCTTTTTATCAGTAGTGAGTGTTTATGCACCGGGAGAACCATACGCTGAGAATGCTCTTGGGGTTCTCATTATGACTCCTACGGACTATATGTCAAATTGTTGACTTGCAGAAGGGATATGGATCAGGAAAGCAGCCAGTGTAATTTGGATTGTGGAGAGGAATTAATGCCAAAGAGCTGGCCTTTTCCCACTGTCCTCTAATGTGGTTTCCCTGCATTACAGAGGAAATACCACTGAATCTTATTTAAGAGTAATTTATTTGTTATTGATTCTTTATTACATTCTCACAGGGTGTCTCAACATTCTAAGCAATTTTTTTTATATCTTTTATAATTTTGTGACATTCTTGTAAAAGTAAAACCTGACGGAAAAAGAGGGGGGTTAGTGACACCTGACTTTGCCACGCAGACCTCCACAATGATATATCTTTGAGAATAGACATTAGGCAGTAGAGGGTCCCCTCCTCCCAGTATGGGGCTTTCAGGGCTATTTTTTGTTTATTTGTTGGGCTTGTTTCCTTTTTTTAGTAGAGGTCACAGTTTTTTCCCAATCTATCTATTCATTCCCAGTCTTCCACATCATTCCCTTGAAGCCAGCACAAATCAGAGGCCATCTCTCTGAGCCATGGAGACCAAGTCAAATTCTCAAGTCTGCATGGGGACGAATCTGTAGCCTGGCTAATGGAGGTGACCTCCAGTAACAGCTTGGTGGAAATGGAGGGGTGGCATGGAGTGAAACTAATGCATCTCCTTACTTAGGGAGGGGCTTGTGTTTATCTCCGGGACCTCCCTTCATGCCTTTTCCCAGCCTTGCCCTTGCTTAGCCTCCATGCTAGTCTGGATCACAGCCCCCATCAACATTTTCTTTTTCTTTCTTTTTTTTTTTTTTTAAGAGTTTATTTATTTATTTATTTGACAGACAGAGAGAGATCACAAGTAGGCAGAGAGGCAGGCAGAGAGAGACGGGGAAGCAGGCTCCCTGCTGAGCAGAGAACCCAATGTGGGGCTCGATCCCAGGACCCTGGGACCATGCCCTGAGCCGAAGGCAGAAGCTTAACCCACTGAGCCACCCAGGCGCCCCTCCCCATCAACATTTTCTTTTTTTTTTTTTAAAGATTTTATTTATTTATTTGACAGACAGATCACAAGTAGGCAGAGAGGCAGGCAGAGAGAGAAGGGAGGAAGCAGGCTCCCTGCTGAGCAGAGAGCCCGATGCGGGGCTCGATCCCAGGACGCTGGGATCATGACCTGAGCCGAAGGCAGCGGCTTTAACCCACTGAGCCACCCAGGCGCCCCCCCATCAACATTTTCAATAAAAGAACAGACAGATACCTGATGGAGAAACGGAGATTGTGAGCCTTAGCGCTCTCATTTAAAAAACCTCACACAGCACAACAAGGAGGTAAGATTAGAATGGGAACCACTGTTGGAAAGTGATTATTTACTCATTGACATTCTTACCTTTTTTTTTTTTTTTTAGAAAGAACTGAAGCAACTTATGGGAATAAATACAGAATAGTGGAGTCGACCAGGAGATGGAAAAGTGTGTGTGTGTGTGTGTGTGTGTGTGTGAATTACCTGAATTATAAATACTTGGGGCTCTTCTGGATATACAGTCTGTCATAACTATTCACTTCTGCCACTGTGGCATACGTTAGAACATTGTACTACCACAGACCCATGCAGTTGAACTGAACAAGCTTTCACATTTCTGGAAATGATTTTGCATTTAGATTGGCCAGATAATAGGTTAGGGTATTATCACGGCACATGGGTCACTGTGGAACAACTCTTTTAAATTCCAGAATAGCCATTATGAAACCTAGTAAAATAAGCATCTTGTTTTAATATACCAAGTGGTAAAATAAAATTGAACTTGAGGAATGAAGATTGCATTTAATGGTGAATGGCTCTGTGCCAAAGTTGATTTTTTTTCCTTCTGGCCTACATTTCTCACTTCAGTTCCCGTTTTCTGCAGACTGTATGCTCTCCATCCTTTTCCTGTCCTCTGTTAGTGAAAATGCTCTCCATGCTATTATAGATCCAGTCTTTCTAGCCCATTTATAACCCATCCAGTCTGTCCCACTTTGGGACCATTGCAGTCACTGACAGGGGTCCTAATGATATGTTGACATGGTCCATCTGTCCCTGACCACCAGTACCATGGGAGTACCTTGTCTGGGGTGTCCGTCTCACATTTGGCTTCTCCGCCTGTTGCCATTTTACCTTATGGTGATAACATCCTGCTACTTAGGGGCAGTTTCTCAGGTCAGTAGCTGTAGTCAGCTTTAGCCCTTAGGCCATACGCCAGAGCTGAAATTTTTGTTGATAGCATTTTTCTGATGAGAGTGTGAAAATAAGCTGACTGCTTCATCAGATGCAGTGTTGGAAATTAGATACGCTGGATTTGTACCTCATTGGAAAATGGAACATTTTGAACAATCCACTTCAACTGCCTTTTCCCACATACTTTTTTCCTCTCTCAGATTTGTATTTAAATTCTAGTTAGTTAATATATAGTATAATACTGGTTTCCAGAGTAGAATTTAGGGATTCATCACTCACATATAATACCCAATGCTCAACACGACATGTGCCCTCCTTAATGTATGGGACACAAATTGTGACTTAACGTTCTGTCATCTAATTTCATTTGATGGTCTCCTTTCATGTTGGAGGCCACCCAGGTAATGCATGTGGAGGAAACCCGCTAGTTCTAGATCAGTAGCTTCTGAGGCTGGGAAGAGGGAGGCCATAGAGCAGAGTGATTAGCACTGACCTGAGTCCAAGGCCAGGCTCTGCCACTGACCAGCCTTGTGGACACAAGCTTGCCTTGTTCAGCCATTTTCCTGCACCATCATGTAGAGTCATTGTGAAGTTAACCAGGGCAAGCCACATAAGACATTGAGCACAGTGGCTGGCACCTGGGAGGGCCTGAGTACCTATCAGAGGTCCTAGTGGTCCTTGTTGTCATCATTGTCATTGCCACCATTATGAAATTGTCACAGATTAAAGTCAGGAGCATAGTTAGAACTCCTGTTTTTATTTTATAAGAATAGCCATAAAAACTAAAACCAAAAACCAAATAAACATATCCAGCAGGACTTTTTGCTTCTGTGTATTTCGGTATACAGTTGTGCTTTACATGATAAAAAAAAAAAATTACTTGTAATGCTACCAAAGATTAATCCCCACCCCCCTCCTCCAAACCTTGTTTTATTCCCCATCCTGTATAAAAGAGGTTAAATTCTTGACTTAAGAGCTAATGGTAGTAACACACTTTCAAGTTTCTAATGCTTCGGCATATTTTGGAATTTGGAAGTAGATATGTTCAACCATAATGGAAGGCCAGAAACATAAAACTATTAGTTTAAAAAAAAAAATGTTTGTCAAGGGGAAGAAAAAAGTGGCAAATATCACCGGCCCATTTATAAATGAACATTGGAGTTATCACCTAAACCTCCAAACTATAGAAATAGTATTGAGGATTCTAAAAGTATTTGAAAGTTTAGCAAAGGAGGCAGGGTATAAGAAATCATTTTCTTTTATAATTGCTGTTCTTCATACCTTTTCCTGTCATTGCTGGATTTCTCCATTCCACTCAGTGGTGACCACTGGAGCAAAAGAGACATAAGAAATGCACCTTTTAAAATCAGTGGCTACTTAAAAAGGGCCCTTGAGCAAAGTCTTCCCCAGGCATTGCTTTCTGTCCATTATTAATATGTCATATGTGAAGTCATTCTCCTTGTACCAGATCTGAACCTCACATAAATCCTTCTCTCTCCTGTTCTGTGTCATGTACAACTCAGTGGTACCTGCGGTGTTCTGCTTGGCTTTTGATCTAGGCCTGGCAGGAGTTTTTCCACATCATTAAATAATTTGTTTTATTCTTTGCTTTCACAGGGCAATTACATTTTCACAAGCCGCATTCTTTAATAAGAAAATGACTTACCTACCCCTTTGATGTTTATACCTTAGTTGGAAGACTCTGAATTTATTAATGGAAGAATTAGATAGTTGCATAATGGGAAAAGGAATTTTCAACCATCAGTAACAGCTTTATTTTTTTTTCTTGATTGTATACTTTGTGAGTCTTGGCAAGATTTCATAGTTGACGTTATTATTGGCTTTTACTCAGAGTAATTGACACCTTTTGAGTGATGATCTTAACACTTAAAAAAAATTATTATTATTATTTTTTTTTTTAGTTTTTTAAGTAGGCTCTACACTCAACGTGGGGCTCAAATTCATGACCCCAGATTAAGAGTCACATCCTCTACTGACTGAGCCAGCCAGGCACCCCTGTAATCTTAACATTTTTTTAACACTTTATTTCTCTTAATGATTCATACTCATAAAAGCAACTCATTTCTTTTTAGCCTTACCATACTTCTGATTGTTTTTAAACTCTTAACAAGGTCAAGACATTTTTGAAACTCTTAGAGTCATTCTGTCCTTTCTGTTTTCATTCACAACATGAAATTTCTATTTAAAGAAGCATACCTTTTTTTCTCTTGTTCTAAGAAAACCATGAAATATGTAATTAGGACTCTCAGAGATAAAAGCAGCTACAAATACTTCTCCACAGAAGGCCCATTGGAAATTGCTATTGTATTGGAAAATACAAAAGAGACTAAAGTGATTGATTGCCACATTCTTTAGATGGTTTGCTATAAGAACAATGCCCAAGAAAGCCTATAAAAGGGTAACAAGCACAAGTTGGGGAGAATAACATACAAAAACCTTGGAATACTTATTTTTACACCTGTTTTGCCTAAAGAAAGGCAGCATAGACTATTATAAAGCAAGCAAGTTTGTAATATGAACTTTAGTGTTTATATGTTTATGTTACTAGACATCAAAATGTTGGTGGTAATATCCTCAAACTTCTTTCTGAATTTAACAAACATAAATGAAACAATGTACATGGTACCTGGCGTTGTTCAGGAGGGAAGTGCTGTATAAATCATTTCCACGTGGATGTCTCAAAGTCAGCATTCCAAAGTCTAACTCCTGAATGTACCCATTCACTGTGTCCCCCACAATGTTTGCGAATTCACTGCATTTTGCTAGCTGCCCAAGCCAAAATTCTTGGAGTTTCATTGTTTCCTCTCCACGTCTCTCTCTAATATCATATCCAGTCCATCAATAAATACTGACAAGTATATTTTTGTAATATATCTGGAATTTGACCATTTCTCTCCACCTTCACTGCTGCCATCCTGGTCCAAACCATCATCGTCCCTCACCTGGATTATTGCCAGAGCTGCTTAACTAGTCTCCCTGCTTCTACCCTCTACCACTGGTCCAGACTGTTCTCAACACAGCAACCAGATGATTCTTTAAACATGTAAGCCAGAGCCTGTCCCTCCTGTGCTTACCATCTTCCAGTGGCTCCTTACTGCTTTCAAAGGAAAAATCATCACCTTTATAAAGGCCCTAAAAGGTTCTGCATGCCAATTATCTCTCTTGTTCCTTCCTGAGCTCTTTGCCTACTACGAAATGAATTTTATGGACTCCTTCATCTCTTACAAGTCTTGGCTTAGTTGCCAGCTTCTTGAGGCCTACCCTGACTACCATGTTTAGGATTGCAACCCACTTCTTGCCCACCATATATTGCAGGGACCCCTTTGTCAGGCTCTCTTGCTCTTTCTCCCTCTCATTTTTTTCCCCCTCTCTGGAAGGTCAGGTACCATGTACATTGTTTCATTTATTTTTGTTAAATTCAGAAAGAAGTTTGAGGATATTACCACCAACATTTTGATGTCTAGTAACATAAACATATAAACACTAAAGCTCAGGGATTCTTTGTGTCTGTTTTGCTAACTGGTGTACTACAAAGAACTCAGAATAGTGCCTGGAAAATACAGAGGACATAGAAGTAGTTGATTGCTAAATTCTATAAGTGATTGCCTGTAAGCACAATGCCCAAGGAAATGGTACAGAGGAGGCTGCAATATTATGCATTTGTTGTCTGACTGAAGGATCAGGGACTGTGTTTTTCCAAAAGCACCATTGCTGAGGATAGGAAAGTTTTCAGTTGGACAAGACAAACGAACTGGGGGAAGTATCCAGTGGTACCCCCAATGCTCCTGCACTTGCCATGTCTCTCATAGGAGGAGGGCAGGGTATGAGTGGATGACCAGTCTCACTTAGCATATGTATACAGTGGTGAGATGGAAATGGAAACTGGTCTTAAGAGCTAACAAACTATTTAGAGACAAGCAGGATAAATTTGTAGGGATTGTATAGATGCAGGGTGGTGCATTCAGAGAGGAAAAGCCCAGAGGAAGGCAATAAGATAAAATATTAAATATTTAACTTACTGACCTGACCGCTCACTGGTTCCAAGTGATGTGCTGAATGTAGAGAATAAAGATAGGGTAAAACCCAGTAGCTGCCTGAACAATTTGTTTTTCTTTGCTCCCATTTCTATCGCCCCCCACCTCTGAGAGAATTATCCTTCTAAATATAGGTATCTAAACATGTCTCTGACCTGCCAAGAAACCTTCCTGATCTCAAGACTGACTTAGCCTGACTGGAGTCAAGACTGTGCAGCCATGTGACTTGATAAAGTTCTTTAATGTGTATCGTGATTTTCTGCACGGAAAAGGGCAGTCAGCTACTCTACATCTACCAAGAATGAATAGGGAAAAAAAATGCATTTCAACCGTAGCATAAAAGCTATCTATAGCTGAGTTCAGGGAAAATTTCCTATTCGCAGAGAGGGAGGTAATTTTTTGGTACTGCTTATAGAAACTCCTAAGGCAGAAACTTTTCCTTTTAACTCCATTCTGCTTGAGTAGTTTATGCCATCATTTTTCAAAATATGTTCCAGCATCACACAGGTCATTAAGTAAGGTTACCTCTCTAAATAAAGATGCTGCATATCAGAAGCACTAGGTTTTTAAAGATCAACGTATTTCTGTACTGGAGGATTTCAGAAAGCCTCAACTGTGCTCTAAGCAGCCTTTTAGGTTTCCAAGTGAGGTGTACAGTGAATGGCATTTCTCAGATTTATTTGAGTTTGGAAGCCCCTTTTCAGGGCTTCTTGCAGTATCTGTGTTCTTGTAATAAGCTCAGGGAAGCGTTGACTTAAATTTTTGAGTTTTGGTGGAGAAGTGAACTTTAGAGAGTCCATTTTCTGGGCAGTGTTTAATTTTTTTTTTTGCCTTATTTGTACTTTCAAAAACAATACCCCCACCCCCAACCGCAGCTTCATCAGAAGAATTTTCATGTTTATTATCCCTTTAGCAGTCAATACCATCTGAAAAAGAATTCCTTTGAAACCATTTCTTCTAGAGTTTGAGTTTACAACCTGTCAACAGCAAGTGAAAGGTAAGATCCATGGAATCTTGGTTTTCATTGTATGGAGGCTGGCATTTGATATAACAGTGACTGTGACTGCTCACATTGATGAGGCCTGAGTGACACACAGGCTGCCCATAGAATGTTACAGTTTGGGGAAGCAAGTGTCACCTCGACCCATTGGTATGTTAAGTGGCAGTTTCAAAGGTAAGACCAAAGTGACACCACCTACATCTCTCCACATGTGGTTTTTCTTGTCTCTGGAGAAAGTTAAAAATTCTATTTTTACCTGTGGGGGTTTGATTTACAAGAAGCCACTTGACAGAGTAGACTTTGTCTTCCCTGAGTAGAAAGTGAATCGTTCTTGCCTCAGCATATAGGTCCTTTCACGGGTGGTTCTTGTGGGAAAGCTGGTGGACAAAGGACTTCCTTGAACTCCATGATAAGCCATTGTGTCCCTGTTTGCTAATAAATGGTTGTGCTTTTAGCAGAATGTTCTCTGCAACTTGCTTTCATTTTTTTTATCCCTTCTGGCTGGGTCTAATTGCCAGAGGCCACCATTATTTACAAAGGGACCTGGCAAATTTAAATGGCCAAATTGGCTTCGTCAGTTTGTGACTCAGGACTCTGGCATTTGGTATTAAAAAGTGATTAATTAGGAAGAACATTTATTAATGTCAGCCTCTCTGGCATAGCCTTAAATTCTCTCCATTACAGTATACCACAATTTCTTTTGGTTTGGGTGACTTTGGCAGTAAACTCTAGTTTTTTTGCCTAGTATAGATTTAGGTCCTCACTATGACAGTGTTTTCACTTGGGAATAATTCAATGTCAGGGCTTGTTGGAGGAAATTTTTTACTCTTTGTTTTTCTGTCTGAAACATTTATTCTCTTACCTTATAAGAATTTCCCAAGGGTGGGGTGACTCCTAATTAGTGATTATGTGGTTAAGTTGTTTCATTTTTTTGTCAAGTCTCATATAGATATATTGAACTTCTCTTTTATATACACGTTGGAGATTTCTGTTGTTGGTATGTGGTAGAAAGCAGTCCCTATGGACAATGATAATAGGGGTTTGAATTTCTGAACTTGGAATTACAAGCACAGATCTTCCGTTGGGATTACATCCTGATAAACCTAAAAAAATGGAAAATATAGGTCGAAAATGCATTTAATCCACCTAGCCTACAGTAAGGCAAAATCCCCCACCACAAAGCCTGTTTTATAACGAAGTGTTGAATATCTCCTGGAAGGTATTGATGCTGTCCTGAAAGTGACAGACAGGCTGGTTGTATGGGTGCAGAATGGTCATCAGTGGATCAGTTGCTTGTCCTCACGGCTGACCAGGAGCTGCTGTGGCTCGGTGCCCAGTATCACAGAGAGAACAGTACCATGTATCACTAGCCCAGGAAAAGATCCAGATTCAAAATCCAAAGTACAGATTCTACTGAATGGCTATCACTTGCGCATCATCATAAAGTCACAAAGTATAACTGGAACCATCCTAAGTCAGGGTCCATCTCTATTTAATAACTATTTTAAACAGGGCCTTTGTTTCTATCCTTTGTTGCATTTATAAGTCTATTGAATTTGTCCTTTTAAAATGGAAGGCAGCCTGTAAAGTGGTCGGCAGGCTGTTTGAATGCCCAGTTAAGGGTTGGAGAAGAACATGATTTAATCATGCCGGTTATTTGGAAAAAGCTTTTCAGTGATTTCTGATGAAAAAAATGATCTATCCAGCTTTTATCATCAAAATGTTTCAGAACCAAGTAGTGGGTCTTATGCAATGAGATGCAACATATTTTGATTACAGAAGATATTTGGATTTTGGATGAGCACATTGATGGATAACAGGATTCAGATCAACTTATTAATAGTAGTTCCTCTAGGAGCTCAGCTGTACAAGTAAACCTCACTTTTTTGTTGTTTTAACCTGTTAAAAAAGAAGCTGTCTAGGGGTGCCTCAGTGATTCAGTCAGTTAGGCCTCTGCCTTCAGCTCAAGTCATGATCCTAGGATTCTGGGATCGAGCCTCACATCAGGCTCCCTGCCCAGTGGGAAGTCTGCTTCTCTCTCTCCCTCTCCACATTCCCTGCTTATCCTCTTTCTCGGTGACTCTCTACATAAATAAAATCTTTAAGAAAAAGCTTTCTAAATTTCTATTACTTCATATTTCATAAACTTAAAGTAAGCCAAATATTTCTCTGATATTTGTTTGATAAAGCATGGTGAATTGTTTTATTTAAGAAATGCTGCTCTAAAATATCTAGATCTTTATTGTGTGAAACTAAGTGGGATTTTTGTGGTTCCTTATTTATTTTAGATTACAGAGGGAAGGTACTATTTCCTCTGTGACAATCCCGAGTAGATGAATCATACTTTTTAGTGAGTGTGACTCACTGTGTGAAAAAGTTAAACACCTTGTCTTTTTCTAAACAACAACAAAAAAGTCTGTGCCATCCTGCTTTGGAAGATTTTGGCAGAGGAACTTCTCCTTAATGGAAGCATTTGAACAGTAACTATAGGTAGAAATGAATTCTGCCCTGATTGTATACTCTCATAGGAACGAAACAATTTATGCATCTAATTTATCCTCTGCTTCTGTTTGCTCAAACAAATGAATTCTTCAGAGTGAACTGTGAATTCATCAAAGTGAATTGAAACAAGTGAATTTGTCGAAGCTAAGTTCACTCATGACTTGGCTTCCGTGGCTAAGTCCATCCTGGTCCCTAATTGAATCCTCACAGAGGGGAAAAATTGGCTAATTGTTCCTGCCTCCCTCCCATACTGGGTCTCCTTATTGAGTTACAGTTCTTGATCCAGGATTCTGGGGCATTACCTGTGTCATCTTCATTCTGCCAGCCAGAGCTGGATATGGAGAGGAGAGTGTGATGTGACACCAGTGCCTCTAGGCTGTAGACGGTCTTTCCCACTTTGCCGAGACAAGCTCCAGGCACAAGACTGAGTTTCTGTCGACTTTTCTCTCCTTGCTTCTCACAGGTATCTTGTCTAGTGCATCACTGACGCTCCTCTGGATAGGTTCAGGGGTGTCTGATGGGGATCCTGGTTCCTCTCTCCCTCCCCCTTCCTCCTTAGCAAGCTTTGATCTCAACATATGTAAATGCACATCTCTTAGAGCCACACCACTCTTGATTTTCCAAATCTTCCATCTTCCTGAGTGAATACTGTCTTTCTCTATATATATTTTATTGTTGTTTTATATATTTGTATATAGTATTATATAAATTTATATTACATATAAAATAGATATAAAGAATAAGTGGTTGTCACATTGACACATTACTGGAAGATTTCCTGCGTAAACAGTTCATAGATAAACAGTTGAATATTAAAAAATGGAAGCTTAGAGCAGTAACAAGTTTACAGAGCATGTGTAGATTTAAAATTTAGAAGGTCTTTGTTTCATGTAGTTTATTCATTGTGTTTCCATGGTCATTAGAATACAAATGTCCTCTTATTTTCCTTACTAAGGGCAGTTTCATCACATTATTTGATTTCTTATGTCAAAAATATCATCATTCCTCCCTTAAGACTTCTCAGATATAATTTTGACTTAGAATTCAGTAAGATCAGTCAGCTACGTGATGTCTTACTCTGTTGTACGTGGTAGATAGGGATATGCCCCTTCTTCCAGAGGCTGGCTGTTAGAACGAGGAGATTTGCACACATTCTGTGCCCCGCATTCACTAGCATCTGCGTCGATCTGGCAGAGTGAATCCATGCAGCTTTCTGTCACAGGCCCTCGGGTGTGATTTTCTAGACTACCTTCTTGGTACTTTACTTGGTCACCTCCAAATTGCTGGGTCTCATCTGCAGTCAGTGTATTTTTGCTGCAAAATCAGAAGGCAGCGAAAGGGTGAAATCCCCCCAGTGTGTGTGTGTGCATGCTTACACACACAAACACACACTCACACACAGGCTTTGGGGTGAGCTAGACCTCAGTTTGAAACCCTTGTTTCTCGCCAATTTTATCAACTTGGATCTGTGTCTTAAGTCCTCTGCACCTCAATTTCTTATCTGTACAAGTGGGGATAATTACTGATCTTATAATATTATCATGAAGTTTCAGTGGAAAGATTTCAGCCCAAGGTCTGGCATATGGTTTATGCTTGAGAGATACTTGTTTTCCCTATGTATCTCCACCATTTACAACTTACCAGGTGGTTTTTCCTGCACACTCCACAGTTCTCCTATGTATGATAGTGCACATACCGTAATTGTTCAGACGTGACCTTCCATCTTTCTAGTCTTCTTCATGTTTTTGGTTTTGTTTTGTTTTGTTTTTTTAGATTTTATTTATTTATTTGACAGAGAGAGACACAGCGAGAGAGAGAACACAAGCAGGGGGAGTGAGAGAGGGAGAAGCAGGCTTCCCACTAAGCAGGGAGCCCGATGCGGGGCTGGATCCTAGGACCCTGGGATCATGACCTGAGCTGAAGGCAGGCACTTAATGACTGAGCCACCCAGGCACCCCTAGTCTTCCTCACTTTAAAAAAATTACACAGCTTTCAAGTTCCAGAAATTCCTTTAAATAGTTTCATTCTACTCAGGGAAAGGTTTCTTGAACAACATTTTAACTCCTTACTAGTGCTTTCTTAACTAGGCGAATGGCATTCTTTTGCATTAGACTGATATGTACCAATCATGGCTCTTCTAAAGTGTCTTTTAAAAGATTTTTGCTTTTATTTTTCTTTAAACACTTAAAACACACATGCAGAATGTAATGTACATTTGCAAATAATGCTCTGAATGCATTTATCCTCAATTAGAGGAAGGTAATCGGAGAGCTTCACTCTTCTACCTGATTTAACTGTGAGACGTACTTGTGTGTTCTTGTGAGATAAGGAATTTCAATCTCAAGAACTCGTGTTGGCAAGAAGATTCAGACTGTTGATTAAAAACAAATCAAACAAAGCATAGGGCAGAAAAATGAAGTCCAGCACCAAAGACCAGAAATCGAAAATGTCAGTTTATGAATGCTCTGATTTTAATCTGCCTTCAGCTTTCTGTTCATTAGCGCATCTGGCTATGCTTCTTAGTGAAGAAAAGCTTGGCAGAGGGAGAAAGCCGTGTTTAAATTGGCTCAGAGAAGACACAGAGTGTACAAATCTACTTTTGTCTCTGAGGGGGTATAATTTCCTCATTCATTTCCCCTTTTAACATTTTTCTCCTGGTGCATTTATGAGTAAATTTTAGAGCACATGGAAGTGAGGAAATGATCACCCCAGTTCGAGCCAAGGAGAGTGTGGGTTGGCAGCTCTGCTGTCGAGATCCTGAGCCTGTGCCATTTTTTGTCCCACCCAGTTCAGCTTATCCCATCCATTTCAGCTAGGGAAGAAAAACCCTCCCATAGTACATTCCATGCCTACCTGTGAGACGTGAAGAGTGTTCATGTCATTGGAGGACTGTCCTTAGACTTCTCCCTGTGCAGCATTGTTGCCATTGGGCCTAACTCAGGCTCCCAGTTGGATTCATAGCCACGAAGAATCTGGCCCCGGTGACCGTGACCGAGGCTCTGAGAATCAGCTTTCAGGTTTTCTTATTCTCTCTACCTTTAAGACTGCCCCAAGATTCCTTCTGCCTCCCGTGTTGCTCTTACTGAGTTTCGATTCTGGGTCTTGTCTGAGGCATAACAAGTGGTCTCTTGTGTTGGATAGGCATAAGAGCAGTAAAAATTCCAAACTTCCTCTTCAGCTATTGAGAGATCGGTCTCAACCTCATTGGCCAGATCAAAAGCTCTATCAGGCCAGATCAAAAGCTCTATCAGATGTTTGTCTTTACTGTTTTTATTTATTTATTTTTAAAGATTTTATTTATTTGACACAGAGAGAGACAGTGAGAGAGGGAACACAAGCAGCAGGAGTGGGAAAGGGAGAAGCAGGCTTCCCACTGAGCAGGGACCTTGGTGCAGGGCTCAGTCCTTGGACCTTGGGATCATGACCTGAGCCGAAGACAGACGCTTAATGACTGTATAAAAACAATATTTAAAATTTTCTTTAACCTCAGTGGCCTTAAAAAAGGGTGGTTTGGGGCGCCTGGATGGCTCAGTGGGTTAAGCCTCTGCCTTTGGCCCAGGTCATGATCTCAGGGTCCTGGGATCGAGCCCCACATCGGGATCTCTGCTCAGCAGGGAGCCTGCATTCCCCTCTCTCTCTGCCTGCCTCTCTGCCTACTTGTGATCTCTCTCTCTGTCAAATAAATAAGTAAAATCTTTAAAAAAAAAAAAAAAAAAAAAAAAAAAAAAAAAAAGGGTGGTTTGGCCACAAACTGACACCTTAATGGAAATATAAAATTGTAAGGATGGGACTGAGGCAAGGGTGGGCTAGAGCCGCCTCTCCTGTCAGCTCATAAAAACCAGGGTTCTGATCCTTCCTTGGCATCCACAGCTCGGCTTCCATCCCTATATACCCTTCCACTCTGAGCTGATCTCCCAGACAGGGTCCTGGCAGGAAACACACAACAAGGCCGATGGGGTGATTGAAGAGTTCGCGAAGAGTCTATTTGCAGTGATACGGTCAGGGTTCGTGGAGCCAGCATGCACAGTGACACCTGCCAGATGACCTAAAAAGGCAGAAGACAGGGCTGTCACCAGGGGGCAAAGGTATGAGAGCTGTGATCATGGAAAGGAATCCCAGACAGGAGCTATGCCTGCAGATGGGTGAAATGAGCAACTGCCAGACTGAGGTAGGGGAGGGAGGGGCTGTAAGATGCAGAGGAGAACAGAGCCAACAGTGAAGATCAGGTAGACAGGAGGGCAGCTCAGGGGGCATAAGTTTGAGGTACGATTGTGCAGAGCTCAGACAGTACCCTCTTGCCCCAAACGGCCAAGCTCTTTCTGTCCTCACTTGGCACTTCCCATTCTAGTCTTGAAATCATCCTTTGTGGCTCCTGAGTTAGCATTTGGGGCCCAGTTCTCCATTCATTTAATGCCGTTGGTATTATCCCCATCCTTGAGAGTGTCTAAGGGCGTTTGTAGATTGGAAGTTCATGATGTTTTAAATCAACTGAAGCCTCTGTTTTGCTCAAGTGGAAACTCACTGATGCATTTCCTGTGGACAGTCGGAGGGGTATTGGGCCACAAAAGAATTCTTAAAATGTACACAAGGAGAGCCCAGTTTCCCCAGTTTTGCAGGAAGGAGAGCTGAGGTTGTGTGCAACCTTGAGAACTCTTTCTCCCAGAAATATTGACGTAACTCCCTGGCATTTGTACCGATGATGGTTATAGTTATTCGTGAAGGACCCAAAGGTCTGAGACATACAACAGTTTACCACAGGAATAGTTATACCTCTGCAGAGTCGTTGTGAGGTTCGGTCATTATTTAAACTTGCACAGATTTGGATTGGCTGCTGCAGGGTCGCCATTTGGGAGTCACTTAGCCAGAGAAGGAGCCTCACTCACTGCCCGGCTCAGTGACTGGAATTCAGAGCAGACCCCTCACAAGAGGTGAGGAAGTACTTGTAGTCACAAGGGATTCCAGATGATCAAATAACTTGTCTTCAATTAAAAAAGAACTTTCATAATGACAATAGTGGTAATGTGATTAGAAATCTTAATAAATTAAAGTATTTTAAAAATTAAAATTGAATGTCAATAAAGTAAAAGATGTCACTTTTCCTGAGCACACAAACCAAAGGATGGGGCAAGACGGAAGAGTCATAAGTAGCAGTGAATGGAATCAGAGTGGTGCAGAAGGTGTGGGTATGTCTTGATTAAAATACCTCAGTACTGGGGCACCTGGGTGGCTTAGTCAGTTAAGCATTTGCCTTTGGCTCAGGTCATGATCCTGGGGTCCCGGGATCGAGCCCTGTTTCAGGCTCTCTCTGTTCAGTGGGGAGCCTGCTTCTCCCTCTGCCTCTGACTGCTGCTCCCCATGCTTATGCTCTTGCTCTTGCTCTTTCTCTCTAATAAATAAATAAATAAAATCTTAAAAAAGAAAAAAAAGGTCCCAGTACCGTCGGTCAGTTTTCCAGACCCTTATGGAATGCTCTTAGATGCTCAGAGACTGAGGACTTTTCACCCCAAATTAATGCTGCAAATACCGTGTTTCAAAGGGTTACCAAAAGTAAAAGATTTCATTGACGGGAAGTCCCTGAAAAGGCTCTTCTAGAGAACCCTGGTAATGTGTATGCAGCTTTCATCACTGAGCTTTACTGTTGCAGCTCATATGAGTTGAATGCCAATTCTGTGTGTGCCACATATCTAGGTAACAAGTTTAAATGAGATGGTGACTGTCATCAAGGAATTCATAGTGTAATGGAAGGAATAGACCCCTAAACAGAAAGAAAAAGGGGGGTCTAGTGCGTACTGGCAGCCATGCCCGTTGTCACCTTGGCAAACGCCTGTCTCCTAGGGCTGAAGAGGGGAGCTCGACTGTCATCAGCTTCTCAGAAGATTGATAAATTAGATGCAGACAGTGAGAGCCCAGCGCTGCCAAATAAATCTTTAGAATTGAAATACAGCTGTGTTATATCTAGAACTCTGAGAACATACTCGCACCCTACATGCACTGTACCATTTTCCCGAAAACTGTAGAGGTGGGAGAAAATACATTAACAATGATAGTAATTACTATAATGAGGGGGCACCTGGCTGGCTTAGTTGGTAGAGCATGGGACTCTTGATCTCGGGGTTGTAAGTTCGAGCTACACATTGTGTATAGAAATAATTTAAAAATTAAGAAGAAAATCTTTGAAAAAAATTACCATAATGAGGTCCATTCTCTGCCTTTCTGGACGGGAAGGGTGAGCAGTGGATTGTTGTCTGTTTTGAATGGGGCAGGGAGGGGTCCTCTTCTCCTGAACACACACCCATACCCTGCTGGCCACAGTGCGCGCGCGCGTGTGTGTGTGTGTGTGTGTGTGTGTGTGTGTGTGTGTGTGTGTACGCGTGCGTGCATGCGTGCGTCCTCTTATCTGTGACCTGTGCTTTGAAAAGTCATCTGAGAGTAGGGCAAAGGGGAAGAAAGAAACCAGAAGCTGCCAGGCTAGACTTGGATTCTGGAGTGATGTTTCCTCTGAGGTCCCTCACGGTCCTGAGAAAACCACTGCTCTTCCCTTACTTAGCTGCTTGATGGGAGAGGTGTTGTGGAACAGCAGCTGATCAAAACCCTCCGGCAGGTTTGGAGAGCTCTTTATCTCGTTACAGCTGAGGGTCATGTTTCTCTACTTTATCCTAAGCCAGGAAAGAATCAGACCTACCATCTGTCATCCTGAATCTGTCACACATTTTCCTACAGACACAATAGGTATCAATATCCTTTCTTTTGTTTTACTGATCATCAAGTTAAAGCTCAAAGAAATAAATTAACTCTGAAGTTGCACAGTTAATCAAATAATGCACATTATTAATAGCCATATGATTAGCTCTTTTAATACTCCTGTCTTTTTACCCCCTACTGTAATTTGAATAAGTAAATTTCCATTTGCCTCTATTCCTAGAAATTGAATGCACTCTGTGTACTTTGGAAAGTCACAAATTTTCTCTCCTTCCCCCAACTCATATTTTGTTTGAGTTTCTGTTAGGCTGAAATAAGCTTTAAATTATTTAGCCAATTCTGTCACATCTGTGATCCACAACGTGCGAAATTGGATTCCCTCCCACTCTTTTTTCATTCTAGGAAATTCAGCCATGTCCATGACATTTTCCCCTAACTTTACAACTTTCTGTTTGATTGATTGACTTACCATTTAGAGAAATACATTTCTGATTATTTTCTCTCTCTCTTGACTGAAGAGGGAGGAGGAAAGACAAAGGGTATGATAATCAATTTAATTTAAGAATAAAGAATTTGTCATGAAAATTATTTTTCTCAAGACGAAACAGAATAGTAAAACTTCATGGAGTTTGGGTGCTGTGCCACTGTCTTTGACTGAGTTGAACAAAAAGCTCCCCTTAGGACCAGCCCCTCCTCTGCCAGTGACCTGCCCTCCTTTCCCAATCACAACCAAATTTGTCTGCCTCCTACGCATTCATTAATTTTTTTCAAACTCAGATCATCACCTCCACCAGGATGTCCTCCTTAACTTCTCCCCTTCTTACATCCAGTTTTCTCCCTTGCTGGGTACATTTATTCACTTACTGATTTATTCTACAAGTATTTCTGAGCACCCGCTATGTGCCAGGCACTGAACTAAGCACAGATCATGTACCAGTGAACATAGCTGACCAGCTCCCTTCCCTCCTGGCTCCCAGTCTCCTGGGGAAGACAGACATTTTATAAAGATGGAAACACATAGATAAATGTGTGTTTACAATTGGGATGATGGCCATGAAGGAAATAAAGATGCTCTTGGAGCCTGAAGAACCCGGTGGAGGAACAAGGAACACATGGTGTAGTGAGTTTTCAGTTTGCAGGTCAGTCTTCTGGGGGAGGCTGGGGGCTCCTTGACTGTCACTCCCTGTCCCCAGCAGTGGGGAGATCCGCGGGGGTCCTGCCCCCTGCAGGGTTGGGAGAGGGAGGGAGGGGGGCAGGCACGGAGTTGGGTGCCTACATGTCAGGACACCTGCCTCCTCCCAACCTAGGGGCTCCTGCTGGGGATTCTGCTGAATAAAGGACATAAACCCCTGGCCACCAGAGTGAGGAAGGCAGCCTTTGCTCAGGAAAGAAGGTGTGAGATTGGGGGTATGGAAGTGATGTCTCCTTCAGCTCCTCCGTGAGGACTGTTCTTTCCTAACCTTGAGGACAGCCAGAGAGGAGGCTCACTGGATGTGATACTATCCAGGGACATGGCTAATGGCCTGGTTTGAGTTCTGTTTATATTCTTCTTAATTCTGTAGGATTAATAAGTAGAACATATTAAGTTCTTTAAAGAAATTTCTGTGGGACAATATGCGAATTCTTTTGTAAAAAATATTTCACGTTTTGATAGGCTTCAAAGAAGGGGTCAACTGTAGCTAAAAAATAAAAGTGTGTCAACAGAAATAGGACATCAACCCCCTACTCAGTAATAGGCCGAGAGTTCATGAGGAACACTGGGCAAGACACTCATTCTCTGGGATTCATTTTCAGTTTTAGCAAAGAACTACTTGCTCTTGAGTCACAGGATTCTTACAAAGGTGTTATTCTTCTTTAAATTACGTAAACTTTAAGTTCTTGAGATGAAATGTACTTTGTAAATTCAAAGTATAATCTAAATTAAAAAAATAGGTTGCAGCTTTTAAATATAACGAACTTGCTACTTTTCTCACCTATTTTTTTTCTCAATTTTAGTGGGTCAGAGAAAATATAACATTATCCAGTTGCATCCATTTCAGTTGAAGGCTTGTTATGAAAGCCTTTTTTTTTCCCTTTCATCTTTTAATTCTAAAGAGTATGGTTCCTTTAGGTAAAAAAAATGAGATCATAACTTATAGAACCATTAATTATTTAAGGGAAATTGTCCAAATCACATTTATTCATGTGGAACTGCTCTCTGGAATTTTATTACTCTATATATTATAGTCAGCAAAACAAATATTTTAATAAAATCCAGGTGACAAATTTCTCAAGATGTTAAAAATCTTTTACTTTGTCCACTTAAAGCATTAGTAGCTGGTATTAGTAAGTTTTATTTATATTTTTAAAACTTTTATTTAGTCTTATACAATTATTAAAAGTAATACACTTTTAAATGTTTGTAAGAAATATTTATAACTGTAATATGCAAAGTTCTATTTGGTTTTCTTAAACTGTTTTATTTTTTTTATTTTTTTATTTTTTTTAAAGATTATATTTATTTACTTGACAGACAGAGATCACAAGTAGTCAGAAAGGCAGGCAGAGAGAGAGAGAGGAGGAAGCAGGCTCCCTGCAGAGCAGAGAGCCCGATGCGGGGCTCGATCCTGAGATCGTGACCTGAGCCGAAGGCAGAGGCTTCAACCCACTGCGCCACCCAGGCGCCCCAAACTGTTTTAAAAAGAAAAAATAATGTCATCCTATATATTAAGATGTGCTTTAAATAGGCCTGTCTTCAAATGTGTCCGTATCATAGACAGTCATGGAAATACAAACTAACTTTTACAGTGTCCATTATAGCGAATTGTTAATAATAAATAATTTTTTCTGTTAATGAGAAGTGATAGAAAAATCTTGACAAATTTAGATCTACAGTAAATATATAATATTAGAGAAAGGTGCTTTGTCAATTTAATGAATTATTGTAATGACTTTGATGCCAAAAAATTTCATGGAAAAAATACTGGCTTAATTTGAGCTAAAAATTTCTCAGCTTTAATGATCTCTCTCATTGGTTCTCTGAATTTTACTATTTGCATTTAACTTCTTTTATGCCAAGCCTTATGCTAAGCTCCTGGTGAGCTTTGTGTGGGTTTGTTGTGGGTTTGTTTTTTTTTTTTTAAATGCATTCTATTTCTGAGAGGACAATAATTATCTATGATGCCTTAGTGAGCTTGATTCTATTAGGCTGCTTCGCTCTCGGACAGAGATTCTGAAAGGGACCAGAGCCAAGAAGTAGGGTTGCTGTAGGACTGGCCCAAAACAAGGAGTAATGGTCACTGCTCATGTGCAATTATCAGAGGTTTCTGGGTGGCGAACGTGTGACTTGCCAGGGGTTTCAGGCCAAGGGCTTTCTTTGATGAATTCAACTCACTGATCAAAGCGTTTGCATTGGTCTAATTTATTCATTCCGTCAATGAGAACTTGAGAATGAAAGAGATGGTTAAATGCCGACTGAAGTGAAAGTTTTTAAAAATTAATTTGTCCTTCACTGTTGTGTGTTTCAGAGACTGGAGCACAAGGAAGTTTTAGTGGGCTTGTTGTTCCTGGTTTTCCCGTTCATTCCAGCCAGCAATCTCTTCTTCAGGGTGGGTTTTGTGGTGGCCGAGAGAGTCCTTTACATGCCTAGGTAATTATCGCTCGTGATTTCCACTTTACGAGACCTGCCTTCTGTCACCAACACGGATAGTTCCAGAGGGACGGTCCTTTGCGTGTGTCACAATTAGGTCCTTATGGAGCCGAGGCGTTTATTACCTCAGCTTTCACAACAGCCGAAGAGAGGTGTGGGTGAACTCGAGCTGGCGTGTGTTCGCTCTGGTGTAGAGCGGCTTACCTGCAGCTGGAAGCTTGACCGTTAGATGTGAAGCATTGACTGGAGTATGTTCAGGATTTCAGCGGCAGTCATTTACCCCAATATCTATGTTTCATTACACATAATTGTGGTAGTTTTTTTAGAAGTATGTGGATTGCATAAAATTATTATGTTAAGTAGCAAGAGTGTAATTAATTTTTATCTTCTTCTTTCTGTCTCTCCTCCTTTCTTCTTTTAATTTAAAAAATAGGTAAAATCTCAAGAAAATGTGTCCTTGAGAAAGAAAATGGTTAAAAATTATAAAGGGTATTCAGCCATATGTGATTACACAGTGCCACTTATCTCTGAATATTTGAACTGGGCTGAAGCTTGTCTGTTCTCTTGTCTTATTCAGATGTCAGTGTTCAAGGCCACATTTCTTTTCAGATACCTGGAAATGTCCCCTGAGTGGTTCTGCCATTCATTTATTGTGTAACCTTGAGCAAGATATGAAGCTTTTTTGTACCGAGGCTTAACATTTTAAAAATAGGGATATTAGTATACTTCCTAAAGTTAAGTAGTATCATGAATGTCATGTAAGAATGAAATTTTGTAGAAGGCAACATCCTAAACCAAAATATTATAATGAAATCATTATTTTTATTTATTAATATTGAATTAGGAGTTTTATTTTTTGAATTTTATTTTTGTTTCATATTTTTATTTAAATTCTAGTTAGTTAACATATCCTGTAATATTGGTTTTTAAGAGTAGAATTCAGTGATTCATCACTTATGTATATAACACCCAATGCTTATCACAAGAAGTGGCCTCTTTAATGCCCATCACCCATTTAGCCCATCCCCTCGCCCACTTCCCCTCCAGCAACCCTCAGTTTGTTTTCTGTTGTTAATAGTCTCTTACGGTTTGCCTCCCACCCTCTTCCCTACATTCATCTCTTTTGTTTCCTAAATTCCACATATGAGTGAAATCAGATGGTATTTCTCTTTCTTTGACTGGCCTGTTTCACTTTGCATAGTATACTGTACCTCCATACATGTCATTGCAACTGGCAAGATTTCATTCTTGTTGCTGGCTGAGTAATGTGTGTGTGTGTGTGTGTGTGTGTGTGTGTGTGTGTACCACATCTTCTTTATCCATTTATCAGTCAATGGACATTTGGGCTCTTTCCATAATTTGGCTCTTGTTGACAGTGCTGCTGTAAACATCAGAGTGCATATACCCCTTTGAGTCTGCATTTTTTTATCCTTTGGATAGGAATTTTAACTTTAAATTTTATTTTAAAATTAATATAAATATCAATAGATTTTAATTTCATTAATTGATATTGAGCTAGAAATTTAAAGACACAAACAATTAGGACTTAATTTCATTAACCTTTGATTGCCCCCAAACCAAATACCTAACAGTTTTTCCAAGTCTTTACAGCTTCTTGTTTTGACTTGGTTAAAGAGAGAGGGCAGTCCTTCATTTTCTTTGTGTCTTCTGCACCATTTGTGAAGGAGGTTATTTCTTGATAAATACTGTATGTTATAGACAAAATACGACACAGATTCTTTGTATTCTGTATTGCTGTGAGATAACAGGCTTATGAGGCCTTGCTAATAGGGAATATGAGGGTGAAGGGGACTCTGTCTGTTCTAGGTACGGTTTTGCTTAGACCAGCTGAAAGTGGCTTCAGGCAGTGCTGCTCTTTAGTGCAGATGATTCGAAGTGGAATCTGTGTTTGTTCTTAACCTAACAAGTCTCCACAGAGCACATCTGCTTTCTGTACTAGAATCTGAGGCTACAAAAATAAGTGAGTCTCGGTGTCTGGCCTCAAAGAGTTTCACTGCTGATAAACACTAGTTAATGTTAATTGTACCAAAACTTCTAGTGAACCTCAGTTATATGTCACTGACTATGCTAAACATATTATATTTATGTTATCAGTTCACTCACACTGTTGATGTAGTAATCCATAGCTCCCTGCTGAAGTCAGGGGGCCCGTGTTTGAATTCTGGCTTAAGGATGAGTGTGATATTTCAAAGCCTCACTTTCCTCACCTGTATAAAATGAACATGATAGCACCCAACTCAATGATATATTGTGAGCATTAAGTGAGATGACCATTTAAAAAACTCAGAAAGCGTTTTGCATTATATGTGGTCAATAAAAAATATATGTGTTATTGATTGATATCAGCTCCCTAAGTAGCTGATGGCATTACCTTGTTTTACAAAAATATAACACCTGGATGCTAAGAAGTTAGTGAACTTGACCAAGATGGGTAGAGCTGGAATGCACTCTTTATCTACTGAAGGACCTCTCACCTTCCAAACTACATTGCTTTTCTTTTTTTTTTTTTAGGTTATTTATTTATTTGACAGACAGAGATCACAAGTAGGCAGGGAGAGAGGAGGGAAGCAGGCTCCCCACTGAGCAGAGAGCCCGATGTGGGGCTCGATCCCAGGACCCTGGGATCATGACTGAGCCGAAGGCAGAGGCTTTAACCCACTGAGCCACCCAGGCGCCCCCTACATTGCTTTTCTTATAGTAACATCTTAGTATTCTTCATAAGTGAAAAGAAGGAGCATTTCAGAACACAGTAACGTACTTTCAGCTCAGCTCCATTTCATGATCAGGATCGTGTACTTCTGAGAGTCCTGAGATATAAATCCTCTGGAATCTAGGATTCTGGGGTACAAGGAGTTGCATGTGCAGCAAACTTTCCTAATATAGAGACAAGAGAACAATTTCTGAGGAAATAAAGGGCTGGAATTTTAAACAAGAGGTTAAAATGTCATTTTTCTGGAAGAGACCCTTGTGTAAACATTATTAAGCCCTTAATACTGTCATCATCTGTTTGTGGGGTGTCTTAATTAAAATAAGGGGTTCCTTTCGCCAGGGTAGGTATATTTTCCTAAACTACAGAATCATGCCAGCTCTGGCTCTCCATGGGTTGTAATATCTTAAATAGACCTTTCTTTGACTTTTTAAAAAGATTTATTTATTTACTTTAGAGCAAGAGAGAAAGCGAGAAAGCACATGCACAAGCAGAGAGAGGAGGAATGAGAGGGAGAGAGAGAATCCCAAGCAGACTCTGCACCAAGCACAGAGCCTAACATGGGGCTCCACCTCACAACCCTTAAGCTCATTACTTAGCCAAAACCAAGAGGATGCTCAACCAACTGAGCCACCCAGGCGCCCTGACCTTTCTCTGCCTTTCTTTTCTCTAAAATAGACAATGTAGTGTCCCTGCCCCTTTTCCAATAGGAATAAGCTCATTTGGATTAAAATGAAAGTTCTGAATATGAAGAAATCCTCAGTATTTCTAAGAACAGGTGCCTGCCTCTTAGAATCACTTGGATTTTGCTCCATTTTGCAAACTTGGTGCAGAGTCACCCAAAATCAGTGTCAGTAAGCTGGTCTTCATTAAAGAGATCACTAGGGGTGCCTGGGTGGCTCAGTGGGTTAAAGCCTCTGCCTTCAGCTCAGGTCATGATCCTCAGGTCCTGGAATCGAGCCCCGCGTTGGGCTCTCTGCTCAGCGGGGAGCCTGCTTCCCCCTCTCTCTCTGCCTGCCTCTCTGCCTACTTTTGATCTCTGTCTGTCAAATAAATAAATAAAATCTTAAAAAAGAAAAATAACACAAGTACAAAGTTTGGCAATAGCACAGAAGATGAGAGAAGGAAACTCTCTCCTGAGTAAGACCTGCCAAGACAAAATTTGATAAAATCTTTAAAAAAAAAAAAAAAAGTGACTAGCTTTCTTTTCTCCCCAAATACCTGCATGTATGCATTGCAGAGTTTACATTCAGTCATCATTTTCTGAGGGTTTCAGCAGCTCTCTGCCGAACTATCCACTATTTTCCACTGAGGTGGGGCAGCTGGTCACTGCTGGGTAAAATCTTTTCCAGAGAAAGTCCCCCATTTTCATAGAAAACTTGTCAATATTTATAAACCGTGCTGAAGTCCTTAGAGATGCTGGAAGCTTCCTGGGGACCACAGAGAAGTTTGTATGTGCTGTAGGCATCCCTAGGAAAGTGTGAGGACACTGGATGTTGCTTGTTGCATTTATTAAGGTTAGACATTGGCTTTGGTGATGGGGAAGAATATTTCCCAAGCCTTTCATACACACAGGAATCTTCTCTGTATGACTCCCCTTAAATTTTGACCTTGATAAGAAGGAGCCATTTTCCACAGCATTAAGTACCCAGGTGCTTTGAGGAAAACGTATACATAGTGTCCTCAGTGGAAGTTTCATAATACCCATTGTCCTTTTTATGCAGACATCTGTATTGTCTCAGGACCTTTAGCAAACCATAGGACAATGAAGTAAAAAGCTGAATGGGGAATCCTTCTGAGGAAGTTGAGCTTTCTACTCATTAAATGTTTGTTTCAAGTGATATGGAGCCAAATCCTGGCCTTAGATTCCATCCATAAACACCACAGAAGTCATGTCCACCCTCACTGAATCCTGGGTGACTCCCATCAGGCCCAGGGGCTAATTTGGCTATTTTACAAGAAAAGCCCAGAATAAGTCAGACCAAGTGCTCTTTTATCTCTGCCTTTATGCCTAACAACGAACAAGCCACTGAAATCTTCTGGCTTCTGTTCTCCCTCCATCCTAACTTAGATAAGACCCAAAATATCACCTTCCTCTCACTTGCACTTTGAAATCTATAGATAAAAGGGGCAGAAATAGGCTATCTATTTATCATTGCATGGCTTTAGGGTCAGAGTTTCACCACCAAAAGAAATTGGAATAATCTTTTCTTCTGGTGATAAATGTCTATTTTGTGGATTTCCTTTTTGAACAGGCTGGAGAGTTTGGGGCTTAAATCACTTTTTTTTTTTTTTAAACAGAAATTTTGATCTCTTATTCTCTCCAGAGAGGCATATAATTTGATGGCTACTTTTTTGGTATTTTATAAAAACCACATTAGAATGCTTCAAAGGACTAAAATTTCTTTGAATCAGTGAAGCAGAAATAGTTGTTGAGAGCTCTCAAATGAAGTCACAGGATGTGATCAGATATCCATTTACATGCCAGATTAAAGGTGATTTATTCACTTCAGCGCCAAAGAGCAAATTCCTAAGCTACTTTTAAGAAAACATGAATGAGTAGAAAGAGGAAGCAGATAAGGATAAATGAAGGCAGAACCAGTATTATGGGTAGCATTGATCAAGAGTAGTTGAAACCACAGAAAAAGAAGTTAGATACCATGTGTTGGAGGGAAGAAAGAAATATAAAAAATTACTCTACTCTTAGAAAGATGCCATTTGTATTGCAAAATCCCTAAGCTTATGGACACAACAGATGTGGAAAATTAGAAAAATGATGACTCCCCCAACCCATTCATTTTTTATTTTGAGGATTACCTTCAAGTCATACCTATCAATTTGAAATGAAATTTTCAATCTTACATGGGTCACTATGGGGGCAATACTGCAGTATTTTTCAGGATGCAAAATGAGAAAGTACGTCAGAAGTAATACTCTCCCGTTATCCGGTATTGGGACCCCTTCTGAGGAGCCATCTATGCATAGACTTCTTCAGGCTTGCTGGAGGAGAGTGATGATTATTTGAGAGTAAATCAAAGTTTGGCCAAATATGAAAATCAGCAGAGCAGTTGCTCAATATCAGCACAAGCTTAGCTTAGCAAATCCAGTAGGAAAAAGACTGAATTGGAAATAAGCACAGCCCTGTCCCCTACTGCCTGACAGCCTTGGAGGAATCATTTTCCTACCAGTAAAACCAGAGGGTTAGCCTTGGTCAGTGGTCTCCAAGTGTTGCTTAGATCTCCATGACAGACTTTTCCCTGGTCTGTGGCAAAATTGGGAGGGTGAGGGGAGAGAGAAAGACAGTGTAGAGGGTTTTGCATAAAGTTGTATCTGTGCTTTTTTAAATTATGAAATTATGCCTTTCTTATATTTTTGGTATTAAAATATCCTTTCTCCTATGACAAGATGGTAAGAGCAGCAGAGGGTGCACAACACTCCTCCCCGACCCAAGTCCACTTTCTTGGAAATTATACAGGTTTGAGAAATCTCAACCCCTGTAATCATTGTGCTACATGATCTCTAAGGTCTCTTTCAGCTCCAAAGTTCAGTGTTTTGTGATTCAGAATAACCTTGAGGAAAACATGAATTTTTTTTTCTTCTTCAGATTTTAAACAAGGGTTTTTGTCATGCATTGGAATGTGGCCACCTATGTCTGCTCTTTTTCAGTAGGATGGTCCTCATAGGAAAGGGAGAGGGGTCCCATTGGGGGAAGGGAAAGGAAGGCAGTACATTTCCCATGGGGACGGGCTCTCTCAGGGGCCTGGTGGTGACACCAAGAAGTGCTTCGGGAAGCATCTGTGTGGCTCTGCTGTGAGAAAAGGCGGTGTCCTCATAAGCAGCAGGAACAGCTGATGCTTAGAAGTTCACAGGGAAAGCAGCAAGAAGAAAAGTATGCTATATATCAGGAGGAAACAGGCCCCAGCAGCAGGAGCAAGGCCAGACCTCCCTCTTCAAGGAGCCGTTGTATAGGCAGCTTAGTAAGAGAGGTTGCAGTCCCTGAGAACAGGTCAGAAGTTGGCCTGTTCCCATGAAGTCATGGAAGGAGACTCGTTAATTCAGCTGAAGCAGATGATCTCAACAGGGACTCAAAGCACAGGTTAGATTGCCCCAAGGTGGTTGGTACCGAATAGAGAAGATTGAGTCCCTCCAAGGCTAGGGCGGGCATGGATGGGACAAGATTGAATGTAAGAGGACACAAGTAACTCTATTTTGGGAGGGCCAAGTCACAAAAATTGTGGAAAACCCAGGAACAAGGCAAAGCCAGATAATTTGTTTTTAAGTTTGAGGTTTTTTTGTTTTGTTTTGTTTTTGTGTGTTGGGGTGGGGTTTTTTTGTGGTGTTGTTTTTTTTCTTTTTGTTTTTGCCTCAAATTCCTATTGTATAATACATTAGAGAGGTGGGAAAAGCACCTTGGGCTTGGCAAAGAGCCACTTAACTAAAAACCCAAGAAATAGATTGAAAGGCACTTTTCAGTTAAGTTACAAGGTCAAGTGTACCAGGTCTCTGAGAATATATATGTGTAAGTGTGCATATGTGTTGGCTAATTTACCTAGAGCCACTCTATTAGTGCTTAGTTTTAGCTCTGAATTCATTTTTTATGCATTTGTATCATGCCATCTTGAAAGAAGGTTCTCTTTTATCGTAATGAGCCCAGTGAAAGGAAAAGAAGAAATGCAGTGGGCTATTACACGAGTGGGCCATAAAGTCCTATCACCAAATGATCTGGAGAGAAAGAGTGAAGGTCAGGGATACCACTGGAGAAGAAACAGTGGGAAGATCGAAGATTTGAGTAAGGAAATAAGTCTTTTTACTTTAGAGAGGTATGCGTATGCTTTTAAACATGGCATCTTCCATGTTATGCACCATGTTTTAAAAGAAAGCTGAGTCTGTCAAGCTCTGCTGCTCCTCCCCACGCCTCCAGGCTTCAGTGGAACAAACCTCCACTGTCAGGCAGTTGGAGTCTTCCTGCTGGTGTAATAACCTACTCCAGGGTTTCAGAAGTTGATTAAGGTTGTTCTTCAGAATATGATGGAGTAAGGACGGAAATACTTGATACCAGCTCCTTTGTCTTTGCTCTTGCTGTGCCGGCATGAACTGTTCCAATCTAGCCCTCCGAGATCTGAATTCAGAAGAGGTGTGAGATCTAGAAGCTACGCCTTGTCCAGTGAGGGCTGCTCTTGAGAGAAGTGCCCAGGTAGGGAGGGGCCCAGGATTGCCCCAGGCTTGGGGTCAGTGCTTGTGGTTGGGAGTGAGTGTGCTGTGTGAAGAACGTGACCAGGAAGTAAAGCAGTAGGATTTTATTGGGGGACTCGAGCGAATGTGTTCTAAAATTAGAGATTGTAGATCGTAGACAAATAGAACAGAACAGAGCCGTAGTGAAAATGAAGTGAGCTGAGGGGGAGGTTGGGTGCTGGTGGGCTAAAGATCAGTTGGCCAATCTGTGGGGTGGCCTGGGGCATGAGATGAGGATAATCTCGGGCAGTCACTCACTGAACTATAATCATGGCCTTAATATCATAGAAGTCTATTAGTTAATAAAAAATGAATGTTCATGCCTATTAAGTCCTAAATGATGAACAGTGAATGTCTTGGAAACCACAATTTGAAGGTAAAATTTGGAGAGTGTAATTTGGATTCAGATGAGCCTAAATGGAAAAATATATGTGAAAAATACCATAAGCTATGCTAGGTAGCTGCAAGTCATTATTTCAGTCCACCCTGTGCAAATGAGGAGATTGGAGGAATCCACGCTGAAGGAAAGCAAAACAGCATAGGTACAGGGCTCTCCTTTCCCGGCCCATCTCTTCCTCCATTGGTTCTGCAACCCTATCCTAGCAGGTCTGTGTTCTGGAACACCACACTGAGGGAGGTTAGGAAGTGCACCTCTGCTAAGAGAGGAGAGCAACTAAAGCATAGATGTTGACAGCCCAGGTCCTGTGCAGCTGGCTATGGCTCTGCCTGGAGGGTGGGAGTGGACTGAAGTGTGGCCATCTCAGCCTCCCTTCTATCAAAACTCCTCATACTTATAAGTGAATACATTTCTTTCCTTTTCTCTTGGATTCCACGCAGGGAGATGTATCTCAAACCATTGGCTTTTTTTTTTTTTTTCATTTTTATTGAAGTATAATTGACATATAATATTGTGTAAATTAAAGGTGTACACGTGTTGATTTGATACATTTATATATATTGCCAAATGGTTACCAATAACCAGTGACTTATTAATACAAATTTTAGTAATCTTCGAATATCCTCCATACTCTTAGAAACCCGGATTGTCCTGCTCTTGTGAGGTTTGGGACCGCCATTTTTGTATGTGTTCTCTCATAGTACCCTGCACAACAGATACTTCATAAAAGAGTATTGTGGAGACTTCAGGAGCACTGGACACATGACAGAGCATATGCCTGTTAACACACAGGATAGAGGAAGGGGCAACAACAACTAGTGGATTGTCCATTATGCCTTTGCTTCAGAAGTGCAGATGCTTTACCATAGACCAAGTGGTTTATAGAGGAAGTGACAGAATTCAGGTTCTATAGATGGGCATGCTTCTAGGAGGGTAGGGAGAGAGGGGTTTTCTAACTTTTTAGGAGTTGCAAGGAACTTTTTAGAGTTCCTTGGGGGAGTCTTTTTGGCTTTGGCTGAAAGGCCTCTTAGGCCCAGATGGGAAATCTGGCTTTGACTACCTGTACCAGGCTGGGAGGGAAGGAAGCCAGGCCAGGAGTGAAGGCTCCTGCAAGGGGAAACACCCACACCCCATGGCTGGATAGTTCTCCTGGTGGTGAAAGTGGGTCTTATCATCTCCACCACTGACTTGGATTAATTCATTTTTAGGTTTACCCTTGTTTCCATGTTAGTTTCTGATACTTTTTACCTCATTGTTCAACCACACTTATGAAACAGCCCCTGTCATAGTCTGATGCTCAGGGTGCAAATGAATAAAACTTACTCCATCCTTAAATAACCAGCCTGAATTTCCAAACAGTTAATACTCTATTTCATATGAGAGTTAAGGACAAAAGCTTCTTATTGTGCATTAGTTCACCGAAAAGATGATAGTTTGCATTTTCTTACCTTTCTTCTTTCTTTTCATATTCACAAAGACAGAGTGGAGAAGGATTTGAAATGGGAATAAGGGAAGATTTGCTTAAGTACTTTTTGAATTCTAGAATTGCGAATGCACATTAGCATATACACATGGCTACCTGTATTTCGCATAATACAAGTGTATTTTACTTCCTACAATAGATTGTTCTATAAAAGTGGTGTGTGACTCAGACCTTTCTGAAGTGAACAATATTGTACAAGGAAGTTTGTAGTTTTTTTTTTTTTTTTTTTTTTTTTAAAGATTTTATTTATTTATTTGCCAGAGAGAGAGAGAGAGAGTGAGCACAGGCAGACAGAGTGGCAGAGGGAGAAGCAGGCTCCCTGTGGAGCAAGGAGCCCGATGTGGGACTTGATCCCAGGACGCTGGGACCATGACCTGAGCCGAAGGCAGCCGCTTAACCAACTGAGCCACCCAGGCGTCCCGGAAGTTTGTAGTTTTAAGGGAGTTTTCTGTGAATGCTTTTGGAAGACTTACATTATCCTATAAATTACATAGTTTGGGTCAATCTGGATTTTTAATAAACTGAATTTCTTGAGGTGTATTTACAGATCTAATCACATAGTTGAATGATATACACAGTACATTTTATTGATGTCATAGAATATGGCATACTAAACACACACATGAACATATAAACACTTCACTTGAAAACACAGATACCTTGTATTCAGTTCACAGACTATGTCCACATACATGATTTCATTTATTCCAAACAACAGTGCTTAAAGTAGCTATATTTTCAGCTATTAAGGCAGGCAGCCTTAAACCCTTACAGAATAAACAACTGAGGCTTCATGAGATTGAGCAAAACTCCTGTGGCCGGCAGAACTCCCGAGTGTTAGGAAAGAACCCAGCTCCTTTGACCCAGTTCCCACATCCCTTTTCCTCACTGTGAACTCCCAAGCTTCAAGTTTGCACCAGGGCACTTTCGTTCCACTGTGGCTCATAGTATTTTAGGGGCCTCAGGAAATTGCCACATTTACAGGAGGCTGGTAGAGAGAGACATCTGTTCTAACCTGGATATGTGCAGACTGTACATACATCCTGTCTCATACTCTATTCAGCAGAAAATAATTCCCTAATAATAATATTATTATTATAACATTAATGTTACCATTTATGGTTGCCTATCGAACATGATGCACAGTGTAAAATTATTTCCTTTTACAAATAAAATTAATAAGTAGAGAATTGAAATAATCAAAGATCAAACAACAGGCATTGTCAGAACTGAAATGCAGATTCCAGAGCTCTGTCTTATTTACCACAAGAGGTCTTATAAATTTGGAGCTAGTAGATGAACTATAAGGTTGAGAGGGAGGCTCTCATCTTCAAAGACGTAGAGGAGAATCAGGTTCTCAGAAGGTGGAAGCAATGGCATTATTATCCCAATTATTCATAAATATGCTGAGGAAAGAACGGAAGAAATCTATTTTTTGGAGAAGTGATCGAAGCTCTTCATCACTCCTGTGAGAGTCCAGCACCTAGGATGAGGAGCGCACAAGAGAGAAATGTACAAGAAATGCTTTTGGAGTCATTTTCTTAGAATATGAATAAACTCGCATCCAGATACATTCAGCCTTCTGAGAAATTTTCCTGCCCATCAAATATTGGAGATTAAAAAAAAAAAAAAAGAGCAAGTCTTGGAGACTTGGCTCACCAAAAGCTGGCAGCTTCCAGGTTAAATCTGATCCGTGGCCTCACCATTGGCCCCCTGCTGCCTCTAGGCTGCAGCATCAAACACCTGTTCTGGGCTCTGCATTCCAGGGCTTTATTGTTTAACCATCCATGAGACCAGAATCAGATCTTGCTGTCATAATTTGCCAAGTGGGGATTCACCAGACCAGAATGAAGTTAACTAGGGCTGTGTTTCATTGCAAATATCTAAAGTTGGGAATTTTTTTTTTTTTAAGCAATAAAATCGTAAGACTGTGTCTGACTTGTACCACTAATGTTATTTGTAGATCCTTTCAGTGGGTTGTTTGAGTTTAAGTTAAAAGTTAGAATTTCAGTTCTAATTAATCGTGAAAAGATTCTCTTGGCTCCATGTAATTAAACAAAAAGTGAAGCCACAGTAAACATTATAACATGCTCGGCCCAGGGATCGAAAATTGTCCTCTTTTCAGGCTAATGTAAATAGGAAAGAGAAGTGTTCGTTTATCACTGAAGAGCTTCTGGGCAAGGTTCATGAAAGTACATTTGCACTATTTACACAATGATTAACTTCTCACAAAGTTCTCGAGTAACAGGTTTAAATATTTTTCATTCTAATATGGAAGGACACACATGGTTGACCTGCATTTTCTCTTCAGTTCCCTTTGGATGTGCATCATGAAAGTATCAGGGAGAGATGCCCGAGTCTCTAGTTGTTACATGCACTGAAATGGGGATAATACCTGCAGCCAGTGAGTGAGAGATCAAACAATGATTCCACGCAAAGAAGCAGTGAGTGGTGTTTCTCAAGCTGCTTTGAAATTGCATCTCAATGCTGAGCCAAACCAATCAGTAGCCAGAGTTTGGTTCTTTAGGTACTGGTTTTGTTCACTGTCAGCGGTTTGCATGACTCCTTTTTGCTCTGTGTGGAGGTCTCTAATCAGAGCCCAGATTTTCCTTAACCAGATTCACCAAAGCACTCTGCAGCCTGGTTTCATCTCCCTGGAGGCCAGAAAGTCATGTAGCTTCTCATTTGCCTGATTTTCTACTTTCAAAATGAGGACTTGGCCTGCCCCTAGAAATGGAGAGAGCAGTTCTCCCCCCTGCTGCTGAGATCTTTATTAAAGCAGATGTTGAAGGATGAAATGTCATAATAGAGAAGCATCTTAATCTTGGTGATACTGTGTTCAAGTTTGTAAGAATGTGATACTCTCTAAGAAATTTGCAAGCCTAAGTAGAGATTATTTTATATGGCTTATCATTTCTTTAAGCCATATGTCAATACAAGGACTTTCCAAAAAAAATGATCATGTTACTTGATACTGATACCCTTGCTGAGTGGAAAGGAATGGCCCTTTCCTTCCTTTGGTTATAGCAAGGGTCAACACACTGTGGCTCCTGAGTGAAGGCTGGCCTGTTTTATAAATAAATTTTATCGGAACATAGCCACGCCCATTAATTTGCATAGTGTCGTTGGCTGCTTTCCTGCCCCAAAGATGGAGTGGGCAGGACAGAAAAGCCTGAAAAGCCTTGGTGCCTATTTATGCTTTGGCCCCTTCCAGAAAAGGTTTGCCAACTTCTGGAGATTAGCATTGTGGTAGAGCCACGGGTCTTCTCTGGTACTAGCTATGGGTCCTGGGGACAAGTTATTTGACTCCTATAAGCTTTAATTCCTTCATTTATGGAATGGGAGATACTGAGGATTATATATTCAAATCAGATAATATATTTAAAACCAGAAAAGTCCTTATTCTAGGTCCTACAAATACTGTGGACAGGTCCATGCAAAGCCCTTAGCGCAGTGCCTGGCCAATAGAAGAAGGACTCAGTAAACATACGGATGTGTAAAATAGTTCATTACTTTTGTTGTTGTTATCTTTGTTATTCTTGTCTTCTCCCATTTTGTGGCCATAGCTTGGGGGCCGCACGTGGAGATGTCAGTGTTCTCCTCTCCCACTGCTCTGCCAGATGGCAGCTCTGTTTCCTACAAGGAGACAGAAAACAAGTATTGAAATTTTACGAATGGAGTGATTAGGAGGGAAGTAAGTCAAGCTGTGTGATAAGGTGCGAGGAACGCAAGGATCAGCCAGTTAAGTCAAAACCCAGACAAGCAGGACAGCATATGGAGTGTGCGTTTGGAATCTGAAATGCATGGGTTTGTATCTTTGCCCTACTATACAGGCTGTGTGACTGAATTCAGGAAATCAGTTCACCTTCCTCCTCGTCATCATCTTTATGAGTAAACACCTCTATCATCGAATGACCCACAGGGATGCGAGGATGAGCTGAACTCCTACATGGAACATGCTTGGCCCATGAGATGCACTCAGCAAACATTTGTTCTTTGTGGAGCTGCTTTATGAAGGCAGGAACAAGGAGACAGCGGGTGTTACAGCTGTGGGTGCCTGTATGGGGTACATGCCTTTCAGGACTTTGCTCCCATGTTACCTTTCCCATGGTGCCATTCCTGACCATATTAAAATCTTGACTTCCTCCCCTCCCTGAGCTTCCTCGTCTTCTTTGCTGATAGATTATTACCCATGTAACATACCCTGCTGTGGGGCATACTCTGTGTTTTATTTGCTTATTGGCTGTTTCTTTCCACCCACGTGGGTTCCACAAGGACAGGAATTCTTGTCTCTTTTGTCCACTGCTATGGTCTTGGTGCCTATAATGATGGCAGGACACAGTTGGGGGTTTATTAAATATCTGTCGAATGGAGGAATGGAGCCCAGAGCACTTTCGTGTGGCCAGAGATGCGCCCTGCCCATTACAGCTGGGATCTCGAGGAGGCTAGCAGAGCAAACGGCAAGCATCCTCAGGAGCTTGAGCAACCATGGTGGCCTATAATGCATTAGCATGGCCGGTTGTATCAAATGAGAGACGTTTAGAAAATCTTGATACCTTTAAGTCCAAACATGACTTGTTGTGGAAGTGGGAAGAGGTTTTGGGGGTTTTATTATTTAGTGTTAGTGACTCTATGTTTTAGCATGTTCAAGGCTACTGCACGGTGCTTATGGCCATGGAATCCAGCCTCCTTAGCTTGAAATGAGTAAGTGGGCTGCTGACTCCCTTTGTTTGACCTGATAATGAACCCTCAGAGTTTAGGGAGCTGGACCAACTGACTTATGGGATTTGAAGTATGGAATTGGAGCTCGAACTTGAACTGATTCCCAGCATCTCCATATCAGAAACCTCAAATGCTTCTCTTGTTTTTCTACCCTTGATACCATAGACATTTAGAAAAGTGAACAGAAATGTAGAGATTTTTTAAAGGGGATATGTTTAGAAATGAGACTGTTTAAGTGTTTTCCTTGACAAAACCAACCTGTCCCAGTAGGCTGGAGTTCTTTGAGGGCAGGACCTGTGTTTTATGCATAATTGCATTCTTAGTGCCCAGGATATTGCTAGTCACCTATAGAGGGAGAATGAATAAATAATTGAACAAGTGAATGGGCTATCTTAATTTTGGGCTTCTTATGGCATTAATATTTAACTGATGTAGGATTTCTTTACACAAGCTTGCTTCGTTTTTAAAATATTCCATAATAATTTGTAGTCTATTTTCTTTGGAAAGAAGTGGGTCTTAAAACTGAAATGCACATGGCAATGATAGATACAAATTAAATGTTTGTGATTTTCTGAGGCCAGTTGACTGCATAGATTATGTGAGGGACCACATTCCAGTCAAAGGTTTTTGGAGACTTGCTATCAACGTGCCACTCAGATAACAGGACAGATTCTTCATGTCTACATAGAAAGCTGAGCCAGAGTCATCAAGAAAGTCCTATCAGTGCGGTTTGTCTGTGATGGGCTCCAAGCTGCAGTGCTCTGGAGTTGGCCTGTGGATAGATGATTTTCTTTTAGCAGAAGGACTTGGACCAGAGTGGGAACTTACCAGGCAGCGCACATCCCTAGGGATAGACTGCCGGGGCTCCTGGGTGACCAGCATCCCTCCCAGGACCTGATAGGCGCTCTTGGGGACTGTTTCTCACAAAGCCATGACATCATCTGTGGCGACACAGTCTAGATGTAAACTCGTGGTGCCAGTATGGTTATACAATGTCAGTGACATAAGGGTCTAGTCATGACTCAAGAACATACAAAAGGGATGTCTCATGATGCTGCTGAAATCCCGGGCATTTGGAGCCTAAACGATGAACCTGTTACTCTCCACACTAATGCCAGAGAGCTGGCAATGCGCTGGCAGAGTGATTAGAGAACCAACTTGTAAATACTGGGTAAGCCAGGGGAGTTTATATTTGTTTCTCTGTTACGGACAAGTTTTATTTGAAAGTTAGTTCTATGGGATCGAATTCTCGGGGGGACTCCACAGCACCCCCCAAAGTAATCCTGCGTCTCCTGCTCTGTTTCCCAGCATGGGCTACTGCATCCTTTTTGTGCACGGATTGAGGAAGCTCTGCGCAGGGCTGAATCGTTGGGGGGCCACTACCCTGACCGTGTGCACTGCGCTGCTGCTGCTGCTTTTCTCCTGGAAAACTGTGAAGCAGAATGAAATTTGGCTGTCAAGAGAGTCCCTGTTCAGGTACGATTCAATGGAGAAAAGCCAATCTCTTCCCATGTATTTCTTTGCTTATGTATTTGTTTCCAAACAAATGAGTTAACATGGGTCTGGCAATAATCATTAACCTGCAGGGTTTTTTTTAGTAAAGTTTTAAGTGGAAGATGTAATTTTATTTTGGGTTTTAGCTTTAGTTTTTAAAATGGTATTCTGTAAAGTTTAATGTGAGCTCATTCTAAGTGAATTTATGAAAATAAGGCTCATGGGAAGGTTTCTGGGTCTGTGAAACCGTCGTAATGATGAGCTGGGCTGTAAAATCAGCTATAAACAAAATGAAATGATAAACCTAATTTCCTGATGCAGACAAGTCAATGAGAAAGGTGAGCACACAGCAGGAAGGAAGAGAAACGCAGGACATTTTCTTTAGACTCTTCCAGGACATTAAGTTGTGATCTGTGATCCAGTTGCTTTATTCTGAGCATTAATTGTGAACAAAGAAATGGAAGACTTTTTTCGTCTCCCGGTAGGTTTTGATG
This sequence comes from Martes martes, assembly GCF_963455335.1. NCBI lineage: Eukaryota > Metazoa > Chordata > Mammalia > Carnivora > Mustelidae > Martes > Martes martes. Next base: position 64,976,713 of record NC_137895.1, read on the forward strand.
TGCTACAGAAGCTGTTTCTGGATATAACAAGGTCACCTGGAAGCCCTAAACTTGTCGTAAAATATAAACATTCTTTGGGACTCCTGCTCATTGTGCTGTGTTTTCTGGAGCTCAGGCCGCCTTGCTAATGCCGTAGCCCTGGTGATGACCTTCACCTGGGCTCCCTGGCACTGCCCCACCAGGATCCCAACAGTGTTTTTCCAGGTTTCCAGGGATTCCCAGTCTGTGCCCTCTTCCAGCTTCTGTCCTCACTTATGACCCAGTTCCCCAGTTTAGTCAGTGTGGTTTTTACTTGGTTCTCTGCTCAGCCTGATACCCAACACTTACACTCTGGGGGCAAACAACGGAGACAGAGTTGGGATCGCTTGAAAACAAAGAGGAAATATTGGAAGACTAGAGGAAGGTGCACAGAATTAAAGGCCCAGTAAAGAAGTTGGCACGGAGCAGACAGGAAACAGGCACCGGGATAGTCTGTCTTGAGAGCACTCAAGCACCCGCCCAGGAAAAAATAGGTAAACTTATACCAGGTTTATTTTATCTTCACAACAAAGTGCTGGGGAAATTAAGTTCTCTGGCGGAGCTCTGAGCTGTATAGGTCATATGCCTATCCTTTGTCTCCACCAGGGCCCTGAAAGGAATGATTGGCCAAAGAAGCCCCTCTGACTTCCAGGGAGTTAGGGCAGGCCAAGCACCTTGGGGTTCCACTGAGACTTAACAGAGTGAGGCAAGACGAATTCCCCACAGGAAATCCAAGTACTGCAGGCGGGGCCCAGACTCTGGCTGCCAAGAACGAATGAACGAATAAGCGAAGGAATGAACCAATAAGACAGATGTTCACTGCATTCTTCTATCTTAAAACAATATATTTGATTTTGCTACTTGGCAATTTAACTTTTTAAAAAATATTTTTAATAAATTAATTAACTTTAAGGATTTTATTTATTTATTTGACAGCAAGAGACAGCTAGAGAGGGAGCACAAGAATGGGGGAGCTGGAGAGGGAGAAGCAGGCTGAGCAAGGAGCCCGACATGGGGCTCAATTTCAGGACACTAGGATCATGACCTGAGCCGAGGGCAGATGCTTCATGACTGAGCCACCTAGGTGCCCCTTTTTTCTTAATAGAAGAAAATTAGTTTGGTATGCGTGTCTTTTTTTTTTAAATCCCCAATATTTTATTTATTTATTTGAGAGAGAATGTCCGCATCCACAAGCAGAGGGAAAGGGAGAAGCAGACTCCCCGCTGAGCAGGGAGCCTGGTGCGGGGCTCCATCCCAGGACCCTGGAATCATGATCTGAGTGGAAAGCGCTGCTTAACCCACTGAGCCACCCAGACGCCCCTGGCATACATGTCTTCTTAGCTTATTTATTATTACTATATCATTGTCATGGTCATCATTACCACAGTGGGTACTGTAGAGACCTGTTGATTTTTTATGAATATTCTTCACCCTTGAGGTCCCAGATTCTGTTCAGTCTCTGTCACATCCTTTTACTTTCAAGGCAATTCTCTCAGACCACAATGGACTTGTTCCCTCTTGCTCCCCATGCTGAAGGCATTCTGTAAACACAGGGGCATGGGAGTTCAGTAATACAACTTCCCCTTAGTCTCTGTTGGCTTGATTTTTTTTCTTTTGCTTTCATCAGTCAGTGCTTTTATGGAAGACCTTAAAATGGTTCTGCGCTGTTTTGTTAAACCCTTTGCTTGAATCAAGGTACTAACAGAAATTGTGTCTTCTAATGATGTTTACTGCTTAATCGGAGCAACTTTGGGGGTGGATTTTGGCAGGCAGCAGTTTATTTCAAGGATAACAAGTTCATGTTCAAACCCTCGAAGGCTGATGCCAGCAGTTTAAAAACAGAAAAACAAAAAGCTCATTGACCTTGCATCCAGAGGCTTCTGTTTTTTTAGATGGAAGTATGTAGTAAGTGACAGCTGATTACTAAAACACAACCATTCCACACATGTGCTTGAAGAGGTTTTGTGCCCTAGGAGGCTTTTGGTGATCAAATGGAATTTTGTATAATGTGCAAATCAAAGCTTTTGATAGTTTTTAGAAAACTTAGCCCATTACAATTTATGTATGTCCCAAGAAAAGTTTTAAGAGTGTGAGACTTTAAGAATATTCTTTCTTCTTTAAGACCAGATGTTTGTATGGATTCATCTGTGCTGAGTCATGCTCGAATCAGTTGAAGTGAACATTTACCAAGAATCTTGGAAGGAAGATAGAGTTACTGGTCGAGTATGGGGGCTGGAGTTAGACTTTCTGGCTCCTCTCCAAGTACCACCATTTCATAGCTGTGTGACCTTGGGCAAGTTTCTTAGCCATTCCATGCCTTAGTTTATTTTAAACTTAGAAGAAGAAAAATCAAGTTTATATTTTGGTTGTAGTGTAAGAATAAGTGAATATGTGAAATATGCCTAAGGCAATACCATAAACAATATGTTAGGTTTTTAGATGATTGCTGTGCACTGTATTCTAGGGCATGAGAGAGAAATGGTGCGGGCATGGGGGGGTGCAGAGAGATTATCTATAGAGAAGCTAAAAGTCCTCGTGGAGGTCAGACACATAAACACACTTTAACGTAATGTAGCAGGTGGTGGACAAGGCAGCAGGACACTACAAGTACAAGCAGCCTGCTAAGAACAGCCCAACCCTTCAAGAACTGTTCTCTTATAGACCTGAGCTGAACAGAGAAAGATGAAAACAACCGAAATTAGGCACAGTGATCAAAACCAAGAACTGGCTGATTTGAGTACAAAAAATGTGTTAGAGGAGGTGATGCCCCTGGCAGAGGGCTGGCCTTCGACTTCTCCTCTGTTGTAAACAATGAACTCATTGACCGTTCCTTGGACATAGGGTCTCAGTCAGGCCTCTCTTATTACACAGGGTGGTTTTGCTTGGCAATACTGTGAACAGTCTTACAGAGAGTATCTTAGGACAGACCTTTGTGTTGGAGAAAGTCCAAATTTCATTCAAGTCCCAGCCTTTCCAGCTGAGGCAACCTTTTACAAAAAAGATCCCACTGTGTGATGTATTTTTAGGAGGTGCAGATGCAAGGCCCCCTCACAGCCTTGAGGTTCCACAGGCAAGGGCCTTACACACAGCAGCATAAGAAGCCAGCACAGAACAGAGTAACTGGTCCAAGCTGAGCTAGGTGTGACAAGGAGGAGCCCGGCTTTGAACCCGAATTTGATATAAAAGAATACATAAGCTTTGCTATGCTTATTTTTTACTTTATGTTTTCTAACTAAAACTAAGCCAGGTATAAAAAAGAGAGAGGGGGAGAGAGCGAGAGGGAGGAGTTGGTTCATAATCATAGCTGCCAGCTGTATTTTCTTTAATTATTTTTAACAAGGAACTGTTCTGATACCCTAACCTAGGAAAAGGGTCACTGCGCAGCTTTAGCTGGGCCTGGTAATGAATGTTGCCTTTGTTTGGAGTAAGTAATACTGTAATAACACATTTTGGTAAAATCCCCTCCACGCCCCAGATCTTTGAAATACCTGAAAAGGCAGAGACCACATTTTTCTTTTATTTGCATCTAGTTCAGGGTCTCTCTGAATCCCATTCATGAACTATTTAAGCAATCCACGGACCATCAATTAAGAATTTCTGGCCTAGATTATTCTCCATCTCTGTAGGGAACACATATCTGTTTCTTCCTTTCTGAATTGCCAAGCCAGAGAGATCAGCCAGCCTCCCAGGGCAGAGAATATATATTGAGGATTGACAAATTCTTTTGTAGAGGAGTGGGTGGTAAATATTTTAGTCTTTGTGGGCCATATAGTGTCTTTTGCAACGACTCAACCCTGCTGTTGTCTCAGGAACAACGCCAAAGATAATAGGTAAACACATTGGCTCGTCTGTGGCCCACAAGGCTATAGTTTGCTTACCAATGAGATAAACATTGTGATAATAAACTTGTAGTGTTTCAGTGCCCTGCGGTACCTTTCTGGCTTAGCTTCACATGTTGATCAGCTTCAGGAATGGTCCTGACCACATATTGGCCTTGGTTGAAATCTCTGCTCCACTACTTTCTCGGTCTGTAACTTTAGAGAAAGGTCTTCATCTCTCTGAACCTCAGTGTTCTCATCTGTAGTGTGGGAGGTACGATAATTCTACCCATCCTGTAGTTATTGAAGGGATGCAAAGGATATCATCCAGGGAGGTGGGTGCATAGCCCAGAACTGGATTCCAACTGAGCATCCTGTCCCATGAGTACTGGACTTTTGGAGTGTGGTGTTGTGCAACTTCAGGTCACAGCAGGGTCAGCACTAAAGAGAATCACAAATCCTTCTTACTTTCCTTTCCTGTTAACCTCTGGCTGAATACTGCTCATTATTATTATTTTTTCTAATGTTTGTTTTCTCATTGGGAATTTGGGGATAATTCTCGTGACCTATTGTCCAGGATGCCAACAAAACAAATTGGTGTTCTATAAACTTGAGATATACCTGAAAGAAGTGGCTTTTTATTTCTGTTTGTTTCAGTCATTTCTGTTCTTTTCCAAGTGTTGTACAAATGAGAGGTCCGAGGGAGAAATGTGAGGTATATGAATGAATATCCTGAGTTGAAAGGAGATTTTTCTTTGAAATCATCATTGGGATTATGAATAGGGATGGAGCTCCAACCGCATACTTAATGAATACTACGTGTCTTTGTAAAGTAAATACTGAAGCTTCTTGTTTCCACTGAAACAATTGGGGCTATGGAATCATAGCATCCGTAGAGCAAATGAAGGAGACTGGCTCTGGAAGCAGGAGCAGCCTGGCCAGTTACAGCTACGTGGAAAGTTTTGCCTTTGGCCACTTATTTATTTCCCCTTTTCTACAAACTACTCATTGTAAAATGAGAGACTGGAAAAACATAGCAGAAAAATATCACAGAGAGAACATAAAGGTCAAAACAACAATGGAAAAAGCAGTGGGTTCCTCAGATTCCAGTTACCCCACCCACATCTGCTTGCCTGTTATGAACATCATTACTTCCTCTGGCCATCACTGAACAATGCCCCAATCTTCGCAAGGACCATGTTTCCACAGGCCTAATTGTCTGTTCCTCTGGCAGTACATAAATTAGAGTCACCATGCTAATCACACAGGGGGAGGGATCAATTCCAATATGCCAGTTATGTCCATGCCAAAATCAAAGTTACCTTTAAAATCTGCCCAGTGCCATGCACTACTTATTTCTGCCTAGAAAAATTAAGAAATTTTCCTGGATAGAAACTGGAATTTTTTTTTTAAAGATTTTATTTATTTATTTGACAGATAGAGATCACGAGTAGGCAGAGAGGCAGGCAGAGAGAGAGAGGGGGAAGCAGGCTCCCTGCTGAGCAGAGAGGCCCGATGTGGGGCTCGATCCCAGGACCCTGGGATCATGACCTGAGCCAAAGGCAGAGGCTTTAACCCACTGAACCACCCAGGCGCCCCAAAACTGGAATGTTTTTAAAGCCAGTTAGCACTTTGCCTTTGTGTAATATCCATTTTATTTATTTATTTTTATTTATTTATTTGAGAGAGAGAGAGAATAAGAGAGAGCATGAGAGGGGAGAAGGTCAGAGGGAGAACCAGACTCCCTGTGGAGCTGGGAGCCTGATGCGGGACTCAATCCCGGGACTCCAGGATCATGACCTGAGCTGAAGGCAGTTGCTTAACCAACTGAGCCACCCAGGCACCCTGTAATATCCATTTTAAATATTCCATTAAAATCCTGGCTCTCTGTTGCACCTGAAGGGTCTCACCATACAGTGATTGAAGGATACCAATGTTTCACTGGAGCACCCGAATGTCAGCATTTGTCTGTCTTTTGTCTTGGGTGGATCAGTTTCTACTTAGACGATTCCTCCAGTCTCCTTCCTGGGGCTCCAGTCCTGGCTGCCAATATTCAGAGAGCTTAATAAGAGGGGAAACTGAGATCCCCATGTTCAGAATACAGATCTTCACATAATATACCTTTGAGGTACCACCCCTTCCCTTGGCAGTTGACCTGTTGTTCCCGGGTGCAGGGTTTCTCTAAGCTGAGCTCTTCCAGAGAGTAAAACTCCCGCCTTCTGCTGGCATGGGGAAAGAATAATGAAAAAAGCCTCTTGGGTATACAGGGTAAGGATGGCGATCTGGGCTTTAACTGCTCCCGATACAGATTTAGTCCTTGTTCAGCCACACCTCCTGCCCCCAAGAAATCCTAGCCACCTGCCCTGCGGGCACTGAAGCAACCTGTGTTAAGTCTGGAGTTTGCTGCCTTCAGATGATGATGTCTTCTGGTTGGTCTTTAGCGCCCTCTCTTTAAGTTCTGTCCTTTGGAGAGTTCCTCAGGAACCCAGCCAGGGGGTTTTAAGTTGGGACTGTCTTTGCTGGTCATAAGGAACCTCTTATTTTAGGGAAAGTTCAACAAAGATCACAAAGCCCTTACATATTTCCCCAACAGATCTTTGACACTTTGTATGAAACCCTTCTATTAATCTTACCTTTAAATTAAAAACTAAATGAAAGTATGTTACCTGGGAGAAGGAATGTAGAGCATTAGAGTTGCCCCCAAACTAGGTTGTCCTGCTTTTCTCCTTGCTCTCTCTCATCAGCTGTCCCCCTCCCACATTTCATCCATGCACAGTCTGGGAGTTTTCTTTCCAGGTGGGCCTCCATCATTCCCCTGCCACCACCTCCCTGCGTGTTGAGGGAATGAGGGACTCCAGGACCAATCTAGAATCCTCTAGAATTCCACCTCTGACACTGACCAGCTGTATAATCTTGTGCAGGTTAAATGTGTGGTTGCTAATTACAAACGAGAAACAGATCCCCTCCTGCCCCCACCTGCCCCTGGAATCATCTTCAAAGCTTCACTGTTACCCTGTAGGGATTCCCCAGGCTTTTCCTTATGGCTGCCCAAGCAAACTAACACAGTGGCTTTGGAAGCAGGGTTTCTCTCTTTTTGAACGAAATCTCATTCCCTTACCTGCAACTTGTAAAATAATTATACTTGCATTTATTTATTATTTTTTAAAATTAGCCCAGGTTTGGGTACATGGGAAATGTTAATTTCCGATAGATGTTAATAGGGAGGCCAGTCTGCAGTCATCCCTCTTACAGTGATTTATTTTTGCAGACACTCTTAATTTTTGTTTTAAGGAAGGTTGTAAGTGAACGAATGAAGCAAGGAAGGAAAACACTGAATGAATCTGAGCATGCAGGTTTGTTCTGCAGAGAATTATCCATCACCCTGAGCCACCGTCTCTGCTTCCTATCCAGTTAGCATGTTAGTTTAGTTGTGCACACCAACCATTGCCTTCATTGTTTTTCATAGAAGCGTGTTTAGTAAGTCATATATTTCATGAATTCTGAAAAACCCGATTTAGATGGTTGTAACAGACATTCCAAATGCAGGTTCATGAAACTGAGTAAAATATGAAAGAAACCAATGATGTTCCTAAACACAGTTCTTTGTTGCTCTTTCTTCTTTTCTTTAAATGTATTAATTGTAGGTCTGGAGTTCAGACTCTGCCTCACAATGCCAAGGTTCACTACAACTATGCCAATTTCCTGAAGGACCAGGGTCGGAACGGGGAAGCCATCTACCACTACAGAACGGCCCTCAGGTAAGCCCCACACAATTGTCTACCGCTCTGCTTCTCAGGCCCTTGTTCATTCACTCGCCCACCCAGTGTGCACTGTGGGGGTGGGGGTGGACAGTGGACATCCCCTTTGGGGTGGTAAGGATTCCGGACTCTCCATTTTGGCTCAGTGTTCAAGTCTGTTGTGAATGTGGTAATTCTGCCTCACTTCTAATTCTTGGTGTTCCTGCAGAAGTTTCCATTGGTACTCACTACTCAATGAAGTGACAGTCACACACACACGGAGGCAAACAAGAGTTGGTTGTCAAAAATACACTCCTAGATTCTCTGAGCATGTATTCCAATGAATTCTTCCCACTTGAGGCTTCTCATCATCAGAAAGAATTTATATGAAGGCATCTGAGTATAGAAATGAAATACCCTGATAATTGTATTAAATAGAAAGAAAACTACAAGACACTTGATTACCATATTGGGAATATGTTAATAAGGGGTGTGTGTGTGTGTGTGTGTGTGTGTATGTACACAAATATATAAGTGTATGTGCATATATATATGAACAGCCCTGACACTCTCCTTGTACTCCTCTACTTGTATTCATTTGGAAGAGACTGTACAAAACATAGCTTTAAGTTGTCACTTTAAGAGAAACCACAAATTCAAGCCTGCATTACCAGCGGCAGACCACTCTTAAGTACTCAAAATGGCAACTCTTACTTTCAAGATGGTCTTATCTAAAAGATCCCACATGATGAATATCTTTAGCCTGCACCATGAGGGCACATGAGAACTATACATAGCCTCGGAGTCTCCAAATATGGGCAAAACAAAGAAACATGAGTCTTCTCTTTTAGTTTAGTCTTTAGTTTAGTCTTCTCACCGAAGCCTTTGAAAGAGTTTTCCATACCCCTCCGGACTGGCCCACATTTGGCTGAATTTTCTGATACAGTTCTGCTTTGAGACATGCTTCAAGTATGTATACCGAACACATCTACATTTCCCTGAAGCACGTTCGAGGATTATCTCAAATCTTACTTTGAAATCATCATTCTTAAAGTAACCGGCCAGATTTTTAAAATTATCCTTTTGAACAATGTTCTTACATAAATATATTGTTCATAAGTCAAATTCTTTTAGGCTTTAGACTCTCATTTAATACTCAGTATGGCAAAAATTTAAAGCTGTGCTCATCAAGTTCACTATCAAATACTTCCCAAAGATACAAAAAAATGCAAGCTCCAGAGGAAAATTGTAACAAAACTTTTTATTGAGGAAAAGAAGTTTTTTTAAGGAATAGAAGATCATTTTTAAGGTTTAATAAAGAATTATGTTCTTTCCCTGGAGCCAGTTTACCCAACTCTTTACAGTACTTAACTCCAGTTGGTGAGATTAAGATTTGATTTTTTTCTGTATATTTTATTTTGTGCTCCAAATGTTCTACAAGTGAACATGCATTATTTTTGCAATGAGGCGATATAATTTTTAAAGAGACATATATTCCTTCAAGGTTACAAATAAAGTATGTTTTGGCATAATAATTAATGTTTCAGGGTTTTAGGTGGCATTCTTAAAGAGAAGAGAGCGGTAAATTTGCCTGAAAAATAGTGATTGAAAGGAAGTATTATCAGTGTCCTTTAAAATTTGTTGCATTCTAAAAAACTGTTTTCTGTCAAGTTCAAACAGAAAAAATAAGGCAGACCCTAAGGCACAGCCTGGGGCAAAGATATAAATTATATAAAATTCTTGAGTAGCCGATTTTACAGTATTATAGTAGCTGGTTGGGTACTACTGCTTCTTTCCCATGAAACAATAAAAATAAATGTTTGCTTCAGCAACTGTGCTTATGGAAGAAACATGTCCCTTGAGAAGTGGGGAAAAAAACAATTAAAGCTATAAATACCCTGCATAGTAATTAGTGAAATATTTCATCCTCTCAGACCAGGCTCAAAATACTTCTGATTTAAGTAGCATCATTTCTGTGTGGATACCTCTGTAGTGAATTTTCAATGGGTGTGGGTGTTTTGTTTTGCTTTTTTAATTTAAATAAATTGTCACTCCTTGTGTTAGAGAGAAAGGGAAAATACCAGGACTATTCATCATTTTGATGATTATTCATCCTAGGTGATGAGAAAATTGCCCTTTTTCAAAAATTAAATTAAATTTTTTAGAGAGAGAGCATGCACATAAGCAGCGGATGGGGAGGGGCAGAGAAAGAGTGAGAGAGAATCTTAGGCAGGTTCCATGCTCAGTGCGAAGCCCAACATGGGGCTCGATCTCACACTGTGACCTGAGCTGAAATCGAGAGTCAGATGCTAAACCGACTGAGCCACCCAGGCATTGCCCTAATTTTGATATTGCTCTTTCTTTGCTCAAGTTGATGAGGACAGGGACTCTCCCCCCTCCCAACTACCTCATCCCTGTTTCAGCTTCAGTATATTTGATATTTTCCATATTTGCACACAGCCAGAAAGAGAATGATTAGGAAAATGCAGGGCTAACGGTGTTATTATTTGAAATCAGTCCCCACAATTATCCATTTCTGTTGTAATGACTGTGTAGATCCCAAAGGCAATGATGGAATTAGTCATTAGGGTTGTGTCTATACCAATATCATTTTGGCTGACTTATAATTCTAGAAATAATGCTATGTTAAATTGGTAATTATATATGACATGAATATTCTGCTTCTTTTAAACCTTATTGTATGTTTTTTTTAAAGATTTATTTATTTATTTCAGAGAGAGTGAGGGAGCAGGGTGGGGGAGGAGCAGAGGCACAGGGAGAGAGAGAATGCTGGAGCAGACTCCCTGCTGAGCAGGCAGCCCAATGTGGGGCTCAATCCCAAGACCCTGAGATCACTACCTGAGCCGAAATCAAGAGCTGGCCACTTAACTAACTGAGCCACCCAGGCACCGCAACCTTATTCTATTTTTATATATATACATATATGTATGTATATATCCCATGTTTATTTCAGCATTATTTACAATAGCCAAGATACAGAATGTGTTAATTTTTTTTACTCTTTTTATTTATTTATTTAAAGTTTTTCCTTTTAGATCTTTTCCATTTTTTTATTATGATGTTATGTTAGTCACCATACAGTACATCATTAGTTTTTGATGTAGTGTTCTAAGATTAATTGTTTCCATATAACACCCAGTGCTCCAAGCAATCCGTGCCCTCCTTAATACCCATCACCAGGCTCACTCATTCCCTCCCCCACCTCCCCTCTAAAACCCTCAGTTTGTTTCCTGGAGTCCACAGTCTCTCATGGTTCCTCTCCCCCTTTGATTTCCCCCACTTCATTTTTCCCTTCCTTCTCTGTCCTCCATGCTATTTCTTATGTTCCACAAATAAGGGAAACCATATGACAACTGATTTTCTGTGCTTGACTCTTTTCACTTATAATCTCCTTCAGTCCCAACCATGATGATGCAAAAGTTGCGTATTCATCCTTTCTGATGGTTGAGTAATAGTATATATATTGTATATATATGGACCATATCTTCTTTATCCATTCGTCTACAATCTTACTCTGTTTTTTAAACAAAATGGAAGTACTACCAAGTTCTCCTCCCTTTCGGTGAAGCTCATTTATTCTATTTCTGTAGTGCAAGGGAAATCTTCCCTGGAAAATGCTGCAGCTGAGGTTACAGATTCAGATTAAGACCCAAATCAGCAAAGGAAAATGGCAGAACTCTTCTTTTAAATCCTTAATGAACACAAGTGTTAGCTCTGCTTTGCTCAGAGGGGAGCTGTGATGTTTATACCTGTTCCAGATTCTATAAAGTTTGGGATTCCGTATTGTTCAAAATCAGAACACCACTGGTGGTTCTGCCATATGCCTCCAAAGCTTTCTGGCCATTGTTTAGAACCTGGAAAAGTTTCTACCATTCCACTTCATATGAGTGGAGTAGAAAGTTCAGAGATGACCCAATATCTCAGCTCTTCCTGCACAAAAATGCCCATGAAATAACTCATCCAATAAGCCCAAAGGGAAAGAGAGATCATGGCTCAGACTGAATAATATGCAGCAGATACTGAATGTGTACTTGGCCAGGGGTTTGTTGATCAGCTTAAAAAGTCACTTGAAAGGATAGAATCCTAAAACAAATCATGCGCACTCTTTAATGATTTATTATACCCTAAAATTTCCCATGTACATCCATCCACTCACCAATCTTCAAATGTCAAACCAAGCTTTTTTCTTTGGGCAAGAGTCTAATGATTATAATCTGCAAAAATCACATCCATAAGTCATTTCTCTGATGATCAGGTTTTGATACTTTTAAGTGGAATAAAAACTGTAATCTCTATGAGATTTTTCTGATTTTTCTCCTGTAGCTTTTTTAATAGATACTCCATATCTAATCAATAGCAATTTCTTGAGCAAATTCCCTTCTTTGAGTATTTCCAGAATGTTTACATAGTATTCATAGAAATTACAACACTGCTTTTCACATTTATATTTTATCAGTTTGCAAGATATTTCATTACATGGTACAATTGCAATAAAAACTACAACTGCACCAAATTTGTTAACAAACAACTGTCTTTTAGACATACAACTCAACTTACAGGATCAAAAAGGCCCAGGCTTATAGGGAAAGTTTATTAAGTTGTGGGTATCCACCAATATGTTTTACAGAGACTAGAGAACATCTGGAAATCTGGCAACATAGTGAAGAGACTGTTTTAAAAGAGATTGCACTAGAGGTGATCAAGTCATGGACATTGTTTCTCATCTTATATTTAAATCCCCTGCATGACTCAGTTACTGGTTGGTTAAAATGGGCTGGTTGTCAAGAACCCTGCACCTGGAAATGAATACAGTTCACTTTGTCCAGGTGGGTCAGGAAAGTCTCCCTATTGTCAGCAGCAAATTATCTCATGTTCCACAGAGCATTTGTTCACTTAGATGCCTTCTTCCTCCCAACCCACTATAATAAGGACCCCATACCCAGATCTACTATTGTGTCCTGGTTGATTGGATATCAGCCCTGTGCAAGATTTGTCCTGATACAAGGGCTGTGATCTTCAGTCACCCAGACTGCTGTTTTCTTTTCACAGGTATGGTTTCAACATGAAATACACAGTAAATCATCTAAGATTTCCACCCTCCCATATGCCTATCAAGCAGGAGATGCATTTCCCTTTCCTGATAGCACTCAAGTGTGCTTGGGCAGCCATGAGACCCTTAGAGCGGCCTTATCCACTCCCAGTGTATCTGCTGTTGATGTTCTAAACAGAAAATCTGAAGGCAAAGAAACTTGTTCAGAAAGGGTAGAAGTCCTTGACTAGACTCTTTTATTGGCATAATTAAAGGGGAAGAAATGTGCCTTTTAATGCTCCTGTCCCAAAGAAATCTCTGCTAGCTGTTTAATTGCCTACCACGTGGGAAAGGATAGATCTAAAATCTTTCTGATTGGAATTTTTTAATGGGTAAAATAGAGACTCGTCATGATAAAAGTAACCATTGATAGCATTCTTTGCATTCCTTCCTGTGTGGATAACTGGAACTCTGGAAGGACACTCTATTAACTGGGTAAGTCTTTGTGGAAAAAAAGGAAGTAATAAAGGAACCAAGGAAACATCATATAGTTAGAGTCTAAAGAATCTAACCATGTGTAATTAACCCCCTGTTCACTGATGTCCTGAGTAGATCAATAAAATTATTACAATTCCTTTGAAAAATGTTGTCTATAAAGCTGGTGGAGTTTGAACATTTTTTTTGAAATCAGGATTTAATGGTTATTTTAAAAGTCCTCATTACACAGCCTATTTTAAGTGGACATTTAAAATAACTCTTACAAGTAAAAATGACCTTGGATACCAGCTGCCATGTATTTCTGGAAAGAATTAAAATTCCAGAACCATTTGTTAACCAGGTTTAACAAGTGGAGATGGGCTCTTCTGCCCATGTGGTATTTTCATTTATAAAAGTCTAAATACACTTTCCAGTATCACAAATAGACATTTGAAATTATTTTTATTTCTTTTTGTTGATGAAATTAGAGCTACCCTCTATTTATTTTGTGTTAATTAAGTCTGACAGTTTTATTCATTAAATCCAAGAAGTTAAACACTATTTTATTTAGAAAACTAGAATTTCATGACCATACTTATGGACTAAATTTCCAAATGAAAGTTTTATAATTTCTATTGAAGAATATTTTGCTCTCTGGTTTCCTTTTGTTGTTTTTTTTTTCCTCCTGCCTTCCACCACTCTTCCATTTTAAGAGCTTGCCTTGCTTCCCCAGGAAACGGAATCCAAGGCAGGGATCTGTAAGCAGGAAGTCCACTGAGAAGCACTCTCTGGAACACTAGGGAAGGAAGCCAGGGGAGCAGGATGGGCAGAGGGAGAGTTGGGACAGGCAGTGCGGTTCTCCAGGGCCTTGGGTGACTGCTGAGGAAGCTCTGGAGCTGCAAGGGCCGGCCCCTCAGGATGGCCATGAGTGGAGGCAATAGATGGAACCTTTACGTCCCCTTACAAACCCACCACTGCCTCGGGTGAGGGAGTTCCCTGAGGCTGAGAGCATTGCCCAGAGGCTGTGCGCATTGCCCAGAGGCTGTGAGGTGTCAGCCACTGGGGAAACAAGTGTCTCAGATGTGAGTGGTGTCCTGGTGCTGAGAGACAGCATCCGAGGCCCCGGCTTAATTTACAATTTCTGATATAAGCAGATAATGACTGTTTTAACAATATCATTTAGATTTTCTGGTAAAGTGAACAACATATGAAGTAACACCATACTTCGTAGGGTTGGAATATTACAAGATAACTCCTATAAAAAGCTTAAAGCAGGGCCTAATCCCTGGCATTGATAAACTCGTTAAGTGTTATCTGTGTCCCAAATCTGACCACTTCTCTCCACCTCCATCCCCCACCGTGTCTCCTTAGATTCCTGTCCCTCAGAGGCTCTGCAGCGGCCTCCAGGCCCCACACTGTCTTTCTCAGACCTCACCTCCTGCTACTTTTCTTGCCGGCTCGACTCCAGCCATGTGGGGTTCCGGGGACTCTGAATTTGTGGTTCCCTCTTCCCAATACACCCCCTCCCTCTCTAAAAGCTGCTTCCTTCCCTTCCTTTGGGGCTCTCCACTTGGGTCATCTTGTCAACAAGGCCTTCCCCGGCCACCCCACTAAAGAGTGCAGTCACCACCAACATAGTCTATTCCTCTTTGCTTCATTTTCTCCACTGCATTTATCACCTGCTAATCTGCTTCTCATCTCTAGAAGGGAACCCCAGCAGAATAGAGATTTGTGTCCTTGTCCCCAGCCTGGAGAGCCACGCCGGGAACATGGCACTTTGTCAACATGTGTTGGATGGCCGAATGCTACACGTAAACATCTTTCTACAGTCTGTTTTTAAGGAATGTGAATTACCTGAAATTTTAAAAAATGGCAACTGAGGTATAGTGTAAAAACTGAAGACTATCAAAAGCCAATCCTTAGTCGCTTCTACGGAGCATAAATTAAATCTGCCCCCAAACCCGTCTTGCTCTTCTGCTCCTCCGCGGAGTTTGTTTAAAACTCTTCCTTTAAACCCTTCACTTTGTTCACTTCTCTGGGCACTTTTTGATTAATATTTAAATATTCTCAGGGCACCTGGGTGGCTCAGTCAGTTGAGTGTCTACCTCTTGATATTGGCTCAGGTCATGATCTCCCTTGGTGAGATCGAGCCCTGTGTTGGTTTCCATGCTCAGCAGGATGTCTGCTTACGATTCTCTCTCCCTCGGATCGCCTGGGTGGCTCAGTGGGTTAAGCCTCTGCCTTTGTCTCACGTCATGATCTCAGGGTCCTGGGAGTGAGCCCCACATCAGGCTCTCTGCTCAGCAGGGAGCCTGCTTCCCCCTCTCTCTCTGCCTGCCTCTCTGCCTTCTTATGATCTTTCTCTCTCTGTCAAGTAAATAAGTAAAATCTTAAAAAACGAAAAGATTCTCCCTCTTCCTCTGCCTCCACCCTCCCCACTCACATGCTCATTCTCTCTCTCTCTCTTTCCAAAGATTTATTTATTTTCTAGAGAGAGAGGTGGGGAGAGACCATGCTCACGAGCAGGGGAAGAGGAAGGGAGAGAGAGAATCTCAAGCAGACTCCCTGCTGAATGCAGAGCCCAGCACGGGGCTCGATCTCACCACCTGAGATCATGACCTGAGCTGAAATCAAGAGGTGGATGTTCAACTCACTGAGCCACCCAGGCGCCCCTCTATCTCTTTCTTTAAAAATAGAAATTAAAATATGAAAATAAAATACTTCAAATAAATAGTCTCAAGTTTCTGCCATCTTGAAACAAATGTGCAAACCAGCCTCTGCATCTCCTGCTTCCCCTTTCCTGCCATTGAGTCTGTCGGTTCCTACCTTTTAAGTGTTGAAATTTCCTGGTGGTCTCAGTGTCTTCTCCTTTATTTCCGTCTCATTACCCCCTCAGCCGTGAGTGGTTCCCGTTCTACCACCAAAACTGTTTTCCCCAAGAGCCTCTGCTACCTCCATGCAGGGAACTCCAGAAGAGGACACTGCTTGGGAATTAAATTCCTTGACTCTCAACAGCATTAATTTTGTTGACGGCTCCCTCCTCCTCAGGGTGAATTCTTTATCAGCTTCCATGCTGACTTGGTTTTCCTTCTGTTTCTCTAGACTCTCCTCCAAACCCTTTATGGAGGAATTCTCAGGCACCTCCTCTAGGCTTTCTTCTTTTCTCAAGCTTTGCTTTCCTCCCAAGGGATTTCTTCAGTTCCAAAGGCTCTAGTTAGCGTCTGTATGCTGATTAATTCTCCAAGCTGTAATTTCACCACGCAACTTTCCTATATCAGAGCTAGCTGATTACTGGATGTTTCCACAAATTTCCCTCTGCACCTGAAACTCACCTTACCACCTTCTTCAAAACCTGCTCCTTTTCAGTTTGTGCTTAAGCCAGAGAAAAATGTTTTGTTTCCTTTGTTCTTTTTGGTTTTGCCTTCTCTCTTTGAAACACCTTTCTTCCTCTTCCTGCTTCCCCTCCTCCCCTTCCCCTAACCCTCAACTATTACTGCCCCGCTGGTAAAGCATCATCTCCCCTGGAAACATCTTGGTGAACACCATGCGTGGATCCTGCCATGGGCTCCTGCTTCTCATACTACGCATCTCCACCCCTCCATGCCTCCCATACCCCCGTACCCCCAGTTTCTGCTTTGTTTCTTTCTGCCGCGTGTGCTCTAATCACAGTGCATTAAAGTCCTCTGCCACAGGACCTACTTGAGAGCAAGGACTCCTTTCTCTTTATTGTGTGGGCCCTTCGCAGAGGGCCTGGCACATTGTAGGTACTCAGTGTTATGCCCCAATAATGGGTCCGTGACTAAAGGAGCGAGACTGATATAAAGCGAAGGTCAAGCAAAGCTTTATTTCGCGCCAAGCATCAAGAATCTACCGGAACGTTCAGGGACGCACATCTTACAAGAGAGGGCGACTTTTCTCTGTTTCACAGACTAGCTTTTAGGGCAAAGGCCATGCGGTCAGGCCTGGCCATGCACAGGTGGCCAATCAGATTGTAACACACACAGGAAACTCCACAGTGATGCTAGGTGACCAACTGAATTACAATTTACCCTAGTAGACATTTGAACCAGCCTATTACACCTTGATTAGGATTGGCGCCAAACAGGTTCCCAAAGGGCAGGGGCCCATAATCCTTGGTAGCTAGGAAGACAGTATGCAACCCCCGACTGATCAGATGTCTTCACCTAGCCTGACCCACCCTTGTATCTGGGCTTTGTTACCTGGAGCTGGTTTCTGGGACTTGTTTTTAAGTAAATCCCCTGGGGGAAGGGGAGCAGGGACAGTTTAACGAAAGCCTCTTGCTGAATAGGTCCTTACACTCAGTAAATGTTAAAATGTTTGTTGCAAGAAAGACCGAATGAATATAATGCACAAAATATCAAGACCCCTTTAGAGTCCAAGGACAACTCCGTTATAAGCAGTGTTTCTCAGTGGGAGAGCTGTCAACAATTTAGATGGACCATCTCTTCCTTATGCAGTATTGCCCTTCCCATCACAGGATGTTAAACACCCCTGCTTCCTGCTGGTGGTGACCACGAATTCCTGAGGTGGATGTTCAGGATATGTGCCCTCTTCTCTCCCCATCCCTCATGATCTTCATGGGCAGGTATGATTGGGAATATGGACATACTTTTCCCGTCCTCTGATGTCTTTTTCTAAGTCAGTGCAACAACCCAAGTACTATTCGTGCTATGAAGTGTTATTACAGTAAAGGTTCTGTGCACACCTTGATCTGTCACACAGGACTTTGAATCTTCTTATAGCCTTGATTATACCTTTTAAAATTGCACGTGTCTGGAATTCCATTTGGTGTTGAGCATATCAGAAAGGCCTGGAGGAAATTGCTGTGGTACTTGTGGGGATCGTTTGCTTTAGATGTTGAAGGACTGACAGGCTTTGGAATGAGGGTTTCACAGAAAACATTCCAACATTCTTAAACTGGAGAGAGTCACATGTCCTTCATGTTGGGTCCATGGTCAAAGGAGCAAGACTGATAGAAAGCGAAGGTCAAGCAAAGCTTTATTTCCTGCCAAGCATCGAGAATCAAACTGACCGGCCAGGGCCATCTCTTGCAAAGAGGCGACCCCTCCCAGCCTCACAGACTAACTTTTATAGAGGAAAGGCCATGTGGTCGAGCCTGGCCACACACAGGTGACCAATTGAATTACAATTCACCCTATAGTAGCTATTTGAACTAGCCTATCACTCTGGTCAGAATTGGCGCCCAAAAGGCAGGGCCCACATTCTTGGGTGGTTAGGGAGGTGCTTTCCTGATTGGATGTCTCCACCTGGCTTGACTCATCCTTGTATTCTGGGCTCTGTTACCTCCCCCTGACCTGACACGTCCTGGTATATGGGTTCTGTTATCAGGGGCTGGTCAGTCATATTTTACTGGTTTCCCAGACTTGTTTCTGAGTAGGTTCCTCGGGGGGGAAGGGTCAATCTAATTTTACAAGGGTCAATCTAATTTTACCGCATAAACAACAAAATGGCTCGCTCTGGCTAAGCAGGCCCTTATACTTCACATCTGAGAACCCATGGCAGAGGAGAGACGGATACAAAATGACTTGAGTGTTCACTGGGTTAGTGATGAAGAAATAATGGATGTTATTTTGACTGATAGGAGCAAGCTGAAGGTATTTGACAGCAGTGAAGAGAATGATTATTTTTGGTGGGGTGGGGGGAGGAGGATGAGAAATCCATATGAGAGAAGGAGACCTAGCAGCTTCAGCCTGGTATGGGTTCATTAGGACTGTAGAGGGAGCCAAAAAATAACACCCAGAGGTCCTTCAGCTCACCCAAAACAGTTTGTAGTAGAACAAGTATGATGATGGGGATGATGGGTATGTTTATACCCATCATCTCATTTGTTCACACAGAAGGTCAATATGTTATTGACCTTATTGTTACAGAGAAAGCAACTAAAGGGCAGACATAAATTCAGAATCACATAGCTAGAAAGTTACCTCAGGCCTCTGAGAAGGGTTTAATTATATTCACCATTTTTTATTACAGAGAGCAGAGAAGTATTCAATTCAATACATTTCCCATCCTTTAGTGTTAAATTGTCAGGAATCAGGAAAATTCAGCTACTTAAAATGACTCATTTCCTGAGGGCTTCAGAGGTTTTGCTCTAAATTCTCTTGGAAAATCAATTGGGTGGAGTCCTTCTGGATCCCTGGGAGAGGTCAGGCATTGTGGAAGGTCAGATAGTTGAGTTGGCCCTCTTTGGAGAGCATATCCCATTTCCCTAAATGGCATGTAAAGTTTTTCCCAAAGCTATCTGAAATGGGTGGGAAGGAGTATAATGCAAAAAGAAAAGTGGCAAGACTTATTTGCTGGTTGTTAATGGCAATTTCAAACAAGTAAAGAAGCAGACCAATCAGTGTCACCCGGTACATTTTAGTGACACAATGGCTCAGATCTTATAACAGGAAGAAACCAGGCACTTGAAAAATGCCAGAGACTAATCTGGTTAAAAATATGCTGCTGACTCCTGAAATAAAGTTCACTTTGGGTGTTTTTTTTTCTTAGTCCAGTGAAACTCAGGTTTTATGGTTGAATTTTTTTCCCAGCCATGTTTTTTCTTTGGAATTTTTTTTTCCTCAACAGGAAATAGAAAATAAACATCTGACCTTAGCATAGTTAACCTCAAATAAATTAATCTGTGGAATGAAAATCAGACAAATAAATCAGGGTGTGTATATTCTGAAGGGAAATTACAAACTGGAGCTCGTGATACAGTATTACTTGCACAAGGAAATGCCTTATAAGGGACTCAAATGTTGAAAAATTAATAAGAGCATCCATAACTTTTGAATAAACTATACACAGTTCAAAGTAAACGACTGAAAAAAAAATATAATACTGCACTTTAGTCACATCCATCTTATGTCTCTGAGTCTTCAGGTTGATCTTGAGGTTAAAGCTTAAGAACGGTAGAGCGTACATACATCCAGTACACTTACTGAGTGTTGCTGGTTCTAAAAAGCTTTTCCGAATACTGTGGTTTTCAGAGATACCATGGTTATTTTGCATGGCAGGTAACATTTTTCCAATGCATAAGAATCTCAGTAGCCAAGTGTCCTGAGGATTGAGTTCATTCTACTTCTGTCCCTGAGAGCTGGTTTTTGTAAGATCATAGTCAAATGGATTGGCCAAAGTAAAAAAAGAGAAATTATTCTAAATAGAAGCTCTATTTTGTAGCAGTTTATTTATTGGCTGAAGGTGGAATGACTCGTGATTTTTTGGGAAAATAAATAGATTTATAGGAGCCAACCATCTTTTTTTTTTTTTTTTAAAGATTTTATTTATTTATTTGACAGGCAGAGATCACAAGTAGGCAGAGAGGCAGGCAGAGAGAGAGAGGAGGAAGCAGGCTCCCCGCTGAGCAGAGAGCCCGATGCGGGGCTCGATCCCAGGACCCTGGGATCATGACCTGAGCCGAAGGCAGAGGCTTTAACCCACTGAGCCACCCAGGCGCCCCAGGAGCCAACCATCTTAACTATCTTTACAGGAACCACTCCTTCTGAGATTAAAAAAAAAAAAAAAATCTATTATCTACTCGATTTCTTTCCTTAGCTATAACACAGTACAGTAATTCTATTTAGAGAATTAGGAGGGTTAAGGATGCCTGGGTGGCTCAGTCAGTTAGACGTCTGTCTTCAGTTCAGGTCAGGATCCCAGGGCCCTGGGATAGAGTCCCACATCAGTCTCCTTTCTCAGCAGGGAGCCTCCTGCTCCCTCTGGCTGCTGTGCTTGCTGTTCCCCTCCCCTTCCCTCCCGCTTGTGCACTCTCTCTCTCTCTCTCTCTGACAAATAAAATCTTTTAAGAAAGTATTAAGAGTGTTAAATGAGATAATGGAAGAAAAAGTGCGAAGTATCATTAATATATCCTTTGGACCCATTTTCTTTTGTTTCTGCCCCCAGTGATGATCTATTAATATGTTGTTGATGTTGATTCTCAGAGCTAAGGTAACTGGGAATGGAGGGGAATAACAATAATATCCTTAACTACATACTTTATCAATTCTACATAAGGAAATGTTACTAGATAAAAATTAAGAACCGCTTAAATGCTCAAATGGACATGTACTTATCAAGAATACAAATTATCTAATACTTGAAAAAAAATATCTTCAGTCCATAGAACTGTATCTCTGTATTTAGATTTCATTTTTATTTTATCTATTTTGGGGTGGAGGGAGGGACAGAGAGAGGGAGAGAGAGAATCTTAAGCAGGCTCCACACCCAGTGGGGAGCCCAGTGCAGGGCTCAATCTCATGACCCTGAGATCACCTGAGCAGAAATCAGTAATCTATACTTAAATGACTGATCCATCCAGACACCCCAAAATTTCATTTTTAAAGAGAAAAAATGAACTTCCTTATACCCTGGAGCTGCTTGACAACACAACATATTTTTGTATAGTAAATTTTAAAAATTTAAGGCACCAAAATAATAATAATAATAAAGAAATAGCAAGAGAGCCCCCATAAACAATACAAATGTTGAGTAAGAGTGGGAGAAAGAAAATCCCATGGCTCTTCACACTTGTTTTAAGAAAAAACAGGTCTGAAAATCACCACTCCGTTCTAGTTGAGAGAGGCTTTTGTTGAGATTCTTTTAGACAGGGAAAGGAATAATCACTAATAGAACTTTTGTAAAATATACCTGTAGAAATCAAAGTCACGAAGGGCTTAATTTATTCTGACAAGGGAAGTAGCAACATAAACATCTCTTAAATTGTTCATTTTTCCCGTAGAAAAATCCCCTTTTGGAGACCTCAGTATTGACTTGGACCTAAACTAACTCAAACACAAGTTCATTTAAAAAGTAAACGCACAGAATAACCTTGTCCTTGCCTAGGTCTTTAGTAAACAAGAGAAGAATGTGTGTTTTAAGAGAACATCTACATCTATCTAAAACTGAAAATAAAATGTAGTATTTTTTTCCTGACCTAGTTATTGAAGAATCCTGTTGATGAAATTCAGCTTTGTTTTATAAATAATGCAATGCCTGCTTGTTAGTAGCTAAACTGAATCAGATCCCCGGGGAGAGAGGATATTGCCAGCAGACCCTTACTCTTACCAGGAATACATGATGCCACACAGTTTTCAGGTGGAGGGCCCTGGCTGGCAGTAGATTCAGTAAACCACGCCAGAGGCCAGCAGTCTCCTTCCTTCCTGGGTCAGGACTCTGTGAACATAGAGCCTCTTCTCTGACTGTGGCTAGCAGACAAGTTTTTGCAGCACAAGTCACACTTGGGGCCCTTTTCCTCATAGTGCTATGTCTGTTTCTCGTTGCTTCCTTTCTCACTTCTTATTTCTGGGTTTAAGAGTTTGGTGTGGACTTATATTCAGTGTCTGATTGGAAAAAACAGAGAGAGAGAGAAATGTTTTTGGACTCCGTGAAATGTGAAAGCCCATGACTGTTTATTTAAGTGACAGTGGGATCATGAGTGAGTATCAAGTTTGACAAGGTGGGCGGAGAGCCAGTGCCGAGGGCAGTTGCTTGACAGTGTGGATGGGCGCTGCAAGAGGCAGGTGAATCCGTCCGTGGTGGAAGATCTTATTGAATTTAGACTGCCCTCTCCCATTCCCATAGGTAGTGCTTTCACTTCAGACATTGATTTCAAGGGCTCCCAAGCCCAGAGAAGTAAGGAAAAGATCAAGTTTTAAGAAGGCGGATGTCCCGGGGAAGCTTTCTATTATAGCTGGTCAACAGGGAATCAATAATTGCTCTCACTATGTTCATTGGACATCGCTTAAATCTTTGGGAGGTCAGAGAGCCCAGTGTGTTTCCCTTTTCCCAGCTTCCTGTCGTAATCTCTCTCTCCAGAAGGGTCTCTACAGCCATTGAGAGTAATTAGGGCTTTCAAGTTTTGGAAGGACATAACATGCCTCTGAAAAGATTCTGTCCCTTGTCAGTTGTGAGGAGCGTCACCTGGCATGTCTTCCTGAAAATACTAGTTCTGAGGGATGTTCGTGGTGTTCATTGCTGCTCTAAAAGGGAGTAGGGAAGGGAGGATAACACGGTCAAATAAACTTAGTAAACTTTGGATTAAGTAAAGATTAAAAAAAAAAAAAACCCGTAAGACTTGTCTTGTCAGTCTTTTAATAGGACCCCCTTCTGTCCGCAAATATAATTGATCCTAGAAGGTGTGGAACAGAGTGGGAGGAGGCAAGCATGTCATTTGGTTGTCAAGAGACTTGACAAGTACACATCCTATTTTTATTTCTTGGGCATTATCTTCGCTTTTCTACATTAAGAGCCAGTTCCATGGGCTTATTCAGAGCACTCCGGGTGACAGGGATGGAGTGAACCTCTTAGTCTGCTAAATATTCTGCTCTAAATATAGCAGAAACAACTAAACTGTGTAGCTGTGCAGATTTGGCTTCTTGATGGTTTTGAGTTAAGGAAGTAAATTGATTCTCTTCCTTCCTTAATCAGCATAAATTTGGTTTTCTGATGTATCCCTGATCCTCTTTTACATTTGCTTTCGAGCATTGGAAATGCGATTTTCACTTCGTTGTGCATTATTTAATTTTTTAAAAAAAGTGTTTGTCAGGATTTTCTTTCTGAGAACTGTATCTGGCCAGTTGGTACCAAATTACAGTAGGAGGAGGGAAAGGAGATAAAATGGAAAAAGAGAACCAAGATGGAAAGCCATTTTAGGGGTAAAGTTTATTTGTATGGGAAGACATTGTGTATTATCCTTTCTAAATAATGGTGGTCTTATGGATCTTCCAGCCCAAATATGTTCATGAAGATTCCCTCATCCAAGGAGCTCCCCCGTATCTTGTGTACATAGTGGGCACTGTACAAGCAGCTGTTCGGTGGTCCCACCAGCCCAGAAACTCAGAAGCGATAAGGCAAAGAGAATTTTCTGTCAAAGCAAATTAAAAGTAATTATAGGCTCCAAAGGGTTAAAATTTATTTAACCCTGATAGATTTGCATACTGTTTACTTTTGTACCATTTGGGAGTTATTTACTTAGACCACGAAGGGTCAGATATCTGCTTCCATATTTATATGTCTGCAGCTGCACACATAGTTGACCATTAAGATTTCACATGGACAAACCATTAAATAAAGGAAGAATCCAGTATTCATTTTGGTTGTGGCATTCCTGAGGTGGGGGAAGAGGGAGAACGTGCACCTCATGCCCAGCTTAGAAGTTTCAAACAATGATGGCTGAATATTTCTAATTTTTCAGGTTGTATCCTCGCCACGCAAGTGCCCTGAACAACCTTGGAACACTGACGAGAGACACAGCAGAGGCAAAGATGTACTATCAGAGGGCTCTCCAGCTAAATCCGCAGCACAACCGGGCTCTTTTCAATCTCGGGAATCTCCTTAAGTAAGTAGAACATGTACTTTTCATCTGGCGGCTCGTAATTTCATTAAATCCTTTCCTTCTTAACACTCATTTGGTTGCGCTCCTGTCCCTTGTTCCTAGAGTGGAATAATTAGGGGTTTCAAGCTTTGAGAGGAGGTCATGTTCATCTGAAATAATTCTGTCCCTCCTCAGTCCAAAAGAGCTAACACTTCCAGGGAGACACTCTGGGAAATGTCCATAGGTTGTCTGTAGAGGGGTGGAAATAGGGAAGGGTTACATGGTTAGGTAAACTTAGAAAGCTCTGAGTTCGACCAAGAGGACTCCCCCTCTTGCAAGAACCGTTAATATGCTGAATGCCCTGTGAATCATCAAGAAGGCAATATGGAATATGACATTTCCCAAAGTCAGTTTTTTTTTGGTGGGGGGGGGTAAGGCATATCCCAAGTGTTCCATGAATGTACTTTGGACAAAGCACTCATCTAGGAAAAGCAGTGTGCTCTAAAGCTGCGGCCAGGTGACAGAAGCACGATTCGTGTTCAGCGTGAACTAGCGGTCAGGAGCGGAATAAGGCCTGCCTCCACTTAGTAATGGCTTTTCACCCACTGCCCTATGAAAGGTTGATAGTGCAGTTAGTGTCACTGAAGTCTAAAACAGAGGTGCTTTTGCATCTTGTATTTTCATTAATACAAAGTCTAGGCATCTTGGTGATGGTGTAGTTTTGACAATAATGAATTGGTGGCAGTTTTGAAATTTAACTTCTCAACTTAAAACAGGTTAAGAACATCAGAACTGGAAATCGGGTGAAAGATGTTTGGAATGAGAGTGTAGTGATATATTTATCTCTGCTTGTTGGGATGCTGACATTCTCCACACTTACTGGAGCTCCTGGGTGGCTCAGTTGGTTGAGCGTCTGACTCCTGGTTTCAGCTCAGGTCATGATCTCAGGGTGGTGAGATCAGACCCTGCGGTCAGGCTTTGTGCTCAGTGTGGAGTCTGCTTGCGATTTCTCCTCTCTCTCTCCCTCTGCCCCTTCTCCCTCATTCTCTCTCTCTCTCTCCCCCTAAAATAAATAAGTAAATCTTTTAAAAAAAAAGTCTCCACACTTAACTGAATTGGTTTCTGAGTCTCTGAAGTTCTAGAGCTCTAGTCTGGTACTTTTAAAGTGAATGGTTTGCTTTGTTCTCTTTTCCTCTCC
This sequence comes from Martes martes, assembly GCF_963455335.1. Lineage (NCBI taxonomy): Eukaryota > Metazoa > Chordata > Mammalia > Carnivora > Mustelidae > Martes > Martes martes. The sequence goes on from NC_137895.1 coordinate 65,002,349, forward strand.
CTAAGGGGATTGTCTTCCTTGCCTCAGCAACTCCATATGGTGCAACTTCTACACCTTCTTGTTTACTTCTTGAATTTGACATATACAGATAGATTCTGGTTCTTTTTTCTAATATGTTTGTTAACGTGTGTTTTTATGTAATCCCGTTTGGACAGAAGTGCTAGATTGGGTTAATCACAGAACAGTCTAATATGGTATGACGTGATAGGTGCCATCCTGTAGTTTTCTGTTCCGGAATGGCTTTGTCCAAGTACCAGAGCACAAAATCAAAGAATACTATACAAAAATAAGTAAATGCAGGGAAAGTACAATTCAAATGAAAGGAATAGTATAAATCAGCAAAAACCAAATAAATGTATTTTTTCAAATTAGATAATTTTTTTTACAATTTGATACACATTGAGAATGCTGAAAAACAACTAAGAATGAAGTGGGACACACTGTGACAGAAAAGCCATTTCAGTACTAGTCAGCTCCTATTAAAAATAATAACCAATCAAGCGATGTGGGGAAAATGAGTTCTAGTTATTGCAGGTAATAGTTGCAGGTTAATAGGGTGCTTTTATTTTACTCAAGTATTTTTATGAGCTCTTATTACTTCTTTATGTGAAGTTCCAATGACTCATTTCTTAGTCATTGCTGGCATCTGTTTATGTCCTACCTTTTTATTTTATTTTTTTTTAAGATTTTATTTATTTATTTGACAGAGAGAGACACAGTGAGAGAGGGAACACAAGGAGGGACAGTGGGAGAGGGAGAAGCAGGCCTCCGGCCAAGCAGGAAACCTGCTCCGGGGCTCAATCCCAGGACCTGAATCTAAGGCAGAATCAGGTCCTGAGCCTAAGGCAGACTCCCAACAACTGAACCACCCAAGTGCCACCTCTATGTCCTACCTTACAGCCCAAATAATTTCATGGCTGGATAAAGTCCTGTCAGTGTTTTGGGGATACCTAGATGACACAGTACTGATTTTAAAGACCACATCCCCAAAGACAAGCTTTAATGGCAGTTCTTGTTAGGGATGATGTCCTGCAGTGATGATGATCGTATTGTGCTGAATCCAGCTCCACTTAACAATGGCAGTTGACGGTCCTAAAATTTCATCTTGCCAAGACCTGAACAAGAGACACACGCTCTAACCTTCCTTTTTCAATCACATATTATCGCCATTAACTATTATCATGAATAAGTACATGTGAGTTACAACAATGAGGAATTATTTTTCGGACCATGGTAATGGCTGTTTTTCACAGTAGGAGGGACCCCTGAATACTGAACATAGGATCTTTTGTCTCTTTGTCAGAGGTTTTGTCAAAATCAACTCTTGATGATTATCCAGACCAACAACAATGCTTTACATTTGCATGAGACTCTACTTTTCTGAGTGCCTTTTGTGGTTGTTGTTGTTGTTAATAAGGCCCTCCTAGTAACTCTTTAAAGTAGACAGGGAAGAAGAGGGGAGGGGGGTCCTGAAAAGTAGGAATGCCTTGTACAAAGCCACTGTGGTTTGCCTTTTGCTTTTTTGATTCACATCAGAGAGCAGAGTGGCCATATTCGTGGAGATTATTCTTACAATCCAGTGGAATAAAATCCTGATAATAGCTAACATTTACACAATACTTTACAGTTTACAGATAACTGTTTTCATATGCATTACTTAATTTAATCTTTAATCTGTCATAAAGGGTCTGATCGTCCACATCCCCACTTTACAGAACCAAGGCTCAGAGATCTCATGTGCTGTTGGCCTAGGCTCTGGCAGACCCAGGACTGAACCCCTGCCCTCAGACTCCTGTTCTATTCATTTCCTTTACCCATGCTGCCCAAATAGCTCTCCAACCCCAAAATTACTTAATATTTAGCTCTTACTGCCTTTTGGGAGAAAGGCCCATTTTGGGTTTGTTTTGTTTTGTTTTGTTTTTAAGGAAACAGTAATGTTTGTTTACATTATGACCCTCGGTAGCAGAGAGAGGTGACCCAGAAAATAGAGCTAATCCACATTTAGTTAAGTCTGAGTTTCATTTCCCATTTCCTTAATATATGTCTGCTCTTAAGTACCAATGGGTCAAAGGCAAAAAAAAAAAAAAAAGGATATTTTAAATTGTGCTTAATCTGATCCATTTTACTGTTAAGATTTTTACCCTGTTTCTCATTAGGCAGCTAGTTTTTAAAATTGTGCCCCTTTTTTGTAATCTAGAAGTTAAGAACCTGAGCATCTTTTTAGACACAAGTGTTAGATTTGATCATCCTTGAGAGCAGGGTGCTATCATTATTCCTATTTTATAAATGATGGAATGAAGGCTTGGGGAAGTAATGTGCCAAGATCCCTTAGCGAAGAAAGAGAAGGCCAGGGAATTGAACCTAGACCTGTCTGACCACACTCGACTGCCTCCTTGTGGCTCACCTGAAAACTGGGATACAGTCTGGAGCAGCACCACCCCACAGAAATGTCCTGAGAGCCATGATCTGTGACTTAAAATTTTCAGGTAGCCCTATCTCGGGACATAAAAACGGTGGAATTTTAATAGTGGATTTTATTTAACCCCAGTATATCTAAAATATTAGCATTTTAGCATGTGATTAATATTAAAAACTAATTTTAAAGTTGAATGTAAAATTACTACTGAGCTAGTGTGCACTTTTTTTTATAAGTAATCCTTCCTTAAAATCCAGTGTATGTTTTATACTTACAGCCTCTCTCAGACTAGTCATATTTCAAGTGTTCAGTAGCCACATGTGGTTAGTGGCTGCTGTATTGGACAGCACAGACCTTTATTAATGACCCTGACTTTGAGAGAAATGTAAGACTTTGTCCAGACTAGAAGCTCTAAATAAAATGTGATTCTGTCAGAACATCCCAGAAATCTCATAGCACTGAAGACAAATTTCATTTGAATTCTTGGAATTATCTGACATACAGCTTTAGACCTGTTCATAGCAATAGACTTCAGTGAATGTTATCCAAATATATTTGGCCTCTTCCATGACCATTTCACTGGACTTTGACACTAATCTATTATGATTCTGTGCGGCATATTTACCACGTGACAGATTGATAAGGAACAGCTTTCCATGCCAGCATTCTTAATTTATATTAATTATTGTCAGCTTTGCTTGGAACCTAAAATGTAAAAGAAAATAGGCAAGATTGGCATAAACTTTTTATGGATGCAAAGAGCAGAAGTCCCTGATGGCTCAAGGGAATATAATAGAATATGTAAATTCAGGGCATGGGAAAATATTTTAGTGACTGCTTGGCTAAAATGGTTGCTAGTGTTTGCTACTGAAACAATATGAAAAGAACCTCTTACAGAATTACATCATGCCTCCTTCATTGCCAAAATTCCCTTCTATTCACATGATAGGATATGGGCATATATGGGTGTTATAATAAATATTATAATCAAAATACAGGAGAAAGTGAAGTGGGATGTCCAATAACTGAACTATATAGAAGTTGAATTTCAAAAACAAAATACATTCTTTAGTCTGATCCTTTAGAAAATTAAATCCTAAAAAAGAAAAGGACATGGAAAGAAGGGTGACCATTATCTTTGAAATAAATGTTTGGGATGTGGCTCTGGCACTAGCTATCCTACCTTTTAGTTTCTAAAACGGAGGTGATACATTCAAGATATAGTTCTGCTCTTCTCTGCTTTTCAACTGAAACCTCAGAGAATCCCAAATGCCAGCCCTCTGGGTGAAGAATAGCTTTTTGAGCTCCTTTCCATCACATGAGGGTGTCAGCTTTGGGTGGGCAAGTTCTGCACTTTTCTCTTGGAGGGAAATCTCACTCCTTGCCCCCACCCCCTTGGCGACATGTTGGAATTCAGGATACCTCCAACCTTATTTATCTGTAGTCTCAGTCCCATTACAGCCCCTCCCCAACTTGAATCAGTCACCCAGTTGCTCTGCCAGCTTTACCCCGGGACCCTCCAGGACCCTCTGGCTCTGCTCTCCTTCAGGTACCCACCAACATGGCCAGGCCACAGGCTTTTTATGCAGACCTTTTTTTTTCTCTCTACCTTTTTCTTCTCTACCACCTGAATTCTGATGTTCCTCTTTGACCTTAACCTCTTACCTCTGCCCACCCTTCCCTTTCCTGTCTGTCCTTCCTGCTGACCCTTTGATGGGGTTGTGTGATGACCTGTCACCTCCTACCTCCTCTCCATGCTCAGTTGTTTTTTTCTAAGACCTTAGTATTGGCATACTTTCCATAACCAGTGTGATTCCCCTCTGACTCCCTCTTTCCTGCCCACCCTGCTCTTCACCACTGTCTCACAATCTCTGTGCTCTCTAATTTTATATTCATAATTTATAATCCCGTCTCTAACTTACCCCTTTCACTAATACATGTGATGTCAAGCTTAGACTCTTGCACACCTTGACCATCATTTACTTGCCTGACCAGGCCCCCAGCCCAAGGTACCCCATTGCCTGCATTTTGCTTTCCCTAAGCCAGTACTTCTCAACTCTTTTCATTATCAGCCCCCCACTCACCCCCTAGGAGCCTTTTTAAGCACTTTTTCCAAAACACCCTGCCCCAATAAATAGTCAAGAATAAAATTTGTTAAATAGCGTTGAGCTTTGGGAGCCCACAAAGCGTTGTCATGTCTAGTTTTATTTCTTATATGTAATCTAATCTCATTTTCACTGCACAGCTCCACACCAAGAAGTAATTTTCACCCCTGTTAGGAATGGATGCTCTAGACCTTGATCCATTCTGTCAGGTGTTGGGGATGAAAACCAGAAATCTGAGTTGAGGGGGACCCTAACCAAACTCTGAAGAGAGCATTGTGAAACAAAACAGGTGGTCGAGAGTCATCCCTTATGGTCTTAGAATGCTCTATCTCCCAAATATTTTGTTCTTTTCCTTCTTCCCCTCCTTAGTGTCCATACACACACCCAGAAGATAACATCACTCCTACTTTTACTAAGAATATCCAAGTCAATCAAGGTCAATTTTTGCAGCTTCCCTTCTTCCTTCCTCAAAATTTCCTGCATGTTTGAAGACTCCCCCTTCTTTTGCTCTTCCACAGAAGAAGAATTTCTTGCCTCCTTAACACCGCCAGAACTTACATCGTGTTTATGCATTGTTTGTAGGTTTTTTGAAATTGAGTCATAATGGAATAAAGTGGAAAAAGTGCACAAATGTGGGTTTTGACAATTCTATATACTCTTGTAATTACCCCCAAAATAACATGGGACATTTCCATCACTCCAGAAAGACCCCTCATGCCTCTTTCCAGTAATTTCCCATTGCCTTGAGGCAATCATTGTTCTGATTCTTTCCACCATAAATTAGTTTAGCCTGGATTAGAATTTCCTTTAAAGGTGATCATTTACTATGCACTTTTTTGTCATCTGGATATTTTTGCTCAGCATACTGCTTTGAGTCTCACTCCTGTGATTACATGTTACTTTTATTCTTTTATTTATTTTATTTATTCTTTTATTTATTTTATTGTTCTTTTATTGCTGAGTAGTATTCTGTCATGTAAATGTACTGTAATTTGTTTATCCATTTTCCTGTGGGTGAATACTTGGTTTCTTTACAGGTTTATTATGAATATTAGTGTTGTGGCTATTCATGTCCCAGACTTTGTATGTTTATTTTTCTTAGGTAAATATCTAGGAGTAGAACTGTGGGTAAATGTATCTTCAGTGTTTTGAGAAACAGCCAAACTGTCCTTCAGAGTAATTGTACCACTTTCCCTCCCATCGACAATGGTAAGAGGTCCATGTGCTTCACACCCTGACATTTGGTATTGTCAGTCTTTTGTATTTCAGCCATGAGGAGGCATTAGTATAAAATCCATATGTGTTCTTGATTCTGTTTCTGTCCCCTTCCCCCATCCATTGTTGTGGGCTCCCTCTTAGGTCTTCAGGTTTTTCCCATTCCACAAATTACTGTATACCCTAGATTCCCCCAGATTATCTTTCTCATTTCAGCCATTCCCTCAAGTTGTTCTCCTAACTCCTTCTCAAGTGTCTCCCATCAAATCGGCAAGAATGGTTAGCATATGATGCTTCTCCTTCCTCCTCACCTGTTCATTCAGCTCTCTCATTACACTGATGTCTCTGAAGTGAAGAATACACCAGTCTTGACCTCCTCCTGCTTTTGAAGCTCTTTATTTCATTGCCTGTCTTAGAACATGTCATGTTTTCTTTTATTTCCAACATCTGTTCTTCTTCCCCCCTCGTATAAATTGAGGGGCACCTGAGAATTTCACTGATTGTCCATTCCATACATACATAGAGTCCAAACATCTTAGCATTTAGGACTTTCCTTTGTCTTTTCCCCCACTCTCCCATGCTGTGTACACCCTGATCCACAGCCACACTGAGAACTTGCCAGCCACCTATGCAAAACACGAGCCTGCAGTCTTCATTGGAGAGAATATTACAAAGGGTTTAAAATAAGAACTCTTCTAGTTCATCTAAAATATGATTTCATTTGTGTCTTTTTTTTTTTTTTTTTTTTTTAAAGAGAGGAGTAGGGTAGGGGCACAGGGAAAGGGAGAAAGAATCTTAAGCAGCCTCCACGGTGCAGAGCCGATGCAGGGCTCAACCTCTCGACCCTGGGCTCATGACTTGCGCCAAAATCAAGAGTCAGATACTTAACCTACTGAGCCACTCAGGCGCTCTTCGTTTGCATTTTTATCTTCTGTTCAGTGTTTCTACCAAACTGGATTCTCTGTGAGAGGATGAGACTGTTTACCTCTTTGCTGAAGATTTGAGAGTTAGTGTGTATACACAGATTGCTAATTGTTAAAATATTTTTGTGAAGTATCTCTCCCTTACCCAAACTCTGTTCATTCATGCTGTGATTGCCAATGAATTGAGCATGAGTGCATTGTTTTAAATCAATAGTATGGTTTTCAGGGACTGGTCCCTTTTCTCAGTCCCTTTTTAGCTGTGATGGCTGCAGTAAACTCTGGAGAGGCCAGAAGATAGCCTGCATGGGAAGCACTGTGAGGGAGAGCAAGCTTAAAAGGACCCCTGGTTTTGTTTATTCTCTTGAAGGAATTGGAATGTTTTTTTTCTGCCTGCATAAATATTTCTGACAGAGGGCAATTAAACAGGCCCGACTGCTTTGTCAAATACAAGAATGTTCAGTCATCTCCCCTGTCCTGAAAATTATCCCCCTTCTACCCCCAGCCCCTGACCTTAAACTCCATAAGCTTTCCGGGCTCCATTTGCAGTCCAGTGTCCTTAAGATCCTGTGCTGGGCTCTGACATGGAACAACTCTTACCTGGAAACAGAGCTTAAAGAAAGTACGAGTCAATTATGAGAATAAGAGAAATGAACAAGGAAGTGTTGAATCACTACATTGGACTCCTGAAACTAATATGACACTCGTTGTTCACTAACCGGAATTAAAATAAAAACTTAAAAAAAGAGAAAGTGGTGAGGGCCACCACTGGGAATTTCTTCTTGGATGCATTAGCTTTCTTCAGGGGACCAAGCATCTCAATTTTTTATCTTAAGTCCAGTAGATTAGTGTTGCCCTGACACAGAGGCTAAATTTGGAATCTAAGTTGTCAAAGATCGTCAGGCTTTCAGATCTATTTTTAGCTCTGCTTACACCAGGAGGAGAAACATGAAGGGCAGAAAGAGGAATATGCGTGTTCTCCACGTGCCTCTGGCCCACGCTTGCCTGTGGTCTGCAGGAAGTGTGCTGAGAAGCACACTGGGAAGCCCTGTGGGGACGTGAAGCTTGCCTTGAAGTCTTCCTCCCACATCCCCTTCCCCGAGGACCCAGCCTGGTGTTTTCACATTGTACCACCAGGCAGCCAGGCAGCATTTCTGGGCTCTCAGCCCTCAACCTTTCTGCCACCTCTCCAACAAAGAGTGACTAACATGCTAATAGCTGACACCTGCATGACAAATTACAAAGCCCTTGCTCATGCCTCCTATGCCTGCCCACTCTGAGTAGTCAGAGGATAGGCACCATCCCCCTCCTATCACAGACAGGGAACCGGGCAGGGAAGGGAGGGTTGTGAGCACCAAGCTTTATGGAATGGGACCTCCGTAGCCAGCACTTTCTGATACTTCTTGCTGTCACACTGTCTCTGTGTCTCTCTCCTCAGGACCAGGAGCTATAGAAGAACTTCATGAGTTTGGATCTCAGTTCTACCATGTTGTAGTGCGTGACCTTGGGAAAACAATTTTATTTTACAGTGCCTCCTATTACACACTTATAAAGTAGAAATCATACTAGTAACTTGTTTTCATGAGTACTACACGTGAGAATGCCTATAAGTACTTAACATAGGACCTAGCCCCCAGTAAAGATGAAATAAGTTTTAGCTATGATTAATTATTAGCCCAGGGACATAATTTCCCACTTCAATTTGAAGCTCAGCTTCTTGGTATAAAATTAATAATGAGTCAGAAGTAGATAATGCATTTTCTAGCCCCGCAGTTGAACAGCTTTCAGGCAATATTCAACCCCCTTGGGACTCCATTTCCTCCTTTTTGAAATAAGGGATGGGACGAGGCGATCAGGTAAATCTAACTGCAAGAGTCTGTGGTTTTAACTGTGACTTGCAAGGTTCTCATCCCTTAACTGAAGTGGAAGATCAGAAAGGAACTTAAAAGTCCCTTCTCTCTTCAGATGTAATAGTTGCACCGAGACAGCATTCTTTTTTTGCTGCAAAATTAGTCGGCTCTGGTGGAAATTCCACATGGGAATCTGACTGAAAAGTAGAGAAGCAGCAAGCAGAGCTAACATTGACTGCATCGTCCCATGCACCAGACACTCCTCTAAGCGCCCTGCCTTCGTGCATTTATTGCACCTGTACAGACGCCTGGAGGGTAGAGATTAATCTACACATTCAGCAGATTTGGCCTCTGAGGCATACGGAGCAAGAACAGCTAATCCAAGTCATATGGCTAAGGAGGGCAGAGCTGGGATTCAGATAGCAATCAGCCCAAACCTAAAACCAGGCCTGTTCCCATCCCATTGCATCATCACAGTGACCCTTTATCTATGGGGTGAGTGAATGCTGGCTGAACAAGGCTCTTCTCACTGCCTTCTCCTCCAGGTGCCAAACTTGGGAGCACTGTTTCTGTGCTTTCCTTCACATCACGGAAGGGCTTAGCGTAACTGTTCATGCAAGCTTTAATATGATGCTGGCTCCCCACTCACCTCCCTGTACTCGTGACACAGAGCTGGCTTCCGATGTTCAGGAGCGAGGCTGTGGGGGGCAGGCATGCTGCTGCCGGGGTTTGGGGCAGTGATCTCACTGAGTTGATTAAGACATCAAGAGCCTTCTAAAGGAATGAAACAGTGGCGCCTGGGCGGCTCAGTGGGTTAAGTGTCTGCTTTCTGCTCAGGGCATGATCTCGAGGTCCTGAGATTGAGCCCGACTTCGCACTCCCTGCTCAGAAGGAAGTCTGCTTCTCCCTCTCCCTCTGTGCTCTCTCTTTCTCACTCTCGCTCTGGCTCTCTCTCAGATAAATAAATAAATAAGTGAAACAGGAGGGACTCAGGACGAACATTTCCTCAGCCAGCCTATTTCCTGGGCCAGCTCCTGTGTGAGGTCTCATGTGAGCCATGTCTCTATCTCGGCCACTCTGTAACTAGCCAGCATCAGAACTTCCTCCCATTCTGCTCCTGTTTCCAGCTGGGGAGAGGGGTGTTAAAGACAACCAGAGCTTGACCACCCGCACCACCCAAGGTAAGCACCCCAGCTGCCTCCCATTGTGGCTGCAGTAACCTCACACAGATGCAGGCACATCTGTATTGGGGGAGGGTGTGAGGTCTAGGTCATCCACTCTCTCAGTGCTAACTATAGTGATTATAGTCCTGAATTGAAAAAAAAAAAAAATGCATTCTTCATCACCCCATAATATGAACCTGTCCTCCAGACACTTCCTGTATGACTTCTGTAAGGAAAAAAAAATAAGCACAACTAGCATGGACACCTGTAAACCCAATGCTATATTTCCACAGCATTGCCCAGAGATGTGCTCAGTAAACTTGAATGAACATAAAAGAGGCTACACAAAGTCTCTGACCCAATGCTCTTCTTTTTCTATATAGGAGAGATAGTAGAACCATTGAAAACATGTGTGTTCTGAAAAGCTCATCTGTCAGATACTTACAATTTGACTTTCACAATTCTGTTTTTCAGAAGACCTGGTCAACTCTGTGGGTCCCCCCTCCACCTCTCACCTCCAAAATCATAATCTTTTTCCTTTGTGAGACACATCATTTTGGGACAACAACAACAAAACAAACAACAAAACACTCCCAACCATGGAATTGTAGCTAGGGGAGCTCCCCAGCACTCCCAAGTTCACACTGTGGTTTACGGGAAATTTTACTGTTGCCAAGTGGGTTGCCAAATCCATTTATTTCTGTTGCTGGCATTTCCTGAATTCTCCCAAAATGTCAATACTTTTTCAAAGCAAGCATCTGCTTTTCATTTAAATGAATGTGTCGCGAGATTTTAGACAGGAATCCAAAAAGTTTTCTAAATTGACAAACTTAAAGGGTCCTTAATTACTATAAGAAAATATGGTGAAGCCTTATTTGCTTTCGCTAAATATCTGTCATTGAGACTGAGCCAGGAAAGTGAGATGATGCAAGCGTTTTTACTTACCACACAAGAAAAACAGCCCCACTACTGTATAACCAAAGGGAAAATTCCCTGGGAAGCTACAAAGGTTTAATGGCAAAATTTGCACATTATGAGCAAGATCTAATTTCTACTTAATGTTTCTCTCATGAAATCAATGATGAAGATGTTATTGGTCCCAGGAAGCCCTTCTCAAGTCTTTTAGCCTTTTGGAAGTTCCTGGGGGAAACTTGAGAGAGTAGAGTTTTGCTTGCAGAATATTAGGAGATTTTTATTTATGTTATGATGCCTGCATGGATGACACAGGCTCTGAATGCAGAGTGGAGGCAAAGAAAGAAAACTGCCTCTTCCAACAGCAGTCTTTCTCAGAGTCCCCTCCACCCCACCACACTCCCCCTCCCCCCTTCAGCCTGTCCATCATCCGGCCAAGTCAACTGGCCACTGTGGTTGTTCTTTTGGCTCTGATTGTCCCAGTGAGTCTTCTTTCATTTTCTGGCTTTCATCATCCTCTTCCATTTAGCCTTATACCCAGGTTCAGTTGAACAGGCAAATCCCACACAGAACCAGGGCAGAGTTTCCGGAAGCATACACTCAGGACCACCCTGAGGGAATCACCTGAGGGGCTTATTGAGAATAATGATTTCTGGGCCCTACCCCAGACCTGCTGTATCTTAGAAGGCCTGGGATTCTGCATTTTATCCAATACCCAGTGATTCTTGAGCACTAAAATTTGAGGGCAATTAATCTTGGGGGAAAGTGAAGACCTAAGTATTTTAGGCCAGGAAGGATCATTGGTCCTCAGCTGCTCCAGTCACTTGATGTTTCCTTGTTTGGTGAATAAAGAAAAACAGGGTGCCGAGAGGTGATAAACATTATCACGCTGGGACAGTTTTACCCTTACCTGCTCATGTCACCTACCTAGGGATTCCCTAATGGTTCCACCAGTGCTGGTTGAACTCCCAGCAGTTGTGTGGGAGTTCTTTGTGTGACATGAGTTCCAAAGGGATTCAGAATGTTCCTTTCTGTAACTTCTCACCGGAGGTGTCTGTCCATGGGAGATGTGCTGAGGTTTGATTTTTATCAGTTTATTCACTAGTTATGGGCTACTTATTGCAAACTTTTTCTGTATTCAGAGAACCTGTGGAGTTAGAGCAATCACATGCTTGGTCAATTCAGACGCAAATGTTATTTTCTTATTTTTCTCCTTTTGAATTGACCTGTCAATTTAGTCTAAATGGACTAACGGAGTAGTCCTCTATAGATGGGGCTTACGCTGAAAATTTCCCCAAATTACTTCTGATAGATCCAAAATGAATGTATTAGGAAGCTTTAATGCTGTCTAATGCTGGCCCGGGGGTGATCTGTACTGTCAGAGCATAGTAATTCCCATTATTAAGAAATTTTATAATGTCTATTTGAAATTTTCTGCCTCTTTTTTTTTTTTTTTTTTTAATCTTTTCACATGGAGTTAGTGCCTAAACCTTTCTTTTCTAAGAAGCTTTCCTGGCTTTACTAAAGGAGAGGCTCAAAATGGCTCCTGATTCTTTCTTGCCCAAATATTCACTTTTAGCAATCACCCCTAAAAATGCAGACACTCTCCTTTATTCATTTTGGCCTTGTCAGCTGGGTGGTTGCCTTAGAATGAGGTTTCCAGGGGTAATGACTTGTTTGCTAGGGGTGTGATTTTACATTTAGTGCAAAGTATTCATTTGTGTATTTAATGATGATTTAAATTGTATTAAAAACCCGGGGGACCTGCATGTCTCAGTCAATTAAGCGTCTGCCTTTGGCACAGGTCATGATCCCAGAGTTCTGGGATCGAGTTCCACATCAGGCTCCCTGCTCAGTGGGGACTCTGCTTCCTCCTCTCCTTCTGCCCCTCTCCCCATTTGTGCATGCTCTTTCTCTTTGTCAAATAAATAAAATCTTTAAAAAGATTATTGTGGTATCAGAGAAAAAGATCACTCTGATGTCTAGCTTTAATTTATTTTTTATAAAAGATTTTTTAAAAAATTTATTTGACAGAGATCACAAGTAGACAGAGGGGCAGACGGGGTGGGGGTGGGAAGCAGGCTCCCTGCTGAGCAGAGAGCCGGATGTGGGGCTCGGTCCCAGGACCCTGAGACCATGACCCGAGCCGAAGGCAGAGGCTCAACCCACTGAGCCACCCAGGTGCCCCTAGCTTTAATTTTCTGTGAATAGTTTGAAATATGGAAGTATATTACTTTTTTAAAAAAAGATTTTGTTTATGTATTTGAGAAAGAGAGCGTGAGCAGGGGAGGGCCGAGGGAGAGAGAGAGACAGAGAATCCCAAGCAGACTCCATGCTGATTGCAGAGCCTGACTTGGGGCTCAATCCCACAACCGTAAGATCATGACCTGAGCCAAAATTGAGTCAGACGCTTAACCGACTGAGCCACCCACATACCCTGAAAGTATATTACTTTTGTAATAAAGTAAGAGGATATTACATTCTTCTTGTTTTTAAAAATTAATTTTTTAAAAAAGGAGATAGGTTGTAATGAGTGATTTTGGAAACATTAAATAAGCTAATAAAAGCCAAAGCATACACAGTACTTACCGTGTACCTGAGACACAGGGAGGTCTGATAATTTGCCTAAAGAAATACAACAGTAAATGGTAGAAGTAGAATTCAAAGCCAGTCCTTCTGGGTTTTGAATTTGTGCTTTTAACCACTAAACAGAGTTAAGGTAGAGAGGCTGCTTAAATCATACCTAGTAAGGAGGAAATACTCAATAAATAAAAACTATATTTGTCATTTTCTTATGATTCTTAAGCTTGGGATGCTTCTGTCTTCTTTAGAATTACTTCCGTAATATTGAAAGAACTGTAAAATGGAGATATAAAATGGATGATATTATTATCCACCTCTAATTCATTGGGATACTGAAATGCTTATTTAAGATTTACAAAGATTAAGAATAAGAGAGTAGTAAAACCATGGTTTTTTTTTTTAAGTTAATTTAACAATTACTGAATTTCTACTATGTACAGATCACTGGGATAAAAGAAGTAAGATTAATAAGACATGGGTCTTGTCTGTGAAGGAGCTTAAAACCTAGTAATTGTCTCAGAGCACCTAACATTTAAGAGAGTGAACGCAGACGTGCTGAGTGTGGCCAGCTAGTGGAACAGGACAGATTCGAAGTTCTAGGTGAGAATCCTGGTGTCACAGTAGCTGTGTGCTGGGCACACGTCACTTAGCTCTCCAAAGCTGTTTATTTTATCCAGGTGTTGGTTGCTGGTGTTGTTTTCAGAATCTTAAAAATGGCAGTAGTTATGCCTAATTCATTATACTTGAGAATTAAAATAAAGAATGCAAAAGATTCACTTACTGTGTCCTTAGCAGAGAGTAAATGTTCAGCAAACAGCTACTGGGAAGTGGGAACTATTGACAACTTGCTTGCATGGCCTACTCACAGGTGGACAGACATACCCCCCTCCACGAGGCAGGGGCAGGGGCTCCTCTGTGCTGCGCCAGGGCCTTGGAGAAGAAAAGTGAGCTGGAGTCCAGATACTCTTTGGAATGTTGAGCTGAAAAACAAAGAGCAACTGTCCCTCTGGGAGGCCGGCCTTCCTGCGTGGACCAGGGCAAATCACCAACGCTGTTAGAATCTCACCCTCTTCCCCGCTATAAATTAAGGAGGATGAATTATACCCATAATTCTCAAATCTGAATGGCTGTCATATTCTCATTGTGTGTTTCCTATTAGGAGGCCCACCCTAGGAACACCAAGGTCTTTTTGAAAGCACTTGAAGTGATTTTCAGGTACACAGGGTAGAAAAGTAGTGGAGTCGGTGATCTCTCAGGTTCTATAAGATAAATGCCAATGTAGTCTGGCTGGACCAGTGGGTACATGGTTATGTTTGGAATGTTGCTCAGAACCACATTTTGGAAGGTTTTAAACAGTCTATCTGTACGCAGCCAGGCCTCAATGACGATTTTTATATAAAGGAATGTGTTGCAGGCAGTGCTCTAGAAAAAATGTGTCGGTCAGTTGTCTGCATGTAGTAGAAGGAGAAGAAAGAGGGAACTAGAAACAGGTTGGGAACAAAGGTGTGAACAAGCAGAACTAAGTAAGGCACAGTCTGATTGAGAGAATTCCAGGAGTATTGCTGCCATGTTTTAATTAGTATGAGACAGTTAGTAGAGAAACATGAGCTGTAATGTGGATAGGGAAAGGGATGCCTCTGAAACCAGAATCAGACTGAAATGAAGTTCAGTTCTCATGTGGTAATTATGGTACTATATGACCAGAGAAGATCCTGTGGAGATGAATTATCTGCTCTAAGTTACTATATCAAAACCACGCCTATTTCATAAGCTCCCACCAAAGGCTGAGCAAAAGAGACACTGCAGAGGAACCGTCTCTCCCCACTGTTTCTCTCCCTTTCAGAAACAAAAACAGCAAAATTACTGCTTATGAGTTTCTCAGGGTTTTGTTAAAAAAAAAAAAATTTAAGTATGTGTTAAAAGTGGCATGTGCCTGACACCTCTTGGTGTCTAATGATTCTTGAAGGCTCCCAGGGAAAAGCAGAATCATCCAAGAGTGCAGAGACAAGAGGAAAAGTCTTATCTTTGCATCTTGCAGTCCTCCTGTACTAACCCAAATTACATGGTGAGATATTTTTCTGAAAATGTGTCCATCCTTCAAGAGATTAATAGAGATAGAGTTTTTCATAAAGAATTAAGTTTCGTGTGAGGAGCTTTGTTGCTAACTTTTCCGCTGTGTCCTGTGAATGTTAATGGACAGCCTCAAGTGTTTAGATTCCTAGGCTGCATTAAGTGGTAATTAATCTCACCAAGTTCATATATAAAAGGTTTAAGCTGCCTTTCTAACTGATGTGAGCCATGACAAATGAAAATCACTGAATTTTTACTATCAAATTGTTGTAGGTTTTTTTCCTGCTGATTCTGAAGAATATCCTAGCCCAATTATATCCTGCAGGGCTTAATCTTCAGCCTTAATTTCCTAAGTCTGAATCTTCTTCTGGATTTTGGGAGGATTTCCAAATTAATGAAGTTTTTGTGGGGAGTTTAGGGGGTGCCGTTGGGTAAGCATCCAACTCTTGGTTTTGGCTCAGGTTGTGGTCTCTGGGACATGAGGTTGAGCCCCCCATATCAGGAGACTCTCTTGCCCCCGCTTCAGTCCTTCTCCTCTAAAATAAATAAATAAGTCTTTTTAAAAATTTATGAAGTCCTCGGAGGAAGAGTTCTGCTAATCATGAAGTCAATAGTCAAATGACCAGGATTAAAAAAGAAGCTTGCATTTACATGTGCCTATGGAGGAAGTGCTTCAGGGTATATTTTAGATTAGAAACCCAGGAGTACATAAACCTAGTGGACTTCCATAGAGTCTCATAGACACTGTTTAAATGTTTGTTGACTAAATGAATGAATCCATTTAAAAAAAAAATCACTAAGAGAGCTGTGGTGCACATTTCTTATAACCCTGCAACTTTCGAGCCACATCCCCAAAATAATCCAGTGAAGCACACAGGTGTTATGCCTGGTTCTCAAGGGCAGGACTGGGCACCAAGAGGAGCCCAGTAGGAGTTAGCTCACCCCCAGTAAGAAGAGGATAGCATGGACAGCCACCTCCCTTGGGAAATAGCTAACATGTAGTAGACCGATGGTAGATGTTGGCTAAATTGAATGCAAGGCTTGTGCTGGAAACATGACTTTTGTGTTTTCAAGGTCTATGATAGAAGACTCTTTGCCAGGTAAACTTGCCTTGTAGCATGCTGCTTCTAGCACTTGGAACTCAGACTCATGGAGTCAATATTGGTTTTCCCTCTCCAGATCTTCATTGTACAGAGACCCAAACCGTGGGGTTTTGCAGCAGGAGCTACGCTGAGCTGCCTTGGCTAATTTATGGAGCAATTCTGCTGAAATCTCAGTGTGCGAACAGATTACTAGAGAATCTTTTTAGAATGTAGGGTTCAATTCAGGAGGTCCGGATGGGGCTGGAGGCTCTGCATTTCTAATGAGCTCCTGGTGAGGTGGATGATACTGGTGCATGAATCATACATTGAGCAGCAAGGTCATTAAGAGGTGGGTTTCTAAGTAGTTAGAAGAAGCACATAGGGTGTGATGGACGAGCACTGGCTCTCCATCCAGAAGACTGGTTATATCAACTGGATGAGTCACTCAGCTTTTCTGAATCCCAAGTTTTCTTATTAAAAAAATTAATATGATAGGGCAATGAACACCTGCTGTATGGGATTGTTGTGAAAATTAATACCTGTTTTGTGAAAATTTACCAGAGCCTAAGGTACATTGCCAAGTAAATGATCGTTGACCCTAAATAGTGAAAACAGAAGCACACAATTCTATATTGGTACCCAGTAAAGATGGGGGGAGGGGGACCCTTAGGCTGTGCTCTCTACAGTTCAGGGATTCTTGTTTATCTGGTTTTTCATTCCACTTGTTTTACCAGTTACAATGCCTAGCACTTGGCAAGTGGTCAGTGTTTGTGAAATTGTATTAGTAGCAAAGTTGATCACTGCCAGTGTGTGTGTTTTTGGCTTTAAAAATACTGATATATCAGGGGGCACTTGGGTGGCTCAGTGGGTTAAAGCCTTTGCTTTCAGCTCAGGTCATGATCGCAGGGTCCTGAGATCGAGCCCCGCATCGGGCTCTCTTGCTCAGCAAGGAGCCTGCTTCCTCCTCTCTCTCTCTGCCTGCCTCTCTGCCTTCCTCTCTGCCTGCTTGTGATCTCTGTCTGTCAAATAAATAAATAAATTCTTTAAAAAAAAAAATACTGATATATCAGGATAATGGCCACGTGCCTCCCCTGTGGCACTAGCAGGAAAGAGAACTGCCACCCAAAATATTGGTAATAATTCTGGGGCCTTGAGTCCTCTCTGAACCAGAAATAATCACTTTGAGGAGAAGACTAAAATGAAGAAAACAGAACCAGCCCAGATTTTCCATAAAACTTTGATGATAAAATAGTCATTCTTTGCCAGCCAATAGCACAGTATTTCCTAACTTGACATATTATGTATAAATCATTGCCTCTTAGATATAAAAGCGCAGGTTAATGTGAGCAGTTTGGCTGGCTTGTCCCTGAGAAATGGCTCAGCCACTGTGGGGGTGTGGCTAATCGTCCAGATGCTCAACGCACCTTCCACATCATTGTGAGCTGCTCCCACGAATGCCTTTACAATTGCTCCTCTGAGGGTTGAGGTTTCTGGTTAACAAACTTTTAAAATACTAAAGCTCACAAGAAAGTGCATAGCAGGAAAGAGAAGGTAGAAATATCAGTGAATAAACTGCAGCGTCATTTACATCTCTTTCCACTGAGAATTCAGAAGCAGAAACTATTGGCACCTTGAGACAATCCAGTTTAATTCATTTGCAATGAAATCCAGAGGGAATCAGGTTATTTTTGCTAAAAGAAATGAGATCTCAGCGTCTAATCAGAGGATTTAAACAAAGTGTTATTAAAAGATGTTGTTTTTTTCCCTCTGTATAATCTCTAGGTCCCAGGAGAAAAAAGAAGAGGCTATCACCTTGCTGAAGGACTCCATTAAATACGGTCCCGAGTTTGCAGATGCGTATTCTAGCTTAGCTTCATTGTTGGCCGAGCAGGTAACTGTGTCCTTTGAACTTCACATATTTTTAAAAATTTTTCCTGTTGAATGTATACACTGATATTATCTAGATTTTGATATTAATGGTTCAATTTGTAAACTCATATTGGACAACCAATCTCTATGTCAGTTTTCTTCTTGAAATGACAAGTGTAGCTTTCTTACTCCAATACTCCTGGTCTAGTGAAGGTAGCCTTTAGACACAGATGGTCCATTAGAGGTCATTGATGTATTCTGTGTCACTTTGAGACAGAATCTGTCAAGAGCAATACACAAGAGACCTAGATGGCTCAGTTGGTTAAGTGTCTGCCTTCCACTCAGGTCATGATCCCAGTGTCCTGGGATCGAGCACCATATCAGGCTCTCAGGGAACCTGCTTCTCAACCTCTGCAGGCCACTCCTCCTGCTTGTGTGCTCTCTCTCTCTCTCTCTGACATATAAATAAATAATTTAAAAAAATAAAAGGGGGGTGCCTGGGTGGTTCCATCAGTTAAGCATCTGCCTTTGGCTCAGGTCATAATTTCAGGGTCCTGAGATTGAGCCCCACATCGGTTTCTCTGCCCAGTGGCGAGTCTGCTTCTCCCTCTTACACTCCCTCTATGCTCTCCCTCTCATATAAATAAATAAAATCTTTTTAAAAAACCTCTAAGAATTTAAAATAAAATGAATGAATGAATGAAAAATGCACAATATTTGCTTATTTTATTGCTATTTACTTAATTTTTCTGGGGAATTGCTGATGGACTCAGATCTCCAAACTCAATATGCAACCAATTATTGATAATCTTAATAGATCTTGTGTCTCAGTACCTGTTAAAGGATCACATGAGGCTTATAGAACAGGCTCCGAAGAGACAAACATTTCTGGTGGCATAAAGGGATATTTTTCTTCCCCTCCTTCTCTTTACTTGTGTCTAAATGATTGGATACTATTTTTCAGTGTCCTGGATGCATGTCGCCTGCTAAGGGGAAACAAACATAAATTGTCTTCTCTAAATTGATGATACTGTTCTGTTGGCACACATGAGTGCCTTCAGTAGACAGTAGATTCTGCTCTCACACAATTGCCAGACTGTCTTTAAAGATTTTATTTATTTATTCGACAGAGAGAGAGATCACAAGTAGGCAGAGAGGCAGGCAGAGAGAGAGAGAGGGAAGCAGGCTCCCCACCGAGCAGAGAGCCCGATGTGGAGCTCAATCCCAGGACCCTGAGATTACAACCTGAGCCAAGAGTAGAGGCTTAACCCACTGAGCCACCCAGGCGCCCCCAGACTGTCTTTAAAATCAAAGTCAGCACCTTCCAAAGATGCCCTGTAGCATTCTGTTGGCTTAAATGTGATGAATGTTAGTTACATAGAGGTGCGATTTATATTCAAAAAAACTTTGGCAGTTTCACCAGGATGCCAATTTAGAATTTTCTGTGGATATTTAAGTGTCAGAAATGATAAGCTTAGTTTTCATGCTCTGCTATTGTCCATGTAGTGTAGTTGGGCTTTAGACAAAAGCCCATGCCTGTGGTGGGTGATTTCCGTGCTATTTTAGCACAGTGGTTAAGCGGACAGGAGGATGGTCATGTTCTGTGTATGGTATACACTGGCTGTCCTCAACTACCTTTGGCTTGTGTTGAAGCAGACACAGTAGGAGATTTCTGAAGCAAAGATTGATTCTGCCATTGCTCCTTTTTCTCAGCTCATCCTGTTTCGTTCATTTTCATAGGACCTTTCCCCTGCCTTTGCCTGGCTGGGTGTCTTGCCATTACTCAGACTTGCCAAGCATGCTTCTCTCTTGGAGCCTTTGCACCAACTGTTCCCTTTGCCTGCAGCACTTCTCTACCAGACATCTTAGAGTATCCTTCCTCCTATCACACTGGTTTCTGTGCAAACATTGCCCGGTCAGAGGGGTTGTCTGTGATTACCCTTTGTAATTGCCAGTCTCACACTGCCCATCATGTTCTCTGTCACTTTGTCCTGCCTTATTTTTCCCAAATAGTATTTATCATCATCCAACACACATATATTTTTAAGATTTCTTTTATTTATTTGTGAGAGAGCATGAGCTGGGGGTGGGGGTTGGTGCATAGAGGGAGAAGCAGACTCCCCGCTGAGCAGGGAGCTGGGTGTGGGGCTCCATTTCAGGACCCTGGGATCATGACTGGAGCCAAAGGCAGATGCTTAAATGACTGAACCGCCCAGGTTCTCCTAACATGTTTGTCTATGATCCTTCTCCCACCACTAGACTATTTAACTCATGAGAGTGACCATCCCTTCTATTCATGGCTGTATTCCCATGTCCTTCACATTGTATGCAATCAATAAATTTTGAGTGAATAAATGAATCTATATGAACTGAAGGATATATAGTCCCTCCAATCCAGTACATATTCTGTATTTTCCTCTTATATTATGGGAGGACTAAGCATGTAGGCCACACTGTTTTGTAATTGATCATACCCAAATGTGATGTGTTTGTCCTGCACTGAGTGGTAGTATGAGGACCACCATGTGCAATTACTCTTCATAACCATAGAATCAGGGATAGGCTGGGGAACAGCACTTACTACCTCATGCAGTGTCTTCTTTATGAGGACTCGGGAGAATTTCTCTCTCAGTATTGGGAAAAGTTCTGCTTCTGAATTGAAAGTTTTTTTGCTTTATTTTTAATCTAACACAGGAAAAATCTTGTAAACACTAAAAAGGGTCAACTCTATTTCCATCTCCTTTTCCCCCAGCCTCTGACTAACAGCCATCCGGACTATATAGTCTTCTTTTCTGTAGGTGCTGCTTTTATTCCGGGCTTATCATTTTCCTTAAATTATTTTATTCAAGTTTTATTTCCAATTCTTAAAGCTACCTCAATTTCTTTGTGGAATAATGAGGTATAAGTAAGCAAATACAGTTCACTCTTGAACAGTGTGGGGAGTAGGGGTGCTGACCACCTGTGCAGTCAAAAATCCACATATTGACTCCCCCAAAACGGAACTACTAACAGCTTACTGTTGACTGGGTGCCTTACCAATAACATAAACAGTTATTAGCATATATTCTATGTATTGTATGTGTAATATACTGTAGTCTCACAGTCAAGGAAGCTAGAGAAAGAAAATGTTATTAAGAAAATCATAAGCCGGGGCACCTGGGTGGCTCAGTGTGTTAAAGCCTCTGCCTTCGGCTCAGGTCATGATCCCAGGGTCCTGGGATCGAGCCCTGCATCGGGCTCTCTGCTCAGCGGGGAGCCTGCTTCCTCCTGTCTCTGCCTGCCTCTCTGCCTACTTGTGATCTCTGTCTGTCAAATAAATAAATAAAATCTTTAAAAAAAGAAAAGAAAAGAAAAGAAAATCATCAGCCAGAGAACATATATTTACAGTGCTATCCTGTGTTTATTGAAAAAAGCCTGTGCATAAGTGGACCCACGCAGTTCAAACCCACATTGTTCAAGGGCCAGCTGTAAATAAAATACTGCATTCATTGTTCCCAGCTCCTGTCTTTTTTCCCAGTTCACCAGGACAGATGATAAGCATTTAATTGCTCTTGATGAAAACTGCCCTTACGCTAAGTGACATTATCACTTACCTAATACGAGTGATAACGTAGTATGTTTCGTGGAGCTCTTTGCCGATACGAGAATGTGTATCTAGTCACACAGTTCCATCTTCCTAAAATGCCATCTTATCTTTCTCCCCTTAAAAATCCTCCTCAGTTTTCAAGATCCAATTCAGTTCCCACTTCCTCCCCCAACATTTCTCCACCTCTCCTTCTCATGGGAATAGAGCTCCTATGATATTTATGGAAGCACACATCAACGTGCAAAAGAGTCACATATTTTTATTTCTTGAATTCAGATGTGGAACTACAATTTAAACAATTTTTCAGGTTCGTTTTCTTCACAAGACCGTAAGTTTCTTTAAGAAAAGCAGCATCGTCTTTGTATGCCCATTTCTTTTCTAGGGTTTAGGACAGTTCACTGTATGATGCAGGCATTCAGACAGCATGTCTGGATTTGATTTTCTTTGAGATTCAGGTACTCCGTAGTGTGATATTAAGAGCATTTGACAGGGAGCTCGGAGACCTGGTTCTAGACCTTTCTCCATAGTTAACCAACTGCACAGATTTGGGTAAGGAGTACTTTACCTCTCTGGGCCTCAGTTTCCAAATCTGAAAATTGATAAATATTCTAAATTATCTTTACTGCATCTATAGCGCTAACATTTTAAGAGTGTGTCAAATTATCTTTTTTCATGTCAATTAAGTGCTATTGAACTGGTTTTTACCATTTTTTTAATCCAAGTGTAATTAACATACACTGTTATATGAGCTTTGGTTGTACAACAGAGCAATTGAATTCTGTACATTACTCAGTGTTCATCAGTATACATGCCCTTAGTGCTCATGAATATTTCAGTGAATGCTATAAGGTTCCACTGTAATTAGTGCTATTGTTTCTGTACAAATAAAGGATTAACATGTTAATATTGTGGAAAGTGAATTGCCTTCTTCAGTTGTGTTTTCTTTCTAAATTAATGAGCTCCAAGTTGATGAAAAGTTACTGCTCTAAAGATGATTAAAATGTTCTGTGATCTCAAAATGTACTACAGTCCATTCTGCAGTATCTTGCTATTAACACATCTTATAGGAAGTGGAAGTTTAAAAAGGACAACATATATATGTTTTCCTCTGTCATGTTTAAGGTATGTTAGATGCCTTATTTAAAATCAGCTGTGTGATAAATTTAATTTTCGTGAACCACAGCGGTAAATTGGAGTAGAGTTATTATGTGTCACATGGTTGAAGTTACGAACAATTTTCAAGAAGAACAAAGAATGACTACAATCATGATCTTTCCTCCCATATAAGGGTCACTTTTTTTTCTTTTTCTTTGTTTTTTTTTAACCAGGCTTTCCTGCTCTAGGTTCGAATGTAAAATGCTATGAGATCTAAGAATGTAATTGAAAGATTGAAAAGTTTTCTCTTTTGCTCCTTTGGGCAATTGATTTTTAACATCAAAGGGACAGAACAGCTGTTGGGCATAACTCAGGATTGCCTTTCCTCTCTGACTTTCAACAGCTTGTCTTCATGTTTTGAATTCTTCAGGAATAAAAGAGTGCTTCAGAGGCACAAGCAAGGCACAGAGAAACTGGTAGAGAGAATCCACCCAGCTTAACATTCTTTGGTAGTAAATGGATTCATTTTTTGGTGGCACAACCTTATTTAAAGCATTCCAGAATCTCAGACTCCCAGAGTATATGAAAGCAAGGACTGCAAACCTTGGCCACTCTGTAACACACTTGTGAGCCCATCCCTTCACGGAGCAGGCTGTCTTCCAGTGTCACCAGACACATGCATGGCCCATGCACACTGTTGTTGTGGGCCAATCTAATGACAGAAAACTGTCCTGTACTGAGCTAAAGTGAGTCATCCTGTAATTGGCTCCCTTTGAGCTCCGTCTGACGGAGAGCTTGTTGGGCGCAGTTGTGTTATCACTTCTCTAATCACCCCTTTCCTAAGCTAACCTCTTTTCTTTCACCTTGTTTCTTTCTTACCCTGATTTCCAGATTCTTGGCTTCTGGTCATGTTGCTTTGCATAGCCTCTGGACGATCTACTTTCTCTATGACAGGATGGCTCCCCGTATTAAACTGTAGTTCAGCAAGTTCAGGGTGGAATAGAAATACTTCCTGGCTTGACATCCTGGGTGTCTGCTAAATGTCGCCCTGAAATGAGTTCTGCTGGTTGTTTGGCAACCGCATGGCACTCTGGCTCACATTGGAAACAGTCAACTCAAGTCCCTATAACCTGTGAATCTTTGTTAATGCAAGCCTCACCCATGCTGAAGGCATGTTTTTATAATTGGCTGAAAGGACTCATCTTTATCTGTATTTAATTTCAACTTCTTTGTGATCAGTCTGAGATTTCAGGTGTTCTAGGACTTTTTGTCCCTTTTCTGCCATCTTTATATTAACTACCCTTCCCAGATATTTCACTTGGTAAATTAAATAAAAATAGCTTCCAGTTACTTATTTATGTTTTTGATTTTAAAATGTTGCAGAGACCTGCATTGTGTCTGTAGGATCTTCTTGCCAGGTTGACCTCTCTTTTACCTGAGACTCTTTAGGTACAGTTATTTAATTGTTGTTTCATTTAACCAATCATGTTATCATCTAGCTCACCTCATCTTATCTATGAGGATGTTGTGAGGCGCTTTGTCAGAAACCTGCTGAAATCCTTCCCCTGATTGGAGGATGTGATTCTATTAGAAAACAACAGTGAGGGGCCTGAGTGGCTCAGTAGGTTAAGTGGCTACCTTAGGCTCAGGTCATGATCCTGGGGTCTTGGGATCGAGTCCCGCATTGGGCTCCCTGCTCAGCAGGGAGCCTCATTCTGCCTCTGTGCCTCCCCTCTGCTTGTGCTCTCTCTCTCACACAAATAAATACAATCTAAGGGGGGGGGGAACCCACCCCCAACAGGTTTCATTTGCCATCCTTGCTCTTACAGTAAGCATACTGCTGTCTGTTGACCCCATCTCCCATCCTCACTGCCAGTAGAACCTGGAGTGTAGTAACCTCTTGTAGGATTTGCCTGGGACTAATATTTTGTTCATCATTCTGTTGGAATCCAAAAGTAAAAAGTAATTCTTTCGGGGCACAGTAGAGAATTTAAAGAGGGAAAATTTGAAAAATGAGTTAAGCTGAAAAGGCATTACATGCGAGCCTTTTAAGGCTCACAATGGAGCCCCGATTTGAAATTGATAGGTAATAAGGAGCAAAGGCAAGTCTCAAAGGAAAAGGTTTTAAAACCTGGGAGGGAGAAAATCATGTGGAGTATTTTGAGGAGGCTTTTAAATGCATTCTGGCATGAGTAGTGGAGAGCCTCCTTTCTGGAACAAAGTGTGGGCATGGACAGACGTTATTGTGGAAAAAGAATCCCTTTGTATTTAGGAACTGTTTGTATGTGAAGGCTGAAAGGAAAAGAAAATAGAAAATTAAAAATTCCAGGGTCAGTGGGGCACCTGGGTGGCTCAGTTGGTTAAGCCTCTGCCTTCGGCTCAGGTCATAATCTCAGGGTCCTGGGATCGAGCCCCACATCGGGCTCCCTGCTCAATGGGGAGCCTGCTTCTCCTTCTCCCTCTGCCTGCTACTCCCCCTGTTTGTGCTCTCTCTCTTTCTGTCAAATAAATAAATAAAATCTTAAAAAAAAAAAAAAATTCCAGGGTCAAGCACCTAACAGCGAGAAGACACATGACCACTGAGCACCATGGGGAAGCCAAGGAGGAGGGAGATTTTAGAAAGGGTGGAAATGAGATTCACTTCCACATTCCTTTTCAATTACACAAGTAATATGAAAATGTAAATGAAACGTATGAAAAAGAGAAGATAAAATATACCTTTTATTAATAATGTAATATCTAGAAATAACGAATATTTTTTTAATATCCTGCATGTCTTTCAATATACTTATTTTGTTTTCATACTTCAATTCACATGTAATTTGTATCCTATTCTTTTTCACTTGCTATTAAATTAAACATACTATACCTGTTTTCGTGGTGCTAGACAGCCTTGATTATACCATTTTAATGGCTACTTACTAGTTATCAAAATTATACATTGTGATTTACATAATAATACCCCAAATTTTGGTCACTTGGTTTCATGTGTGCATGCATACGTGTGTGTTGGGAGGACAGTGAACTTTTCCTTTCTTACGGCTTTTTTAAAACAATATTTTGAATCATTTCTAATCATAGATTCCTAGAAGTAGAGTTCCCATATCAAAAGAGTATCATCATATTTCAGAGATACCTTACTAAATTGCTCTTGAGGTATGTTACTAAATTGCCTTTCTAAAGAGTGGTACCCATATCC
The DNA here is from genome assembly GCF_963455335.1 of Martes martes. NCBI lineage: Eukaryota > Metazoa > Chordata > Mammalia > Carnivora > Mustelidae > Martes > Martes martes. The sequence goes on from NC_137895.1 coordinate 65,028,414, forward strand.
TCTGCTCCCAGCAGTGTACAGCCTTTAAATGTTGAATGTTAGTGGAACATTTAAGTGGAAATAATGTGTGGACAGATGGCAGTGAAGGAAATTAGGGCTGGGAAGGTGGATTTAGGACTTCAAATAAATGAAACCACATTATGAGTAGCTTATTTCTCTGAGGGGAAAATGAAGAATAGCATGTGAAAAAAAAAAACTTGAAGAATTTTTTAACCTTCTCATTTTACAGAGAAAAATATGGTGTGTACTGAATTAGGTGCTCCTCAAGGTCATACAGATAACTAGTGTCAGGACCAGGACTGGAGCCTGCTTTCTTGACTCCTTGGCACTGCTCTTTGGCTGTATGACCCTGACGTCCTATGACTGGACTGCAGTAATGGGCCATAGTCAATGAGGTTGGGTGTGGAAGGAGGGGGAAAGGAGAAGAGAAGTGATAGAGGAAACCACAAAGGGTTAGTTGTCATAGAAGTGAGATACCTAAAAGAATCTGCAAAAAAATTGATGCCTGTGTCTGTCTGCTGCAGCAAAGAAGTCAAGAAAACTGAGAACAGAAAATAAATTCTTAGATTTAAAGTCAAGGTGGTCTTGGGCTTACTGTTCTCTTCTGGTTCTCCATACTACTCAGAACTGGCTGTACTCCAGCTTCACAGATAGGATTGTAAACTTTTATAAACCAACCATCATTTTTAAACAGCCTACTCTCATGAGTGATGATATAGGTTGCATTACACTAACAGTAAAGGGGAAAAAAAATTAACACTGCTTATGACTCTGACCCATTGTAAATTATTGCTAGCCCCAGGTTTATAGGCTATTGAAAAACTCAGTTAATTTTATAACACTTAAGATATTTTTATTTAATGTATTTTGAGAGAAGACTTCACCGGATACAAGAATGAAAAGAAAATTGGAAAAGTAAAATATAAATTAGGAGAATAGACCAAGAGTGGATGGTCTAGAATCAGCTTTTCTCCTTCTGCCATCTTTTGGGTCAGGTCAGCCACATATACTGTTGCATTGTGGCCAGGCCAACTTGAACCAGACCTTACTTTAAGAATTATTGATTTGATTATTCAGCACATATTTATTGAACATCTAGGTACCCTGAACACTAGAGATTGTTGAACTAATAAAGTACAGGCCTTATCCTCGTGGAACTTAGAGTCTGGAAGGGAAGGCTACTCCTGAGCAAAGAACTATAGCCCCCTCCCCAATATCTAACACCATTGTGACAAATGTGTGAAGAGGATGTACCCATGAGAATGTGGGAAGGGGCACGTGGGGGGCAGGGGCAGTGGCCAAAGAGCAGCATTTAATCAGCTACCTGAAGAACTTTTAGATATCAACAAGATTTTAAAAAAAAGAATGGGAAAAGCTTTCTGGCTAGAGGGAATAGACCACATGAAGGCTCTGGGGTGAAGAAGAGTGGGATCTCTTCCTCTAATAGAAAATCGTATGCCTGGAAGTGCAGAGAATGAGGACAAATGGTGTGAGAAGAGTTTAGAGATGGGGGAAGGGGGAACTGCAGTTCTCTGCAAATGTGGCTCCCCCCCTTTTTTGTGGTCTCCTGACAGTGTTATACACCTGTAATTGCTTACTCTCATCATACTTTTAGCTTTTCTTTAATGATTCTTGGCATTTCCTCTTTAAAGTGATTATCCTTTGCATAAATTATCACAGAGTAGTGTTGATCACAATCTGCTGGGTGATTAAAAAAAAAAAATCAAGATTAAGAAAGACCTACCATTTCCTTGGTGAGGAGAAATGACAAGTTACTTGGTTCATTTTGGTTGGATAAGAAAGAGAATTAGACATCAAATATTGGCAGCTTGTTTCTTATGAATGTCCCTGCTGAGGACTGATAGGTGGAAGAACTGTTTTGTAAAGAAAATAAAAGCAAAGGAGAGGGTGAGAAAGCAGGCACCTCTACTCTCTGTTTGTTTTTTTTTTTTTTAAGATTTTATTTATTTATTTGACACAGAGAGTGAGAGAGAGAGTGCAAGTAGGCAGAGTAACAGAGTGAGAGGGAGAAGCAGGCTCCCCACTGAGCAGGGAGCCTGATGCGGGGCTTGATCCCAGGACTCTGGGATCATGACCTGAGCCAAACGCAATCGCTTAACCAACTGAGCCATCCAGGCGCCCCTGCTCTGTATTTTGAACTGCCATATTTTAAAATTTCTTAGAGAAATCATTGACATGAGTTTAAACATCCATTGCTCCTAAACTTCCCAGGTTCATCATTGCAAATAAAGACATGGGACTAATGGGAAATACCTTATAGCTATGTATGCTCATATCATTGACCAGAATGAAAATACTTCTAGAAAACAATTCAGGTGCATGACCACGGTGTCAGGGTACTAGGAGAACTTTCCATCCCAATCTCTGTAGGTCCTTCACCACTTTCAAATATCACATCTTATACCTTCTATACATTAAGTACCTGTTATGGGCCATTCATTAAACCAGCTGTTCACAAAGTGTTGACTGGGGACCCCTGAGATTCAAGAAGGTCAATGCAGTTTTCATAATACTATTAACAAGTAATTTGCCTTTTTTTACTCTCATTCTCTCATGAGTGTACAGTATTTTTTTAGAGGCTCCATGATGTATTTACAATTACGAAAAGACATTAAAATGTTCTCCTGCTGGGGCGCCTGGGTGTCTCAGTGCGTTAAAGCCTCTGCATTTGGCTCGGGTCATAATCTCAGGGTCCTGGGATCGAGCCCCACGTGAGGCTCTCTGCTCAGCAGGGAGCCTGCTCTCCCCCTTGCCTCCCCCCCGCCCTCTGTGCCTGCCTCTCTGCCTACTTATGATCTCTGTCAGATAAGTAAATAAAACTTAAAAAAGTTCTCCCACTTTCCAGTTAAATGTCTATGTTTCTTCATATACTTCAACTAAAATCATAAAAATAGATTAGCAGGGGCACCTGGGTGGCTCAGTGGGTTAAAGCCTCTGCCTTCAGCTCAGGTCATGATCTCAGGATCCTGGGATTGAGCCCCACATCGGGCTCTCTGCTCGGCGGGGAGCCTGTTTCCCTCTCTCTTCTCTCTGCGTACTTGTTATCTCTGTCTGTCAAATGTATAAATAAAATCCTAAAAAAAAAAAAAAAAGATTAGCACAGGAACACCTAGGTGGCTCAGTCAGTTGGGTGTCCAACTCTTGGTTTTAACTCAGATCATGGTCTCATGGGTCCTGAGATCAAACCCTGAGTCAGGCTCCATGCTCAGCAGGAAGTCTGCTTGGGGATTGTTTCCCTCTGCCCCTCCCCCAACTCTGAAATAAATAAATTAAATCTTAAAAAAATAGACTAGCATTAAAGTAGATATGAGGATCCATCTGTCTTCTATTATTAGGCCAGGCATTAAAGAGATTTGTAAAAATATGGAATAATGCCAGTATTCTCACTAGTTTGGGTTTTTTTTTTGCTATGGAAAAGTATTTTTTTTATTTTTTATATAAATGTATTATGGTTCAGTTTATTGTGTTTTAAGTAAACTATAAATATTTTTTGTATTTCTCAGCTTTATGTCCATCGTGGTGAATAGTGATAGATATAGCCCACATAAACAAAGCTCTTTGGGGGGTCCTCAGTAATTTTTAGAGTACAAAAGGATCTCAAAACCATGAAGTCTGAGGATGGCTGCATTAAGCCCGTGCCCATTTGTCCTCCTAGTTGCTGCAACTTGAACTACAAGAAGTTTTCCGAACATTTCAGTTAGCCCACGAGAATAAATTACAGTTGAGTTGCTTTTTCCAAAGATGTGCTCTTCACTTTCCCTTCCCTGAGGTAAAAAGCATGTCATGTTGGGTAATTACAGCATGTAAAAAGTGGAGACGTTGACTGTGTTTTGTCTCTCCCCCAAGGCCCATTTTCTTTCCACCCTACTGAAAATGCTTGAGCCTTGGAGAGGAGCCCATGGTTGCAGGCTGCCCATTTTAACCATCGCCCTCAAAGTGATTTCATGCTGAGACAGGGGTTATTGGGGACTCTGGTGTATGGCAGACAGTATTATTTGTCAGAGCCATTCTCTGGTCACAACCATTTTTAATTAAAGCTGTCCTATAAATAGCTTATATTCATTTCCTCTGGATCTCACAAGTCAGTAGAGACCAGGAATGATGAGCTTAGGTCAGGACATCTAGCCAGATGAGGTAAATAGAGAGTGAGTGCTTGAAATAGAGCTTCAGGGATTCAGGACTACTACTTGTTAAGATAAATGCATTTCCCTTCCAGAGAAGGTGGAATTTATTTTAAATAAACACCTAGAAGGTATTTTTCTTCTTTGGTGGTGGTTCCTGTTCATTTTTTAATAAGTAGAGCTAATCATTCCTTGAAATTTACAGTCCAGTGAAAGGAAAAGACAGATATTGAAGACATTTTTCATACAGCCCAAGTCTTGAGACTGCCCTTGGATGACCAAGGGCACACAGATGCCATCACTTGCTCTTGACACACATGCACTTTTAAATCCCATTACTTCTTTGGACCTTGAAAATTGCATTTCTAGTGGAAACCCAGCTCATAAACCCCCAGTAAGAGAAGTTTTAGATGAAAAAGATGATCTCTTTGGCTCTCTGAGAGCAACAAGAAGGTGGGGGAAAAGTAAAATGAAATCAGGTGAAGGGGGAATTGCCCTTGAAAACTCTTGTTGACTGTTGTATTTGACTTTGCCAAGTCAGAATGTGAAGACACTGGTGTTATTCTTTACAGGAAAAGCACCTTTCAGTTCTCCCACATTACTTATAAAGTGATGTTTCTTAGATCTGAAGTAGCCACAGATTTTTTTTTAAGACATCTTTATGTTCTACAGCTGCTGGAGGTAATGCATCCAGCATTCTCGGGCATTTGGATCATGACAGGTGTCGAGGAGCTATCTCACCCCAGGTCTGAGTGTCACTCCTGGCTGCCCTTGTGGTTCTTCCCCCATGACACTGTCACAGTACATTGCGATGTCGTCTTCCTCTCTGCATCCCACTCGACTGTCATGGAAGGATTGTGTCGGTCTTGTTCACTCTTCTGTCTCCCCTGTGTACTTGGCACATGTATGGTGCTCACAAAATATCTGTGGACAGGACAGATGGATATCCAAAAGTATAATTGTTTCTTTTGATGCCAGAGACACCATTATTGCCAGAAATACTGCTTTAATGCAGGGCTTATTCAGTTCCCTGTCCACCAAAAACCTAAATTCTGTTCCCTCTTCCCATGTAGCTATAAGATACGGGCCATGTCTCTTAGCCATTTTGTGCCCAAGTTTCTTCATTAGTTAAAAATGGTGGCAAATTAGTGTCTCTTTAGTATATTTTTATTTACTTATAAATATGAAGTATTACTCTTTCCAGCTCTAATATTCTTTAATTTTCTTGGCTGAAAATCTCATACATTGTATTTTTAACAGTTGGGTGGGGTTCGTTTTTTTTTTTAAGTTTTGATTTTACCATGACTATGTTAGTGCATTTTAAAAGTACCATATAGCAGAGAGAATTTGATCCTTTTAAGACAAAGGTGACATTAAAGTCGAACAGTAACACTTGTGGAATGGTAACACAGGAAACTTGAGATCTCTAGGAGCTGACAACCCAGCTTTGAATTAGCCAGGGTGTTCTTTTTCTGGTTGCCTCTAGGGTATGAGGTGTTTATTGACCTCTGTTTCAGAAGATGATTAAGGAAAGTTAAAAGGAAAAACACCTGGGTTAGTTAATTATTTCTCATTTAAAGCTAACTGAAGAACTCTTGTAGGAAAGGAACTTGAGACTCCTGGCTACTCGGACAGGGCCACGACTCCTCATGGGGCCGCAGGAGCCACTCTGGGACTCCTGAGCTCAAGAGAAGCTGTACTTCCCTTTTTAAAACACCGCTCTCATTGAGTTGTATTTATTCACTCGTTTTTGAGCTCCTGATAGAGGTATTTTGTTCTCTTCATCTCCCTGTTTTTGGTATCTGCCTCCTAGTGATACAGTAATAATGCTAACACTAGTGATCATAACAAGGATATGGCTAACGTGACAAAAGGCTGTGTGCTAAGCATTGTTCTACGTGCTTCACATGTTTTGATCCATTTAATACGACAACCCTATGCAATAGGTACTACTGTTATCCTATTTTACAACTGGGCACGTAGAAAAGTGAGGTCACATAGATAGTAAATGGTGGGACTGGCATTCCAATGCACGTAGTCATGCACTGGCAGCCCATTGCTTCATCGCTGTGCCACACTTTCTGTAGGCCTTGCAGTAAACGTGTCCTGAGTGAATGAGTAAATGAGAAGTATGCAGTGGTACTTGGTAGCATTAATATGATTAGAGTCTTAATAATTTGTGTCCTGCCTATCTCTAAACACACATACACAAATTTGTTGGTCCTACAGTGAATGATAGCTTCATAAAGTTTTTCTTCCCTTTAATAGATTGAAAGATTATTTTGAGATTTGAGATTTTTATTCATCTTTAATTTTTCTAAATTAGACTCTGTTTGGCAATCGAAAATACATACACTTTTTAGAAACATGGATCACCATTTTTGCTGGACTGTGGCTTTGTAATTCAAAAAGGTGAAATTTGCCAAATTCAGATCACACCTTGTTTCCTAAATGGTACTTAAATGTGTGGATTCAAAGAGATGGCCTTAGGGGCACCTGAGCGGCTTAATTCATTAAGTGTCTAACTCTTGATTTCAGCTCAGGTCATAATCTTGGAGATGTAGGATCGAGCCCTGCATCGTCAGGCTCTGGAATGCAGAATCTGCTTGAAGATTCTCTCCCCCGCTACCAACTCATGTTTGCACGCTTGTGCACATGTGCACACACTCTCTCTCTCTCTCTCTCAAATAAACAAATAAGTAAAGTTTCAAAGAAATGACAGTGGTCATTCCACAGAGAGTCAAGTGTCTTTACTTTTCTGGGTCAAATCAAATGGAGGCTCTTTGGCTTATAACATAAGGCTCAGTGCATTTTTATTCACAAGCCAAAGGGGTCACATCTGAGAAAATTGATGCTGTACATTCCCTTTGTGTGTGTCTAATTGAATGCTTAATAGTAGTAAATGTGATAAAATTATGGAAAATGCCTACGCTCAGAGCATATTAAAGGAAAAGTTGCTATGTGCTTTACGCCTGATCATTTCCTTTTACCTGACCTTCCCAGGAGTACCAGGAAACTGTGAAATTGTTTACTCATGAGTAATTGTTAGGACCTGGGTAGCTTTGATTCATTAAGTAGGTTTTACCTTCTATATTGTGAAAAAATGTGTAACCCTGTGAAATATGTACCTAATAGCTAGTTCAGAATTACTAGTGTGCTAAAGCAAATCTTTAGAAGAAGAGCAGGACAATTAGGAAATGACCTTTTGAAGATGTGGCAGTTGATCTGGGCTTCGCCACAGTAATAAGAGTTGGAGGTCTGCCTTTGGAGAGACGTATATTCCTATTAGAGGATATGGCTCTAAGATGAAAACACAGGTTGACTAAAAGAAGCAGCACACAGTTGGGTGGACTCTAGAACTATTTTGATTAAAGAAAGGTCAAGGCCAATCCCTCCTGTAATCGGCATCAGTCTCCTCCTTTCCTCAAAAACCTCCCCAAATAAACCATGCAGTATGTGTAAAGAGAGTGTTAGCTCTGCCAAGTGCAGCTGTTAGATGGATGTCCCAGGCCTCCCTGGCTCCCAGTCAGATTGTAACCTCTCAAGATATTCCTCTGTGGATGTGTCTATCACTCATTTTCACACAGAGTTACTGGGGTGGAGAGCATCCCAGTCAAATAACTATTTGAGGCTTTTTCCAATTGCAGGGCAAATCCTTCTAGATGTCCCTTCTTAGTAAACATCTGCTTGTTTGCCCTAAAGGAACTAAATAGGAATGGATATGAACTGTAGGAATTTGTGCCATTGGCACTGACTTTAATTCAAAATATGTAGTGTTTGATCTTGGTGCCTGTTACATAATAGATGCTCAGTAAATTGGTTTCTTACTTTTCCTATTCTATTGTTCAGTTTATTGTTGTTGTTGTTGTTTTGAACTTTCTCATTTATTCTCCTTTGTTCTCTTTTAAAGGAGAGATTTAAGGAGGCTGAGGAGATATACCTGGCTGGAATAAAGAACTGTCCAGACAGCTCAGACTTACACAACAACTATGGGGTTTTCTTAGTTGATACTGGTGAGTGAAATTAAAGAGAACCTGTTCCATTGAGATGAGATAATACTATCTATCAAGCAAAATGGCAACCACCCAAATGATGTCTCTTAAGTAACATTCACTGGGCTTGGCAGGAAACTCACACCGTTGACCATCACATTGTACCGTGGGGCTATCATTTCTCTAAGTCTTCAAGTTCAGCTCAGTAAAATCCACCCAGTATATGTGTATAGCACTCAGGAAAACTCCCCACATATCAGAATATTTGCTGATTTAATGAGTAGCAGGCCTTTGAGTATCATTTAGACAAGTCCATAAATCTATAATGATGAAACGGTCCTCAGCAATGATACACGGCTTGCCTCTGAATCTGCTTACCAGCAGATGGAAAATACTTCTCTATGTCTGATTTTAAAAAGGCTCCAGAATTGTTCCATCATTCTTTACTTGATGTAGATTACAGAAACTATATTATTATAATTGATAGAGTGCTCTTATATGACAGGTGCTATATAAAATATACTTACTCCATCTTATTTAATGCAAAACTTTACTGGGCAGGGATTCTGTTTTCTTTATGATTTGTGTCCCATCTACTGTTGGCATGGTATGAATACTTACAAGGAATCAAAAGGTAGTTGAATTTAATACAAAAGCACCGTTCTGTTCTCGTTGACTATTAGGCTATCTGCCTTGTGATAAAATTATTTTAATTATTTTGTCAGTATGAATGCTCAAAGGGGGTTTTATTTTCTAGTATATCTGAAACTTTTCTGTTTAATAGAATGTAAATTTACATTCCAAAACTCCTAGGAAATAAAGGCCCCTTATATTTACACGTAAAATTGTTTTGTAGTGCCACCTGCTGGTTTCTTAGCAACACACTAATACATTAGGTGTCCTGAAGATATAAAAACTGGAAGAGACCCCCTGTTGATCTGGTCTTCCCGCTTCCTTCTACCTCAACAACAGACAGTGCTACTCCCCTAAAAATCCCACTGGCTACCCTGTATATCTTCCTGCCACTTCCTTCATAGTCATGTATTTTGTACTGGTGGAAATTCTCCCTATTACCAGTAACCTGTACATAGATCTATACAGACATAAAATCTTTATGGTGCAGACATCCATTCAAAGAAGGTGCACTTGAGAACGTGTCTGCAGGTCATAAACATTCCATTTCATCTAGAACTTCAGACCATTCTACAGTTCAGTCACTTAGATGTAATTTCACGAGGAAGCTTCTTTGGGGAATCTCACCAGGGGCTTGATTCTAGTTCTGGTCTTCATCCTCAGTTGCCCTGGGATTTTTTTCACGTCTCTTAAGTGCTCTTTACACTTTAGTGTCTATAGCTTTAAAACAATACCTTGATACATTTTTTAATAGCTCTTAAGTACCAAGACACAGCTAAAGGGTAGCAAAAGTCATCTAAATAGGGGCACCTGGGTGGCCCAGGAGGTTAAGTGGCCAACTCTTGATTTCAACTCAGGTCATGATCTCAGGATCCTGAGATCAAGCGCCACACTGGACTCCATGCTCAGCGCAGAGTCTGCTTCTCCCTCTCCTTCTGCTCCTCCCCCAGCTCGCATGCTCATGCGTGCACACACTGGCTCGCTCTCTCTCTCAAATTAATTAATTAATTAATTAATCTTTTTTTTTTTTAAAAGGCAGCTAAATTGTGTCAAAAATACCTGTAAAGATGGGGCACCTGGGTGGCTCAGTGGGTTAAAGCCTCTGCCTTCGGCTCAGGTCATGATCCCAGTGTCCTGGGATCGAGCCCCGCATCAGGCTCTCTGCTCAGCAGGGAGCCTGCTTCTTCCTCTCTCTCTGCCTGCCTCTCTGCCTACTTGTGATCTCTGTCAAATAAATAAATTTTTAAAAAATATTTTTAAAAAATACCTGTAAAGATCATTTAATTAAAATATTTTAAGCTATATAATGCATTAAACAAATGCAAGGTGGCGGGGTGCCTGGGTGGCTCAGTGGGTTAAAGCCTCTGCCTTTGGCTCAGGTCATGATCCCAGGGTCCTGGGGTCAAGCCCCGCATGGGGCTCTCTGCTCAGCGGGGAGCCTGCTACCCCCTCTCTCTCTGCCTGCCTCTCTGTCTACTTGTAATCTCTGTCAAATAAATAAAAAATCTTTAAAACAAATGCAAGGTGGCATTATTATTATTTTTTAAAGTCCCATTACATAAATGCCATTTAACAAAAATGTCTGATTTTTAAAAAGATAAAGCAGTGACCTGATAACTATGTTGTGGTAGAGTAATTGAGACCAACGCTTAGAAATAGTTTCAGGACAGTTTTTTTTCTATAATAGCCTATCTATTTTTTCATATAATGAGAAGTAACAGTATCTTGTAGAAACAACAGTCACTGATAATCTCAAAACATCATATTAGCTAGGGCAAAGGCCAGAAAACACTTGGGCTAAAATGCTAGACATTAAGAAAAAAAGCAGATTTTAGGTTTTATTGCTTTTTTAATTATTAATTTCCTTGGAACTGGGAATGAATAGTAAAATGGTCCAAAGCTACACAGTGGCAAGGAGACGAAGCCAAAATGCAAGCTCATTTACAAACTGAATAATTGATGGTATGACTCAGTAATATGAAGAAGAATGATATACATCAGAAGAGAAATTGAAGAGCCTCGTGTGTTGTATAATTAAGACGTGCTCTGCTCTCACCAACCACCCCTGGCTACAGGCTCTCCAGAGAAGGCAGTGGCCCATTACCAACAGGCCATCACACTCAGCCCAAGTCATCACGTGGCCATGGTGAATCTGGGGAGGCTTTACAGGTCCTTGGGAGACAACAGTGCCGCTGAAGAATGGTACAAACGGTAAAGTTCCTTTTCTTCACTTTGTAAGTTGCCCAAAGACCTTAGTAGTCACCCTTCCAATTTTTATGTCATCGGAACAGACATGCTCTTAGAATAGTAACCGATTTTGCCAATTCGGGCAATCCAGATTCTCCTCTCCAAAGAGACTAATACCAAATACTAAATGGTATCTTAAGGGATGGCTTAAAGTCCTACTGGTTAGAACAGCAGGTTAGAACCTTGCTTAGAACCAAGGTTGGAATTGTTTTCTGAGGCTGCGGACTGTAGCCCCCACCACAAATAGCAGTTTCGAAAATGGATATGGGGGGCAGACCGTGCATGCATGGGAACCAGCCTATCACCATCAGTGGGAAAGATCCTTGGAGCTCAGTCTCCATATAGAGAGGTCACTAGAGACATTCTTATAGTCAGAGGGTGGCAAGACTGTTTTAAAAACAGTCTTCTTGATTATAAAAACAGAGACCACGTTGGAGAGTCTCAAACCATGGACGATCCTCCTTAAACCTGCGTTTTGAGCTTTCAGAATGTACCTATGAGAATTTCAGTTCACCTTTCTTAAAACTCAGGGCCCTGCAGGTGGCACGCAAAGCAGAGCTATTATCACCTTTGGGAGCGCTGTATTATAACACGGGCCGGTATGACGAGGCTCTGCAGATTTACCGGGAAGCCGCGGCACTAGAACCTTCTCAAAGGGAGCTCCGCCTGGCCCTGGTGAGTGCATTGGCGAAAGAGAATGAGCCAGACACGCAATGTGCCGTGCAGGGAGCTGGGTCAGAAGCCCCAGAATTGCAACTAGAGCACTACCATAGATCCATTTTCTGAATACCCATATAGCCAGTGTGGGAGCCATTCACCAAAGACGTAGACACCAAAAAAGTTTTTTAAGTTTTTGGTTTACTGAATAGCTCATGTATCCCCTTTCACCCAGATCCATCCATTTTTAGCGTTTTGATGAATTTGTTTATCATGTATGTATGTGTGTATGCATCCACATATGTGCATATTTATGTGTGCAGATGCTTAGTATTAATACGTTTAATTTTTTTGTGAGCCATACAAAAGTTACAGATCTCATGCCCTTCTTTATTTTTTTTTTAAGATTTTATTTATTTGACAGAGAGGGAGAGGGAGATGCGGAGCTCAGTCCCAGTACCCTGAGGTCATGACCTGAGCCGAAGGCACACGCTTAACCAACTGAGCCACCCAGGCGCCCCGCCCTTTATTTCTAAATACTTCAGCATATAGTCCTAAGAACAAGGGCATTCTCTAACATAGCTAGAGTATGGTTCTCAAATTGAAGAAATTAATAATCAGCAATATTTTTAATTTCAATTTTTGGAAATGTGCATTTTTGCTACTCTTCTTTAGATATGCAATAAATCACACTTGTTATCTTTTTATAAAGATGACATCCTGTTGAAACCATAGGAAATCATTTCTTTTGAGATATTCGAATTTTTTAAAAAGTCAAGTCATTTCGTTGATGTCTTTGGTGTCCCTGCTATTCACACACGGTGCATGCATATGCCTAAATAAATAAACAAACAAAATTTTACACCTGTACACTGTGGGAATTCAGCCCTCTCTCTGAGTTGCAAATAGATGCTAAGCATTTTTTTTCTGGAGTGTCTCTGGAATGCCTGTCTTCAGAAATGCTTTGTTTGATGAGGTGATAACAGTGTCTCCTAAGCCAGTTGAATGTGGTTTTGCAGGCTCAGGTTTTGGCTGTGATGGGTCAGACAAAAGAAGCTGAGAAGATGACCAACCACATTGTGTCACAAGAGACCGGATGCCTTGAATGCTACCGCCTGTTGTCAGCAATCTACAGCAAGCAGGAGCTCCACGACAAGGTAGGGAGCACACTGGAATTGTTTGGATTCCCAGGTAGAAAATGAGGTGTGCCTGAGTGATTCTCCAGTCTGCACATTTATGAGGCTGAGCAATCTTGAATGTCATCCATTGGCATATCCTATCTTACGGATGCTTTTCACAGATACCCCTTAACTCTAATATGTCCCCTTGAAACAATACTTTCTTGGCTCATCCTTGGTCTAAAGATTTTATGTGATAGTATCTCAATTTGTTTTCACCTAACTAGATAGACTAACATTTGTATGTTTCATCATTTTCTATGTTCCTTCAAATATGTTATTTACAGAATCCTTATAGTAGTCTTTATACAGGTCAGTGACCCTGTATTTCAACTATTATTGTTTATCTCCATTTGAAAAGTTATGTGACTTGAATTTATGGAGCGATTCAATAAGTACTTATGGAATGCCTGCTATATGCCAGCCTCTGTGGCAGGTACCAGGAATAAAGTAGTATAAGAAAAACAAAAAAAATCACCTTTGTCCCAATGGAGTTTATAGAAGAAGAGGGAACCAAGATTAAACAAGCAATCAAAAACAAATGTAGAATTATAGTTATGCTCAGTGATGTCATGAAGAGTGTCATGATCCTAACAAGCATGTTATCAGGGACCAGAGTGATCTGAAAGGTTAGGTTCCCTATGGAGTGATATGAAGGTTAATGCTGAATGATAAATAGGAGTTACTAGATGAAGGGGGGCAGTGAAAAGCATTCCAGGCCAGTTAAAGTATATGCAAAGGCCCTGTGACAGCAGCAAATGGCAAGTCTGAGGGATGGGCATAAAGGGAGCAGGGCACTGTATAAGATAATGGCCACAGAGTTTGCTGGAGACAACACCCCACAGGGCTCGGGACCAGGGCAAAGGTTTTATTTTTTATCCTTGGAGAAGCCTTGGGCTTTTAAGGAGAAGAGCAACATGGTGGAATTTGTGCTTTGAAGGATCCCTAGCTGCAGGGAGTGGGGCAGTGGGTGCTGGGGGCAGAGTGGGTACCAGGAACCTAAGAGGAGGCTGTGTTTGGAGTGGTCCAGATGGACACAGGCAAGGCAAATCACCTGACCCCAGGTCTTGTTTTCTTTCATCTTTATCACTGACTTCCCTGTGGACTGGTCAGGGACATGTCATTGTCACAGTGTAAATGGAAACCCTGGAGTATAGGAAAATTATTTTGTCAGGGCCACATTATTTCTCAGTGAGAACATCAGAGAGAATGAGGAATGTGTTTTGATTGTCATTTACCATACAAGCTAATACTTAAGGACAAAAAGTATAAATGTTATCATTTAAGTTAGTTTTTCTTCATCTCATCTGCATTCTGTCTTCCTTTCAAACCTGTTGGCAGGCACTTGATGCTATCGACAAGGCTCTCCAGCTGAAACCAAAGGACCCAAAAGTCGTATCTGAACTTTTTTTCACAAAAGGAAACCAACTAAGAGAGCAGAATCTTCTGGATAAAGCTTTTGAGGTATAAACACTTAATCAAGTTATGTTACTAAATTAAGGGATTAAAATTAGTACTCAATCTTTACTGAAGCATATATAGTAAAATTTAAGATTATTGGCACGTTTATGGAGTGAATTTTTTGATTAATGGCCATGATGTTACACATTTAGTTTTTATAATTGACTATTTTTTTAACTATTCAGAGATCTGCAGTACCTCTGCATTATTTTCTGAACTATCACCTTTAACTTGATGTTTGAAGCAATTCCACATGATTCCCTCAGTTAGTTTCTCACTCTGCCTCTCTCACTGTCTCTGTTGTCCGGGAGTAACCCTCTAGTCCATCTAGACTAGTATCTAAATAGCTTTGGCATTTCCACACATCCCCCCAGTTCCTCACAAGATTCCCTCTCATCCACTAACACATAGTCTTCCTCCCTCTGGAAGCCCATCTGGATCTTGCTTTCTCTCAGTGTCCTTGCTTCCTGTGAACTTTTACATATACCATCTCTACAAGTCATTTGAAAGTATCACATATTACATTGTATTGTTAGGCATCTTTTTACTCTCCCTATTCTCTCCTCCTTCCCTGACCCCCACCCCCAATCCTCTGCACAGTGCCTGCTCCCCAGTTAGATTGGACTTCTTGTATAAAGGAACTGCTTCCTTCCATGTTCTAAAACATAATGCCTTGCATCTTAGAGGCATTCAGTATCTACAGCTCTCAAATAAAATTTGTACTTAGTTTGAAATCAAAAAGATATTCCAAACAAATAAAAATGTTACAGAAATACCAAGCATTTCTGGTAAAGCCACAAGGTGGAATTAATGAAGTCATAAAATTACACTAAATGTAACATGAGAAAAGTAAAATTTTAAATGATATTATTGTTTCTGAAAACAGTGAGTGACTTTCAGAATATTCAGAAACAGGTAGAGATATTTGAGAAAACTAACTTGAACATAAACTCTTAAAACAGTGGCATATTTGAAGGGGAAATTGCGTATTTTTCTGTGCCCTGTGAACGTTTTTTAAAAAGCTTTATTTATGTATTTTAGAGAGAGAGAGTGCTCAAGCAGGGGGAGGGGCAGAGGGAGAGGAGAAGCAGACAACCCCCTGAGCACAGAGGCTCAATCGCAAGACCCTGAGATCATGACCTGAGCTGAAATCAGGAGTCAGACACCTAATTAAATGAGCTGCCCAGACCCCTTTGCCCTGTGAACATTTTAAATACCGTAACATGTGAGCATTTTAAAATGACAATTTAATGAATATATAATTTAATTATGAAGTTATCTGGTATCTGTATCTTATACATTGTATTGAAAACAAAAGTATTTTCTAGTTGCTTTAACTATAAATCAGATAATCATTTTAAAGGGACTAGATTTGGGTGCTTGGGTGGCTCAGTCAGTTAGGTGTCTAACTCTTGATCTCAGCTCAATTCTTGATCTCAGGGTTGTGAGTTCAAGCCCCACATTGGGCTCCACACTGGGTGTGAAGTCTACTTAAAATCAATCAACCAATCAATTAATAAGTAAAGTGGCTAGATCTATGACAGATAGGAATAGGGCTATGAGTAGCATTTTTATTTATGATTTACACATATTAAGTAATTTGATCTTCTCAATAGTCATATAAGAAAGCTATGGTCATTATCTCCATTTTATAGTTGAATAAACTGAGACTCAGAGGTTATGTAACTTGTTCAAGGTCACAGAGGGTAAGAGATGGAGCTGGGATTTGAATCCAGGTTCTTAATTTCTACCCTACACTCTCATCTCTGTTGATATAAATTAACCTAAGAGACACATTCTTCAGGTTTATTTTACTGCTCTTTAGAAGTGTAGTTTCTTGTTGTCTGTTTGTTTCTCTTAAAACAGGAGGAGGGATGGACCAGATTCTGTTTACTTTATGAAGCTGTTCATCAGTGAAAATAGCAAAGAGCATTAAAATAGACACACAGATACTTAGCTTTGTAATTGAAAGCAACACTCATAGCCATTAGCTTTATTTAAGGTGACCACTCTTAAATTAAGACCCAGTGGTGATATAAAACAACATGCAAAATATTACCAGTATTGGGGCGCCTGGGTGGCTCAGTGGGTTAAGCCTCTGCCTTCAGCTCAGGTCATGATCTCAGGGTCCAGGTATCGAGCCCCACATCGGGCTCTGTGCTCAGCAGGGAGCCTGCTTCTCCCTCTCTTTCTCTGCCTGCCTCTCTGCCTACTTGTGGTCTCTCTTTCTCTCTGTCAAATAAATAAACTAAAATCTTAAAAAAATATATTACCAGTATGCCTCACAGATGCTACATTTAATGGGATACACATTTCCAGACCAAAAAAGGTATTTGAGAGAAAAGTAATTCTCTTCAGACATATGAAGACCTGTGGCAGAAGATAAAGGAAGGCTTTTTGATTGAAACTATCCCTTAGGAAGATAGATGTCCTCAAGGAAGGAATGAGCATCCTGTCACTGCAAGGATTTCCGTATAGGCTGAATAACCAGGCCAGTGATACTGTGAAAGGGCTGAGCTACATAGGAAAAGATTCTAAAAGATTCTGTGATCATTGAAAAAGTATTTTCTTACAAACTCCATTTGTAGAGAAAAAATCCAAAAGAGTTTTCTTGCAGGTCAAGGCCAGTGAGAAATGATGCACTATAATAAAATCATCTGGATACCCCGCGGGCATCCTCAGTCTCTGCGAGCAAATTACACATTTCAGTTTCCTCCACTTCCCAGGGATCAGTTTTGAAACATAATTGAAATAAACGGGAACACCTATGAGCTAGTAGTGTCCGGTTTCATTGTGTTAACTATTTACATTCTCACATAGGAAGAAAATGGTTTCCAAGTCCTGTAGCATTAAACGTGTGTTCTCCTTTCTCAACCTGAAAATGTTTCTTGTATATTTAGAGCTATAAAGCCGCCGTGGAGCTAAATCCAGATCAAGCACAGGCCTGGATGAACATGGGTGGAATCCAACACATCAAGGTAGGAGAATAATTCACTTCCAAGGGATCTGGGTTTTTCTTTCCATTTTCTCTTTCTGTCTTCTCTCAAAAGATTGAGAAAATATTGTTAATTCCCTCTTTGAATTATTTAAAGACCAAAAGCTTTATGTGTTTAAAAGGGAAATTTTATGTTTAAAAGGGAAAGTTTATGTTCACTTTGTTTTATCCAGATATTGAATATCATGAAGTCATTTGAAAACTAAGTCTATACAAATTATATTCCATGATTTTATTGATCATAAAGAAAACCATGTGTACCTAAGAGAAGTATCATCATAGAGCAAATAAAATCTGCCCCTTGTTGGGGCTTCCTGGACCTCTTTGTCCTACTGCTTAACTCATGGTCAAGAGTACAGTGTTACTTTAAATATTACTTTATTATTTCTTGTACCTAATGTATCTTTTACTCCCTAATCATTTACTGAAATGCAAGGTTGTTTATTTGTGGGTTTGTTTTTTGTTTTTCCAAAAGGAAAAGCTATCTTTGAGTGAATCATCAAAAATGACCCTTGGGAAGGCTGCTGCCTATAAGTAATGAACTCAAAGACTCACTATCATTCATTCATTCATCCATTCATTTGACAAACATTTATACAGAGCATGTGATGGGCCAGGTACTCTTTCTTCAGGCACTGGGAATAGAACACTAAATAAGTAAGACAGAACTTCCTGTCTTCATGGAGCTAACATTTAGTAAAAGAGACAGGCAATAAATAAATAATCACATCCATACATACATCTGTATGTAAAATATATCATAGTGCTATGGAGAAAAAAGAGAACGGAGATAGGAAGTACTCTGGAGTAAGGGCTGAAATTTAAAATTAAGGTGGTTAGGGAAGGTCTCACTTTATTTTTTTTTAATAACTTTTTTATTTTTTTATAAACATATAATGTATTATTAGCCCCAGGGGTACAGGTCTGAATTGCCAGGCTTACACACGTCACAGCACTCACCATAGCCCATACCCTCCCCAATTTCCATAACCCCACCACCCACTCTCTACCCCCTCCCCCCAGCAACCCTCAGTTTGTTTTGTGAGATTAAGAGTCTCTTATGGTTTGTCTTCCTCCCGATCCCACCTTGTTTCATTTATTCTTTTCCTACCCCCTCAAACTCCCAACGTTGCATCTCCCCTTCCTCATATCAGGGAGATCATATGATAGTTGTCTTTCTCCGATTAACTTATTTTGCTAAGCATAATACCCTCTAGTTCCATCCCCATCATCGCAAATAGGGAAGGCCTCCCTTTAAAAAGTGATTTTGAGTAGAGACCTGAAGGGGAAAAGCCATGTGGCAAAACAGGGAAAGAACATATGCAAAGGTCCTGAGGTATGAGAGTACCTGCTGTGTTTGAAGAACAGGAAGGAGGCAAGTAAGATGAAATGGTAGAAGCCGGAGTCAGAGTTAAGTCACAGGGCAGGATCATGCAGAGCCTTGAAGGGGAATGCAGGGTTTTTGGCTTTTATGCCATGCTGAATGAGTTGGGGTCGTTAGAGGACTCTGAGCAGAGAGATGCCATGGTCTGACATGTTTTTAAAGGATCGCTCTTATTTAGCTAACCTATTTTCAGGCTTCTGTCAGTCTTTATATTAATAAAACAGTAATATAGTGATTAGCATTTAAACAAAAGCCCAATAGGATTTACTATTAAGTGGAAACTGGTCACCCTCAGAAACACAACAAAACAGAAAGGTGATTCGTGATTACATAGCTGGAAGGGAATAATGTGACTGAGAGTTGTGCTCTAATAGAGGAATAAACAAGACATTCATCAGAGCAGAATAACCTGAGCTCTGATCTTAATGATCTTCTAGGGTGTCTAGCAATATGAACTTACTTAAGCTTGATCATAAATCACATGGAATATATTTTGGAAAAAAATACCAGAAAGAAAGGGGACACCTGGGTGGCTCAGTCGGTTGAGCATCTGCCTTCGGCTCGGGTCATGATCCCAGGATCCTGGGATCGAGCCCCACATCGGGCTCCCCGCTTATGTGGGAAGTCTGCTTCTACCTCTCCCTTCCGATCTCTCTCTCTCTCTCTCTCTCTCTGTCAAATAAATAAATAAAATTAAAAATATTTTTTAAAAAATAGCAGAAAGAAAAAAAGAAAGAAAGAGGGAGGGAGAAAGGAAGGAAGAGGGAGAGAGAGAGAGAGAGATAAAGAAAAGTAATGTAATTTTAAATATTTAAATAATATATTAAATAGTTATATTTTAAAATAATATGTTCAGTATGTTTTTAGATGACATGGGCCTGCATTTAAAGCAGTGGGTTCAGTTGTTAATTTAAAAAGTACAATAAGTAGGAATACCTGGGTGGTGAAGTTGGTTAAGCAGCTGACTCGTTTCAACTCGGGGTTATGAGATCCAGCCCCATGTTGGGCTCAGAACTCAGCATGGAGTCTGCTTGGGATTCTCTTTCCTTCTCCTCTGCTCCTCCTGCTCATTTTGTCTCTTTCTCTCTCTCACACACACATACATACACACACACACACACACACACAAATAAATAAATCTTTTTTTAAAAAGTACAGTAAGTACACTCAAGACTTTTCCAAAAAGTCTGGAAATACAAGGAGAGTGGTACATTCATTGAATTCTCAGATTAACGAGTGAATCCATTGCTTTAAATTTAGAGGTACTTCCCCTGAAAAGGTATCTGGAGATTGAAGAAGGATCTATTGAGTGTATTATTTTGAAATGTAATGAACACACTGATTAAAAATTAGTTTATGCATTTTTTTTGTCTTTGCAAACATCATGAATTAGGCTGAACAGTATAAAATTGCTATGTTTGTAATTGAAAAATCATCTATTATCAGTAAATTCATTATGATACAATCCAGTATAAGTATATAGACTGGGCACATGGCTTGGATATGGTCATTTAGATGGTACCATTAGGATGCAAAATTATTATGAGGTCCTGAAGAGAGAGCGGTCATTATCTTTCTCTTTGCACTGCCAGGTGGTATGTGTGTCAGGTGGTGGTAGCTCTTTCCAGGCTTCACTCCTTCCCTGAGCCCAGGTGAAACTTAGGGTACCAAGGGCTGTGGTAAGGTTGCAAGTTGGAATAAGGCTTTGCCAGGTCATGGCATGAAGAGATGAGAAGGGAGTTGTCTCTTTCTTATACTGCTTGATAATAAAAGATAATTATAATGAAGCTTCATAAAGGATGAAATGGATGGACCAAAAAGGCTAAAATATATTCTTTATAATCAAAGAGTTCTATCAACTGGACCACACCACAAAGTACTATTTTCAGTACTGCCATATGTGCATTTTTTTGAGTGGCATCGTACGGAACTCTCCGTAATGTCAGAAGTGTTCTATAGGTGCACTGTCAAAGGCAGCAGCCACTAGCCCATGTGCGTGTTGAGCCCTTGAAATGTGGTTAGTACAACCGAGCAACTGAATTCTTAATTTACCGTAATTGATGGAAGCTTAAATAGCCATGTGGAGTTAGATAGCACATTTCCAGAAATTAGGTAATTCAGGTTCCCTATCTTAGCATCTCAGAACTGGGGACACTGAATCAAGGGATATAACTTTAAAAAAAACAAGGCTTCCAGTTTAATCAAGTAAAGAGCAATTTGAGGGAGAGAAGATAACTCTAGCAGTAGATTTTACGTGAAAGGACAAAGAAAGCTGGTAATCAGAGAAGGAAATGCCAAGACATCAGACTGAGGCCTACATTCAGAGAAGACTCTCAGCAGAAAAATTCAAAGTCGGCTGTAATATAAACATATTTTTGAGAGCACTCTAAATCTAAAACATATTTTGAGAGCACTCAGTTGTCTGCACATGTGTGCTAAGCCTAGTAAACATCACAAGATACTTACTTGGAAGATAAATGCTGGAGTTGATGAAAAATAATAACAATTGAATAAAGCAAATCCAGGGTCTCACCTCTTCAGAATTCTGTTTAGCCTCTTATGAGAATCAGGGCTAATGATCAGAAATGTTTTCTGATTTGTGCATGTGTCAGAGCCTGGATTCCCAAAGTTACAATTTCCTTTTCTGTCATTTCCACTCTCCTTTTTACCAATATGACGAGTGAGTACTGTAATAAAGGGATGGTGTTTACTCAACCTTGGATGGTTGTTTAATAATGACAACAATGGTAGCATTGGACTGAGGACTCACTATGTGTCAGCCTGTCTGAGCTCTTAACACACATTAGCTCTTTTGGAGGATAGTTAAGCGTTCAGTGAATATTAGTTGATGGTTGCTACATAGAACTCTCACTTAGAGATGCTATTTTAAATTGTGATGGGAATTCAGAGAGTAACTGGTTTTTGTCTGCATGGAGCTAATGGAGAATAAAATAGAGCAAATTGAAATGCGGGGAAATGAAGAGAACTCTTAACACTCAGAGTTCTGAGACGTGGCAGGACACAGATCTGAAAGAGGGTGAACCAAATAAGGAAGGTAAAATTTAGTAGCAGAAAAGGGCCTGGAAAACAATAATTATGACTAATTTGTCTGGAACCATCTGGAACAGGCACACGTCATTTCCAGTTAGAAAGCCATGGAACAAAGCAGATGGGGGCCAACAGAGGGTGGTGACAGGTATCTTTAGCAGGTCAGGGGTGCTATGCCTTCTTTCCTGCTTTAAGAGGATCCAGCAGGTTCATATTGTCACATACCTTAGGTAAATTTGACTCCATATTCTTATCAGTTCTTTTCACTTTATAAAAACTTATGTTTACATTAAAGCCCATATTAGGCAAATGTTGCTTCTGTGTTAGTTGGATATTAAAATAACTTCCACCACTAAATAGGTGTAGCAGATTCCAAACTATTTAATCATCACTACTTTTGAATTTTCCCACAAACATCCCTCCCTTCCCTCCCTCCCTCCTTCCCCCTACCCCCCATCTCTAGCCATGGCTCCATTTGATTACTAAGGAATAGTACCAACCCCACAAGAGCCCTATGAAATGATAGCCTCATACCATACATTAGTAGAATTGAAAATCTGTTTTTCTGCCATTTCACCTTACGGTGTAACTCTTATCCTTCACATTCTCCAGCTGGCCTGGTACTTAAAACAAATGGATTCTCCAAAAGCACCAAAAGATAAGGATAAAATTACCCATGCAGACAGGGTTTCCTTCTGAGGACATTCCTGTTAAAGTGGGCCAGAAGGTCTGTCTCTTAGTCTCCCCATTCTCCAAGAGCGTTCTGATGGGTCAGACTATAATTGTCGTCTCTCTTTTTCCCCACAGGGAAACTATGTGTCCGCAAGAGCTTATTACGAGAGAGCCTTACAACTGGTTCCAGACAGCAAACTGCTGCAGGAAAATCTCGCCAAGTTGGATCGCCTAGAGAAACGATTACAAGAAGTTCGAGAAAAGGACCAGACATAGCCGTGTTTGGCCCAGTCTTGAGGGACAGTGCTGGTGCTTCTGGAAGAGGAAGAAGTGTTGGAGGCCTTCACCTCAGCAGGGGCACAACAGAGAAGCTTTCCGCTCGCTCTGAGTTCGGGAAGGCACGTTTTGGGATGCCCGCTGGTAACCCTGTGCTGAGGGACTTGCATTTCCACAGAAGAAGACAGCAAGCAGGGCTCCATCTGAGAGGAAGTAAAACAACTATTACATGTTTTGCAGATTTTTGTTGGCTTTAATTCCAGATTTCCCTTCATCTGTTTCTCTGCCTTTCCAGCCTAAGAATCTAATTCCATCTCAGTGTAGACTTTCATGTCCCAGAAATACAGAGGCTTAAATGCTCTGATGGCAGAGCAGCTCTTCCTTGTGAGATGAGATATGTCAAAGAGGAAAAAATCTCTGGGGTAAACCATTTGGGTAAATCCACCAAGAAGTAGCTCATTTAGTTCTCCAGAACTAGAAATGAGTATCTAATAGTTTTTGTAGAATCTTCTGGAATATATGGGGGAAAGGGTGTTGTTAAGTGAGCTTTGTCTAATATCCCCCCAAGGATATTGCTAGAGCTCAATTGAAGAGTGAATTAAATTCCACTCTGATGCAAGCTTTTCCCATTGCCCAATATAACAAAAAGGAGGCTTCTGGGATTGTGTATGGGTATTCTCATCCCTGGGGGAAAATCAAGGATCTTGGTTCCTCTAATTTCTTTATGGAAATGTTTAAGATTATTTTAATTTTATTACAAGTATTACTAGAGTAGTGATTCTGCTCTAAGATTTCAGAAGTGCTTTTAGAATCATAAATGTTTCTGACTCCACATACATTGTTATTTTGGTGGAGAAAAAAATAGTATATTCTACATGAGAAATATTAAAGATATTAACTAAGAGAAATGTTCTACTTTATTATCTTAACATTCAGTCATCCAGAGATTTATTATTTTTTTGAAAACTATATTTAATCACTGAAAAGCTATACAATATATCACAAAAATCTTCATAGACTATGAAGAGGATGG
The DNA here is from genome assembly GCF_963455335.1 of Martes martes. Lineage (NCBI taxonomy): Eukaryota > Metazoa > Chordata > Mammalia > Carnivora > Mustelidae > Martes > Martes martes. Next base: position 65,052,132 of record NC_137895.1, read on the forward strand.
AAGAGAAGCTCTATTGATTTGTCTACTGAAGTTTAATGAGAATTCTGTGCTTTAGAAAATGAGTGATGGAAATCCAGAGTTCTTGGTTCTGTATTTATAATATTGGAGAGTTCTTGGCTAATGCCCAAAAAATCTAGGGGAGAAAAAAGTCTAAATTCATAATTATAAACATACATATTTATATTTAAAAGACAGAGGCCAGCAAAGTGGAACTTAAGAATTTGACATTTGTTTTTAGTGTTATTTATTTTGTAACTTATAAAATATTTAATATATATATATATACACATGCAAATTTTTTTCTCTGTACATAGTGGTTTTAATAGCAGCTTTCAGAACTGATCGTACAGAAATCACAAATCTGAATTACAATGTAAAGTTTTAACAGCCCATCAAAAAATTTGTATTGATGATTCACTTGCCAAAGCTAAAGAAATTAAGAAGTGGAGTTCAGTGTTTGGGTGGTAATATATTTTGGAAGTGAAGAAGTTGGAACACCTGATTCTAATTTGGTCATTATCATAAATTAAAAAAAAAAAAAAAAGAGGAGGATGAACCACTTTGGGGAGTGCTGTTTGTAAGCTAAGCCAGCTGGCCTACAGATGTTATAGCCCAAAGGTGTGCAAATTTCACTTGCTCAGGCCAGGATAGGGTAAAAAGCCTGCTTCTTTTCAACACTGCCCCTGTGTGTTATTTTTTTGTCAAGGTAAGTCTAGTTAAAAGAACTTCGCTGTAAAGGGATGATGCAAGACATATTTTAAATGCAAAGGATTCCAGAATTTGAATTAACATACATGTGTTTGTATGCATCAATAATCCAACGTCTATATATTGCCACTATGTAGTCCTAAGGCCAGGAAATGTACCACAGTGTTCATTTTAAATTATCAATCCACCCCCAAATTGGGGGGGGGGGGGGAATGAAGCCCTAGCTAAAAAATAGTATCTGAGACTTAAATCACAACTTTTTAGAATAATCTGTAACCAAGACTCACACCTAGGAAGTTAACAGAAAAGACTAAGACCCAAATTTTGAAAAGCAATTATGCCTTACTTGAAATGCCGCTAAAGGTATGAGGGTACATTAGTGAGAATGGTTGAAATGGCGGTTATAGCCTAAAAGTTTCTGAGGGAAGGGGTCACCTGGCCTTCAGGAGACTTGTTCTACCTTCTTTTGGGTGCTTTTCTCTCTCCCCATGTCTGTCTGTCTCTTTGTCTCTCTCTCCCTCCCTCCCTTCTTCTCCCCACGCCCTCAGCCTCCCTTCATTCTGCCCCCCATCCCCAACCCACACTGTCACTCTGGCTCATTCTGTGCACACGCACTGGCATCTCCTTGAACGTGAAAAGTAAGCACCGTTTGTTGGGTCAGATATTTTTATCTGGATTTAATAATGCCACTGAGATGTAGCCAATGAAATAGTTTTCATAGTTAAATGGTGCCTAAAAGAAAATAAATCACATGTTATTTTTCAAAGATATTAAGTGTATTTTACAACTATTTTTATTTGGTTCTTGTAACATGAAATACTATGTGGAATTCATTCTTATCAGTAAAATCAGAGTGCCCTGGCTAGTTGTGGAGATACATCCAGAGTCCCCTACTAAAAGTGTGCTTGGCATGAGAGTTGCTGTCCCCTTTCTGAGATGGAATGGCAGAGCTGGCTTCATGGGCCTGAGGTTCATGTGGTCCCGGGGGGTCCTGCTCTCAGAAGGCCCCTGTGCTTGGTTGAAGGCCCTGCTTGAAATTCTAAATAATTTTGAACGAGGGGTCCTGCAATTCCATCTTGCACTGGATCCTTAAATATGTAAGGTGTCCTCGGTGGGAGGGAAGTTGGCCGAGGACAAAACAGGGGATGCTTTAGTCTGGCTGAACACTTATCCTGTGATCAGAGTTTCATTTGTGACTGTGTTCCTCTGAGCAACACTCGCTTTTTTTTCTCAGCTACATTTTGAGTCCCTTGTGTACATATATTCCTCGTGTACTGCCAGTCTAACCTGTCCTTCTGTCCTACCTAGAACCAGTCCTCCTGGCCTTTAAGATTCCCATTAAGTGGCAGTCCTTTGATATAGGAGTCATGAGAATGGCTTTACAAGTTTATTTCAACCTTAAGAATTCTTCAGGATTTTTTAAGTGATCCAGATGTTTTCCAGCTGTTTACGGTATTCGTAAAACACAGTTTAGCGATGTAACATAAGTAAACCAAAGATTCAAATACCTTGGAAGAAAAGAAATTTTATTTTAGGGAATCCTGAGATGTATATATTCTTTTGGGTCTGTTTGTTTTGAAGTTCATCACAAAACAGAGACGAAAGCCAGCACTTTAATGACAACCTCCTATAGTACGTCACAGCCCCTAGCATGAGACTGACACTCGTGACAGGTCATACCTCACTTGATGGAGAGGTTTGTAGTGGTTGTACCGTACTTCTCAACAAGACTAAATGAGAAAATCCAAACTGTTTTTTATCAACCGACCCACAAAACTATAATTTGAAGGGGAATAAAAATGAATGTGTGGTTTCTTATTGTCTCTACTAAACATTCAGGCCCCTCAGATCGAAGAACCACATTCAGCTGATAGTTAAGAACTGTTCCTTCACACACAGGGGCTCTCAATCCGGGTGGGACTGCAGGATCACCTGGGGCCCTTGGGCAGTCTCTGAGATGCTGGCTGCCTAGTCCACATGCTAAAATGCAGCAAGGCTAGAGAAGTAGGCTAACGACTTTAATGGAACTTTTATGACTTTTACCATGTTTCTCCATTTTAACTTTTAAATCTAGACTAAAATGAGCCAAAGAATTCTAAAAAATAATCCATGGCACAGTTGATTGGTTGGGACTATTGTTTCAAGACTGACAGGTGGGGTGGGTGGGGCAGTTTGCACTGGTGGCAATTGGACTGTCATTTGACCTCACATTTTCAGAATTCTTCACTCTCAGATGGGGAAGAAATACCTTGTCTGGTATATACCAGACAAGGCACCCAGTATGTAAAACTCATTGGTGGTGTTCATGGCGTAGAGTGTATGCCTAGACTTATGTCTCTGTTTTGATCACACACGTCAGCTTTTGTTAGTTATTTCTTCTTGTACTCACCAGGATTTGTTTTTGAGGGGAAAATAAAACGTTTGATCTGATGTGTGAAGGATGTGCATCTTAGATTAATAAATCTATAGGGTATTCGTAACAACAATCAGAGCAAATGTAGTTATGGGTAGTTGGTTTGTTTTTAATTTTTCACCTAGTTTCCAAATCACATTTACTTTGATAAAATTGCATGTTGGTATCTCCCAATAATAGCAAAAGGTAACTATCTGACACCTTTTGGTATTTTAAAAGAAGAAATACCTGTCAAATCTTGCATTTAGGCTGCAATTGAGGTAGATAAAAGCTTACAATGCCAAATATATAACATAACTTTTTATGATTATTCTTGAAGTTTTGTTGTAAAAGAAAAATATGTTGAACAGTTCTTCAAAAAATAGTACTTCCTTCTTTTTGGTTGTGGTAGCCATTAACTTCAAGAGAAGAAATAACTATAATCAAAGGAGTTCTTTAATATCAGCAAAATAAGACAACAAAATTGATAATTTTCATACCTATCAAATGGCTCATATAAAAATGTGTTATTTTTATCATCAAAGATCCTTTCAGCTAAAACCTTTTAGGGCATGTAGCTCATAAAATCAGCATCCATCACATTAGTCATTATCAGATTACCATTTACCCCAAGATGGAAAGATTAATCTATGTCCAGAAACCCATGAGTTTCTTCCCATTCTCGGTGGTGCAAATGGTATATATTTATGTCATGTTTGGAAGTTTCCAGTGTGCATAACATCCTTTTGGGGTTGCCTTGCTGGCCCAAAGGAAAAGGGTTCCCCGGTCCCAGAATCAGGAAATGTGGGTGGTAGGCCTGTTCGGCTGCAGAGGAGCTGCCCCACCCTGGGCAGGTCACCAAGCCTCTCAGCCATGTCTGTCACCCAGGGAGTGACTGGTTAGTTCTGTGAAACTAGCCAGCTCTGTGTGTCTCCTGAAACCAGACTGAAAGCCCTCTACCTCTGAAGAGATAACTGATTAGTGTTGCCCTTCATTTGAGAAATTAAGATGATCACCGCCACAACACACACACACAACCATAAGAGTGAGTGCACTGTCCAAGTGCTTTCATATGACAGAGATATTCTTATTTTGCAGTCTATACACATAAAAATTGGTCATTTTATTATGTGTCGGGGAAATATTTTTAAAGATTTCCTCCAAAGGAATTAAAATAATCTGTAGAAGCCATGGCTTGCTTTTATAATGTGGTAAGCATCTGACTTGGTGACTCACGCGGATCCCTCCTTTTATCAGGGAGAAAATGACTTGCATTGTGTTCTTTGTTCATGTTTTTTATTTCCTACTTTGATCAGTTATATATAAATGTACATTTTGTTACTTTTCTTGTGCCAGCTAGAAGTATATTTCCCATAAAGTATTTTTCCCATTTAAGTCTGATTATGTATGCTCTGCTTAGGTCTTTCCAAAATGAAATTTATGTAAATGTGTATTTTATATAAAATATAATGAAAATAATTATGTCTGTTTCAATTTCTCAAGTGTTCAGCAATTAGTACCCATTGAAACCCATGTCACTAGCTGGTGTCTGCTTTAAAAGAAAGAAATCTTCCTTCTCATATTCATTCATTGCATTGCATTGTTTTGTGTGTTTCTTGTCTGCTCTCTTTCCCATACCTGCAGTGACTGTTTCAGTCCTTACGTGCTCCTGATCTCTTCCTCTCATCTTGCTGAGTAGATGCCTTCAACCTCTCTGCAGAGAGTAAGTAAAAGGTAGAAAACATATTCTCTCAATACCCTGCACTCTGTCTACAAACTTCCCTGTACCCAATTCTTCCCTCCCCTGTTACTACAGTGGAAAAGGGACCTAGGCTTTGGATTTTGCCTCTTGTGAAGTTTCATTCCATCCCTTTACCTCCCTTTTTCATCTTTAACTTCTTCCTTCTACGGGCTCACGTGAATTCTGTTCTATTTTAAAACATGTATACAGGTAACCACCATCAAAATCATTTGGGAAAGAAAAATGTAAGCCCTTCCTGTATTTCTTTTCATCTCTAACCGCTACCACGTCTCTTTGTTCCTTCTCAGCTGAGCTATTTGAGTGAATTGTCTTCACCTTTTTTTCTTCCTCCACCTTTCACATTCCCTCTGCTTCATAGTATTCTGTCCCTGCAACAAATAAGCAAATGAAACTTCGGTTTCCAAGGTCACCAAGAATCCCCCTAGTGCTGAATCTTGGGCCTTGTGGGACTTTGGAGAGGGTTCTAGAGTTCAGACCAGTAGTTTAGCAGGGATGGAAAAATTTGTTTACACAAAACATTGTATAGAAGAAGAAGAAGTAGGTATTTGGGTCTATCTGGAGGGTCTGAGCTTTTATTGGAGAGTAGTTTGCCCCTGGGGCAAGGGAAGGTTATGGTATTCCTTGTAAGATCACCAGAGTGAAAACAAAATTTAAAGGTGGGGTGGTGAGTACCATCACCAGAGTGAAAACAAAATTTAAAGGTCGGGTGGTGAGTACCCCAGGTCAGCCAGCCACCATAGCTGGGGATTCCCTTTGCAGTGCTCAAGCCTGGAGGTACAGAAAGGCTGCTTACCTTACCAAGCCCCCTCCCAGTGTCCCCTAGACACCCTAGCTAGAAGAGTCCTCTGCTTAAACTTTTGCAAGATGTCCTTACTTAAATAAATAAAGTGGTGCTTGCTATTCTCAAGAACAGTTCTGCCCAATAGAACTATTTGTGATGATGGCAGTGTCTGTACGCTCTCCACTAGGCACTGGTGGCTATTGAGCCCTTGAAATGGAGCTGGTGTGTCTGAGGAACTAATGCTCTTACTGTAGTTAATACTAACTTAAATAACCACGTAGGGCTAGTGTCCACTATAATTGGACAGTGACCCTCTAGAGCTTCTTGATGTTAGATGGGACATAAAAATCAGAGAAACACCTTTCATGTTCATGTAAGATTTGAGACTGTTTCTGGTTTCAGTGCCAATTGGATTCTTCAAGCTTTTCACTGAAAGGGGCCCCTTGATCTCTCTCCTGTTCCCTTCTGCAGTTTTAGGGTCATTGCCCCCAGCTGATTCTCACCTGCCTGTTTCTGTACCTGCATTCCCTCCACCTTGACTGTCTTATGCTTTCCTGTCCATCTGTCCACCGCCTGCCTGTCTCCCTAATTTGTATACTTCCCACCTTCGTTAAGGAGCTTTTATTTCTATCTTACATAGAAGTAAGACAACTGGGTCTGGGAGATTGGTGTCTCCCTTTGTTAGATATAGAATATCCACTGAGCTTTGCCCTAATTTTTTGATACAACACAAACCCATTATAAATTCTGGCTTTCTTCCTCTCCCAACCTCAAGTTATCTTACGACAAAATAATGCTTCTAAAAAAAATATGCTGACATATCAATCTTACCAATGAATTCTTTTTAATAATCTTACATGATGGAGCCTACCGCTTTGGCCCATTCCACTGACGCTAGTAACAACCACCCAGGAAGGGGATGGCAGCTGGAAACCTGATCTTTCACAGCCACTCTGCATATTCTTGAATGCCAAGGGCTTCAACAAGCTTTTCACAAGGCGGGGCAGTCCTATTAATTCCTCAATAAGCGTCCATGAGTCTTCATCTTTTCAGAAGGGGGCCTGCCTGTCTTGGATGGGTGACCAGCTTCCTCACTCTGGCTCAGGCCACCCTGCCGGGGCTGAGACAGAATTCGCCTGTGCTGAGCGTTCCAGGCCACTGATCCCCTTGCTCCCGGGATCCCGGCGGAGCCCCCTGCACACCTGTGGAGGCGCGGCGCGGTGGGACGAGGGGCGGCTGCGGCCCGGGGACGACCGGGAGGATCGGGAGGGTAGGGGTGCTGGAGGGCAGCCGCAGCTGTGAGCCCAGCCGCGCCGGGCAGGTGCGGCCCCTCGGCGCCGGCCCAGGAGCGGAGAGCGCGGCGGGCGCTTCCGGGCGGGAGGGTCTGCGCCGCGGGGCTCGCTGTCCCCGCGCGGTGTCTGCAGCTGCGGCGGAGGAAGCGGTGTAGTCCCCGCGCCCCGGAGCGTGCGGACGCCCGTCGGGCCGGGTCTGGCCTCCTGCTCGCCGCGGGCCTCCCGCAAAGCCTCGGTGAGCTCGGACCCCGGCGTCGAGGCTGCGGGCGGGGGCTGAGTACTGGCGACGGAGGCTTCTTTACTCCTTCAGCCCCGAAGAAGGAAGGGTGAGGGGCTGGTCCAGGCCCGGAAATTCTCAAAAACGCGCCCGCGCCAGGGTTTCTTCTGGAAGTTCTTTAAATTCTGGAGTTCAAGGCTTTAGGCACTTCGGCTAAGGAGCCTTCTCCACGGAAGAATAGCCAATGAGAAGTAATTTAAGGTCAAATGTATATCTCTTTTCTGGAGTAGCATATGTTCGCCAGTATCTTTAATACACCCTAAATTCTATAAGGCTCCCCTCCCCCGCCCGCCCCGGAGGACGCCCGGAACGGATTGGGGGGGGGGGCGCGGCTGGCTCCTCCCGCCCCCCACGTCTTCTAGGGCAGCTCCGACTGTCGCGGGGCAGGGGCGCGTCCTGAAGCCAGTTCCTGTCAACAAGGGGTAATTGTGGGATGGTCTCAGGAGTATCTTGAGACAAGAAGGGGGTATCCTGCTGCTGAGTGAGATCAGAACATTCGTGCCAGGCCAGGAGAATCTGAAGGTGGAATCTTGATCAAGTGAATCCTTCCTTGAAGTGCTCTGGGTGTGTGTACACAGGCACGTGCACACACGCACACACACGCTCTCTCTGCCACACAGGACCGAAGTGTGGGATCCGTGCGGTTGATGTGAAAAGTACAGAAACTGTCTTGGAAACTGGGTTCTTCCCTAGAGTTACTGGTGGGAGAAATTCAACAGTCGGCGGACATCCGTGGTGGGTCAGTATAACCAAAACATTGATTTCTTAATGAGAAATCTTACGTTTTTTTCTTGTTTCAAATATCACAACTCCAGGCTGTTAAAACATGTAATTTTTCTCTTACCCTGCTTAACCTCTCTGTCAGAAAGTTTACTTCATAGGAAATTTCTTCCTAACCAATTATATCGGTAACTTAACAATGTTACATAAGGAGAGTTGATTTCAAGTGTTTCTAAGGGAGAGGACACCCATGGGGAGACCTATATGAGTTATGTTTGTGTGTTTCTTCTTGGGCAGGTCTCCCTAAAATCAGGTGAGCATCACTTCTGTGGAGGAAGCTTGATCCAGGAGGATCTGGTTGTTACCAAAGCACACTGCCTGGTTGGCCTCAGTGCATAAGCTGTGGATTTCCATTATTATTATCCACTTATCAAACCTCGATTGCTAGCTATACGACTGGGAGATTTGAAGCTCTAAATACTATGGGAAGTTCAATCTCAGTCCCTGTCTGAATTTTTCCACTTGGTCCAGCCACTCATGGACCTTCCTGATACCCAGAAACTTGTATCAGGATTATCTTAAGATTTCCTGTACCTCTTACTCTACCAATCAGAGTCCCCAAAGATCCCAGATTAGCCTCGATAATTTGTGGAGTTGGTAGTGAGGTGGAGGTGATGATTACTTGTCCTAATGAAACATTGACATCAAATGTTTAATGGATGTTCCAAAATTTTAATAATCTGAGTTTCAGTCATTAGGAGGGAAAAAATATTGTGGAAATAACTGATACTTAGCTAGGTTGAGAGTACTAATAATAATGAGAGTTCTAGGAACAATTTTCATATCTTTTTAAAAATGATAGAGCATATGTACACAAGTATAAAAGAAAAAGAGGCCATTCTTAAATACTTTATGCAGAAAGACGTTTGATGGTGAGGGAAAGGGTTCACAGATCGCAAACACTCTGATGGAAAATCACGACTTTTCGCAGATCCCTATAATTTATAGGCAATTACGATGGAAGTAATCATTAATAAAGGTGCATCTCCTTTAAAGACTTAGAAATGCTTAAAGGTACACTAATCACTTTTCATTTAATTATGTGAAACCAAGGCCGTCGTTCCTGGAGAAACAGCTATGTTTATTGAAACATTTTTCTTCGGTTTTAGGAAACAAATTAAGAGTCTGACTGTGACTGCTGGGCAACACAGCCTCTCCCAGAAGGGTGTACACGAACAGAAGAGTCCTGTCTCAAAAATTATTATCCATCTTGAGTACCACAGACTTGGACATATGAGTTCTGATATTGCACTGCTCTACCTAAAACACAAAGTTGAGTTTGGTATGTAGGGGAGTTAGCACATGAAAAAGTGTAGGAGAAAACGGTGTTTTATTAATCCTGTACCAGTTAACTTTAATTTCTGTGCATAGATCTACTAATATTAGAATAGCTAAGTTTTATTCCTTTTTATTTTATTTTTTAAAGGATTTTATTTATTTATTTGGCAGAGAGATCACAAGTAGGCAGAGAGGCAGGCAGAGAGCTAGGGAAGCAGACTCCCTGCAGAGCAGAGAGCCTGAAGCAGGGCTCGATCCCAGGACCTAAGATCATGACCTGAGCAGAGGTTTAACCCACTGAGCCACCAGGCACCTTTTTTCCCCCCAAAGGTTTTATTCTTTTTTAAAATTTTGTTTATAACTTATAAAAAACACTGTACAGGCTATGGGTCCCAGACACAAATTATGTATGCTTAATCTGTATTTTAAGTACTCTCTTGTCTTAGCTGGGCTACATTCTAGGCTTACTTATACTCAGCTCTAGCCAGGGAGTTTGGGACATTTGAAAGTGTTCTCAGTTCTTTTTGTCATTATTGTGGACTAGATAGCTGACACTCAGCACAGGTAATCTAAACATTTTGGATAAGAATATTAAAAATCTGTTTTTTAAAAAGGCAAAAAAGAAAAGTTTTCAGTGACCCCAAACAATGAGCACAAATCTAGAGGCGTTGACCAGGTAATGAAGCAAGCCATTGCCTTTGAGTCATAGAATTGATCTTTAAGAACCTAGAGCTTTAATTGCTCAAGCAAGGAGACTGCATAGCAGGAGGGATGGGAGATGGGAGATTCTGGTTGGAGTCTCCCATGTAACTCCTGACTTCCTGGCAGGTAATGCTTGAAAGGTTGGGGGAAAAAGAGGGGGAAATATGTCACATAAAGTGAGGGAATAAGGAAAATTACCTGTTTGATTATTGGCTCCGTAATCATGAGCAAGCCTTCATTCAAGTTTAATGCTAGAATTCCCATTACCTCTGACCAAAAGAAACTATTGCCCCATTTTTCTGTTCCCCTTTATAGAAAAGCTATGAAGCTCCATTTATGGTAGGGAGGTTAATTTCCTCTCCTCAGTTCTCATAATTACATGTATTAAGTTTGACCTATCTGTTAGACATCCGAGTCAGTCAGACTCTCATGCCCCTTACTCCCCCCAGTTTGCTCTTGTCTTAGTCACTGACCTCCATGTTGTTAAATTCAAAGTTAAATTCTCAACCCTCAGCTTACTTGAAGGAGTTTTGACAGAGTTGCTCATACCATCCTGGAAACATTTTCTTCATTTGAGTTCCTGGAGTCCCTTGGTTTGCCTTCTACCTCTTTTTTCACCCTTTACTGGTTTTCTATGATGACACCTCCTCTTCTCTGTGACCTCTTATTGTTGGCGTGCTTTTCTCTATCTGTCCTCACTCCTTTAGTGTCCTCATCCAGGATCAAGGCTTTAAACACCATCTGTGTGAAGACTATCCCAAATGTTGTCTATCTAGTCCAGGTTCCTTTAGATTACATATGCTGCTGGGATTACTAGTAGTTGTATAGCTAACTGCCTACTGGTCATCCACCTGGATGGCTAATAGGCATCTCAAACTTAATATCGTTAAAACAGCATCTTGATTATCGCCTACATCCTAAATCTCCTTTACCCGTAGCCTTCCATTTTGACTAATGAAAATTCTATCTTTTCTGGTGTTCAAACTAAACACTTTGCACTGGGTCTTGATTCCTCTTCCTCTCACATTGATTCTTCTTTCTCCCAGAAAAGTCCTGTTGCTTCTGTCTCACCGTCTCTACTCTTAGCAACCTGTTCTAGGCTACCGTCCTTTCTTGCCTGGCTTAATTTTAGAAGTCTCTTAAATTGTCTTTAACTTCCTCTTTTGCATACCTAATGTTTATTACTAACCCAACAATCGGACAGATACTTTTTGAAATATGAGTTACGTCAGTCTGTTCAAAACCCTTCAGTGGTTCTTCGTTCTACTCAGATGGAAATCAATATCTTTACCAGTTGACATCTCTGCCCTCCTGGTTCTACATCTGATCTGTTGTGTGTGTGTTTGTGTGTGTGTTTCCCACTAAACTTTTTTTTGCTTAATGTGTTCTAGCCATTCTGGCCAACTGTTCCTCAAGCATATATGACATGACCCCACTGTGGGGACTTTCCATTCTCTTCCTTCTTCTTCAAGTGCTTTCTGCTCAGATAACTGCTTGGTTCCTTCCCTTGGCTTTTCAAGGCTTTACTCAAATGTCATCTGCACAATGAAACTTGCCATGACTATCAATTTCAAATAACATTTCCCAGGCCATCCCCCCTAATCTCCAGATTTCAGCACTTATTTACCCTACTCTGATTTTTCCAGAGTGATAGTACCTAACCACCAAATAAATAATTTTATTAATTGTTTGCATGCCCACTTCCCCAACACACACTCTTGTATGTAAGGGATTTATCTTTCTGCTCATTCACTGAGGTCTAGAAGAGGGCTTACCACATAGTAGGACTCAGTTACTCTGAGGGAAAACTATCTTTTAAGAACAAGGGTCTACCCTAAAATGTTAGTAGTTTTGGAAGATCATAGTGGTACCTATAACACTGGATTATGATCTTACTTGTTTTGCTTTTTCTGCATTTTTTCTAAATTTCTATAAATATGAAAGTGTTTTATTTGTTTGTTTTTTTTTTAATATATGTCAGGGGCGCCTGGGTGACTCAGTCAGTTAAGCCTCTGCCTTCAGCTCAGGTCATGATCCCAGCGTCCTGGGATCGAGTCCCTCATCAGGCTCCCTGCTCAGTGGAAAGCCTGCTTCTCCCTCTCTGTTCGCCGCTCTGCCTACTTGTGCTCTCTACTGCTCTGTCAAATAAATAAATAAAATCTTTAAAAAAAAAATATATATATATATATATGTCAATATTACATTTAGGGAGAGAGTACAGAAGCTATGAAATTAACTGGATGTCCCTTTTCCAAATATATTCAAGACTTGTCTATCTATGAGCCTTATTATTTTCTGTTATTGTTGTTTTTCCAGGAACTGCTGTTCAGCCAATCTGTCTTCCCCATAGAGATGAGAAATCTGAAACAGGGATTCTTTGCATGATCAGTGGTTGGTGCAAGATCTCAGAGAGTAAGCGGCAACAAAAGGAAACAATAGTAGTTCTTCTAGGTTTCTTTGTCCATGAGAAGCAGGAATTTTATTGGCCATGAGTAATCCATTTATCCTGTTTTGCTTTTGTTTTCCCCAAGTTATGATCCAGTGAGAATTTCTGGTTGTCTTCTCCATAAAAATGACTACACTTAAGGCTCTACACAAAACTTCTGCTGCCCATTTTGGTTAAGTGTGTCACAAAAAGAAAACCAGCAGTAATTATGACAAACGAAGAAGAATACAGTAAAAGGATAATCAGGAATTAGTAACAATGGTTAAACTTACTTGTCTTTAATGTTGTGACTTTTTTTCTTTTTTCTTTTTATGGTAAAGTATTTCACAAAATACGAAAAAGTTTCTCTCTTGGGGAAACTTCAGTGAGGACAATGGTTGTCTAACTTATCAGACTGTCTCCACAGCATCAGAATATTCAAACATCCTATGAGAAGTAGAACTTCCCCTCATGGATGATAGAATGTGTAATAGTGTGCTCAAGCGAATGAACTTTCCTCTTCTGGGAAGGACAATGATGTGTGCCAGGTGTCCAGATGGGAAAAAGGATGCCTGCCAGGTAAAATATATCAGTCATCCTGGTTATTCAGTATCATGTAGGTAATAGTGGATTCTGCCTTTCCCCATGAGTTGCTTTTGCAGAATTACTGCTTCAGAATTCTTTTTTTGTTCATCTTTCTACCATGTTTCTACTGAAAAAGTTTACTTGACCCGGCCTGAGAGCATTCTTTCCTGTTCCGTGCCCATTCTTATCCCCACCCTTCTTTTTGGAGAAAGGGAGGGAAGGAATGCAGGGGAGTTGGTTTCAACATTTCCAACCTAATGGAAGGAAACAAGAGCACTTTGGCAAAATTAGGTCTATCTGTGAATTATTTTTCATTCCACCTTTTGATAAACATCGTGATTTTTTAAGCCTTAAAGGCAGAATGCAATGTTTGCACAACATTTAACCAAAGATGGCATAACTATTGTAACGGTTGGATAAAACATATGAATGACCTCCCAAGGCTGACATAGCAACTTACCAAGAAGACTGATCTTCACAAGACAGAGAGGGAAAAGGGAGACTAATTGGTGAAAGACAGGCATTTAAGTTTTAGATGGAGATGACAATTTAGTTGGAACTACATAAAAAAAAAAAAAAACTGGAGGAGCAAGCAGCTTGGAACTGCTATGGGAAGCTCCCTAAAATTATCTTTTGGAAAAATTTTGACTTTTGTTCTGGGGAAGAGGGGTTGCAGGTGGGAGGCTATAACAGGACAGGGACCAGGAAGAGTTTGGAAGGGAGGAGACAGCAATTTAGAATTATGCCACTTTCTGAATTGGAACCCAAGTAGTTTAATGGTGCTTTATCCTGTCTGCTTCCCTGAGAGACCGTCTTTTTTTGGATTAAGCCCTCAAACGATCCTGTGCCTTTTGAAGAGGGTTTAATGGATACAGAATTGACACATGTTCTCAAAGCAACACATGATTCTGAAGGATTATTAAAGGATCCTAAAATCATGGGTTCTTTATCCTCTAGTCCAAGAGCCAGCATCCCTTCACATGTAGCCCCTGGGACAAAGTTAGGCTTCTGTTCTGTTCTCAGAGCCTTCAGCAGTTGCATGAACTTGGGGATTCTGTTCACTGGTGCTGTAGGCTTGGATATGACCCAGTCTTTCCCAGCAATTCCAGGTGACAAACTAGAGTGAAAGACTGTTCTGTAAACTCCCTCTGCTCCTTCCAGTGGTTTGGAATGTACATGGTTGTTCCCAAATCAAGTAGGGGCAAGAGAGACGTTAAATGGTAGCTTGACAAGATTGCAGACACTGATTGGAAGGAAGTTACATCTGGGCAAAAAGACTGTACCTTGAAACTAATGGTGAAGAGACAGAAAGGTGGACCAAAAAAAAAAAAAAACAAACAAAACATTGATGGACAGTAACCAGTGGGTATCTATGCCTCTACTACTTCTCTCTTTGAGATGAGTACTATTGTTTGTGGGCCTACTAAAATATTTTTAACTTGCGAATATTTTCAAGTTTTTTCTTTCTCTGTGCTATGAAAGGGAGACTCTGGAAATCCATTTGTTTGTAGAAGAGACAGTGGAATCTGGGTCCTTGTTGGGATAAGTTCTTGGAGAGCTGGTTGGACTAGAGATTGGACTTCTTTAAGAAAAAAACCATAGAAGGGCATCGCTGGGCATTTTCTCCAAGGTGTTTGAGTTGATGGTCAGAACATACTCACAGGTAGGTGTAATTTCTGTGAATTCATCCTTCCATTCTAAATCAAATGCTTATATCAAGGGTAGTTACTCTGGTATGTTGCAGGTATAATAGAACTAGGCTCTAAAAGCACAAATATGTCTGATTTTCAATTCCAAATCCAATATATATTAACTTAAATCTCTAAATCCATGAGAACTTGTAACTTTCAATATAATTTAAACCCAACTTGGACATAACCTGGATCTTCAAGTTTATGTTCATGTAGATTTTCATGAGATATGGGTCTTTTTTTTTCTTTATTCATAAGATTTAAAAAGTAACCATTGAGGATGGGTTCTTTCTTCATTTATCCAGCTGACATATCTTTTCCTCTAAATTAGTTTATCTTTTTTTTTCCCTCACCATAGCACATACCCTTCCCAATGTCCATCACCCAGCCATTCCATTCCTCCCACCCCCTCCCCTTCAGCAACCCTCAGTTTGTTTCCCGAGATTAAAAGTCTCTTATGGTTTGTCTCTCTCTCTGGTTTCATTTTGTTTCATTTTTCCTCTCTTCCCCTATGATCCTCTGTCTTGTTTCTCAAATTCCTCATATCAGTGAGATCACATGATAATTCTTTCTCTGATGAACTTATTTCGCTCAGCATAATACCCTCTAGTTCCATCCATGTTGTTGCAAATGGCAAGAGTTTGGTTTTTTTGATGGCAGCGCAATCCATTGTATATATATATGCCACATCTTCTTTATCCATTCATCTGTTGATGGACATCTTGGCTCTTTCCATAGTTTGGCTATTGTGAACATTGCTGCTATAAGCATTCAGGTGCACGTGCCCCTTCGGGTCACTACATTTGTGTCTAGTTTAGGACACTAAAAATAAATGACTTCTTTCCCTTTTCTCCCATTCACCTTTGTTAATTTTACTTGACAACAGTGGAGAAAATAAGGGAGGCTTTGGAGAGTTGTTTTTGTTTTGCAACACTAAAATCTAGATTAGAAAAACAAATGTAGGTCAAGAGATGCCAAACCTGTCCTCAAGGAACTTCCCTGCTATTTGGGAAGATAAAGGAGTAAATTGACCAATGTGACAAAGGTAATGTGTGGATAAGCTCCAAGAGCTGCCTGAGCATCGAGGAGAGCTCTAAGGAGCTCAGTCCTGAGGGACCAGAAGGTGTGCCATACAAAGTGGCGACACCCATGCAAGGAATGCCCAGGGGCAGCCTCCATAGAATAGAGATGTGAGGATACATGACTAACAAGAACAAGCAGCTGAGTACGAGAACCAGATTTTTTCAAGGCCAGAACCCAGAGTGTCAGAACCCAATGTTCTCTCCATCCCACCAGCACTCCCTCACTGTCATCCATGATCAGCTACCTTTCCGATGATTCCAGAAGCACCACTGTGACTGGTCCTGCTGAACACCACTAGAGCAGGCTCACCACTGGCTCTCATTTGGGCATCAGAGTGAAAGTGCTCTGTTCATTGTCATAACTGCACAGGGAAATTCTCTCCTGGTAGAAATTCTGTTCAGTTTTCATCACCTGGAAGAGAAGGTTAAAAAGATTAACAAGCCCTGAACAAAGGTTAATGATAACAATATTTTAAAAGGGCAATGATATCAGCCAGTAACAGTTAATTCCACAGTCAAATGAATAGCAGAATGTGATGATTTATTTAAATTACACTTCCTTAACATCGTCTTTCTAAGCTTCTCATCCCATAGTTGCTTATTTTTTCTAGTTTCCAGTAATTAGAATGTGACCCTGGAAGCTGAAATTTCTGAGAACATGATAGAGGCTTGCCACGTCATTGCTAAGATTTGTGTACTTTTACTTAAGTATTTTTCTACATAGGTATTTTATTATAACCCAGGATATCCTAGTGAGATATGGAAGAAAAAACCATATTAGTTCCACATACAATAAATTTGAAGCCTCAATATGACTCATGATTTTGAAACCTGGATAAAGATATGTTAAATATGAAGAACTTAGAGAAATTTTCTCAGTGAAGTCTGGGGTCATAACGCCTAAAAACATGTGTTCCCATAAATATAAATTATATAAATTACACAGCTTCAATCTGACTGTGTACCATATGTCTTGAAATTCTGCTCATATTTGAGGTAAGTGATCAACTTTTTTCTACACATTGAAAGCTTATAGATTTCAAGGAACCGTGTTATTTGGAGGAAATGGCAAGATTCGTTACCCCCATTCCAAAGAGGGAAGCTTTTCTTGTAATTGGTATCCAAGGTAGGAATGATTCTTGGGTTTCCCCCCAAATCAGGTCTTTAAGAGGCTATGTTTTGGCATTTGTATCTAGTATCTAAATTTCTCAAACTGATTAACATAAAAGTCTATATATTTCTTTTTTTTTTTAAGATTTTATTTATTCACTTGTCAGAGAGAGAGGGCACAAGCAGGCAGAGTGGCAGGCAGAGGAGCCCACCAGACAATGAGCCCAATGCGGGACTCGATCCCAGGACCCCGGGATCATGACCCAAGCCGAAGGCAGCAGCTTAACTGACTGAGCCATCCAGGCATCCCAAAGTCTATATATTTCATCTGATATTTTCTAGTTGGGAAGTATTTGCTGATGGATATTTCTGATATCCACTAATACGAACCATCAACACAAGTAGTATTAAGACTGGAGCTTACCTGAATTGATGTGTTCAAATATACAACTTTTCCTACTTATTTCTTTAATAATGGTAATATTTTCTTAAGTGTTGCCTAGAAGATGGAAAATAGCTCATGGTCTATACGCTTCAGTGCCTTTAAACTTTTTCTACATAACCTGTTCCCTCTATGGCTGAAGAAATCTTTACGCTTTAGAAATAAGTTTTGCAAGTACTTCATTTCCTCAAGTGTTGTGAATTAACTTCAAATCTTGTATGAGCATTGAAAGGTGTGCAAAGGTCGATCACAGATCTGTGAGTTTATAGTCTGGAAAGAAGGAAGAGCTGGATAAGAAGAACTATACTATAAAACACGATCAGATAAGCTTTATAATTCATACTACGCATGTGTCAGGTGGTATAATGGAGAATGGAGGGACTAAGTCCCATTGCAGTGGTTTGTCTGGTGTGTGTGTTTATACTGTGGTGTGTGGGGGTGGGTGGGAATGTGTTAGTGAAGGGGGTAGTATCGAAACTAGTCATTTATGGGTAGTTACAAGTTTTGTAGCTCATGAAGTCTTTTGTAGCTCTGGTATCTAGATTTCAACAGATCATGCAAGGCAGAAGGAGTTATATGAAAGTAATGTCAGGGAGGTGGAGAAAATTATGGTTGTTTGGACAATGTGTATCACAGGGCAGCTGGATAGCAGTCCCAGCATAAATAAGAACTAGTGTGGCAGTGGACAATGAGGATAAAAAGGCTGGTTAGGACTTAATTATAGAGCACCTTAAGTTCCATGAGAAGAAGTCTGGACTTTTTGCCATAGACAATGGGAAGCTAAAATGCTGGCACGATTATAATTTATAAAATAAATGTATAAAGACGGGACTGCAAATACTTGTTACAAGTATGTAGAGGAAATGATATGGCTTAATCGAAGCCCATATTTAAATGTCTTTAAAGTCTAAGTTGACTTTCTATGCATCAACCTACTAATAATATAATACCAATAAAGCCTTTGCTATCTTTTCTTAAACTTTTAGAAAAATAGCATCTAGAATAAGAGTGAAAGTCTTGTTTATTAGAACCTGGGTGGGGAGAGTTGGGAGGGGTCTCCAGGTACAGTCTTTAGAGAGGGACATTGATAAGCTGGAAATTTTCTGACGGACAATGGCCAAGATGGAAAGGAATTTGAAACAATATCTTGGTGGTTTTGATCCAAAGAAGACTTGAGATGAGGAAGGAAATTAATCCAAGGAACCACTACAGATGTGAGGAGGAAGCAGATTTCAATCCAAATAAAGTAGTTTCTAACTTGAGAGATCTCTGAGACTTAATGGCCTTCCTCAGGAGTAATGAATTTCATTTATAAGTAGATATTTGAGAAGAGCATGGATGGCTGTGAGTGAAGTTCTAGAAAGCACTGATACATTAGGTTAAGAGATTGCAGATGACAGCCAGTTTACCATCAAACACAGAGAACCTGCAGTTCAACTTAAACAATGAAGTATTGAAGAGATTTCTGCAAGAAAGACTTTCAAGGCAAAAGGAGTTTGTTATTAGTGTTAGATATTGCAGAAGTCAAAGTGAGGTCAGATAGGGGCGCCTGGGTGGCTCAGTCGGTTAAGCATCAGCCTTTGGCTCAGGTCATGATCCCGGGATTCTGGAATTGAGTCCCATGTGGCGCTCCCTCCTCAGCGGGGAGCCTACTTCTTGCTCTCCCTCTGCTGTTCCCCCTGCTTGTGCTCTCTCTCTGTCAAGCACATAAATAAAATCTTTTTTAAAATGAGGTCAGATAAAATGCCATTTGATATGGCAGTTCAAAATTTAGCAGCTAATTCAGTAGATTTATAGGATTAAGAGCTATATTCATAATTGGCTAAGCGATTGTTGAAGACTTGGTATCTTTCCTTCACCAAGTAGTCTAAACATTTTTATCAAATCTTTAGTATGTGTCAGGCACTGTTTCAGGTACTAGAAATATAGCAGTGCATGAACACAAATACTTCCTTTGCAGGGCAGGTTGGAAAGTGGAGAATGGGGGTGGTACAAGTCATTAATTAAGTAATAGTAAGTAACTATGGTAACTAAAATTAAATAATAGTAAGAAGTGGTAAGTGCTATGCAGAAAAACACAGAAAGAAAGAGGGATGGTAGTGCAATATTAGAGAAGGTGGTTAGGGAAAACCTCACTAGAAAGATGATATTTGGACAAAGACTTGAATAAGATGAGGGAGGGAGTCATACAGGTCGTCTTGGGAAGAAGCATTCTTTGCAGAAGGAACGGCATGTGCGAGGGAGGAAAGCTTTTAGTATATTTGGGGAAGAGTTGGATCAGAGTGCTAGAGCTAAACGAGAGGGGAAAGTGGTCATGGTTGGCATGATTAAACTTACAGGACATATGAAGGACGTGGGATTTCACTGTAAGATGTATGGCCATTGGAGGATGTTGAGCAGATAAGGAACATGACCTGACACATTTAAAAAGGATCACTTTGGCTGCTGTATTGAAAATACACATTAGATGGGAAAGGCTAAGAGCTGAAATTCTAGTTACTGCAATAGTCCAAGGAAGCATGGTGGCTTGGGACCAGGTTTGTAACAGTAGAGGTGATGAAAAGTGGTGGGTCCACAGGATTTGACAGTGAGTTGAAAATATGGGTTGTAAGAGAGAGAGCCTTATGATTAACATGAGGGTTTTTGACCTGTTGGAGGGATGGAGCTGCCACTGTTTTTGATGAAAAAAACAGTTAACAGTGAAGAGAAAGAGGAAGATGGAACTGTGGCTTTTGGGTAGTAGGACAGGTTTCAAGAGAAGCAGGGTTTGGTTTGGTTTTGTTGTTTTGTTTTGTTTTGGGGAGAAATGGGTTAGGCTTAATTACACTGACAAGGAGAAGAGAATAAGGGAGAGGAGTCAAGAGAAATGTATAAATACGTGAAGGAAGTTTCATGAGAACACAATAAATAAGGAAGGTTTAACTTTGAAAAAAAGGTGAATAATTACTCTCCTGGGAAAAGCAACAAAAATTTTCAGGTTACCTATAGGAAAGTTAAATAAATGTATACTAGATGTCTTCTTAGATGTTACAAGCTTTTAGTTGCTTCAAGTTTCGAGGATATAGTTGAGATTAAATAGTTAAGATTTGGGGGCGCCTGGGTGGCTCAGTGGTTTAAAGCTTCTGTCTTCAGCTCAGGTCATGATCTCAGGGTCCTGGGATCAAGCCCCACATCGGGCTCTCTGCTCAGCGGGGAGCCTGCTTCCTCCTCTCTCTGCCTGCCTCTCCGCCTACTTGTAATCTCTGTCTGTCAAATAAATAAATAAAATCTTTAAAAAATTAAAAAAAATAATTAAGATTTGTAATAGCATGTAAGGACTCAAATCAGGAGTCAAGAAGAGATGAATAAGATTTTCAGTAACTTTACAACTCAGTATTAGCATGAATTTATGCTGTATTTCGGCACATCTAAAACAAACTGGTTGTAAAATTCATTATTATTTTATGTATCAGTAAAGAAATAAAAAATACTCAAGATTAGGAGATTTCCATATAAAGACAGGACACCAAAGACTATACCTTCAGTGTTAGGCTAAACAAGGCACAGTCCTGCCCACATGGAAAGTTATATGCCTCAAACCTTGACACTGGATGTAGGGAGTGGTAAAAATCTTCTCTGAGAATTCAAATCACAAACTAATACTTATGTAGGTCTGTTGTCTATAATGTCCACCACCAGTATAGTCTGGAACACCTCAAGCAGAAAAATTCAGTAGGATGAAGTTGACAGTGCTCCAAAGTGACTGATCAAAGATAATTTCTTTCTGGAAGAACCATTTCCATCTAAGTCTAACAGAACTGTAAGACTCCACTGTAAGATCCTTCTGATTTTAGAATGTTCAAATGTGTGTGGTGGGGGGGGGAATGTGCTTTAGAAACGTAATAAGATAGGGAATCATTTTGCATACTTAGTGATTCCTGCATTATTCTAAGCAGCCTGGAGAATGGTAGAAGGTTTAATTCCAGATGGAGTTAATTAATGGTAAGTTAGAAATAGATAATGCAAAGAAGGAGCAAGGAGTTATAGTTTCTCCAAGCCTATCTTTATTCTTTTAGGTGGTAGCTAAATTCACAGACATGGCAGATACACGACACTCAGGTGGTCTCCCTCGTTCTAGGCCCATGGGAGACATTGCATTTCTTAGAGCCTTAGAACAGTGCCTGGTATATAATAATGCTCAATAAATATTTGAATAGGTAAATCAATGCTTACTGTTGGTACCCCTCTCTCACTTAGGTTGACTAGATCTCAGAATCCTTTTTAACACAGGAGTTGCTAACAATAAATCAGGTGATTTGAAATCTGTTTTCTATCTTTGAGGTAGAGGTTTGGAATGGGAGAAAGTACTTGCCTTTGAAGCCATAAAGCCCAAACTGTATTTCCTATTACATGTGAGGTGTGATGAGTCTTTTAAGATCATGACAGTTTTCTTATTTTGAGGAGGGGGAGTACTTTCTCCCTGCCCACTTCAGAGGGGTATAATGAATCTCAAGAATGATGATAGATGTGGACTGCTTTCTCAATTGAAGTACCAAAAAAAAAAATATTGAGCTTTATAATATCCTAGACCGCTTATTGCTTTCTAAATTGAAGTGCTTAAAGAGTGATTTTTTAAAAAAATAATATTTTAGGCAGCCTCTTTTTACATTGATGTTCAAAATGATGGACTAGAAAAAGCAAAGCAGGAAGTTTCTGGTTAGGGAGGAAATATTTAGTAAGAATTATTGCATTTGATCTTTAGAAACTGGGCATTAAAAAGTTGGATAACTGCTGAGATCCTGAACATTATTACTTAGAGGGCAGTGAGACTGTTAACAGGTCTGAAGTGGTTGAAAAAGAATGTCAGGTTTTAGAAGTTTGTTCTGATGTGTTCGATTCCAGGCATGATCGCTTTGCACTCAGATGAATGTGAGGCATGGAAGACACCAAGGATTTATGGTCTGCTGGGCTTTCTTTTCTTTAATAATGTGAATTCATGAAGGAGAATAGAGGATTATGTGTTAAATCATGTAAGACTACGTTCAGAATGTTTAGACATGTTTCTAAAGATGTTAGCAAAAGGTCACAGCTGACCTTACCGGGAGTTAGAGAGATGACATGGCAACCACAGAGACCGTGACCCAGGCTGACCTTGGAGGACGTGACTGGTTAGACTTAACATATGCTGCTTGGTCAATCCATAATTCATGATCCATAATTCAACTTCTGGGTGAACATTATGAATTTTCAATTAGTCTACTAACTTAGAACAAAGAGATGAATCTTGGGTTCCTCAATGTATAGGTGAAAATTCTAGTATTTTATAACTGAATGAAAGTTAAAGGGTGGTTTCTGGTGATTTCTAATTAACCCCTCTATTTGTTGGATAAATGCCAGCAATTTGAGCATAATCAAATTATTCTCACATAAGGATTTGCTTTGCCTTTTATCTTCTAATAACAAAATTTTAAAATTTTGTTATTGGTGAGTTATGAGCTAAAGCCCAAATACTAGATCTTAGTTGTCCCACTCAACTGTGCCGTTTATTACCCTTACTCTGCCTTGCCTATCTAGCTTATGTATGTGGAGAATAACAGTACCAGAAAATAAAATTATCCTGGTAAAATTTACAAGCTTAGACATACAAAATCAAATTGGAAGTGACCATGACTATATATCTTTACAATCGAGCAATGGAGTGCTTATTAGTACATATGTTACATTTATTTTTACTTGTCGTGTTAGAGTATCTAAGCAACCAAAGATAGGCAGAGGGACCTGAAGTTAGTTTTCTGCCCCTAGGACATCTTCCATACTGTCCCTTTCTGGAAGGGGTGTGTGTGTGTGTGTGTGTGTGTGTGTGTGTGTGTGTCTGTGGTAGGAGAGGAACTGATAACCCACATACTGACTGAGCTTTCTCTATCCCTTCTCAAGTTCAATAACATCGATCTCACAACATTCCAAAACTTCCTTTCAAGACAATATCTACTTTTTTGTTTTTCATCACAAAAGTGGGAGCATATTTGCCAAATTTGGTAAAGAGAGACAAGTGAATGGAAGAAAATGTAAACCATTAATAATCCTGCCACCTAGAGATAAGTGCTGTTACCATTTTGAAGTAGTGTGTATTAATTTATGTGTATTAACATACACACTGACCTTCACGTGGTTTTATAATGTTCTTTTCTCTCATCACAGTAGATCATTTCAGGTCATTTATGGGATATATCTTATGAACTGTAAACGTAATTAATAACTTTAATTGAAATATGTTAAGCATCTTGATGCAGAGTTTCTAGAGCCCATAATAGAACTTGGTCCCCAGCAAAGGCCAGTGGTAAGGACAAATATCTCTTCACAAATTGAGAGGGTGTTATAGGTAAGGTATTGTGCTAAGGATTATAAGACTGGTTGAGTAAATGATTTCACACTCCAGGACTGCTATTTACCTAGTAACCATTCTTTCAACCAATCATTTGTTAAGAATCAACTAGGTTCCAGGGAACCTGGGTGGCTCAGTGGGTTAAAGCCTCTGCCTTCGGCTCAGGTCAGGATCCCGGGGTCCTGGGATCGAGTCCCGCATCGGGCTCTCTGCTCAGCAGGGAGCCTGCGTCCTCCTCTCTCTCTCTCTTGGCCTGCCTCTCTGCCTACTTGTGATCTCTGTCTGTCAAATAAATAAATAAAATCTTTAAAAAAAAAAAAAAAAAAAAAAAAAAAGAATCAACTAGGTTCCAGATATTATATCAAGCCCTACACATACAGAGAGTAAAAACAGTCTCTGCTCTAATTGCAGTCTGACAAGTTAACTAAAGGTGTACCACAAAGTAGGAAATGACAGAGTACAGGAAATGTGCTGCGGTGATTCAGAAAATGTAGCTCTTACCTCAGGGGGAGTTTGGTAAATTTATGAGAACTGGACTTCATGTCAGGCCCTGAAGGATGAGTAGAATTTAGACATGGGACATTGAGTTTGAGAAAGCGAATGGAATATAAAATCATTGACACAGAGAGTGTGGGGAAAATTAAAGTAAAACTAAATAGTTTGGTGTGCTGAGAACAGAGAATTCCCATAAGATAATATCAGGAAAACACATATAAGCTGCTACCATCTTAATGCTGTTTCAATCCATTTTCATTTTAAGGTAAGGTTTGTGGAGGTCTGTTGCCTCCACCTTTGCTGACAGGCCACAGTTACATTTGTTTCTAGGACAGGAGAAAATGGCAGCAGGTTTGAGCTGACCTTTACTGCCACACTGAAGAACTCAGGAGCAGGTATCTCAAATACCTAATTCCCTGATGTTTTTGAGATGGAGATAAGGAAGAAGGAATGCCTCTGGCCCTTCTCTTTGGAGTTCCCTTCCCACAGGCTCAGGCTGGGGGAGTGAGGCTGCACGGGTGGAAGGAAGGACAGTTCACTCTGCCGATTATCCTGACTTGTATCCCACACGTGTAAGGTGTCATTGCTTCATTCATGCTCCAGGGAAACACATGATGACGGTAAACAACTAAGGAAGCTCTATACAGTTCATCCAGAGCTTAGCTGTGTTGGTTAAGCAGAACTTGCTTCATCTGGGCTAGCAAACGGCCACTATGTCTAGGAACTTCCATGGGCCACATCTGTGGCTCCAAATGTGGATCTATATATGTTGTTTGAAACGTTTCAGCGGTTGAAGAGAGAATGCGATGAGAAGTATGCCCCCTTCTCCTCTAACTCCCATCCTGCCTCCTGGTGGCGAACACTGGTTAAGTATCCCTAGAGAGAGATGCTGAGCCCTTACAGACATACATGTATTTATATTGCTTAACAGTGCTTTTTCTCCTTAAAAAAATATCCCAAAGATCTTCCCAGATGAATCCACAGAGCTCTTCTGAACAACTGCATAAAGTTCTGTTGTGTGATACTCCATCATTTCTGAAGCCATTTCCCTACTATCACTTGGTGGGTTTCTAGTCTTTGTCCATACCAACAATGCTAGTACGTCCCTGTGTCAGTGTTTTTGGGCACAAGCGGATGTATGTAATTCCCAGAGGTGGACTTTCTGTATCAAAGGGCTTGTACGTTTTAACCTCAGAGTTCTTGCCAAATTGCTTTCCAGCGAGACTGCAATGACTTATTCTATCAGTGGAATAGGAGAGGGTAGCTGAGGACCTTTTCATGTGCATAGGGAAGCTTTTAAAGTTTATTGCATCTGTTCCTTTTCTGGTTATGTTTCTAATTTGTGCAATTGGAATTTGAGGACTTTATCACTGAATTTAGCCAAAACTGTGTTTATGATGTGGTTGTGACTTACGGTGATCCTGAAGAGGAGCACGAGTTAGGTGGGTAATGTTCCATCTGAAAAGCATGAGAGTGTTTGCAACATTTACTGTCTTCCCTGGGTGCCACAGAGTCAAACGGGAATGAGGATTTCTTATGCTGGAAACTCATGTGTCAGAAAACCTTAGCTTTAACCCACGAGCCCACAACGGATTCACCAGTGAGGTTTTTAATAGGAACATGCAAAATGCAGAGAATGTTTCAGAATATTTGGAAGGTGAACTTTTCCCACAGCGACACTGAGTACATTTTTGGCAGTTATTGAAGGTACATTTTTTAACTCCTTTCTGTGTACATCCCTTCAATTGGTGATATTTTTATGTCCAAGAAAAGTAACTA
Source organism: Martes martes (assembly GCF_963455335.1). Lineage (NCBI taxonomy): Eukaryota > Metazoa > Chordata > Mammalia > Carnivora > Mustelidae > Martes > Martes martes. Next base: position 65,078,074 of record NC_137895.1, read on the forward strand.
AAAGAAGTAACCAAAGCTATAATTACTACTTCAGTCTTTAAAGTTCATTTTTGGACCTAGAACTTCAAGTACACTTTCATTTCTGACCTACAGATTTATTGAATCTAAAAAATGATCTTCCAGATGGACAGCCGTTTCCTTAATACCTACTGTCTGTCCCTTAACTAAGTGTTGGTGTGGTTCGGAGACTGGGAATGCAGGTGGGTTGGGAATGTTTGTTTGCATCTTCAAGCCAGGTGACTAGAGACAGAGTCCCCTCATCCAGCAGAACGGGAGCTAGGTAGGGTGAGCTCTGGGTGAAGCGGATTGCAGGTGGTGCTTATTCACCTGAAGTGTAGCCATATTCTGTTTGGAAAGAGGAATACCACGTTTTGGATTTTTTTTAAAAAGATTTTATTTATTTATTTGACAGACAGAGATCACAAGCAGGCAGAGAGGCCGGAAGAGAAGCAGGCTCCCCGCTGAGCAGAGAGCCCGATGCGGGGCTTGATCCCAGGACCCTGGGATCATGACCTGAGCTGAAGGCAGAGGCTTTAACCCACTGAGCCACCCAGGCGCCCCACGTTTTGGATTTTTACTCACCTCTTCTCGTTGTGTACATTAATCAGTTGGAGTTTCTATGCATACTAAAAATCAGATGTCTTTACCCTATCTGTAGAGTGTTCTTCTGTGAGATAAAATTACAATACGTAGTTATCTTGAAACAAATGTGCCATTCCCACATGAAATGGAAAGGTGTGCCTACAAACCAAAATTGAAGAAAACCAGAATTGCTGGGGAAAATTAATTGGATAATGTTTTACCTCTGTTTTCTGATGTTTTTTAAAAAATTATAACTATAAATCAAACATCCCTAAAACTGACAGCTAAATTTTGTGGAATCTTGAACTTTACTCCAATATTCAGTCCTAATAACATGCTGGTGATCCACTTTAAAAGTGATGGTGAAAATACCTTCCAGGGCTTCAAGGCTTGGTTTACCTTTTTGCTCTCAGGTGAGTATAAGCGCTTGCACAGTAGTGATTTTTTACCTGTGAAAATAGTTATACAGAAGACCACCTAGTTATGTGTACCTGAAATTAGGGTACTTGAATCACCTTGGTGGCAAAATAAAAATGCAGTTTCCTGCACCCACCCCTGAAGTTTTAGATTCAGTAGATTGTGATGGGGTCCTGGAACCTGGGCTTTCACAAGAACCTCAGGTGAAGCCAAGAAACTACATCATCAACTAAATGATCAAAAGAGACTCTAAGCACCTTGTATGAAAAGTGGGTAATTTAGATGAGAGAATATAATTCAGAAATGACATTGACCAGCTCCTTTTTGGGGGGTGTTTCAGGGTTTTGAAGGACTAATAGTTTTTCCAGTCATTCTAGAAAACAAAGCAGCCTTTACTTGGACAAAAGGAACATCACCTGCAGAGACCCTGCTGTGGAGGAGAATGAGTGTTGTACGAAAAGCTGCAAATTATTCGATACAACTCAGATTTTGGAGGGAGTGATAGAAAAGGCAAGAGTTAGATTGTATGGGATTCAGGGCATTCAATTTTAGGTACCAGAGTGCTAGGATAGCTAGCTAACATTTATCCATTACTTGCTTTCTACCAGGTATCAACTAAACATCTCTCATGCATTATAACTTTTATTTCTCCTTACAAGCATAAGAGGTTTATATATTGCTCTCCTTTTCACAGATGACAGACAAGAGGTTCAAAGAGGTTGAGTAGCTTTTCTCAAAGATGCATAGCTGCCAAGAGGTGGAGCCAGAATCCAAACATTGGTAGTGATTGGTAGTAATGTAGAAGATAGAGATAGAGATTAGGGATAAATTTACATTCAAGGAGACTAGTGCAGAAGTCGTTGTAAGAATGTATTCGAGATCTATTCCCTGGTTAGATATATTGTGGCAAAGGTAATGTAAAAAATGAAGGAGAAAAATCCCAGCATAATTTTTAGGACTATAGCTTGACAGGAAAGATGGATGGTAGAGCCACTAAATGATACAGAGAAGCATAACAAGACCATATTCACTGTTGAAATCACTTGTTTCCATTTGAGACAAGTGCATTTTTATGAGCTTGTGGGAGATCCGGATGCAGAGATCTAGCAGTCCTAGCTCTAGAATTCAGAAAAATAGGCTTAGATTGAAGAGAGAAATGTGGAAGTCATATATAAGCAAATGAATAGTAATAGGTTTGTAAACAGCACCTTGTGGAATATTTTTCGCTGAAGGATGGGATCTTGAAAAAAATTCTGAATTGAGAAGAGATGGTCATAGATGTATCAAGAAGATCAAGAAAGTGATTCCATGAAGCCAAGGAAGGAAAAAGTGCTTAAGAATCAGATACAAGAGGATTGTTAAGAAATATACAATAAATCACATCTATGGGATCTGGCATTTAGCATTGGAAAGGTAGTATTAGTGAAATCAACATTAGAGTGGTTATGTGATTGACTCCAGGGTAAGCAAGTAGGGTCAACTGGTAAAAACTACTTTAAATATTTTCAATTGAAAAAATGTTTCCTCTATACTCTTTAAACCATGTTGGATCAACATCACCTCCCCCCACCCCCCAGTCAATCCGCTGTCTTCTGCAAAAGCTATTCTGTGTGCTGAGTTGATGGTCATGTGATTACTATCTGTTTACTCTTTCTTCTTTAGAAAGCCTCATTTTACATTGATATAACTCCAGTGAAGAAGAATGAATTTTAGATCCATAAAACTTCCAGAATCTTGTTTGGGTTAGCATAGAGAGTCATAAATGGAGGGAAGAAGAAATAAGTTCTTGACTGGAAGAAGGGTATAGAGAACAATCCTTTGTCTTCATCTATACCTGTGCAAACTTAATATTTAAAATATTTTCCTAGGCTTCATATTTAATATGATGATGTAATTTTGGGCAACGGGAGAAAACCAAAGTTTTTGTTTTGTTTCATTTTAGCACACTCTGGCAAATTTTAATTTGTAATCTGAAGTATCTGGTCAAAAATTATGATCTTTCATTGTTCTATATACATGTATTTTTTTTTTAAAGATTTTATTTATTTATTTGACAGAGAGAGATCACAAGTAGGCAGAGAGGCAGGCAGAGAGAGAGAGAGGGAAGCAGGCTCCCTGCTGAGCAGAGAGCCCGATGCGGGACTCGATCCCAGGACCCTGAGATCATGACCTGAGCCGAAGGCAGCGGCTTAACCCACTGAGCCACCCAGGCGCCCCATATATACATGTATTGAATATGGTCTAGTTGTGGGTTGTAATAGAAAGTGGTACAGGCAATGGTAATAGGGGAAAACGTCTTATGGGGAAATTAGAGGAGGCTCTGTAGAGACAGAGTGCTTGAGCTAAGTCCAGCGATATTACAGACAAGAGAAAGGCGTTTGGATGTCTTAGTGTATTTGGCATGTTTGAAGATTTGGTGAATGGTTTCATACCATGAGAGAGAGGAAACAAAGACATATAATGAAGAACTTGCATGCTCTGTTAACTAACAAAAATTTCTTACTAGAATATAAGTTCCATGAGGGCCCAGATTTTTGTCTGTTCTGTTCACTGATAGATCACCGATACCTAGAAGACCAATATCTAGAACAGTGCCTGGCAGTACCAAGTACTAAAATATTTATTAAGTGAATGACTATTATTCTGTGGACCAATAACTAAAAATCCAATTACTTAGCAGAGTCACCTAGGCAAGCATTTAAAATCCGATTCCTCAGAGGTGGGGTCTTAGGAGTCGATATCTTTATAAAGCTCATCTGATATTTCCAAATTACTTCTGTTGGCTTTGCAAGCCATTGGAAGAGGTGTGTGTGCTTCATTATTTCAGTTGGATGGGTCATTAGTTTCCTCTTCTTTGCTGTAGGCATCTGTGGCATCCCTCCATTTAGTCTCCAGTGGCTTTCGAGAAGAATTGTAGAAGAATTGCCCCCACTGCTGGCCATGGCAGGTGGGCGTGAGGTTCCTAGGCAGTCACCAGTGTGGAGGGCCCATCCTCAACCCTACTTGGATTCTGACCACAGCCCACTGATCGCAATCGTGAGTGAAACTGATGATGTTTTAATACTGTATTTAGCACATGTCTTTATACACCGTGCCTAGGACATAAGTATAGTCGTCTACCTACTGAAGTCATCCAGACTAATTTTAAAGCATGAATCTTTTGGTGATTTCCTACATAGCCATCTAGCCTCTATTTAAACAATGTCAGTGTGGAAAATGTTAACCAAACCTCAAAATTGCTCATCCCATTACAGCAATCTCTGATTATTATGTTGAGCCTAAGTCTGCTTCTCTGTAACAGAAATCTGTTGTTCTAAATTTACTGGGGTTCCAGAACACAAGAACTAAGTCCGGTTCTTCTTTCACATACAGTGCTCCCTATACCTGAAGACCTTTCTCAAATCGCCCTTTTAAGTTGCAGTGCCACTTCTCTTGGATTGATTTAGTGTTGTCTTTCTTAAAATATGGCTCACAACAGTGGAGGGCATAGTAGAATAATCTGCCGCCGTGGTCACTGGACCACTAGTGGACCACAATTCTGGTTAACTTCTTCAATGTTTTCAAATTTTGAATTATGCCGTGATATGAAAAAATGTACGTAATATGTCGTCTAAAGAGTAGTAAATGTTCATATGTGTCCCTGCCATTCAGTTTGGGAAGAATCCTTGCACTTCTTAAGACCCTCCAATGCCCCAGCCAAGAGGTAGACACTCTGCCGAGTTTTGTATTTATGATACCTTTCCTTTTTTAAATTTTTTAAAAAGATTTTATTTATTTATTTGACAGAGATCACAAGTAGGCAGAGAGGCAGGCAGAGAGAGAGGGGGGGGAAGCAGGCTCCCTGCTGAGCAGAGAACCCGATGCGGGGCTCGATCCCAGGACCCCGGGATCACGACCCGAGCCAAAGGCAGAGGCTTAACCCACTGAGCCACCCAGGTGCCTCACCTTTTTTAAATTTAACATCTGTGAACCCCTGAAATAAGCCTATTGTTCGATTTTTCTTGGTTTTCATAATGTAAAAGAATTGTAGTTTGTATTTTTTTCTGTCTTGCTCCTATCCTCATGTTATACAGATAAGCCACGTGACTGTGTAACTGTAATTAATTCATTTTCAGTTCAGGCTACCTAAGTCAGTCGTCTGTTGGTGAGTTCTGGTTGCTGGTATTTTATTTTATTTTTTTAACTCCACGGATGATTCCAAAATACGACCTCGATCAAGAACCACTGTTGTGCTTGCTCACAGTAGGCCAGCCCCATTCCTCAAATGCACCACCCTTGCTCCTGTCTCCAGGTATCTGTGGTTGCTGTCCCCTTTGCCAGTCAGGACACCGTATTACATTTAGTTGGCATGTCACATAAGGCTCCTCTTGGCTCTAAGTATCACAGACTTGCCTTGTTTTGGATGATCTTCCCAGTTTTGAGGAGTCCTCCTCTGTTATTTTGTAGAAGGTCCCTCCATTGGAGTTTGTCTGGTATTTCCTCATGGGTTTACTGGGATTATGGTTTTAGAGGAGGAAAACCACAGTGGTAATATGCCATTCTTATTATATTATTTGAAGGTTACATGTTATCATTGTGACTTGTCACTGATGATGACTGTGGCTAAGGCAGGGTTTGCCAATCTCCATCATAAAGTTACATTTTCCTCCTTTCCACACTTACTCTTTGGAAGCAAGTCACTTAGTATAGACGACAGCTGAGACTCTGGGTATTAAGCTCCACCTCCCTGAGTGGAGAGTATTTATATAAATTGTTGGAAATTTTCCTGTATGGAAGCTATGTCTCTTCTCTATTTATTTGTTAAATAATTTGTTTATATCAGTATGGACTTGGGGATATTTAGTTTAAAATACAACATAATACTATATAAAATACTAACATTCTGTTGCTCAGATGGTTCCAGCTTTGACCAGTGTCAGCTCTTTCAGTGTCTTTTGTGTGTGTCCGTTTGTGACACTACAGAATGATCCATGCTTATCTTACATGTTCCCTGCTCAGTCCTGGAATCAGTCATTTCTCCAACGAGCTCTGGTTTATTTTATTGGAGAGTGGTATGAGAAATTAAGATCTCAGTGGCCAGTGTACTAGTTGCTACTAGGGTGTTACGGTGCTAGGTTCTCTCAGCAGACAGAGCTAGAAAATATAGCCATGCACAGGAATCTATTTTATAAACCTAGCTTTCTTTCTGTATCTACATTAAGCTAAACATGAGGTCATGTGGATGTTTCCAACTCTGTCTAATACCACATCATTCACTCTAGCCTTCCCTCCCTTGGAGAGGCCCATTTTATAATAATTCTATCAGAATTCATTTTTGTGTATCATGGAAAAGAAGCCTGAATAGTAGGTGGTCAATTAGTAAGAATTAATGTATTGGAGAAAACAAATATTAGTATAGAAGCTTGAGACACAGAAGCTTTGGCAGGTTCCCTTGTCAAATAGAATAATCTATTCTTGAATTTGTGTGATGGACCAGACCCCTTGTAGCAAGATACAGACCATAGCAAGACCATTCTTCATAAGGGAGGTATTCAACTGGGTGAGTCAGTTGAGATTGATAGTACAATCAGCCGTAAATGTTTGTGAACCATTTAAGTTTACCACAAAAGGAATATTTGTGTAATTTCATCAGTGATTTCTTTTAAAAAAGATTTTTATGGGGCACTGGGGTGGCTCAGTCAGTTAAGTGTCTGCCTTCAGCTCAGGTTATGATCTCAGGGTCCTGGGATTGAGCTCTGCACGGGGTTCCCTGCTCAGTGGGGAGTCTGTTTCTCCCTCTCCCTCTGCTGTTTCCCCTGCTTGTGCTCTCGCTCTCTCTGTCAAATAAATAAATAAATAAAAATCTTTGGGGGAAAAAAAGATTTTTATAATAGTAATACTTGTGGGAAAAGGCTGTTAAAGAAAGTTATCGAGAAAAATCTAAGCTATCTCCATTTCATGATCCATTCCTCCCCTTTAGAGGTGATCAATATTAAGGATGTTTTAATTATCTGATTTTCCACTAACATTTAACCACACGGGCATATAGTTTATAGTATTTGTATATACTACATACATTGTTTTATGACTTTTTGCACAAGACATTGTGCTTTCTATTGATAGTGATATGGAAAAATGTCTGTGGGACTCCTTTTTTACCTTTTCATAGTTGCCTAACTTCTTTCACCAAAGAAATGTTTTTTGAAGCCATTCCTTGCAGTGTATGGCTCTTAACATTGGAAGTGTTTGATAGGCCAGAGTAACAAAGGCGGTGTGTTCCACTCGTGCCCTGGTTTTGTGGGAACTCTGCAATTGCTTTCCTTCATGGCTTAGTTTCTCCTGGTCTCTTCATTAACCTGGTAGACACCAAGGGCTCCATCCTCCATTGAAAGTGGCTTCTGCGTATCTAAATCCATTGATAATGGAAGTTTGCCATGCGGGATAAGCCAGCCGGGGAGACATGCAAAGTCTGGGAGCTGAGGTAGACATCATTTTTGCTGAAGGTCACTAGGTGCCAGACCAGCCGACCTTGTTGGGTAGCACCCCAAGGACATTCAGGATAACCGGCAGCAACATTGTACCACCTCCCATGGCTTGCCTGGCACTGGTTGCTCTTAATATTAGTTCTCAAACTGTAGCACGCACCAGAATCACCCGGAGGGTTTCTGAATCTGTAAGTCTGACGTGGGGCCTGAGGATTTGTGTTTGTAATCCGTTTCCAGGTAATGTCCCAAACTTAAGGAAAACTGGTGTTCTTCTTTTGCTGTTCCACACTAGTCTTTGTGCTCATCTGGGATTTTTAACTCACTTGAGGGGACTGTATTCACTTTGCAGTTATACATTGGAATCTTTCTGTCTCAAACTTTTTTTTTTCCCAGTTCCAGCTACTTTTTTTTCTGTAATTCAGCAGTGATCCTTTCTTCTCCCAAAGCAGAAGTGTCCTATGGGACCGAATGGGACATCCGATGTTAGATGGGGGATAAGACCCTAAGGATATAAGAAATGAAACTTGGTTATGAACATAGGGGCCAGAAAGGATGGAGAAACCTATCACTTTCTACTTGGAGCTATCCTCCCACTAGTGGAAAAACCCGGGCTTTGTTGCCTCATAACATGTATGTTGTTCTGTCATGATGCTTTTTATGTTGTGCTCTCCACCAAATTAAAGGATATTTGATGACTGTGCGCCTATAGCATCACTAGAAATTGTGATCTACATTATCAGCTATACCATGATTTTTATTATTTCATTTTATTGTGCATACTGTCCTCTATATATAGTAGAGTGGCTTTAAGAAATAAGTTCCTTTACTACCAAGGAATAATTGAGAGAGTGACTTTGAAAATAAAGTTTAATCCTTCTGTCAGAGTGCGTGGCGGATAATAACAGCACTAATGGCTGCCATTATGGAGTCATTACCATCTGCAGGGTACTTGCCAAGCACTTCACCTGAGTAGGCGCTCCCTTCATAAACGCACACTGAAACACAGGAGTAAGTCAGACCCCTCACGCGAGGAATTGAAATGAGCGTGGTTATGACTAGAGAGAAGAAGCCTACATGTATGAAGAAACTCTGATGAATAAAGAACACTGAAAAAATAAGTGCGGTAACTTGACTCTTCCAAAGGAAACAAGTTGGAAAAGTTGAAGAATCTCAAAGCTGATGTGACAGAATATCTGTGACAATGAGGGACTCTTTCCTCAGCTATTTCTTCAGCTGGAAGTCTTAATGTGGCAGATTAAGGGATGTGGATTTCAGTTTTGTTTTGTTTTTAAACATCCATTTGAAGTATACTGAAAGTGCACAGATCTCAGGTTTATAGTTAGAAAAATTTACACACAGGGAGCACCCCTGGGACCAGTGCCCACATCATGGAATGAAATACTCCCAACACCCAGCAGCCCCCTTATGCCTCTTGCAACCATCTGCCCTTCCCCCAAAGCAACAACGTGGATGAGTTTTACCTGTTTTGTGAATGGATATCTTTTTTTAACCTCCGTTCTATTAATTCTGGTAGTTTGATCAAAGATAACAATTTGAGATGTATTCCTGTAAGATAATGTTTGGATACTTTTAATAGTAAAATATAGGCCAGAAGCTAACTTATTATGAATGTAGGGATTTTTTCATTTTTTTTTTAAGATTTTATTTATTTGAGAGAAGGGGAGAGGGAGAGGGAAAGAGGTAGGGGAAGAGAGAGAGAGGCATGAGTTGGGTGTGGGGAGAGGGAGAAGCAGTCTCCCCAGGGGCGCCTGGGTGGCTCAGTGAGTTAAAGCCTCTGCCTTTGGCTCAGGTCATGATCCCAGGGTCGTGGGATCGAGCCCCACATTGGGCTCTCTGCTCAGCAGGGAGCCTGCTCCCCCCTCTCTCTGTCTGCCTCTTTGCCTACTTGTGATCTCTGTCTGTCAAATAAATGGATAAAGTCTTAAAAAAAAAAAAAAGTCTCCCCACTGAGCGGGAAGCCTGATGCGGGGCTCGATCCCAGGACTCTGAGATCATGACTTGAGCCAAAGTCAGATGCTTAACTGACTGAGCCACCCACGTGCCCCCCCTTTTTTTTCACGTATTCTTATACTGTGAAATTAAGCTATACTTTCTCTTTTTTCCTTCTCAACTTAAAACTAGCCTTTGGTGATATTTGGTGGGGTCTCCAAAGTCATTTTACGGCCGAAAGAAAGGGGCAGGATACGTAACTAAGAACTCTTCAGGTAGCTCAGGAGGTGTGTACATTCCCAGCAAGGAGGCCACACAAAGGTACCAAACGAAAGAGTGGGTAGGACATCGGGCTGAACTAGACTCATTGCCTGTCAGTAGAGCCACATGGGGTTAGACCAAATGGTGAAAAATGTCTCTTCATGTCAGACCTTTGTCCTGGTTCTTTCTCCAGGAAAAATAATCCTCTCTTCTGGACCACTGTCACTGGGGACTGTGACAGAACCCTGAAGGAACCAGTTGAGCAGGTGAGAAATATTTCTAAGGACAATTCTGCTGATATTCTAAGTGTTACCACATGCCGGGGAATGCTTTTAGCTAAAATATATCATTAAGTATTCATCTCCTAGTGCCCCTTTACACTTAACATTTATACCAACATTTAAAGATACAATCTGAGATCACAGTTTAATCAGAGAATTGAGGGAGGAATAAGGTCAGGAAGTGCAAATTGAGGTCTGTGTACACAGGTGCACATGGCCTGGTTTCTCCAGAACAGCCAGTCCTCAGAGAGTGGTTCATGGCCTCCTGCAAATTATAAACAGAGATCGCCCTTTTAAATTCAGTACAGAGTCACCTTCATTGCTGATGTATGGAAATGTGGAGATTTAAGGTTTATTTTGGACTATTATGCGGGGAAGTAGTTGGACTCATTGACTTGATCTTGTAATTCGCTTACTCCCCACTGATACAGGTGAGAAGGGCAAAACGCATCCTGGTGCACGAAGACTTCGGTAGATGGAGCCGTGACTCTGATGTCGCCCTGATAGAGCTGAGCTCTCCTCCAGAGTTCAACTCCATCAAGAGGCCTGTGTGTCTCCTACAAAGCATGGAGCCGCTCTTTACCTCGAAGACCTGTGCTGTGACTGGATGGGGAAGCCTTAGTGAAGGTAAATGTTTTACTCTTGCATACACAGGACTTCCAGTTGTTAATTTTGCAAATTTGGCATGGATATTATAAAAAGCAGTATCTGCTTTAGCCTTTCTTCTTTCTGAAAGCTAGAACCCATGTTTGATTTGGTTTTAAGTGATCAGAGAATGAGCTATTTTATATTTTTCCTTTAGGGTGACTAAGTATAGTTATGTTAGATCTGTGAAGGGCCAAATCACAAATTTTTTCATCTCTGCAAGCCATATGTTCTCTGGTCACAGTTCTTCAATTCTTCAATTCTGCCATTGTAGTGCAAAGCATCCATAGACATACGTATGTAACAGAGTGGATTGTGTTCCAGTAGAAGTTTGTTCGTGAAATCTAAATTTCATATACTGTTCATGTGTCATAACATGTTCTTTTGGATTTTAAAAAACCATTTAAAAGTGTATAAACCAGGGACACCTGGGTGGCTCAGTCGCTTAAGCGTGTGCCTTTGGCTCAGGTCATGATCCCAGGGTCTTGTAATCAGGTCCTGCGTTGGGCTCTCTGCTCAGTGAGGAATCTGCTTCTCCCTCTCCCTCTGTTCCTCTGCTTGTGCTCTCTGTCTGTCAAATAAAAAATCTTTTGTAATTAAAAAAAATAGTGTACAAACCAAACTAGTTCCCAGATTGTGCTATGTAAGACCAGGACTGGCACAGAATTGGCCCACTGGCTATGGTTTGCTGACCCCTGGGCTAGAGGCTAGAGTTCTTAGAGCCATAGCAAAATACTGACAGATCTTACTGGATTCATATTTGCGTTTGCCTCTTTTTGCTGTATAAGATCATTTTCTTTTGTGTTTTCCTTCTGTATGTATCCTTTATTTGGAATCTGTGAGCTTGGGGAGAGGGGAATTCATCTTTGACCATGTACAGTATACACGATCATAGCTTTCTGTACTACCTGCGGCCAAATTGCATTTTCCTAAAAGCTTCACAATAACCGTATAAGGAGATTTTATCCTTCCCAGGTTGTAAATGAGGACGTTATGGCTCAGAGATTTAAGTAACTTGCCAAGATCCTGTAACTAATAAATATCAAAACTAGGACTTAAAATCAGCCTGGTTCTGCTGATAATTTTCAATTTTTTTTTTTTTTAACATTTAGGATAAAATCTGAACTGCTAGTCTGGCTTGGAAGACTCTGTGTGATTTGGCCTCCATTTACCTCTCCAACTTCTTTTCCTCCCTTTGTCCCCTGCAGGCACTGTGGTCTTCTTTCTTTCTCTTTAACACAAGACCTGTTCTACTTTCTGAAGCTTGGACTACCCTTGCTCTTCTCCCCGCTGTCTCCTCCTCATTCTGCTCACAGCTCCAACAGCACTCCCTCCTCCGATCACTTTGCTGTTTCAGGACTGCCCTTCCATCACTCTCGGCAACGACCCAGTTTTATCATCTCCTGGCCCAGAAACGTACTTGACATTAGCGTGTGTGATCATTCCCCAGGTCATCTGGTAAAGTAGCCAGCTCTTGGTTTTGGCTCAGGTCATGATCTCAGGGTCCTGGGATCGAGCCCCATGTTGGGCTTCCTGCTCGGTGGGGATTCTGCTTGAGGATTCTCTTTCTCCCCACTCCCCCACCCTGTCCCCCACTCACATGCTCTTGCTCGCACGCTCTTTGAAATAAATTAATTTTAAAAACCTTGAAAATTAAAAAAAAAAAAAAAGAAATCATTCTCCAGGCAGGTCTCATGCATTAGGGCGGAAACCTTGCGGCAGCAGGTCCCTAATTCACCACTTAGCCCCAAGCTACAGGTTTACCTGGCATAGAGTAAACACTCAGCAAATATTTTTTGACTGGCTTCTAAGCCCTTGAATAAATGTATAAAAATTTATATAAAAAATATATAAGATGTATATTGAATAAAGGTATCATTCTCTGATACCTTCAACCCTCACCACCTCCATGACCACCAGACAACTGAGAGGTGGTTAGAATCTTGTGAAAGAGGAATTCGTTCTTCCAATCTGAGAGAAAATGAGCTCTCAGTTTTCAGACACGGTAAAGAACAGTGGTAGGGATGGTCCCTCAAAAGAGGGTTTTTAAATACCTTAAATGTATTTATGTATTAGATGGGTACATTAAAACAAGCAGAAGCTTTAGAGTCCAACCTTGGCTTAATATCTAGATCTGTCCCACAGTGCTGTGAGATTGGATTTTCAGAACTCTGGCTCTTTTGTGTGTGAGTTCCGTGTGATCATGTGTGCGAACAACCCACCTCATAATGTTGTATTGTTGGGCAGGAGTCCTGTGAAAGTACTATATAAATGTAAGGTAATTTCTAATACTAAACTTAGCTTTTTAAATTTTTTTAAATTAGGAATCCAAAATGATAGAATAATAGATAGATACGTAGAAATACATGTTAACACAGGCCTGCCCGAGGGTCAGTTACGAGTGTTTTAGTGTTCATTGTTAGCCTTATAGCCTTCGTCGTTAGTCCTTTTAAATTGGAGTTGAGATTAGTCTCAGTGACAGTTGAGAAAAATGGAATACGATTTTGGTTACTATTAGGAAATCATATAAACCTGTCACATTGATAATATATTTTATGTATAAATATACTGTGTAAAAACATATCATCACATAAATTCTATACAATACCAATTCATGTCTTGCTGAATTTTCCTTTCTGAATTCTTATGTGGCAATATGTGAAACACTAAACTTTGAATCAAAAGTAAGTGAGGAAAAAAATGTTTCTGGTGTCATTCTCCTGACAATATATTCCTTGGAAAGGTGCCACACCTGAAAACAAAGACATCCTTCATGAGACACTTTTGTTTCAGTAGTCCCCGTTAGCTCAGGTGAACCTGAGGGATGGCAACTACAGTAGTACAGACCAGTCTGAACTTAAATATGTTTGTTCACAGAACTGGGTGTTTACTTCATTACGAAGCTGCCTATGAACCTGTTCCTTCAGCAGATGGTGGCCTAGCAAGGTGCTTCCAACAGATCCAGGTGCTCGTGTTGGAAAGAGAGGTCTGGGAACGTGCTCACTCCTCTCACCCAGGAGGGCTCACGGACAAGATGACGTGTGCTGGCTCGGCAGCCTCTGGAGGGAAAGACTTCTGTCAGGTGAGAAGACTGATTTTTCAGAGAAAGATCCAAAGTCCTCATCTGCTGGGGATTCTCCTTAGAACAGGAGGAGATGCTCGGAGGCACAGGCCACCTGGCAGCCCGACAGCGTGCCCTTCCTGGAAGGCCAGTAGGACAACAGGAAGAGTGAGCACCTCACTCTGAACTTGCTGAGAGGCCGGAGCAGCCTACAGGCAGGAGAGCAGGTGGGGACTAGGAGCCCATGGGCACGTAGGGCCTCAGAGAGACGCTAGGCTTTGGGAAAAGAGGAACAAGCAAAGGAGGAGTCTTAAGTCAGTGTATCCTAATTGCTTTTAAGTTAATATTAATCTCCTTTGTGTTCCCATTTAATTTTCTACCACGGATTAAGATGATCATGAAGAAAATGAGAAACTTTGAAAAACTGGTTGGCATATGCAGTGGAAAACAGATCCCAAAATAGTAGTTTAATTTCACATAGTTAGAGGCAAAAGTGGTATAGTCATATCCACATGTCAGTTGGACAAATGTGCGACTGGCAAGTTCAGGTCCACTAAGAGGAAAACAGAATGTGGACAAATGGATCGTAAAACACCAGCTTTCATAACTACGAAGCCAAGTGAGGAATGTGACCTTAGAGATACAACCAAAAAGGATTTCTGATGCTCTGTAACCCTCCTTCATCATCTAGATTTGAGGCAGCCTACTGATGGAAACCGTTGGGTCTTCAGGGCCAATACACTTCTCTGGGCTTATCATTTCATATCAGTCTAGAATACAGAGGGAAGAAAGGATGAATCTCTAGTCTGTACTGCTTTTTGATCCTTTCACCTTAATCAAGAAAAAAGAACCAATGGGAGAAAACTGGGTGTTAATAAAGGAAGAAGTCCTTCCATGTAAAAATGTGAGGAGAGAAAGAGGGAGGTCTCCTCTTAACACTGAGTATCAATTTATGGCAGTTAACCCCTTTTGTGGTGTCAAGTACTATTCAGACTCTGCTTTCTGCCTTTGAATTTGCATTCCCCAGAAGCTGACCTTGAGACCAAGATTCAAGTACGATGGTCTGCTTAGGAAGTGCAGACATGGCTGGTAGGAAAGTCAGGAGGGTAGTATAGGGAAGGGAAGGCAGGAAATGCGAGAAGTTCTACGAAGTCAGCTACCACAGTAAAGGGACTGAGCTAAATCCTTCAATGCAAAATGCACTCAACACGTTTGTCCCATCTGAGGAGTGAGGGAGCTGGGATATTTACATACTGCTTCCCCAAATTTGTGGTTCCAGGGCTGCTGCGGGGAAGGGTCTCATGGTCCCTTTGCATTTTCCACACTGCTGGTCTCCCTTGTGGATGGGACTGACAGGGGAAGTGCCCTCAGGCACAGAGCCAGGATGTGGCCTGGAAGACTTGAAGACTCTCAGAAGGGCACTCACACCATCTGCTCAAGGACATAAATGCTATACCATAAATATCAAATAGAAAAGTGCTCTGAATTAATGTGGTCATTTTTCCCCCTTTTGAGGGATGGCTTTTCTCTCTGCTTCAAATCAAAGAAATTACAGATGGTTCTGTTGTCTCTGTCAGGTTTGACAGCATCTGACATTAAGGAAACACTTTACTGTGTACCAAGAGGACAGAGGAGAACTAGGGAAGGAATTAGGTCCACGACAGAGGTGTGATCGTGGTGGGCCTTTATTTCAGCTACATCCAACTGTCCCTTTGCAGCACGACCAAATCTGCTGCCAATACAAGGGGAGGAAAACAGGAGCTGAGATTCTGGCTAATAAATGTGGCAAGCTAAAGAACACCATGTTACTAGCAAGGTGATTGCAGAAACTTCAGTAAAGTGGACCTTAGTATTTCTATCAGTTGGTTGATTTTTACTCTCCTGTGTGTGCTTAGAAGTAATGGACCTGCTAATGTAATTTCTCCTCCAGGAAGGTGAAGTAGAATGTTAGAATGCAGAGATGTGGAGTTTCTGACGCAATGCAGAATTCTGTGCTGCTTTGCTCAGGACGCATTCTAGATTGTCTTTGAAAATGTCAAGTTCTTTGACCTACAGGATGATCTCGGTCTTCCCAGAGTGGCCTATGTCCTGTTCCTGCTGACTTTTCCAATTCATTTCATACTTCTCTTGCTTATATATTTCAGCCACACCGATTATGTTCTGACCTTACAAGTCCCTGCATGCTGCATGTCTTGGGGCAGTAGCCCAGATATCAGTTCTGCATAAAATGCTATTCCTCCCGGCTTTTGAAAACCCAGCTCCTTCTCATCTGTCATATATCAGCTCAAAATGTTATTGAAACTACATACACCCACACAAGTGTGTAAGCACACACAACTACCTCCCTTTATTCTCTACTTTTTGCCCTATTTTCTTTGTAGCTATTATCACCATCTAATTTGTTTATACTCTCTTTTGCTCAGAATGCCCAGCTCACAGTAGGCACTAAATAATTCTTTAAAAATAAACAGATACCGTTTGCTTATTGAATATTTACCATATGGTAAGCCCTGGGATAGACCCTGGCAATAATAAATGAATTAGGCCCTTTCTGGATCATGGAATGTTTGTAACTGCAAGAAAAAAAATCTTTATTTAGTATGTGTTGGTACTGAATGAATCAGTAATTTAAAGAAAAAACAAACCTGACTTGACACATCGGACCACTTACAAACTGGAAAGTAATCTCAAGTGTAACCTTACTTCATAAAGAAAAAAAATTAGGCCCAGAGAACAAGTTAATTGTTCTGCATTACAGACAAGGGAATCTATCTCCCTATTCCCACCTTAGGATTTCTTCCATAAAATTCTTCCTACAAAATAAAAGCCATGTCAAATATGTCATAAGCTCAGTTTATTTTATCAGAAAACAAAAAGTACATTTCTGTCAAAGAAAAAAGGGGCTGATTAAAAATCATAAAGGCTGGGGCACCTGGGTGGCTCAGTGGGTTAAAGCCTCTGCCTTCGGCTCAGGTCATGATCCCAGGGTCCTGGGATCGAGCCCCGCATGGGGGGGGGGGTCTCTGCTCAGCGGGGAGCCTTCTTCCCCCTCTCTCTCTGCCTACTTGTGATCTCTCTCTCTGTCAAATAAATAAATAAAATCTTTAAAAAATCATAGTCTACTTTAAAAGGTAAATCCAATGCTTTAAGGCTTTTTTTTGTTTGTTTACAGCTTTATTGAGCTGTAATTGACATATAACATTGTGTCAGTTGCAGATGTACAGTGTAACTATTTGATACCCTTGTGTATTGTGAAATGCTTACCATAGTGGAGTTAATCAACACCTCTGTCATCTCATATAATTAGCATGTCTTTCTTGTGGTAGGAGCACTTAAGATCTACTTTCTTAGCAACTTTTAAATATCTAATATAGTATTGTTAACCATAATAACCATGCTGTACACTAGAATCCCAGAATTGTTATAACTGGAAGTTTATACCCTTTGACCAAGATCTCCCCCCTTCCCCACCAGTGGTCCCCACCCCAGCTTCTGGTAACTATCCTTCTACTCTTTGCTTCTTTGAGTTCAGCTTTTTTAGATTCCATGAATAAGTAATATCACACAATATTTGTCTTTTGCTGATATATATATACATATATATATGTATATATATACCATTTTTTTAATTCATTCATCCTGTGACAGAAAAATAATTATTTTTATGTCTCAGCTATAGTGAATAAAGCTGTGATATATATGGGAGTGTAGATAACCTCTTTGATAACCTGTGTTTATATCCTTTGGGTATATACCCAGAAATGGATCATATGGTAGTCAATTTTTAATTTTTTAAGGAACGTTTATATTATTTTCCATAGTGATGTACCAATTTACGTTCCTACCAGCAGTGCAAAAGGTTTCCCTTTATCCTTGCCAACATCTTTTATGTCTTTTTGATACCTATTCTAACAAGTGTGAGTTGATATCTCATTGTACTTTTGGTTTGTGTTTCCCTGATGACCGGTGAAGCTGAGCATCTTTTCACATACCTGTTACCCATCTGTATGTCTTCTTTGGAAAAATGTCTACTCAGGTCCTCTGTCCATTTTTTAGGTTGTATCATTTTTGTTATCAGTTTGTATAAGTTGTTTATGCATTTTGTATATTAACCCTTTATCAGATATGCAATTTGCAAATATTTTCTCCCATCCCATAAGTTGCCTTCTCATTTTGTTGATTGTTTCTTCCGAGGTGTAGAAGCATTTTAGTTCCATGTAGTTCCATTTAATTGATTCATTCTTTTATTGCTTGTGTTTTTGGTTTCATATCACCCCCCCCCCAAAATTGTTGCCAAGACCTATGTCAAGCAGCTTTTTCCCTGTGCTTTCTCCCCCCCACCCCGCCCCCGCCCATGTTTTCTTCTAGGAGTTCTACAGTTTATAGCCTTATATATAAGTCTATAATCCACTTCAAGTATAAAATAGGGTTCAATTCCACTCTGCTTGTGGTCGTCCAGTTTTCCCAACATCATTTTTGAAGAGACTATCCTTTCTTCATTGAGTATTTTTTGCTCCTTTGTCTCAAGTATTAGTTGACTGTATATGTGAGGGTTTTTCTGGGCTCATGATTCTAGCCCATTTGTCTATGTGTCAATTTTTCTGCCAGTACCATACTGTGTTGATTACTATAGATTTGTAACATATTTTGAAATCAGAAAATATGATGCCTCCAACTTAGTTATTTCTCAGGATTGCTTTTTAGGCTATTTAGGGTCTTTTGGGGGCCCATGTGAATTTTGGGGTCTTTTTTGTCTCTCTATGAAAAATGCTATTGGAATTTCTAAATGCACTTCATTGAATCTGTAGGTGACTTTGTGTATTATGGATACGACATTGATTCTTCCAATCCATGAACATGGGATTATGTTTTCCATTTGTTTCCATCTTCATCAATTTCTTTCATCAAAGTCTTATAGTTTTTAGGGTAGAGATCTTTCACCTTTTTGGGTAACTTTATTCCTAAGTACTTTAATTTTTGAAGCTTTTGTATATAAGATTGTTTTCATTATTTTTTTATTCCTTTTTTTCAAGTTTTAATCTAAATTCCAGTTAACATAATAGTGTGATATTAGTATCAGATGTAAAACTTAGTGATTCAACACTTACATACAACACCCGGTGCCCATCACAAGTGTCCTCCTTAATCCCTTATTTATCTTTTGTGCATTTTGTTGTTAGTGTATAGAGACACAAGGGTTTTTTGCATGCTTGCTTTGTACCTTGAAACGTTACTCATCATTTAGTTCTAACAGGTTTTTGTTGTTGTTGTTTATAGTTCTAATAGTTTTTTGATGGAATCTTTAGGATTTTCTCAGACCATATCACCTGCAAATAAAGATAGCTTTGCTTCTTCCTTCTTGACTTATTCCTTCCTTCCCTTTATTTCTTTTTCTTGCCTGGTTGTCCTGGCTAAAACTTCCAATACTATATTGAATAGAAATGATGACAGTGGGCATCCTGGGTTTGTTTCTGACCTTACAGGAAAAGCTTTCAACTTTTCACTATTGAGTATGATGTTAATTATGGGTTTGTTATGTATGACTTTTATTATCTTGAGATACGTTCTGTTTATATTCAGTTTGCTGAGAGTTTTTTCTTGAAGGGATGCTGCATTTCATTAAATACATTTTCTATACTATTCAGATGATAAGATTTTTAAATTTTCATTCCATTAATATGGTATATCATATTCATTGATTTGGGTATGTTGAACTATCCTTGTATCACTGAATAAATCCCTCCTGATCATTGTGTATGATCCTTTTAATGTGTTGTTGAATTTTGCTAGTATTTGCTAGTATTTTGGTAGTATTTTGTTGAGGATTTTTGCACCTATGTTCATCAGGGATGTTGGCCTCTAGTTTGTTTGTTTGTTTGTTTCCTTCTTATGGTGTCCTTATCTTGCTTTGCTGTCAGGGTAGTTCTGACCTTACCTAATGAGTTTTAGAGTGTTCCCTCCTCTTCAATTTTTGGGAAGAGTTTGAGGAATGTCATTAATTCTTCTTTAAATGTTCAGTAGAATTCACCAGTGAAGCCATCTGGTCCTGAGCTTTTCTTCACTGAGGTGTTTTTGATTAGTGATTCAGTCTCCTTGCTGAAATTGGTCTATTCTGATTTTCTGTTTCCTCATGACTTGGTCTTGGCAGTTTGTCTGTTTCTAGAAATTTATCTATTTCTTCCAGGTTATCTAATTTTTTGGTGTATAGTTATTCATAGTCTCATGATTCTTTGTATTTCTGTGGTATCAGTTGTAATATCTTTGTGATTTTATTTATTTAAGTACTCTAAGGTATACAAATTGACAAAGTATTAGTATTTTTAAATTAAAGAAATGTGTTATGAATAAATTATTGATTATTCCTCTTCCAAAATTGGAAGCAGGAGCTCTGATTAAAGCAAATTTTTAGAACACATTTTCTTGGTGTTTCGGGGAGACTCTGGTGGCCCATTTGTATGTAGACATGAAAAAGGCATTGCCAACTGGGGGGCTGGCTGTGCCCAGCCAGGGAAGCCAGGTGTATTTGCCAGGGTGAGTGTCATCTTGGACTGGATCCAATCCAAAATCAAAGGTAAATATTTTTCAGATATTATGAAAATAATTCCTCTTTCTTTAGAGTAGGCTTGTGATAAGTGAGTATGGTAGAAATCAGCATTATGAAAGAAAAAAAAAACATAAAGTAGTATTTCATTTATTTTAGTTTCTGAAACATTAAAATGCACATTAAAATTCCTTAAGAATACATTCTCCCTTGGGCAGAGTGAGAGTAAAACTGACTTTCCTGAGGCTGCTGTGTCCTAGATTTGCATTTTCTTTTGACAAAAGCTGTTTTGGTATAGACTACATTTTGTTTTGAGGCTTCCATCTTTATTTTTAACATGCTCTCTCCAGGTACAGGTCCTGTTTCACTTCAGATAAGTAAGGAAAGCAAAACATTACCAAGACGACAGTTGCCACCACCCACACCTTCAACAGACGATGCATCTAAACCAGGTAATAGATGTTCATGTTATCCGCGTGATGCAGCTAGGAAGAATTTGGCAAAAAGCATGGTATGCCCTGGTTCAGTAATTTTCTGTGGAACAGGATAAGCCCTGTGTTTTCATTCTGGCTCGTAGTTTAAACTGAATTAAAAAAAAAAAAAAAAGGAGTGTTGTTACTGTGACCATTTGGTTTCTTTTCTACCCCCAGAGATACAGCTGTTGCAGGTTAAAAATATATGTATTGTGGTTATGACAAGTGCTTGAATTCTGAAGGAGTGCGTAGAATTATTCTGACCTCTGGTATATTTTTTCCTACATAAACAAAGGTCCTTAGATTTTCAGGTCTCTCACTGGCTGAGGACTCTGGATATGAGAGAGAACCACAGTCAGCATCAGTGTTAGTCACTCGTAATCCCCCACAGTTGTCAGTGCTTGTTTGCTAATAGAATTTTTATTTTTAGTTACAATCAAACTGCAACTGGAGAATTAGAAGTCCGTAATTGCCCTGTAGGGAGATGAAAGTTCTATGATGCCATCATTCTTGGTTTCCAGGTGGTCACTGTCTCTTCCTTCTCACCTATCTCTGTCCCCATCCATCCCACATATAGTCAAGGCCAGTAGACAACCGGGAAGGAGGTGGCGGGGGTGGGGGGAGATAGAAGAGGAAATAAGAGATGGGGGAATTTCTAGAGTGATGACCTTCAGTAGGAGAAAGGGGATGTGATCTTGTGCTTGGCAGGAGGGGTTAGTCTCAGAAAGGAGCAAAGTGCAGTTCATCCATAGTTGCTGGATGGGAGGCAGAATACTTATGCTGGGGTATGGGTACATGTGGGGGTGGGAGCTTCTGGCAATTTTAAAATTGCTTCTGTGCATTTAGTGGATGGAACAGGGTTGTGGAAGAGGATTTAAGGGTTTTAAGAGAAAAAAGAGGAAGTATAAAATAGTTCTCTAAAAAAGTGACAAAGTGCATGGACTAGGAAAATGTAGTAGGATTACTGGCAACATAAAAGCCTCTGAGATTAATGAACATGAATTAAGAGGGAGTTAGCTCAGCTTAGTTAGCTTGGTTGTATGTTTTCTTCTGGAGACACTGAGAGGTAGCACATAGAAGAACAGATGGAGGGTAGATTCATCAGAATGGGTTTCCCCAAGTATGCGAGAGTATAAGGGTATTGAAAGCATGTAGGAGGAAGGGATGAAAATGATGTGTTATTGGAATTTAAGTTAGGAAAAGAGTGAATGAGGGTGAGAGATGAGTTAGGGACAAAGAAAATGTGGCTGAATAGATGAATATCAAGTCTCAAAAGGTGGAAGGAGCATTGGAGGGAGCTGAGAAGATAGAAGATTGTGGATGGAGACAGCAGTGCTTGAAACAGAGCTATGGAAGGCTTGGTGTTATTGCTGGGGACAGAGTCCTGAGGGGCTCACCCCTGGGGCGGGTGGCTGAGGTCGGCTGGAGAACAAGATCATCGGACGGAAGTTGAGAAATTGAGAAGCTGCAGTGGTAAGCTCGTCACCTATAGCAAGATTTGTGGCAGAAATAGTGTTGGAGAAAGTGACTGCTAAAATCTTCTAGGAATAAGAAGGGGTTAATATGGGAACCCTTTGTGGGTGGCACGGTCTGACAACACAAGAATCAAAGGGTCCTATTTAGATTGAAAGTGAATCTGGAATTGGGGTTGAGATGGAGAGCAGACTTAGGTCCAAGATCCTAAAACCTAATGATTTTGATGGCTTGAGTTAAATGAACAATTTTAATTAGTGCATAAGTAAGTGAGTGTATATCAGGCTCTTGAAATAGAGATGGCATGATGAATGACAACAATCAACAAGTGGTGTCCAGTAGTGACCAGCCAATACATTCATTAAACTGTCCCATTCATGCAAATGAACATTAAAATGTAGAGATATTTTTCATTTGTCTGTGTTCAGAAATACATGTGCATGTCAGAGAAATTTGCAAGTTTCACATAAGAAAGGGTACTGTTTTGTTTTATTCTGTGGCTATTCTATGAGAGAAAATGTTGGGACTATCCTATATTTAACATCCATCCACTCCCACCACTGGCTTTTTACATGAGAGGATTTACACTTCTTTGTAAAAAGAAGTGGCTAGTTGGGAATTCATGACTTTACATGATTTGGTTCCTTTTCCAGGCAGATTTGTCATAGAGGATTCATGTGGACAAGAAAAAAATGACTGAAAGGACATGTTGGGGTCAAAGTCAGAATTTCAGTTGCTTGGAGCAAGGAGAGAACTTAATTCTCTTGTTTCATGCCCTATCCCAGATTGGAGGGCATGGGGTGGGGGAAGACTAGAGACTGGGAAATCTGTTAGGTTACTATTAAATCAAAGTAGATCTATAAATATCTAAATTAGATTATGGTAGCCATCTAAATGAAAGGGGAGAATTTGCAAAGAGATAACAGGACTAGGCAATTGAATAGAGTCCTGAAGTCTTACAAATTTCATTTCCCTTCTTCACCTTCTGCCACTCTTCATTTCTTTTTTTTTTTTTGAAGATTTTATTTATTTATTTGGCAGACAGAGATCACAAGTAGGCAGAGAGGCAGACAGAGAGAGAAGGAGAAGAAGGCTCCCCGCCAAGCAGAGAGCCCAATGCGGGGCTCGATCCCAGGACCCTGGGATCGTGACCTGAGCTGAAGGCAGAGGCTTTAACCCACTGAGCCACCCAGGCGCCCCCCACTCTTCATTTCTACTCTTCATGAAAGAATATTATTTATGTGTCACCTGAGGTCGTTAATTTCTCTATGGCAAGGCATCTATAATAATGCATGTATTAATTCATACCCAGACATTAAAATGTGTTCATTTGAATATATACTATTTCAATTTGTAATTGCTCAGCGGATTTTTGGCAAGAGAATACACAGAGGAGAAGGAAGAGGAGTCGAGGCTGTAAACTGAAGGAGTAGCGGATGGCAGGGTCCATGGGCCAGAGAGCCCCTGGCACCGGAGGCTCTGCAGGTAGCCTGCAGGTCTAGAGGTGCCCTTGGACTTAAGAGCAAGAGGAAGAAGTGAGAGACCTTCAAATGTATGCAGCACGTCCTCCTTTTTGTGATCTCAGTCGCGAATTCCATGAATGTAATCATTTGTCCCAGCGAGATAAATGCTCAGTGAAATTAGTGAAGCTTTTAGGAACAGACCTTCAGTTGCATCTCAAAGAAGGAAGGAAATGAAAACATGCAGGACGCAAGGAGGGCATACTCACTGTGCTTCTTCTAAGGCATTTAAAAGATTCGGTGAAAACAGAAATTTTAAATAATGATAATTTAAATTCTACTCCTACAACCTCATTTCAAGAAAATAGGACGTGTTAAATGGGATGAGCATTTTTACCCAAGGCCATGTAACAGTAAGAAAGTTTTCATTCTCTTCTTGCAAGCCTAAATTTTTCAAGTTCGTGATAGAACTTCACTCTGCTTTGTTCATGTTGGTCCCTGGTGTCTGTGTGCTCTCAACTGTAGGTTGTTACTCTGAGGTGGAACTAGAAGAGCCCAGAGGCTTTTTTTGCAACTCCAGGATATCCACTGGATTATAGAGGAGAACTGGAATGTTCTTGGGTGCTCAGGGTGCCCCCAAGCAGTATGGCAAAATTGACGGTTAAGTACCTGTCACTGCCTTGGTCTCCTGTGTGTCCAGATTTAGTTATGACTGTTTATAAAGAAAACCACGATGAGAGAAAGGTGTCAGGTAATCCTTCCTGGAATTTCAACTTGGAGCTGGGAGGCTTTTCTGTATAGGCAGCTTACAATCACAAGAGAACTTGACTTGGATACCACTACCACCAAAGTGTTGATTCGTGTAATAGGCATGCCTTTCTTTCTTTTCTTTTCTTATCTTTTCCTTATCTTTCTTTCCTTCCTTCCTTTTTTTCTTTCCTTTCCTTTCTTTTCCTTTTCTTTCTTTTATTTTTCTTTATTTTTTAAAAGATTTATTTATTTATTTGACAGAGAGATCGCAAGTAGGCAGAGAGGCAGGCAGAGATAGAGGGGGAAGCAGGCTCCTCACCCAGCAGAGAGCTCGATGCGGGGCTCGATCCCAGGACCCTGAGATCATCCCAGGACCCCAAGCCAAAGGCAGTGGCTTAACCCACTGAGCTACCCAGGCACCCCTCTTTCTTTCTTGTAAGCATACTTACTATTTTCAAAACTTGAATTTACAAAACAGGTACACAAGAGTGTGTGTGTGTATGTGTATTCGAGTAGAAAAAAGACAAGAGAGCTCAAGTTCCTCAAGCATGCAAGAACCAGGCCAGGATGCCAGAAAGGTATCTGATAGAGGATTTAGGACAGTTAAAAATCAGAAAGGGGGAAGTGTTGGATTTTAAAGTAAAGCAAAATATATTAAAGGTTTTTTTACAATTGCAGAATTAAAAATATTTGCTAATAGCACAGCAGCTGTCATTTCATCTCCTGCACAGGCAAACCTGTTTTGTTTGACAAAACAAAGTTGCTACCTCTTGTTTGTGTAAGTGGGGTACAGCTTTTAGTCAAGAGGGGGGTGGAAAGATTTTGGAGATAATTTACTTGATGGGGACACCTGGGAATAAAATAAGTGTATGTCTACTATTGGGCATATGTGTGGTACACACACATATGCCTGTGCTGGATTTGGGGGTGTATGGAGCCAGGGAGATGCTCTGAGGGGGAGATTGTGCTCTTGGAATAAATTCTGAGATTAAATCATTGAGTTAGAAGGTACAGACATTTATTTAAAGAATCTTTATAAATGCTATCTCATTTAGGGGCACCTGGGTGGGCTCAGTCAGTTAAGGGTCTACCTTCAGCTCAGGTCATGACCCCAGGGTCCCAGGATCAGGTCCTGCATCAGGCTCCGGGCTCAGCAAGGTGTCTCCTTCTCCCTCTGCCTCTCTACCTGCTTATGCTCTCTCTCGCTCTCTGTCTCTCTCTCAAATAAATAAATAAAACCTTTAAGAAAAAATACTGTCTCCCTTAGACTATGGAACAAAGCTCTTAAGTGGCCTATCCACTTTGTACATTTTTCTCCTGTGATCAGATGGCCTTCCCCGTCTGCCTTGAATAAGACATCCCCAGGTCTTATAGCTGGAGTAAAATCCCAGATCCCTAGCATGACCTTCTGTCTCCCTCCCTGACTCTCATGATCAGGTGCTTGCATTCTCACCTCAGGGCTCTTGTCCTGCTCCTTCTCCTAGCTCTGCAGAGAGCTCCTTCTCCATCTGTCCCTCATCTTCCTCAAGGCTTGACTAGAATGTCACCTTCTTAAGAGACCTAACTTAATTGTTATCAAGTACATCACCTCTTGCGTGATTACTTCTTTGTGCCTCCCCCTTTTCTTGAGCACTTACTGTCTTCCAACATTATGATTTTTTTTTTCATGTTTGTGGTTTGTGCTTTCTCTATTGAATGTGAGCTTTCGGAGGGACTAAAACTTTCATCTCCTCATCTGAAGACTCTCCAGTGTCTGGAACAGTATGTGAGACCTAGAAGGCACTGAATGAGTGAATCAGTGAACCATAGCTCACCTTCCCAAAGAGGACTTCTCAGTCTAAAGTAGCACCATTCATTCCCTCCCAAAGTCCTTTTCATTATATTCTGATTATTTCACTTATAGCCTTGATCAATTTTTGAAATCGTCTTCTTTATTTACCTGGCTAAAATAAAAGATTCATGAAAGCAGGGATCTTGATAATTTGTTCCTTATTGCGTCTTCCCAAATTAGAATCATCCCTAGAGACACAGCACAATTTTTTCCAGGAGTGTATACTGATAAATTACTCTTCAGAAAAGCTATGTCTGTTTTCACTGCCATTGGCAATAATGGGAGCCTCTTGCACTATGAGTATAACTGAATATATCAGTTTAATAAGCACTTTTACTTTCTTTTTAATCATTAGCAGATTGTTTTTCATGTGTTGGTTGGCTGTTTTTTTTTTATTTCTTGTCATTACCACACATTTTTGAGTATTTTTATTGGTTTATGAAAGCTGTTATACGTATATTTTTCCTTTGTCATAAGTTGCAAGTATTTATTGATAAGGCTGCTATTTGCCTTTCATTTTTCTTAAGATTTTATTAATTTATTAGAGAGCGGGCACACACGTGTGAGTGAAGGAAAGGGCAGAGGGGAAGGGAAAGAGAGAGAGAAAGGAGACTCCCCGCTGTGCGTGGGCATTGATTTCACGAGGCTTGATTTTGTGACCCTGAGATCATGACCTGAGCTGAAACCAAGAGTCGAATGTTTAACCGACTGAGCCACCCAGGCGGCCCTTTAATTTTTATTATATGTTGATGTAAACATTTTAAAATGTATTTAAATCTATCTATAAACACCTTTACTTTGATTTATCTCATTGCTTTCTAAGTATTTATTGTTCATTCTGAGTTTAGAAAAAAAAATAAATCACAAACTTCTTTAATCCTGCTGAAATGTTTTTTCTCATATGGTAAAGTGATGCTATATCTATATCTTTAAGAGAAAACTATTTTCTTTCCATCTTGTAGCATTATATTAGATTCCCATATAAAAAGAAACATTTTCTGGGAAAACTTACCTTTGTCTTTACAACCTGTTGAGAGCCATGCTTGGCTTTGTTGTGGATTAACTTGGGGGAATCCTATAATTTTCCAACCTAGCATTTCTTTGATCTGAAATTGTCAGCTTGAACCTTGTAGAATGGTTCTTTCTCTTCAGATGATAGCTAACAGAACTGCAAGACTATAATGGAGGTATTGCCCCTTATTCAAGACAGATAGTATTCTTCTATATCATAAAATGCTATCTTTTTCCCTGTGGGAGCCAGCAACTCATTCATCCAACAGCTGCATTGATCTGCACTTGCTGCGAATAAGTATTTGATCATTTTTCAAATACTATTTCAACAGCATTTACCCTAATCTGTTATGCAATCTAATACGTTTTGTTCTTTTCTTCTTCTCACATACAATCTCTTCCTTCTCTTGCTCCACAAATACTTGTAAGAAGGATCAACTAGGGGCTAGAGACCCAATCTTCTTGGTTGTGGGGATTCAGGAGTGAACAAAATGGACAAAAGAAATCCCTGCCCTTATTGAGCTTATATTCCAGTGGAAAGTGGACACATAATAAGAAAATAAAATATGCAATACATTAGGTAGATGAGCTGGGGGGGGAATGAAGTGGGAAGAAAGAGAAGCTGGGACGCCTGGGTGGCTCAGTTGGTTAAGCGGTTGCCTTCGGCTCAGGTCATGATTCCAGTGTCCTGGGATCAAGTCCCACATCGGGCTCCTTGCTCTGCAGGGAGCCTGCTTCTCCCTCTGCCACTCTGTCTGCCTGTGCTTGCTCTCTTTCTGACAAATAAATAAATAAAATCTTAAAAAAAAAAAGAAAGAGAAGATGCTGGGATGTAGGTGCCCTACGGTCATATGTAGTATAACCAGCAGATGTCTTTCTGAGCAGGTGATATTTATATAAATGTAGGATGATACTGACTCATTACTAACAGAGGAGTTTGATCCTAAGACGCTCACAGGCGCTTTTCACACCTTCTTAATCAGCCCTCTGAATTGTTTTAGAATTATGGTTACAATTTTCCCTTTCAGCTTTGACTCAGGTCCTCAACCTAAAGCAATTAAAAAAAAAAAGAAGAAAGAAAGAAAGATTGACTATAGATAAAGAATAAATTTTCAGGTGGAAGTTTTTCCATCATGGATTTTTCATGGTGAGATATTTTTAATAAGTAGGTTACTTTACTAGAAGAAAAATGGCATATCAGCATCATTTTTTAAAAAGATTTTTATTTATTTATTTATTTGACAGAGAGATCACAAGTAGACAGAGAGGCAGACAGAGAGAGAGAGGGAAGCAGGCTCCCTGCTGAGCAGAGAGCCTGATGCGGGACTCGATCCCAGGACCCTGAGATCATGACCTGAGCCAAAGGCAGCGGCTTAACCCACTGAGCCACCCAGGCGCCCCCATATCAGCATCATTTTAAAGATGAAGTAATTTACTTCTTGCTGTCCTTCAAGGGAGCAATATGGCATAGCAGCCTGTGATGAGGACTGGATTCATAGGCCTGGATTTAGATCCTGAGTCCCCACCCTACCAGTCTAACTTTGGGTGAATTACTTGAGTTCTGGAGCCCTGTTTCCCTCATTTTGCAGAGTGAAATAAATTCCTCCCTCATCAGTACAAACTTGTAACTAGTAGACAAGTCCTGGAGATTGAGTGCACACTATAGTGAATATAGTCAACATTTATATTATAATCCTCAAACTTGCTGAGGAACTAGATCTTAATTATTTTTACTACAAAAAAGAAATGGTAACTATGAGAGGTGGTAGAAGCTAACTATCACTAGAATGGCAGTCCTATTATAGTACATAAATGTATCAAATAAACATGGTGTACATTCTAAACTTATACAAAGTTATATGTCAAATATATTTCACTAAAAATAAAAATAATGGCTCTACCTAAAGTAGAGAAACTGCTAAAAACATTTTTAGTTCTTGTGTTTTACTAGATATCATTTTTTTAAACCTAGGTGAATTATGTGGAAGAGGGCTTACCCAATGATTTTCATGAGTTCCGGACCCCTAGTGAGAGTGGTATTTTGTTCGTTTGTGCAAGGTGCTTTGGGCACAAGTTACATTGTCTTTAGAGTTCAAGGTATGCTTCGTCATTTTATAAAGTTAAAAATCAGTGTTTTTCTTTTTAGAGTTATTTCAAAGCATATACATTATTTTGTTAAGAAATGGTATTTCTGTGAGAAGTTCATGTTTGAAAGGAAAGTGTATTTAAGGGGTCTGAGATTGGTCAGATTCAAAAGAGAAACTGGATAAGAGAAAGTGGGTAACTTGATTGACTTGTAAATAATCCAGAATTGTGATTTCCGGATGTGGCTCTGATACGTTGATTGCAAGACAACATTTTCTATTGTGATGTGGTTTTATGCCACGGACGGCCTTTGCTGTGGATCAGAATGTAAGGGTTCTACCTGTTAGCTGGTTGACTAGCTGTGAATCATTCATTATCTCTGTATCAGAATTTTCTTTATAGTGATATTATAATAAAAGTTTAGAACAAGTTTTTAAGATAAAACTACACAAATATTAGATGCTAGCATCGTAAATGTAAATGCTATGCAATTCAGATTTATCAGAGTGCATTTTAGGACAAGTAATTAATACGGCTTTTTAAAAAAGATTTGATTTATTTATTTGTCAGAGCGCACAGCAGGGGGAGTGGCAGGCAGAGGGTGAAGCAGGCTCCCTGCTGAGCTAGGAGCCCGAAGCGGGACTTGATCCCAGGACCCTGGGATCATGACCTGAGCCGAAGGCAGACACTTAACAGACTGGGCCATCCAGGCATCCCTTAATAAGGCTTTTGACTTTTGATAAGTATAGGTAACTGAAAGCTCATTTCTTTCCTTGACACCAAAAAGCCATGCAGAGATATATTTGGGGGAAAAAGTTGAGTGAGTAATAAAGAGAAGAGTGCATATCACATGTTTTCCTAAAAAGCTATATTAAGAATGCTGCTTTTAGATTAAATTGTGCAGAGAATTGGCATTATCTATAGTTTTTCCACATTATCTTCCATTGACTTGAGGTTGTGCCAAAGACAGTTCTGAGAGAAGTGCTGTTCTCTGTATCTTGAATGATTCAGATAGAGGCTTTTCAGTGAAAATAACCACTTCTGTTAAGATTTTGTTCTAAAACAGGGAGGAAAAGTGACTTCTCTATCTGATAAGGCATATAATAAACCTCTCAAAAATTAATTTTATTTTCATTGCTTTTTTTTTCTTTATTTTTAGGTCCAAAGGGCAGTAAAGCTACCAAACTTCTCCAGAGTTCAAAGCAAGAATGTACAGCCACTTGGGAGGATGTTATTCTGACTAAACCAGGAGGAATCATACAGATCCCAGGATACTCTTCACAGAACCACTGTGAGGTGAGGAAGGAATATTTATTATAATGAAAGGAGTTTGTGAATGATCCCTTGACAAGCAGCAAACCTTGCTTAAGGCATTATTTTCTACCTACTCTCCTTGAAGAATAGACTTTGAGGAAATCCCTGGTTTGAGGCCTTCAGAACCAAAAAACTGAATGCAAGATTGTCCCTATTGATAAATTGTGTACTTTCTCCACAAAAGAGATCATTTGTTAGGTAAAGTAGAAGGTCAGACCTCTATCAAACAGTTTTGGAGTTAGAAATAATGTATGTAGGGGTGCCCGGGTGGCACAGTGGGTTAAGCCCCTGCCTTCAGCTCAGGTCAGGATCTCAGGGTCCTGAGATCAAGTCCTGAATTGGGCTGTCTGTTCAGCAGGAAGCCTGCTTCCCCCCTCCACTCTCTGCCTGCCTCTCTGCCTACTTGTGATCTCTGTCTGTCAAATAAATTTAAAAAAATCTTTAAAGAAAAAGAAATAATATATGTAGAGTCTTCTGGCACATACTAGATACTCAGTGAATGGTCCTTAAATTGCCAAAATAGAGAGCTTTCCTTGAATTAAACAATAGAATAAGTCTAAAGTGTGAAGTGAAAAGTGAAGATTTGTGTAATATCTCAATCCTGAGTTAATTTATGTGATTTGGGGGAGTTTGGGGCAAATTCAGACAAATTGCCAATCAGAATTTAGAGGACTATGTGTGATTGACGAACCATTCACCATAACAGGTGAACTTTATTAAAACTCTTAACAAATTATTAGAAATATTTTTAATGGTTACAATTTAAAGTAAAAAATCCTTCTTTCACTGAAACACAAAGAAGCAGATGGCGCCATTAACAACAATGCTTAGAACTCTGAACAAAGTCAATAACAATATGTGCTATTTAGAAATCATTCCTGACTTTCTTTTATCTGTGCCATAGTTGCCACTGGAAGTTATTAGCCCCTTTACATCATGTTGTTTGCCTTGATATTATCAACTTCCAGATGAAGCCGACACCCTTGGCCTGTCAGGGTCACATGTGGGTTTATGAAGGATTTGGAGTGGGTGAAAAATGTATAGGTAACTACTATCCCATGAAGAACCATGCTGTTGGTTTTTTAATGAAATATTCCCAGATTGTTTTGCATTCACTGTGATTTATAGATGATATAAATTGTGTGATACTGAAATAGCCTTACTATTTTTTAGATTTGTAATTGAGATTAAGCTAACTCTCTTTCAGATTGAGTTAAAAACAAAACCCAACTTATGCTGCTTACTTGGGCCATACTTAGATTAAACTTGCCCAGAAACACTAAAAATAAAGGATGGATAAAGCAGTTTTAGACAAATGTAGCACAAAAATAATTGAGACTCTAATATTAATCAGGCAAAATGATAGTGGCTAGAAACCTCATTAAACTGATTTAAACTGATTTTTATGAAAGAAAGAAAAATCCAGTTTTCCAGATGTGCCACTAACTCAGTAGTTCAATTCTGTCAAGACTAAGTTTATGGCAGTTCTCTTGGCTTTTCCCTAATGGTTCCATAATGGTGATTTTAGTTCTCGCTAGGACAAAGGAAAAACGTACAGAGAAGGAGTACACCATCAAGAAAACAAACACATTTCCAAGAATCCCATAGCAGATTTAAATATCTCGGCTGGGAGATGACTGAGGACAAAGGGAATGAAATGGGACCTGAGCTGGCTGACCACCATTACCTGATGTGCTATGATAACAGCTGTCCGGATGGAAATCTGATGGCACTGGATCCAGATCTCAGTTCTATCACACAGTAGTTAAATAATTGGGGAATGTTCCCAAAGCTTTCTCAGACATTGTTTCCTGAATTGCGACAAGAGGGTAATAAGAACTATCTTAGCTTTTTATGTAATTTACTATCACTACTACTACACACATACATGTGTACTTAGTCAAGGATACCTATGCCTGATGAAACCAGGTGGCTGCTCAGACAGAGAGGGTATGTGGCATTATGTTGACCTTTGACTCCCTAAGAAAGACCCAGATGCCAATGTCCCTCCTCCCTCTGGCAGTTAGGATCCTGCCAGAGTTGATCAAACAGCCAACTGCTAAACCACTGTCCTTTTATTCTTTGTACTTAAATTACCACCCCCAAAGTAGATGCACTAAAAATCTCCATGTTTCTACTTAAGGAAATGTTAATAAACACTGGTAGTTCCTGGTTCCTAAGCCCATTTACTATCAACGAGGCCACAGCTTCTTGTGGAGAGAATGCAGAATCTGCCCCCAGTATCCTTGGAAATTATCTATACCTCTTCCTTTCTTGACTTATAGGATATCTGTTACTTGTACTGCCAATGAGATTGTGTTGAGAATTAAATGAGAGTGCATGGTAATATAAAGGAAAGCAAGCTTCTGCCATGTTTCAATTAGAAATATATGTTTTCATTCCTATTCTTAAAATTGTGTTGCTTAGAAAAAAAGATTAGACTGTTGTTTCCCTAGTGCCTTTTCATCAGTAGGGTATCAGCACACAAAGTTTGGAAGAACAAAGAAATAAAGAAAAAAGGAAAAAGAGTACATTAGCTATATTAGTTATACTTTCTAATTTTTTTAAAAGATTTTATTTATTTATTTGAGAGAGAGAGAGAGAGAGCATGAGAGTCAGAGGGAGAAGCAGACTCCCTGCAGAGCTGGGAGCCTGATGTGGGACTCGATCCCAAGACTCCAGGATCATGACCTGAGCTGAAGGCAGTGGCTTAACCAACTGAGCCACCCAGGCATCCCCTATACTTTCTAATGTTAATGAACTAATTATATCCTGTATTTCTTAGAATAAGTACATAAAACATATGTACTATTTCCTATCTCCTTCCTAATATTTCAGTTTTTGCAAGTGAAATATACAAGTTCCAGGAGTTGATTCAATGTGTGAGGTCAATGGGTTACTCAGTATTAAACATAACCAAATATAATTTATCTCCAGAATGCAAGGATAGCTTAATATTGAAAAATATATTACATATAACAAAACTACCATGTGAAGAAAAATAGGTATAAGTGAAGTATACAGCAATCACACCCTTAAAACCATACAGTAAAGTAATAAAAGATGTAATGGAAAAATCATTTTCATTATAATTAGCAACAAGAAACCTACAACTAGGAATAACTATTAAACAAAACTCAGTCAAATAAATTCGAAGGTCGAACTGGCTTTATTAAGGGGAGCATGCATCGGGCATCGGGCAGCATGCTATGGTGAGTAGAGGATGCTCTTTTAGCAGAAGGAAAGAAAGGCGCTCTTGTACATATTACCTCCTCTTCCTTTGGGGAATGGAGAGGGTCATGTGACCCTTTACCTCACTGGTGCTGACCAGAAAATTCCCGACTGACTGGTTAAGACTGCATTTCTGGGGGAGGTTGAAACTGCAATTAGGTTAGGTATTAAGCCCCGATTTGGTGATGTGGCCTCACATAAGTGACTCCATTTTGGGCCTGTGGTTTTCTTTTTGATATAACCCTAAAATTAAATTTGAGGTTTATTGTGCAGATACAAAACTTTACACATATGCACACAAAGATATGAACAGAGAAAAATACCATGTTCTAAAACTGGAAGACAGAATTAACATTAATTCACACCAAATTAATATATAAACATAGTATATGTCCTAGAAAAATCCATGGGAATTTTTTTTCAGAAAGTGAGATAGAAATTAATAACTATATTTTTTTTTAAATTTTTTAAAGATTTTTTAATTTACTTATTTGACAGACGGAGATCACAAGTAGGCAGAGAGGCAGGCAGAGAGAGAGGAGGAAGCAGGCTCCCCGCTGAGCAGAGAGCCCGATGTGGGGCTTGATCCCAGGACCCTGGGATCATGACCTGAGACGAAGGCAGAGGCTTTAACCCACTGAGCCACCCAGGCGCCCCAATAACTATCTTTAAAATAAATAAGACTAACTGAAAATGTTTTGGGAGACTCAGCCCTGATTAAATTTCAAGTTAAAACCAGAGTACCCCAGCGTTTTGATTTTTTTTTTTCTTTTGTGATGAAGCAAATTTGTCAGGGATTTTTAACAGCTCTGAGAAAGGTTTAAGGTAAATAACACAGGGAACTTTATAAATCGGTATTAGAAAAGTTCAAATCTATAAAAATAAGTTAATAGGCCCCAATATCTAAGACATTGCATAGGCCCCAATATAAAAGGTATCTGCAGCTGTGATTACATTTCAAATTAAAACTGGAGTCTCCAAAGCTCCCAACTGTTGACCCATGTGATTTTGAGAACCTAAAGCCCTGGATTAACCATTAGCTTCTTTTCACAGAGAAGAACCTATCAGTTCCCGTACAATGTAGATTAAATCTCTTACTTCGTTTCTTGTCACAATGAAGTTGGTCCTCTGGACGTCCGTTTACTAAAGAAAGCAGAGCTTTTCTGTAAGAGAAAAAATCTTAGTTCTTAACGATCGTTGACTTGAAACCTTGATCCTATTGAATGTTAGAGCAAACTGCCTTTGTTGGAATGCTGATTTCAGGAAAATACTAGGTATGATCGCTTAGAGTGAGAAATCGTTTTTCATTGAAAGCATGCCGATTGCTGCTCCGTGCCTCTTGCTCATTCAGTTAGGCTGTGGCTAAATGAAGACTGGATGTAGCCGAGGCTCCAGTACACTCTCTGTATATGATTATTTTATTTCAGTCTGGTGACAATAATTGTTTAGTTCCCTGAGGACCTAGCTAGGTCATGTCATCTTCTTTTATAATATATCACTTTAAAGAGATCTACCCAGGTTATTCTAGACATTGTAGGAACTGGGTCCTGGGCTCTAGTTGGTTTAGAGCCCCATCCTTAGATGTGTTTGGATTCGGGAATCTGGAATATCTTTCTCTCGATTCTAATTGGGTTTTCTTCTCATTAGTTTTCTCATCTTTATATCCTTGGGAGTGGGTATGGTATAAGTTTATAATTTCAGAAACAGGATTTTTTTCTCTTACTTTGCTCAATAACCTTTGCTCTGATGTGTGGTAAGTTTTTGTATGCTTCTTTGCTTTTTCTTTATTTGGGGCTAGAAAAACTATGTGGAGAAAATTCACCTTCATTAAAATCTCATGGTCCTCTAGTGATGCTGATTTTCACATACAATGTCAGTTTGCCCATGGAAGAATTTTCTTTGAGATATTCTTTTCATATTTCTGGTAAGTCTATTGCTTTCTTATATGTTTATTTGTATGTTTTTATTTTGCACTTCGTTAGGAAAAATCTATGATTAAACAGATGGAATGCTCTTATTTGTCTGCTTTAGAGGAGAAGTAAAGGACCGTGTTTAAGGTATGACTTCTGTAGTCTGTGGAGGCCTCAAGCTAAACCTCTATAAAGTATAAGATTGATCAGATCTGTCATTGTTTTTTATTTTTTATTTTTTTTTATTATTTTTTAAAAGATTTTATTTATTTATTTGTCAGAGAGAGAGAGGGAGGGAGAGAAAGCACGAGCACAGGCAGAGGCAGAGGGAGAAGCAGGCTCCCTGCCAAGCAAGGAGCCCGATGTGGGACTCAATCCCAGGACGCTGGGATCATGACCTGAGCCGAAGGCAGCTGCTTAACCAACTGAGCCACCCAGGCGTCCCCTGTCATTGTTTTTTAAAGCATCAAAGAATTTTGTCTATTTTTCTGGGCTCTTGGATGATTATAATATAGGAAGAAACTTTTATGCTAGGGATAAAAGTTTCAAGTAGTTTTTCTCTTTTGAAATTAATTTCCTTAATGCACTAATATATTATTTTTCACCTGTTTGATATATAGTTCATTTATATTGGTTGCAACTAGATTATTGAAAAACATGCTTTGCCTATTATTTGCCTGTGATTTGGGTGAAAAACATGCTTTGCCTGTGATTTGGGCACAGACACTGATAGCATTATGAAAAAATTGAGAACTATAAATTTGCAGTTTAGGTTTAATTCTGAACAGTTATTAGAATTGCTTTCATCCTTAAGATTAATCAATTTATACTCATTAAAAATGTTAACTGGAATATAATTGGAGAGGGATTTCTACTAAAAGTATCTAATTTAGTCTGGTAACAGCTCTGCCCTACTAGAGTTTATAGTCTAGTGGAGATAGTCAATAATCAAATCATATAGAAAAATATAGAGTAAAAAAACCTACTGTTTTGAAGGAAAAATATGGTGTACAGTAAAAATAAACAGTGGAGGGATGTTATTTAGTTTGGTAAAGGATGGCAATGGAATTGTAGGAAAACTTTAGTTTCTTTGTTCTCTTATCACAGAACCCCGTGAGATTTATTTTTACTCCTCTTTTGCCCTCATTTTTTTTCTTAGATCCCTTCCTGTAGGCCTTTCTTTGTTACCATTCCATAGGTATTGGCCTTACCATAGTTACCAATGACTTCCCCAAGTCTAGATCCGAGAGATCCTCCTCAGCCCTAACAACGTTTGGCACTGATGAACCTTCCTTCCTTTTAGAATCTACTTGTCTTGGCCTCCAGGAAACTATTCTCCTTAGCGGTCCTCTTACTTCACTGATCTCCTTCAGAGTCTCTGGGCTGGCTGCTCTTTGGTTTCTTCACCACTAAAGGTAGAAGTGTCCCTGGACCAATGCCTTGACTCTCATTTCTTCTTTACCTGTACTCACTCCTTAGTGACCTTACCCAGGTCCTAGCTTTCACTACCGTCAATATGCAAATAACTCCCAACTTTTTTTATTTTTTAACCTCTAGCTCTGTATCACCAATTGCTTCCCCCCTCCCCTTGGATATCTGATAGGCATCTCAGACTTAATGCTGTTATCTCCAAAACCTGCAGCCATGCCTGGTACATAGCTGGTGCACAATAATTCTTTGAATAAAGGAAATGACATTTCAGCTGGGACAGACTGGGGTGAAGAGGGGAAGGTGGTAGCTCCATATCCAGTGAGCGGGTAATAAATGCATCCATTTGCTCATGGGAATGCCGCTGGCTGAGATCCAGTGTATGAACAGGACTCAACTCAGAAGACTGTTATTATATGTATTCAACTTCTGTGTTCAGATAAACACAGGAAACCATTAGTGCAGACATTTTTACAATGACAGCAAAATTTATAGCCCATGTCTGTAGTTTATAAAAATCTGACTCATCATTCATATTTTTGAAATTACAAATAAAAATATATCAATACAAATTGTATCTATGTGAATCAAAAATATAAAATCATTATAATTTATATGAAATATCTGGTAGTATGGAAAAATAGTCACAATAAATTAAATGGGGGAAAAAGGCTTTAATGGTGTAAAGTGATGTACAATTTTTTAAAAAATGTATACTTAGCATAACAGAAGACCTAGACAGATTTATGTTAAAACATGAATATTGGTTATTTACAGGCTGGGACTACAGGAGACTTTATCTTCTTTGAACTCTCTGTATTTTGAAATTTTTTATAAGGTACATATATCACTTTTATAATCAGAAAAATAAAGAAATATAAAGTATTTAGTTGGATATATTGACACTGAATATTCTCTTATTCTAGATTCCATGAGAGGAAAAAATAAAGTTAATAATAAAAGTAAGACCATAATGGAGGTAAGGAATCCAGCTGGCTTGACTTTGGTTATATATTATTAAAATAGAGTGGAAAATGCCCTTGCTGCTAAGCACTATGTAGTGAGAAGTGTAATCTGACTTCTGTCAAAAATGTTCAGGTGTTTGTGGCCTGATTCTAGTTACCTTATAGTAAAGGGAGTATTTGTATTATAATGTCAAACTTTGGGGGTAGTGGAGACCTGGGGCTCATTAGGGAGTAGAGAGTGAGGAGGTAGCACCTTACTCAATTAATGGGTGAGAAACACATCTGTTTTGTTAATGGGATCCCTGAAGCTACTTGATTCTATTCATTGCCATTCTGTCCATATATGTTGTGTCTTTTGGATTACATATATATATTTTTGTTCTTCTCTAGACCATTGCATAGTGAAACTAGGGTGACAAAATTGTTGATGAAGTAAATCAATTTTTGGATGGCATTGCTTTTAGGTTGGATAAACCTAGGGCTTTTGGAGAAGGCCCAAAATGTCACTGAATTCTTCAATTCTCTTTCTTGGTTTAGCCTCTTAGCCCATGAATCTTAATGTCTATCTTTCAACTATCTGAGAGCTACCCAAACTTCCCTAACTGATAAATGTTTGCAATTTGAATTGCACTTGCCATGAGGCTGAACTTGAGAAGCACTTAATTTATTCACGAATCCAATCTAATGAGGACCCAGGTCTGCTTCTTAACCTGCTTGCCTTGTTCTCTGCTCTCATTCTATGGTGTCGAAGTTCTTTGTTTCAGCACTGAATGGGAAATGAAATATTACTGTGGCATTTTCAAATTAGGGGAAGTCCTTAAAGTCTTAGGACATATGTGTTGAATATCGAAGTGATACGTTACTATCATCTATGGACTGAAGATGATAAAACCTATTTCTCGTGATCATGAACATTAAGATTGTATATTAACTTAAATATAAGCAAAAAACTAAACTGGAATGTGGACGTGGGTGATTTAGTAGTTCAGTTCGTGAAATGAAGTCAAAGAACTTCAGCCTGTCTTCTTCAGGAGGGGTCAGTTTTTCAAAACAAATGTCATTTAAATCCTGTGTCAG
The DNA here is from genome assembly GCF_963455335.1 of Martes martes. Taxonomy (NCBI): domain Eukaryota; kingdom Metazoa; phylum Chordata; class Mammalia; order Carnivora; family Mustelidae; genus Martes; species Martes martes. The sequence continues at coordinate 65,117,284 of NC_137895.1, forward strand.
TATACATAAACTATGGATACAAAGAAAGAGTGACAGATTAATAGAAGTACACTACCACTTAGGTTGTAATGACCTAGTTGCAGACACTAAACTAGATACAGAAAGTAACGCAGCTCCTTGATCATCATATTAAATAATTTTTCTCTTTTTTGCCTCAAGGATGTCCAGTATTGGATTTGCTTCCAGTTAGTTCTACTGAGATCACATCTCCCAATTATCCTAACATATATCCCAACATGCTGAACTGCACTGGGAGTTTTTATTCCAAGTCAGGAAATAAAATGAAGGTGGTGATTAAAGACTTTACACCAGAAGAATCTTGGAACTGTGAATGGAATTATTTCAGTATTTATGATGGACCAGATCAGCAATCAAGATTACTTGGTAAACTGATCTTTCTCAGATGGCCCACATAAAGTGGCATTTATGTCAGCATTTGTTCAGTGCATATATGTGGAAAATATGACCTACATGAGCTTTAGAAGAGGTATGATTTGTTGTCAGTGATTTTTCATGACCTCCTTCCTCAGAATCCCAGAGCACAATGGGACGAGCACATTGAGCACAATGGGACGAGCCTAAGCCCACGCTCACTGGATCCTCACCTGTGAGGTTCTCGCTCTTCCTAATTTTAGCCACTTTGCCTATCTCATTTTACCATTAGGGGGCACCCGAATTTTGTTTTTCTCAGGAGGTACTGTATTTTAAGAGGTTTCAATTTCTGAACTGCATTTCTGTTAACTCTTTGAAAATCTGTTCACTCAGGTTTCATCTTCACTGTAAAAGTAGCCCTTTTTAGGCACAGGGTAAGTTTAAAGGGAGAAAAAAGCCAATTAGTTTAAATAATTTTTAGGGACTTATTGGCCACGTGGGTCTGTCACACAGTCGTCAGGCCTGTTCCAAGACTGCCTCATAGGGGAAGATTTTTCCAACGATTTTGTAATCCAGTACTGCATCTCCTTCTTCAGTCTCCAACAAGTTCTGCTCCGAAGATGCCCTTACAATCCACCTATCCCAAAGAGCAAGAGGAGAGTTTTGATACAGTCTTTTTCTAGGACCTTGACCTCTCCTGTGATATTACAGGATATATGACACCAATAAGCTCAGCAATTTGCTTTGAAATTCTAAAGGTACCTAACTTCTTCTTACCAGGGAATTTGGTTCCTGTTAAAGAACTCAAGCAATTAGAATGTTGTGGGGAGGAGGGCAGATTCAACATTTCAAGCTATTAGTTCTTAAGATTAATATGCGTACCAGATCCTGTAATCCTGCCTCTAGTGGCCTTCAGCCAAAGACACTGGGATCAGTGAGAGGAAGTTAGAGCCTATTATAGGATTTGGGCTTTGGTTAGGTAATTTTGGAGAGGGTCTAAGGAAGTGGGCTTGGCTCTGGATTGGTTGCTATTAGGAAATGGAGCAATTTTATGATTGGGATCTCAATCACAGGGAGGCCTGGCTCAAATAAGGATAAAACTGCTTTTGGTAAAGAAGTGGCAAGCCCTCATCTTAGCTAAGAGAGGTCGATGTTTGGTGTTTTGGTGGTTGCACATGACCTTGTTTATGTCTCACATTACCACAGATTCAGAGTCCTGTCTGATGTTGCTGTTCTGGGAGCTTGTTTATGTCCTGCAGAACAACATGATCTAGCTGTGAGTTCCAAACCCATTTCTGAATGTCAGGGACTTCTTTTTTCTTTCTTACTCTTTAGTATTCTTCCATCTAGCAACATTATTCCTCTTTAAAAGTTTTGATAAGTTGGAGTGCCTGGGTGGCTCAGTGGGTTGAGCCTCTGCCTTCAGCTCAGGTCATGATCTCAAGGTCCTGGGATTGAGCCCCACATCAGGCTCCCTGCTCAGTGTTGAGCCCGATGCTTCTCCTTCTCGCTCTGCCTGCCACTCTGCCTACTTGTGCTATCTCTCTGTCAAATAAATAAATAAATATATATTTTTTAAAGTTCTGATAAATTAATTCAGAAGTGTCAAATGATTATAAATAAGAGTGCTCATTTTTTATAATCAGCTTATATAAATCTCTATAAAGGAAGCTACCATTAGTTTGATAGTTTATACAATTTTATTTCATACAATTTTAAGTATTTTTATATGCATTTATAATGCATTTCAATGAAATTTATATGCATTTCAATGAAACATGCAATTTATAAAAGTATTTTTAAACCACAGAACTTGGATTCCCATTGCTAATCTTCTAGCTAGTGAAATGGGCTATCCCATATATGGAACCACATTATCTTTTCTTAATAGATCTTTTTATTCATGTAAGTAGGATTCATCAGTTTTTAACTAGCTTTTAATTATTTGTGTATGTGTAAATGAAGTAGTCCATAACACCCCAATAGTTTCCATTACAATGCTTTTGCAATATTTTAATGAAAATAAATTATCAAAATTAAGGTTCATCTGGTCTTCTTTCATTTTCCCCATGAATATAAGACATCAGTAACCAGTAAGCACTATATTAAATATACAGGTTGAATTCATTCATTACCAAACATTACCTAACCAATAATGGGCTAGGCACACTGGAAACACAATAGTGAACAAGTCAGAAATGATCTCTGCCAGGATGGCACCAGTGGAATGCAAGTGAAGTTGACAGATCTGGAGAGAGAACTAATATGGTTTCTGGGTGGATTGCATATGGGATTAAATATGCAAATTGAGGATGACTCTGGTGTGAGAGGTTAGCATCTACAGAGATGGGAAATACTGAAGGGGGAAATAGATTTGTGGGGAGAGATCTGTTTGGGCCACTTTAAATTCTTAATGCTGTGATACATCCAGGTTGAGTTGGCGGTAGGTAGCTACAGGTTGAACTCTTGAGCTAGAGGAAAAGTTTGGGCTAGAGATTAAAAATTGAGGATTATCAGCTTCTCACAAATTTCCTCTAGTTATCCTCTCTCACACATCCTTGATCTCCACCATCACTCTCATCAGTTTCAAACATGTTCTAGTATTACCCATTATTTAAAACAAAATAAAACAAAAAATGTAGCTATTGCCCCATTTCTCTGCTTCCCTTTGCAGCACAATCTCTCATTTTCTTAGAGGCTGCTGGATTTAGAAAGTTTTTATGGGATTGACAACTAGCAGGTCATTGAGAGACCAAATAACTATAGTAGAGGAACACTAATAAGTTGGAGAGATAGGAGATGGTGATTTAGAAAGCAGGATGTTTGCAACTGAAATTTCAGAAGTATCAAATGACACTATTTTAGGGCACTGTTTGTAAAGAATTACAGGGAAAGGGGGGGCGCCTGGGTGGCTCAGTGGGTTAAGCCTCTGTCTTCGGCTCAGGTCATGATCTCAGGGTCCTGGGATCAAGCCCCGCATTGGGCTCTCTGCTCAGCAGGGAGCCTGGTTCCCCCTCTCTCTCTATGCCTGCCTCTCTGCCTACTTGTGATCTCTGTCTGTCAAATAAATAAATAAAATCTTTAAATAAATAAATAAATAAAAATATTTTAGTTATTTATTAGAGAGAGTACAAGCAGAGGGAATGGCAGGGGGTAGGGGGAGCGAACCAGTCCCCCCACTGAGCAGGGAGTCAGATGCAGGGCTTGATCCCAGGACCCTGAGATCATGTCCTGAGCCAAAAGCAGATGCTTAACCAACTGAATCACCCAGGTGCCCCTCTCATTTTAAATATAAAGAAACCAAGTCACAAAAAGCTTGAGTAACTTGTTCCCAGGGACGTAACTGATAAGTAGAGAAAGTGGCCTTTATACCCATGCACTGTGATTCAAACACTTACATTCTTGGGTACTACACGAACCATGTGACAGCTGTTCCACTGATATTTTTTGATTCAACATGAAGAACAGTCTAGCAATTAGAACTGTTCAAAAACAGAAAATACTCTCAAGTTCCATGACATATTTTCAAGGTGAGTAATCCTACGCCCAAGGTTATTTCAGAACAAACTCAGTGTTAGGTGAAAGATTGAAGTAAATGATCTCTAAGATTCTATATTGGCATGATTCCCTTCTCAACCAATCACCCATTTTAAGTCTACACATTTTGTAAATGTGTTGTCTGTATTTCGAAGTTCTTAATAGAAATACTGTATTTGACAGAAACCAGGATAGAAACATTTCCATACCATTAATACCTTCCCTCCAGCTTAAAACTGTATGATTATTTAATCAGCTGTGAAACTTCCTCGCCACTTAGTTATCCACTTACATTTTAAATCTGTTCACAGGATATTCTAATATACTTTATTAAGCGCTGCACTGCAAACAAGATTCTTTAAGTTTATCTCCTTCCCCCTAGCCACCATCTAATTAGCTCTTCAAAAAAAATTAATTAGGTTCCTTGAATGTGGCATGTTAAGCATCCCATGCCGGCTTCTTGTGACCACTGATTCCTTCTTCAAGTGTTCAAAAACTGTCTAGTAATTTGCTGAAGTTTTTTTTTCTTAATTTAACACTTAAAATAATTTACAAATACCAATTTATAAAATCCCATTTGAATATAATTTATATCCATTATACAGATGAGAAAATTGAGGCAGAGAGTGAGGCAGATGAAATGAATTGCCCAGAGCCACATAGTAAACGGCAGCGCTAGTGGAACCCAGCAGTTTGGCTATAGAATCCGTGCCTGTAAACATTAAGCTACACTCTTTCACTGATGTAGGACTTTGGAAATCCTCTATTTTGTTTTCTCTGACTTCTATCCATCTTCCCTCACTCCCACATCTTTAAAAAAAAATTTTTTTTTAAACAGTAACCTATTCCCATTTACATTATTTTAAAACTTCTGGCATGTTTGCTGACTCTACCAGAGTCCTTTTCCTTGACATGATGCATCCCAGAAGTTCCCCATCATATTGAGCTCACCAGACAGATTCTGCAACAGTAAGAAGGATGTAGAGGTTCACTCTTCCCCTATTCTCTATTCTCTATCATTCTTCGTCTGATTGTTGAGATAACATTGCCTTTAAAACAAATCAATAATGTATCACTGTTTGAGGGAATTGAAATTACAACATGTACAGGTGAATTATAGGGGATGTCCTATTACTGTCAGGACTCCCTTTGAACAACTTGTATTTCTGAGTTAAGAAAGGATCATCATTAGTCTGCATTTGGGCAGCCTGCATGTCTTAGCCAGTTTTGGCCACTATAACAAAAATACTACAAACAGGGTGGCTTAAACAGCCAGCATTTCTTTCTCACAGTTCTGGAGGCTGGGAAGTCCAAGATTTGGTGTCTGGTAAGAGCTCACTTCTGGATTCATAGTCTTTTCTGCTCTGCCAAAAAGGAGTGAGAGTGTCTCTGGGTCTCCTTTATAAGGGATCTAGATCCATTCCTGAGGGCTCCCCCCTTGTGACTTAATCACTTCCCAATGGCCCCACCTCCTAATACCATCACATTTGGGATTAGGATTTCAACCTAGGAAATTGTGGGCAGGGCGGGAGTATGGCCCAAACTTCAAAACACTGTCCTGTTCCTTTTGTTTCTCTGTACATTTGCCTTGACCAACACGCCTCTTTTCTCTTCCTTCTGATCACAGATTGCCATAGAGTTGTATAGCATTTCATAGCAAATGCTAGCCCGCTCTTTTCCCTTCAACCATTTAAAATCTGTACCCTTCCGTCGCTGCAAATCATGGATTCCATTCCACAAATCTTGAGTTTATATTATTGATAATCATTCCTTTGCCAATATTAACAGTTTGGAATTTGATGTTCCCTCCTTGTCCTCTTTTACCTGTGTTACTATACAGGAGAAATATTTTAATTACTACATATATCTCACATTGCAGCGCATTTATGTGGCTCTAAGGAAGAATTTGTCTTGATATCCAGTGGTGCTTATGTGACTATGAAATTTAAGACTGATAAGTCTGTGGGAGAAAGAGGTTTTAAACTTATGTGGGAAGACATAATTCAGAAGCATTCACAAAAAAGTAATATGGGGACCCAACTGCCTACCAATGGTAAGTATTTTAAAATATTTATTAAAGCAGATACCATATATGTCAAAGTAGAACCTGCGGAACACTGGTTTGAGGGTCCCCGAGTCACCCTGCTTTAATACTCAGAACAGAATAACTTCATTTCAAACCATTCCTTAAGGTGTAAGACCTTGGTAGTTTAGATGGACCATTTGAGGTAATCGTTAATTGGTGTGTGTGCATGCTTGTGTCTCTGTGTGTGCTATTTTACTTAAGAGATAATGATAAACATAAAAATCAGGCAGTTGCTATTTAAAAAAAAAAATCCAATGGGGACATTGAGGCTGAAGCAAAGGTAGAGTCCAGTGTGTTTCCATGTCTCTGTTAACCATCTCTCTTTTACTAAAGAACAACTCCCAAATCCCCCAAAAGACAACCCCCCCAAAAAGAATATTGTAGCTGAACATATACTAACTACTCTGCATAAAATAGAAATGCATGTAATGACTCTTCTACTTATCCAATCTGTTTAAGCCAGAATTTTATTAGTTGTGTTTAAGACAAAAAACCAAATCAATGTGTTACTAGGAGATTCTCTTGAGTGGAGTGTAAATCTAGAAAGAATTCTAATAACATCCAACACAAAGTTCTTTTTGATGCCACTTTGTCTTTTGTAAGATGAGGGGAAGGAATGAGTTCTAGAAGAGTGATTTTAGCCATAGACTAATGAAGCACATCATCATCTAGGTGTGATTTTTAATTGTGCAAGGAGTGCTCAACTACTGACCCTTCTTCTGTCTCCATAGCTCCTTTTTAAAAAAAAAAAAAGTTGTATTTATTTATTTTTAGAGAGTTCGAGCAGTGGGGAGGGAGAAAGGGAAAGAGAGAGAATCCGCAAGTAGACTCCCGCTGAGCGCGGAGCCTGGTGTAGGGCTCGATCCCAAGACCCTGAGATCATGACCTGAGGTGAAATCAAGAGTCAGATGCCAAACCGACTGAGCCACCCAGGCACCCCTGTCTCCATTGCTCTTATCTTTCCATCTCTGCATCTCCAAACTGACCCTACATTCACATGGTTAAAAATATTTAGGCTGCTTCATCTCTTCTTTTAAGTGTTTGGTTTTTGTAGAAGTAAGTTGAAAAAAAATTGAATACTAGTAAAATGGTTGCTGTCATGTACGTGTATGAACAGCCCACAGTCTAAGAGTTACCATATACATGGATTAAAATGCAGTAAAAACACACAGTAAGGCAGTAAACCTTAATGCAGAAAACATGTTGAATAAATACCTTTGTGGGGTTTTTTATTTCTATGATCTAGGATAGTTTTAATTTTGAAGAGTTTGGGTTTTTTTTTTTTTACCTATATATCCAAAAAGAAGAGGGAATCCGTATTTTATAGATATTTGAAGAGAAAGTAGAAGTGAATTTTGATATAAGTATTGAATAAACAAACAAATCCACTCTGCTAGAAACTTTGTTTAAATAGATTTCTGGTATAAAAATTCTCAAGCAAAGCATTTAAAAAATGAACATATCTTATAATTCCCAAAGTGTAGGCTATGAGGAAGCTTATTTAATTTTCTTCATATTTCAATATATACTTGAATAAGTCTCTCATTTTTAATTCCCTGGTGGAGTTCTTTTTATATCTGAGATTGAAGTAAACATATTATTAGAATTTTTCATTAAATTTTTCCTTTCTATATAAATTGTATTTGGAATACATGTAGTATGAAGTCTTTTGATATGTCTAGATGTGTTATACACTTCTATACAGATGTGTCACACAGATAATGCCAAAGAAGGAACAGTGCCAAGTAATTTCATAATTAAGTGCAAAAATTTTTATATTAATTTCTGTTCTGATTTGTCTACAGAGGTATATATTAATACTCAGGTAACTTTATTGATTTTTGTTCTTTTTAAAGGCAGTGGAAGAAAAGAGAAATCTCTCTGGCCGAGAATCCTAGTCTTGAACCTATAAAAGAAATAAACCTCTCCATTCTGAGATTTTAACAGACTTTGATAAGTATTTCTAATGTTTTTTTGTTACTTTCCTCAGAGATAACCATAGAAAGCAATACTGGCAAACAGCCAACCCAAGAACCATGTGAAATTTCTGTTGTGGACCCATTTCTAATGCAAGGGTCTGAGAGAAACACACAGGTGCTGTCTGCTAAGCACGGGGAGCCCTGGATGGTGGGTGGCCGGGCGGCACTGGCAGGGTCATGGCCCTGGCTGGTCAGCCTGCAGCACCAAGGACATTTCTATGGAGGTGCTCTGATGGCTAGGCAGTGGGTCCTGACCATGGCGTGCTGTAACTTTAGGTATGTGCCCGTGTGGTGAGGGGGGTGCCCGAGCTGGGCGCTGGGCATACTCCTGCTCTCCCCGCAGCACAAGCAGCAGCAAGCTCCCACCCATACAGTCTCCACCTTGCAAAGGAATGAACGTGGTCAGACCAAGACATGTCGTGCTTCTCTAACACGTTCACTACTGACAGAGCTTTTAGTTTTAAAAGGTGCCTCCTGCTTCTCTGTGTAATTTACTTAATGAGTAACAACAGTCCCCTCTTCTTTAAATTTTAAAATTTAAAAATTTTAAAGAATGTCCTTTAAAAGAAACACTTTAAAAAACTGTGTCTGAATCTTGGTCTCGGTGTGGTATGGCGATATCTGAAAACCCCTTCCTCAGAGAAGTCTCAGGTTGGTGTTTTTCATACTGGCCTCCCAGAAGTATAGCGATGGCCCATATTTAAATTAGTAGATACAGTGTTTCAGTACTTCTAAACTCGGCTTTCTAATAAAAGCCTCTGCTCCCATAACGTAGTGGGCAGGAAACTTCAACGAATCAAAAACTCCTTTTCTCTACCATTCCCCAACTCCATTGATAGAGAGTAATCACAAGACATTCTCCTGATTAAGGCAGTTTTCAGACTTTGGTTGCTGAATATTACCTGGAGAGTTTGCCAAGAAATCTTAGAAGCTTAGTTCTGAATTTTGAGTTAATGAGTTACGTCTGAGATTCTGCATTTTTAAATTTTTTTTAAGATTTTTATTTATTTGACAGACAGAGATCACAAGTACGCAGAGAGGCAGGCAGAGAGACAGAGAGGGAAGCAGGCTCCCCGCTCAGAAGAGAGCCCGATGCGGGCCTCGATCCCAGGACCCTGGGACCATGACCCGAGCCGAAGGCAGAAGCTTTAACCCACTGAGCCACCCAGGCGCCCTGGGATTCTGCATTTTTAAGGCACTGCCAGATTTAATGCATGTGGTTCTTAGACATTTCTTTGAGAAACATTGTGTTAGGGAGTAGAGTATCTATAACTTCCGGAATACGTTTCAGTGACCATTATACGTCGTATAATGTGTAATATTATGATTGTAATAATACATAGAATCATTACCCTGAGGCATCATGAATCTTGTTAAGAAATACTAAATCATTTTTTTGTTTGATGTTATGAAGGCAAGAGAGTAGATATCTTAATTTTTCTCAAGGATCCAATTAATAAGAAACCCCCATTTTCTAAGAATTCCAGATAACAAAGATTTTAACATAGATGGGAAATGTTAGAGAATGTATTTTTAGTAATTTTGAAAAAGTATGACCTCATTAAAAATGGTATCTATGTCCCCCATTCCTTTTTTTTATGACAAGTACTGTCACAGATGGCCTGGTCATAGGAAGAAGTTCCCTCTCAAACACCAGAAATGGCGATCTGGTATCAGTGAAAGCTGTCTACACTCACCCTGGCTTTGCGCCCTTCCCTCCCACTGATGATCTTGATGATCTCTCCTTGCTGCAGCTGGACAAACCTGTCGAATCTGGCCAGTAGGGATAACTCCGCTCCATATTTTGAAGCTTTGCCATGTGCTTTTTCTCTTCCATCTTCCTTAGAAGTGCCGTATGTACTTCTGAAAGTCACGATTTCCAAACTTTCTGATATTCTAAGCCCCTTTCCCTCAAAGCTGAAGCACCTGCCCAAACGTTTGACTTTTATATGTCTTTAATTGATGGAGGTCTAGAGAAGATTTCAAAGAAATGTGTTTTTCACCTTGTCCTAATTTATTCTGACACCCACTTTTAGGTGAGTTTTTTTTTTTTTGTATTTTAAACCCCAATGTGATATTCTTTTTTAAATTTTATTTTAATAAACATATAATGTATTTTTATCCCCAGGGGTACAGGTCTGTGAATCGCCAGGTTTACACATTTCACAGCACTCATCATAGCACATACCCTCCCCAATGTCCATTTCCCCACCACCCTCTCCCGTCCCCCTTCCCCCCAGCAACCCTCAGTCTGTTTCTTGAGATTGAGTCTTTTATGGTTTGTCTCCCTCCCAATCCCATCTTTTCATTTTTTCTTTTCCTACCTCCCCCCAACCCCCCCCCCGCCTTGCATCTCCACTTCCTCATATCAAAGAGATCGTATGATAGTTGTCTTTCTCCGATTGACTTATTTCGCTAAGCATGATACCCTCTAGTTCCATCCACGTCGTCGTAAATGGCAAGATTTCATTTCTTTTGATGGCTGCATAGTATGCCATTGTATATATATACCACTTCTTCTTTATCCATTCATCTGTTGATGGACATCTACGCTCTTTCCACAGTTTGGCTATTGTGGACATTGCTGCTATAAACATTTGGGTGCACGTGCCCCTTCGGAGCACCACGTTTGTATCTTTAGGATATATACCCAGTAGTGCAATTGCTGGGTCATAGGGTAGCTCTATTTTCAGTGTTTTGAGGAACCTCCACACTGTTTTCCAGAGTGGTTGCACCCGTTTGCATTCCCACCAGCAGTGTAGGAGGGTTCCCCTCTCTCCGCATCCTCGCCAGCATCTGTCATTTCTTGACTTGTTAATTTTAGCCATTCTGACTGGTGTGAGGTGGTATCTCATTGTGGTTTTGATTTGTATTTCCCTGATGCCGAGTGATGTGGAGCATTTTTTCATGTGTCTGTTGGCCATCTGGATGTCTTCTTTGCAGAAATGTCTGTTCATGTCCTCTGCCCATTTCTTGACTGGATTATTTGTTTTTTGGGTATTGAGTTTGATAAGCTGTGTATAGATTTTGGATACTAGCCCTTTATCTGATATGTCGTTTGCAAATATCTTCTCCCATTCTGTCAGTTGTCTTTTGGTTTTGTTGACTGTTTCCTTTGCTGTGCAAAAGCTTTTGATCTTGATGAAATCCCAATAGTTCATTTTTGCCCTTGCTTCTGTTGCCTTTGGCGATGTTCCTAGGAAGATGTTGCTGCGGTTGAGGTCAAAGAGGTTGCTGCCTGCATTGTCCTCAAAGATTTTGATAGATTCCTTTCTCACATTGAGGTCCTTCATCCATTTTGAGTCTATTTTCGTGTGTGGTGTAAGGAAATAGTCCAATTTCATTTTTCTGCATGTGGCTGTCCAATTTTCCCAGCACCATTTGTTGAAGAGGCTGTCTTTTTTCCATTGGATACTCTTTCCTGCTTTGTCGAAGATTAGTTTACCATAGAGTCGAGGGTCTATTTCTGGGCTCTCTATTCTGTTCCATTGATCTATATGTCTGTTTTTGTGCCAGTACCATACTGTCTTGATGATGACAGCTTTGTAATAGAGCTTGAAGTCTGGAATTGTGATGCCACCGACTTTGGCTTTCTTCTTCAATATTCCTTTGGCTATTCGAGGTCTTTTCTGGTTCCATATAAATTTTAGGATTATTTGTTCTATTTCTTTAAAAAAATGGGTGGGATTTTGATAGGGATTGCATTAAATGTGTAGATTGCTTTAGGTAGAATAGACATTTTCACAATATTTGTTCTTCCAATCCATGAGCATGGAATATTTTTCCATTTCTTTGTGTCTTCCTCAATTTCTTTCATGAGTACTTTATAGTTTTCTGAGTACAGTTTCTTTGCCTCTTTGGTTAGATTTATTCCTAGGTATCTTATGGTTTTGGGTGCAATTGTAAATGGGACTGACTCCTCAATTTCTCTTTCTTCTGTTTTTTGTTAGAGTAAAGAAATGCGACTGATTTCTGTGCATTGACTGTATATCCTGACACTTTACTGAATTCCTGTATAGGTTCTAGCAGTTTTGGAGTGGAGCCTTTTGGGTTTTCCACATATAGTATCATATCATCTGCAAAGAGTGATAGTTTGACTTCTTCTTTGCCAATTTGGATGCCTTTAATTTCTTTTTGTTGTCTGATTGCTGAGGCTAGGACTTCTAGTACTATGTTGAACAGCAGTGGTGATAACGGACATCCCTGCCGTGTTCCTGACCTTAGAGGAAAAGCTTTCAGTTTTTCTCCATTGAGAATGATATTTGAGGTGGGTTTTTCATAGATGGCTTTGATAATATTGAGGTATGTGCCTTCTATCCCTACACTTTGAAGAGTTTTAATCAGGAAGGGATGCTGCACTTTGTCAAGTGCTCTTTCAGCATCTATTGAGTGTATCATATGGTTCTTACTTTTTCTTTTATTAAAGTATTGTGTCACATTGATGGATTTGCGGATGTTGAACCAACCTTGCAGCCCTGGAATAAATCCCACTTGGTCGTGGTGAATAATCCTTTTAATGTACTGTTGGATCCTATTGGCCAGTATTTTGGTGAGAATTTTCGCATCTGTGTTCATCAAGGATATGGGTCTGTAATTCTCTTTTTTGGTGGGATCCTTGTCTGGTTTTGGGACCAAGGTGATGCTGGCCTCATAGAATGAGTTTGGAAGTTTTCCTTCCATTTCTATTTTTTGAACAGTTTCAGGAGAATAGGAATTAATTCTTCTTTAAATGTTTGGTAGAATTCCCCTGGGAAGCCGTCTGTTCCTGGACTTTTGTTTGTTTGGAGATTTTTGATGACGGTTTCAATCTCCTTACTGGTTATGGGTCTGTTCAGGTTATCTATTTCTTCCTGGTTCAGTTGTGGTAGTTTATATGTCTCTAGAAATGTATCCATTTCTTCCAGATTGTCAAATTTGTTGGCGTAGAGTTGCTCGTAGTATGTTCTTATAATTGTTTGTATTTCTTTGGTGTTGGTTGTGATCTCTCCTCTTTCATTCATGATTTTATTTATTTGTGTCCTTTCTCTTTTCTTTTTGATAAGTCTGGCCAGGGGTTTGTCAATCTTATTAATTCTTTCAAAGCACCAGCTCCTAGTTTTGTTGATTTGTTCTATTGTTTTTTTAGTTTCTATTTCACTGATTTCTGCTCTGATCTTTATGATTTCTCTTCTCCTGCTGGGTTTAGGCTTTCTTTGTTGTTCTCCCTCCAGCTCCTTTAGGTGTAGGGTTAGGTTGTGTATTTGAGACCTTTCTTGTTTCTTGAGAAAGGCTTGCACCGCTGTATATTTTCCTCTCAGGACTGCCTTTGTTGTGTCCCACAGATTTTGAACCATTGTGTTTTCATTATCATTTGTTTCCATGATTTTTTTCAATGCTTCTTTAATTTCCTGGTTGACCCATTCATTTTTTAGAAGGATGCTCTTTAGTCTCCATGTATTTGGGTCCTTTCCAAATTTCCTCTTGTGATTGAGTTCTAGCTTCAGAGCATTGTGGTCTAAAAATATGCAGGGAATGATCTCCATCTTTTGATACCGGTTGAGACCTGATTTATGACCCAGGATGTGGTCTATTCTGGAGAATGTTCCATGTGCACTAGAGAAAAATGTATATTCTGTTGCTTTGGGATGGAATGTTCTGAATACATCTGTGGTGTCTGTCTGGTCCAGTGTGTCATTTAAGCCCTTTATTTCCTTGTTGATCTTTTGCTTAGATGATCTGTCCATTTCAGTGAGGGGAGTGTTAAAGTCCCCTGCTATTATTGTATTACTGTCGATGTATTTCTTTGATTTTGTTATTAATTGGTTTATATAGTTGGCTGCTCCCATGTTAGGGGCATAGATATTTAAGATTGTTAGGTCTTCTTATTAGACAGACCCTTTGAGTATGATATAGTGTCCTTCCTCATCTCTTATTATAGTCTTTGGCTTAAAATCTAATTGATTTGATATAAGGATTGCCACCCCAGCTTTCTTCTGATGTCCATTAGCATGGTACATTGTTTTCCACCCCCTCACTTTAAATCTGGAGGTGTCTTCGGGTCTAAAATGAGTTTCTTGTAGGCAGCATATTGATGGGTTTTGTTTTTTTATCCATTCTGATACCCTGTGTCTTTTGATTGGGGCATTTAGCCCATTAACATTCAGGGGTAACTCTTGAGAGATATGAATTTAGTGCCATTGTATTGCCTGTAAGGTGACTGTTACTGTATATTGTCTCTGTTTCTTTCTGATCTACTACTTTTAGGGTCTCTCTTTGCTTAGAGGACTCCTTTCAATATTTCCTGTAGAGCTGGTTTTGTGTTTGCAAATTCTTTTAGCTATTTATTGTCCTGGAAGCTCTTTATCTCTCCTTCTATTTTCAATGATAGCCTAGCCAGATATAGTGTTCTTGGCTGCATGTGTTTCTCGTTTAGTGCTCTGAATATATCATGCCAGTTCTTTCTGGCCTGCCAGGTCTCTGTGGATAGGTCCGCTGCCATTCTAATGTTTTTACCCTTGTATGTTACAGACTTCTTTTCCCGGGCTGCTTTCAGGATTTTCTCTTTGTCGCTAAGACTTGTAAATTTTACTATCAGGTGACGAGGTGTGGACCTATTTTTATTGATTTTGAGGGGCGTTCTTAGCATCTCCTGGATTTTTATGTTTGTTCCCTTTGCCATATTAGGGAAATTCTCTCCAATAATTGTCTCCAATATACCTTCTGCTCCCCTCTCTCTTTCTTCTTCTTCTGGAATCCCATTATTCTAATGTTGTGTCGTCTTATGGTGTTGCTTATCTCTCGAATTCTCTCCTCGTGGTCCAGTATTTGTTTGTCTCTCTTTTGCTCAGCTTCTTTATTCTCTGTCATTTGGTCTTCTATGTCACTAATTCTTTCCTCTGCCTCATTTATCCTAGCAGTGAGAGCTTCCATTTTTTATTGCACCTCATTAATAGCTTTTTTTATTTCAACTTGGTTAGATTTTAGTTCTTTTATTTCTCCAGAAAGGGCTTTTATCTCTCCGGAGAGGGTTCCTCTAATATCTTCTATGCCTTTTTCGAGCCCAGATAGAACCTTGAGAATTGTCATTCTGAACTCTAGATCTGTCATGTTACCAATGTCCTTATTGATTAGGTCTCCAGCCTTCGGTATGGCCTCTTGTTCTTTTTTTTGAGGTGAGTTTTTCCGCCTTGTCATTTTGTCCAGATAAGATTTGGTTTCTCCTGCTGTGGAATTCTGCTGTTCTTGGTGAGGGAAGTTGGTCTTGGCTGGGTTTCTTGTTGATCTTCTGGGGGAGGGGCCTGTTGTAGTGATTCTCAAGTGTCTTTGCTGCAGGCAGAATTGCACCGCCTTTGCCAGGGGCCGGGCTAAGTAATCCGCTCGGGTTTGCTTTGGGGAGCTTTTGTTCGCTGAGCGCTTTCCGTAGAGTTCCGGAGGATGGGAATGAAGATGGCGGCCTCCCAATCTCTTGGCCTGGAGGAGCCGAGAGCTTGGGGTCCGCTCCTCAGTGCGCCCTTAGAGAAAAGTGCCCAACTGCCCCACCTCCCTGGCCAGCAGTCGCGCCTTGAGGAAAGCAGTCA
Organism: Martes martes; assembly: GCF_963455335.1. Lineage (NCBI taxonomy): Eukaryota > Metazoa > Chordata > Mammalia > Carnivora > Mustelidae > Martes > Martes martes. The sequence continues at coordinate 65,132,814 of NC_137895.1, forward strand.
ATTGCTGGAACCTGGAGAAAAGCGCCCGGTTGCTTCCATCTCTGTGGCCTCCGGCCGCGCTCCGAGCCTACCCAGCCCGCGACCAGCACAAGGTAACCCCAGGATGAGAGCTCAGTCCTCGGCTCTGTCGCTGTAGCCGGCTTCCCTGCTCCAATACCTGTGAGCTCTGCGGCACTCAGACACCCCCGGTCCTTCCATGACCCCGCGGGACCTGGGGTTATGCTGACCCCACCTGGGTTTCCCCCCGGTTTAGCCCCTGGAGCGATGTCTCCCAGTGGAGCAGACTTTTAAAAGTCCCAATTTTGTGCTCCGTTGCTCTGCCGCTTGCCGGGAGCCCGCCCCTCCCCCCGGGGTCTATCTGCCCATCGCTTTGGATTCACTTCTCCGCAGGTCCTACCTTTCAGAAAGTGATCGATTTTCTGTTTCTAGAATTGTTGCTCTTCTTCTCTTCGATTTCCCGTTGGATTTGTAGGTGTTCACAATGGCTAGATAAGTTGTCTAGCTGATCTCCTGCTACCCGATGTCGTCTCAGCCTGCTACTTCTCCGTCATCTTGACTCCTCCTTTTAGGTGAGGTTTACCCAAATACTTAAAACAGCAGTTTGACCTATCAGATGTTCAACTGTCTGTACCTTTATGGCTTAGTAAAATCTTATTCTTTTTTAACGTTTATTTAAACCACAGCTGATGTGAACACATAGTGAGGAATTGTTCATCTTGGCTCTGTCACATAGTGGCCACGTGATGGTTATGTCACTTCTCTGAGCCTCAGCTGATCATCGGTAGAAAGGGAGTAACAGTAGTCCTCCTACCTACTTAGCAGGGTGCACTTTCAATGAGAAAGTAAATTTGGGGATGGGGAGTAGAACTAAGGCCAGTGGTGAGTCCCCACTTTCACACTTGTGCCTTTCCGAGGATTCCTAGGGCTCTGGGACACTGTTCCTACTTTCGTCCAACTCTCTCCTCTGTTTCTGATTTCTTCAGCTCTTCCCCTGCCAATAGCCTCACTCCCTTCAGTGGATCCATCCTGCAAACTCCAGTCCGGTCTCAGCCCGCCCTTTGCTTTCTGTGCTTTTATAAGTGAGTCAGTGAGAACCTCTAGAACAGTGCTGCTTCACCTCGGCTTTGCATTACAATCCCCTGGGTTGCTTAAAAAACAAAACAAAACCATAGACCAGGTTGCAATTTGGATCAATATATCAGTCTCAGAAGTAGAGACCTGGCTTCAGTATTGTTTTTTCCTTATTTTGCTTATTAAATTATCTTAAACATTTTTTATATTGAGATAATCATAGATCCCCATTCTGAAATACAGACAGACCAATGTACTTTTTACCCTTTTTTCACCAATGGAAACATCTTGCAGGGTATTGACCTGAGACAGTTGAAATAAGGACACTCCTAGCACCACAGGTGATACGTTGCCCTTTTATAGCAATACGCATTTCCTCCTTCCCACCAGACCTCTGGCATCCAGGAAGCTGTTCTGTTTCTGTAATTTTGTCATTTCAAGAATGTTATATACATGGAATTACATAGTCTTGTAAACATCAGGGATTAACTTTTTTTCACTCAGCCTAATACCCTGGAGATTTATTCATATTGTTCCATATATCGGTAGTTCTTTCCTTTTTACTGCTGAGTAGGAGTCCACAATACGGATGTTTAACCATTCATAAAAGTTTAACCGTTCATCTGTTGAAGAACATCTGGATTGTTTCCAGTTTTGGGGTATTCCAAATAAAGCTCCCATGAACATTTGTGTATAGGTTTTTGGTTTTTTGTTTGTTTGTTGTTTTATAGGATTTTATGTATTTATTCATGAGAGACCGAGAAAGAGAGGCAGAGGGAGAGGGAGAAGCAGGCTCCCCACTGAGCAGGGAGTCCCATGTGGGACTCAGTCCCGGGACCCTGGGATCATGACCTGAGCTGAAGGCAGACACTTAACCAACTGAGCCACCCAGGCGCCCTGTGTATAGGTTTTGTGCGAATAAAATTGAACAGATGTTTTCATTTCTGTGGGATAAATGCCTAAGAGTGTAATTGCTGGGTCCTAGGTGTGTTTCAGTTTTATACGAAACTGCCGAACTATGTTTTGAGTCCTAGTACCATTGTATATCCCACCAGAGATGTAGGAGTGATCTGATTTTTCTGCATCTTCATGAGCATTTGCTCTTTTCACTATTTTTTAAGACATTTGATAGGTAGTGATATGTTATTATAACTTTAATTTGTATCTCCTTAATGGCTAATAATGCTGAATGTCTATTCATGTGCCTATTTGCCATTTTAAAAACCCTCTTTAGTGAAATGTCTCTTCATAGCTTTTGCCAAATTTCTAATTGGATGGTTTTTCATATTGTGGAATTGAAGAGTTCTTTATATATTCTGGATACTACTGCTTTGTCAGATATATCATTAGCAAATATTTTCTTCTAGTCTGTAGCTCATCTCCCAGTCTGTAGATCCTCCTACAGCGTCTTTCACAAAGCAAAGATTTTACTTTTGTTGAAGCCCAATTCCTCCATTTTCCTTTTATGGATTTTGCTTCAGGCGTCAACTCTAGGAACTCTTTACCTAGCCTTAGATGCTGAAAATTCTTCCTATTTCTCTAAAATTTGTATATTTTACATTAAACTTCATGATCCATTTTTAGTTAATTTTTGTATAAGGTTTAAGGTTTTTCCTTCCCTAGGATGTCCAGTTGTGCCAGCAACATCTGTTGAAAACACTGTCTTTCTTCCATCGAGTTGCTTTTTTGTGTCTTTGTGAAAAATCAGCTGAGCATATTTGTATGGGTCTATTTCTGGGATCTCTATTCTGTCGATCTGCGTCTTTTACCCTTCTCTGGTACCACACTGTCTTGATTACTGTAGCTATATAATAGTGTTTATATTAAAAAGTGATTCCTCTCAATTTATTCTTTTTCAAGATTGTTTTAGCAGTTCTAAGACCTCTACCTTTAAATGTAAATTTTAAAATAATATGTCTACAACACTTCCAGTGATTTTGATAGGAATTATATTAAACCTGTAGATCACTTGAGGGAGAACTGATATCTTTACTATGTTGAGTCTTTCGACTGTATTTCTGTATTTATTTAGGTCTTATTTGATTTCTTTCAGCAGAATATTGCCATTTTTAGTGCACAGATCTTGTATATATTTTGCTAAGTGTATACATATCTACTCATTGCACTTTCCTCACAGTGATTATAAATAGTATTGTTTTTAATTTTAAATTCTACATGAAATGTGATTGACTTCTGTATGTTGATCTTGTATCCTGGATTTTGCTGAATCTAGACCAGTATTTTATAAACTACCCCTGGAAATTTCAATGAGCAGTCAAAGTTGAGAACACTGTTCTAGAAAAAGACCATTGGTGAGGTCTGGGTTAAAAACTTGCGGTTTCCAGTTTCAGTACCATCCGCAATGCTTGTGTGCCTGTTTCTTTTTTCCAATATCCACAGTAGTCACTACAGACAGTCCCTTTTTTCAGCCATTCTGATTTTACCCTTTATCCTGCCCTGCCTCCCTTTTTTCTGGTCTCTAATGACCCTGCTTTCCACTCAGCACCACCTGATGTCAACACCAACATGAACCTTTCTGTTCCTCTTCCCCCTAAATATTTAGTTAGCTTACCCAATCTGTTCTATTCATTTCTATTCAGTGGTGAGAGTGAGAAATAACCTTTTTCCCATTAGAAACAATACAATTTCTACCTATATTTTCATCCTCACCACCTCACCCTGGCCATCATGTGAACATTTGGCCTGTTTCTTTCCTGTTTTTTTACACTACTTACTCTATGTGTACTTAAATAATTGTAATATACCTATTATGAGTTTTATCCTGATTTTTCACTTATTAGCATTGCTTCATATTATTAAAAATTTATTTTAAAATGTAATTTTTAATGGCTATGTAGTAGCCTTTCTGCAATTCTTATAAGTAGGTTCTTTTTTTATTTAAATAATGCTGGATTGACTACCCTTACATATATATTTTTCCAGGTCTAGGCTTGCCTTAAAATAAATATCCCAGAAGTAGCATTGTTAGATTTAGGGCATAACTATTTTCAAGATTCCTGACAGACTTCTAGATTTCTAGATTATAAACATAGCTGGGTAGAGTGCAAGTCAATACATCCTTTTTTTTTTTTTTTTTTTGGTCCAAAATGAGGCAATTTGGCAATATCTGTTAATTTTTAAAGTGTATGCTTCCTGCTCCAGCAATTCTATTTTCCACAAGTACTGGCACTAATGCTCGGATTGATGATCTAGGATGCTTGATGCTGCTTTTAAGGGGAAACAAAATTAAATAGTCTAAATGTTTGCCAGGGGGATTTAACAAATTGTAGTACACTCATTATCTAAATACTGTGTGCTATTAAAAAAATGATCTGGGGGCGCCTGGGTGGCTCAGTGGGTTAAGCCTCTGCCTTCGGCTCAGGTCATGATCTCATGGTCTGGGATCGAGCCCCACATGGGGCTCTCTGCTCCGCAGGGAGTCTGCTTCCCCGCCCCCTCTGCCTGGCTCTCTGCCTACTTGTGATCTCTGTCTGTCAAATAAATAAAATATTTTAAAAAAATGATCTGGGAGGTCTGTATGCAAGGGCAGAAATGATATGACCATAATCTAGTAAATGAAAAAAAAAAAAACGGAATAAGAAAAAAGGCTGATTAAAAAAAATGTTGGTAGAGGGAAAATATTTTAGCTCAAGGAAACTTGGCAGGAAGTGATATAGCAATGATTATCTGTGAAGGTGGCATAACAAGATTTGGATTCAGTTGGCATGTGTGCAGAGAGGGGAGAAGGAAAATAATAAACAAGTTAGAGTTTTATGTGATTTTATTAAGAGATAGTAGTAAAAAATAAAGGACAAATCATTGAAATAAAAGGTCTAGGATAGCAGTTCTGTTGAAACATTTAAGTGTGTAAAAGTCTGGATAAAACTGAAGTCAAACAGCATGGGAAAGCAAACACAGGCACACTGCCTTCAGTGTGTGTGTGTGTGTGTGTGTGTGTGTGTATAGTGTATATACACAGAGACATACACATAAACCCACAATATTTATATATATAGGGGTGCCTGGGTGGCTCAGTGGGTTCAAGCCTCTGCCTTCAGCTCAGGTCATGATCTCAGGGTCCTGGGATCGAGGCCCATATCAGGCTCTCTGCTTAGCAGGAAGCCTGCTTCCCCCTCTCTCTCTCTGCCTGCCTCTCTGCCTACTTGTGACCTCTGTCTGTAAATAAATAAATAAAATCTTTAAAAAAATTTTGTTTATATACAAATTTTGGTGATTAAAAAATGTGAATATTTAAATATATATTAGTATATTTTACAATGAACCTGCAAACATAGATATAAAAACACTAGCTGCAAAAATATTTTAAAAGTTTACATTGCCACAAATGTGGTTTTTCTCCATTCCTCATGTAACACAGTTGAAGAGAAAAGATTATTCTATTCTTCTGCACTGTCATCTCAGATTTAACAAGATGATGTCCTAAAAGCACAGGGACAAAAAGGCAGATGCATTTTAAAAATGGTCAGTGGCTGAGAAACCATCTCTATGCAGGGCATGTGTTTCCATTGTCCTAGGAAGATATGGTAATACTTCCTGTGGAACAAAGAGGTTATGTGTGAATTGATATGATCCCTTCTGAGTAATTAATAGGTGGTACCCTCTGTATTAGTTAACAAGTTACAAACATCCAATATCCAGTACACTAAAGAGTAAGTCAGAAGGCAATTTCAGTTGTCACCTCCAGTGTCAACACTTAAACGTGAATTCAAGTCGAAAGAATAAGAGCTCCATGAAACCAAGGAAATCTAGAACTGACACGCAAAATGTGAAATGTATTGTTTGCTTTAACAACAACTGATTTAGGTGTGAACTTCCTTCCTCCTTCTATATAGTGGTGTCTTTTTCTGTCTTCTTAGAACTGTACTCAAGACAGAAGAACCCACATAGAGTGTCATTTGATGTTGCTGTTGTATCAGCCACCATGAAGTAATGCCGGCTTTTTACAAACCACCTAACAACATCATTACCGTGCTGAGAGGAGAGAGTGGTAGGATGACCCTCAGAATCTGTATATAGGACAATTTTTATTGTACCCTTTACAAGCATTTGCCTCAGTTATATGTTTTATTCCTTTTCTACTAGAAGACGAATTTTCTGAAACTGTGCAGGAGGCAGTGGTACCACTGATCAGCAGCACATCTTGTCGAAGCTACTGGGGCCTGGATATTAAAAACAGCGACATATGCAGAGGGGCTGCGGGCTCATCCTCATGCATGGTAATTCGAGGACACATTGACAAGTGTGGTTTTCTGCTCAGTGTGTCATAAATCGGTGTTTGCTGGCCATAAAGAGTTAGAAAATAGATGGTAATTTTAAAAGCAAGAAGAGTAAGTGTGTTGCTAAGCTGATGTACTGTCATAACTAATTTGATACCTGAAGTGAAGACAGTTCTCAAAAGGAATTGCTCATTCATTTGCTCGGTTGACTATGTGAAATTGAGTATATTCAGCTGTTTTTGACCTATAAAAATAATTTACTATGGCTCAACTTCACAGCTGAAAGAATTTACTTCTCGTAGCATTGAAAATATAAAGATACTTTCCTGTAACTCAAAACCATCATTTATTTAGTCACTGATATTCAGGAGATGCTTGAAACTTTCTGCAAGGCACAGTCTACTGTCAGCATTAAATGATTGTGCTAAATGTACCCTTTTAGCCACCCTTTGAAAATAAAGATTCTGATCTGATTCAGAGATCTGTAACATCCGCCAACTGCCGAGTTCTCTCTGCTGTTGTGAGCAGAAATCAGTGATGAGGGAATGACTTAGGCACTGTCTGATCACCTCTGCAGTGGAGGTTAGCATCGACCATGAATCAAGCAACCAGGAGAACTTCTCTTTTTGCGGGTTGCAGGGAGATTCTGGAGGACTGCTGCAATGTGTCCACAACGGACAGTACGAGCTCATTGGTATTGTGAGTTGGGGCAGCAGAAATTGCCAGCCCACGGCACCTACAGTCTTTGCCAGAATTTCTGCCTACAGGGACTGGATCGCATCTGTCACTGGAGGAGAAGTGTGATCACTGAAAGAGGAGCCTGGTGGGATTCTGTTCATAAATGGGAAAGGAAGTCCCTCACAGTATACCTGAAAAATAAGTCTCTCGTTAGTGCAAAAGACTCCATGTCACTTCTTCCAACCCTTGTCATTGAGAGCTTGGGTTTGGCGTGCACGCCCATCTAGTAGTAAACACTGAATACGGAAAGCCAATGTTGAGTCATGCCTCCCGGGAATGTATAATCTGAAATGTCATTAAATTCATATTTAGTGTATGATGTATATGTCATGAATACCATCATATACACCGCTACTCTTTTCTAGTTTGGTAAACATTAGAAGATAGAAAGTATATTCAGTCCCTATAAATCTTTCTTTTTTTAAGATTTTATTTATTTGACAGAGCACAAGCAGGTGGAGCAGCAGGCAGAGGGAGAGGGAGAAGCAGGCTCCCTCCTGAGCAAGGAGCCTGATGTGGGACCCAATCCGGGATCATGACCGGATCATGACCATGGCACTCCCAGTCCATTTAATTCTTAATTTCACTCACATGGAAGAGTACCCTGAGCACAGATAGGAAAGGTTCCTCTACGTTTCAGTTTCAAGGAACAATGAACCTTTAAGAAATTATTTATCAATCTGATCACTTGATTTTTAAATTTTTTTTAAATTTTTAGGATCTCTCAATTGTTTACAAAACAGTTAATTTAGGGGCACCTGGGTGGCTCAGTTGGTTAAGTGGCTGCCTTAAGCTCAGGTCACCATCCCAGGGTCATGGGATGAAGCCCCAACTCAGGCTCCTTGCTCAGCGGGAAGTCTGCTTCTCCCTCTCCCTCTTTCTGCCGCTCTGTCTACTTGCACTGTCTCTATCCAATAAATAAAATCTTAAAAAAAAAAAGTTAATTTATTTGAACCTCAGCTACTGATTACCCTCATCTTGCTAAGCTATATCCAAGAATAAGGGAGAAGGAACCAAGGAAGGCCCCAAAGGCAGAAGATCAAATGCCAAAGTCCACCACAGAAATAAAGACTATATAATAAGGGCCTGTGACAACTATTTTTTTCTTATTTTATACACATCCACCAAGATTTATCATTTGGTTTCCAAGATTATAGCATTCAGAGAGAGAGGGAGGAAAGGTATATAGGTAAGCACCTATATAACCTAACGAAAGAGCGCCACATAAGGAAGTAACCAGTGTAAATATACATTCTCTTCCTCTCTGCTTTTTCTTTCTCTTTCTGTCATTCCTTTGTCCTCACCCCACACTCCCTCTTTCAACCTCTGCTCTCTTTCGCCAGTGCTGCAGAGAAGAAGCATTATAAATGTCCTAGGATTTAGTAAAAACTTCGTCCATGAATATTGGTCCCAACCACCTGCATTGATTTAAATTGTGCCTTTTTTTTACAGGGACTCTGAGTGAAATGGAAGAGGAGATTTGCAATAGGGATTCTCTAATTCTTATGTTAATCCGTTTTGTACTAATTTTACTTGGTCTCCCTGAGTTCTTCTCATCTATTTTCTTAATCAGGTGACATGAAAGGGGATGGGCTGTATTGAAGTGTCAAGCCTGTCTAAGCCTTTTTGCTTCTCGGTATGATTTGCTGGTGGTTAATTCTGGTGCAGCTACAATCTCCATTGTGATCTTGTAGGACAGCACTGTGGTGGTGATACTGTAGGGCCCTGTCGGGAGAGGGTGCGGGTTAGTGGTCTGGTGTACCACTAGGGAAGCTGCCCGATTTTCCCAAGGGTCAGAAACTATTTAGTGCTTGGTTTTTGGCTTCAGTTGGCAGTAATTTTTAAATACTTCTCTATTGAATCTTTTCTCTGTGGGATTAGGACTGTCAGACTGCTTTACTTGCCCTGTCTCTACAATTCAGTCGAGGAGGGGCATTCACTTTCTTACTCTGACCTTTCCATGAGAGCTCTCCTGTTGGCATTTAGGTTGCAAGATCAAGCTGTACATGGACCAGATTGTGATCCACTGTGTAAATGGGTCTATTAGGTAAGAGTCACAGAGCCAAATTTAAAGGAATTAGAGATCTCATCACCTAATTATGTATATATCAAAAAATATCCATTTTGAGCACCTACTATGTGGCAGATGGCACCAGAAAGAAAGAAGTTTCCCTCATCTTAAGAATCTCACTGTACTGGGGGCACCTGGGTGGCTCAGTGGGTTAAGGCCTCTGCCTTCGGTTCAGGTCATGATCCCAGAGTCTTGAGATCGAGCCCCACATTGGGCTCTCTGCTCAGAGGGGAGTCTGATTCTCCCTCTCCCTCTGCTTTTCTTCCTGGTTTGTGCTCTCTCTCTCTCTCTAAAATAAATAAATAAAATCTTTTAAAAATAAAAAAAGAAAAAAACAGGTTTAATAAAAGTATTTGTCAAGTGAGGTCCTTTTGAATAATAATACTAAAGTATATATTCAGAATTTTTAGTCAAAGCATCTGAATCCTGACCATGTATTATTTATATATTTAGTTGTTTATGTATTTTTTTACATGATACAAAAATTACCTGTACGGACATTTCTCATATATGGGATGGAAATTATTTCATCTTTTTAGCTCAACATCAATGTTAGAAAAAGGAAAATACCTTCTGCTCTACTCAGTTGAAAGTTGATGTTTTCTCTCATAGCATCCTGGTTTTTTTTCCCTAATCGTGACAGTTTGCCATGTACATAAAAATTATACATAAAGACACACACACACACACATATGTGCTTGTTCTTAGATATTATCTTCCGAACTTCACCTGGGTTTATGAATTTATAAACATTAATAGATTAAAATGAGGTAATGACTGTTTCACGTGTTATCAGACGTTTGGTCTGGGAGGCTACATTTGTGTCTTTAGAGGCCAGCAGTGTTCTTTGTTGTTGTTTTTTTTTTTAAGATTTTATTTATTTGACAGATAGAGATCACAAGTAGGCAGAGAGGCAGGCAGAGAGAGAGTGAGAAGCAGGCTCCCCACTGAGCAGGGAGCCCAATGCGGGGCTCGATCCCAGGACCCTGAGATCATGACCTGAGCCACCCAGGCACCCCATAGACGCCAGCACAGTGGTTTTTTTTGTTTGTTTTGTTTTTTAAATTTCTTTTCAGCGTAACAGAATTCATTGTTTTTGCACCACACCCAGTGCTCCATGCAATACGTGCCCTCCTTAATAACCACCACCTGGCTCCCCCAACCTCCCACCCCCCGCCCCTTCAAAACCCTCAGATTGTTTTTCAGAGACCATAGTCTCTCATGGTTCACCTCCCCTTCCAATTTCCCTCAACTCCCTTCTCCTCTCCATCTCCCCTTGTCCTCCATGTTATTTGTTATGTTCCACTAATAAGTGAAACCATACGATACTTGACTCTCTCTGCTTGACTTATTTCACTCAGCATAATCTCTTCCAGTCCCGTCCATGTTGATACAAAAGTTGGGTATTCATCCTTTCTGATGGAGGCATAATACTCCATAGTGTATATGGACCACATCTTCCTTATCCATTCGTCTGTTGAATGGCATTTTGGTTCTTACCACAGTTTGGCTACCGTGGCCATTGCGCCAGCACAGTGTTTTAAAGAAGTTTGATTTTCAAAGCTTTTGGATGAAATGCACATGCTATCTGCCTGAAGGCATTTGAGCTTGATAGGCAATAAAGCTGGCAGACATTTCTATTTATGTCATATTATTGAAATCAAAATTTGACTATCTACAGTATGTGAGTTAAGTAAGCTGCCTTTTTTTAATACAGTGCATTAAAGTATTAATAATTCTATGTCCTAGGCACTTATATAAAGAATTTCATCCATTGTTAACATGAAATTAGTAATATGTTTAGAAGGCTTAAGAAATATAAGAAAGCTAGAATTAAAAAAAAATTTTTTTTAAAAGACTTTATTTATTTGACAGGGATCTCAAGTAGGCAGAGAGGCAGGCAGAGAGAGAGGAGAAAGCAGGCTCACTGCCGAGCAGAGAGCCCGATGTGGGGCTCGATCTCAGGACCCTGGGATCATGACCTGAGCTGAAGGCAGAGGCTTTAACCCACTGAGCCACCCAGGTGCCCCTAAGAGAGCTACAATTTATTTTAAAATATTGACAGTTCAAAAAAACAGCTAATCAAACAGATGAGACAATGTATCTATGATGCAAAGATAAAAAATATTAGTAAAGAATATTTGGAAATGAAAAGTAAAACGCCAGATTCAAATGTTGTAATCAATGTAGAGAATGATATTATATAAAATACAAATTTCAGCTAGATATTTTTATGTTGAAATTTATGGGAGACTGTAATAAAACATGTTGAATACACATATTAGTAACTAATAAAATAGTTTACTAGTAACTATTAAGATAATAATGTGTTAATAACAGTTAATAACTTCTAATAACTGTTAAACCACAATCACATATTTGTTTGGGGGTTTATTATTTGGTACCTGCATGTAGTACAAATTCCATGAGGGCCAGGCTGTCTGCTTTGTCACTAGGTCATATTCTGTACTTAACACACCAATTATCCCTAGAAGATCCTCAGTGAACGTTTGTTCCATGAATGGCCAGGTCACAGGTTCAGTTGAGTGATCAGTGGTCCCTTTGATCTGTTATTAGTCATACTGAAATATTGCACAATACTTTACAGATCTTGATGGTAACTACTGAAATGGGCATATTCAGTGGCAAATACTGCCACTATAAAGAGACTTATGGTATTTATTCATTAGCTGATATACACAATTGAAACTTGGCAAATGAAAAGTGATTTCAGGTTTTTAAGTCCCAACTTGGCAGATGAAAAAATTATTTAAGAGTGTAAAGCACGGAACACCTGGGTGGCTCGGTCGGGTAAACAATTGACTCTTGATTTCAGCTCAGGTCGTGGTTCTCAAGATTGTGAGACTGAGCCTTATGAAGGGCTCTGTGCGGGGCAAGGAGCCTGCTTGGGATCCTCTCTCTCCCTCTCCCTCTGCTGCTCCTCCCCTACTCATGTGCATGCTCTCTCTCTTTAAAAAACAACAAAAAAAGTGTAAAGCACAATGTTTAAAAATGTAAATACAGCATTTGAATTAACATTGATAATGACCTAAAATCAAAACAAGTAAAAATGAAGTTTTGGTGTATACCATGAAACAGAATAGTCTTATAAAAGGAACTCTCTGGTCATGAGGATTAGTAGCTAGCGAGAAGTAGGAGGAGACACAGAGGAATCTAATCTGATTGAATTGGAGGTTAGTGGTGCCTTTGACTTTCCTAGGCACAGGAGAGAAGAAATACATTTGGGGATAAATAACAAGATCTGCTTGGGAATATACTGAATTTGAGGTGTATGTGGGGCATTCATATAGAAATATATATATAATATATATCTTAATTTTGCTGCTAACTTGCTAAAACTTTTACTCAAACTATAAAGAAAAAAAAAACCGGCATGAAAATACCTTTTTAGCATTTTTATAAAAATACAGGTTGTTTAGCACCAGTTTAAATTCCAATTTAAAACCTATCTCGTGGTTTTAAACCTATCCTCAGGTAATATATAGTAGAATGGATTTTTTTCTTTTGGAAGTAAATTATTTTCCAGATATAAACCTGCCACCAACAACATGGGATTAAGTATTCACCCCTCTTTAAAGTTAAGCCGAGGTTCAATCTTCAGGGGAAATTAATTTTGTCTTCATTTAGTAGCTTGGAAGATGGTGAGTTGTTTTTTAAATAAGCAGGATCAAATTAGTTTTGCAGTACAGGGAAATCCAACTCTTACGGGAGAGTTATTCCCCTGAAAGTAGATAACTCTGGAGACCAGCAATCAGGTGTAACTAAGTGAACAACAGCCAGCTTCCATCTAAGCAAGAATGCACATTATCTTAGGCCCACAAAGAAGAAAGGGCTGCTGGTACCTTTGGGCTAAGGTAAAGAAGCACTTTAGATATTTATTAACTCACTTGGCCCTCATAACAATTATATGAGATATTATCATGCCATTTTGCAGGTGAGGAAGCAGGATGAAATAATGTGCCCAGGGTCACATGCTAGTAAATGGTTCAACTGGAATTTTAACCCAGGAAATTCCAGCCCCAGTGTCTACCCTCTTACCCACTACAATAAACTTCTTAAATATGGGAAGTCCTAATGCTGACATGAAAAATCTGGAAATGAAACTGCATCAGTGGAAATGCTTGATCTACTTTTATTTTCCGGGATAGTTTCAATTCAGTGAAATTTTGTATTTCAATAAATGTTGATTCACTAAATAAAATGGTGTGACTTGCTCCTTCCAAGGGCAGTTTAGTAATGTCAAGATTTCTTTGCCTCTCCCAGCTTTCTGACGATGGGTAAATCACTTAACTGCCACTTGACTCAATTTCTGTATTATTGGTAAATAATGGTTTACCAACAATCTTTATACACTTTTAAGGATTAAATAAGATAAGACAAGTAAAGCTTTAAAACAGTGCTTACTGGGGAAAAAAAGCAGTGCTTGTTGTATAAACATTAGTTATGCTTTTTAAGACTTTTTTGGTCAATCACAAAACTAAAATTTCAATGTTTTATTGGAAAATCTGATTACAGCTGGGCTTACTCTCTCGCAGTTTCCATTTATCCTTTCTTTCCATATTCCCTTTTATTACCTCTTACACAACAAAGGGTTAGGAAAAGACGAAGTATTAATTTTCTTAACAAATATTTGAGTGCATAGGAGGTACTGGCGATATAAAGGTGATGAAGACAGATGTGGTTTCTTAGGGAACCTACTATCTGGAAGTCAAGAGAAACACATTACCTAGGTCTGGAAAAGTAAATCTAAACGTTCTTGACGGGAAGAAAATGAGGCTAAAACAGAAGGCACAAAACGTGGTGCAGATTGGAGACGTGATACTCATTAGGGTTGCAAATGACAAACCTTGATCCCAAGTTTCACATTAGCAACGAACTAACGTGTGAGGAGTTGAGATTCCTTCCGTGGCCGGTAGCACGTTCCGAAAGTAACCCAGCCCTTGCTGGAGAAGCTGATTGCTTACTGGCCACGTGGTTACACCTAAACTACGTTTCAACCTGCGTTCTGTTTAGCCACACCCTTTCATTCTAACCACACCTCTTGATTCACGAGGCTCTTCGTCAGCAAAGGAAATATCGCGAGTAGTCTACATTGTCTCCCATTTGACGTTTTCAGCGGTGGTTGTCGCTTTTATTCTCGCGATATTTTCGGGTAAACGGGAGCCCGGGCGACCCGGGCTTCTGTGAAACATGGCGGTCGGCTGATTCCGTAACACAAGGTAAAATACTGAAACCCCGTTGGGTGCTGTTTTCCCGATTGTTCCAAGGCTGTTCAGGGCGTGAATGTGGTTAAGGGGGCTGAGAATCTGTCACGGGGTTGGCTCCCTGACTTCATCACTCTCCTTTGGGAAGAGGGCCGGACTGGGGAGCCGCTCCACCTCCCCCGGGGGCGTTGCTGGCAGGACCCTGGGTAGCGCTGCGCCTGGGAGCCCCCATCTCCCCAGTCCTGTGTCTCTGCTCTGTCTTGCAACTTGAAGGAATTTAAGTGCTTCCCGGATAGCTGCTGACCCTGACCCATTGCTTCTCGCGGTGTCCGGTGCCCCAGTGGGTCCTCTGGTCCTCAGGGAGAAGGGTCCCGTGTTGTGAAGACCAGCCAGATCGTGGACCCATTCTCCCGGGTGTCTGGCTCCCCACCCTCATTCAGGCAAATACCAAATTCTTGGCAGCAGGTTGCTCACTTTAAGAAAGACCTAGGTCTTGGCCTCGCCTCGAAAGAGTTTCCCACGCCGCTTGGGGAAATGAGAAAGGGGCAGGGCTGGCAAGATGCTATAGGAGAGAGGTTTGAGTGTTACTACTTTACTTATAACCTTCTAGGGTTAAGAAAACTTCGGAAGATAACTTTTCAATTCAAGGGAGAAAATAGCCTTAGGTATAGTAGTATATAGAGTTGATAGGTTTTTGAGAAAACTTGTTTAAGTTTTATATTTATAATTTAGTGCCCTCAACACAACGCAAATTTACATAGTATCTGTTAAAATGTTTCAAGACTGGCTTTCAGAAGCAGTTAAAGATACATTTAAAAACAAGATTTGTTCATTTGTTTGAAGTTGTATTTAAGTTATTGCCTAGCCTGATACTTAAACTCTGGTATATAGCCGTTAAAAGAAATGAGTCAGACTGTTCACTGAAGAATTCAGGAGATGCTTGTTTTGTTTATCGATATCTTTAAATTGATGCAGTTATTCCAGTTGTCCTAGAGGAAAAACGTGAAAAAAATAAATTTCATGCTTTGGGGGGAATGGAGAAGAGAGGAGTTTTGTTTTGTTTTGTTTTGGATAATAAACTTTAGTACACAACTGAGTTGAAGTGGCTTGAGGGTACAGATCTTTAAAAAATATATCAAGCTTGAAAGATCTCTCAAAGGAAATCAGGCCTGGTCTGGAACATCAAAAGAAAAAAACAATTAGAAAAAATATATAAATTTATTTTCTTCAGGGATTAATGGTTTAATTAGAAGAAATAGTGAAACTTATTTTTAATGACAGTTACATTTAGGCAGTCTGCCAGCTAACAAGTACTATTTAACAAGTTTTTTGGTATTTATTCTGATTCTACCTCTTAATGTCATGATGGTCAAATTAACCTCTTTGTGTTTTAGTTTCCTTGTCTGCAAAATTGGAATAATAACATCTAACTCATAGGATTGTTGGTGAGGACTAAATGAGTGACCACATGCACTTAGAACAATGCCTGTCATACAGTTAACATTCATTTAGTATTCACTCTTGTTACTTAAAAATTTTTGTTTCCTAACTTCGTAGTTACTCACAAGATAATTCCTTGGGGGGGCACCTGGGTGGCTCAGTGGGTTAAAGCCTCTGCCTTCAGCTCAGGTCATGATCTCAGGGTCCTGGGATCGAGCCCCGCATCGGGCTCTCTGCTCAGCGGGAAGCCTGGTTCCCCCTCTCTCTCTGCCTGCCCCTCTGCCTACTTGTGAGCTTTGTCTGTCAAATAAATAAATAAAATCTTTTTTTAAAAAAAGATATTTCCTTGGCACTTAGTCAACATATAGACTGAAGAAGGTGCTTTCTAATGTAATTTCTTTCTGATCCCAAAAGTAATTAAACACTCTTCTTCTATATAGTTAGTATGTCTGTAAACTCCATCTTCCAATGGCTTGCATTCTTAAGCTGTTCTCCTTTCAGTTACTAAGGTACAAATTCCTTCTTTCTCCTACTCGGTACAGTCTTATTATAGTCTAGGTCAGTTCTGCTCTTGGTGCCTTGTAAACCCATTCTTGTATTTGGAGACATTCATTCTATTATAAATGTATTTCATGTGTCCCTGACCTTTTCTGCTTCACTTTTGTACACTTTTATTGAGTAGTTAGTACAGTCAAGCTGTTATTTGAGGAGGATTATATTTATCCTTGCTTCACATTGCTGCCAGGCACTTCCAAATTGTTGTGTTGCCATCACTCTATAGCCTCTTTTCTTAGCTTTTCTATCAATTTATACCAGCCTCAGTCTATTCATGATACTATTAAATAACCTCAGATACTATACCACTTTCCTCAAGGACTTTAAGATAAATTTCAAATATCCTACAAATCTTTGCATTTCTTTTGAGAATTAGAAATATTTACCAAATGACTCATTTTTATCTTTGTTAGAAACTGCGAGGTAGCCATTATACCTCCCTACCTCCTTTAAAAGTAAAATATAATAGATCCTGGGATGTTGAAGATCTTTCCAAATTTGTGACGTGGCTAGTAAGTGACTAGATATTAACCCAGGTTTTTTTGGGTCACAAAAGTTGTATTTATACCATCTTACTCAGCTTCTAAGTATACTTTTTTTTTTTAATCACTTAGAATGCTACTATATTTATTTGAATTATGTTGGGATAAATAATTTTAAAGACAACATGAACGCTATTGTAAAAAGTCTACGTTTTAAAGTGAAAAGAATAAGTACTTTTGAAGGGATATCTAGTATTTGTCAAGTAAAACTAAGTTATCTTTCATAATAAAATTTTAGTGTAAAGTATTTTAATGCAATATAATCAAGTAATTTAAAGTTACAGATAAGTTATTTTGCTTTTTGTTTCTGAAGTTCACTGATGGCCTGAATAATATCTGTCCTGTGTCCTTTCTCATTCTTACTAATGGCTTGTGTGAGTTTCATAGGGCTGCTGTAGCAAAGTACCATAAACTGGATGGCTTAAAAACCTCAACATGTATTCTCTCAGAGTTCTGGAGCCTAGCTGACTGAAATCAAGGTCTTGGCAGGGCCGTGTTCCCTCTGAAGGCTCTGGGAAATAATCCTTTCTTGCCTCTTGTAACATCTGGATAATCCTTGGCTCTTCTTGGTTTTTGGGTGCATCCCTCTAATCTCTGCCTCTGTCTTCACATGGCATTCTCTCCTGGTTAGGTGTCTTCACTTGGCCTTCTTATAAGAACACCAGTCACTGGATTTTGGGCCACCCTAATCCAGTATGATCTCATCTCAACTAATTACATCTTAGAAGACCCAAATATTTCCAGATAAGGCCCATTCACAAATACCAGGATTAGGACTTCATTGTATCCTTTTAGGGAACACACTTCAGCCTGCAACATGGTCATAGGTGTTAACCAATTAAATATTTCTCATATTGCCAAATATGTATTAAAAATAGAAGTTAGCTCATAAAATGTGGGTAGCAGGAGTAAAATTGTTTCTCCATTTTTATTTGGAGAAGTAGTTAAACTTAAGCAGACTAAAAGGTGTCATGAATTCTGTGTTTTAATTTTGGCAAAGCATCTGATAGTCTCATTATATTCAGATGGATGCAATGATTAAATATGGGCTGTATGACATTACTTAGATTGAGTAATGATTGTATGTGTCTGTGTTCCAGCATGAAAGGTGGTTTCTTATTTTTTAGGTAGTTTTTCAAAGCATTGGCTTAGTCTCCACTGTTATCAGTGACTCCCTGGACTTCTTTTGTTTTGCTTCTTAATATACATGGCAGTTTAGGGGAGAAATTGAACAAAGCGGGTATGTTACTGGAGAATGGGAAAGTATGAAGAGCAGCATCAACCACTGGGCAAATGAATCAAATGCAGTGGCTTATAAATTATTATTTTTGTGGACCAGTACACAAAACAGGGAAAGGGGCTGCATTTGAGGACTGATGCAGAATTGCAGTTTTTAATCCAAAAATCAAAACAAACCAAAACGTCTGTTATCTACCTTTATCATTTCATAAAAGAAAGGACATTTTGACACATTAAAAAAAAAAGGAAGGAAATCATCTCGGATATAAGATTTTTAAATTGACTATATTTAGCTTTAAAAGTTTCCTGTATTAAAAAAAAAAAGTTTCCTGTATTGTCCTTGGTTTTTTCATTAAGGTTCAAAAAAGAAAATTTTGTAACAGAATGGCAGTGACTTTTGGAAACCAGGGATCTAGGAAATTTTCCTTTCTTTCTTTCTTTCTTCCTTCCTTCCTTTTTAAAATTTATTTATTTGAGAGAGAAAGAGCACAGGCAGTGTTGAGGGGTGTGGGCGGAGGGAGAGGGAAGGAGTCTTAAGCCTACTCTTCCCTGAGCACAGAGCCCAGTGTGGGGCTTGATCTCATGACCCTGAGATATGAGCTGAGGTGAAACCAAGAGTTGGATGTTTAACTAACTGAACCACCCAGGTGGCCTAATCTAGGGTATTTCTAAATGCATTTCTTAAAATGGCTGACCAAGCTAGATGGAGAAGCATATCAATTGAGAATGGGAGCAGTGGAACTGGATAACTGGGAGAAGTCCAAGGGATTGGAAACACAGGGATAATGAAGAACAAATTCTGTCCTAGTTAGGAAATTAAAGAGCCTGAACAATAATTGATTCTGCTCAGAGAGGAAAAATAGCGTTTTAGATTTTAGAAATCAAGCAGTTCTAGAAGTTAAGAGGAGCCAAAACATGGTCTTGCTTGTATGTGGGTTTGCATAGATCTAAGTCACTGGCATTGAAGATCTATCACACTTACATGGCAAAACCATTGTTATTGTGAATGAATGCCATTCATTCACATCCTGTGGAGGATGAGTGTCATAGGTTCATGACTTGCAAAGGATTGTGATGGAATGGGGAAGAAGAGAAGCATATTGAATGATCCAGGTGCTAGAGTCATTAAGGAGATTTTAAATATATACAGATGTTAGTAGAAGATGATCATAAGTACTCGAGTGTCAGTGTACACTGTGGTTTGGAGCATGGACTTTGGAGCCAAGGTGCTTGGGATCGAATCCAGGTTCTATCACTTGCTGTGTAGCCCTGTAAAAATTACTTGACTGTTCTGTACCTCAGTTTCTTTATAAATGAGCAAAAATAGTATCTACTTCATAGAATCATTTAGAGGGATAAATGAATAAATATATACAATCCTTCAAATAATACCTAACACATAGTATGAGGGCTATAATTCTTTATAGTATATGTGTTTATTATTAGAAGTAGAAGGGAAGAGGTGATTGAGAAGTCATAATATGATATATAAAACATGGGCTGCATATATAAAACCTTATGAGTCTCAGAAGTGAAATGAGGAGTTGAAGGGAATTACCACCAGGAAAATGTCAAGTTTCATGAAGAAAGCAGGTAAAAGGATGCTTTTAGAAAAACTAGAAGTTATTGGATAATTGGTTCATTGATCAGAACAGTGCCTCTGTGGAGTAGAGTGGCAGGTATTGGGGATAGAATGAGTTTCTTAGATGTAGGTTAGTGGTGATCTAACAGGAATGGGACAGGAGTGGCAGAGTGGCAAGGTGCTCCAGTCTAGAAGAATGATCGTGGAAAATAAGAATGGAGGCTACTAGGTAGAGGCTGGGAAGTAGCCAGGTGGGAGGAGTGCTGAATAAGCTGTATGAATTGTTAGGTTTGTAAAACCAGTTGCTGTTCTATCTTTATATATGATTTAAAAGAAAGCATTCATAAAGCTTCTAAAAATAAAGTTTAGGAGTAAAATTCAGTTTTATTCATTTGCTTAACAATGCTATCTATACCTGTTATGTGCCAACCACTGTTCTAAGTACTAGGACTACTAGAGTGAAAAAAACAAAAATTGCTCTCCTTGTGGATCTTGTGTTTTTATATATTTACTTATATAACTGTTTTAATTCAAAGGTGTGCTGTCATAGGTATTTCTGGGGAAATTTCCTTCCTTCTTTTTTTGGGGAATGTCCCTTCTCCCCTCCCTCCTTCCCTTCCTTCCTTCCTTTTTTCCCCTTTGTATTTATTAAATACCATTGTGCCAGGCATTGGAGATATACAGATCAAGGGAGACAGGTTCCTGCTCAGACATCACAGTGGAGAAAACAGAAAATCAAAAAAGCAGTTGAATCTGAATTGTCTTTGGAAGACCCAATGAAAATGTCATAGAAAGAAAAATGCATACATGTCTGCAGAGAGATTTGTACTGGGAATAAAGATTTGAGAGGAATCAGCATGTGGATGAAAATTGTAGGGATGGGAGACCACTGGGGGAAAATGTTGGGGTTGGGAGGAACACCCAAGTGTAGAATCCAGAAGGAGGAAGAATCTGTACACTACGCCAAAGAAGGTCTTTGAGGTAGAATGAAAATCAGGAGTATAGTATCACTTAAGCCAAGGTAAGATGCTGTTTTGAGAAGAAAAATAAGTGATAAACTATTTTTTTCAGAGACAAAATTAAATAAGGACTAAAAACTATCCATAGTATTTCATACTAAAGAAGTTGTTAATGACCTAGCTCAGATCAAATTTAGGTAAGGGGTGACCATGTAGTGAAGAAGTAGTCACAGTGTACAAATGCGGACAGTTCATTTTTTTTTTTTTTTTTTAAAGTAAAGTCTGCCCCCAGAAACTTTGACCACCCTGAGATCAAGAGTCACATGCTCTATTGACTGAGCCAGCCAGGTCCTTGGACTATTCATTCTTTTAAGTTTGGCTTATAGATAAACAGCCAGAGATTTATAGTTGGAGTTGGACTTGATTTAATGTAGCGTTTTGTTCTAAAGATGAGAAGTTTGAACATGTTTAATATTTAATTCCAGTAGGAATGAGTAGAAATTGAAAGATTGAAGAAGGATCAATCTTGGTGTAGTTACCACTAAACAGGTACAGAAAACAAATTTGATTACCCTGATTTGAACAAACTTAGGGAGCACAACTTACGCCTACAAACACTCAGAAGCTTAATTTACAAATGCAAATACCAGTTTTATAATTGTCATGAGGATCAGAAACTCATCTGTCATGTCTAGATGTCTTCCTTTTTCCTTAAGAAAAACATGCACATGAAAAGCAAAATCATAATCTAAAGGCAACATTGTGCATATGGAATAGGAAAGAGAAGTTTGTTGGGTCTTTTTAATAGCAAATGAAATCAACATATTAATGCATCCAGTTTCACTTTAGAGCAGTAGGCCCTCGTGGACTGATTAGTAGTGCCCCCGGTTAGGGACTGGTCTCATGAACAATGTTCACGATCACTGCCGGTTTTTACTTCTCTGACTTTTTGTTCACAGATGCGCTTTCTATGGCCTTTTCTTTCCATATTAATCCTACCCACAGGATTTTAGATGAGCTTTTCTGCTTTCTTCTAGAGACACTGTTTTTCTTTTAGTGGCTCCTGCAACCATTTGATTTATTCTATTAGGTGTTGATTTTATTAATACAATTTTGATTTCTAGTAATGCGTTGTAGTATCAACTGTGGTATTATTTATATAAATCAGTCATATAAAAACTTATATGAATATTTGAGAATTCAGTTATTTTTATGGCTTTGTAACATATTTTAGGTATAGTTGGCATACTGGTCAAAAAAGGAATACCAGTCAATTTTTAAATAATATTTTTATTATAAAAATAGATAATTTAGAAAGTCCAAAATTCTGTTAAAAAGACAACTAAAATCCTCCCATGATCTACTTTTAACATTTTAGCCTATAGACTTTGAATCAGTTTCTTGTATATCTTTCCTGTTTCCCATAAAACTGGACTTATACAACCTTTTAGTCTTTTCCTAATGTATTATGAGTATTTTCCTATGTCATTAACTGTTTTCTTTTATAAGATTTTCAGTGTTTACATACATTCAGAGCTTTTAATTCACCATAGTTTGTATTGGCTACCCAGTGTTTTCTTTCTTTGATATTTAAAAATAACTGTGAGAATTATCCTCATAATGAGAATTAGCCTCATAATGAGAATTAGCCTCGTAATCAAAAAGTTTTAGTGACAACAAGATTATTACCTTAGGATACTTTCCTAAAAAGGGAATTTACTTAGTGAAAAGGAGAATGGTGATTATTTATTTTCTGGCTAGCAGTAGATTAGCATGCCTATTTAATTTATTTCATTGTCATCTGTTGATGGGAATGTATTTTATTATTTGTTAACTTAATAGAAGAAAGATTCTTTTTTTTTTTTTTTTTTTTAAAGATTTTATTTATGAGAGAGCATGTTGAGCAGGAAGCCTGATGCAGGACTCCGTTCTCAATCCTGGGACTCAAGGATCATGACCTGAGCCGAAGGCAGTGGCTCAACCAACTGAGCCACCCAGACGCCCCAGAAAAATTATTTCTTATTTTCTTTTGTATATTTAAATAGTTTGAATGTGAATTGCTTTTCACTTTTTTGCTGTTTAATGTATTTGTGTGTGTAAATTGCCTTTCATTAGTATTTTTTGCCGGGGTGGGGTGGAGAAAGGAGATGTGCGGATAAGTTTTAAGCTTTTTTCCTCAAGGAGGTATGAAAATGTTAAGTTGTTCCAAGAACATTTGTCAGTTATCTAAAATTAAAAGAAACTTTTGTATCTATTTTAGAGTATTCATGTATTCATTATTTATTCCTTAGCATGACTATATGAAAGAAGAAGAAGGTTTTCCTGAAGATGAGGCGACTGAATCGGAAAAAAACCTTAAGTTTGGTGAAAGAGTTGGATGCCTTTCCAAAGGTTCCTGACAGCTATGTAGAGACTTCAGCCAGTGGGGGTACAGGTGAGTATGGTTCCAATTGAAACAGCTTCCCCGAGTGCAGCTTCTTAGGGAGTCAGTCAACAATATACAGAAATGTAGTCATGAAGAAGAACTCATCAATGAATTGCACAATAACTGTGACTCATCTGTCCTCTGTTTGCCCTAATTTTATTGTCATGTGTATTTTCTTTGGCATCCAGCCCAGTGCAGTCTATGCATTTAGCAGCATTTATTAAAACATTACCAAACAGATTAATCCAATTTTACTGCTTTGGTGCTCTTGAGTTATGTATAATTATATATAAATAAAATTGAACTTGGAAGAAGTTATTTAACAAACTTGAACTGCTTCAGTCCTGTTTTGGTTAAGAATAAATCAAGTTAGACATTATAATAGAAATGCTTAGATTTCACATTACTGGAGAGAGGCAGTCTGAGGTAATTGTTAAAAGGCTTAGACTCTGGAACCAGACTGTCTGGATTTAAATCCCACATCTACCCCTTCGTAACTACTTGACTTTAAGGAAGTTACTCCTTCTAACTTGAGGAAGTTAATCCTTCTATGTTTTCGTTTCTTCTTCCACGAAATGGGGATAATATCAGCATTTACCTGGTAATGTTACTCTAGTGATTAAGTAAAGTAATATTTATAAAATGCTTAACTCAGTACCTGGTACAGATAGAAGTGTTCATTAAATAAAATAAATATGAAATATATAAGAAAAATAAGCAACTATGACAGTATTTAGTATTTTCTTTCCCCATGAAGAGCTAATAAAATATTTCACATAAGAATGACATTTCAGGGGCTCCTGGGTGGCTCAGTGGGTTAAAGCCTCTGCCTTCAGCTCAGGTCATGATCCCAGGGTCCTGGGATCCAGCCTCACTTTGGGCTCTCTGCTCAGCAGGGAGCCTGCTTCCCTTCCTCTCTCTCTGCCTGCCTCTCTGCCTACTTGTGATCTCTGTCTGTCAAATAAATAAATAAAATCTTTAAAAGAAAAAAAAATTGACATTTCATTTGGTAAAATGTATAGTTAAGTTGCTTGCCATTTCTAATCTGTGATTAAGTTTTTTAAATGAAAATAGTGGAAGTTCTTGTTGCACAATACATTTTAAATGTATTTTGTCACAGTATAAGATAATTGTTTTTTTTGTTGTTGTTCAGATCTTTTATTTGCTTTTGTAAATGAGGTAGTATATTTAGGAGATTCCAAAGTAGATGAGAATTTTATTAGAGATTTGGAGATGTTATTTGAGTTTCTGGTACACAGATTATCATGGCTTCTCAGGAGCTACAAATTTGTCTAGTTTTGTTTTTTATAGATTGGGCTACAGGCATGGATGAATTTTTAATTATGAGGGGACTGCTTTGTAAGACTTATGCTTACTTTCATCATTTATCATATCTATGGCATTGCTATATATAAGAAAGGAAAAGTTTTGTTTCTTGTAAAATTTGGCAGATCTATTACTGAGATACCCTTAATATTGATGAGATAAAATGCTTCTCAATAGTAGAAATGTTTGTGTTCATGTTTGTGCTCATTAAATCTTCAATTTTGAGCTGTTTTAGAAAGGAATCTGTAATGAACACTTTAAGAAAAACGTTACAGTAGTATCCATTCACATGGCAATCATATTAGGGCTTTCTTTGCTAATTTTAATCTCACTTAAAATTGTTTCCCGTTGTCTACTTTTAAAAAATTGTTTTAATTCTGGTTTTCTGTTTGTTTGATTTCTCAGTTTCTCTAATAGCATTTACCACGATGGCTTTATTAACCATAATGGAATTTTCAGTATACCAAGATACATGGATGAAGTATGAATATGAAGTAGATAAGGATTTTTCTAGGTAACTTCTTTTTTTTTTTTTTTTCTTGAAATACCTCTGTATTCAGATTGTTTTAAAGTCAGCATATCTTTTTAAAATTTTTTTCTAACCTTTTATACTTGGTTTATTTTACTTCTGAAGTAGTCATCCTAAAAAAATTCTCCTTAATTGCATGCATTAGGTGAGACATTTTAGAATCATTTCAGTACTGGTTAAATTTTAAAAGAGAGATCTTCTTGATTTAATATGCACTTGTATAAAAAAGTTAGGAGAACATAATTTTTTTTAAAGATGTTGAAATCGTAGAAATTGTTTAATGTTTTGAAACTGTTTACTCTTTAGATTTTGAAATATCTACTGACTTGTGTGTGCTGGAAAATAAATTGTCTAAAGCTACATTGTATATGCTTATAACTAGATTTTTATAAATTATATCTAAATATAATTTTACTATAAATAAATCACTAACGCTTTGAAAATATATACTTTATTTGTATTTGGATTTTTTAATGATTGGAGATAACAGGTTTGTAACAGGTTTATAACGTTAAGATTGCACTAGATGGAGGGGGGTATACTTTATTTCTCAACTTTAATTCTAGCCCTGCCATTTACTAGCTATGTAACTTTAGGGAAGTTAGTAAGTCTATGTTTGCATGTGCTTCAGTCTCCTTTTTCATAAAATGGGGGTAATAGCTATAGTATCTTCCTCACGGGGTTAATGAGAATTAAGTAAGTCTATATTGGTAAATTGCTGTGTAACTTGGCAAATCACACAACTGACTTTTGGATCTCAGTTTCTTCATCTGTAGTATGAGTATTATTCTAGATACGAGTAGTTTTCAAAGAATTTGTTTTTTATTTTGTCATTTTTAGCACCAATGAATCTCTTTTTGCTTTTTTCCGAATGAAGTATTACATAGGTTACCTCATAAGCATAGTGGAGATTCCCAGAAGCCTGGCCACTTGGCCTCATTCTGTGATTCCTGCAGCATCTCCTAAGCCTGGAGTACAGTTTGAATTCTAGACAATTTTAAGACCATATGAAGCTCCAAAAATCTGTAGTTCCTAATGAAAGCAGAGAAAAATTATTAGAGGGAGAAAGTTTTGATTGGAAGCACAGGATGGGACTGATATTGGTTGTACTCATTCTGTTATTATGGTGCTTAATTCATTCTGTTATTTGAAAATTAACTTGATTTGAACTGATCCTTTGAATATGGAGCATTGGCTGAACTTTTAAAAATGGCTACGCAAAACTTCAAGCATCAAAAGGGTTTTTTCCTGGCACTTTGGTGCATTTACCCTGAGACACTCAGACTTAGTTTCCAATATGCCGCTTCAGTGGTTATGGGATCTTCAGCCAGTCATGTACTCTGCTCTGAACACAATTGGCTTATCTGAAAAACTGGAGGGCTATCTACTTTATAGGTCCGTGATAAAGAATAGAAATGATAGGGGTGCCTGGGTGGCTCAGTTGGTTAAGCGTCTGCCTTTGGCTTGGGTCATGATCTCAGGGTCCCGAGATAGAGCCCCTCATCTGGCTCCCTGCTCAGTGGGGAGTCTGCTTCTCCTTCTGCCCCTCCCTCCTGCTTGTGGCACTCTCTCTGTCCTTCTCTCTCTCTCTCTCTCTCTCTCTGTCTCAAACAAAATCTTTTAAAAAAAAACAAAGAATAAAAAAGATAATAATTGTAAGGCATCAGGCATAATGCCTGATATATGATATTTGTCTGATAAATAGAAGAGAAAACTTGTAATTCCTAACTCTTGATTTTGAAAATTTTAAGTTCTTCAAAGAATACTCCATTTAGGGTTTATATAAACAGAAGTAGACTTTTCTGAGTTGCTTGGAGTTATTGTTGAGTTAACATGATTAAAGGATACTGTGTCAAAAACCTGTTAAATTAGAAAGGCTTTTAGAATAATTGCAAAGTACAGAATTTTTACTTTTAAAGTGCCTTTGTTTTGGCCATAAGAACTGCTCTCCAAGTTCTAATCAATATATTTTATTCTGTTTGAAATCCAAGTTTTCAGAGATCAGTTGATTTATATTTCTCATGTTTTCTTGATTACTTGATAGATACTAATATTTCCTTTTTGTCTTTTAGCAAATTGAGAATCAATATAGATATTACTGTTGCTATGAAGTGTCAATGTAAGTATACCTTTAACTTATTGGTCCATGTAGCGTTTATGGTTTAAATAATTGTTAGTAAAAAGTAAAATCACTGGTGGTGTTTTAACTTAATTTTTTCCTTTATGATATCTTAAAACGCTGTGGTAATGTTATTTAATAATGCAGCTTATATTCTTCAGATTTCTTTTCCACGAAGAGAAGAGATTTAATTTTCACATTAGTATAATTAAAAGAAAATTGGAGGAAATTTTCATGAGTCAGAGTTCTGATTTAGATGTATTATTTCTTTCTTTCTCTTTTGGCGTTACCTATTTATACCCATGGTCTACAACATATCCTATTTCACTTTTTTGGTTTGTCACTCTTAACTTGTACTCTCACGTATTAAAAAATGGATCCAAGTCTTTTAACTAAATAATGTGTTACCCTTTTCTGTTTTCCTCCCTGGCTTCACTTGATTATACTGGTAGAAGTGAAAAATGTTACTATGCTAGATAGATAATGTTTGAATCAGTATTGCTCTCAAAAATGAAGATGTTTTTGCATGAAAGATCTTTTAAATTACCGAAGATATCTTTCAAATTACTGAATTTGTGGAGACCACAAATTGGTCTTGAGACAAAATTTAGACAAAATTTTTTAAAGTGTAAGATAGTTTAATTAAGGAGATAATTTCTGGGAGATTTAATCTCAGAAAAATTTTTAATCTCTTTCCCTTTTCATTTATTTTTTCCTAATGGTAGTGGTTTTAAGAGTAAAGAAGCACTCTATATTTAAACTATGAGTTTGATACTACTAAATATATCATGTTTTTGCCTTATTTTAGATATTTGAATACCATTAAAATTTTCACCTTTTCCAAACAGACTTTTCCTATTTGTTGATTTTTTTAAAAGTCATCAGTAGCTTTCTCTTAAAATTTCTAAAAGTAATTTTTGTATTTAATATTTTATTTGGCAGCCATTTAATTTAGTACATGTGATTAGGTTGACAGTTTTTGCAAAGCTCTGCAGTTGACTGAAATTTATGCTTTTTACCATGAGATTTTGAGTCATCTTTTTTACTGAACAAGAATTAGAAAAAGTATTAATTTTTTTTTGAATACTTAAAAAAATGTGACTCTTTTAACTTTTGAACAAATAATTGGTGTAGGAAAGTGATTTTATGTATTTGAATTTATTTTATATTATGTTGGTATATTTGAACTTTCTGTTAGTCATTTCAGTTTGTTAGTTTATGTAAGATATAGTTTGGCTCTGAACATAGAATGTCAACTTCTAATTTTTTTTATGCAGATGTTGGAGCAGATGTATTGGATTTAGCAGAAACAATGGTTGCATCTGCAGATGGTCTAGTTTATGAACCAGTAAGTTTAATGGACATGTATTTTTAAATAATTTGCTATGACATGTTTTCTTGGAGACAGTTTTGATACTTGCTTTTAGTTTTGTCCGAGCTAGCTTTTAAAATATATATATGGGTTTTATATATGTGTAAACCTATGTATATATATATTTTAATTTTAAGGTAACCCATATTCTTTGTGAAGATTTCTTTTTTTTTTTTTTAAGATTTTATTTATTTATTTGACAGAGGGAGACACAGCGAGAGAGGGAACACAAGCAGGGAAAGTGGGAGAGGGAGAAGTAGGCTTCCTGTGGGGCAGGGAGCCTGATGCGGGACTTGATTCCAGGACCCTGGGATCATGACCTGAGTCGAAGGCAGACGCTTAACGACTGAGCCACCCAGGCGCCCTGTGAAGATTTCTAATACCAAAGTCTTGAGATAACTATTGTTAGCATTTTCAGTAAGCCTCTAAAGTCTGTTTTATATTTTTTGTTAATGCTTCCTAATAGTTTCCTTTTCTCTTTTCTTACAGTTGCTATAATGATTAATTTTTCTTTTCCTCCAATGATTTGGAAATTCTGTTTCCCATTTGTATTCTACTTTTAGCAAAGTTAAGTCTTTAAAGATGTTTGAACTGTATTCCTCTTAACATAGGAAAGAATGATGAAGCAGTATCTAAGAGGAGACATCTTCTGTGCATTTACTTTTTTTTCCCTCTCCTTCAAACCTCCATTTCCCAGAGCTAGTGAAATGCTGACATTTTCCCGTTTCCATAATACAGGTTGTATATAATCTAACCAGTTTGTCAGATAACACCATCACATTGCAGGAGCAGGTGATGACAAGTCGTGGTAACTAGCTCTAAAGAAGCTTTAGAGAATAAGGAAGGGAACTCCCAGCTACTCTGAGTTGCTCTCTGTTCAGTTGGCATTGTGGTACTTAACATTTACCCATGCATTTTTTTAGTTCTTTGGTTTATCATTGACAGTTGTGAACCCTTCTTCAAGCAAATTGCAAAGGTGATGGAGGAGCATTAGAGATAGTTGAATGTGTCATAGGAAAAAAGGAAGCCT
Organism: Martes martes; assembly: GCF_963455335.1. Lineage (NCBI taxonomy): Eukaryota > Metazoa > Chordata > Mammalia > Carnivora > Mustelidae > Martes > Martes martes. The sequence continues at coordinate 65,162,274 of NC_137895.1, forward strand.
TTAGGTCTGGTTTGATTACAAAATTATTTTTAGCTTATAGCAATAAAATATACCTGTGACTTTTGATACACACTTTTTAAGTATAAATTTCTAAAGAAAAGATAACTGTTATTGTCATTCTGAATATCTCTGCTCCCTAACTCCTGTATTCCCACTCAAAAAAATTGATTTCCCTGTAACTTCTTATGAGGCTAGGTACCTTACAGATTCAGGTACCATGTTATCACATTTTAAACTGTTGTCTAGAAATTTAGATCTAGATAATTATTAGGTATGTTAACATATGCATTACATTTCAGACTATTTTAAGAATAATTATTGAGTTTTAACTGTTTTATTGCTTTTATTTTCTACCATTCTTTATCATTTTGTGGAAGGACTTTTTGAGACTTCTTTGTCAGTAGAGTATGTGGGTATGTGGGTTATATTTTATAGATGCTAGCATGACTATCTATGTTGTTCTGTTCTTCATACATGTAACTTTGGCTCAGGATATAATTCTTGCTTTATGATGTTTTGCATTCACAACTTTATAGACATTCCTTCATTGTCTTCTGATGAAATTATTTTTTCTTTCGTAGATAACATATTTATTTACTTGAATGCTTTTTTCCTTTTACTTTTATAATTCAAATGTTTATCCCATATATCCAGGTATGGATCACCTTTGGGTTTAGGGTTTTTTGTTTTTTTTGTATTTTGGTTTTGATCTTGGTGATCTGAATTTTAGTGTATGTGCTGCCGAAGCGAGCACTTCATGATCTGAATTTTAAAGTGGTTTTTTGTTTTGTTTTGTTTTGTTTTGTTTTGTTTTGTTTTGTTTTGGCTTATTAGGGGCAGAGGGAGAGGGAGAGAGAGAATCTTAAGCAGGCTCCCCAATTCAGGGTTCAGTCTCACAACCCTGAGATTATGACCTGAGCTGAAATCAAGAGTTGGTGCTTAACCAACTGAGCCACCCTGGTGTCCTTACTTCTGCTTTTTAAAATAGTTACCATATGATATTGAGTTTCATGGAGTGATTCTCAATATCCTTATCAATTCTTATTTTAGATGCATATTTCAAACTTCACCTTTGAGTCCTGAGAGATTACCTTGATCTAGCAGGACCAATCTTCTTTTCAGTGCCTTCATGACATTTTATTTTTTTTATTTTTATTTTTTTTTAAGATTTTATTTATTCATTCGACAGAGAGAGATCACAAGCAGGCAGGCAGAGAGAGGGGAGGAAGCAGGCTCCCTGCCAAGCAGAGATCCCGATGCGGGACTCAATCCCAGGACCCTGAGATCATGACCCGAGCGAAAGGCAGAGGCCCAACCCACTGAGCCACCCAGGTGCCCCGCTTTCATGACATTTTAAAATTAAATGATTATATTTTAAATCTTTAATATATTACAGATCATTCCATTTTTTTCTCTTTATGATGCTACATTTTATTGAGAAATAATTAGAAAAACTTAACATCTTATTTCTAGGAATGGTATCGTAGAGGAAAATTAGCCCTCATATCTGAGATTGATCACTTTTTTCAAGTTAATGAATCTTTTTATACATTCATTTGTTCATTGTTCATCATTAGGATGAGGATATAAGTGCCCTGTTGAGTGTTGACATAGACTGTTGAGTTATGTCAGTTTTTATCTTAACCCCCTTCTCTAACAAGCATGCACACACACATGCGCGCGCACACTCATGCTTTTTTTTTTTTTTTTCAGGCCTAGATGAAAGGAGAAAAGGGTATAAGTTTAGATATACTGTGCTTCTTTTAAGTCCTATTAGAGCTTCAGGTGCTTTTGAAAAGGAAGGGAGAAGTCAGTATTGGGTCCAGGATGGCAGAGTGATTAACCAAGGCACTCCAGAATTTCCTTTTCTGTGCTTGTTTTGGCAGGCTACATTTTGCTAGGCTAACCCCTCCTTTCTTTAGCCGGTGTGACTGTCCTCATTAGCAGCCAGTTGTGGTAGTAGTCTTGCTTAATTTAGAACACTGTCCGGGCCACGTGTAATAGGAATAACACTGCTGTGCAGTGTGCTCACCATGTGGTTTCTGGCACTTGACTGAACTCCCGAAAGTGCCTCTAGGGTGGGGACTAACTCTTTTTCTCAGGCGTTTTATTGTCTTAGCACCTGTTTTTCTTTTTCTCTGAGTTATGGACTTCCCCTTGTTTCCTGCATAGAGATCTCTGTGCCATGAAATGAATTATGTGTTGGGCTCTTTTCTCAATTTAGTCTCCCTTGTATGCAGTCTTGCATAAGTTTTTGAAGATTTCCAGCATGTGGATGCTAATTTAAAATGATAATATAGAGTGTGTCTTCAATTGCTGTTTCTTTGGATACTGTGAAAATGTGGTTATGAGGAGACTTAATCATTATCTTGAACTTATCCTCTAAAATTTACTCATGCTTTTTCTTTAGCATTCTCTCCATATTCCGAGTGTTTCCCATTCCTACTCTTTTTTTTTTCCCTTCATATTTGTTAAGTCTTTTGTTTATATCTATTTTTCTGGAGAGCTTGTCTCTCTAGCTAGATTTTAAGCCTCTGAGAAGTATTAACTTCATTCTTCTGTGTTTCACAGAATGTGGAGTATAGTGCCTTCTTAGGGATTAGGCACTAAGGAATATGTTAGAATTACGTAATTGTAACAAGATTGTTGATTATTCCATTGTAAATAGCTTTTGCCATCTCTTCCAGTCATTTGTGGAATAGGAACGTTTTATTTAAATTAACTGTCATATAATTAGAAGTTATATCTTGACCAGTTAGGAACTTAAAGATATTCATTTGTATACTTTTTATTAGTATTTCTTAGTAATTTATTAGTAATTTCTAAAGCGTTCAACAATATTTCTCTGTTCCTTTGTCCTAGTAAGTTCATTCCTTTGTCTTATTAAATAAGAATTATTAATGTAAAATTATTTGAGATTTTTTTACTTGATTTTATGTTTTCAAACTTACTGTCCTAATATGCATTCTGAATATTAAAAACTTAGCCCAAATAACTTTACTAGTTTTCAACTCATGAGTATACAATATGCTGTGAGAGTTACTACTTTGCTATTTACTACTATATTTCATTACTATTTCTTTACTTAGAAGAATTTTAAAACTGTGTAGAAGTGAGAAATCTGACAGAGCTGGGTTTGTATACTCTGCTCTTAAGATTTGTGATGTTGGAAAAAGTTTTGAACCTGTTGAGCTTCTTCATATAAAAAAGGCAAGAATGGTAATAAACTCACAGGTTGTTCTGAAGGCTAAGTGAGAGAAGAAAATAAGTAGCAGAGTACCTAACATGAAGTTGGCTGCTCAGTAGTTCCTTTACCCAGTTTCAGGAAGTCAGAAGAAGAATCCTATCCCCCACTGTCAAAAGTTTTGTTTACAAGGTAACTGGAAAGCGGTTGCATGGAGCCTCCTCCATTCACTATGGTGTGTTTCACAGATGTTAGCATTTTCCTTGTGCACTATGGTGGAAAAAAGTTTGGGAAGCATGCTGTAGATAAGGTTAGCAGGAGGAGTAATCAGAAATAATTTCACTGTAATCAGAAAGATGGGGGCAGTTTAACCTGGAGGATATGGTTTATAGGATTTAGATAGACATGAGGGTCACAGTTACAGGAGAGAAAGTTTCCAGGGTGGTATAATTAAATTACCAAAGGCGGAGAGGTAGAACTGTTTGACAAAATGAGGGATTCTTCCACTTTGATTAAAGAACTGAGGATTTTTTAGAGAGAGAGTAGTAGGTTAGGAAGGATATAGAGTAGTAGGAAGGATAATTAATATTGCTAAATTTAAAAATAGAATCGATATGCTTTGTTATGAATTGCCTTTATAAAAATCAAAAGTGGTCTTTGTTATTGCAAACTTAAATTGTGGATATTGCCATAAACCCTGAAAAGCTTGCATATTTCCTCTGATTGTACAAGGCCCCTCGTCTGAATTGAAGATAGTGCTTAAATATCTTGAATTATTCTTTATTGATTAGTACATTTGCCATTGTTTGACTTGTTCCAAAAATTATTGATTCTGGGGCACCTGACTGGCTCAGTCGGAAGAGCATGCGACTCTTGATCTTGGGGTCATGAGTTTGAGCCCCACATGGGGTGTAGGGATTACTTAAGTAAATAAAACTTAGAGAAAAAAAAAGTTGATTTCATCTGGTATTTTTCCTGGCAAGACTATGGGTTTTGGATGCTTAGATATTATAGTTGAGCTTTATGTTTTTCTTTTTTTTTTTTTTTTAAACGCTCATGCATGTATCATTTAAATGATTTCAAGTCTTAAAGTACCATTTTGTACATATGCAGATTACCAACTTGCAGTCATTTTTATGGATAACTGTAAAAGGAATATATTTGTGATGAGTAAAATTTCTTTGCATTGGTTTTGAGTAAGCATATTATGTATTACATTTTTTAAGCTTGCTTACAGAAGATTAAATATAAATCATGAATATTCATTTCTGCCAACACTATAAATTTGTTTCTTGATCAAAGAAAAATTTTTTAAATTATGATATAAAAGCTGAGGGAAATTGACAGTACTCATAATTATGTTTTCCTTTATTTTAGGCAATATTTGATCTTTCACCACAGCAAAAAGAGTGGCAGAGGTAATGAGTTAACAAAGTATTGTGGTCCATTGAAATCTAGATCATGTTTTCTCTATTTTGTCTATTGTGAATTATTCATAGATTAACATATTTCTCTGGGCAGTTTTTGGGATGAAATATTAGCAGAATATAGTAATTAATATAATCTTTGCCATTTCAAAAATTTTATCAGATCTTAAAGTCATGTATAATCTTCTCTAATGCACTCAAATATATTTTAGTTTTCATTTCAAATCTTATTAACTATTTAAAAGTTTATACAACAATATATGATCATTTAAAATTCAGTTTGAATAGAAAGGATGTGAAGTAAAGGATATAAATTAAAAGTAAAAGCCTCTCCTAAGTCAATCGGAGAAAGACAGCTATCATATGATCTCCCTGATATGAGGAAGTGGAGATGCAACATGGGGGGCTTGGAAGGTAGGAAAAGAATAAATGAAACGATGGGATTGGGAGGAAGATAAACCATAAAAGACTCTTAATCTCGCAGAACAAACTGAGGGTTGCTGGGGGGAGGGGAGTCAGGAGAGGGTGGTGGGGATATGGACATGGGCGGGGGGGGGTGTGTGCTGTGGTGAGTGCTATGAAGTGTGTAAACCTGGCGACTCACAGACCTGTACCCCTGGGGCTAAAAATACATTATATGTTTATAAAAAAAAATAAATAAAAGCCTCTTCATCATTACTGTTAGTGCCACTGACTAGCAGTAATAACCAGAGCTAAGTTTCTTGTGTCACCTTCTAGAAATTTTCTTTTCATTTATGATTTTCCGTATGTTTGCATATTTCCTTATGTTATCTTTTTCCTAATCCAAATAGGATCATTTTGTTTTAGAATTTGCTTTTTTCCACTTAACCTGATATTTTGGATACCTTCCCATTTCACTACAGAGAGTATTCATTTTATGGATAAACTATAGTTACTAAGTAAGATCTTTATCAGTGGGCATTTAGGTTGTTGACAGGATTCTAATATTAAAAACAATGCTTAATGAAAATTCTTGAACCTAATTTCTTACATACTGATGTGAGTGTGTGTGTGTGTGTGTGTGTGTGTGTGTGTGTATGTATGGTTTCTAGAAATGGAACTTCTCTTTCAGAGAATATTTAATTAACATTTTGATACAAGAAACAAACACAAAGAAAAAATTTGTAACTGTGAAGTGATGGTTGTTAACTTACTATGGTAATCATTTTGCAGTATATACAGATTTCAAATCATTTGTTGTGCACTTTAAACTTCTATAATGTGATATGTCAGTTATATCTCAATAAAGCCAAGAAGAGACATTTTGATAGATGATGCCAAAATATCTTCACTTGTACTCGAAAACTGTATGAGAGTACCTGTTTCTATATAACCTCACCAACAATGGGTATAACCAGATTTTTTTATTGTTGCCAATTCTGAGGGTGAAAAATGGTATTACACTTGTTTAATTAGCATTTCTTTATGAATCAGTTGTGTATCTTTGTGGACTTTTTTTCCTTGTTTGCATTTCTTTTGAAACTGTTTATTCATGCTATATGCCCATTTTGCTTGGTTGTTGGGGTTTTTAAAAAAAAATAGTTTTAAATAATCCTTTGGTTATTATAGAAAGTAGTCCTTTCTTATAAGTGGTTCCCCCATCCCTGCTTCCATATACTGCCTTTTTTTCTCTTTGATTTCCAGCCTATGTCTTTGTGCTTACAAAGGCTTTACCTAATTTAAGATTATTGCAAAAAAAAAAATTTAACCATCTTTCTCCCCCTCCCCTTTCTTGTCCCCAAGTACATTTCAAAGGCCTTTCTCTTTTAATTTCCAGTTTCACCATTTGGGGAGATTTTTAAATTAAGGTAGAAATCAAATTTAGGTAAACAAAAGAACTGAATAGTAGGTATCTCTAGGCTTCTAGAACTTAGAGTAGAAAGCCATCCATTTCATCCAGAGATGAAATACATTACTTTAATCCAGAGATATTAAAGTGAGAAGCCTCCTTTCATCTGGAATTTTATTCAGTGTTCAAGACTAGTAAGAAGTGGGAGCAGAGATTGTGTTTTTACTATTAAAATAATGGCTGTTTTCCATCATAGAGTTTTTTTTTTTTTAACATATCTTCATATATGGAATATAAGCTTGGATATTGGTATATTTGAGACAGAAGTTACGCACACACACGCACAGACGCGCACGCACACATATAGAGTTTGCTGTCATTTAGCCTCATTTTCCACTGCGCAGCACTGGAATTGGATTCTGGAGATACAAGACGCACAACAAATAGAAACTTACAATGTGTGTTAACATTAGATCCAAAGATTTTGTCTTTAGATGTGTAAATCTGAAGATGCTGATAGTCTTTTGAAAAAGTATAGGTAGAGTATAATATTTTGTTTAGAATGGTCTTGTCATAGAATAACATTTAGATTTCTTTGGAAAAGGAGACACCAGGTGATATTAAATGGCACTACGGCCTCTTTTGTAATGAGGATCAAATGTTGTGGTATGGGTTTATAAACCCCAGTAATCTCCTACTTAAGTCCACCAGATCTGTTGTATTTTTCTTATTCTTTGTATCAATCACACTTTATTCAATACCTGGGAAAAAGTAAGAATTTTGTCATAGCTGCATGCAGGCATGAAAGATGAGTTTAGATACTCAGGTGAGCAGAATCTCCTTCTTAGTGACCCTGACTGCACATCCATCATCAATTCGGTCAGACATGCTTATGGACCTCAGCTGTTAAACCTTTAGCCACCCTACCTCCCTTTTCCTTTTTTTTAAGGAAATGGCAATAGAAAACTTGGTACTTTATTTTAGAATCAAGACCTATAATAATAAATGTAAGGGTTAACTAAGTCATCTAACCATTGTTAGTTTTAAAAAAGTGTTGGCTTTCTTGTGTACCTTACTGTATTTCTAACTATTGCTTATTTATGTTGTATTTAGAATGCTGCAGCTGATTCAGAGTAGACTGCAAGAAGAACATTCACTTCAAGACGTGATATTTAAAAGTGCTTTTAAGAGTGCATCAACAGCACTTCCACCAAGGTGAACTGTAATTTTTAAATGTGTAACTATTTATAATGAATTTACTATGACATAGTTTTAGTATTGGTTTATTCTCTGAATCTCATATTTCTTAGAGAAAATGTAATCATTCTGTATGATGAAGATTTCTTGTTACTCTTTATTTTATAGCCTGTGATATTGATCAGGATTATCACAAATAATAATCATTAAATTTCCTCTTATGTGTATATGGTAAATTCTGTATAAAATTTGGCTTTAAGAACAAATTGATTACATTCGTCATTATTTTATAAGGATGTATGAATTTTGGTTAGGAATTTTGTGTTTTTATTTCCTTTTTTTCTCTTTTATAGTATACATATAAAAAATACTTCTAGCAATATTTCTTTTTCCCCTCTACAAAATTTTCCCACCATAGAATGGTGACTGTGTTGAGTGTACTGTCAGTAATCCTTCCTCTCATGTTGTAACAGGGAAGATGATTCATCGCAGCCTCCTGATGCTTGCAGAATTCGTGGTCATCTCTATGTCAATAAAGTAGCAGGGAATTTTCACATAACTGTGGGCAAGTATGTTCTTTTTACTTACTGAAAATACTTCAGACAAGTTGGCAGCTTGGTTTAAAAGTAAATTCTTTCCTAATCAGATAATATGTAATTACTAAAGGGCTGATTAAAGTGTTCTGTATCTATATTTTTGATGTTTTGAGATTTGTATTTAGGGCTTTGATCTCAGGATAGAGAAGACTATTAACTTTAATAGCTGATTCAAAACAAAAGGAAAACTTATGTCCTAGTTTGTAAGTAAAGTAAATGAGCTGTAGGTAGATATGAATGAAAATCTACTTGCCAAGTTTTGATAGCCAGGAAGCTCTTACCTAGACATTTCATTAATTTGTTCATGTTGTGGATGGTGTTAGGATTTTGTTTTGTTTTTCTCTTTTGATAGTTATCGCCAAAATGTAATCCCTGGCTAATTTGAGACAAGTGTTTTGATGTAGTTAGAAATGAGTAGTGCCTGAGATAAAGTCGCTAAAAGTTAAGGAAAAATGTCAGATCACCTACTTTTAAGAGCGGCATCCAGCATAGCAGCTGTCATAGGATATAAACACTTAGGAAATTTCTGAATAAATAAATAGATTCTTTGACCTCTCCCTTTCTCTCTCCTTCCTTTATTCCCTTCCTTCCATCCATCTTGAGTCACAGTGCTAAGCAATTCTTCATTGTAAAAGACATTTTTTGAGAACTTGGCTAGGGCATGTGCCATGCCAGATACTAAGGATGAAACCATGCCACACCTACATAAGGGATTTAAGGGGAAGGAACTGAAAAAAAAAAAAAAAAAAAAAAAAGATTTTAAGGGAAACTACCATTCTACTTTTTTGTGTATAATATCCATCTTAATTATGTATTAAAATATATGTAGTTCAAATTGTAAAATGAAACAAAACTGTGAAAGAAAGGAAAGGGTTTTTGCCTTATGGTGCTGACATTCTGTGAGACAATCCAAACTTTGAACGGCGAATTACACTAATAATTATTTAATTATAGTTATATTGAAGCTGTATAGGAGAAGTATGGCTGATAAGAAACTGTAATAGGTTACCTGACTTACCCTGTACATCAGCAGAGGCTTTATTGGGGAAACCTTTGAAAACTAGTGAATGATTAGGAATTTTATATGTAAAGGAGACAGGGCATTCATGCTGAGGGAAAGGCCATTGAGCTGGAAAAAGCATTGCTGGAGATTTTTTTTCTACATATATATATATAGAGAGATAAATAGCTTAAGTCTTTTATGCAAAATTATTTCAGTGTTTTCAGTGATCAGATCAAACATTTGTCTTTGCTGTCCCATTCTTCTTAACATTCATGTTTTGTTGTTTCCTTGCTGTTGCCAGGATTGGTTCTATAGCTTAGAATTTCTTGGTATCATGCAACAATAGGTAAAGTTGGCTCAACAAAATTTAGATAATTTTATTGCACTTGTGGATACAAACGATATCCTACTCCCAAACTAAAAGAAGGAAACTTTGACTAATATTTCATGAGCGTCTATATTAAGGCCTTTATTCCCAATTTCAGTTCTCTCTCTGTGTGGTAACTCCTGCCATGAATAAAAGAGGCCAGATAGAAAAGTTTTCAGTTTGTATCTTATCCTTATCTCTGGGATATCTTATTAACCCACTCCTGTTTTTTGGTATTATGTTTACCAAGTTCAGTATTGATCTTTTTGAAGATCTCATGTTACCTCTAAGATATAATATCATCCTCAACTGTAATGTAAAGAAGAAATAAAAAGAACACAATTTACAACAATAATATATATTTCAAAAAATCAAATATTTGAGCAGGAGTACCTTAGGTAAGGTAATGGACACTTGCCATACACACGTAGAATCAGTAGGTATACATCGATTGCACATGCAGAATGAAACACATATAATGGCCATTCAAATATCATGTTGGTATTTCTGTTGATTCTGAAATCTTTGTGATACTGCAAACCAAAAAAAGTATAATATTCCCTCCATTTCCTAGGGCATTTAATATATATTGAAACTACAACAAAGTACTTCATGTAGCTAAATGGAGTTAAGTTCTAGACTCAGGTCATTATTCATAGGTTTTTCACCTACATGAATGCCACTTAGAGTGTTTGGAAGTCATACAAGATGTCATACAATATTTTTGTGTGTGAGAGCATCACTGCATTGTCAGATGCCTTCCCTAGCTGCTGTCCACTAAATGCTGATTATTCTCCCCAGTAATTTTGACAACCCAAAATGCCTCCTCCTGACCCTCCAGTTTTCAAAACAGTCTTTCATTTACTGAAAATCATGTGGAACAATGTATCACAACCCATGAAAACTATATGAAATTCAAATTTCAGTGTCTAAAAATAAAGTTTTACTGGAACACAGTCATGGGTATTTATTTACATATGGCTCCTTGTGCACTACAGAACCAGGATTTGAGTAACCATGACAGTGACAGAGGCTGTATATGACTCATTGCTTTGTGCTGCTACTTGGTGCATTACAAATTAGAACAGGTTGTAACAGTTACAGCTTGACAGCATTACAAATGCCTTGCGTATTGCTGTACCACAACATCTGATTTCTTTATTGTATTACTCGATCAGAAAAGGAAAAGAAATGCGGGTTTCAGATGTACTTTAAGGCAGGGTGGAGTGTGGATTATTTTATCAAATTTGACTTCAGAACATCATGTTTATTATGCAGTGACTCCATAGCTGTGCTAAAAGGGTATAGGATATGTAAATATTACTGGACTAAGCACTCATCACAACATTACTAACTCTCAGGAAAATTAAAAAATTTAAAAGGGAATAAGCACAAGCAGAATTTCTTTGTAAAAATAAAAATGAAAGTGAGATTGCAACCCAAGTAGGTTGACATGTGGCTCATTTGTTAGCTGAGGAAGGAAAGCCCCTTCCCAGCAGCTTGATGAGATTGCTTGTGTTTGCACCAACCAAAGAAATGCATCCAGGGAAAGTAAGTTTGCTTTGGAGGATTAGCTTTTTGGTGGGAAAAGTGCTGTAGCAGCTGAGGACACTGAGAGCAGTGTCCCAGTAGTTCAAAAGTAAGGAAGGTGATAGTGAGTGGATTTCCTTAGCTTTTGCTGAATGAACAGAGGTTACCAATACTGTTTTTTAGTTTTGAGGAGTCAGTGTGAGTTTGAATTGATCAAATTCAATTGTAATTGGAACAGCTACAGACAAAAATATTTTTTAAAGAAATAGAACATCCGTGTGTTGCTGGTGGTAAATAGGTATGAAACAAACAAAAAAAGGCTTATATGGATAAATTTTCAAGGCTTGTGAAAATGTAAGTTGTTTATAGCCTGTGGCTATCCATTAGTATCATTGGCAGTACTTTGCAGAAAATATTTGAATCTGTCACGTATTAATGAACTGATAATGTTGATGGTGAACCTCATTTACTCTCATGGACTTAAGCATTGTCATTTCCATGAACATTTGTGAGAAAGAAAAGCTGAATATTCCAACTTGCCCTACTACATGACAGCTTAACAGCTTAGTAGTGGTCTAGGACTTTTTTTGTGTGATTTGGTGGGGGCGGCTTAGGGCTGAGATTGAAATGAAAATAAAAAAACTATTGTCAGCTGTTTTTATTGAGCAAACTTTAAAAGTTAAGTTTTGTGCAGACTGGATCATGTTTCTTAATGAATTTAGCCTGAAATTATAAGAAAAACAGGTTAATATATGAAACTTACATTGTGGTAAGGTTATTTCAATGAAAAGTAGTGTCAACTGATGCTTTCCATGCCTGTCAAAAGTAAAAACAAGAAGCAAGATCTCCATTCTTATACTTGTATTTATTTTCCAGCCTCAAACTATAGTTCCTGAAGTGTTTTCCTACCTTGATGCTGGTGCAAAGGAAATTTCTATGTTTCGAAATGTATTTAACTGTGCCCTTGAGGAAATTCTGCCTTAAATTGCAAGCAGTCAATCAGTGTATTATGTTAATGATGCTCCAAAAGGAAATACTGAGAAGAACCTCATAGGGTTCTACCCAAGCAACACATATACTCAGTTAAAAGATACCTGGCTTAATATTTTCAAAGACAAAATATGTAAAATTTCATTCTAGATTTTCATAACAGATAAATCTCTGTGATCAGTTTTCAAAGTAGGGAACACTAACTCTAAACCCTAGTTAAGGAAAATGTTATCTCCCAGCAAAAATACCTGAATTACAAAAAAGTACTCTGTTATTTCTATTATATTTTGAACGTCATTAAGAGAAGTTTGTGAAAAATTTTCTCTCTTCTTATGTAAGTAACTATATAATATCTTCAGTTTTGCATCTTGGCCCACAAAGCCTAAAATACTCACTGTCTGGCACTTCACAGAAACACTTTGGCAGCCCCCAGTTCATTGCAGGGCTGAGATGAGTAGACTTACCTATGTAAATCATAGGACAACTATGTTTTTACTTTATATTAAGACAATTATATAACTTAGGAAAGATTTCCTTTCTGGTTTTAATTAGTTACATATTTAAGTATTAGTACTTTAATCTTTTTTTCCTCTTTTCAGGGCAATTCCACATCCCCGAGGTCATGCACATTTGGCAGCACTTGTCAACCATGACTGTAAGCAGTTTCTGAAATTTTTTCCATGAAGATGACATTGAAAAAAGTGTTATGTGTGGGTTTTTTGGTTTGAGTGCAGATGCAAGGTAGGGTTTTCAAAGTGGGCTGTTGTCAAAACGGATATCCAAAGGAGAAAATTAATGATTAAATATGTTGACTCTAATCCATTTTCTCTTATCCTTAAACTACCTGTGTTTCTATTGATTCATAGTTCAGAAGCTGCTAGGGTTAGGGAACAGAGCCTTGTGAGCTTTATATCACTTTGTACACATTTCTCCTAATTTTTATGGATAATGAAGAGCATATATTCGAAGTTTATTTCAAATTGTAAGTGGACATCTGGACACATGCATACATATAAAGTATACAAGTTGGTTTTAGGTAATGCTTCTCGTAAAACTTAGTTTTTAAAGTCTTCTTTCGAGGGTGCCTGTGTGGCTTGTTCTATTAAGCGTCTGTCTTTGGCTCAGGTCATGATCCTGGGGTCCTAGGATGAAGCCCCATGTCTGGCTCCCTGCTCAGCAGGGAGCCTCCTTCTCCCTCTGCCTCTGCTGCTCCCCCTGCTTGTGCTCTCTTGTGCGCTCTCTCTCAAATAAATAAATAAATAAATCTTAAAAACAACAACAAAGGCTTCTTTAGAGAACAAAAACAAGTAATAGAGCCCATTAAAAAAAATCAGTTTGTCACATTTAGCAATGATTTACATTAAAAATATATCTGATCGGTTTCATTATTTGGCTGCATGGACATCATTCTAGTGCTGACAGTTTTGTTACTATATAATGATTTGGACAAGGAAAGACTACTATTTTTAGTTATCAGGATTAGATGTACTATTTTGTAAAAGATAATTTGTAATTATAAAATTTGAGATAGCATTTTATTTGTACTTGTTACACACTTAATTCCACATATTTATATGCATTTCTCTCAAAATAATGTAGTTTTAAATACTATATTATACGTACATATTTGAGATAGTTTCATTTGAGATAAGAATATGAACCAATAAATAACCTATAGTTTTGAATAATTTAGTTTCTGTACTTAATTTGTTTTATTTTCTTCCTCTTAGCTTACAACTTTTCTCACAGAATAGATCATTTGTCTTTTGGAGAGCTTGTTCCAGGAATTATTAATCCTTTGGATGGAACTGAAAAAATTGCTATAGATCGTAAGTATTTAGTAATTACTATTGGAATTTGAATGCAGGCAATTGCCTTTATAACTTTAATACTTACACATTTTTAATAATCCTCTTGTGACAAATACATAGATAAATCTTTAAGTAGATTAACTGGGTTGATAATTTTATGTGGGAATGTATGTAGAGAGAATTTCCTACTCTTATCTTAAAAAATGAGCCATAAGAACAAAAGAAATTAAAGTAAGAAGTAAGCGGGAAAACAAAAATAAGTATGCAGGAAACAGAGTAGAATTTAAAAGCTCTCTAAATGAAAGGTTAATGTGTTATTAGGCCTTAACTGCTTTTCCATATGCACTAAAGAAAGAATAAGAACTAAAGAAAGTTTCAAGATTAAAGAAGAATTGTTTTCTTTGTATAGATTTAAAGTTCTTTTTTTTTTTTTTTTTAGGTTTAAAGTTCTAAAATGCATATTTACCATTTTAGAAACTTCTGTGGGGAGTTTACAAATATCAGAAACCTAGAGTTATTCTAGAATAGCTTGGTTACTAATTAACTCGGAAGTAGTACATTATAGCCTAGGTAGATACCTTCTATTACTATTTTAACCTTCTGTTCCATTTAAAATTACAGTTTATCCAAATGTGGATGGATTATTTTCTTAATTTTATAACAAGGCATGTATCTTGTGTTTCTTGAAGGTTTTTGGTTGCCTTTCCTCTACTGAAATAGTCCTACTGTTTGACATGCCCCACCTATTGGACCTTTTTTTTTTTTTTTTTAAGATTTTATTTATTTATTTGACAGAATGAGAGAGAGGGAGAGCATGAGAGGAGAGAGGGTCAGGGGGAGAAGCAGATACCCTGCTGAGCAGGGATCCCGATGCGGGACTCGATCCCGGGACTCCAGGATCATGACCTGAGTGGAAGGCAGTCACTTAACCAACTGAGACACCCAGGCGCCCCCTATTGGACCTTTTAAGGACATGTCAAGCTTCGTGTGCTACTAGGAATTCTAGTCTTTGCAAAACTGTAATTAAGGATTTCATTTTTTATTAACTAAAACAGATTTATTAATATTCTTTTCAGCATTATTATTTTTTAAAATATTTTATTTATCTGACAGAACAAGCAGGGGGAGCAGCAGAGGGAGAGGGAGAAGCAGGCTCCCCACTGAGCAGAGAGCCCGATGTGGGACTTGATCCCAGGACTCTGGACATGACCTGAGCCAAAGACAGACACTTAACCGACTGAGCCAATCAGGCATCCCAGTATTTTACTCTTTTATCATAGTATTGTAATCAGATACATCAAAGATGTTTTACTTAGAATACTGAGTTACATTCCTAAGTATTTTATGTTTGTATGGGAATGCTTCACTTAAGAAAACTTGAGTATACTAAATTTGGAAATTCTAGAACCATAAGCTTTATTCGGTATGTAATCTCATCTTTATGTGTATGTTCATGTTCAGTGTATACAGATACACACTAGATGTTACTTATGAGATGATCATTGAAAACATGTTAATACTTTATTTCAAGATGCTAAGATGACCTTAAATTTTTGTACAGAAACAGTTCTAAATATAAACAGATTAATTTTCAAAAGGCTCTTTTTGAGTTTACTTTTACCTAAATTCACAAAGACTAAGAGGTATTTAGAGTCATGTTATAAAATGCCACCAGATGAGTGTCAGTAGGTTATTCAAAGCTTTAAAACAGATGTACTCTTCTCCTTACTACTAGATGTTATATTGGGCTTTTTTTTTTTTTTTTCCAAAAAGAAAAAGGAAAATCAGCATTACAAATCTGTTATGTCAGGTAACCACTCCCTCCTTGATGTTCCCCAGAAGTTTTGAGGGGATTACTTAGTGTTTACATCTTGAATGCTGTACCAGTTTGGACAAACTAGTACCTTTGGAACAATTTGTGCCTTGCAACAAAATTTCATTCAACAGCGTCTGCGGCCCCTCCCTCCCCCAACCCCCACCCCCCGCCCCCAGCTTTCCCCAACTTGGCCATTAAATTATCTGACAGCTTTATAGCCTTTCTTTGAATTAACATTGACATAAAGGTCTTTAGTAGTTCTCTGGCCACAGCTTAAATGTTTTTCAGTTTTTCCTGTCATGTGTCTTTGACCCCTTGGGTTATTCATTGCACTTCACTCCTCACATGCGGCAAGATTCCCTTTGCCCTTCATGTTTCCCCCAAGTGATTATCCTACCTATGCATACAGCGTAGCTTATTGCCTTGCCACTCTTAATTTCTTCTGCTTTTCATTAATATTTAAGACTTAAACACCTTTTTCTCCTAGCACTTCCAGCTCACTCCCTCTGTTTATGACACAGTAGAGTTTATTGTAAAACACCTCAAAACTAAGCATAGATAGAACAATTCACCTGAGCAAGGAATGACTCAAAGGATGAAACTGAAGACCATCTATAATTAAAAGCCATCTATTTTGGGGGGACAAGGTTGACACTTTTCTGCCCCAATATCTGAGATAGTATGTACCCTATTCAATTGAGACTAATAATAGAAGAACTAGTCAAATACTATTCATGTTTTTGAAAGTTATATTGGTACAAGTGGTAGGTGAAGTAAGTGGTGAAGTTGAAACAGGTTTTGTTTCATTTTGTTAGAAACTTGTTTAATGTTAGTGTTTGAAGATGCCATTGCTCTTAACCTTTCCCTCCTATCTTGTTTACCTTTCCCTCCTCTATTCTGAATTACACTAAGAGATGGAGACATTGGATTGATTGAAATAAAAATTGACTAAGGTTGAGTAAAAGAACATAGACACATAAAAGTACCTTCTATGTACTTTCTATATAAAATTTTAGAATAGGCAAAACTAATCTGTGCTGATAGAAGGTTAGTGGTTAACCTAGGGTCAGAGATAGAGGGGAATGACTGTAAAGCAGTATGGAGGAACTTTTTGAGGTGGTGAAAATATTTTATATTTTGATTGTGGTGGTGATGACGTGGGTGAATACAATTGTCAAAACTTATCAGACCATACATTTAAAGTTGGTACATTTTACTTCTGTACACAGTTTCCATAGATATGTGGTGTGAATCCCATGGTTTCATGTCAAATGTAATGAGGCCTATTACGTAATTTTCACTACACATAGATATATCTAGTTCTAAATTTTCTAGAATATAGACCTCGAAAATTAACATGTTTTGTATTATGTGAACTGTTATCTAAGATTAATTAACAATTGATAATAAACTGGTATTTATGACTTGTATTAAACCTAGAAATGCCTAAAGACTATAAATAGGATCCTTTGGATTATGCAGTAGCCTCAGACCATCAGTGAGTAGGTTGGTTAGTTATCTTCCTCCTGCCTTATCAAGTCTTTGTGTATATCCAAAGGCTGGCTAATTCAATTTTGCTTTATCTGTATATCTTAAGATATTAGTAAAAACTGAAAATGTCCTGTGGTGATTATACTATCATAACTTTATTCCTGCTAATTTCTGTACTATAATGAAATGCTACTTTTATTTTTCACATTTGATAAAAGGATAATAATGTTATAAAGGATATCTAATGACTACATTTTTTAACCTCTTCTAATGTGTATATGTGACTATTTTATGCTTATTGAAAGGTTGTTTACCAAGTATGAGTATATTGATTTCATTGATGCTTTAAAATTTTTTGTTGTTGTTGTTAAACACTAAGTCATAAGTAGCATTATGTATCAAGTTAAGTGTATTTAATAGAAGGAGGATGGATTTGACAGTAGAATTGTTGCTATTTGATGAAAAGAAAACACATTTTGTTTTTATTCTAGACAACCAGATGTTCCAGTATTTTATTACAGTTGTGCCAACAAAACTACATACATATAAAATTTCAGCAGACACCCATCAGTTTTCTGTGACAGAAAGGGTAAGTTGCATACAACTGATAAAGTGATTTTTTTTTTTTTTTAGCATTTAATTGTCCAGCTACAAAATAAGGTTTGAGTTGGTATCCTACCCCATTTAAAATGTATGGAAGTTTTGAAATGCATTAATAATTTATTTTAAGCCAATAAAAATGGATATTAGTATGCTTTAGAGCAAGAAAAGAGGTAGATTTTAAAAATCTGGAACATCTATATGGTTTAAACAAAATATTAAACTATGATGGTATTAATGACTTTATTCTTTATATCTTAATTTTGTAATGTTTTCTCTTGTATTGGTATAATTAGTTCTTGCCTGCTAGTGGACTCTGATTTCTGTGTTATTTAGTTTTTAATTATTGTTCCTGTCCTGGGGTATGCATGATTCTTACGTCTCAGATAGCAGACTTAGAGGGTTTGCTTTCCTAAGTTAGTGCTTTTTATTCATCTAAGAGGACAAACGTTTTGCAATCTCAGGGTGGAGTGGTCTTTTAAATAAGAGCAGAGTTTTGGAATTGGACAGTTTAACAGACTTCTCATATATTCTGGGGTCATGTTTTCTTATTATTGTTTAAGAATGGTAAATACCCAAATATTAATATCCTGAAGAGTTCCACGGTTTACAAACTTGATTTTTGAAGTGTAAACAGGATGGAATGAAATAGAGTATTTTCTTGCTGGTGAACACACTATGGTAGGTTTATGATTTTAGTTGCATTCCTTTTAAGAGAAAACTTTTTTTTTTTTAAAGATTTTATTTATTTATTTGACAGACAGAGATCACAAGTAGACAGAGAGGCAGGCAGAGAGAGAGAGGAGGAAGCAGGCTCCCTGCTGAGCAGAGTCCCCAGTGTGGGGCTCAATCCCAGGACCCTGAGATCATGACCTGAACCGAAGGCAGAAGCTTTAACCCACTGAGCCACCCAGGCACCCCAAGAAAACTTCTTTTAAAAACTAAGCCAGTAGCTTAAATTTTGATATCTTTCAAATGAGGGCATTCTCTTTTCTTCTTGTATTGTATTTCATACAGTTTAAATAAAATGAACAACAGAAAGTGAAAGTTTTCAAATCTGATAATTGAAATGACAAGAAATACAATTATTTTGTAAATTCTTCGCAAAGAATTGTTACAAAAAGTATGTCAAAATATGAGCCTGGCTTTTATGGATTTGGTCAGTGAAGATGCCATATAGTTGTAAGCTCTTGAGCTCAGTAAGTAGAACGCTTGAGTGACCTTTTTGAGAAAATAGGAAAGAATGACTCTGCTCTTTCGATTTCTGTAGAAGCTGATCACACAAAGAATACAGAATAATTTGATTGTCTCTGAAGAGCTTAGTCTAATAGGACAGTTCGTAAAGAGATTTGGAGATCCCTCTTGTACATTTGGGCTGCAGGGCTTCGTATTAACTGTGCAAGTAACCAGATGATGTGAATCCCATTTTTCTCCTTCTCCTGTCTCTCCCCTTCCTTTTAGGAACGTGTCATTAACCATGCTGCAGGCAGCCATGGAGTCTCTGGGATATTTATGAAATATGATCTCAGTTCTCTTATGGTAACAGTTACTGAGGAGCATATGCCTTTCTGGCAGTTTTTTGTAAGACTCTGTGGTATTGTTGGAGGAATCTTTTCAACAACAGGTTAAAATTCATTCCTTGTCTAATTTCTAAAAGTATTACTGAAGTTGATACTTTCCCTTAGAAGGAGGAAGAAACATATTCATTCCCATGTTTTGGTATTTAAGGAATTTTTTCTAAGATTTAATTCCAAACTTCCAAAATTACATTGATTATACATTAAACATAACTAAGTTCACTGCATTCAATGATTTTAGGGAGATTACTTAGTGAGCTAGAAAGATCCTAAAATTGAATCCAAGTTCTGCCATTTACATGGTAGTAGCCTTGTAATATAGGACACCTACCTTTCTGAAATTGTTTTTTCATCTATAAAAATGGGAATAATCATAAGTGTCTAACTTACAAGTGTGTTGTAGGATTAGATGAGAAAATGCCTAGAAATAGTAGACACTTGAATATAAATTTTCTTTTTCATGTAAGGTATTTTTAACTGTAGAATATGTAAAATCAAATCTTAACCTACTTTGAACCATGTAATATGTGCAACCAGAATGTTCAGTCCATACTGTTTTTATGATTTGGGGGTTTTTTGTCCTGAGCTTATGAGATTCTTTCAAAGATAACTTGCAGAATCATAATCATGAAAATTTGAGCATTAAGTACAATAGATAAAGAAAGGAAACTGTTCCTTCTTTATCCCCAACCCTTTTCAGTATTACATGGAGCTGTATTACTTACATACTTTGAATTTTATCTTTTAAATGAATAGGTTTTCTTATGAAAGACTTTGTTGCTACTTTCAGTTTATTTAAATTTGGGATGCTGATATTATTTTTTCAAAATGGTATTAATATAAGAAATATAAAGCACCCTTGATAAGATTGCTTTGTCAAGTTCATGAATTATGTGGCGCTGTGATTTTGAAAAGAAATCTATTTGTTATAAAATTCAACTGTTTTTAACCATGGAAATGAATAAAGCAAACTGCTTTGTTTCCTTTCTTAATCTATTCCATTATAATTAGTGGAGTTTTTTATTCTTATGTAACAATTTAGGAAATAATTTAGGAAGTAATTTCAATAAAAGCATCATTTAATTAAAAACATCAACTTATTTTTTATTGCAGGCATGTTACATGGATTTGGGAAATTTATAGTTGAAATAATTTACTGTCGTTTCAGACTTGGATCCTACAAACCTGTCAGTTCTGTAAGTGCTATAGTAGAAATGGTGCTGACCTGTAACTCATAGTACCATTGTTAAACCTAAACAGTAGCTTTTGGTGCTCAGAAAGAAATTGCCCAAAATAAAGCATTGTGTTTAGAGGGCATGTGTAAGGAATAAAACTAATGCTTTGGTCTTTTCTTCTCCCTAGGTCCCCTTTGAGGATGGCCACACAGACAACCACTTACCTCTTTTAGAGAATAATACACATTAGCACCTCCTGAGTGAAGGAGAAAAACTTTTTGCCTGAGACATAAAACCTTTTTTAATAATAAAATATTGTGCAATATATTCAAAGAAAAGAAAATATGAATGAGAAGTGGGAATCATACCTAGGGGAAAAAAAAAAAAAGAAAAACCCAAACTGAAATCCTATATATGTTGTGTCTGTTACAAATGTCCTAGAAGAAATTATGCAGCTAATCAGTGAATAAGCCTAACTGAAGTATTGCTTTGAAGATGACCCCTTCTGATATTTTCATAGAAATGGGCAGTATCGAAATCAGAGCTTGCTTCTTGGTGAAAGAGCCTGAAGTAAAGAAGTCAAACCACATCTAAAGAAAAAGGGATTATAAATGCAGATGTTTGCATCCTTCTGTTTTTAAAAGATATGTCAGAATAAAATATGTAAAACATATGGAAAACTAGTCTAGACTTTAAAAAGTTGTGGTCAGGTAATAAAGGAAAACAGGGATGGGTCCCTATGTTATAGCCATATCAATGTTAAGCCATAATGACAAGGCCATTTATCCAATAATTTGGTCTGAGGAAGGTAACTGCTTTTCTTTAAACTCTGGCTATTGGCTTTTTCTGACTGTTCAAGGCAGGGTCGTGGAAGACTAAGGTGAATTCTTATGGAGGCAGGTACATAGGTGCTATAATATGTAACAGATATCATTCACATACTGTATAGTGGGCACTTACTTATACAGGCAGAAGAAAGCACATTTTTTAAAAAGATGCTCAATTTTCTAATCTGATCCTTGTATTATTGGTATACTTTGGGAGCAGGTGGTGAGTAATACAAAGGTCCATTGCTGGTGAGGAAACTTCTCAGCTTGTAAAGTATTAAATGGAAAAATAGACTATTTTATACATGTTTGGGTGAGAGGCAACAGGGTAACTTTAAGTAGAAACATGAGGCAAATAAAGTAGAAACGTGAGGCAAATACTTCAATAAGGCAAGATCACGTCAGATCTGAGATACTATCATTGAACAGTGTCTGGTAAGCTGTAAACCTGGATTATGAGTGTCTGCATTCAGAGTGTCCTGAATGTGATTGATTTTGTTATTAGATTGTGTTGTTCTAGCTTCCTTATTATTTAAGGATTGCTTTTAAATTTCCAGATTATGAAAGACTAAAAATAATGAGGGAGATTTCACTCAGGTGCCATTAAAAACTATATCTGGAATATGTGTGCCAACATCAGTTTTCCTTTTTTAATACTTAATGATAGAGTCAACTACCAATCCCCAATAGTTGAAGTCCTTCAGAGAAATGGGGAAATAAAATTCCAGGTAAGTAGCAAGGACAAGACTAAAAGACTAGTTTTCAAATGGTGGTTTTTGGACATAGGATGTCACAGATTACAGTTTTACAAATGGATTTTTTTTTTTTTTTTAAAGATAAATGTTTTCTTGAAAGTAGTTGGTACAGATGATGTCAGTGGCGAGGAGGAGAGATACTGTTGGAACTGCTCTGAAGTAAAGCTTACGTTAAATGGCACTGCAGGAAGTAAAAGCATTATTGTTTAAAATACACACTTTACTACTAAGAGCCATTAACTTGACTGATTAACACAGGTGACATGACATGCTCTGAAAGATTTTTTTGTTCCAGAAAATTCTAAATAACGAATGCGCCTTCTGTTTTTTTGTTGTTGTTGTTGTTTTTTAGGATAGTATTTCCAGTGAAGTTAGACAAGGAACTAATAGAACATCTCTCAAAAGAAATTTTATTTAGAATTTTAGCAATTGTAGACTGAATCTTGGTTCTGTGAATCTGCTTTCCAGAAAGTTCATTCAAGTTTCAGAGTCTTGTATTTTTTTTTTAAGGGAGGTAAAACAATACTGATTTAAAATTACTTTCTTTCAGTTAGGATTTTAGCAGTTAAGTGTCTTTTAAAAGGATTTTAAAATTGTTTTGGTGCTTACATATGATTTTTAATTGTTCCCATGTTTTCCAAATACCTTATTAAAATTTTAATGTAACCTGTCCCATTAAAGCTGACTATAAAAGCAATTTCTTTAAAGCAAAATCTTGCTTTGCCATTGATTTACACTTTAATAGTTAAGAAAACTTGCTACCTGACTCTGCTCAAATAGTAAAAGTCAGGTTTTTGGCCATCAAAGTAGTAAGATTCTGATCAGCCTTCTGGATGGTGAATGATGAAATATGCCTGCATATTGGGATTTGTTAGGAGTTTTTGACCTCACCAAGTGTTTCTTTTCCATTGCAGAGAATACTGTGCTGACCTACTTCTTATGGAGCTTTGGCTTGTGCTTGGGGGAGGGTGTCCTCAGTAGGGTACCCAACTTTATTACTCAATCCTTTTTCTTTATTCATAATATTTATATATTCCAGCCTAAATATTTTAAAAGTTGAGATTTCAGCTTATATGAAATAGGTTTTTAAAAAACGTTGTTTTATATACTTTGGTCTAGAAAAAGAGATGAAATATTTAGGTGAATAATTCTCTGCTGTGGTATTTGTACAGTACAGGCGACCTCTTGGGAAAAGCTTAATGCAGTATTAGAATTATAAAATTACTCTTAATTCTCAATTTAGATGATTAATATCACATTTTTCTCACATGTTTTATGATAGCACTGAATTTTCATAGAAAAATTACTAATGCAAGCAAAGTTTGCAATCTTTAAACCTAACTTTGGAATTCATAAAGGAATGATTTAAGGTCTAATTTTTTAATGGTATCTGTAGGGATATTTTAGGCATCCTTTTTATGTTCTGGGTTAGTAATTCAGGTACCAGAAAGGAAATTTTTTTTGCATCTTGTCTGCTTCAAAATTTAAAACTTTGAATCTTGAACTCAAGTTCAAGAGGCGTATTTTCATTGTTTAAAAATACTTAAACCTGAGCCAGATGACCTTTAAAATTTCATCATGCCCTTTAACAGTGCTTAAGTCCCTCCACTTCTGTTCGGAGCTCTGTTGCAAACCTTCTGCAAGCCAAAGTGAGCCACCCTTTGTCAGTACTATCCAGACTGGATCACCATGTATTCACTACATTATGGTATGATGCCTGGATTAATGTCCCAGTATTTCCTTATTGTAGTTTTTCCCCACTTTTGAAATATTTGTTAGTGATAAAATCACCTTGCGTTGTTGTAACAGTAGGGAACAAACTGTCTTGGATTTTTTTGGTTTTCTTTTTTTTTTTTTAAGAGAAAAGAGGATACACAATTTTAGAGTCTCAATCCTTAACAATTGGACTCTAAGTAAAATGACAAATATAAATTTCTTTATCCTCTTAACTATCGTGTACCCCCAAATAAGACTCAGTCCCTCATATATAAGCTTCTTTTTTCCTCATAGGAAAACTGTGGCAGTCTTTAAATATCACTCTGCTATATTTGCTTTTGCTCCAGATAGAGCCAAATTACTGTATGAGATTGGATTTCTTTTGTATTTTCATATTAAAAAGTGAATGAGTGATTCTAAATCAGCTGTTTGAATGAGATGTTAACTGAGGTGATGGGTTGGATTAGTATAAAGTTAGTAAGTTATCTTAAATGTTTTTTCTGAGTTGTATGCCAATCTGCTTCAACTTTTTCTGGTATTAATTGCTTTAGGTGGTGACTGTTTTTAACTCTGAAATAGTCATTACTGTATCAGGTATGTTGTGGGTAAAGAATATAGGGATTACCAAAACTTCTTTTTAAACATAGATACCTTTTCTTTGCACTTTTCCTCTTTTCCCCAAAAGTAGAAGGTTCTTCTCATTACATTGTAATTGTATGTATTAGGCATTCAAATAATTGTTAATTGGTCTTGATAGAAAATAATTAGGGATTTTCTTTCATACTGATACCTATTTTTACTGCTTAATCATCACAGAACTTTATTTGTGTCGTTTCTTTAATGCCACAGATAAAACATGCTTCAGCGTGTAAATGTAACACTGTTAATGGTATCAGAAAATGTTTAAGCATTAGTATCTGTGTGTTAAAATTTATACTCATCTGGTAGTTTCTTTGGAAAATTCTATCTTTTTTCCTCAGGGGAGGGAGGAAGGAAATCTGTAGTAGTCAGCAGTTAAAGATACAACATTAGAAGAGGAAAACATTTTTTTAATTCAAACTTTCATTTAATCAAAAGTCAAAATGAATACTTGATCAGTGGAATTTATGGAATTGGTGAAACAATCAAAAGATAGTAAATTCTTAGAATAATTATGTTTTATCCCATCTCATTGAATTATAACTTGATTTCTCTTTATCATATCTATAGTTTGTATCTCAATCAGTGTAGCTCAGAAGTATCATCTAGACCTCTCAAAGATCACCAAGTGCTTTGTTTCAGAGCTGGGTTGTGTGCCCTGGAAAGGAGTTCCCAGACCTTTAGATGAGATTTGAAAAGATACTGCCCAAAAGAGTTCCCCCCCCAAATGCCCTTTTTGGTGTTCAGAAAAATCGCAGGTAATACTGGACTAGAAGCTGCCCTTCAAGCCTTATGCACTACAACTACGTGCATGTGCTTTCTGAGTATTACCAATTAATCTGGAAAGTGAGTATACATATGACTGCTTTCCTTGCCAGTTTATGCTCGTGTAATTTTCTAGTGGTTGTGGTTTTTTATTTGAATAATATTCCATATTTTTAACATGAAATGCTGCAATCCAACATAAACTGATTTCTTAAATGCAAGGAAAGTCAGGATAACAGTTATATTATTAATACAGGGATTTGAGAATAAATAGTTTTTACTAATTCATTGGTATTATACATAAAATATTTTTAAATAAAACAACACTTACTCTCTAAAGTGACAGTCTGTTAGTGAAGTCTCTTCTGCTGTACATTGCACAGTTAGCATTGTGTAAATGGAATGATCAAGATACTAGCAAGTCCTGGTGGTCACAGAAGGGTAATCTTCCCCACTTCCCAGAAAAAGACTTAAAACTAACATTTACATTTATATTTAAAATTTTGCCTTCCTCACTGGCGAAGATCAGGGGACTGAATTTTTGTGTGTGTCGTTTTTTTTTTTTTTTAAGATTCTAGCCTAGGACCTTCCATCAGTCACTCTCACTCTGAGGGCTGAGCAAAATAAACAAATATAAGGGGTTTGGTGACTTCATTGAACAAAAAGGAAACTCCTGAGAGAAGGTTATCAGGAAAATGGGTGACTCAAAAGATTTAGAAATAAAAGTTGTCAGGTTCGAATTATGAGAACTAATTTTACTTACAAGCATAATCGGTACCAATGCAACTATGCTTGAGCTCTCCTTCTATACATAATTATTTACACCTAATTTTTTGTTTGTTTTGTTTTGTTTTTTAGATTTCAGAAATAGTTGAGGGAAGTGCTAGATGTGAATCCACTTTTCCAATTCTCCCAGCCTTCAACAGGTCTTCATGGTATAACAGAAAAAGGACACTGAGATTTCAGTAGAGAATTATCTCTTTTACAGTATTTCTGAGGATGCAAAGATCATTCTTCCTCAACTTAATCTTGACTTTAAACCTTTATACTGGCTACCCCAGAATGATTCCAATGTTAGAACTGCCTTTCTTTAGCATATTTCAGCTTACATCATGTGTTCTTTCACGTTCATTGAGTCAAAAATTAGTCCTCTGAAGAGAAAAAAAACCTAAATATGGACAGATAAATGTACTTTGGTGTTTTATATTCAAGGGCACAGAATGGAGTATTAGGAAGCAATCTGGAAATAATTTTTCCTAAGATATGTATGATTATAGGCTAGGATATGACTTTCCTTCTCTCATTGAAATAAAATATATAGGTAAGAAACAGAGATGAAGACATGACAACACTTTGACAGGTAATGAGCTTGGGCATATTCTTTGTTACTTCCTATTCTTGAGAACCACAGTTTGCTGTTTTAGAGGTATCCAAAAGGTTCCAGATAAAAGGAGCTTGCCGAATGTTCTTACACCTTAAGCGTGCTGGGTGCCCTAAAGTAGGAGAGGAATTTATAACAGAAGCTCACAATGAAGAACCAGACATTCCGAGCCATCTGAGATCTTGCAATGAGAAGGCGCCATGCGATGAGGAAGAGGGCAGTGTTAAAGAGGTAGTGAATATTTCGGAGCCTGGGGGACAGACATACAGAACCAAAGTTAAAACAGCACCAAAGACCCAAATGTGTTATCTGAAGCCCAAGTGTATTGTTTCTGGTTGTGACCAGCAAATTGTTAGGTGCCCACAGGTATGTGGCATGACGTTATGACCTTTTGATTTTTATAGCTCTTATTCCACAACATGCCTTCTGAATAATCAGATTTCCATAGTATTCCCCTGACTAGTTTCTTTCCCATACCTCTCCCTACTTGAACCAATCTTCCAAACATGATTAACATAATCTTTCTTAAATATACTTTGATCATATCACAAATCTTCACTGGTTCTTGTTCAGTAGAAGGTAAGTTCTAAAGTTCTCAGCCTGCTTCAAGGTTCCTCTGTTTGCAATTTACTTTTCCAAGCTTATAATCTCTGCATTAAAAGCCCTTTGCTTCTACGAGAATTATCAGACTGTTCTGGTTCTTTGTCCCTTGTGGAATAAGGACTGAAAGGAATTTAAGGCAGTTTAAGGACTTCAAGAATGGTTGAGTGATTTGCTCATGTTAAAGAGCACAGTCAAGTTACCTGCTTGTTGGTATTCTTTATATCACATTATGACAGGATGTGGTAGAAGAAACAGAGAAACTTGGATTCAAATCTGGTTCCTCTACTTCCCATGTCTTACATGGACAAGTTACTTAACCTTCTTTGAGTCTAAATAGTTGATTAAAAAAAAGAAAAATGGGATAACAACATCTCCCTCATACAGGGGTGGTGATATCTAGCTGAAACAGTGTATTACAAGGGGAGAATATACAAGGAAGGACCTTTAATGTAGTAAATTCTCGGGAAATGTTAATTCCTCCCCTCCCCTGCTCAAATTTCATGTCTGGTATAAAATCAGGTATTTGTGGTAAGTGCTTAATAAATCTTAACTGACTGATTATGCTTACCTTTTCAAATGTTGTTTTGCTTCTGGGATCCCAGCCATATCCTCTTTCAGTAAGTACTTCTTAACTCCTAAAACATAATTTTCAATGTATTCCAACCAGTTCAACTGGCGCACATCAAAGTTGAATACCTGAAAGGCAAGATGAGATTATAGGTTGCCAGATTTTCACTGCTGGAGACAATCACCTTGTCTTTTTTGATGAAGTTTCTTTTACATAAATGAGTGACGTTCAGTTTGAAAGACTTAGGTTGGACCCCTCCAAAGGAGATTATTTGAGCTGTTACTTCAAAGGCACTGACTATATGGGTTACCATTTGCACAAATATTTAACTTTTGGGAAGTCTTGTGAGGGAAATTTAAAGGAACTGGCATTAATCTGGTGAAAGCTAATTTCATTTCAAGTAAATGGAGGTTAATTATTTTTAAAAGTGTTGGAATAACTTTGGTTAGGGAACAAAACAAATAGTGCTTTTCTTTCTCATTCTTGAATTTTGGTGGTGGTCCCTTGGCCTACCATCCTTTCCTACTTCATTTTGCAGATTAAGGTAAACTGTGGATAAGCAAAGCCTTAAGGAAAAGTTTAGCAGAATTTATATTCTGTATTTGTTTTAGAGATGTTATCCACTATGTGTGCTGTTAAGTGAAGCCCTTCAAAAACATTTAGAGCTAAGTGGTATGAGTGAAGTGCTTGCTTCTCTTGGAACACTAGTGCATTTCCTCCTCTTGGACACAGAATGCCATGGAACTATATTTTTCCCTTTCACTTTGCCACCAGAAGGTTCAGAAACAAAGTCCCTGCTTAACTGCACTGACTTGGATAAGATCTCGTAGACTACACATGGATGGACGTTCTATTTTTCCTATCTTTGAGTTCGTGTTCTAAAATTTTCCCAGTTTGACATTTTATTTCTATTTTGTTCTTTAATTATATATGCTTATTGCAAGTTATCCCAAATCTTTGTGAAATAATATGGAGTATTAACAAATAGATGAGATTAACAAGTTCGAGAGAACTTCATAGACTTGTCTATCAGCTGAAATGCTTTCTAAAGGTAATTTTTTAAATTACTTTGGATATGTTTGTTTTTTTTATTACTTTGGATATGTTTGTTTTCAATAGTAGCACTAAATATAACTTATTCACCTGTATAAATAGAGGCTTTTATTTTACACTATTTCACATTCCTAAGTTAGATTTCAATGAAGCCCTAAAGCTTGGAATCTTCATCCCATAGGGTGAGTCAAACTCAATTCTTAGCCCGAGTTTGGCAATTATATCCAATTATTCAGGACTATTACCTTTGCTAAGATATTTTGAAAGCATATGTTAAATCCATAGCAGATTTGTTTTTTTCCACAAAATTTTTGGTTATTTTAGGTTAAAATAGTAATATGTCAAAAAATGGAACTCAAAGCTTATTACCTTTAGAATTATTTAGATGGATATATCCCATAGAGAGAATGCAATAAAAATAAGCATACCTAAAACTTGAAGCTAATTTTAAACATAATTTATGGTAGCTTTTTAAAAAATAAGCTAATTTGATCATTAGCTCTACATTTCAAACACGTGCTTAGAATAATCTTTGTCTATACAAGGTACGTAAACGTTTCTGAAAATAGCTCTATTTCATGTCAGGTTTAGAGAGGGTCAGCAATTATTTCAGTTAAAACATCCCTCTAAATCTCACCTGGTGTATTTACTGTAACACAGTGTTTGATTTGCAAGTAACCCTTAGGTTCCACAACCCAAAGTAATTCTAGAGCTTGGATTTGAATCATGTTACATGAGGCTGGAATGTAGGAGTAAATCCCTTAGCTGGCAAGTGAGGTGAGCTGTGGCCTTCTAATGTTTCTCTCTCAGTGTGACGGTCTCTTCTACATGCTGCCAAGTACTAGGTAACTCAAGAAATGCTTTTTTCGGGGCACCTGGTGGGATCAGTCAGTTAAGTGACTGCCTTTGGCTCAGGTCATGATCTCAGGGTCCTGGGATTGATCCCATGTTGGGCTCCCTGCTCATTAGGGACTCTGCTTCTCCTTCTCCCTCTGCTATTCCTCCTGCTTGTGCTTTCTCTCTCAAATGAATAAATAAAATCTTTTAAAAATGCTTTTTTCTTAAAAAAAATAGATAATGTCAATCAAGAGTGAAAACTTTAAAGTTTAATTGAAAACTAGGGCTTTGCTCAGAGAACACATGACTTCTTGAGAAGAAAAATGCTAGGAACATGTACAAAGTATGAAAGATTTCTATGTGAATTTCAGAATATGGAAAGATCTCAGGACTTAATGTCTGCAACTGCCAAGAAGCTAATGTAAAGAAAGAAATGGCACTGACGCTAAGCAATTAGAGTGAAGGCATGTCTTGAGAGATGCTTGAATTGTTGAAGACAGGTCATTAGAGGGAGAGAGAGGCTGTCTGGGTGTCAGTGTGCTAGAAGGAAGGAGAGAGGTCTTAGTGGGATGCACATGTGAGGAGGGTTTAGCTTTAAAAAAGAAAGAACTGTAGCTTTGGAGATGCAGAACGATTGTGATTTAACAAGAATGGATACATTTATGAGTAGTAAAATTATGATTTTTTTTTTTCATTGAAGTCCTATGTTGTGAGATTAGGGAAAATACAGAGGTTTGTTGAAAACAGCCTCCAAAGGCAAACAAGGATTGAAGCAAAGTATGTGAAATGTGACTGCAGGATAGCAGTGAGGATCTAACCAGTCAAGAATCCAGGTCTCTTATCTACATTAACTTATATCCTGCAGTTATGCCAATAGCATGGATTGGTTTTCTTAGCCAAAAAAAAAAAAAAAAAAAAAGATTCTGTGTATATAACTAAAACTTCCTTCGTCAGATTTCCAGGTCAAATAATTCTAAGTTGCAAATGAGCAAGATTTTCCCGTTGGTTGTCAGCACTCCACTTACTCTCTGGTCTTCAGGACTCAGCTCAGACATCAGCATTTCCGTATTGTATGTGCTCCATTCCCAACTCCGGTTGACAAAATACTCCAGCATGGAAACTGTTCTTAAAAGCCGATTCATGACCTTTGTCATCCTGGGGTAAAGAGATATCAGCAAATACCAGCACACCACTGCTGGCTGCTTTCCTGTTACTACTTTATAGGATGTGCGACAAATTACTTTTCAGAAACTATAAAAAAATTTCCCTCTTTCCCCCACTTCCTCATTAAAACACGTATTCTTTTTTCTCTGTCCACGTTAACTATTGAATGAAGGAATATTGAATCTAAGGGAGTTTGTTTAGTCATTTTACTACCATCAAACTCCTCCTCTTCCTCTTTTCTACTACCTTCTCTTTCTCAAGAGTAGCAAATGTTTTCGGGCACCAGGGTGGCTCAGTTGGTTAAGTGACTGCCTTCAGCTCAGGTCATGATCCTGGAATCCTGGGATCGAATCCCACATCGGGCTCTCTGCTCAGCAGGGAGTCTGCTTCTCCCTCTGACCCTCTCCCCTCTTGTGCTCACTCTCCCTCTCTCTCAAGTAAATAAATAAAATCTTTTTTTTTTAAAAAAACTAGCAAACATTTTAAAAGTGCAGCCTGATAGCAGAAAAGAACTTACTAGGTGATAACCCCCCTGTCTGGCACTGTGCTGATGCTTCAAAAAATTATTGTCTCACCTAGTTCTCATAGCATCTCTGCTAGGTAGCTATGTATCTACATTTTATGAATGGGCAAAGTGAGCTTAAGATAGATTAAGTGGCCATGGTAATACAAGCATCAAAAGGAAAATTCCAACCCAGTTTTGACCGACCTAAAAAAGCCTCTGCTTTTGTAATCTCACCACTCTTATGTCCCATTTCTTACGATGGCTGGCATCTTCCCGCACTGTGGTCAGGACAGGGACCAGCTCTGCTGTGTGAACTTGCCAAATTTACAACAATTTATGGAAAACTTTCATATTTGATGCCCTGATTTGATCCTCACAGGTAGTAAAGATCTGTACTCTTCATCTTATAGAAGGATTAACAGGTTCAAGGTCACACAGCAAATGCAGCAACCTACATCTTCTGGCTACAAATCACTTTAGCCTACAGAACATTTACCTTAGGCCAGGTTAGCAGTAGTGATTACTGTAGTTGACCCAATAATGACTTGTGATGCTGTTTTGGGAATTTGGTCTTATTTCTGCTCAAATCCTAATGCCCATTTACCTAATGTCTTCTGTGGGACTTCTCTCATTGTATCATGGGAAATTCCTAGGCAGAAGGTATACTCATTATTCCCTGATACAAGCATCATAAAAGAGTTCCATTTGGCTATTATCATCTTACATTTTTGCTATCGACAATATATATCCCTCCCTTCTCTCCAAATTCACATATTTAGACCTATTCTCACCAATGTGATAGTATATGGAGAAGACTTTGGGAGGTGATTAGCGCCCTTTATAAAAGAAACCCCAGGGGCGCCTGGGTGGCTCAGCGGGTTAAGCCTCTGCCTTAGGCTCAGGTCATGATCCCAGGGTCCTGGGATTGAGCCCCACATCGGGCTCTCTGCTCAGCAGGGAGACTGCTTCCCCCCTCTCTCTCTGCCTGCTTGTGATCTCCATCTGTCAAATAAATAAATAAAATCTTAAAAAAACAAACAAAAAAAACCCACACCAAACCAACCCAGAAATCTCTCAGCCTTTCCAGCATGTGAGGACACAGATGGCTGTCTAGGAACAGGGAAGCAGGTCTTTAGCAGATCCTGAATCTACCAGCACTGTGATCTTAGACTGCCCAGTCTCTGCAACTATGAGAAATCAGCTTCTGTTGTTTATAACCCACCCAATCTATGATAGTCTGTTATAGCAGCCCAAATGGATAATGGCAATCTTTTCCCCTTCTACAACTCTGTCGTCATTGATGTGATTTCAATAAATTTAATTTTTAGAAATAGGCATTGTAGAATGATATCCTACGTACAGGAATATATCAGCATAATAGTATTTTTTCTTAGAATATATTTATGACTTTCAGGTACAGAAGGTATTCTTAACACGCAAAATGTAAAAGCCATAAAGGACTCTTTTCCTTTATTCATTTTATCACATAAAAATCTGAAACTATTTTTTAATATTTTTTATCTTCTTTTTTTTTTTTTTTTTTTTGTTATAATGAGAGAGAGCATGCATAAGCAGGGAGAATGGCAGGCAGAGACAGAAGTAGGCCCTGCTGAGCAAGGAGCCTGACATGGGACTCGATCCCAGGACTCTGGGATCATGGCCTGAGATGAAGACAGATGCTTAACCTATTGTGCCACCCAGTCATCCTAAAACTTTAGTAATAACAGTGATTACTATATTATATGCCCTATTATATAAAACCTCATAAAATAGGTATGATTACTATCCTTTTTTACAGGTGAGGCAGTTAGGTATTACAGACAGTAATTTAGGGCTCACATGGCCCTTGACTTGGTGAAGCCAGGATTTAAATGTGTAAGTCAGACTCTAAACTCCATGCTCTTAAGACCTACATTGTATGTAGTCCTCTTGTATTAGAAAAAGATTCATTCATAAAGCTATGAGATAAGAAATTGAGTTGGAGAAAATACATTAAATATATATTTATGCACATAAATGAGTTTCTACAAATATGGTCAATCCAATGGAAAAATAGGCGAGAAGCAGAGGCAGACAACTCACAGAGGAGAAACCTTGAATGTCCAATGAAAAAATGAAAGCCCAGCCCCTCCAGCAATTGGGAAGGCAAATCAAAGTGACAAAGAGATGCCATTCATTGCCATTAGTCTGACAATTCAAAAGACTTTTTTTTTTTTTTTTTTGGTCAACTACTGATGAGGGTAATTAAAAACTTATTTTAACCCTTCTGTGCTGATGTAAATTGACAGAGGCTTCCTTTAGGGCAACCTAGGTAGTAACAAAATCCAGATAGCCTCCACCCCAGACCCAGTGGTACATTCTAAAAAAAGGCAGCTGCACTGATATTCATTACCCCACCATAATAGGAAAAAACACTAGGCAGAAGGACTTAGATTTTCAAGGAACATTAGTGGAAAAAAGTTGGAAAATATGTAGGCTTGATTTACACACACACAGCTCAAAGCAAAACTACATATATGTCTATATATGGTTGTAAATGCATAGAAGATTACACACAAACGTACTTGGGAAGGGAAAGAGTCTAAAAGGATTCTAGCATTTTTTGCATTGATTTCTAGCATTTTTGCCATAAAAATTTTTATTGGCTCCCTTTCACCTTTTTCCTTTTCTACCTGCAGAACTTTGCTCTTTATCCAGGTCTTCTTCCAACCCTGATAAATTTTAAAGTCTTCCACGTTTCTGCCTATAATGTTTGGTATTCCTTCTTTTCCCACCTTAATTTAATAAGCCCCATACAAATATTTACAGTGTCTCCTTTTCACCTTGCTCAAGAAGAACCTGATGATTACTGAGTTATGAGCTCTAAATAAGGTCTCTGAAAATCTGGTTAAATGTAACATTGCCTAAGCTTTAGCCATTTGCACTACTAATAAGGATGGAAATTAAACATGCCAAGAGACTGCCTCCTATAAAGAGACTAGCATGGAAAGCAATGCTATTCATGCTTCCCACGCTTGCTCGCAGGGATTGCGTTTGGTAATTATAATAATGATGGCTCTTCAGACAAATACAAAATTCAAGGGAGACAGAAAGAAAGGGCAAGATCCTAAGTCTCACAGCTAGATGGCGACAGAGCGGCCTCAGCGACAGCACCTTTCATTCTACCTTGTTCCCTTTAATTTCTTTACTTGCCTCTAGATGGCAGTAACTCTAGTTCAGGTTTCTCCAGATCTCTCCTCTTTTCCACTCCTACACTACTTTAAATTCTTCCCTTAGCTTCTATTTCCTATTTGTAAAATTGGTGTTAGGAGTACATCCTCTTGATTGTTGTGCGAATGAAAATGAGATCATCCCACGTTATCGTGTGTGTGTGTGTATGTGTGTGTTACCATCATTGCACAATTTTAAGATTACCTAACAGTTTAGAAAACCCCAGACTTACAGTCTCATTTGCTTTGCTTTTTGGATGAATACTTGCTGAATTGACCAAACAAGTTTCTCAACATTTACCTTCCTTTATTATGATAGAGGATTTTTAAGGTAGGGGTCCCTTTGGGACTTCTCATTACTACTGCTTCAGTTGGCCCTAAATTTATTCAAGATTTAGTTGTCACCTTCAACCCCCAGATGAAAGGAGGGCTGTACTCTGGGGCCTCAATCTTCCATGCAACAACACTCTTAAAGCCACTGACTTGGCTTCTCACCTGGGCTTCCTTCCTGTGAGCCGCAGATAGAAGTCATAGATGATGGCAGGGGCCCGGTGGCTGACAGCATTCCAGTACTGGCTTGTGATGAGGTTGGTTGTGAAGTCGGCATTTGGCCTCCTAAAAGCTCTCTCAAATGGGGCTTTTTCAAAGGTTGCCAAGACTTGAAATCCTGGGGAAGAAAATAGAGTACTAAGTCTAGAAGCATATAAGCCCACTGTAGTGGAGGGCATTTGCAATGGGTCAAAATGATAAAGACTTCTGATTGCTGTGTAGAGTCTAGAATCAATCTCTGAGAACAATATTAAGATATTTATGTGAGGCAAGAGGTCACCTACAAAATCAAATAACGAGAATGGGTTACAAAGTGGGTCCTTTTCCTGAAACCTTTATCTAAAACAAATTCTTCAGGGAAATAGTTTCAATCAATACAGTGAAGTATTGTTCAGAAAAACATAAATCCATCATTTGATTCCCAGGTTATCTAGTCTATTCTGAAAGCCCCAAGGCAGAGCCAGAAGGCCTTATTTCCTAGGTAGGATCATTGGTTGTAGAACCATCAGGAAAGTTTCTGCATATTTTACTTAAACTTTTAAAAGGGTTAACGTTTCATAAATGTTTAAGTGAAAAAGAGCATATCAAGGATTCAAAGAGCAGGATTATCAAAGAGCAGGATTCCCTTGTGCTGGTTCACTTTAGATACCCGTTTTTTACTTCTTTGGTATTTCTGCTTCTCTGGGGATACCCCAGACTCCACTGTCCATTCACTTTTGTCTCCAGATTTTTTTTCACAGTATTTTTTAAAATGATTAAGTAGATAAAACCTAGATAAAAGTTAAAAGACTCTTGATGTATATTTGTAAAATAATTCTTTTCAAAAGATATTAATTCCAATTAAATATTGATTTTACCAATGTAAAATTTTCAAAGAATATACCTAAGTTCATTATTCAATTATGATAACTATATCAGTTATCATGGTAATAGGATTATTATCCTCCTTAAAGGGTGTTACTTGGAAATCTGTATAAAATATATATACCTTGTGCAGAAGAGATTCTCAAGAAACATCTGACCCAGGAATCTGGAGTCTTTTTCCTCCCAGAATGGGTACTGCAGAGAGACCTGTCCTCTACTCATATTTGAGGTACCAGCCCTCCACATGAATTTGAATAGATCTCTTCCTCTCTTGGGGTCTCATATATAAAATAAAGCAAGGCCACTAGATTATTTCTAAGATTACTTTGAACTATGATACCGTATACTTTGATAAACCGAAAATAAGAGGTTTCAGCACGGAAGAAGACTTGAACTCAATCAGAAATGGAGTTTACATGTAGCATCTTTTTATTGACAAGCTTAACATAACTTGTTTGCTTCTATTAATGCCTCTTTTTATGAGTGATACCTTAATCCTGTTACTGAGGTAGAGGAGATGTATTTTTAATTCCAAATGTTTTCAGAATTACTCAGATATATGATCTAAGTAACTGGATATATGATCTAAAGAGCTTTGATGGCTGTAGATAATTTCATCTTTTCTGAAATAACAACTTTACGAACAGAGTAGCATAGGAGAGTGCTTTGAAATGAAAATCAGATTCTAACAAATTAAGTACATGTGATTTTTTTCTATATCCAGTATCTAAATAAGACTAGATGATCTAAAATTTTCAGATATTTGCAGAAAATCAAGTAAATTGATGAAGTACAACATTGATGAGCTAATTTTCTATTACATGCAGGGTTAATTACTTCCATTCAATAAGATACATTCAAGGTGACACTTATGGCTCGCTGTATAAATCAGTGAAGAGTATTATTGACTCAGTCACCTACATTTACTTGTTATTGATGATCCCACAGTCTCGATGGTGTAGCCAGGGGATAAGGGATGTGGGCGTGGGAGCAGCCCCCGCCTCAGCAGGAGGGGCATTCCCTCACTGACGTTACTTACAAGTGCTGACTTTCACTCGGTTTTATGTATTTTAAAAATCTTTATAGCCAATGGACCCCTTATTGCTTGCAGTCATGCACATTATTCCCATTGACCCCTTCTTTGATATTCCACAGCACATTCTAGTTAACTCTTACACATTGATAATTACTAATTCTTTTCTCTTGTACTTATTTTTTATCTTTTTCTCCCATTAGACTCAAAGCTCCAAGACACATTTTGCCACATTTTTCCCCGTGGTAGACACTACTACTGTGTGGGCAGATGCTAATAGTTATGTAGTTATATCTCTACAGGCACTTACCCATTTTGCCCCAATTACAAGGATTGAGGTTACCAGATGTACAGTGGTAGATTAATGTTGACTTAGGTCTGGAAAATGAAATAAAAATTAAATAAATACAACAAAATGGAGGACGAATGAAAGAAAGATAAGGAAAAACAACATGTAGGCAAGGATGTTTCAATAATTCCCATAACCAGGACAACACTTCCATCTTTTGTTCCTTCTTTGGGTAAAAATGCAAAATGGAAGAAGACGAGGAATGTGTGTGTGTGTGCGTGTGCACGTGAAAGAGATCTCAAATAAGTTGATGTATTTAGGGAGCAGATGGAGGTACCATGACAATGAGAAAGCAGAGAGTATCACTAACTTCTGGACATGTTTATTGGGCAAAATATAGGCCATGTTTTCTTCTAAGTCCAGTTAAGTCCTGTTGTATTGGAAAACATCTAAATGGCTGACTTCAAATAAAAATTTAATTCTGTTTGCCATTTACTATCAGAGTCAAATATACAAACAACCTTTTTTTTTTTTTTTCTTCCCCCTGTACTAAGGAAACAGCCCCTCCCATGGTGATCTGAACTTTTGGCATATACCAGGAAATAAGCAGTTGTGTAAAATATAAAAGATGCCCTTATTTCACCCACTTTTATCTCCTTTGCCTTAAAAAGGGGAGCTGTATTTTAGACTACTGAATAGAAAGAAAAACCTTTTTGGGTTATAAGAATTTTATGGTTAAACAATTTAGAGTTTGCTACTTTATACAAAATATGAAGCAGTATTTATAAAATATTTCCATGCATATGTGATGGTATATTTGGAACTATGTAAAATATTGAGACTGATCCTTCCTGACATTTGGGGTCTACTACAATCAAATGCACATATTTTGAAACTAAGCCTAACATAGTCACCCTCCTCCTGGTCAAATGTTTGAAAGCCGGCTTCCACATGCGCACCTGTTAACGGCTGTGTACCATCCCACAGCCAAAGTGAGATTGACGACTGTATCAACGGGAATTAAATCTGCCACAGCCATGGGAGTAGCTCTTATGGACCGAAGAAACCCTTTCCCAGCCTGCATAGGAAAAAGAACAGTAAGTACTGAACCAAGTTTTAAGTAACAGCTGGGACTAATACTAAACTAATGCTGCTAGTTAACAACAGTTAACACTGACTCAGGGCTTACAGGTTATCATGCTAAGGCTGACTTCTCTCAGCCTATCCAACCCACACCCACAACCAACCCCCCCACCAAGTCCATCTCAAATGCCAATTTCCATAGAGGTCCTCAGGTTCCTTTAGGGGTGGAGTTCCTCCAATTTGTGAGAGGTCAGTATGTTCAGTTAATGAACAAACACCAAGAACAGTTCTTCACATTTAAAAATTAATTCATAAGATATCCTAAAAACTAAGGCTTCCCAAATTTTCCATTAATATTCATTTACCATTTTATTTATTTAACCTAAAGAGAGAGAGAGAAAGAGAACAAATGGGGAGGAGAGGCAGAGAATCAGGCTTTCTGCTGAACAGGGAGCCCAGACTCAATGCTCAATCTCGGGGCCTGAGCCAAAGGCACACACTTAACTGAGACAGCCAGGCGCCCTTCAGTTTACCATTTCTTTTCTTTTTTTAAAGATTTTATTTATTTATTTGACAGACAGAGATCACAAGTAGGCAGAGAGGCAGGCAGAGAGAGAGGAGGAAGCAGGCTCCCCGCTGAGAAGAGAGCCCGACGCGGGGCTCGATCCCAGGACCCTGGGATCATGACCTAAGCTGAAGGCAGAGGCTTTAACCCACTGAGCCACCCAGGTGCCCCCAGTTTACCATTTCTTAAGTGATTTTCTGCTAGTTCTCACTAACTTACAAACAACAGTAGACCCTAAAAGTCTAAGAACCATTTTTAAAAATTAATAGAATTCTACCATTCCATAAATACTCCTTATTACTTGGGGAAAGGCCACCACTTTTTGTTAAGTATCTTTGTTCACTTCAAAGATGTTATATCAATGTAAGAATTGGGAATTATTCACATTAATAAATAAGTCATACCAATAAATATATAGGTTAATAGTCATGTTCACTGACTTTATGAAGTTATTGATACCCTGCATATTTCCAGCATTGATTTGCAGTGGTTAGCACTTTCCTATATTCCTAATCTCTATTTTCTTGTGACTGATTCCCCTTCCTTTTTATGTAAGAAATCAGTCTGAAAGATTTTAGAAAATCTGCATCCATGTGCAGCTTTGTAAATACTATAATAAGCCTCACTCTAGGATCATGTAAAAATAATTATGTTCTAAGTTACCAAATGTTCACCCCAACTAAGCTTTAAAGATGAAAGAGTTGGGGTGCCTGGGTGGCTCAGTCAGTTAAGCATCTGCCTGTCATGATCACAGAGTCCTGGAATCAAGTCCCACATAGGGCTCTCTGCTCAGCAGGGAGCCTGCTTCTCCTTCTCTCTCTGTCTGCTGCTCCCCCTGCTTGTGCTCTCTCTTCTCCCCCCTCCCACCATCAAATAAGTAAATAAAATATTTTTTAAAATAAAAAAAAATGAAAGAGTTAAAGACAGGTGGAGAAACAAAAAGAGAGGGGCTGCTAGAAAGAAATCAGAAGTTCTCTGCCGCTGTTTTTGACAAATAGTCATAATTCACTCTTATGTTTGTATGTTAGTTCACGTGGGACCTAGCTCTGAAGCACAGCATTTTTTTTTTTAAAGATTTTATTTATTTGACAGATCACAAGTAGGCAGAGAGGCAGGCAGAGATAGAGGGGAAGCAGGCTCCCTGCTGAGCAGAGAGTCCGATTTGGGGCTCAATCCCAGGACCCCGGGATCATGACCTGAGCCGAAGGCAGAGGCTTTAACCCACGAGCCACCCAGGCGCCCCTGAAGCACGGCATTTCTAAGATTTACACTCAGGAAGAGAAGGGAATTCCTATTCATCATCCTAAAGAGCAGAAAGGCGGTTCGGGTCCTACAGTGCTTCCTCGAGAACTGTGAGCTGGGGCACGCCTCCCATCACCTAGATCAGCCTTCACCGCAGGGACCTAGAGGCACCGCTGATGTTTCTCCTTGTTTGGGAGAGAAGTATTGGTGAAAAGCATTTTCTCTATTCATTCATTTTTATAGGAGAAAAATTTGCTCTAATTGGTGGTTCTCTTTCTTCTATCTGTTGAGGACTATTATTGATGTATTTTTATTATACAATTTCTATCCATACACATTAACTCTTGAATGTGTATTATAACAAAGAATAATCTTTGAGAATGTGATTTTTGTTGCCTCCCCAATTTACTGTATTAATTCAAGCTATTAATAAATAGCGAAAAGGAGGAAACACTCCCCTCTTGTGGTAATTAAAGGGAAATGCAGACATGGTCCCTGATGCTCAGACTTTCCAAAAATAAAACTCCTCGAGAGTAACTGATGATATCACAGTGCTTCTGCTTTCCTGATAATAAAATCTACAAATAATAAAAGTAATTTCATCTTGCCTCTATTTCCCAACCAGCAGAATTGAGATTAAGTGGTTTCAATTGTTGTTACTAAAGTAACACTTATGGATTTGGATCAATGAAGCTAAACCAACACTAGGCATGTTATTACCATTCCTCTACTACCTTCCAAGGAGTTATTTCTACATTATTATACGTACCGCAATAATGAGCCCATTAGGTCCATTTAGGTTATCAACCCAGCCCTAAAAGAAAAAGATCTCTATTAGTTACACATGTCAGAAAATCATTATATGTCTATGCAATGTCTGCAGTCTGATTTTAGTAAGTTTCAAACAAGAGCACTGAGATCCCAGCTGATAGACGGTCTCATCCAATATATCTAAGATCACAAACAAAGATTGGTGGCAAAGCACTGGATATTTCTGCACTTGTGCAAGAATGAAAATTCTGCCAGCATCTTTTTTTATAGGAGGGAGGAGTCATGGGGAGTTTCAGTTTGTTTTATGACATCTTAGAGGTTAAACTGAACCTTGACTTAATATCATAACTTGCTAACCAAGTCACTAGCCATCACTTTTCTTCACCTCAGGCCTGATTTTAACTCTCCAGGGGAACACTACATATCAAACATGATTTGTAGGAATGATCCATTTCTGGAAAATCTGAAAAGTCAGAGCACCCATACTCTATTTGCATTAGCTTGCTCAGAGATGTTCGCGGGAAGAATATGTTATGGAGCTGTTGGAGGGAAAACGTCTTCTTGAGTTTGTCTCCTAAGCCCTAAGCAAGTCAGTTGACCTTATTATGTCTGTGTCTTCATCCGTAGAAGTTAAAACGAGTGTTTAAATAGGAGAGGAGGTAGAAAAGAGAAGAGGGAGGACTTAATATTCATTCGACCAGGGACCAGGCACTACACTAAACACTCCTTGTACATGGTCTCATTTGATTGGCTCTCCACATGTGGGTCCAGTATTGGGCTAAAATAGCACGAGCCCAGGTTTATAGATGAGACTGCTCAAAAGCCCGCATTTTCAGTAAGTCATAGAGCTCAATTTTTTTTGGCCCTAAAGCCTCATAGAATTGCTTCAAAAAAGATAGTATAATTTGGTGTACTTTCAAAAAGATACAGCAGTACACAGATGCAAAAATTAATTATTCCTAAACTGAGAACCTTCGACGAACTTTGTGGTTTTTATTTACCCTGACAGTTATAAAACTACCAAAATGGCCAACAAGAACATTCTGGTATACTTAAACTATAGTGGGGAAGCCAAGAACTAAAACTATCTCCTACAGCAATTTTCAGATTCCAGTGAATCAGAGGCTAATGTAAGACCTCCACCCAACGCTGGGACAGACAGTATAACCTCCAGAGGAACCTCATGCTGGATAAATCCTGAACCCAATGTGGAATTTTGTCCTAATATAATGGGTTCGTATTTGATTTGCTGCACTCAGTTATACGTTCTGAGAAGAGAGAGAGAAGGACATCTTCGGAAAGTAATTGGGTGAGAAGGATGATGGTTTGGAAGCAAAGCAAGGAATCCAGGCAAGTGGACTTACCGGGAAAGGCTCCTGCCAGGTTGCTCCCACGATGGAGGGCCTTATGATGGCAATGTTTAGGTTCCCGCTCTCCTGCTGCACCACCATCTCGCCCAAGGCCTTGGTGTACGTGTAAGTATTGGGCCGATCACCGATCAGCTTGGGGGTGATCTCATCAATAATAGCATCGTCTAACCACCTGTGGGTAGTCAGAGTCAAAAAGAATTCTAGTAACATATGTTAGACAATAGACAGGAAAAAAGAAAGGAAGGAAGGGAGGGAGGGAGGGAGGGAGGAAGGGAGGAAGGAAAGTAAGAGGGAGGGAGGAAGGAACCCCCAAACAAAACACAATCAAACAAGACTTCCCCTTTCTCACTTGAGTTCTGGAATTCAGAATAGTCACAGGATACCAAGGCTGAGTGGGCACCCGTCCAA
Organism: Martes martes; assembly: GCF_963455335.1. NCBI lineage: Eukaryota > Metazoa > Chordata > Mammalia > Carnivora > Mustelidae > Martes > Martes martes. Next base: position 65,205,044 of record NC_137895.1, read on the forward strand.
ACCCCGAGTGCTGAATGAGCTCTTGGCTCTGCACCATGAGGCCCGCTCTCACCAGTTGAGTCCAGCTTCCTCCCACCTAGACTGATAAATTCAACAGCCACGCAACCTACTACTTTATTATGCACGGTCTCTAATTATCCTCAATTATTTCCTCTCCGATTGGCTCAGGAGTACACCCATGAAGACACCTGTGGGCGCCTGCCGTGCCCTGTAGCATGCCATGTGCTGTGTTCGTGGAGCTTAGAGGCTCCCACCCCAGGCTTCTGGGGTGTCCCTTTTCCTCTGGGGTTGTCCTGTTCACACCTAGGGCACCAATCTTGCAACCTTTCACTTTTTACTTTTAAAATCCCATTCAGTGCCTCAACAAATAAAAGCAACGACGTTTGGCAGAGCTACAATCTGTTTTAGCAAATCTACGGAATGCATTTTGAAGCTATATTTACAGTCTATAGTAATAGCTCGGTATTTTTTTTCCAGAGATTTCCCTTGAATTCTGAGATTCTCTAGTAGCTATTAATATAATAGTCTGTCAGGAGGCATGATTATACTACTCTGAAGCAGCTCTAATAGTGACTGGTGAACACCTCTCCTTACAAAAGGACATGAGTTAAAGAAACTGAGTTACCATGACAGCCGCCTAATCTCTTTTTTAAAGATGTCAGCACCCTTTTGATAATCCCAAAGTCTATCTGCCCTTCTCAAAGAAAGCAATAAAATCGTCGATTAAATATTTAATGTTTCTCTTAGTTGACAGATCTATTTGGTTAGCCATTTGTTACAATATAATTTTTCAAAAACCAGGCTACCTAAATACGTTAGTGTGATTTTTATAATCGATGGGCTTGGTACATTCATTCCTACCTTAAAGGACTGAGCTCAGTCATACTATTTTGATTATAGAAAAATCTTAGCTGTTACTGCTTTGCTCCCATGACAAATTACTGGACATTTACATTGTGCTTATGCTAATACTTATTCAGAGACACAACCCTCAGTTTTGAGAACACTCATTTGATGTTGGAGTGAGACATGAGCACTGTCTATAATGTTTCGGTTCTCTTGCTTTGCTGCTATTAGTGCTGAGTGTTTTCTAGATACTCAAATACCTTTTGATTTAAATTGAATAGGGAAAGGTCAAGAAGTTCCTAGAACAAAAGCAACTCCACATACTTAGAAAAATGGAAGATTTTCTAATTATACGGCCCCTGAGGTTAGGGATAAAGCGTGTGGGATAATGTAGGCACCTCTCCATTTCATGATGATGTTACCATTACCTCATTTTACCTGATGGTCCACAGTGGATTAACTGACCTAAGACCATTTTCTTTCACGTGCAAACACACACAGATTGCAAAAAGCAGGTCAGGAGAAATACAGCCTGATCAGGCTGTAAAGAAACAAATTCTAAGAATACATGAGAACATAATCAGGCACTAAGATGATATGTCACAGGGCTGAGACCAGCTGTTGTCACTGATGTTGGTGTGCATGGAAAGGGAGTTCGCCTATCTTAGAAAATGTTGGTTTCAGCGCACCTGGGTGGCTCAGCTGTTTGAGCATCTGACTTTTGGTTTCAGCTCAGGTCATGATCTCAGGGCCAGAAGGTGAGCCCCAGGTTGGGATCCACAGTCAGCAAAGAGTCTGCTTAAGGCTCTCTCTCCCCCCAGCTTATGCTCACACTCTCTCTCTAAAATAAATAAATAAATCTTTTTTTTTTTTTTAAAGAAAATCCTGGTTTCATAGATTACTAAGAACACAACTGTAAAGGAAGTTGCTGTGCTCTGTGAATGGCTTGCCTCTTATATTTGTGGCTCTGTCTGTATCCCACTGAATTAGCTTCTAGATTCCTCAGTTTTTACTGGTGAAAAATGGCAATCATTATAGCTATTCTAATTTTCAAGTTATCATGAGAACAAACGGGAATTTTCACAACTGCACTTAAAGCTCTTTGATAAAGCCAAATGAGCCAATAAACCGAAGGAATTTTTGATGTTTGGTAAAAGGACCAAGGGGCATGTATCTACAAATGTAACAGTTTTAAATTATCTTTTCTAATGCAGGCAAACAGCCCTTGGCCCGTCTCCTCCAGCACTTCCCGGGTTCAAAGAGGACGTTGGTATAAGAAGCACACACACGCGCCCATCAAGTGGTGATACCCTTGACGAGATACCCTTTACGAGACCTATACTCTTCATTACCAAAGTCCGATTTGCTATTTGTTCTCAATTTTTTTGATGAACATTTTTAAAAAATGTATTTATTCGAGGAAGAGAGAGAGAGAGTGTGTGTATATGAGCAGGGGGAGAGGCAGAGGGAGAGAAGCAGGCTCTCGGCTGAGCAGGGAGCCCAATGCCAGGTTCAATCCCAGGACCCTGGGATCATGCCCTGAACTGAAGGCTGACGCTTACCTGACTGAGCCACCCAGGTGCCCCTTCTCAGTTTGTTTTTAAAACAGTGAAGTTGGCATGGAAAAAGACACTCTATAAATAAAAGTACATTTCTAAAATTAACCAAATGCTCTTCAGGGTACCTGAGTTGTTTTGAACCCATAGGTCCCAGATTCTAAACTTCTACTTACATTGCTTCAAAAGAAGCAAAAAGTTAGTGAAGATTTCAGAAAGCAATGTACATACCATATCCTATAAATATCACTATATTTTTGTGGGGGTGGGGCTTGAAACTTACTGAATCAACCTAATATCATTAATGATTTCATAATTTAGGTACTTCCTAAGTGAAACAGTAGGAGGAATATAAATTTTTCCTCCTAGTTTCCTTAGGCAACAGGGAGGGCAAGACTAGTGGTATTTTGGGTGAAGTTTTCTGCGGAGTAAGTACTGCACATGCGGTCATGGTCATGTTCGCTCTCTCCTTCTCTCGTCTGAATTAGGTTCTTCCCTCGATTCTTGCAGTGATCCTGCTGTAGGTTCAATGTCAGTTTCCCCATTTTATAATGAGTCCCAGAGAGCAGGGATTAAGTTTCTTCTCTCTGTGTCCAATCACTTTATCCACCCAGGCACCTACTCCCTGATTCAGTCCTGAAGGGCTCTCCCATACCACAGTCTCAACTGGCTGGTTTGTGTTCGAATAACACTTTGGGAAGCTGAGATGGACACTGACAGGAGAGCCTGGGGGAACTGAGGAGCAGGTGGGGCTGGAAGGAATCTGTGGGGAAGGAAGGAAAGAGGGAAGGAAGGAAGGAAGGAAGGAAGGTAGGAAGGAAGGAAGGAAGGAAATAAGGAGGAAGGAAGGAAGGAAGGAAGAAGGAAGGGAGGGGATGTGTTTTTAGAGAATGAAGCAAAACTGGAAGTTAAAATATCAAGCTGGTAGTGATGTCAAGTGTTGAGAAGCTGAAAGACTATGTGTTGACTAATTTCAACGTGGCAGAGTTGGCTTCAGAGCACATTTACACTTCTGACTGGGGTCAAGGGTATTCCTGTGCCCAGTGCTGGTGGTGAGCTGGCTCTGCAATTCCCCCTTGACTTCTACTGAACACCTATTCTGGCCTCCAGTGGTCTGATAATATGAAAATTATTCAATCTGTCTAGGAAGCAGCTAACCCAGCTCTGATTTGTATTTAAAGCCGGATAACAGTAAAAGTACGCAGAATTTTCTGGTTGTTTTTTTTTTTTTGTCTGCTGCTTAGATGCCATCTTAAGCCTATACAATTCTGACAGTAAATGGACAAAATCAAAATGAGTGTTTTCCTTTCCCCTGGAGTAGATACACTGTCTTAGTGTTAACAACGTGTTCTTCAGCACCCAGACAAGACTACTTTCCAACATGTGACTTCCTTTCATATTTCTGCCATAGCTGACTGCTGCCCACGTTTGATCAAAAACACCTTTTTTCACATGGAAGATTAACTGTGCTTCTGTAGGCCAGGTAGCCTTGTCAAGAGCATGATTTTTAGTAGGTACAAATCTGTCGGGAACTTTTCATCGAGGAAAGCCTCTAGGAATGGTGGGGAGTGGCAAGCGAGGAGAGGGGGGAGGCTGGGGTGCATGGGTGACTGGAATACGAATGAACCTTGTGTCAAATGAGAGACATTACGTGAAAAAGCACTTCGAGGCAGTTTTCCCCAAACTTGCCTGCTCGTTTGGGGTAAGACTTATGTGGGGCCTATGACAAAAGTTCAGCTCCCTGGGCATCATCTTAGAACCTCCAAACCAGTCTTCAGGGGTGACAGCTTGATCACCTTGATTTGTAACCAGTGGAGTGGTGCTTGTTATGGTCAGGCAAGCTGAGGAATCACCGGTTTCAAAGGACGCCACTCCACAAATGTTAGCCTTGAACAAACTGGGATTAGCTCTGAGAGAGCCATCGCGTCTTGGGGTAAAACTTTCAGTAGACTTGAACTTTAAAGGATTTCAATCCTGGACACTAGAGATGGAATCTGAGGGTTGATTAGAAGGTATGTGCAAGCCCACGTGCAAAGCAGTGGCCACGTCCCATTCAGTCTCCTGTCCCCGAACACAGAGGTGTTTTTTGGTATCTGTTGTCACTCCCCAGTTCTCGGTCTTACCCCACAACATGGCATGTCACAGCTGTCCCTGCCTCTGATGACTGCCCAGGCAGATCTACCCCCTTCCCTCGTGACAGTACTAACATTCCTAAAGCCCGCTTTCATCCATGTCTTTTTTTGATGAAAACAAAATGGAAGCACCAACCAATCAAAACCACCCCCCCTACACACACATGCATGACCCTCCTGCCGTGGATCCCTATTGCCTTCAGAATTAAATACAGTCCTCCCCACGGCATTCAAAACTCTCAGGACAACCCCAGCCCCACTTCCCTACAAATAACAACTGTGCTGCTCAGGTGGATGGACGGCCATACCCCCAGCACGCCTCCAGCCTTCCTGCTCCCCTGGCTGTGCCTAGTCTATGCCCCCACCTCACCCCGCCACACTGCGCCTCCTCTCCCAAGTCCGTGTGCTGCGCCTGTCTCCACAGGGCCTTTCCACTGCCACCACCAACTCCATCTAACTTCTGCTACCATGCTCCATGTATGATGCTACCCTGCTCTGTTTTGTGTTTTACTGGGAGCTCCTTGAGAACACAGTCTCTATTTTAAGAAAGCACCTTTTAATCTCTCATACAGTCAAGTGGGTGGGAGTAACGAAAAGGGCCACGTGACCGAATCATGGGGCCACGGAGAAAAATGGTGCCCCTGTAACTTACTAGCTGGGAGAATTCTGAAGCCTTCCTCAGCCTTTCGGAGCTTCTGTTCCGTTATTAGCCCAGTAGCAGCGACACATACCACCAGCCCTACAATATTACGGTAAGGAACTGATGTCTGTGAAAGTGTCTTTACTCACAATAATTGCTCAATGATGAATCAGAGCTGCCCTTCCCTTCTTAATGCATACTTACTAGGTTGATTTAAGGATGCTAACTAAAGCAGTAAATATTTACGGATCCATTTTTCTAGTTTCGGGCTATAGTTATTTTCAGTTTTCATATAGGTACAAAAATCTTTTCCTTCTGTCTCTCCTAAGAGGAGTTAACTTGACCTGAAAAAGAGGGAAAGCAGCAATCTTTCCTGGTCGGTTATGTGCACTCTAAAAAATAAACATTCTACTTGAGCCGTTATTCCGGAAAACTGGAATTTCATTGGTAGCCCCTCATCCATTTATGCATAGGAGTTCCTAAAGGTAAAACCCCCCCAACTGGGGCACATGGGTGGCTCAGTGGGTTAAAGCCTCTGCCTTCGGCTCAGGTCATGATCCCGGGGTCCTGGGATCGAGCCCCGCATCGGGCTCTCTGCTCAGCGTGGAGCCTGCTTCCTCCTCTCTCTCTCTCTGCCTGCTTCTCTGCCTACTTGTGATCTCTGTCTGTCGAATAAATAAATAAAATATTAAAAAAAAACCCAACTGCTGAAGCTAGAAATATGAAGACAGGGAGATGGGGAAGAATGGTGACATAATTTCATGATAAAATGCCTGTGATAGTTGGGACGAAGGCAGCGGACATGTGCAGGTGTGAGAGCTGGAGAGGTCTGTTTTTTTTTTAAATGCTGATTCATGGCCACGATTGTCATACCAATAAGAAGCATTAACTCCTAATTGGGCCTGGCCTCAGTTCAAAGGCTTCCAGAGGAGAGCTCTGATGTCAGAGTAGGAATTAACCAGGGAAGCAGAGGTGGAGGTAGTTTCTAGAAACAGAACTGTCATAAGCCAAGGCAGAGCGGCATGAGGGAGCGGAGTAATGACTTCAGTGTGACCGTAGCACAAACGTAAAGGGAGGGTTGGCGGAGATGAGGCTGGACAGGTGGTCCTGAATATAAAAATCTGAATTAATAAATTGTGGTTATGACTTTTCCTTGTTTTAAAAGAAGAAGAAAACCTTGGTTTCTTAATTATATGTAAAATGTGTTCTGTTGAGACAAATTTTATTTCATTTTTACTTCTGTTTGGCTGTATATTTTTCAGAATAATTATATTCCATGGGGAGCAGTAAATGAGAGAGATGAATTTTGTACAAATGCCAATTCCGGTTTGATCATCAATCATGTAGCTACCCCTGGCTTTGGCCAGGGGACACGGAGTGGGCAAGGACGGCAAGCGCTGGGCACCTGAAGAGAAACCAACTCCTCTTCTAGGAGGTGAGTTTATTCTTCTTGGAGACCTGGGGATCCTGAGGGGACACAGTTTGGGAGGGAGGAAGTGCTACGGGGGACCCAGAGAAGCCCCTCACTGGGGCTGAACTGAAGCTTCAACTCCTGTCTCCTTTCTTTGGTGGTCTCTGCAAGACTTCCGTCCTGCCTCACATCATGCTGTCATCTGTCAGCTGCTAGAAGGGTCAACAGTGGGGGAAGGCTCTGGGATCTCAGCAGCAGAGTCTGCACTCAAACAGCTCTGCCCCTTTCCTGGGCACAGCAAATATGTACACACCACACGGACCAAGAGACAGCACTGTGAGAGGGCAGCCAGCCGAAAACAAATAGATTCCACCCAAAAACACGCTAAGGCCTTCCACATCCACTCTCCTGTACCAACTTGGGGCATCAGAGCCTCTTTTCTCCAACTCTCCTGACAAGCTCTGCGCTCGGAAGCTCCCTTTGCACAACTTAAGCAAGTCACCACTTATGAGCAACGTGAGGTAACCTCCAGGTCCTTTAGATGACTTTCATTCTTCTTTGTCCCGGATATTTTAAAATGACAGGTAAAAATATCTATTCTCAGGACTGTAGGAGATAAAAATGTTTGCCCTGAAGGGAATGAACTCTTGATTTAGCTAAGTTTCATTTTAAAGAGTCTATCTTAAATAGAGATACAGTATTACATGAAATTAAAATCTGACAAATTTCATGGTGAAGTAGTCTATTTTCTCAGCCGGAATACCGGTTGTTGTTTTTTTTTTTTTTAAACAAGATAAACTTGTTAAATTGAACAGAAGAATGAAGACCCAGAAAATGAAAACACTTATTCTGAGACCAGGGCCAGTCCTAAGAACAAAGTGGTTCCTGTTAGTAGGTGGGAAGAGAAAGATGCTACAGTTACTTTTCCTCCACAAGACAATAAGGAAAGCATATCTCAGCCTCCTAGATCAAGAGACTTGCACTTTCTGCCAGACCTGGGAGGATTTCTGCTTACCTATGAGTTCTTCTTCTTCTTCTTTATTTTTTTAAGATTTTATTCATTTATTTGACAGAGAGATAGGAGAGCTCAAGTAGGCAGAGTGGCAGGCAGAGGGAGAGGGAGAAGCAGACTCTCTGCCGAGCAGGGAGCCCGACACGGGGCTCCATCCCAGGACCCCGGGGATCATGATCTGAGCCGAAGGCCGGTGCTCAACCGACTGAGCCACCCAGGCGTCCCACCTCTGAGTTCTTCTTTATTAACCTTCGGATCAGCTGCCATTAAACACTCCCGAGCACAACAACTGCTTTCTATCACTCATGATCACTACAAGATGAGCACTGTTATCACCCCCATTTCACAAATGAAGGAACTGAGGCTCAGAGAGGCCAAGGAACTCACTCAAGGTCACACAGACAGGAAGCTGCAGAAGCCAGGTCGGACTGACGCTGAAGGCTTGCTTCTGCACTTTTACACTTTACACTCTACTTCCTTCAGTGACCATGCTGAGTTCAGTACGGAGTGACAGAAGCATTCCCATGTGCCCATTACAATCCTAAACTATTTCACAAAACTCTTCTGTGGCATTTTTTTTTTATTATGTTCAGTTAGCCCCCATATAGTACACCATCAGTTTCTGACGCCGTGTTCAACCATTCATCATTTACGCATAAAACCCAGTGCTCATCACCACTCGTGCCCTCCTTGATACCCACCACCTTGTGGCATTTATCCATGCCTGTCCTTCCCCATCACCAAGCACTGTACTCCTCACACTGGGATGAAGGGAACAGCAGGGATCAGACAGCGAAAGCTAGCACCTTTGCAAAGCACACTGCTTCAAGAGTGTCTCGCTTTGTTACCTCATTAAGGAATGACTACAAAGAATCAAAGAGAACCACGATCTGCCCACCTCCTGACCCCCTCATATGACCCAACTTACTCCATGGAGTCGATGATTTTTTTTGGCTCCACAGGGCATGGGTAGATGACCTCATCGATGTGTTTCAGGTTACAATTTGAAAAGGCAGTGGAGATATGTATGAAGGCTTCAAGTTTTGGCATCTGACTGGCCATGAGCAAGAGCTGCTGGGTGGCAGTAACGTTAAGTTGCACGGCGTGTCTGCAGGAGGTAAAGCAGAAGAAGTACAATGAGGCAACTCGGTGTCCTGCTTTGCTAGAACGTCACCTACTCCAATAACGGGCACGTACGTCTCATTTCTGTGGCTGCACCAAAGGCCCAGGAAGAAGAGCACAGATCATAGCTACACAGTTGTGTGATGCCTGGAATGTGTTATAGTTGATGCCGTGTTTTGTGCACATAAATCCTAGTCGCTGAAGCATTGTTCGTATTGCATTTAGAGATACCTTGGTTCTAAATCAACTGGAAGGAAAAAAAAATCACAATCTTCTGGATGTATAAAGAGGTTTCTTAAGCAGCCACTAAAAATATAAAGATAGATAAATTGAGCATCTAACTCAAGAAGCTGCAAAAATTCAAATGAATTGTAGGAGAGTAGCAGTGGATAGAGAATGAGAAATAGAAATTTCTATTGCAGGGGCATCTGGGTGGCTCAGTGGGTTAAGCCTCTGCCTTGGGCTCAGGTCATGATCTCAGGGTCCTGGGATCAAGCCTTGCATCAACTCTCTGCTCAGCAGGGAGCCTGCTTCCCACCCCACCCCCCCAACTCTGCCTGCTTCTCTGCCTACTTGTGATCCTGGTCTGTCAAATAAATACATTTTAAAAATCTTAAAAAACAATAAAAAAAAAGAAAGAAATTTCTATTGCAAAGGTCCAGGTCAGATCTAAAAATGAATGTCAAAAATCCCAAATTTTAGCTAATAGAATACCAAGTTATATAAGTATAATACGAGATGACAATGAAATGGTTCATTGTAGAAACACAAGGTTTATACAATATCAGGAACCCTATTAATCTAACTAAAAAAGATAATAAAAAAGAGAAAAACTAAATGATCCTCTATATGTATTTTGAAATTTTAAAAATGATGTTCAGTATCCATTTCCAATTTAATTTTTAAAAAATCATTAAAAGAAGAATAAATGATTAAAATACATCCCTTTCCCTTTGCTAGCCTGTATCATGTTTAATGGTGAAAAGTTAGGAGCACTGCTTTTAAAGTCAGGGCCAAGGGGTTCCTGGGTGGCTCAGTTGATTAAGCATTGGCCTTCAACTCAAGTCATGATCTTGAGGTCCTGGGATCAAGCCCTGTGTTGGACTCCCTGCTAGGCGGAGAGACTGCTTCTCCCTCTCCCTCTGCCTGCTGATCTGCCTACTTGTGCATTCTCTCTCTCCCTCTCTGTCAAATAAATAAATAAAATCTTAAAAAAAAAAAAAAAGTCAGGGCCAAGAAGAATGGCTGCAATTACTACTACTACTTAATATTGCTCTGAACTTCCACCTGGTAATTAGAGAGGAAAACATAAGGAATTAGCAGATGTAACAGTTGTAAAGGCAGTCACAAAAATCCCTATCAGATTACATAATTGTGTATCTGGGAAAAAAAAAAACCAACAACAAAAAAACCTACCCTGGGACATGCAATGATTCATTCAGTAAAGTGTCCATTTATAAAAGTTATGTTAAAGGAAAAAAATGGAGAATACGGTGGAAGAAAGGCACATATTCAAAACTGAACATTTAAAAAATATATCCAGTTAAGAAAAAAGGAACCAACTATATACAAAAATAAAACTTAAGGGTTATAGAAAAATTGAATAAACAACATATTGTCCTTTGATAGGAAGAGCCAATGTTTTAAATATGTTGTTTTTCTAAAGTAGTTGACATGTCCATATTCAGTAATCCTAATCAAATTCCCAACTTTTTAAGAAGCTGGAAAAATTATCTTCAGCAGATGAGAATAGTCAGGAAAATTCTATAAAAAGAGAATGATGTGTGTATACTTGCCTAATAAAGTAAAAAATTACTGTAATAAAATACTGTGGTGTTGAGAGAGAAAGCCTAAGTAATGGAACAAAAATAAAGAGTCCAACACTGGAAATTCAGTATATTATAAGAGTTTAATTAAATAAAGAGTAAAAACAAATCATTTAATAAATGTTTCTTAAGAAGTAGCCATCTGTTAGAAATTTTTCAAAAGCTACTCTATATTTACACCCACATCACTTTCCTTTTTATAGAATTTTCCTATTTCTCTTTATAGGCAAAAAAAAAAAAAAACTCTAAATGGGTCAAAGATATAAAGGAGAAAATTAAGCAATAAAAATTGTAGAAGAAATTATGAATAATGCATAAATAATAAAAATAGTTGAGGACAAATGATAAAGTATTTTGAGTTTTGTAAAAGACCAAAAATCAATATGCTAACTATTCCAACAAGTCTTAAAATTGATAAGAAAAAAATGTTTCAGTAGAAAAACAGGCAAAGAACACAAATAGGCATTTCACAAAAGAATAAGATGCCAATACTATGCAGCCATCAAAAGAAATGAAATCTTGCCATTTGCGACGACATGGATGGAACTAGAGGGTATTATGCTTAGCAAAATAAGTCAGTCGGAGAAAGACAACTATCATATGATCTCCCTGATATGAGGAAGTGGAGATGCAACGTGGGGGGGTTTGGGGGGTAGGAAAAGAATAAATGAAACAAGATGGGATCGGGAGGGAGACAAACCATAAGAGACTCTTAATCTCACAAAACAAACTGAGGGTTGCTGGGGGAGGGGGGTCGGGAGAGGGCAGTGGGGTTATGGACATTGGGAGGGATGTGTGCTGTGGTGAGTGCTGTGAAGTGTGTAAACCTGGCGATTCACAGACCTGTACCCCTGGGGCTAAAAATACATTATATGTTTATTAAAAAAAAAAAAAGACGCCAATTAGCATTTCCACGCCCTCAACTTTTTTCTCATTATCAACAAAATCAAAATCAAAATATGGATTGGCATTTCCATTATATTGCCAACATTAAAAGTAAAGAATGATAATACAGTATGCCTGTGGGTGTCAGAAATGAGCATTCATGTGCACTGGGACGACAGAAATCAATACTGCCCATGTGGAAAGCAATGTAGCATTATATGTCAAAATGTAAACCATTTCTAACCTGGGCACATCTGGTACATCTCTAACAATTTTACTTCTGGACATTTACCCAAAGTAAAGCACACAATGGTATTAAAAAAAAATGCAAGCACAGAGATGTTCACGGAAGCATTGTTTATAATACTGAAAAATTAGAACAATCCAAAAATATCCACCAATATAGAACTGGTATACTATAGACACATAAAATGGAATGCCATACAGTCATTAGAAATTATAAAGAATATCTATTCACAATGAAAGATATCCAAAGATATAACTGAGCAAGTCGCTAAAAAATTATCAGTATGATGCCATTTTTTGGTGAAGTTGAACATAAGTCTATTTTATTATGGATGTGTAAAGAAAAGCTGGAATGGATGCTCTCTATGATATTAACTGGTAGTCTCCGGGTGGCGAGATTTTTGGAGTTTGACTCTTTTGAATTTTTTTTTCATGGAGAATATACCTTAAGAAAATTTTTTTTTAAATTTAAATTCAATTTAGTTAACATGGAGCGTCTTATTAGTTTTAGGGGCAGAATTTAGTGATTCATCGCTTGCATACATCTTTTTTAACAGAAACCGCAAGGAAACTGACATGCATGTGTACACGCACACACTTGCACCTGTGTGTGCCATGAGCAGGAAGTGGACATGTACCTCAGATGATCATCGAAGCGCACGGTGGCCGCACAGTGGAAGATAATGTTTGTACAGGAGAGAAGCTCTTGCATGTCCTCCTTGCTGATAGCAAAGTCATTTTGATTGAGGTCCGCGTAGATAGCTCTGATCTTCTCATGCGCGTTTGGACAAACTTCTTTGACTTTTTGAAACAGCTAAAACATAAATAGAAATCAATATGCAGACAGCGTCATCACCATCACATTGCTCTTGTTTTTGTTGACGTGTCACATCGCAATTCTCAAAAACTGGTTTTATCTGTAATACCACTCAAAGAAGGCATTTACTCAAGAGCCATTTATTTACCTTCTGCAATTTGGTCAGCTTGGTATAATTTCCACTCCTCTTAATTTGATAAACATTCAAAAAAAGTCAGTTCTAATAACCAGTAAGGAGTGTATTTTGAGCCTTTCCTGCAGGGTTGAAAGAGTGACAGTGAGTCGTCCATATCCTGCCCCTCCTCTTTTCCCCATGTTTATACATGGTGATTGTTTCCATTTTTGGCTGGGAAATATGGCTTTCAGTGCAAAATTACCAGCCTTTGCAAATTACCAGCAAAATCAACAGCCTTTATGAGGGAGGTCCCATGGGCGCAGGTTCGAAACAACTTAGTCAACTGGCCCAGAGGAACAGTAGGTCTTAGCAGCACAAACATAATTAGAAAATAACAAATTCGGTGAATCTGTAATGGGTAAAACAAATACAACTTTTATATAATCTCATTCCAATATCGATGGCAGTTATTGTCCAGTAAGAGAATTACATGATCTCATGCACGTTTTATGGGATATTAATTGATTTCTTAATATTTTCTTGATTTCTTAATAATTTCTTTATAAAGGAAAAGGAAAGAGCCCTGGCAGTTTGAGCTTTTATTACCCTTGTTCAGACGGAACAGTCTCCACTTTCCCCTCCACACACAAGTTCTTAGATTCAACTGGTATTTTCCATTTTCTCAAAGAATGTAATTAAAAAAAAAAATGTTCTTGGTTTCAACCTGTTTTGACAAAAGGAAATTCTACTGTAGTATTGGCATGGGCTCTTAGCAGTGAGGAAAAATAAGGCTAAATGTTTAGGAAGGTTAGGAGCAGAGAAAACTAGTCTGTGGTTTTAATCATAGTAGAGTAGCCGAGCCTATTCCCCTCACCCCTTCTGCCCCCCGGAGACAGTTTGCATGTCTTCCTTGATCCTGAATAGCAGGCTTCTTCCCTCCAGTGGAGATCTACCCTAGGCTCTTTTATTGGCTAATATAAGAAATCGATCTAAGGTAGTAAGAGAAATCATGTCTCATCTGAATCAGGCAAGACCATGTTAAGAGGCCCTTGTGGGAATCCAGTGAAGATGATCAGAGAAGGAGGTCAAGTCCACATATTGACCTGGTGAGCTAATACACTTCTGCCTTTGAGCTCCCGTTTTGTTTTGTTTTGTTTTGTTTTGTTTCTCTGCAGGAGCAGCCTTGCAGTACCGTGAGACTAGAGTTCTGAAAAGCGTTTGGAGGTTAGATCAACCCTCAAAGGTTTTGTGACATTTGGGACTGATGTGGTGGATCCAGTGTCTGAGGGACATTCTCAACAAAGGTCATTCTGGCTCTTCCAGAAAGATATTTAGCAGCTTTTGTAATCTGGATGAATCATGAGCAAGCTAAATATTGGTTTTCACCATCAAAGCTTTTCCTTCTCATAGTCCATGTTAGTCATGTGACAAATTGGATCTTTTTGGATAAATGTCTAAAATTTGCACAATTTCCCCCATTTTTAATAATTTGATTTGTAGAAGGTTCTGTTTGGAGTCTGCATGACAGATTTTATTCACAAGAAATTTATTTCGGGTTCTGTGGAGTCTTTGACTTTGACCTGTGATGATTTCTGGCTACATTAGAGTAGTAAGTGGAAAATGACTTCAGTGTCCATCCTTCCAGCAATGGAGTTCCTCCCACATGATGTAAGCTACCGTACAGATTTTCTTTTGCCTTTGGTTTTTACAACTTTAAAAGGCAGAGAATCCCGTAACACCATATTATACTTCTAGCCCACCTATGCAAATGTGATCAATGGAGATAATTACCATTTCAGGAAATAGTGTTCTGAGCTATATTCTATTTATTGATTATATTTTCCAATGACAGGGCATAGCTGAGTGCCCATGGTGTAATTCTTTTTAAAGTCTAAGTTTTCTAATCCAGATGGGATTTATTATGGTCAATTGAAATAAATCGGAGAATTGGCTGCAGCAATTCAAACCACAGGGCTAAGTGAGGGTCACATTTTACTATGCTATCCATGCCCACTAATACGACTTGCCTCATCTGGCATCTCACCATTTTGCTCTAGCCTCTAACAAAATAATACCTCTTAAATGTTGCCACATCCTAAATAGACCGCTGAGATTACAGCCACCCGTCATCCAATAGGTCAGTGCTTTTCAAAGTGTTACCCACCAAGCGAACTGGATCCGAGTCACTAAGATGCACATTAAAAGTGTGTATTTCCAGCCCCTGGCCCCACCCACTAAAGAAGAAATGACTGGGGAACACCCAGGAGTTTGCATTTCACATCAGGTTCCCTGGTCGTTTTTAACTGGTCCCAAGATGAGAACTTCTCCAGCTGGAGTGTTAACGTGGATTAATTGTTCATGAACAATGGTGTTTGGCTCATTTCTCTTTACAGGACATCAGTGGTTTTCAAACTGTGTAGGCGTAAGAAAGATCTAGGAACCAATTAAAAATGACTTCCTTACTCTACCCTCTGAGACCTTGACTCAGTAGGTTTGGCAAGTAACCCCGGCACTTGTATGTCTTAACCAGCTCAACAGATAGTTCTGCCAGTCCGGGTGCCATACTCGGTGAGAGAAATGTAACTTCAAAAAACTGGGTGAAACATTAAGTTTGAAAATTAATGTTCATTTTTAAAGTCAGGGCTTAAATCTCCCCCTCTGGTTGGTAAACTCCTTGGTTCTTGTTTACCATTTTGTGCTGGACAGCACCCAGTTCACGGAAAAGACTCAAATGTTGCTTGTTACACTGAAATTAATTACTGTAAGAACAGTGACAGAACCAGGAGTGGGAGCTTGATTCCTGGAATTGTTTCCTGGCTCTTTTGTGTTGGTGGGATAAAAGACAGCAGATAACTACCACAGGAAGAAGAAACAAAGTGTTCCCTTGGGTCTCTGCATGATTGCAAATGGAAGCCGAAAAGGCTCAGAGCAGAACCTTTGCTTTTGTAATAATGACACAACCAAAGGACAGAAGAAATGCTGCAAATGAGTCCTCCGTGGACACCAGCTCTCAGAAAAGTCCCTTTGCTGATGTGAGACATTCATTATGGGTAAGAAGAAAACAGATGGAACAGACATGAGTGAAGAAAAAATATGTAATTTCAAAAATGTCATTGAAGGTCCACCAATAAAGAACTTGATGTAGTTATTTTAGATTCTAAGAGTTCATCATATTCCTTTTCATATAGTCTTTATGTAACGGCATCAGACTGAGAAGATGAAGAGTACAGTAGCTACCTGCCATTGACGAAGACTCAACGAGGGACTGCTGTGTTCCCACTTCCTGAAATCCTGTTCCTGACAGAGGCAGGATGCTTATCTGTGGTCACTGAAAGATCACAGCTAAGAGGTTCTCTAAACATTTCAAACTTGGGGTGCCTGGGTGGCTTAGTCAGTTATGCGTCCGACTCTTGATTTCAGCTCAGGTCATGATGTGAGGGTGGTGAGATTGAGCCCTTGAACCCCACTTAAGATTCTCTCTCTCCCTCTCCCTATGCCCCTTCTCCTCCTCACTTTCTCTCTCTCAAGTAAGTAAATAAATTAAAAAAAATAAATATTTCAAACTGGTAACAAAACTATATATTTCTCTTGGGAAGTCTAGGACTGTTCTATTGATTTGACATTACACAGCAAGGACTTCTCTCTCTTAATTTGTTTTAAACACAAGAGACCATTCCATATATGGTAATAGTTACTGATAGCCCAGACACAGGAGAGAAACTTTCCATATCCTGAGTGAGAAAATTCAGCAGAAAGAAGACCAGGAAGAGAAATTTTCTGGATTCGATAAACTCCTTGGGTATGACTTTTATAGCCAGACACTATGATTGCATTTTTATTAGAAGCAGGAATTGGGCAAGGGGTTGGGGGTGTGACATTTATATTATGCTTTTGAAACAACGTAGAGGTCCTGAACTTGGATTTCTACAATTAACTTGTTATCCACATGACCTCACTTGTTTTTTCTTTTTTTAAAAAAGATTTTGTTTTTATTTATTTGCGAGAGAGAGCATGCCCATGTAGCATGAGCGGGGCGAGGGGCAGAGAGAGAAGGAGAAGCTGACTCTGCCAAGCAGGAAGCCTGGCACAGGACCTTGGGATCATGACCTGAGCTGAAGGCAGACACTGAGTGGACTGAGCCACCCACATGACCTCACTTTGGAGACACCCACAGAGGGTTCAGCCCCCAAAGACAGACCAGTGAAAGTCTTTTTTGTTTTGTTTTGTTTTGTTTTTAATTTACTTGAGAGAGAGAGCAAACCCAGGACCCTGGGATCATGACCTGAGCCAAAGGCAGACACTTAACAGACTGAGCCACCCAGGCGCTCCAAAAGTCATTGT
This sequence comes from Martes martes, assembly GCF_963455335.1. Lineage (NCBI taxonomy): Eukaryota > Metazoa > Chordata > Mammalia > Carnivora > Mustelidae > Martes > Martes martes. The sequence continues at coordinate 65,221,993 of NC_137895.1, forward strand.
ATATTTAATAATCTTGAGTCTTTGATCTTCAATATATTGAGTTCCTCTCTTTGAATATAAATACATTCTCTAGTTCCAGTAGCCCATCAAAGTTTGCCTCATATTTTTAATTGGGAAACAGAAGGTAAGTTCTCATAAGCTAAAGGGCGATCTCTGTGGAGTACCAGGTGTCCTACAACAGAAGAGAACCTGTAACATTTGTCAGAGAAATTTGGGAGTGCCGAGTGAAAGCAAATGAACAGATTCTGCAAGGAATTAGCAAGGTAGATGCATAATCTAAGTTGAGAACAATTATATATCAAATCAGTGCGAGTGAATTAAGGCAGAAACTATCATACCCAATATAAAGATTCATGAAAACTTACAAAATGTTAAGGTTTTGCCCATTCCCTAGTAACTCTAATAAGCTAGAAAGGATTAACCTGGAAGTTTTTATTACTTCAGTGAGGACCATTTCTATAGGACCATAAAGCAGTAGGGGTAGCAGTGTGATTATCGAACTTCGGCACGTAGAAGGGTGAACTAGAAAGTTATTAAAAACAAACAAACAAACAAAAACCCAGATGTCCTGACCCTGGAGATTCTAACTCAGTTCTGAGTGGAAGCTTGGGCATCTGTACCTTGAACAAACTTTCCAGTGAGCCTGATACACACTGTGAGAGCCACTGAGAAAGATCTCAGGCTCTCTGGAGGCAGGGAGGCCCAGGTTTGAATCCCAGTTCTGCTGTTTATTAGCTGTGTGACTGGGGCAAGCTACTCACCTCTACGGGCTTTGGTGTTTTCATTTGCATATTTATCTAAAACACTAATTGCTAAACTATCTCATTCTGTGTTCTCTGAGAACTCATGTTTCAGCACATAATCTGCTATTCCTAAAAACAATTTTGCATTAAAAAGTCTTAGAACACTTTGCATAAAAATCTGTAACAAACACTACACGGTGCTCAGCTCACTGTCTTGTTGTTTTGTGCCCCCAACGTCATTTTCACAGAGTTCTTTGAAACTAAGCTCCTGGGGCCCAAAAGGAGCGAGGGTGGCCAGGAAGATGGAAACCAATCTGAAGATGACTCCCAACTCTCTAGCAGAATTGATGGGATCTCTGCATTATCCACGGGAAAGGATGGGAAAGGCCATGGTCTTAGTCCAGAAGCGGCCATCATCTTCCCTTCCTAAGGAAGTGGTCATTGTCACTGGCAAACGTACCACCTGGCGAGCAGGGCACGAGAATCAGAGCTTATAGGACGTGGTTTCTCAGGGGAGGCCATGCAAGGTGGTGGGGACAGTGTGAGCTTTAGAGGTAAGAGAATTGCCTGTAAATTCCTTGTTACTTTCTCAGCATTTCCTTGGAGAGGCAACAACTTTCCTGGATGAGTTTCTCCTCTGTGAGGTAGCAAGCATGCATGGCACAGAGGTCTGTGAGGGTGAATAGACTAATGAAAGTCAGATGCCTAGCAGAGTGCCTGCTGCTTAGTACATTCTAGAGCACAGGAAAACTCCATATATACAGCAGTGCTCAGTTTGCAAAAGCTGCTCATCAGACAGCTGTGTGTGTGTGTGTGCGTGTGTGTGCATTTGTTGGGTCATTGCAAGGTTTCTGATGATACCACATGATGCAGCTATCTCTGCAAATTGTCTTTCAGATTCAGGCTGAATCCTGTGGTGTGCTGACTTTTTGAGTGAAAGGAGTGTAGGCAATTTGAAGCTTTTAAGAAAAAGACTTGATGTGACTGGAAGAAATTGAAAAGGAAGGCAAGAAGCCGGGTGTGTGAAATCATGCCAGTGATCGAATTACCTAGTAAATTGTATTGTAAAAGAAAATAAGAGATTGAGAAAATAAATTGCTTCTGTTTCTGGGATTGTTATTATATCCCCAGGACTAAATCAATTTCTGTCTTTTTTTTTTTTTTTTTTCTTTTAAGAGAAAGAAAATGGCCCACAGTGGGGAGACTTAACAGGCTCCAACTAATCTGAGTTGAAAACCTGTCAAACTGAAGGCCAGCTACACTCGCTTAAAAGTGTGTTTGTTAATCATGGGGAAATGCAAATTCCCAGCAGGATGGTATCTTGCTAGTTGTCCCAAGTTCATAGAAGCCTCTTGCTTTTTGTGGCCTAGTTTCTTAGGAAAAATTAAAAAATAGTAATGGAGCAAAACTGGCTTTGGGAATTTAAAATACAAACTTCTGTTTCTAATTGCCTCTGCCTTCTGTACAGACTTAACAGAATCATCAACATCAATCAGAATCTCATTTTGGAAGTTGGCTGGCAACAAGCAGCTCTTTTACACCGTAGCCTTGAACCAAACAGGGAAATGCTTTTCTCCTCATGAAAAAGTCTTTGAAAATTAACCAGGAACTTGTACGGAAAATGAAATGAACATTTCTGTGGGATGCTTCTTAGTACTGAACAACGTCAGACTGCCGACCTTCCCTTTGCAGGTGTTATTTGGTTCAAAGTTGATCTAAGTGCCTTATTTTTCTTCTCAGGGATTAATTCATCTAATGCCTTCTAGAAATTACTACACAGAGACAGCCTTGTGAAAGGAGTCAATAAAGTATTTCATAAAATGTTACTATCTTCTGTTGTCTTAAACCTGATTAGTTCTGTGAACTGAGAGCCCAGCGTGTGACCTGGGATGATTCATTAACCACCGCTCTCCAGGGTATTTCAAAGTTGATTTATCTCATGGACAAATGACAGCTTATTGAGTAATTCACATTTTTCCAGAAAAGTTAACTTGAAGTATCCAGCACAACCTGCCAAGCTCTGTCTTTGTTTATAAATCCATTTCCTGGTGACATCATACAAGATACTCCCACCCTGGAAACCTTGAATTTTGCCTGGTCTTCTCAGATGATTAATTCTAAATCCAGCCTAATCTCATTGTAACCCTTCCCTTATTTGATTACTACAGTTCAGTAGAAGAAGCCCCACCTTTTTCAGGATTCTCTCAATAAAACATTTTTTAGATACTGATTTCTCAATTACTCTTATTAACGACCTCACTCTTCATATAATTTCAAGGACCTGGTGTTTTCTTTTTCAAATATGGATACTGTCTCCTTGATGTTTTCTTAAACAGTTGTTAAGAGGAGATTACGACAATTTAACATACTAAATGGGTATAAATGGGACATGGTTGTTGGAAAAAGAAACAGCGCTTTAAGGCACTAAAGAACCTCTCAACATTTCTTTGAACTTGACAGGTGAATGATAATGAGTTGACAGGCAACTCATTATCTGTTGTCGAGGGGAACAGCCATATCTTCTTAAGCAAGGCCATATGCAATACAGCAAAATAGATAGAACATCGATCTCCTCTAAAATTTTTTTGCTACAATGAAAAGCTGGTTGATGCATAATGAAATGAACACATTCTTCAAAAGTAAGAGATTATGCAGTCAGCTCAGGGACCCCGGGGACCCGCAAGTTGAACAGCATGGACCTGAGATGAGCATATTGACATTTGGCACATGAAATCTTATTTTCCTTAGAAGTTTCTCAGATTTTAGGAAAGAAACTAGAAGATTCAGAAAAGAATCATGTTGAATACCCGGAATCATATTTCTAATAAAAATAGAGTTAAATTATTGAATTTTGATAATCAGTTTCAAAACTCAGAATCAACTGGACTTACATCTGAGGACATAGTTTTGGAAATTCATGATTGCTTTGCTCCCTTATTTATTTATTTTAGAAAAAGTGGGTTTTTCTTCCCCCACTTTACTTGTGAAACATTCATTGTCACTGTATTTTCAAAACTTTGGAGGAAAAGATTAAGATTACTGCTCTTACTTTTTCACTACAAAAGAGGGCACCTTTTTTCTCACCATAAAAATAAACATCCTCATTATAATTATAATTTGAAAACTTGGAAGTGCCAAAAAAAAAATCAATAAAATTAATTCAAGATCCTGGCAGCATTTAAAGACATTAGTTGAGATTATACTGAATATGGTTTTGTATTTTTTTTGCACTGAATATGTGTTTTCTCATGTCATTTAATAGTTTATAAAATATGAGCTTTAATGTCCTTATACTAGTTTAACACATGTATTATTGCTTATTTTATCTTTCCTATATTATACAATATCCAGATTGGTTCCAGTTTTTGCTACCATAAATAATACTACAATAAGGTATCTGTACAATATTCGTGTGTCTCTGGTTGTTTTCTTAGAGCGCTTGCTTAATTAACTTTGTGAGGAAGTCCTCGAGAATCTGTCTTTAATTCAGATATCTTTCCCTCTATTGATAAGTTCCTTTAAGGGCCCTGAAAATACTTAGGAAACTTACTTATATATGAGAAAACTGATCTGTTCTGATTCTCAAGCCCCAGTTCCCTGTGGCCCAACGATTTAAAAGAACCTTTTTTTCCAAAGCATCTCCCACTTAATTGTCTCCCTCTGAAAGCACGGAAACAGGAAGCCAGGAAGTGAGAGGGGGTAGCTGTCCATACCGTGAAAGGAAAGGAATGAATCAGATGCTTAAATTTTGATAGATACAACAGATGTTCTCTTGACCGCATTTCCTGGGCACTTAGTGGGAATCAAGGCAAACTGACAACATTTTAATTTATCATGTTTTAAAGAAATACTTCTAAGCCTCACACACCTGCTATGATTAAGTTACCTTTAAGAACACAGAATTACTTTAAAATGGGTTAGAAGTCACCCATTACTGTGTGCGACTGAAGAGAAATATTGCTTAAAGGTGACACTGGGCCCTACTTAGGAATAAGGTATGACTGCCTGTCAGTCACTTGGCCTACATCAAAATAAAGTTAAATGACAGAATCTAAACTGGGTCTTGATTCGTGGATATTTAATAAATATCTGCAGAAATAGAGGCTTACCGAAGTAACACTAACCCAGACAGAAAGTAACACTAACCCAGACAGAAAGTAATACTAACCCTGACAGTAACATGAACCCAGACAGGAAACCAGAATCAAGAGTGGCCAGATAATGGAAGTAAGGCTTGGCCTGGGCCCAGATAAGGCCACTGGAAAACTGGAATGCACTAAACTTCTTCATTCAACAAATTTGGTTCATGACCCGTGGTTTGATTGAATGGACAGTGGTAACACATGTCCAAATTTGGTTGAGTGGATAGTGGTAACACATGAGAGTAATGACAATGGAAAGGTCTTAGACTTAAAAATGAAAGGGAAAACATTGGGGTACTAAATGTATTATTGGTTTTGGCCAATCTAATACACTTGAGAAAATGGTGTATTATCTGCCAAATCTAAGAATCTCTTACTCTCACCGGATCTGACATTAGGGGAGCACAAATGCAGACAGAATTACTAGGAAATCAAAGTTTTATGGGTGTATATTCCCTGAAGTAGAACCCTGTCTTGGAAAGTCAATTGTGGCAGCCCATATATTTGGAATAATTGACTTGTAACTTTCTCCCCAAATTCTAACTGAATAGAGGAACATTAGAATTCATATGGAATAGTCTCACCTTTAAAAAAAGAGGTTGCAAAAATGTTAAAGTACATTATTTTGCTTTTAGGTAGAAGCCCAAGGTCTGTCCATTCTGTGTGCCTCTATCCAATGACGTAAGTCAAACATTTATGAAAGAATAATGAATGCCTTTGCTACAAAATCAGAAATAGCTAGAAATATAAGACATTTCCATATTTTAAACTCTTGAGCATTTTGATGTTCTAGTAATTATTTCCTATTAAATCTACGAATCTCCAATAGTTTCACTATAAACAGTAAAATCTTCTTTAGGGAGAGGACAGACTCTTAATTAAAGAAAGAAAAATACTTTTCTTCTGAGGGTGAATTTAGGAGACTGTGTGAAGAAAGGCTTAGCAGAGGGTGAGTATGTGAGCCTGAGCATTTACAGAAGGCTCCCTATGTGCTGGACCCCAAACTGTTGGGAATATCTTGAAAGATATGGAGAAAAGTTTTAAAAATGGCACCAGGAAGGTACCTATGGGGCAAGAAATGGAGAGTCGTAAGCATTCAGGGATTTGCCAAATGGCTGCTGGCTGGTTTTTGTTGGTTTTGAGTTACAATCAAGCTCTAGTTTAGTTATCTCTGCATTGGAGATGACCAATCAATGGCTATGTTTGGGATTAGTCAAAGTAAAACACTGATTATTTTGTGCTTTACATGAACAAAACCCATAAAGAAATTCTATTTTGCTTTTTTAACCCAAATGTCAGCTTTGGTCTCTCTGCACCTTAATTGAGTTACGACTGATTATTACACTCCCAATGCAAGATCCTTCCCGAGATCATTCAGAATTCCCCGGTAGCTAATTTTTCAAGGTTGCCTCTGTTCTTGTTTTTTTCTCTAGCTCAGTGATGTATTAAGATTATTTTACAAACACATATTTTGTCCACCATGTTTAGGTACTCAATATCAGGAGGCATTTTTCTGGTCCTCTATTCCAAGAGTTGGCAGGCAGATTTCTTCCTAACGTCTATTCTTTTGTGTCTTGGTAAGTCATTCAGATGTTCTCCCTTCTCCATGTAGTCCCTGTGCCTCAGGAGAAGATGGTCTTGCCCCAGCCCCACGGAAAGACTTATTGATCTAAGTGCTCTGTTATCCTCTGTCCAACGGTTAGCTTAGATCTGGAGTTTCTGACTAATTCAGTAGATGGCATACCTCATGCCACAGGGGTTGGTCCAGAAATGGACATGTAACCTAACCCAGGCTGATGACATGGAAGGGGAAATTTGTTGAGGGTTTCCAGAAAAGAGGTTTCATCCATTTTGAGAGAGAGCTTCAGGGAGTCAGCCTCTATTTATCCAGTGGCTGCAATGATCTTGTCAAAACAAAACAAAACAAAACAAAACAAAACAAAAAGCCAATCTTTCTGTTACAAATGACAACACGGAATGGAGGTTGATGTTGCCTTAAAAAGTAATCAGACATAGTGTGCAACCTTCTCAAAATTCTTTAGGTGTCCAAGGCTCTCAAGGAATAAAAGTACTAGAAAAAGGGAAAAAAAAAGAATCCACAAAAGGGCCATATAAGGCACAACAGATTTCTTTCCTCCCATAATTCTTTCAGGGAAAATTTACGGAGAAAAGAAATCTATAGAATAAACTCTGATTAGCCTAACAGTAAAATGTGAGGCTATAGGAGATGGCGGTTAAAGCCATAGCACACATAATAATGTCAGATTTGGATGTGAATCCAGAAAGACTTGAGTGGGTGGAAAGACAGAGAGAGAGAGAGAGGTGGATAGACAAGACAGACAGACACTCCTGAGTGAGCAAGGTAGTAGGACCCCGTTTTACAAGTAATGAAACTACACCTCAGTAAAGTATGTGTCTTGCCCCTGGTCCCATAGCTAATAACAGGTCGGGCTGAGATTCAAACCCAGGTCAGTCTGCCTTGAAGCCCACGCTCTGTAGGGACCATCTGATAATGGCAGCTCCCGGAGGATACGGTTACTGCTGGTCTGGAGACTGCAGATTGAGAACCACTATTTACAAAGGTCAACAGCAGACAATAAATTGCCCAAGAGTGGAAACAGGTGTAGAGATTTCCCAAGCCAGCCTAACGGAAAAGTTATAATAGTTAAGACTTCCAGAACAAAAGCAATGTTGCTGTGTCATCGAACAGAACTGTAGGTAACGTTTGCGCTGACCACAAGACTCCCTGCCACAATTTTATCTAGAAGTCTATAAGCTGGCTACAAAGCTAAACACATCTGCTGTGTGATAAAAACAAAATCTGTTAGTGATATGCAACGGAGTGAAGCTGTCCGAAGAGGGATCTGAGAGATTATTCGAGATTTCAGCTTGGTGCCACTTAGCCTTTTGATCTTATTAAGAGCTACTAGTTACCCTGCGGGGTTACCCTGCTAGCGTAGGGTAGAAGCAAGCATACTGGTTCAGGGGCCAATCTAAAGTCTGACACTCTCATTTACGAGCTGGGTGACCTCTGGAAGTTAACACTTCAGGTCTTGCTCTTTCCACCTATAAAATGAAAATGAATCATTCTGTCTTCATAAGGCTGTTGCAAAAGTCAACGAGGTAAGGCACAAAAAAGCCTCTGAATAGGGTCTGCGTGTCCTAAGCACTCAGGAGCGGTCAGCTACTGTTATTTTCCCACTGCGGTGTCAGGCCATGTGACACAGGAGAAGCTTTCCTGATTCTCTTGCTGATCGCTTGTACCCAAATCGCATCCAGGTGCCTGCAGGTAGATGTGGTCAGGGGGGCTGCTCTGCTGGGGTCTATAGTGTGCTGGGCTAGCTGTTAGATGGGAGCCTTCCTATACACGGGAAAGGAGACTTTGTAAAAAACACAAAAACAAAAACAAAACAACAAAAAAAAACCTTATTAAAATTTTCCTTTTGTCAACCCTAAATGCCCAAGTATATTCCATACAGAACTCTAAACCAGACATGTGCCTTTTTTATTCAGCTCCCATGGCAATCCTGGGAGGTCTCTGTGGTTGTTCCTATGTCGAACACTGCAAACTGGAACATATAAGGTAAAGTGGCAATGAATTGAGAAGCCAGAATTTGAGCTCAGACATGCTTGAGACCAAAGCCAATAATACCTTCAAATTTGTAAAACATGGGAGGATATGCATAATCCTTTTTTGAAGGAGTGAGAGGGTTTGATACCCAAATGGTCATTTACACATATCATATTTCGTTTTACATGTCTTCCCCTTAGAGGAACCTATAGCATAACAGAAATACCAAGCTACCCAGATCAAGTGTAGAACACCTAAACCTTGTGGAGTTTGGGCAACTGGAAGTATTATCACATGGCTACTTACTAATTGTATCTTGTATACTAATTGTATCAGGATAGAAAAGAACAGAATATCCAAAAATGGGGGGTGGTGCTGGAACTACCTTGAATTTAGAAGAAAGGTCGGGGCACCTGTGTGGCTCAGTCAGTTAGGTGTCTGCCTTCGCCTCAAGTCATTGTCCCTGTGTCCTGGGACCAAGCCCTGCATTGTGCTCTTTGCTTAGTGGGGCGTCTGCCTCTCCCTCTCCCTCTGCCCCCTGCTTGGGCAAGCACCCTCTCTCAAAGAAAGAAGTAAATCTTTTAAAAGAGAAGAAGAAGAAGAAGGAGAAGAAGGAGGAGGACGAGGAGGAGGAGGAAGGTTGGAAAGGGCTCCGTTGAACAGTGACAGATCTCGAGCCTTAAGAGTCCACTCTGGGGGTTTTAGCATTTTGATTCTTCCTCAGTAATTTCCAGAACACAGAGTATCTGCTCACCTGCCCTGGACAGGGCCTAGGCACTCCTCCTTCTTTTACAGGACAAAATCACAGATTTCTATGAGCTGTGGGTTGCCATCTTGTCCTGTCTCCTCTCCTCTATCTGCCCAGGCACCCTGGCCCCCACCTGCAGGTCTGTGGCAGTCAGGAAACATTATAGTGAGTCATCTTGTCCCAAGGCTCTTCCCCTATGGCATACCTGACTATTTAGGATCTGGAAAACCCTCTGCTGCGTTGTCTGGCCAGCCTTGGGTCTCACGAGGATGTAAATGACTTTCAGGTCGGGACTGGTGCGGAATAGCTTCTCCATCAACACTTTGCCCATGAAGCCTGTGGCCCCAGTAATGAGAATGGACTTGCCACTATAGAAAGCCGCAATCATGGACATGATTCTTCTCTTGGTCTTTTATAGCTCCGGAAAGAGGTTCCTGAAAAAGAAGAGGAATAACAAAACATTACATTCTCAGAAGTTCTAAAATGCAGTCAATTTAAAATATTTCTGGCGTTTCCAGGAGTTCTGGATGCGGGAAAAGGTCAGAGTGAGAGCATCATACTTTATTGACAACACGATTCATTTCAATCAATATTTACTGACCCTGCTTTGCATGCCAGATTTTATGCCAGGAATTGCAGGCCAAAAAAAAAAAAAAAAAAAAAGAAAGAAAGAAAGAAAGAAAGAAAAAAGTAAGACATGGTTCCTGCTCTCAGAGATTGCTCATAGACTAACAGAGGAGACAGACGTCTAAATAGATCACCGAATATAATAGGTGAGTGCTCAAACAAAGGGATTGCAGACGCAGGGTGGACAGCAGGATTTAGAAATTTCAGAAAGGCCCACACGTCTGCCTGGATGGGTGAAGGTGAGGTAAACTATGAAGGGAGGGCAGGGGTGCTGGGGAAGGTGTTTCCAGCCCAGAGAGCAAGAGCAAAGGTGCAAGGTGTGGCAGGTCATGTTGCCTGGAGGAAACAGAAGGACGTCAGTGAGACGGGAACATCAGTGATAAGGCTAGGAGTAGCCCCATAACGCGTGAAAACAAAGTTTAGAACAGCCATCACATTCTTTTTCAATTATGATATAATTAGTATATCAGTTGCCGTTTTCTTTAGAAAAAATATTGGAGCAAATAACTTCTGGTTTCACTTGAATCCACAGGCCCTGGCCTACCCAGCCATTTCCAAGTAAATACATTTTTCTCTTCCTTGGGCTGAAAAGGGGTCTAGGGCCACCCTTTCCCCATGCGTTCCTCTCAGGCCTGAAACACTGCAAAAGACAAAGGAAAGCGAAGGTTGAACAAGCGAGGCCAGAACCAGAGGCTTTGTTAAGCTCCGAAATACCACCGAGTGACTGTAGGGGCTCCATCCATTTAAGGCCGTTGCCAGGAGCAGAGAGAAAGAGCAGATCTGGGAGTGGGAAGCCAAGTGTGGCCCTTAGGTCCTGGGCCTCCCAGAAAAGTCACCTCGTGCTATTGACATGCCATGTGAAGTGTCTGTCTCTAAGCTTGGGTTCAAAATGGTCCATGGGAAGCAGCGGTGGAGAGCTTTGAATGAAACAGTGCAGTGGACCTGGGTGCAGACTTCCTTTCTGTCATACTAGGTCCCCTGAGTCCTGCTGGATGGCGCTGGGTGGATTGTGCAGAACACAACTCCAGGGACCAGCCCTGACATCAGAGCTCACAAAGAAGAAGAAGAAAAAAAAAACTGTGAGAGTGAGCACCCTGCCTGGTCACCTCCAGGGAAGGTTCCCCTGCCAGTAACTCCTTAAAACTTATTTCCTCAACAGTCATAATTTACAGATTGTAATAATAGTCATAATTTAGACTGTAAGGATCTTGAGGCTGTTCTTGGGCAGAACTCTTTGCCTTTGAGGATTTGTTCACCCATGAATTTACTCAACAAATAATTTTGAGTACCTGCCCTGACAGACTGTGCTGAGTTCTGAAGATAAGCAGATGAATGAGGCAAACAGATCTTTGCACTCCCTCTGGCAGAAGAGGCCCGAAATACAAAGATTGGTAAATATGTAAACAAGACTGTACAGATGCAACTAAAATAAAGATCAATGACAGAAATCACATCCAATCATCAACCCTATTCAGTTTAGGAAATCTGGATTTCAAATCGTGTTAGTTATATCCACTGAGTTACTATTTACACCCTTTTTTTTTTTTTTAAGATTCTATTTATTTATTTGACAGACAGATCACAAGTAGGCAGAGAGGCAGGCAGAGAGAGAGGGGGAAGCAGGCTCCCTGTCGAGCAGAGAGCCGATGTGGGGCTCGATCCCAGGACCCTGGGATCATGACCTGAGCTGAAGGCAGAGGCTTTAACCCACTGAGCCACCCAGGTGCCCCTATTTACACCCTTTTATTGGGGCGGCTGGGTGGTTTAGTCGATTTAGCATCTGACTCTTGCTTCAGCTCAGGTCACGATCAGGGTTGTGAGATGGAGCCCCATGTCAAACTCCGTGCTCAGTGGAGAGAATGCTCAAAGATTCTCTCCCTCCACCCCTCCCCCCACTTACGTGCTCTCTCTCTCTCTCTAAAGTAAATAAATCTTTTTAAAAAACCCTTTATTGAAGGTTGATGTGAAAAATATTACTTTGAAGAACACATTTGGATCTTGTGCAAAACAGCAACTAATCATAGTTTTTTTTTTTTTCACCATGTTGCAAAATGTTACTCATATTGCCATCTACCCAATCATTTTCTAAAGATTTTATTCCTTGGGAAAAGTACTGAAGAGTCTTGTCTTGCCTGCCTGGAAGCTCAGAAAAGTGTGGAAGGCAGTAGGACATCCTAGTTGAGCACACAGGTTCTAAGCAAGACTATCTGAAATCCAATCCAAGTTCTGCCACTTATTAGCACTGTGACCTCAGACACATTATTACTCTCTCTGTGCTGTAGCTTGCTCATTAGTAAATGCGGATAACAGCCACATAATAATGCTGTGGTATGAATTATACGACTCAATATATTACTAAAACTCTTAGTAATCAACACAGTATTTGACTGGCACAAAAAATACACACATAGGTCAAGAGAGTAGATCAGAGAACCCAGAAATAAACCATGCTTATATGACCAATTAATCTACAATAAAGGAGGCAAGTTCATACAATGAGGAAAAGATAGTCTACTGATTAAGTGGTGTTGGGAAAACTGGACAGCTATATGCAAAAGAATGAAACTGGACCACTTTCTTACACCATACACAAAAATAAACTCAAAATGGATTAAAGACCTAAATCTGAGACCCGAAACCCTTAACTCCTAGAAGAAAATTAAGGTGATAATGTCTTTGCCATCAGCCACTGAAACATTTTTCTAGATGTATCTCCTCAGACAAGGGAAACAAATGCAAAAATAAACTATTGGAACCACACCAAAATAAAAAGCTTTTGCACAGCAAAGGAAACCATCAAAACAAAACAACAAAGCAGCCTACTGAATGGGAGAAGATATTTGCAAATGATATACCCAATAAGAGATTAATATCCAAAATACATAGAGAACTCATCCTAGTAAACACTAAAAAAAAACCCAAATAATCTGAATCAAAATGCGCCGAGGATCTGAATAGACATTTTTCCAAAGAGGACATGTAAATGTCTAACAGACACATGAAAAGATGCTCAATATCACTCATCGTCAGGAAAATGCAAATCAAAACCACAGTGAGTTTTCACCTTAACACTTGTCAGAATGGGTAGAATCAAAAAGAAAAAAAATAACAAATGTTGGTGAGGATGTGGAGAAAATGGAACTCTTGTACACTTCTGGTGGGAATGCAATTTGGTGCCACTTCTGTGGAAAATAGTATAGAGATTTCTCAGAAAATCAAAAATGGAATTACCATATGATCCAGTAATTCCACTACTAGGTATTTACCCAAAGAAAACAAAAATACTCATTTGTAAAGATATATGTACCCCTATGTTTATTGAAACATTATTTGTAATATAGAAGTAACCTAAGTGTCCATCAACAGGTGGATGGATAAAGAAGATGTGGCATATGGAATATTACTCAGCTATAAAAAAGAATGAAATCTTGCCATTTGCAACAATATGGATGGACCTAGAAGGTATAATGCTAAGTGAAATAAGTCAGACAAAGACAAATACTATATGATTTCACTCAGATATGGAATTTAAGAAACAAAGCAAACAAAGAAAAAAGAGACAATAAAAAAACCCAGACTCTTAAATACAGAAAACAAACTGACGGTTGCAGGAGGGCAGGTGGGTGAGGGGATGGGCAAAATAGATAAAGGGGATTGAGGATACACTTATCATGATAAGCACTGAGCAATGTAAGAATTGCATCTGAAACTAATAGAACCCTGTATGTTAATCATATATCAATTAAAAAAGAAAACTCTTAGAAATATTGTTACTCATACTATATACTCAGTAAGTATTAGCTGTTAATATAGTCACTGGTTATACATTTTGCCATTTGCCATTTATTTTAAGTGCTCTGTCTTATGCATTTTATACACCCTCTTTTAGAAATAGGAGGTGATTTACAACTCAGTCAGTCATCAAGCCAAGTAAACTGCTTTCCCCAAATGCAACTCTACTTGATGATGAACCTTGCCAGTTCCTTTTCCCGCACCATACTCCTTTAGTATATTAGGTATAAATAAGCATGTTTGGCAGGAAAATACAGAAGAGAAACTGAGTTTGGATAGGGTTATTTCCCAACCTCACTTGTTCTGAAGATGTCAGATGCTTGTTTTAACTCTTTTTAAATTTTCTGCAAAGATTTTACCCATTTGACATAAAGAGAGACAGTGAGAGAGGGAACACAAGCAGGGGGAGTGGGAGAGGGACAAGCAGGTCTCCCACCGAGCAGGGAGCTGGCTGCGGGTGATTCCAGGACTCTGGGATCATGACCCAAGCTGAAGGCAGAGGCTTAACTGACTGAGCCGCCCAGGCACCCCTTGTTTTGCACTCTTAGATGCTTTAGTGGAGTCATATTTTCTAGAAATGTGAACATACTGTTCAGATATTTTGATCCCAGATACAGTTTTGTAACCTGTGATAAAAAATTTTAGGAAGCAGGTAATGTATTTCTAATGAGCCCATTTCTCATGGGATGAAGGAAGACTTGATACGTCCTCAAAGAATTGAATTTGCCTGCTCAGTGGGGAGTCTAGATACTTCTCAAGCAAAACCAAGCCATGGCAGAGTACACTGAGTTCTCGGACAGGAAAACAAAACAAACCAGAATTTCATGGCCCTCATTATCTGACTGTCAGGAGCAGGTGGCCCAAGAGTATGGCCAAGGCTCTAAGCAAGGCAAGTGATTCTGAAAAATGTCTGAGAATTCCTCATCCTCAGATCAAAGCTGTATCAGAGATGTTTCTTCTACTTCTTGCCTCCACTCTCCACAGATGGCTTAGTTCCTGGCTGCAGAAACTCTTATATAATATTTGGCTCCCAGGGTGACTCAGTAGGTTAAGGGTCTGCCTTCAGCTCAGGTCATGATCCCAGGGTCCTGGGATCGAGTTCCTCATTGGGTTCTCTGCTCAGCAGGGGGTCTCTCTCTCTCACTCTCTGTCAAACAAATAAATAAAATCTTAAAAAAAATGGCTCTCTGAATTCTGATCCATATATTAAACTTGCAAGGTCCAGGAATTATTAACCCTGAACATAATTCATTAAAATAATTCAGCTAATTATTTTAAAAATTACAGTAAACTCAAATTCAGTAATGGATGATACAAACTCTAGAAGGAGGAATATGTTTAGGACCAGCTGACTGGTCATGGTTTGCCTTTCATATTTCGGATTGCCAGTGCAGAGAGCAAAGGACAATTTGCTGTTCCTCGTGCTCATGATATGGCTTGTGAGAAGCCTAAGCCGCTTTGACAATTTCCAGAATCATCCTGTATAAGGTAGGATATATGATGCTTGAATGAAAAAGGAGGGGGCCTATGAAAGTCAGCCAGTGCATTTTTTTTATTAAGTTTTTTTTTTTAAATTTTATTTATTTGACAGAGAGAGATCACAAGTAGGCAGAGTGGCTAGAGAGGCTAGCAGAGAGAGAGGAGGAAGCAGGCTCCCTGCCAAGCAGACTCGATCCCAGGACCCTGAGATCATGACCTGAGCTGAAGGCAGAGGCTTAACCCACTGAGCCACCCAGGCACCGCTAGCCAGTGCATTTTTATTGAATGTCTACTATGCACCAGATACTGTCTAGACACTGGGAATAGTAGTGCATAGGCTGTAGGCATCAACTTAGATTCTTCCTTTCTTTTCTGGAGCATTTTTTTCCTCTTAAGATCATTTCTCATGGTCATGAGTAGAAATAGCTGGTTTTTACTCTTCTTTTGGTAGTAAAATGAAGCTGTTCTCGTTTCTAGAGAACAGATGTTAAAATACTGAATCATGATTGTTGTGCCAAGTTATACATTTTTTGCAGTTTTCAGCATATGGAAATTTTTCTTTGAGTAGTTCTTCCGAAAAACAAAAAATTGAGATTCAAATACTTAAGGGAGACAGGTTTACTGGTATTTCTTGATAGCCTTTTAGAGAAAAACATTTAAAAAAAAGAAACAAGGTGTTCTGCCCCTCGGGAAACTTCTTAACCAGGGTTTCTTGGTCTTGGTTCTTTCAATATTTTGGGAGGGATAAATCTTGGTGGAGAGGTGGTGGGGGTCAGGGTTGGGGCACTGTCCAGTACAATGCAAAGTGTTAAGCTATATCCCTGGCCTCGACTCACTAGACGGTAATAATATACCTCTTCCCCAGTCAGGTGTGACAATCCAAAATGTCTAGAATTTGCTAAATGCGCTCTTGGGAAAAATTGCCTCTTCTTCAGAGAAACATTGTTCTTGGACCTTCTTCAGTGCTCATTTTATAACATTTAGCACACCACATTAAAATGTCAAGATTCAAGGCTTAAATTTCTGCTTGTGAAACTAGGTACTAGATATGATCCCCTGCCCCCTATTTCCCCTATGCTAAATCCTTCATAGGTATGTCCATTTACCAAGCAAATTACATGCGTGGCATATCCTGATTGTGCTCAATGGGGAGATGAAGGAAGACTTCAGAGAAAGATGTCCCACTTTTTATTTAACCAAATTTCTTTTGGTCTCTGTGCTTTAAGTTAGACTATGAACCACACCTTCCACACAGACTGAGCCTTTCAATTTTATCCATCAAAACTGATTACAGGCAATTTTAGGAAAGAATGGCAATTGGACCAGCATGAGAGATCAGCTGAGGAAAAACCATTAGTATTGGTTGCTGTATATTAATAATTCTATGGATAATTGAGCCAATATCATCTATATGTAATTCTGTGCCTTTTTTCCTGAAGATTCAAAGATGCTGTGTGTTAAGGGATAAGTTACGTTGGCAAATGGAGTGTTGGTTGGCAATGGACACAGTAATATGGGCTGATCTATTGAAGAAAACTGATGCTATTTTGGAAAATTCAGCAAATGAAAGTTGTTCTGCTTCATCAAATTGAACAGTTGAAATTCTTTCAATAAGTGCGCTGAATTAATTGCATAAATGCATTCATAAAATATTATTCACTGCATAAAAGGAGACCACAAACTTGTGAAAACATAATGTCCATTAAAAATCCCTATGGGAAAGACTGGGGTGGGGGGTGCGTATGAAATAAATGACAGTAGCTGTATGACTGAGTGACAGGATTCAAGGGAAAGAGCCTCATTTCATGTCTATAATTTCTTTCCATGATTTAAAAGGTAATTTAATGATACACTACAAAAGAAGTTCTCAGAAAGTAATGGCTGCCAATATTTTTATAGTCTCTTCTTTTGCTGTGGGCACTGAAAGTACAAAGACATTATAAAACAAATCTTAGTTTAAAATGTATTTAAATTGGTTTATAAAAGTGTGGCTCAACTGACATTACACAATGTTGTGGACTGAATTATGTCCCTCCCAAATGCATATGTTTAAACCCTACCTCCTCAGGTAGTGGTATTTGGATATGAGGCCTTTGGGTTACATGATGTCATCCGGGTAGGGTGCAAATCTGACAGGACTGGTGTCCTAATAAGGAGAGACACCAGAGAAAATCTCTCCTCAAACAGACGCGGAGGAGAGGCTATGTGAGTACAGAGAGAGAAGGCAGTTGTCTACTATGCCAAGATGAGAGCTCCCACCAGAAATTGAATTTGCTGGCACCATAATCATGGACTTGGAGCCTCCAAAACTGTAAAAAATAAATGGAAGTTAAAGCGACCCAGTCTGTAGTATTTTATTATAGCAGCTTGAGTAGACTAATGCACACACAAATACACATGAACAGAGACATGAACATTTCTGGATGTGTAACATAACTTGACAATATTTCTTAATTCGGTAGCAAACCTGTGTCATTTTCCCATCTTTGCAGATAAGGGTAGGATATTGATTCTTGCTATTCACATGTTTGTGAAAATATGGAGAGGCCTTTGACAATAAACTACAGAGACCTCATTAATCCAAGCTTTAAAAATCTGTATATAAGTCACATATCTCTTTGTCAGGCACTTACTGAAAAAAAGAAGTTTTCATCAGAGAGTTCTTTCTTTTTTATTTAGCTTTAGTTTCCAAATTATACAATTCAGCAATAAACTTAGATACCTTTCTGTGTGGGTTTGTTACACAAAGTCTTTCTATGGGAACTTTTAAGTTCTTGATGGGGAAATACCCTCAGGGGTATTGTAGGCAACTCTTGGCGGGTGGGGGGGGGGCACAGCTCTCACTAATCAGGTTAGTAATGGCCATAATCAAGAAAAACCAATTTGGAAAGAGTTCTGGACAGGGATAAGGACAGCTCAGGGGAGCTTTAGGAACACAAAATTTACTAATTACTTCAACACACCTAATAACAGTTTTCCTAGTTTCCTTTTGCTTAGCTCATTAGTAAGTCTTCAAAAAAACCCTCCAAATCTAACAAAAATTAAAAAGGAGGGGTCCCTGGGTGGCTCAGTTGGTTGAGCGTCCTACTCTTGCTTTCGGCTCAGGTCATGATCTCAGGGTAGTAAGATCCAGCCCCCTATCTGGCTCTGTGCTTAGTGGGGAGTCTGCTTGAGAGTCTCTCTTCCTCTGCCCTTCCCCCTACTTGCACACACTGTCTCTCTCAAATAAACAAACAAATCTTTAAAAAAATGAAAAAGGAAAAGATACGAGCTCATCATTTCATCATAATTGATTAAATAGGTGTGCAGCCTGCCTACGATGAGCAATACTTGATGTTAGATGTGGATCATTAATATGTAAATATTCTCGCTAAATAGTAAGGCATTATGAAAATACATGGTATCATTGTTATCGATTACAGGTTAAGTCAAACAACAGGCAGCATGTGAAGATTCTAAAATGGTATCAAGAGAATTACAATCAAATGAAAATATTGATGTTTCCTATTTTGTCTTGATGAACTATAAATTGGGTCATGGTATAAATAAAAGAATGGTTGATTTATTAACACAATGACCAAAGGAACCCAACTGAATGGATAGTCAGCTAACCTACATTTTTCATGCTCCGCTTAGAACTAAAGATGATTTTTTTTAAGATGACATGACCTAGAATATCTATCATCTATCTATCTACCTACCTACGAGACAGAGGGAGAGAAAGAGAGATAGAAAGGGAGGAGAGAAAAAGTGGGGGAGAGAGGGAAAGAGAGAGAAATGGGGCAGAGAGAAGGAGTGGAGGAGAGAGGAAGATGGGGAGAGAAATGGGGGGGTAGATTTAAGAAATTGGCTTGTGAGATTATGGAGGCTTGGTAAATCCAAAATCTGCAGGCTGGAGACTCAAGGAAGAGCTGTAGTTTAAGATCAAATGCAGAATTTTTGGTGGGGGGAGGTCAGTGTTAGTTCCCTTAAGGCCTTCAACTAATTGGATAAGGCCCACTCACATTATGGAGGATAATCTGCTTTACTGAAAGTCCACTGATTGACATGTTAATCTCATTCAAATAACACTTTCACAGAAACATCCAGAATAATGTTTGACTGATATCTAGGACTGTAGCCTAGCCATGTTGATGTTTATAAAAATAAACATTAGTCCACTCTTGTCAACTTGGCGTCCTTGCACAACTTTTTAAAACCATAATTTCCAAATAAAGATAATAACAAACTCATACTTCTGCCCCACATTATACAACTATCCTGCATACAAGTAAGACATACTAACCCTTTCCCCAGAAAAGGATGCAAAGTTTTGGGGTAATGCTTACTCTTCTTCTATTACTTAATAGATTACTTAAATACTGTATTTTGCATCCTCTTTGCCCTCCGCAAGCACACCAGCTGACCATGATTCTTTACCTGGTGGGGTAAAGGGTCTGGTCATCAGGAGCCCTCCCTGAACTGGGTTATTTTAGTTTTCCATTGACCTTAATCACAGGACATGGTAATACTCAGAGATCCCCTGAGGGATCTTCTGTATTTCAGACATACTCTTCCTTATCTCCATTGTGAAGTAGCAGTCCAATTTCCCCTTGGTAGTCCGGATCAGTCACCCCAGCTCACACAGAGACCACCCACCCCCTTTGCCTGTTGATTCAGAAACATGAGGAGTGCAAAGTGGCCAGGCCACCATCTTAACTTACAGTTAGTTGGAATCAGTGCTGTGTTTCCAGGTGGAACCATTCTTCTCTTTGGAACTGAGATCTCTAGGCCAGCAGAACATAGGGTCATGGGGAGAGGGAGAACTTTTTTGCTACTGGGCCACCTGGGTAATTATGAGTGGTAACACTCTCCTTTCCACCCCTAAACTCCTAGACTCATGAATCTGGGGTATGGGAGAAAATAGCACCATCTACTGGATGCTGACTCACAGCATATACAGCCTTCTGGACAAGCTTGCCTCAGTCTTTCAAGGTTGTGCCACCCGGCTGGCACTATACACGAGTCTCCTACAAGTCATTTCACCCTTCTATTAAACCAGCTGCTTTGGGATAGTAGAGAACATGGTAAGGCCAGTGAATTCTATGAGCATGAGCCCATTGCCACATTTCATGTGCAATGAGTGTCAAGTGAGTTTCTTGATCAAAAGCAATGCTGTGCAGAATACCATGATGGTGAAGAGGCATTCTAGAAATCCACTCATGGTAGTTTTGGTGAAAGCACTACTTGCAGGGAAGGCAAATCCACATCCTCTATTTCAGTAAGAACAAAACACTGACCCACAATACAAGTACAATCTGCCTCTAGGTAGCTGGCTTATACCCTGAGGACTCCGTGTTGGTCTCTGATGCTGGGAAATTGGGCATTCAGTGTATTTGTAGACAAGTTGGCCTTGGTGAACCAAAGTCCATGTTGCTGAGCCCAACCTTTATCCCTGCCTCTATGACCACTTGGTTTATGAGCTATCAGTGCATCATAGGGTAGCTGGGTATTCACAGAATAGGTCATCCTTTCCTATCCATTTGATTATTAAATTATTCCTTTGGTGAGGTCACTCTTTGGTAAACATTATGTGGTACACAAGTATCTTCATGTCTTTGCCCATTCCATATACCCCTTCCCTAGACTCACTTGTCATCAATTTTCCAATTATGTTCTTTCAAAGTCCCTGACCACCCAGTCAAACCACTGGCCACAGGCCATAAATCAGTATGCAGTTGCACATCGGGCCATTTCTCCTTTCAAGCAAAGTGAATAACCAGGTGCACTGCTTGACATTGTGTTCACTGAAAGGTTTTCCCTTCTACCACTGTCCTTCAGAGGATGTCCCAGAGAGAAGCAGTTGTTCATCCCTACATATCATCTCTTCTGTCAACAGATTATAGGGGCTTCCTCATGAAGCCATAGATGCAGGCTAAGGGAGAAAAGGTAGTGTAGCACCAGTGGGGACCATAGGCATTTGGGCCACTTCTTTGTGTAAATTACTGGTGTCTTGAGGGCTTTCTTGGGTCTGATCAGATATATACAATACATTATGCCAGCAATGTAATGGGTCAAAATGATATCTTATGGAAGGGCAAGGTGATCAAGATTCCTGCAAATTGAATTCTGGCAGAGAGCTGCAGAGCTGATAGGCCCCTGAGGTAGAACAGTGAAGGTGTCTTGCTGGCCCTGCCCCCTGAAAGCAAACTGCTTCTCGTAGTCTTTATCAATAGGGATGGAGAAAAAAGCATTTGCCGGATCAACAGCCACATACCAGGCACCAGGCACCATTTTTCTCAAGCAATGAAATCAGATCTGTTAGAGCAGCTGCAGTCAGAGTCCCCACTGCATTAAGCTTATGACAATCCACTGTTAGTCTACAAAATCCATTCGTCTTCCGCACAAGCCAAATAGGCAAGTTGAATGGGAATATGGTGAGAATCACCACCTCTGCATCTTTCAAGAGAAACAGAATGTGAGCAGGGTGGAGGGGAGGGGCAGAGGGAGACAGAAAGAGAGAATCTAAAGCAGGCTCCACATCCAGCACAGAGAGCAATGTAGAGCTGCATCTCACCACCCTGAGATCATGATCAAAGCTAAAATCAAGAGTCAGACACTCACCTGACTGAGCCACTGAGGTGCCCCTCAATTATGCCTTTTTGAACTGAGGAAATGACAACAGAATGGGTTCAGACACCTACTGAGCCCACTGTGAGATGGTTCTAACCTAAAACTCCACTGATCACCTGACCTCCATAAACTCCTATTTTGACCAATGGACCACAGAGACATTTTGGGTTTCCTAGAATTAGTGTCAGTTCAGAGCCAGTGTTCAGTAATCCCTGAAAGCTCTCATATTTTCTTTTTCCCCAAGGTACAGTAACCCTGGTTAAAGATTCCAGGTCCCTTTGGGGATGGCTGGGAAAAAGATTAATGGAGTAAATTTTTAGCAATATTCAGGAGTTTCAAGGGGACTTGGCTTCCCCTTCATTCGGTCTATAAACTGGCTCATATCTGGGGATTGATGAAGGGGGTCATAACTCTGTTTTTATGATTCAAGTTAAATTTTGTTCAGTTGTCCTAGAACTTTTCTGCTTATACAAATTAAGCAAAAATTTGGTGGGCTTCCCAAATATTTCACTTTGAGGAACACCATGATCAACCAGTCAGTGACCTAACTCTCTACAAGTCAGAATATTCTGATTTCTACTTTATCCTGCTGTCCATTATGGAACCATGACCACCTTGACTTTGGTATTCGAGGGTCATCATTTAGCTCCTGCCACACCAGGATCCTCACTGCATTTAGGTTTCCCAATTTAATGACAGCAGTTCCCACTGTAAGTTCTGACATACAGAGAAGAATGATCACTGAGCTCTTCAGGGATGCTGGGGCTCCCCTCACAAATGTATTTCTGTGACCCAGACAAATTAACACATAAAATGAACTATCACAACCATTACATTTTCTCCTAACACATTCACCATATGCAGGACTTCTGTCGCAAATTTTAATGAACAGAATCCTTGCTTGATGGCTTGGTGGTTGAACATAAAATACATATTGACAGGAAGGAAGTTTTAGTTATTTGGAATTATTTCTTTTCTCTGTTTTTCAATGAAATTATTCATTACTGGTAAATTTTTTTACCTCTAAACAGATTCAGCTTAAGTAACAACAATGAAAAATTATGCGGGGTATGATACAGGCCCAGTGAGAAGAACACTGGTTTAGGAATTAGCAGCAGAACGGATTTTATTTCTAGATTTTCTAATTGGTCATGTGACTCGGAATCTTGAATCTTGGCAGTTCTAGGACTCAACTTTCTCTTCTGTCAAATAATATTCTATCTACTTCAGAGCCATCCTAATAATCAAATAAAGTAATAAACAAGTGAGATTATTACTCTGGTCTTCTGACCAGAACAGAATGATGTTGCTCTTGCTCTGTATGTTACATGCTATACTCTTAATGCTACCCTGACCCTGAGTCCAAATACCTCATGTTTCTTTATTAATAGATGTTGAGGATACATCTTGTCACCTTAATTAGATAGTAAAACACTTGACACAGATGTATGTATACATAGTACTGTGCCATGAAAAATCAATGAATGAATGACTCAGAACTGAAGGCCTGATTCATTTAATCAATGAATAAAAAATCGGGGGTGGTTCACAAAGCCTTATGGGTATTTGAATCATCTGGAAAGCTTACTAAAATGGCCCTTTTACCAGACCCCATTTTCTGAGATTCTGATTGAGGAAGTCAGAGGTAGGGCCCAAGTAGAAGGATTTTAATGACTAGCCCACAGTTTCAGATGTCAGGGGGAAGAGAGATGCGGGTGTAGGGAATTAGTTAACTAAGTGTGTTCTGGGATTCCAGATCATATTTTGTACCTTAGCCTTTATCTTTAATGTAAGCCTATGTTGTCCCTCTGACTCATTTTTTTCCTTAAAACAGTACATAAAATAACCTGCTTACTTGAGAATTCTTATTTTTTTTTTTTAAAGATTTTTTTATTTTATTTATTAGACAGATCACAAGTAGGCAGAGAGGCAGGCAGAGAGAGAAGGGAGGAAGCAGGCTCCCTGCTAAGCAGCAGAGCCCGATGCGGGGCTCGATCCCAGGACGCTGGGATCATGACCTGAGCCGAAGGCAGAGGCTTTAACCCACTGAGCCACCCAGGCGCCCCCTTTTTTTTTTTTTTTTAAGATTTTATTTATTTATTTGACAGACAGAGATCACAAGTAGGCAGAGAGGCAGGCAGAGAGAGAGGAGGAAGCAGGCTCCCTGCTGAGCAGAGAGCCCGATGTAGGGCTCGATCCCAGGACCCTGGGATCATGACCTGAATTGAAGGCAGAGGCTTTAACCCGCTGAGCCACTCAGGTGAGAATTCTTATTTCTAATAAGAGTGGGAGGGGGCGAACACAGTTAGAATGCTGCGGAGTGTGGCTACTATCCAGCCAGGGTCTTTGTCTGAACTTAGTCTGCCCTCCTGCTTGCACTAAGGTAATTTTGATGAGAGAGTTTCTACACATTTACTACCAGATCTGAGTTCACAGTGTAACCCATAATGACACATGTATCATAAGAGATGGAATGGGGGCACATCTTTTCAAATAAATAACCAAACCTTTATTTATTTATTTGACAGAGAGAGAGAGAGAGAGAGAGAGAGAGAAGCAGGCTCCCCACTGAGCAGAGAACCCAATGCGGGGCTTGATCCCAGGACCCTGAGATCACGACCTGAGCTGAAGGCAGAGGTTTAACCCACTGAGCTACCCACGTGCCCCATTAACCAAGCCTTTAAAACATTATTTTTTCCTCTGTGTTCCGGCTTCAACTAAAAGTTGAAACAAATAACTATTTAAAGGAATTTTAAAATTATAGCTCAAATATATGCACAGATAGTAGAATAGCATACCAATGATAAATAAACATATTGCATTATCCCAGCGGGAAAAAGGTTATATATCAAGGGGTCCTAATTTCCTAATAAGATACAGTCCGCCACTTATATGGGTTGAAAGACTTATTCAGACTCATTCGAGTAGAGTTTTGAAATGAGGCTGGAAATTCCTATCTCTCAGTCCAGACAACCATATCTCAACCTGTTTATTGAACCAGGGAAACAACATGGAAACAAAATGGTTGGAATATATAAAAACCTTTGACAGCAAGACCTGATTAAATGGAGATCAACTGAACGTCATGAGCTCAATCCATCAAAAAGACAACTGATTCATAGAATAACATTGAGAAATGGCTGCAAAACCATAACACAAATTATTGTTTGCTCCCAAATATCATAATGGTATATGTGACTGTTTTACAAACATGTGAGTTAGCGATATTTGCTACTGTCAATGGTTAGATGCAGTACTTATTAACTGTATCCATCCAAAGAAAAGACACAGCACTAGTCACTTCATATAGTGAGATTCCAGGAGTTTAGTCATTGCCACACACCAACTAATTATCCTTGAACCACATGGGAAATTATATTTTTTAAAAAGGTTAATATGAAGGTCAGTTAATTATCTATGAATCCATATGGTGAACTGGAAATCCTTATTTTCTGATGGAATTTACAGATCATGACCTATGCCAATAAATTGACAGTCTCTCAGGGAATATCTGAATAAATATAAATATACTATTTGGAAATATGCAGTTAGGCCTTTATAGGAGATTAATTCTGAATTAAGACTGATGCTTTCCCTTTCCATTTCTCTCCATATGCTCTTACTCTGCATCAGAAGTGCAGCAAAGCACAAACAGCACCCACTCTTCTCTGATAATGTACAACGACGACTACTAAGCTCATCAAAAATTTTAGACACTAGTCTGTAAACTAAAGGTCCTTAGAGGTCTGAAAAAATTACTTCATGCCCATATGAAACTGTGGGTAGTGGCTACATAAGACTAGAAGAAAAAGAACAGGTTTGGTACACCAAAGTGCAAGCCATCAGAAAGTCGCTGTCCATAAAAGCTGCATGGGGGACAAGGTCCTTGGCCTAATTGTTTAATATCACTTTCACAGGTGAGAGAAGCACTCCGTTCTCTCCTCCAGTTACTATGCTATTTAAATGGATACGGACTCCATTGTACACTCTCTTTGACAATGTTCATGACTGTGTGCTCGCCAATCCAATCACCTACGTTTCACATGCTTTTTACAGTCTTACTGGAATATTAAACCCACTCTCTGTTCATTTTACTGTGGGCAGGGCTAGAATATCTTTCACGTTATTAAAGCTGCCATTTCACAATTTGAACTCTGCTATCTAGTTCTAAATCTGACCCATTATTTCAAAACGTATAAGTCAATGCAATTTATTGCTTCATATCTACAGCGAACACCTACGTCTCTTGCTCAGTCAAAAACAAATTTCGATTCCCTCATTTCTGTTTCTATGTACCCCACCCCACGTTCTACAAAAGATGTGGGGTGAATGAGAGGGAAGGTCTGAGAATCCCCGAGTCTGAATTCCTGCCTACGTTCTAAGGGCCTGCCTCTACGTAACACGTTCTATCTTAAATATCTGTGTACACGAGTTCTCTGCTGTACAAGAGTTGAAGTCCTTTAAGGACAGAGACCTTAATCATCGTTTTGTGCCTCAGACATTATCACTGAACGCAAAAGTTCTGCTGGACCCCGTCTCCAGCTGCGTGCATGTTCATCACTGAGCTCACCTCATAACCCTGAGCTCTTCCACGGCACGAATGGTAGGCTCACTTTTTATCTCTGCGGCTGAGAAACTCTACAAAGCCAATCAGTGTTACGTAAGGGACTGAATGGATGAACGGATGTGTGAGGATGAAGGAAACACTAGATGCTAAGCCATGTCTCTGGTCTCTGAACTCCCTGTCCCCGAGGACTCGGCCGTACAAAAGGCAAGAAGCTCTGCCTGTCAGGTTGATGTGTATGGTCTCTAAAACCCTGTGCAAACCAACTGGCTTGGGATTAGTTCTGTGAAGTCATTTGCATAACTGTAACATTTTTAAAGTTCAAATTTGGTACCACTTCACATGGGTGCTAATAAGAAGTTACTTTGAATCATCTTTCCTGTTCATTGAACAGTGCTTTAAAATTCCATTTAATGTGTTCATTCGCCATTCCTTTCCAGAATTCAGCATTTGGAGGGGGGGAAGGGGGAGGTGGCCAAAATAGTCACTCTTGACTCTGCCTATCATTATAAATTCTGTGAGTGATCATTCGGCTACATTTAGTTCAATCCTATTTTAGGAGTTCTGGTGAAAAAAAGAATGTACAGAAATATCTAAATTACATAGAAAGTAGCGGGCAAGGTGACACCTCTTATTTTCACAGTAGCTACTTGATGTAAGTTGGGAAATTCACCCATTCATTCACTTACTCATTCATTCAACTGCTGGTTGAAAGTACATACTATGTTGCAAGCATTATACTAGGTGTTATAGAACTTCTAACACCTGCAATGGTTTTAAGCTCATTTGTATCCCCAGAATACGTCCTAAAACTCAGATGAATTTAGAGACCCATAGGACCCTGAAGTTTCTTTAGGGCTTGGACAGTTACCAGAAGTGAAATGAATGGGATGGACAATTTCAGATTCTGCTAATGAATTCACAGGCGATTCGCCTTCAACTGATAAGCCATTTCAATCCTGACATAATTCCCCACGGAAGGACCTAGTTACACCAGCACAAGCTGGCTTCCCCCACATCCACCCAGTTCTGATCCAAACTCCGGCACTGATACCATGAAAAATGCACTGAAGAGTAGTGGTTTCAAACGTCTGTGGAGACTATACTTCTATTTATTGAGCGAGTGCTGTGTGATCACGCCATGATGATGCTTTTCCTGGGTGCAGCTGCGAGACTGACTAAACCAATGGGCAATGGCCAGAGCATGTATCCGAATAGAGCTTTGACCTACAGCCTGCCGCACCTGCCCATGAACCCAAACTCTTATCTACAATAAACATCCTAGAAAGCCAACCTGCTATACATAAGATTTGCAGGAAGTCAAATTGCTATCTCTAGTAACCATCCACCCAGCTAAACTCTAACCTCTGGGATGGCTGGTCCAAAACAGCCAGGACGTGATGAATAACTGGCCACTTCTCTAATGTTTGTCCCCATTTCCAATTTAGCATCAACCAGCTAAAGCCAAATATGTGTCACTAGCCAATCCCACAGGATGCCCTGCTTCTTAGGAGCCCACCTACAGCTTCTCTGTGCCAACAGCTCCCAATCAGGGGGCACCTAAAGCCTTCCCTCCTTCCACCAGGAAGCTTTCCAGCTCCTTTACCTGTTTCTGAGTCTGTGCCAAAATGCAAGGGCTGGTGCCTTCCAGACTCCTTTGCTCCAGCAAGCTCAGAATAAATAGCCTGTGAGTGTTCTCATTTGGTTAGTCTTCCTTTATTTCCACACAACCATTATACTCATTTCACAGATAAGGGAAGTTAGAGATTCCCTTTGGAATGGAGCTGTCCAAGTGGCAGAGCAAAGTACTGAACCTGATCTCACTAATTCCAAAGTGATTCTATTCACCGTTACTCAAATGTAGAAAAGATGAGAGAAGCTTCTCCTCCACTGTCCTCTGCTAAACTTAATTTGTACTTTTGGAATCCTTTTATTTTTTTCTTCAAAGAAAGTGATCCAAGTTTAATGAGTATCAGTCTACCGGCCTGGTAGTTAAACAAAAAAGTTCAATTCAGATGTAGAGTTTAAGGAGATATCTGGGGTTGTAATGGTGACCCTAAGTCCGAATTTCATTACCATGATTTGAATATATGAACAGGTCTAGAGCCCAGTGGGTGGAGAGAGATGAGTTGTTTGTGGGGGGAAAAAGTCCTCTGACTGTGCTGTCACCGATCCTTGGGAACACAGAGCGGCTACCTCAGTGCATCTGACTGACTGAGGGCAATTACCGAATGTGAACCACTGTGTAACTTTAAAAGTGTTTAAAAATAAGAGGCTAGCTCTAGAATGCATCATTTTAGTATGTGTGTATTATCAGTTTAGAGTACTGGGCAAACATCCTAGTAAAATGGTGTTCGAAAGCAAGAGAGACAGTTGATTAATTAGTTCTAAGGAAAAGAAGCTTCCCTTTTAGTCACTTGTCTTTTGTCATTTTAAGCCACCTAGTTCTAAAGGAGTAAGGGTTCCAAGGTTAAGTAAGGTCTCAAACTCACAGACTTTCCTCTCCAGTGCACAGAGATCCCTCAATTCTGTGTCCGAATCTGTGTGAATCCTTTTGTGCAACACGAAATGTTCTGCATTGCCACCGAGGCACAAAGACATCCCGAGGCAAGTCCATGCTGGGCCTTGGACCCAGCAGGCCAAGAACAGAAACAGATCCCCGCCACCCCTTTTGCCGTGATTCTCTGTTACTGAGTACACTGACTTCAGTGATTTCTCCGTGGGCTGGAGAGGGAGGGGAGTTTTCTCAGAACTCTGAGCAAAAGCACATGCCCTAGGGCACTTGGCCACACCCAGAGACTTTGCCCTCAGGGAAATCAACCCACTCCCTCGGGCTAAAGTAATCCTCAGGGATGAAAGGCAGGAAGGACAGACAGCTGCCACTGGCCTGCTGCTGCAATTTGCAACAAGAAAGAGGAGACGACTTGCTTTTCATTTCATATGTTAACCCAGGAAGGAAAGAAATGATTTTACAGTTCATACTTTTTCTTTTCTTTGAGAAGTAATTCGGAATATAACGTTAGAGGAAATGTTGGGAATATTATCAGGTTGTGATGAAGTCTGCAGAAACATGAACTGTGAAAATAAAAAAAATAAAAGGATTGAGCTGGAGAGACAAGGGGGTGGGAGACAACAATCTTTTTTTCCCTAAAGAGGACAGAAACTGAGGAGTATATAAACACAAATAAGAACCACAGTTTTGCAGATTATCTAGGTAAGACAAATCTAAAATTTGCAGAAATTTCTCCTTCGTGTCCTTGAGAATGTATTTTTGGATTTCTGTCAAACATACAGTAAAAAAAATCACAGTACTACTAGAGGAAGAAAAAAGAAATGGGGAGATGCATTTTAGCATGTTTACATACGTACATAAACATCACACAGTATATCTGTACACATGTACATAAGCTTTATACTTAACTTGATTTTTCTTTAGTACAAATTCAAAATGGCATTTTCAAAACTAGCCTTTAAAAATTCAATGAGATTCCTAGCACTTCAGAGAAAGTACACGCTTGTCTGTGAATGACATAGTTCAGTTACCCTTTCCAATGACATAGGATCTCCCTCCTGTCATCAAAAAACCATGTCTGGAATTGGTGTTGGCCTAGATGTTCTCAGAAGCTTTTTTTTTTTTTTTTTTTTTAAGATTTTTTAAATTTATTTCAGAGAGAGAGAGGGAGAGCAAGAGCACAAGCAGGGGGAAGGGCAGAAGAAGCAGGGCTCAACCCAACGCAGGGCTCCACCCCAGGACCCTGAGATCATGACCTGAGCCGAAGGCAGATGCTTACCCAACTGAGTCACCCAGGCAACCCTCTCAGAAACACTTTTAAAAGATAATAGTCTTTTCTCAATAAAAGCTTATGAAGAGAAGAAAAAATAATGCTAATAAATTACACATAGAGAATTCTAATTCAGAGGAAAGAGAAAGGCAGGAAACTTCTAGGGAGATCAATTTTTTTCCAGGAAAGTATAGGCAAGTTTAGTCATAAGAACCATCACCTCTCACCCTCTCTATGAAAGAGAGAAAGAGAGAAGAGGAGGAGGAAGCGGGGTAGGGGGAGAAGGGAGCAAGAGCAAGAAGAATTCCAGAGGGGAGAGAAGGGGCCCGAGTATGATGGTGGGAGAAGGAAAGAGAACTGAAAAAAATCTGTCCTTCTGTCCTGTACACAACAAGACATGAACATTTAAACGAAAAAACAAAAACAAAAACAACCCAAACCATTTTGCGCTATAATCTCTCTCTGTTACCCTATGACCTTAGGAAGAGTCTGCTACTCATTTAGTGGAACCCTATGGGGAAAGTGTCTGGAAGGAGCATCGAGCACTTGTGAGGAAGTAGTAGGGATGTGAAGCATCCTGTGGGAGCAGGAAGTCAGAATGAGAAGCGAGCAGGAGAATGTCAGCCGGCGTGCCAGCAGTCCTTGGAAATTTGGGTGCAAATTCTGATTTCACAGAACATGGAAAGGGGCCCTAATCTGTGTTATTTGCATACTAAAAGAAAGGCGGACTCCAACCAGACACCTGGAAAAAAAATACCTGAAAAGTTACTTTGTGTGAGCAATGGAAAATCCAGTGATTCCCTGTTGGAGGATGGAGTTAGAAGAATATGAACATTTGTCTTCTTGATCTTGGAAGGACAATTTTGGAAGTTCTTGGAATAATGGAAGAGATAAGGCTAGAAAACTAGGGCAGGAGACACCATCTCAAATATAGATAAAAGTAACACTGGGATTAATACCAAGGTGACTAAATAATCATTGAGAAGAACTAACATACTGAACAAATAATTCTTAAATTATCTTTTTGTTTAACCCAAAAAGCTAACTGTCCCTCTTTCATAGAAATAATAAATGAAATATTCAAAACGCAACAGCAAAACTTTGTGTCATCCAAAAGCAAGTCAAGGGAGATATATTATAATTATCTATTTGAAAGAATTTTCATGACCTCAGCTCACAAGTATAAAAGATTTGAAAATTTTACATTATAAGGTATATTGTTGAAGGATAATATTTCTCTGACTTTGCTTTTTGAAAAGTTATGATATTTTTGGTGATGATGACGACTTTGGTAGACAACTTTGTATTGGCCCGCCAGCATCTCTTTCTGCTTCAACTAGTCAAAACCTCCTTTTGGGGTAGGACCTCTCTCCCCACTGTGAGCAGTCATGATGAGGCTGTTACTCAAGATATTCTGTCCCACTTAGCCAAAGGATAGGTTTTTAACTTTGCATAAAGGAACACAACATTAAAAAAATACATACGTATTGATATCCAAAAATTGATACCTAGAATATAAAATATATAAACATAAAAACATAAAAATGTATGGAGTTGATTCATCTAGTGGTGGCATGTTGACTAGTCAATTAGTAGTTGTCTTCTTGATACCAAAGGTAAGTCTCTGATAGCTCTTAGGAAATGGAAAAGGGCTTCTTGCCCATTCTAAGGCTGGGTTTTCAGCCATTCCTTTCATTGTGTGACTACTTCATTTACTTTCAGTAACTTTCTTATTTGTTTACATTGCTATGGTAGGCAGAATTCTAAAATGACACCACTCCCCCTCCCCCTATGACCATACCCTATATACTGTATAATCCCCTCCCCTTGGGAACGGGCAGGACTTGTAATTTGCTTCTAACCAACAGAATATGGCAAAGGTGATGGGCTCTCACTCCCATGATCACGTTACCTCATGTGGCAAAGGCAAAGGGATTTTAGAGATGTAACTGAGGTCCTTAACCAACTGATCTAATCATATGAGTGACTGTCTTCATAAGAGAGAGATCTTTCTCCTGGGTTTGAAGAAAAAGCTTTCCTGAATTCTAAAACTGCATGGAAACTGTGAGATAATACTTACGTGTTGTTTTAAACTGGTAAATTATGGGTAATTTGTTACATAATCGAAGACTAATCCAGTTGCCCTTGCTTATTTTTTTTTTCCAAGATTTTACCTGTTTATTTGAGAGCGAGTACGCAAGAGCAGGATGAGGGGCAGAGGGAGAAGCTGACTCCCCATTGAACAGGGAGCCCAAGGAGGGGCTCCATCTTGGGACTCCAGGATCACGACCCAAGCCGGAGGCAGAAACCTACCAACTTCAGACTGATAAAGTGCTGGCTCACTTTAAAAATTCCTTGGTTGAAATCTGTGAAACATATTTTAACCAATAAACAACAAAACTGCTTCTATTTCTCCTGGGGTAAATGTCACAAAACATGCTGTCTTCTATGTACCTGCAGTTTTAGCATGAGTAAAGCAGTCCTTCTCTCATTATGACCAGCTAAACCAGCTTTATCAAACTTTTTTTTTTTTGGTCTCCGGATCTCCTTATACTCCTAAACATTCTTGAGTATCCCAAAGAGCTTGTATGTCGTTATATCCACCAATATTCAGCATATTTGAAAATAAAACTGAGACATTTAAAAAATACTTATCATATAAAACAATGGCAACAACCTATTAAATGCTAACAGAAATAATGTATTTTTTTGAAAAGTGACTATTTTCCATAATGAAAAAAATCTACATTGAGAGGATTGGCACTGTTTTACATTTTTGCAAAACTCTTTAATATGCCTTAGCAACTAGCTTTTCGTATCTGTTTCTGTATCCAATCTGTTGCTATTGTTTTGGTTGGATATATGAAGAAAATCTGGCCTCACACAGATATATAGTTGGAAAAGGGAAGAGTACTTTAAAATCCTTTCCAAATAATTGTGGATTTTTTTTATATTATACTAGAAACTTGGCGAATTGTACTTTCTTAAAAGTTTAGTACAATGGGGAGTCTAAAACCCTGTGAACGTTTCATATTGTTACTTTAAGATCTATTAGTCTGCCTCAATATTTAGATGGATCTTTTACTCATATGCATAATTTTACAACATTATGCATTGGTCACTTGGAAAATAATTCAGAGTTATGCAGATGTTCCAAATGTTGACACATTTCATTACATAATACCAAAAAATCATATTGGTTAATATCATCACCAATCACATCAGAGAAGTTTTTAAGTATTGGGAAGTTGTCAAACTCATAGTGACTAACACAAATCTTCCAAAACTCTAATCTTTATTTGAAGGCTCAAAGTTTGTCATTGTGAAAAATACAGCCAATTATTTACCCAAGTGACAGGTTTACTTAGTTTATTTTGAGGAAATGTCTGCCAAATACCCAAATCTGAATAACCATAGTTTGCCCGTGAGTCATTTTTTTTTTTTTTTTTTTTAATAATGAAACGTTTGGGAGAAGGGCTTTTTTTTTTTTTTTTTAAAGATTGTATTTATTCATTTGACAGACAAATCACAAGTAGGCAGAGAGGAGGAAGCAGGCTCCCTGCTGAGCAGAGAGCCCCATGCGGGGCCCGATCCCAGGACCCTGGAATCATGACCTGAGCTAGAGGCAGAGGCTTTAACCCACTGAGCCACCCAGGTGCCCCCCGTGAGTCATTCTTGCAGCTAAATGGTGTTCTGTGAAACGGTCAGTTGGTTCAGCTCTCAACCCCGTCACACAGGTGCTTTTCTTTTCTTTTCTTTTTAAGATTCTTATTTATTTATTTGACAGAGATCACAAGTAGGCAGAGAGGCAGGCAGAGAGGGAGGAAGGGAAGCAGGCTCCCCGCTGAGTGGAGAGCCCAATGTGGGGCTCGATCCCAAGACCCTGAGATCATGACCTGAGCCAAAGGCAGAGGCTTTAACCCACTGAGCCACCCAGGCACCCCCAAGTGCTTTTCTTTGAGACAACCAGCCTTTGGGATGAAGCAGAAGTTCTTTATATGTACTTTTCATGTCATCACATGAAATACTAAAGACATGTAAGCAAGGGTTGAAATATAACTATTTTAACTGCTTCTTCAAGGACATTCTTAAATGAAACTGGTGATTTTTTTAAGCTGTGAGAGCCTGATAATCAAGAATACAATGACTATTAGTACAAGTTGGGGTCACTGACTTGATTCATGCTTGTTTTACCCCTCATCACTTTTGCACCATTAGTGCAAATGTCAACACAGTAAAAAGGGCAGATAACATCTTAATATTTTTATGAAAGTAAGTTTGATCCTGTGGATTCCTGAAAGTATCCTGGAGACACAGAGATCTGCAGACCACACTTTTTTTTTTTTTTTTTTTTTTTAAAGTAGGCTCTATGGTTAGCATGAAGCCCAGTGTGGGGATTGAACTCTTGATGCTGAGACCACGACCTGAGCCAAGATCAAGGGTCAGATATTTAACTGACTGAGCCACCCAGGTGTCCCACTGTAGACTACACTTTGAGAACCACTGATCTAAACTATTATGTGAGGCCCTACTCCAACCATTTTTGCACTTAGCTCAAGGTGGGTTTAATAATACTTTTCAATTTGGGTTTAGAACTCTTTAGGTATTTTCAAGTGGAAAAGAATTACTGGTAATATTCATGAGCACAGAAGTCCTTACCTTTAACTTATTACACAAATGTATTAAAACAAGGCAGGGAAAAGAACTTCTTTATATTTCAGATTGGACTAGTAATTAGCAAGGGTCAGAAATACATTCTTATCATGATCAACCTAACTAGCTTTAACTAAAATGTATCAGCAGTTTAACGTGGTTGATATTTTGTTGCCCTGGTTCTCCTGTTTCAAAGGTGTGGACATTTTGAATTTCTTGTTCCCCAAACCAGAAAGGAAGGCACAAAGTTACCAAAGGATCCAGCTGTTCCTTTTTTCTTAGCTGTGTCCTGAGTCCCTCTCTGTTCAGAGTATAATTCAGCATGTCAAAAGGTTACAGAAAATTCTTTCTGAATGTTAAAGTTTTAATAAAAAAGCACCTCTGGTCTACCAGCCGTGTGTCCCAATAGATCGACTGAATTCAAAAAAGAAGATTTCCTGTTTTGAAGTTCAACCTAGAATTCACTGGAATTATTGGAAAAGCAACATGGTATTGACTAGCAGCCCTTTATTTCTTAACAAAAATATAACTCTGTCTCATTTGCTCCCATCACATACCACATTCCCCCCCCCCCCCCCAGGGCAGGATATAGTACCTTCTATCAATGATGCTTTGTGCATTGTAGATGCCCAGGAACGCCTGGTACATGGGCCAGGGCGCATTCAGAAAAGGTAATGTGTGGTGACAGATTCTGGTATGGCTTCCAGGTTTATTCTAAGAGAAGAAAAGCCCAACCACTAGTAGATGTATATTGACTACAGATTTACCAGACCCGGACTCCACAGTTTACCTCTTATTTGACCACACACTTCAAGACTTCTTACAGGAAGCGGCTCAGCAATAGTCAATTTCCCGATGAATGACTTGTGGAAAAGTACAGAGAGAGGCACAAAGGTACATTTCCACAACACACAAAGCTCCTAAACTTGCATTCCCAGCATGTACTACAGGGAAAATATGATGAGATTTTTGAACTTGCACTGAAAAAATTCCAAACACTGCTTATTCTGTCATCCTGACTCAGAATCTTTATTTTCATCCTAGTCTATTAATCTTACCCAGCTTCTTTATGATCATATTTCCTACTGCCTAAATACTATAAAGCATGGATGGAGAGAGGCCCCCAAAAGAGAAGAGAGAAATGCAAATGCAATGCAAACCAAGTTCAC
Source organism: Martes martes (assembly GCF_963455335.1). Taxonomy (NCBI): domain Eukaryota; kingdom Metazoa; phylum Chordata; class Mammalia; order Carnivora; family Mustelidae; genus Martes; species Martes martes. The sequence goes on from NC_137895.1 coordinate 65,257,875, forward strand.
AAATTAACTTTTGACAGGAAGAGAGACATTGATTAATTCGGTGCAAATAGTGATAAACACATGCAGGTACATGGCTGGCAAGGGGTGAAAAGAAGGAAGATGATGAACTGTGCAGTTTCTCCTTGAGAGGATAAACTGACAGAGTTCCTATCTTGAGGCTTCTATTTTCCTTGGAAAGGGGAAAAGAAGTCAGGTGCTGAGAACAGCATGGGAAATTACAGGGTGGAGGGCTTGAGGGGGACAGTGAAGGAGTGAAGGAGCTATTGTAAATGCTGTAAGAGGAAGATGATGAGGGCAGGCAGAAGGACTGCTGAGCAAGACTGAGGGCCTGGTCAAAACTGGAGACAGTAACATCAGTCCACACGCATGTGCAATTTTTTGCAGCTGAGCTTGGTGGTACATGAATTGGTGCAATGAGGCTGGATGTGGGAGTCTTTCCAGGATTTGGATTCTGGAGGAGAAGTATGGAAGGTAGCTAGAAAACTGAGTGTTTGATTAAGAAAATAGTTTAGGAGAATGATTAAACATTATATAGTCTAGGCCAGTTTTAGGAGTGAAAATAAAGCTATGGTGGGGCTAGGACTGATCAACTGGGAGAAAATGGAGGGGAGATGGTCAAGGGGGATGGTCAAGGGAAAATGGAGGTCAAGGATAGGTATAGTGAAGATAGCACTGAAGGCTTCATCTTTTCAGGGACAGATCGTTTTTGCAGAGAGTTGCCAGAATTCAGGATTCCAGAGTTGAAGCAGCTGTGGGTGACAAGGTCCATGCTGTGGCCATGGGAATAAATGTCCCTGAGGAGTTAACCTGAAGAACATTGGAAATGAATAGGCCAAGGACATTGGAGGGGGATGGGTATAATTTTTGGGTCATCCACATTGACGTATCAGTATCTGGAGTGAGGAGGGAGACGGGGACTCAGATGCCAAAGCTATGAAAGAGTATGGAGGAATAACCATGATGTTGACAGATGGCAGAGATACTAGGTAGAATACTCATCAGATGGTATGGCCTACAGAAAAGACGTCTGAAGAGACAGTGCTTAGGCCATAAGAGGATGCTGAACACTCTCCTGATCTTAGGAAGGAGAGAATGAACTACTTGAGATTGTCCCTAAAGGATATTCAAATTACACTTCAAGTAAGGAAGTAAAAGATGTAGAGATGATGAAAAGAGTACGAGGGAATGATGTAGTAGGAAGAAAAAAACCAAGAGAAGGAAAGAAAGCACAAAGGAATGTGCCTATGAGAATGTGGAGGAGGACAGATGACTAGGGAGGTTTGGAATTTGGATATTGGCCAGGGTGGGAAGGATGAGACCAGCCTGAAACTGGTTCAGGGTCAGTGCAGAAGTCTGGAGTGCTGGAAGCTTGAGGACATGCACAGGCTGAGTCCTTTGCTCTAGTTTTGGAGGAGAAAGTTCAGGAGACACTGTCTTTAAGGAAATCTTAGCCTAGAACTACAAATGATTAATTCATTCCTGGGGTTCTCCCTTTGTTCTGGAAACAAAGACACTCCTTAATGAGTTTCACACTAAGTGATTACAGATGCCAGGATATCTACACTTCAGGGAAGATTCGGATTTTTTATGAGAATATGATGGAAAAAAATTGGACTAATCACTCCAAAAATAATCAATTGTATAGCAAGTTTCTCAAATAGGGTTTTTGGGAGTACCTGACTTAAAAATAATAACTTGTTCAACATTCAAACCTTTAAAGTAAATGATGGCCTAAAAGAGGAGGTACCATTTTTCAGAAGAGAAAACGGAGACATTGCTTGAATATTTTATAGTAAAAAACCTGGTGATTTTTTTGTTTCATTTGGAAACAAAACAATCTATATCAAAGGTCGGACTATTAGGATATTTCGCTGAGGAAAAGGTAGATTACGTTAGTAAAGGTAATAAGGCTTAAAAAACCCACTCTTTACCTTTACTAACCTAATCTACCTTATGACCCTGCAATTGCACTGCTGGGTATTTACCCCAAAGATACAGATAAAGTGAAAAGAAGGGCCATCTGTACCCCAGTGTTCATAGCAGCAATGGCCACAGTTGCCAAACTGTAGAAAGAGCCAAGATGCCCTTCAACAGATGAATGGATAAAGAAGATATGGTCCATATATACAAAGGAGAATTATGCCTCCATCGGAAAGGATGAATACCCAACTTTTGTATCAACATGGATGGGACTAGAGGAGATTATGCTGAGTGAACTAAGTCAAGCAGAGAGAGTCAATTATCATATGGTTTCACTTACTTGTGGAGCATAAGAAAACACAGAGGACATGGGGAGATGGAGAAAAGTGAGTTGGGGGAAATCGGAGGGGGAGACAAACCACGAGAGACTGTGGACTCTGAGAAACACACTGAGGGTTTTGGAGGGTAAGGGAGTGTGGGTATGGGTGAGCCTGGTGGTGGGTACTAAGGAGGGCACATATTGCATGGAGCACTGGGTGTGATGCATAAACAATGAATCTTGGAACACTGAAAAAAACAAAACATAATTTAAATTTAAAAAAACCCCACTCTTTGAAAAAAACAAAATGGAAGTCAATTATATTGGCCTTAGCAAAGTACCAGTGCAATATATACAGTTTGTGGCTGTTATTCTGTCCTGCTGTTAAGTCTGGAATGGGGCAGGTATTAATTGTCCTGGAAAACAAAATGCAATGTAAAAATTCTTAGGAAAAACATGTTTTTTCCCTGCAGTCAAAACAATGTTGCTTTTTAGATATTTCCTTGGCTGACACTATAGTTTCTTATTTCATAACATTCTTGAAAAATTGATGGCTTAAAGAAGTAATCTGTCCCGACGTAATCACTTAGAGACGGTCAATCGTAATATCCCCATATAAAAGGCAAATGGCAAGAAGGATGATGTGGAAAGCCTTGAGGCAAATTCTGTAAATGCACAGAGTATCTGCTCAATAGAGAGGCAAACTGTGAAAGAAACGGAACCTGCTTCTTAAGCGTAATTAAAAATTGCCCCTTCATTGTTCATTAACCCTAAGAAAGATAAAAGGGGAAAATTCATGTCAGCTGTCAGGAGTTAAATAGATAATACGAAACCACTTTATCAGGGATAATGGATGAGCCATATCTGATTATATTGACAGTTGTTTTATATAGCTTCATTGTGATGTTTCTATTTTCTTTAAATTCCCCTCTCAAAGTTTCCTAATAGGTTCTTTTAAATATTGCCAATCAAAATGCCTTGAACAACAGGTGTCCATGGCTCTTAGCCACCAAGGAGCCAAATCTGTTGACAAACACCATTAGTCAGAAATCTAACAATTACAGCACAGAGGGTGCCCTGCAGAGATCAGGGTACCCTCTGTACTCTAAGGGAATCTCCCATTCTTTACTAGGACAGAAAAAGTTACCTCCTTTTAAAGAAGAAAAGTGGCATTTGCTTTGAATTTTATGTTTGAATCATATTTTTTCAAGCTCTAAGTAAGACAAAAACATTAATCGTGTTCTATGTTCTTTCAAATATACTGCCTCACCAGGCTGTTGTATGGTGCTTCCCCAGGGTATCTCCATCCTTGCCCCAATTTAGTTCTAAAAGAATGTAGTAGTCTCCAACATCATTACTCAAAATATCTGGTCAGTGGGATTTAGAGGCTCCACACACTAACTCCAGGCCAGGATGAGACTAGAACTAAAACGATTTCAAGGTGGAATGAAAAACAATGTGAAAACTGGATATATACCCAAACCCTTTGAGAAGAGGGGCAGAAGATACAGGCCTACTCTACAATACTACACTGAAATGATTTGGGATGCAATAGAATTTTATTTTATTATTTTTTTAAAAAGTTTATTTATTTATTTATTTATTTATTTATTTATTTAACAGACAGAGATGACAAGTAGGCAGAGAGGCAGGCAGAAAGAGAGGAGGAAGCAGGTTCCCCACCGAGCAGAGAGCCCAATGCGGGGTTCAATCCCATGACCCTGAGATCATGACCTGAGCCGAAGGCAGAGGCTTTAACCCACTGAACCACCCAGGCGGCCCTCGAATTTTATTATAAAAGAAACTCACCATCATAACTAGGTTTGTGTTTTCAAAATAGTTTGGAAAAGGGACTTAGGGTTCAAGCTTCTCCAGAGGAGAATTTACATATGAACTTTTCCTAATTAACTCCTTACAGTTACTTTAGTGACAAAGATCTTGCTCCGGTATTTCGTGAGCCTTCACTATTAGAAATGAAAAGAGCAAGTGTTTAAAACTCAAGGCAATTTTCAGATCGTGTGCTATTAAATTGGTAGAGGAAGCAAGTATAGAGGCTTGACTATGGGTTTGGGGAACAAGACCTCTAATTTTCCTTTCTCTCAATTTCTTTGCTCTGAGTCAACTTAACTCATGGAGGAAACGAAGTAGTAAAACCAGAATGATATCTGACTTCTGTTAAAATAATTAAACAAGAGGCCATGAGACCGAGGTGGCTTTAATGCCTTCCTATCCTACACAAGCACACAAAACCTAAGCCTATAATGCCTCAAAGTTAAGAAATTGAAACCTAAGGACAACTAATCACAAAAGATCAACTCGGCTTTTCCATATAATGCAACCATATAAGCTAGAGCTAATCAAATGATTTCCTGGTTTTGGTTCTGGTTTAGCACTGCCCAATTCTAACTGATTTTTGCTCAGATAAACTCTTAACATATTTAATATGCTTCCGTTCATCTCTTAACACTTCACAGGGCAAATAGTGTCCAACAAAATAAATAAAATGATCACTAATATTTATGCAGCACTTACCATGGTACAGACAAATATCCCATGGGTCATATAATTATTTTCTCATACAATCCTTGCAATAAGTCCAGGAGGTAACAAATGACAACTCTCAGCCCAGAAACTTAAGGAACTTGTGCAAGTTGACACAGTTGTGTCTGACTGTTGAAGGAGGAGGAGTGGGAATCTGAACCCGGAACCCTGTCTCCAGAGCCTGTTTCCTTCTACAGGAAGCCAGTAAGATGACCTTGGCTCAGTCTTATCTAGGGTAGAGAGCATGCACCTTCTCTTCCACGTGGTATTTAGTTTGGAAATCAGGCAAGTTGCAATCATTTTTGGCGCCGAAATAAGGGGAGGCCTGAGGTGCTCAAAGGTGTACTAATTGACAATGTTGAGCAAAACTGGTCCAGGGAGAATATCATTGCCGTCATTGGCTGCTTAATTCCAAATTTCCACATCAACATTTGTCCAACATTCCACATCAACAATGGTCTTATTGGGCTTTAACCCACTGAGTCACCCAGGAGCCCCAACAATGGTCTTATTGGGTAGCCAGAAAGGTCTGTGACCTACGTGAGTTCTGATCCTTCTGTGAGACATCCTCCCCTCCCCCACTAGCATTATTATTCTAGAGCACTCCAAAAGCCCCTTCATCTAATTTTCCCACCAGGAAAATTAAATGCTAATTGTTTAGAGCATGATGTATCTAGAGGTATCCTATAACTGTAAACTTTGATCCATAATAACAATAACATCAGTAGCTACGACACTTCATATCAAGCCTTCTGCTAAGGGCCTCACAAGTAGTATCTTATTTAACCCCATGATAATTCTGTGAGGCAGACATGATTATTACGGATGAGAGAGCTGAGGCTCAAAAAAGGTACGTAAGTTGCCTGAGAGATTTTACTTATAAAGTTAACTAATTACTTGTTAATTCACATTATTTTTATATCCCTTTGCTCAAAAAAGAATACAAAGCAATTCACTCACTTGCTGACCCTTTTGTTAATTTATATAACCACACGTCTTTCATACAAGGGCATTAATTCCACTTTGCAATTTCAATATACTATTAACAACTTTTAAAAACACTGTTTCAGTCTAATAAATCACTACTTTGGGATATATATGATTTGACTATGTTCTATGGAGAAGCCAGCTGAAGCAAAAAAGGAGATGAAGTGTTTATAGAATGAAGGTCCCATTCCAATTCAATCCAATTCCAATCTCATACCTAATGAGAATAGAACAGGCAGCCTTCTGCACTTTGAGGTTGATTATTTAAGCCCCCCCCCCCCACCCCCACATCTATTGTTAGGCATGAGCTGGAATGAATAACCTCTGCTCTGAGTATGAAAATTAAATTCTGTTTTTTAATTGACTTTTCCAGGCAAATTTAATAAAATGATCAAATACAATTGAACTATCGAATTCTTCCCCCAGAGCTCTCAAGTTCCTTTCTGCTATAATCCATGTTTGAATCCCATATGAAAACCCTTAGCCTTTAAATCTGCACCAGATGTGCCAGAGTGACACTTGGTCATGCACATACTCAGGGCAGAACTGAGTTTTGGAGACAGGGAACAACTGTCTCCATCCCTTCCCCACGCACCCACCCCCACCCCCAGCCCCACAGAAAGGTCAGCCGTTCATGTCATGGAGTTGCAGTAAAAAAACACTTTTTCTTCATCCAAACATCTAAGTAACTTGCAACAATCATTTGGCTTGTACCTCATGGCCCAAAGTAAACCAAGAAATCATTTTTAACCAACATAGAACATTGCAGACTCATTGATTCTACTTCACAGGAAATTAGTCATCGATTTCTTAGGATAAATGAGCTCTGGTGAGCTACAGGGGAAACCAAGCCAAAGTGAAAATGAGGTCTCTCACTCCAACACTCATTTAGCTTGTCACTCCTACTATTAGCTTTAGCAACATCTGGGACTTCATTCATTGCTTATTTTTCTCTTACCTTCTCGTCCTATTTCTCTCACTTCTGATTTCCCCAGGACCAGAAGAAGATATGAATAAGAGCCGAGCAGGAAATATGGCTGGAAAATTTAAACCAGGTCTGAAGAGCTATGGAAGGGGCTCCCAGAGCATCTCACGACCAGCAGCCTTTCATGCAAGGAGCTCTAGGAGTTCAGGAAGAAAGGCTCACTGCACTATTATATCCTTGTGCCTGAGGCCCAGCTCACCACAAGCTGGTATTGGAAGGTTCTGTGGGCTGGGCTTCCACGCACACCTGCAACCGCCTGTGTGTTGTGAAATGCAGATGATGCCTTCTGTCCTAAAATGTTGCCACCATAGGCCTTGTGAGCCAGAGTTTGAGAAACCTAACCTGGTAATCTCTTTGAAAAATCAGAAACTGAACATCATCTTGTAATTCATTTAATCACCTATTCATCTGAAAAAAAAAAAAAAAAGACTATTATGACTTCTTACGTATTAAGCACTGTGATAGGTGGTAGAAGCAGAGGGCACTGATATGAAGAAGGCTACAAAAGCTATGGACTTCTATAAATACATGTCCATTCACTTCCCCCTCACCCATCTCCCAGTTCTACGAGTTTGCTTGGGGATATGGAGAGAAAGGGGTTTTATAGAGGCAGGAATGCACAGTGGTTCAGAGCAGCATCTCAAGGTCATGAAGTTTCAGTTCCAATCACAACCCTCACATATTTCAATTAAGTAACTTTGGACCAGTTTTGTAACTGCTATGTGCTTCAGTTTCCCTGTCTATAATCCTGGGATGATAATAATAACAGTACTTCCCTCAGAAGGTTATAGCAAGGTTTAAAAGAATTAATTTACAGAGATGATTCAGGAGAGAGCCTGGAAAATAGCACAATGTAATTATTACAATACTCCCATCATCCTCCCCGGTTGATCAGATTTCCTACATTTCATTTGGAACAAATTGTCAGTGTGTGTACAGTTCTTTTTCTTTCTTTTTTTAAAAGACTTTATTTCTTTGAGAGAGAAAGAGAGAAGGGTCAGGGGGAGAAGGAGAAGTAGATTCCCCACTGAGCAGGGAGCCCAATGCAGGACTCAATTCCAGGACCCTGAGACTGTGACCTGAGCTGAAGGCAGACGCTTAACTGACTGAGCCACCCAGGCGCCCCACAGGGCATACAGTTCTACTAAGGGATTTTGTTCTGATGAGGACAGTTGGTGTCACTCTAAACTAGCATTATGAATGTATGTGTACAGTTCTTTTTCTTTCTTTCTTTTTTTTTTAAAGACTTTATTTCTTTGAGAGAGAAAGAGAGAAGGGTCAGGGGGAGAAGGAGAAGTAGATTCCCCACTGAGCAGGGAGCCCAATGCAGGACTCAATTCCAGGACCCTGAGACTGTGACCTGAGCTGAAGGCAGACGCTTAACTGACTGAGTCACCCAGGCGCCCCACAGTGCATACAGTTCTACTAAGAGATTTTGTTCTGATGAGGACAGTTGGTGTCACTCTAAACTAGCATTATGAATGTATGTGTACAGTTCTTTTTCTTTCTTTCTTTTTTTTTTAAAGACTTTATTTCTTTGAGAGAGAAAGAGAGAAGGGTCAGGGGGAGAAGGAGAAGTAAATTCCCCACTGAGCAGGGAGCCCAATGCAGGACTCAATTCCAGGACCCTGAGACTGTGACCTGAGCTGAAGGCAGACGCTTAACTGACTGAGTCACCCAGGCGCCCCACAGTGCATACAGTTCTACTAAGAGATTTTGTTCTGATGAGGACAGTTGGTGTCACTCTAAACTAGCATTATGAATGTATGTGTACAGTTCTTTTTCTTTCTTTCTTTTTTTTTTAAAGACTTTATTTCTTTGAGAGAGAAAGAGAGAAGGGTCAGGGGGAGAAGGAGAAGTAGATTCCCCACTGAGCAGGGAGCCCAATGCAGGACTCAATTCCAGGACCCTGAGACTGTGACCTGAGCTGAAGGCAGACGCTTAACTGACTGAGTCACCCAGGTGCCCCACAGTGCATACAGTTCTACTAAAAGATTTTGTTCTGATGAGGACAGTTGGTGTCACTCTAAACTAGCATTATGAATGTATGTGTACAGTTCTTTTTCTTTCTTTCTTTTTTTTTTTTAAAGACTTTATTTATTTGAGAGAGAGAGAAGGGTCAGGGGGAGAAGGAGAAGCAGACTTCCCACTGAGCAGCATGATGAATGATGACAGCACTTATTTTCAAGAGCGACTACAGTACCTCTAGCATTCTAAATTAGGCCTTATTAGTGGGTAAATCTAAACTCAGATATGTTATGGTGACAAAGAATCCCTACTTAACCAAACTTTAGTCAGACTCCTCTGAGCCTTCTTCTCGACCAGGTCTTGATCTTGACGTGCTGAACCCCGTTTTAGCAGAAAATCCTGCCAGGCCAGTTTATTGAGAATCCTCCCCACTCTTGATCCAATCAAACTCTTCTTCCTCCACCTCTGATTTACAACCAAGTTTGATTTCTAATCCACCCCCACTTACTATCTAAATAAGTTCCTCATTAAGTTGCCATCCTCTCCCTCCTGCTGTCTACCAGCTAGAAATCCCCACTCACTCCTATTTATGTGCGGAGTTGAGTTCAATATCCCTCCCCGATGGCAACAGTCTTGGGTCCTATCCCAATAGTCTTGCATAAAGTCTTCCTTACCATTTTCCAGAAGTGCCAGGATAATTTCTCTTTAAAAATGGAAATAAGGAAATATGACTATTATTGAAATATGATTCAATCTCTACCCTACATACACCAATGGGAAAAATATTAAATAGACTGGAAGAGTTTGTGATGCTTGGAGATAAGACTGCCTTATGACAATAGCATGATGAAGGTGAAGAGGGGCAGATTATGAAAACAAGCATAGATAACTTAGATTACTTCCCAGGAATCAACTGCAGATGTTTTTCCCATCTAAAATAAAAGATAATTACTTGTGTTAACCCACAAACTGGTTTTCTGATACTGCTGGTAATAAGTTATAACATTTTTAGACACATAGCAGCATGCCTGATGGCAGGATTAAATAGGGGAAAAAACTGGCTGCAAGTTAGATCATTCATCAAGAAATAAAATGTCAAAAATAATTTGATACTTTAGAAAGAAAAAAATAAATTTAACAGATGGAGTATTTAAAATGATTAAGTTTGAACTCAAGTTGAATATATTCTGAAGAGAGGAAGGAACTGAAAAGTAGTTATGATAGTTGTGTTTTTCTATGTGAAAACAGTTTTCAAAATATATTAGTCTTCAGAAATTTTATATTGGAGATGAGAAAGAGGTGAGAGGAAATATTGATGAGCAGAGAAAATAATGCATACTTACAGTAGTCAGCATAAATGATTTTTTACTTTCTTAGAGGTAAACCACAATTTTCCTGAAGTACTTATAAATAGTAAAAAGTTTGATTTTAAGTTCAAATTTTAGATTTCTCCATCTTATCAAAGTCATCTATTAGATGAATAAAGAAACAAAACAACTCATTTATGAAACTAAATTCTACCTCCCTTTAGAATTACTGCAAATTAACAATCTTTCCCTGATACTCAAAAAAATATACCCATAGGATTCCTATTGCTGTCACTTCATGGGAAGAAACCAGTCTAAACCTCCCCCTATATTCCCAGAAAAAGGTTTGATACTGTGATTTGTCTAATCTGTATCTGACATTCATTAGCAAGAAAAAGCTAATAGAGAAGGGGCTGCATGGAGAAAGTGAGTGAGGTCTTTCAGGAAAAACTGCCAAGGCCAGAGTCCATTAAGAATTCACCTTGATGTGGTCCATATATACAATGGAATATTCCTCAGCCGTCACAAAGGATGAGTACCCACCATTTGCATCGACATGGATGGAAATGGAGGGAATTAGGCTAAGTGAAATAAGTTAATCAGAGAAAGACGATCATCATACAGTTTCACTCACATGTGGAACATAAGGAATAGCGTGTAGGACCATAGGGGAAGGGAGGGAAAGCTGAATGGGGAGAAATCAGAGACAGAGATGAACCATGAGAGACTATGGACTCCAGAATACAAACTGAGGGTTTCAGAGGGGAGGGAGTGGGGGTGTGCAGTAGCCAGGTGATGGGTATTGAGGAGGGCACATGTTGTGATGAGCACTGGGTATTATACGCAACTAATGAATCATTGAACACTACACCAAAAACTAATAATGTATCATACAGTGACTAACTGAACATAATAATAATAATAAAAACAAAGAATTCACCTTGAATGTCAACAAAAAGCTCAGGTTCTAGCCCTGCTCTGTTTCTCATTAACACTGTAACTTACTGAGCTCAGTTTGCTCACGTGTAATGTGTACAGATGGTGATTTCTAAGTACCCCACTAGCTCTAAAACTCTTGATTTATAATGAGTAAGCACCATAGTGAGAGATTTGGTCCTAAACATTTCAGACTTCTAGGTTTCTAAATCTAGCTTGAATGCTTCTTTTATTCATTCAATTTTTCAATCCCCCCAAAAGAAAAAAAAAAGTTGTCTGCATCTGAATTATAAAAAACGCTAAGGCTTTTCGAGAAAGGGAAACAAATGATGCCATTACATTCATCCCCAAAGTACTTTGAAAATGAGAGAGATGATATATGCACTATAAATATAATCATTTGCAAAATTACTTATATTATGCAAATCATTTTAAGGACTTACATTGATCTAAATTTTAATTGTTCTTCCTTTTTGTTTTCTTTCTACTCAGTTTCAATGTAATATTATAAATTATTTTCAAGAAAAGATTTTCTCATATCCATGGTGTGAGGTAATTTATTGAACATGTAGGTACTGTTCTAGGTGCTGAAGCATGCAGCGAACTACGAAAACCCTGTTCTCATGAAGCATACCTTCCATCAGAATTGTCCTGTTTAATAGTATTAGTTCATGATTGGAGAAAAGTATGAAGAAGAAAATAAATACCACCTATGTTAGAATGTTTGAGGTCCCGTTTTTTTCAAGCATTTTTTTCCAAGAAAGACTGCAGCAATTTGCAGTCCCAATTACCATGTAGTTTTTATGTCACAAACACTTATTTAGAGTTTATTATGGGCCAGGTCCTGTTCCAAGCAATTTTATAATATTAAGCCATGTAATTCTCATAGAAGCCCTAGGTAATAATAGTACCTACCTCAGATACAGGATTTTAAGTTGGTAGATTCTTATTTTCAACATTTTAAAGATATCATTCCATTATCTTCTGACTTCTATTGTTGCAGAAAAGTCAGTCCTTGTTCTTACTGTGGTTTTCCTGAATGTAACTTCCCCCCACCCCACCCTTCCAGCTACTTTTAAGATTTTTCTCTTTATCTTTGTTTTATAGCATTTTCTAGGTGTCTAATTTTTTTTAAATTGAGTTCCTTCTTGGTGATCTGGCAACAAGTGAGGGCTGGACACAAATTTGGGGTCATGTGCATATGGAACAGAGTATAAATAGATAACTTTATCAAGTGACGGCAAAAGACGAAACAAGAGAAGATATAGCATCCTGAGTAACCCTAAGTATAAAGATGAAAAATGGGTCAGAGAAAGAGCAGCGACAGGAGTAAAATAGAAACCAAGAGTAGAGGTCACAATCATGAAGAGGACCTATCAAGGATAGTAGTGAGCAGTGCTAAACAGAATAGGCAGGTCAGCAAGAATAAAGACTGGAAATGGGTCACCAGATACAGCAATTTTTTTTTTTTCTCAAGAGAACACATTTGTTTTGTTTTTAGGGCAGAGGTAGAAGTAGAAGCCAGATTTTTAAGTATTTGCCTTATATTGTTTCAGGTTCAGATTCATATATTTTTATTATATCTTGAATGTATATTTAAGAAAGAATAAAATTTTTCTAAACATACTTTGGGAATTTCTAGCTACCATTTTTAAAAAGTGGTTAGCCAAATGTTACTACTACAAACAGAGGACACGTCAACCACAAATATGGATATATTTTCTATTCAGGTCAAGTCTTGTTGATAGGTCCTCAGAGTTCTGGTACAGCCAGGGCACCCTCCCAACAAAGAGAAGGATGGTTTGGGAAGGAAATATAAAAAACATTTCCTTATTGGTCAGTAAATTATATCCTTGACTTTTTCTCTCCCTTCCTGGTGTCCTCTTGTTTTCATTATCGTCCCTCCAAGGCTCCCCCCAATATCACTTAGGTTTTTTATCCTTAAGGCTGGTGTCATGCTCTCTAATTTTCTATTTCCTCTAATAGACTTTTGTCCTCGTTCATCATTGAATTGCTTCTAGTAGGGGGAAAAACTGAAAATAAATACCTGGCAATAGGAAAATCAAGAAGTTAGCTTAGCCATGTAATGAAATACTATGAGGTTCTTTTTAGACATACTTAATAATATGGAAAAAAGTTAATATACTAAGGGAAAAATATGTCTGATCGGCATTCTGGTTCATAAAATAAGGATATACTTGCAGAAATAATAGAATATTTGCAGCTGGATTTACCTGAAAATAACAAATGACCATGAGCAAAATGTTAAGTAGTTTGGGCTAGGGAGTCCCACATTATTCCAAAATAGACAATGATTTAAACAATATGCTGTAGTACTGGGCTACCAAAGAGCTGTATATGAGTCACTCTTCATTTCTATGTTCTTTAAGTGATTTATAGAGAATGTCATATTTCACTGCAAAGTTTGACTTCTCTATTAGATTAAAAAAAAAAAAAATCACACAGGCATCTTTCCTTAGTTTAGTAGCTCTTCCGACAAAGACAAAATGGGAGCCCATTGAGTTGATGTTCATTACCATTTATGGGCTGTACTCTTAGTTGATTAATGTGGTTTCATTTTATGTCACTAAAATAAAACCTCTGAAACATCTGTTTTTATGTTGTTTTAGAATTTCTGATTGACATTTAGATGGGAAACTGAAGATTTATTCACGTTTCATTTAAAAAAGAAAAAGCTAACACAAAACATTTCCTTATTAAGAGGACTATAATTAAATTAATTTGATAACAAGGCGACTAAGACAGTCAAAGCATTTCAAGTAGAGAATTCAAGCTATTCACAATATTACTTGTGAAAAACTACTTATTTAAAAAAGAATCTGAAACATTGATTTTTCCTGTATGTAGAGGGTTCGCATCTCTATCAAGATGCTGTCAGACTTTGTTTTTCTCTAATTTATATAGTGCTTTATGAATATATCCCATCGGCCCTTTAATATCCCTAAGGGTCAAGGAGAAGAATTTTCTTCATTTAACACATAGAAAATCTAGCACAAGAGATTGACTCAATTATTTTAGAAGATTGAATAATTCATTGGGAAAATGGAAATAGAATGTAACTCACACTCTTTTCTCCTTTACATAAAAGTTATAGTTTTGGCTTGTTATATACATATAGGCACAAAACTGATCTCATAAGTCACCACATTATAATTATAACTACTAACAAAGGACTCAACACAGCCTTTTTTTATTAGTGTCAAAATCCTGATATGTAGTCATCTATAAATATGCATATGCATACGCATAATCTACTAAATTCATACACATACACTCTGTATTATATTAGCACCATTTTATAGACGGAGAGAACAGAGGGTTTAAATACTGTTCTGGAATATAAAGCAAGTCTTAGCTGAAGAACAAATACAAGTCAAGTATTTGAATGGCTATGTTTCTCAATGCTATTGTGTGTGTGCAGTGTGCAGAAGAAACAATTTGTAAACAGAAGGAAGATCTTTGCTGTCTGGATGATATGTGATGAATGGTAGGATTCTTGATTGGCTAGACGGTATTTATTCTCTGCCTGAATTTAACAAAACAAAGTACAATCAGTAAGTTTCTCTCCTTTGAATTAAAAAAAAAAAACAACTGGGCAAGTTCAGGGGAATGCATGGTTTTGTATTAGTCTGTCTGTCTATCTATCATTCATTCATTCATTCATTCGATGACATGTCAACTCCTATTTTCTGCCAGGCCACTTACAGTACTTGATGATCAGGCCAGAGCTTATCATTATGCAGCTTATGTAGTGGGAAAGATGATTAAGGAATTTTAGTTAATTTCAGTGCAATATTACTGAACACTGTGATGATCCAACCTCAATGAATGTGATCTTAGGTTGCATTTATTTAAGAACAGTATCTAGGGGGCGCCTGGGTGGCTCAGTCAGTTACAAATTGGAGTCTTGATTTCCGCTCAGGTCATGATCTCAGAATTGTGAGATGGAGGCCCGCGTCAGGCTCTGGGCTGGGCATGTCTGCCTCAGATTCTTCCTCCCTCTCTCCCTCTGTCCCACCCCCCTCTCTAAAATGAAACAAAACAGCATCTAGAATAATAGTGTCTTTAATTCTAATCTGCACTATTTTGATTATAACCAGAGTTTGGATGTTCCATTCTAAAAACCATATGATAAACTGGAACACATTTCATGAAGCTGAACATAAAGGTTAAAACACTAAAAACTGCGTCATGTGTGCAATAGTTGAAAGAACTTAAGGGCAAGTTTAGGGAACAAATTACTTACAGAGGACATGATAGCTGTCAAACATCGAAAGGACTGACACATAAGAAGAATTCAATCTGTTCTTTCTTGTTTTAAGAAACTAAATGATAATAAATGGTTGAAAGCTGTGGATAGGTATAGTTCAGTTTTATAAAAGAAATCACATTTTAATCATCAGACATGCTAAAGATAGAGTGGTTTGCCTCAGGAGTTAGCAGATGTATCCAAGCAGAGGCTGAAAAACTACTTTGCTGGTACATTGCTGAAGATCCATAATTATCCGATGGATGGCTGACCTAGGTGATCTTATTATTTCTTCCAAACATGAAAGTCTATTAATCCATGAAGCAAATTAGGGTGTTTCAGGACAACAATTTCTTTAGTGTTTCAAACTGTTTGATTCTATCCAAAGATTTACTTTCTGAATGATCTCAATCAATGTCGCTGTTCAGAGAAAGAACTTAAATTTATTCTATGCTCTGGTTTATGCTATCTTGTTGCATTCTTTGCAACTCACTGAATTAGCTACTTAGGGCTATTATTAACAAAGTACTGTGGCCTGGTTGGCTTAGCACAACAGAAATTGATTGTCTCACAGTTCTGGAGTCCACAAGTCCAAAATCAAGGTATTGGCAAGGCCATGCTCCCCCTCAAGATGCTGGGGGAGGGTCTGTTCCAGGCCTCTCTCCTAGCTTCTGGTAGAGCCTTGGCTGGTGACAGCATAGCTCCAATCTTCACGTGGTTTTCTCCTTATATGTTTGTCTCTGTTTCCAAATTTCCCTCTTTTTTTTAAAAATAAGATTTTATTTATCTATTTGAGAGAGCCTGAGTGTGTGGGAGAAGGGGGTGGAGGGAGAGAGAAGAGGAAGGAGAGAATCTCAAGCAGACTCCACACTGACCATGAGCTCCATGTAGGGCTCAGTCCCATGACCCTGAGACCAGGACCAGAGGCAAGACCGAGAGTCAGACACTTTAACCAACTGAGCCACCCAGCCGCTCCCAGATTTCCCTCTCTTTTTAAGGACAGCAGTCATGTTGGATTATGGGCCCACCCCTCTTCAGTATGACCTCCTCTTAATTAACTACATCTGCAATAACCTTATTTCCAAATATAGTCATATTCCGAGGCACCGGGTTAGGACTTCGACATGTTGAGTTTTGGAGGGACAAAATTTAGCTCACGATGTTCACACAGCACCATCTTTCTCAAACTAACTTCCTAAAGCTATGATTAGGGAAGCTCCAAAGGAGTTGACCATCAGGTAAGTCACCATTACAGCTAGGAGTCCCTTGATTGTGATGGCCCAGCCAGTGCAATAGCCACGGAACCAGGGCCAGCCGCATATTAGACACGTCACTTACCTCCTCTGTATACATTTTTCTCTACAAGTTGCTATTACACACTTACATGATGGAATTGTTGTCAGTGAAACACAATGATGTGTGTAAACTTTGCAAATGTAAAGCACTTTGTAAAAGTCTGAGAAAGAGGCTAGGAGGAGCTTATCTAACTTTGCCTGGGTTGTTTAAAAATATCAGTAAGAAGAACGTGACTCAACAGAACCCAGATGAAAGATTAGCCCCATGAAGGGCAGTCTGGTAAATGAAAACTTATATATGCATATAGATAGATAGATAGACCTCAGACTTGAAAGTAGTAAATCACTTTCCCTCCGCATATAAACGACACCACTTTTATAAGAGTAAAATTCAAAAAGTCAAATCTGGGCTAGCCAGTACGCTCCTCTGACAATTTAGGATCAAAATGAACATTTAGTAAAAAGTCCACGTAGCCGTGGAAGACTCAACCATTCCTATTGCCATCACTAAAGCATCCAGACTCTAACATTTTTTATTTGTATAACTAGTAAAGTCAAACTACTGCCAACTGGAGAGCTGGCTAATCATGACCGTAAGCTCTACCTGACCACAGGCGCCCCTGGAGAGGTGGCACAGGAATCTAGGCTCGGAAATTAGTCCTGGGCTCCACTTACAAGTGCCCGACTTTGGACAACTTTTTGAGGTTCTGTCTCCTTGTCTGTCTTATAGAAATACTTATCAGCTGTCTCACCCACAATAACAACTGCTATGATACTGGTGAGCTGAAGCAAGGGAAGGATATAAGAAATAAGAAGACATTAAGTGGCTTATCAAGGTCACACAATGAGTATCTACGTATGAGTGTGGAGGGGACAGGGCTGAGTTTGAAATCAGTTCATTTGATTTTGAGCCCATTGTACTTTTGCTTACACGTGTGTGTGTGTGTGTGTGTGTGTCCTTTCTTAGAGCCGAAAAGTCTTAATACAGTTTTTAACTAGTGGCAAGGAGGCTATTTCAATGCAAGACTGAATTCACTACTCACTCCCACCCAGCGTGTCTAGCGCCTAACTTCCGGTTTTCTACCAGTAGGACTGACTGGAATTCAGCAGCAGTGAGGACTTCTTTCCAGAGTCTGAGGTGGCAAAATCACCACTCCCACCGCTGATCCAAATGGCCTTCAGGAACCATGAAGACATATTTGTTCTAAAGGAAGGCCTCACTGTCTGAGCCGCACAAGTTCAGCTCCACATGACCCGGAGCCCCGCAAGCTCATCTGACCATAAAATCAATACACTGATGACTGACCTCATCCACCCATCTATCAAACAAACGAACAAACAAACAAACAAAAAGAAAAAGGTAGTGAGAGAAGACTTTAGAGGCACACCCGTGTAAAGGCAAAAGCAGTTCTAAAGGCAAAAATCTTTGCAGAAAGCACCGATTCCAGAGGAAAACATCTTGTCATTCATTAAACTATATGGTCTCCAACGTTCCTTTTTAATTAGAAACATGACCTTTGGACTCTTCCAGTGGAATTGCTCTTTGATTGTCTCCTTTTTTGCCTGTGCAGGGCTCTGACCTTAGCTCAGGCCAAAATTACCTGCTGGCTGGATTTTTGCAACAGTCACCTAACTGGTCTGCCAGGTCTTCTTGCTTTCCCTTGCAGAGTACTCTGTTCATCTTCTCTAGATTAATCCACCTAGTGCTCCTAGTGCAGATTGCTTTTCCCACATTAGGTCCTATTAGTTTCTTGCATTTGCCACTGGAACATCCTCCCGTGATTTCGTTCCTGTTCCTCCCACTACTCGGAAATTAAATTCCCCTCATTAGTCCAATCTCATGTTTAAGATAAACACGCCAGTGCACACGATCATTTCCTTTTCAAAATGTGGACTGCAGCTGTTGTAAGTATCTCTCATTTTGTTCGTATTTATTCTCTAATTGGCTCATGTTTTATAATTTTGTTTCCAGAGTGATACCAGCCAAAAAAAACCCCTTTTGTCTTTCTTCTCTTGTGCAATCAGCTCCAGACCCGAGTTCTCAATAACGACCTCCTATGAGCCGAAGATTAGACAATTGCATTTCTTCCTATGCAAGTAACCATAATAAACCTTTTGGTAAAATCTGATCATAGAAGTGTAAATGAAGAATGAACAAGAAAACGAGTGTGAAACTTGTCTAGCCACATGTCACATCCTGTCAAGGAAGGCTACACAGAAAAATTAAAGGAACACGCTTTGACTCTTGGCCTCTGATAAGGCCTATTTGTCCTGTTTTAATGGACTGAGTGGCAGGCTTGAGTCCCTGCATTACTGACATTTGGGCCAAAAACTGCCCTGTCTGGTCTGCAGCTGCTCGGTAATGAGTAGATGAGTGTGAACAGATGGCAGACACCAAAGCATTCCGTGGAGTTCACCAGAAGTGTCCAGAGTCTTCAAACTTCAATTTAGAGGAAGAAGCACAGGAAGAGGACTTCAGTTGCTTTCAAACTGTGGTGGGTTGCTTGTCCCCATCACTCCCCGCCCCCGCCCCCCAGGCTGGGTTACTGCTCAAAGCTCTTGCTCAGCCAGGAAATGCTAAGGTTCCAGCTCAGTAGGGAGGAAATACATCTGATGCTAAAACACAGACTTACTTGAAACAGTCCTTGTAAGTTATTCTATGAATAAGCAGAGTCTGATGGGTAATGTGCTGTGTTCCGGTTCTAAATTCAATGCAGTGGTGTGGAATCTACCTCCTTTGAGATCTGACAGACTTTTATCTGCAAAGGATCTTAAGAAAGGCCGGCTGCAAGCTCCATTTCCTTCTAGTTGGGTGGACGTCAGAAAAATTACCCATCTGTCCATCCTTCCCTCCAGCCTCTCTCAGCCCAGTATCTGCAGTAATAGGATAGGAATTTTACTCAGGCCTACCCTTCAAACAAGGAAAAAGAGACCAAGGGAGCAAGCGGATCAAAGCCATGGTGCAAGCATCCGTGAGATTCAGGAAGTACCAGCGCCGAGTCCCCTCATCCTGGGCGAAGGGAGGAGAGCTTTATCTGTGATACTTACCCTACAGGAGACACCAGCTTTGCTGTCTCAGAGGTCCCCCCTTCTGGCTATCACTTAAGGGAGTTCTTCTACACAAGTGGTTGTACTTTGGCATGAATTGCGCCCCCCCCCCCGTAACAGTGGGAATCCTGTATCTGAGAGAATGAGGTGAAGTATTAGCACGTGTCTACACTTAATTTCTGTCAGAAATAGGCTTTCAAGCAGGGGGTGGAAGTAGGAAGTGAGGAGTTTTGAGCTAGAGAGGAATTCTGATATCCTTCTCCAGCTGTAAAAATCAGGTGTTATGGCTAAATTTACCCCATGATCCCAACCCAAATATGTTTCCAAAATTCCTTGGCCTGGTACATGAGGCTATTCAAAAATCCGATGAAATCTGACTTTTCTGCCTTCTCACTTTTTCTCCTCCTACACTAACTTTTTATTGTGCCCAAAGAAGCTTTGTTTCTTTAAACTTCTCTTCCTTCTCATGGCACCCCCCCCTCCTCTTTTCTGCCTATGCAGGCATTTTTGGCATTCCTTAAGCCTCCCCAGATGGCCCTCCTGTCCAGAGAGGGTTGAGAACTGCTGGCCTATCTAAGGCCCAAATCAGATCCTGCTTTATCCATGATACCGCCTGGGTTCTTCCAGGATCCAGGCCTGTCTGCAAATCCCACCTCAGCCACACTTTAGGTCAATCCTCTGGCCTATGCTGAGGGACTGCCTGTCATTTCATGTCCTGGTTATTAGCACTTTCACTGTTCTTTCCCTTCCTTAAATGTCTGTGTATCTTCATCCCTCAATTAGAGGTAGAAACAGAGTTGAATCCCACTGTGACTTCCATTTAGTGAGGGGTCAATAAGTATTTTTGATTGCCTGAAAGGGGTCAAAGGGACTGAAGCAGAGTCAAACACGATTTAATCCATGACATCCCAAGCTTAGTGGGAAAGATGCAACCCCACGGGGTTGTGGGTATAGCTGTCAGGGTCTGTGTCCTTGTGTTGAGTTGAATACAAGCCAAGGTCTAGGAAATTTGGCACAGCTTCTCAATCAGTCTCAAATTGGATGAGGCAAGAATCTGTGTTAGGTAAATCTGGGTGTCACTTCTAGTATAGACCTTAGTTGTTCTGAGTCCTGAACCCTATAGGAACATTGCAACAATCTGAGAGAGTTTAAGTGAGGTATGAATGTCACTGTAATCTGTGACTCAAAACCTGATGAAAGATAAGTGCTAGGTCCCACTGTAAACAAAGGTGAGAACTGCCAGACCTTTTGGTGATTCGCACCCTGTTCTCCAGAAAAAAGGCAGACAAATGGTGCAAGACCGTTCTAATTGGATGAGGATGTGTTCTCGTGGAACACACCTGGAGCGGAGCCAAGTATTAGAGGGTATATCTGAGGGAAGTACCATTAAGAAAGGGCATCTTTGTTACACTTCTACTTCTGGGAAATGTAATCATTAAAGACACAGTCTCTAGGCTCTCATCAGGGCAGAAGAAATTGATTTAAAAAAAAAAATCTTTTCATAATGGGCAGCTGGTAGCCACAAGTCAGAAAAAATAAAATACAGTCTTCTTTAAAGACAAGTGAAAGTAAAAATCAATAATCTCTAGACCACGAACTCCCTGCTTGTACCTTCCTTCGCCGTTCAGCTACAGGACATAGTAGCTATTTCCTAGAGAATGAGACTTCTGAGAATGCCACTGGTCTCTGAGAGCCTTTCAAGCTCTAAGGATGCCTTTGTTCTTCCCTTTATGTGAAATTCTTTGAGTTTGGCCAGTACCATGATTTCATTCATATTTAAAAGATCATCTGTAGCTTTTTCTCCATTTCACTGGTCTCTGTTTCTTCAGAGCCTGCCGGGCACTGACTGTTCTTTTGCTACATACTTACCAAAACAGCAAGAGCTCAAATATCACATAGGTTGTTTCTCTCTTTTCTCCTTCCTTCCTCCCTCCCTCCCTTTCTTTCTTTCTCTTTCTTTCTTTCCCTCTCCCCCTTCTTCCCTTCCCTCCTTCCTTCCTTCCCTCCCTCCCTTTTCCCATTTAATCATTCAACAAACACTGTGAAATGGAAATTTTGTGCTTTCACATTAGCAGAACAGAGTTGGAGAGCAAAGGTTTGTATAACACATTGGTACACTGAAAATTTCCAGGACTGTTCTTTGCTGAGACCAGAGAAAATAAACATTTTATTCCTGTTTGACAGATCTTTCTCTCTATAACCCCCGAAAATCTCTGTAATGATTCAGGTGTGGTAGGGACCTGATGAACATTTTCCGAACACAGTAAAATGCATGAACTTCTGCTACATGCCCACTCACAGGTACATGGGGTGATATTTATAGACTGAAAGGAACAAATGAATACTTCCAAGTGAGAGGTTTCACTGTATAACAATAATTCGATGGAAAGCCTCAAAGGTCTCCATGAAAGCAACAATGTAATACTTACAATATTACAAAGAATCATCAGGTGATTCTGTCAAGAAAAAAAGACCTTGTCCAAGCCTGTGGCAGCTGTGTAGGTACATGATGTCAGGGCCTTTGTATAGGCTGCCCCTTTGTGGGGAACACATTTCACAAAGTTAGTTCCTGCTCTATCTATCAGGCTTCAGATTAAATGCCACAAACCCAGAGAAGCCCTCCTGAACGCCCTATGTATAGTAAATGAGTCTTTGTCCTTGCTTCTCTCAGATTCATGTTAATTTCCTTCATGAAAGGAATGTATGGCGTTTTTAATTGTGTTACCTTGTATGTACTTTTGGCAGCCATTCCATGAGAACATCAGGTCAACAAAGACAGGGTCCATGTCTCCACAGTCTTTCCAGGGCCAGCCTAGTGCTGACTTAGCGCAGACCCTTAAGAAAAAAGCTAATGATCTGTACTTACATGAAGAACAAATTTAGTTCTTCTTAAGACACAGATCTGTTTCTCATTTGCTGCTATGCCCAAGAAACAAGTTGCTGTAAGTTGACTGTGGCATTTGTCCAGTTACGGATTATGAAATCAGGTTGGGTCTTAGCCCTCTGGATCCTACTGAAAGATTACATTTTACCTCTGACATACTGTTTAACTCAAAGTCTTCTGCTGGTTGTAAGGTGTTGGTGGTGATCAAGGCCTCACCCCTTTACAGCCTTCATTCCTGCACACTCACACTCACACACACACACACACACACACACACACACAGTTTTCATGCAGACCAAATAAGATTGTGGGAAATAGTCTTTAGTAACCTCAGAGGCGGATGGCCATACAACTGCCATGACTTTCAAGATTTCCTTGACACCCAAGTAGAAGTATGTAGACCCCTCCCACTAATTTGTGTTGGGAGCTTCACTCTTGGGGGTTCTCCAGTGGGAGCCTAAGGACCAAGGAAACCTCCCAATTAATTCTCTGCAAAGAAGGGTAGACGTGCAGCATGAATTCCTTTCCTGCAAAAATGATAACAGAAAAATAATTACATGATGGTGGGAGAGTTACTATATTTTCACTTATTTTTCTGTGGCTTAAGGAGGAGAGTCCTTGCTTGTTAGAATGTCACACAAAACAAAGACCACAGCTTTAAGTCAAAACTTTAGCAAAATTAAATTTTAGAAAGTGCTTCTCTTCTCTGTAGAATACATCAAGTATCTGTTCTTTCTTCAGAAGTCATCTATAAAATGAATTGCAAAATCACTTGTATTACCTCGTCTCCATGAATTTTCAGGTTTGAATGGACAATTTGACCAGAAGAGCTTCATCTTCTGGAAAAATATTACTGAGGTTTCTTTCTTGTTTCTCAGACTTTCCATGAAGATATAGGTAGAATGGATTTGGGACTATTGTTTTACTAGAATGTTACTTGAATGCCAGAACCTGTTTTTTGTTGGTAAGGAAATGAATGAATCTCTCAGTGAGTTCTTAAAAGAGTGTGAGTACCTGACTACCAACATGTTCATCAGTTAAATAAATATTCATTTGATAATACGAATAGTTCCTTGAAAAGTCTAGAAGGTTCTGCCATTATCTTTGGAGTATACCCCAGGACACATCTGTATTTTACTTGGAGAAATAAAAATGTAATCATTGTATGGGGATTTCTGGGAGCCATCAAATAGTAGACTTTGGACCAGTTAGGTGTGACTTTGGATTTTGATTCTACCACTTGTTCTCTCTTAACCTTATTTTACTCATTTGTAAAATGGCAATGATAACATAGGATTAGTGGAGATTAGTTAAGATAGTGAGCACAAAATATTTAGAATACTTATAGATGCTGATTGGAAATATGTTATTATTATATCAAATAAAAAAACAAGCAAAAAGGAGCATCTGGGTGGCTCAGTCAGTCAAGCATCTGCCTTCAGATCAGATCATGATTCTGGAGTCCTAGGACTGAACCCCACATTGGGCTCCCTGCTCGGCTGGGAGTCTGCTTCTCCCTCTCCCTGCTTGTGCTCTCTCTCTAATAAATAACATCTTTAAAAAGAGCAAAAAAATAAATTCTTTGTAGTATAACATAATTCGTGAATTCTTGCTGACAGATTAACTTATTTCCTCAAAGTAATCATCAGCAATGGAGAACCAACAGGAATAATCCACACTATTTTGGAGTTGTGCTGTCCCAACAGAACTTTCTATGATAGGGAAATGTTCTATAACTGTGCTGTCCAATATGGTAGCCACTATAGCTATATGTGGCCACTGTACCCCCGAAATGTGACTGGTGTGGCTCAAGAATGGAGTTTTAGCGTAATTTAAAATAATTAAATTTTAATTTTACATATCCGGATATGGCTACTGTATTGGACAGTGCTGTTCCAGTGAAATAAGGAGCTCAGGTTAGACCTATATATATCAAAGTCAACATTCACAATTAAGGAGATGAATGACAGCATTATACATGTAACTTATGACTCACCAATTTATCTTATCACAAATCTCACTGTAATCGACATTAGAAAGTAAAGTTCTTTTCTGGATGAGTCTACTTCTTGACCTCTCTTTACACCCTTCACTCCTAGGTTAGATGAAGAAGGCAGAAATCTCATTTGAGTTAAGAGGGGCCAGCTGATTTGATATGACTGTCTAAAATGGGGCTGATAAAATTTTCCTTATCTAAAAAGATGAGAGTGAATATTAGGAAGACCCCACTCTCCCTTTTATCCCTTGTTCAGAAGGTATCTGTATTCAAATATAAATGTATGCTCACACGTACATCTGAAGGGCCGTTGATGTCTCTAAGAATTGTGACTGAAACTGATGTTTTTTTAAAAATATTTTATTTATTTATTCGACACAGAGAGATCACAAGTAGGCAGAGAGGCAGGCAGAGAGAGAGGGGGGAAGCAGGCTCCCCGCCGAGCAGAGAGCCTGATGCGGGACTCGATCCCAGGACCCTGAGATCATGACCCGAGCCGAAGGCAGAGGCCCAACCCACTGAGCCACCCAGGTTCCCAACTGATACGTTTTTTAAAGCCCTAACAGGAAACCGGGTGTGCTGGGTCAGGGGGTGATGTATATGACCAAAGGAATGAGGGGACATCAAAATGTATCAAGATGCAATATAGGAGAGAAAGCTCTTAAAGCAAAAGTAAGACGGGAAGATAATGGGTAGAGAGTCAAATGGTAACAAGGGCGGAAGTGGAACTGCTGTTGGGGTCAAAGCACCTGCGAACGGCAGGAGAAGGAGAACATCCCAACGTTGGGAAGGGAGGAACCCTGAGATGAGCTCTAGTCTGAGTCTGCTCCACCTAAGACCAACTGGCAACTTGTGGACAACTTTCAGACCCCATTTCTCTGACTCCTGAGGCACTGCGGGTGGGGCGGTGTTGACTGTTCTTCTGCCTTGAGGAACTCTGTTCCTATAGTTTCTAGTACCAGTTGATGTCTTCTTATCTGCTTGGTAGTGGCTTCATGATCCTCACAACTGACATTTTACTGCTTGGCTCCACAGGGCACCATACACAATGTAGACCTCATAAATGTGTCAACAGATGACAACAAGTCTGGATGAAGGCGGTAAAGGTGTTCTCTAATTCACACAAAGGCATCCTATGGCCTAGAAGTTCCCTAATTTGGCCCCAAGGAAGGCAATAATACTTCCCTTAGGTGCCGCCCTGGGCCCTTTGTTGTTTTGTTTTGTTTTGTTTTCTTGTCTTTTCTCTCTCTCTCTCTTAGATTTTATTTATTTAAGAGAGAGCAAGAGTGAGAGCACAAGCAGGGGGGACAGGCAGAGGGAGAGCAGATTCCCCACTGAGGGGGGAGCCCAGTGGGGGACTCAATCCCAGGACCCTGGGATCATGACCTGAGCTGAAAGCAGGTGCTTAACCAACTGAGCCACCCAGGTGCCCCTCTTTGTTGTTTTCATTTTTAATTAGCTACTGATAACCTCCTTCATACACATTGTTTCAACCACCACTTACATGCCATCTATATGGCTCTTGTCGTTCTATTGCCCAAAGCCCAGATTTCTCTCCTGAGCCCTAGATTCATATCTAACTGGGTTTTAAACAGTTCTATTCCAATGTTTCAGTGGCACCAAAAACACAACTTATTAAAAGAATTGATTCCCAATCCCAATTAACACCACCACCATCCACCTGGTAACTCAAGCCAGCATGTGAGAAGTATCTCTATCTCACTCAATCCCCACATAACTTCAATCTATGAATCCTGGAGTTTCTGCCACAATTAACCCCTTCTGTGTACATGCCTGTTACCTCCTTACTGCAGCTGCTTGGGACCTCTCCACACTCCCCTCTAGTAGCCGCCATCTTTCCTTCAATGTGGTCCATTCCACCCCGCACATAGCTTCCAGTGGGATCTTTCTAAATTGCATATATTATCATGTCATGTCTTGCTAAAGCTACTTCAGTTTTCATGCCTTGTTAATATGAGTCATGATAAAGTCTGAATTCCCAATTGTGGCATACAAGGTATACATGAGCTGGTCCCTGCGTGTTTTTCCATTTTCAACCTCTAACTCTCTAAATATATGCCTGCACTTGAGCCACGTGCGCTACATGTGGCTTTCTTACTAGACCCAGGGTAATCCCTCAGACTGGTCAGTGGCTCTTCCTAGAACTCTAGTGGTATTTACCAGGGCACATTGCAAGAGTTTCCAAATCTGCCTTTCTCTTTAGACTTTAAGTACCTTGAGAATAGGAATATGGTTTTATCTTTACATCTCTAGCACCTGCCTACCATCTTCTAACTTTAGGATAAATGTTTGGCAAGTAGACGGATGAATGCATAGGTCAAAGAGAAAGAAAAGAGAGGAAATTAATGAACTTGAAACACTTCTGGAATTTCAGGAAAAGTGAGGAGTGTGAAGAGCTGGGGTAGGAAAGAAAATAGTGACTGTGATGCAGAAAGTATCTTTAGATTAAAAAATCATGCTGCTTTTTCTACCTTCATAGGAGGAAGTGCAGTGTTGAGAGCATCATTGTTTCATGGAGATACCTAACATTTTTATGCTTCAGTTTTTTAAAATTTTAATTTACAAAAAGGAAAGCATTCAAAGGATTAATACTCTAAAGTCTTCGTCCTTTATGACAAAGTTGTGGATATTAGTGATAAACCTTAAAAGCCTCAAAATATTTCAATGTAAAAGAATAACGCGAGAGGATATAAATTGCCTTTATATAAAATTATTTCAAAATAGTAAGCATAAAAAGAAACTCTCCAGGGATATTTTCCCTTTCCCTTCTATTCTTTTGTTGCCGTTAAAAAAAGTTTGTTATTTTGAAAGTACACAGCTGTTCACAGCTATAAATGAGTTGGCAATGTCACATCTATTTGAAGTACACTTAATGTCACCATTAAGCTATATCAATTATTTCGTGTATGTACAGACGAGGGAGATGAATTTTGGTTCATAAAAATTGTCTTGCATTAAGTCTGAGATTTTGTTTTGTTTTGAATTGAAATATCTGGGGTATGTCTGTTTGGTGGGCTGCCACTATTAACAGAGCCTGTGACAGAGGACAACATTTCCTAAATGAACACCTGTAGAGTTTTCCAAGACATCAACTCTCCATTTCATTAGTTTGGGTATCCTTAAACTACAAGGCTGGAAGCTGCATTTCATAGTTTTAAACACAGACATTTTGAAAATACAGTTATAA
Organism: Martes martes; assembly: GCF_963455335.1. Lineage (NCBI taxonomy): Eukaryota > Metazoa > Chordata > Mammalia > Carnivora > Mustelidae > Martes > Martes martes. The sequence continues at coordinate 65,285,539 of NC_137895.1, forward strand.
AAAAAAACAGCTCAGCTCTTTATGCCAGAGGGGAGGTGGGTGGGGGATGGGTGAAACAGGTGAGGAGCATCCAGAGTGCACTTGTGATGAGCACCGGGTGACGTATAGAACTGCCGAATCACTGGATTGCACACCTGAAACCAACAACACTATAGGTGAAACTAGAATTTTAAAAATTAAAAAGGAACTTTTCGTTTTAAAAGCTTACAGAGTCCATGTTTTCTTTCATTTGCATCTTCCTCTACAGCGTCAGACAGTCGGGAGGTGCTCAGTGAATACTTAAGCAAATCATTGACTCTAGGCCTCGGTTCACTCATCAGTGAATGAGACTAATAACCGCATCATAGCGTTGTTGGAGAACTGAGTAAGATAGTGCTTTGTACTCTGGCTGGTACGCGGTAACCATTCAATCCAAGACTGTTAGTATTGCTTGCATATCTGATCCTTGTAAGCCCGGTTACTGGGTCTTTGGATCTTCAACATGTTCATAGAAACGCAAAACTACACATTTTATATTTCAGTTTCAAAAATGGGTTAAGAGTTCAGTAACAAAATACAAAGACAGGTTTAGAGACACACTGGAAACTGTAAATGAACACAGCCAGGCAACTAAAAGAAACAGCTCCAGCAAGGGACAAATAGCATATGAAAGAAGTTCTTGCTCTTTGGAATGATTTTTATTTGTCACAAAGCATGAAGTTATTACTGAATAACATGATGTACGTTATAGGTCAAATGCAAATGTTGCTTCATATGAATTTTCTCTCCACCAAGGACTTTCAGTAATTCTCCCTGAGGCCTAAGACCCCAAACAGATCAAGAACCATTGCTCTAAAAATAACAAGACAGGAAACAATGAATGCTGGCGAGGATGCAGAGAAAGGGGAACTCTCTTACACTGTTGATGGGCATGCGAGCTTGTGCAGTCACTCTGGAAATAGTGTGGAGGTTCCTCAAAGAGTTAACAATAGAGCTACCCTACAACCCAAAAATTGCACTACTAAGTATTTATCCCAAAGACACAGATGTAGCGAAACAAATGCACCCCAATGTTCATAGCAGCAATGTCCACAAGTTAAAATATGGAAAGAGCTCAGATGTCCATCAACAGATGAGTAGATAAAGAAGATGTGACTCATATGTACAATGGAATATTACTCAGCCATCAGAAAGGATGAATAGCTACCACTTATATCAGCATGGATAGAACTGGAGGGGATTACGCTGAGTGAAAATAGTCAATCGGAGAAAGACAATTATCATATGGTTTCACTCATATGTGGAATATAAGAAATAGGGCAGAGAATCATTAGGGAAGGGAAGGAAAACTGAATGGGAAGAAATCAGAAAGGGAGACAAACCACGAGAGACTCTTAAATCTAGGAAACAAACTGAGGGTCCCTGAAGGGGAGGGGGCCGGGGGGCTGGGGATAACTGGTTGATAGGCATTATGGAGGGCACATGATGTGATGAGTACTGGGTGTTATATGCAACCAATGAATTATTGAACACTACATCTGAAACTAATGATGTACTCTATATTGGCTAGTTGAATTTAAATTAAAAAAAAGATTTAAAAAAAGGACCACTGCTCTAGACTATTATAGTCACATGACCTATTTTATTTCTTATACACAGATTTTAAAATACATTTTTAAAAGAAAACCCTTTAGAAGAGGGTTTTCTCTGAATCTGCCTTGTTTCTGCAGATATGAGTGTACTCTGCATCTCTCCTAGTTTTGAGTATATTCTTTTGTTCTCTTCTCAGTGGAGGTACAGAACAGTTGGTGACTATCATTTAGAATTGATCTCAATGTTGTTGCTTTACTCTGCATGCATTAAATAGTTGTAGGAATTTTCTCTGCTGTTACCAAGATTCCACAATATACATATTCTTTTCATTTCAAAGGATGATATGGGAGAATAAGGTCAGCATTCCTGAAATAAGATGCAAGGTGAGCCTTCATAAACAATAGAAGGAAAATTCACTATCACCCAGTTTAGGGGAAAAAAAAAGTGGTTGTAGGTGGTGACAGTACAATTTCTTAGAATATTGTGAATTAAAATAATGCAATTATGTCCACAACACATGAGCTTTGCCAATTTGAAGAAATCACCAAAAAAGATATGTTAATTCACTGGCTAAAAAGCAGGAAAGACTGGGTCAGAAAATTTACTGAATTCTTTAATAACAAAGAATGTGTTCACAAAAATCTCATGAATAGAAGTAAGGAACAAGAATTTAGATTTTTTTCCCCCCAACAGTGGTAAAAAGATAGAGACATAAAAACCCGATGTACTGGAAGCCCGAGGGGCTTCAGCTTAGACTTCTTGCCGCCCTCTGTATGAGCCATTTAAAGCATATTCACTGCATGTTTCACTAATTATGGCTTTGTTGTTGTTGTTGTTGGTTTTAGATTTTATTTATTTATTTGAGAGAGAGTACTGAGGGAAAGTGAGAGGGAGAAGCAGACACCCTGCTGGGCAGGGAGCCCAATGTGGGGCTCGATCCCAGGACCCCAAGATCATGATCCGAGCTGAAGGCAGCCACTTAATCCACTGAGCCACCCAGGTGCCCTGCACTAATTCTAGGTTAACTAAATAATCTTTTTCTTAAAGTCTGAGGGCACAATGTAATAAAGAGTCTTTCTCCATTATTTGATGTCTGACTACAGGTAGTTTTCAAAACTTACCCTGCCCTCTACCCATTCTGCCTCAGATCTGGGCAAGCTGGTAAGAAAGCTCAAGTGCCACCAGCAGTAAGTTCAAACCATGTACTAAAACCCTCACTCCAGTTCCAGCCCCCAACTACCATGAAACTCAGAGCCAGTCTCTTTTCTTTAACAGCTCTTTCAAGCTATTTTCAGATCAACTTGAGAGGCCTGTCCTGCTCTCCCCAGAAAGCTTCATTCGGGGAATAAAAGACCTTTTCATAGGGGGGGTGGGTGGGGTGTGTGTGTGTGTGTGTGTGTGTGTGTGTGTGTATACATATATATATATATGGCATCATGGGTTTGGAAATCCAAACCACATTTTGGGTTGTGATCCATCCCAACTCTATGGAATGGCCACAACACCCAGTCACCATGATACCAGATGGAGGGTCCCTTTCAATGAGGACATAATCATCTTAGTACTAATCTGAGGAAGAAATCTGCCTCCAAGAAAAACCTAAAAACATCAATTTCTTTTGAGTTCATATACTGGGAATCCATTCCATTAAACCTAACCAATGCTAACATGATGCCAAGACTAAATGTCAAAAACTGAGAAGTTGCAGACTTGTCTTGGGAATGGTAACACCTCCAATGGACCATTCAATACATCTTCTCTTTTTGTTTTCGTCTATCATATGGAAGCACAACTGTAAGAAACATGATGTGTAAGAACTAATACAGACTCCTTAAGAAGGAAGAGTTCTACTTTATGGGAGGGAGACTAGAATGCCTGTAGGGGGCAGTAGTTAACTTAACCAGAGCAGGCAAGAGAAAATAGATGTGCTAAGCTTTTGTATTACAACCCAGGAGAGCCTGGCTCTGTAACACTGTCTATTAAAAAATCCTTTACTGTGCTTTAAAAGGTAACACATGGCAAGCTTCTGAGCTGCTGCTGTAAATGCTAAGGTTCAAATGCTGCATAACTAGAAATACCAGTATTTTATTCCCATTGTTATCAAATTAAAAAAAATTCTTGATATCTGCAATGTAGATACTAATTTACGGGTTTATACATGTAAATTAGAAGAGAGTGCCACTGAAGGAACCAAGGACTTCTTTCAACTCTCCCTTGCTTTATATTCCACTTTCATTTTTATTTCATGTTGACCAGACTCTTACGTGGCATTAATTGTTATAACAGCTGACGTTCAAAAAGTGGGCCTATCTCTTTAGATTTAGATATATTAGTTGACTTGGTATTTCATGCACAAGGGCCATATTTTATGGAACCTTTGAGCTATCTGAAAAACGCACAACAAATATTTTTTGCTGAACTAGAAATTTGCATAAACAAGGGTGGTTTTTAAAGAACTCTAGTACTTGGGAGTTATCCAGAACTCCCAAGTTTCAAGTGTTGGCTCCACCACTGTGTGACTGTGGCAAGTTTGTTCACCTCAGCTATCTATGAAGAAGGTTGTGAGGGTTAAATGAGATTTCATAGGTAAGTATCCATCACAGTACCGGGCATATGGGAACTGCTTAATAAATGGGAACTGCTTTTATCTCTGAGTTAGTCTGGTCCTTTGGGTTTTGGTACTTCTGAAATGTCCTTTCTGGGTATGCCAATTTGAATGTTCTGAATAACTATGAATGATCAAATTGGCATACCCAGGAAGGACAGTTTCTTTGGTTTAATTTGTGGAAATACAATAGCAAAACAACCAGGAAGAATTACTACCTGGTAGTTGGTGTGTTGACTCACCCGTTTTTAAATTTGGTATAAAGAACATGCAGAAAGAATTATTATTTGTTATATATTTCTCATTCATGGATCCTCATGGGGGCCTCTTCTTTTCTGCTCATGCTTTCTGACAAGCCACAGGAAATCTACATGCTTACAGGACAGAAGCAATGTTCTCATCAACCAACACAAAGGACCAGGCAACTGCCTTTCTGATAAATAAAGAGTCCACTATTTACTTTGAAGGAGTAGTCTCTCTAGGGGAATTCATTACCTAGCCTCAGAAAGCACTGTCGTAAACTGATTCTACAGAAGGAAACTCTGATGCTAGCAGTGGGTAAGATTCTGAAAAAATAAAATAAAATAAAATAAATAAAAATCAAGCTTTCTGCTTTCTTCCTCACAACAATTTTTTTCTAGTTAATTTCCGTGAGCCTGAAACAAAGTCACTTATAAACACAAGGAAATGCGAGAGCCTGTTGATACAATGTTATGGTTGAACATGTAAATGTATCAAAGGTCAAGTTTCAGTTACAGTTCCTATAGTAATTGTAACTTGGCCACTCACCACTTCAACAGTAACAAACATTTCTGCAGCAGCTCTGGGACTTTCCATCACTGAAAAGTTTGGGTTATTATGTTGCATTTGTTTTTGCTGGGTTTACTCACATCTGTATTTCATAAGCATCACATTTAGGTTCTACTACTGAAAGCTCTTCATTTTCTTTTAAAAATTATGTTATGTTAGTGACCATACAGTACATCATTAGTTTTTGATGTAGTGGTCCATGGTTGGTTGTTTGTATATAACACCCTGTGCTCCAAGCAATCCATGCCCTCCTTAATACCCATCAGCGGGCTCACCCATCCTCCCAACATCCTCCCTCCAAAACTCTCAGCTTGTTTCCTGGAGTCCATAGTCTCTCATGGTTCGTCTCCAGCTCTGATTCCCCCCCAACTTCACATTTTTCTCTTCCTTCTCCTACTGTCCTCCATGCTATTCCTTATGTCCCACAAATAAGTGAAACCATATGATTATTGACTTTCTGAAAGCTCTTCAAATTGGTCCCGCTCTTTAAGTGGCGATGGGTTCAGCCACATGTATCTTGCAATTGCCCCTTTTAGCCAACAGCATTTTAATGTGTCCTTAACTTTAATGGAGAAACACTTACGATAAATCCTCTTTGGTAAACTGGAAGGCTTTTGTACACTAAGATGTAAGTCAGAAAATTTAGGAATATTCACCATGCAGCAAATGGACTCAAAGTGGAAAATATATAAAAATTAAGGATCGAAAGACAGGAAGTGATGGATACAAAGTGTGATTTTATGGGAACTACGGAAAAAAACCCAATAATATAAACATTGGATAGATTTCACTTTAAAAGCAGAGGTACAAATGATTTTTAAATACATGTAGCAGGAAAACTAGAAAGACAATAAATATATTTTCATATTCAGACAAGAATTAGTGACCTCTGAACTCTGTATTCAAACTCAGTAAAATAACTCAGCATGAGGCCAGAATCATAATAAGGGACCAAATGGCCAGTCTATACAGTCAAAGTGAAGTGGATGATTCTAGAACTAGAACAAGAGGCCAATAGACCATAGTCCATGGGCCAAATATAGTCTGAAGTCTGTTTTTGTAAGTAAATAAAAACCCCAATACCTTTAAATATTGTCTAGGGTTGCTTTCATGCTAGAGTGACAGGCAGATGGAATAGTTATGACAGAAACCACTGGGTTGGCAAAGCCTAAAATATTTATGATCTGAACCTTTACAGAAAATTCAGCCAAAAAGCTTAAATAAAAGCAGACATAGATCCATTGCCTGGAATATAAACTCTCTATGTTCACTGAGAAATGGACAAATTAAAAAAAAATACACACACAAAAAACTTGGACTAGAAACGATCACTTATTTTGTTTTTAGGCCATAGAGTTTCTAAATTCCAACTATAATGTGGATAAGTTATTCCCTTAAAAATTTTCAGAAAAAAAAATTTCAAAAAAGTTGATATATTTTCCTCTATCTAGTAATCTAAGCCACAGATGTATAGGTTCAATGCATTTTAAAATCTATATCTTATTGGATTTAAAGTTCAAATGTCCTATACTTGAAATCCAAATATTAAAAAGCATATTTGTGTTTTTTACTTTAGGAATATCCTTACTTAGAGTCAAGTAGAAATAAAACATTCACAAAAAATAATTATATGCTACTCAAGCAAAATGTTTATCATTTAATAACCAAGCTTTAGAGAAATGAGGAAGAAGGGACAAAATGGCTATATCCAATATAGCATGAAAGACTGCCAGAAGGAACTTAGTGATATATTAAATTCATTTTGTTGGAAAAAATGAGTAAGAAATAGTTGCACTAGCTGAAGAAAATGTGGTAATACTTTTGGAAGTTTCAGCAAGAGAAATTCAGGCAAAATACTATAAAAAACAAAGCCATAAGGACAACTAAGCTGTATAAAATTATGACAAGAAATCTGGAAACTTGTGTTCAGGTAATATCCTGAATAATAAAAGCAATTATGGCAAATGGCAAAGGACTGAATATTTTTCAGTAAAAAAGTCAAGCCTGGAATTATAAAATGGTCAATTTAGCTTCATACCTTTAAAAAAAAATACCCAAGTGACTCATCAAGAAATCAATTTTCAACTGCTTACAAGATTCAGAAGATACAAAATACAAAATGATAACCAACACGCTTGTGACTTTCTGAAAAACACTTTAGTCAGACCAACCTCATTTCTTTCTATGTTACAGTGACAGGGATAGTTGACGGGAGTCAACTGAGGTCTTCCACTCAGCTGCTTATGATATGCATCTTGTACGAAAGACAAAGATGGTGTAGAAAAAGACACAGACTCTCCTAGAACTGCAAGGTGGGAGCTACCAGATACAGGTGAGTTCAAATTGAGAGGTGCTATTTTTTTTTTTTGAAGATTTAGGCAAAAAACAAAACAAAAAAACACAAGAAAAAAACCCTATATATATATATATATATATATATATATATAGTTATGATTTTACAGTGTGATTTTATAAAACTCCTTTTTTGTCTTCGTTTTATAAAAATTACTTCTTATTAATATACGAATCCAGTGTCTAATGACAGGGCTGCAGTATGAAACCATTCTTAGTGTTTATCCCATATAATTTTCTAAGTTCATAGTTCATGTTAATTCATCTAGTGTTCTAGCACTTAGCACTTGCTAAGTGTTTTATTTCTTCATTTGTATACATGTCCAGGGCTTCAAGCAGGGTCATAAGCTAGGGCAGGAACTGTTTCTTATACAAACTTTCTCTCCCATAACATATGAATAATAGATAGCAGTGAAGTAAAGGGATCCAGCAGTCAGGATAACTTTCTGGATTGAGTTAGAATCTGGTGTTATTTAATATTTTCAGCAGTGACAATGGTGGTAGAATATATCATCCATTTGAAACTTAACCATATGCTACTTTGTGCACTAATAAAATTTCATAGAGTTAAACTTGATTATCCAATGTAAGCAGAATTATTTGAGGACAGAGAATTTTGTCTTAATGTGGTAATAATAATATTCAGATAGCACTTGAAAATAACTTTTGATACCACATACACTTCATAATTTAAGACCTGAAAGGATCCTACAAAGGAGATATTATCATCTGAGGTTAAGAAGATTGACAACGTGATGACAGAAGTGTCAAAATTTGAATCTAGAACTTGAATTCAGGTCATCTGACACTGGACTGATGGCTTCTGTGTCACTTTATAGCACTGTAATGTCCCTTCCTTTGTATCTGTCTCACTTTGGGTTCCCACAGAAGTTGACCCCAAGAGAAGGATTTGGGTGGAAACTTGGGGAGGTGCAGAGAACATCTGAAGGGGAATAGAGATGTGATATAGGGATGGAAAAGCATCCACTAAGGGATGACAGCAAGCCAGCTACCACATGCAAAGAGGCCTTAATTTCTCAAGAGAACACTGGAAATGGCATAAAACCCAACTGTTATGTGCTGATGTGTATCTTCTCAAAATTCCTATGTTGAAACTTTAACCCCCAGTACCTCAGAATATGATTATATTTGGAGATAGGGTCTTGAAAGAGGTGATGAAGCTAAAATGAGGGCATTAGGGTGGGCCCTAACCCAATGTGACTCATGTCTCTATAAGAAGAGAAAACGTGGACAAAGATACACCAGCAATGTTCACACACAGAGGAAAGACCACACAAGTAGCAATGAGAAGATGACCATCTTCAAGCCAAGGAGGGAGGCTTCATAGAAATCAGACCTGCCAAAACCTTGATCTTCAACTTTTAGCCCCCAGAACTGTGAGAAAATAGATGTCTGTTGTTTAGGCTAAGGCTATGCAAGCTGTGGTGTTTTGTTATGACAACAATAGCAAACCAACATACCATGCCTCAGAATTTTCCCTCTCAAGCAGTGAAGAAGCTGGTGTAGCTGTACTTGAGTTTACCCTCTGTATTCGTGGCTCTTCTGGACACATGGTCTCCTTGTCAAGCTTAAGCCTCTGGTTGGGATCCTGACCTGGATTGTCCTCAGCCGTCTTCCTGTCCGCCCCCCCAACCCTTGTTCTGTTCTGTTCCAGTACTGCTCCCAGCTACGCACAGTCAGCAACACATCTACATCCAACTGAATAAGACATTTAAGGATAGCCCTTCCCAGCAAGGACTCAGGTGGACGGATGTTTTGGTAACCGCATCAGCATTCAAAAGAGTCAGCAGAGCTGGAACGAAGGGAATAGAATGGATTTTAATAGCAAACACACAGGGAATTAAAACCGTTTCAGAGAGATAAGAGCCATCAGTTACAGCCAAAGATTTAGAATTCAGACTGAATCCTAAAGCAGAGTATAACACAATAACGCAATGCTAGTGTCATTATTGCAAGTAAAGAGCACAGGGCTGACACAGAACAAATGAGGGATGGGTGTGAATACACATTTTAATTCATTGCGCCAATAGTGCTTGATGATATGAAGTTATTATCCATCTAGAGAACAAGAGGGCAGCATGCTGGAAGAAATTAATTTTTCCATTACGCATCTGGGTAACAATTATATCTAGTTTGGAATCCTATGAAATGATGTGTGAAATGGAAGTACTGAAAAGAGGCAAGAAATGAATAATCAAGATGGTTTAAAAAAACCTTTGAGGAAAAGCTTATGAACGTTGGAGAATGAAGACCAGCAACACTCCTGGGAGTTTTTGAAGTGGTGCCTGCCGCATTCACGTCAGCTGTTATCTATCCCTACTGAGAATTTAAAAGAGAAGAAATGAATTTGAAAAGTTGAGGGAGAGATTTAACTGAGCCTCACAAACTTTGAGGGTCAGAGCAAAATTCTAGAAAATGCCACAAAAGTTAAAAAACAAAAACAAAAACAAAAAAACCTCTCTCTAGGGGCCTTTAAGAACAAAGGTGAAGATCAAGCTTTACAATGGATCTTGGGAACAAATAATTCCAAAGAAGAACAGTTCTTGGACTCTGAGTAGTATTTAAGAATTCAGTGACAATTTAACTTGCCTACAACTTCTTTATTTAAAGCCTGACCTAATCTCTCCCAGAACTGCAGATTCAAATTTATTTCTGTGGCCTGGATAGACAATTACCCTGGTAGAGTTATGTAAGGTCCTTTTATGGAGGAGGGAGATAAACCTCTCAGAGATTTTCTACCTTTGTGTCAAAAAGTTATTTTTTTTAATTGGGGTATAATGGGGTAAGCCATTTTATAATGTGTACAATTCAGTAGCATTCAATACATCACAATGGAAAAAAAACCATCCCCTTTACCAAGTTCCAAATCTGTGTTGATATTTGCAATTAGGACAATCTTTAGTACACTTTCCTGTGAGGTTTCCTAGTAAAATAATGATGTGGTACAGAGACTGGAAATCTGAAGGGTTCCATTAAATTTTCATTTGGCATTAAAACAGCCACTTAGTACATGAGTGATACATGTTTATGCTTGCTAAATGAATGATAATAAAATAAGTTAGGGTGCTATTCACCACCAATGTAAAATTCCAACTAGAGCGTGCCCTAGGGAACAAATCCTCTCTCTTCAATTTAGCTTCTAAAAAAACATAAACATACTATATTCCAAAAGATACCTTTCAAATAAATTTTGATTACTGTTAATTAGAGAAAATTCAATCTTTAATGGGTAATTTTGTGCATAAGCTTCAAGAAAACTAATCTAAAAGTCTATCCTTCAATGTTTACCAGTTATTATAGATTTGAAAAATGGTAAGCATTATGACAAGATAAACGTTAGTCATTAAGTCAATAAAAAATGCAATTATATATTTTATGGAGAAGTACATAAGAATTAATGAACATGTAATGGTAATGAAACTAAATATAATGAGCCTTGACTATGCAAAAATATATATGTTTGAAAAAGATAGTGAAAGGAGCTGTCTTCTGACCCCCCACCAAAAATGTAGGAAGAGGATATATCACAAGCTGCTATTCTTTCCACACGTGTAAGGATTAATGAATGAGAAAGCCAATGGTCTCTCAGTAAATCCTGGATTTTCTAGTCTTTCATATTTTGTGTGATTTTTATAGGCAGATGACAGCTAACTAGCTAACTTGTAATAAACCCATTGAATAATACATATGACCTTAAGAAAAGACACATGATTTAAAGAGAGGAAATATTCCCCAAACCAAGTATTTCTCCCCGGGAAGTCATGTGAGGGGTCTGAAAATACTATTTGAAGATAATGAAGTCTCTGGTTAAATTGTATATATGCATTCTGGTTACAACAATTTTGCAATTAGTTTAATAAGAGTCCATTTAGTAGGGTCATGAGTGAATGGATAAATTTAAATGGAGGAGCTCCCTGAAGGGCAAGAATGTAGAGTGAAAGACTTCCTGGAGATAGAATAGTTTGGGGGGCTGGGTCCTTTGCAGCATGAGGGCACTGGAAAGCCATCTTGAAAGAAGCAAAGAAGAGCTCAGAGCCACTCTGAACCCCCTTGAATGTCTTTATGAGCTAGGGTACAATTGGTGGTACTAGGCTCTCACAGAGAAACCTACTTAACCTTTATTTAGCCCTTATTACTTAGTAAAACATTTAGGATATTATGAATAACATTTCCTGTATTCCTTTTTTTGGACCAAGAAAACTGGTATCTATAGGGTCACATAAGGATTCTCTTATTAGTTCAGCAACAGTGAATTTGCCTTGAGGTGAACTATACCCATCACACCTTCTGCTGCTAATACTGAATCTTTGAAGGAAGTTTTCTTGTTTGGTTCTTCTGAAGCTGGATGATTTCATTTTTTCTTGACTGATTTTGTAAACTACTTGACTATTTCAAAGTACCTCTTAAGGAGAATTTTCCATTGCAAATATGAGACAATCTCTTTAATATTTAATATTATTGCTAAATAATATTAATAATATTTACTATTATTATCTTCAGGGGGTGCCTGGGTGGCTCAGTCTGTTAAGTACCAGCTCTTGATTTTGGCTCTGGTCATGATCTTAGGGTCCTGGGATCGAGCCCCGTGTAGGGCTCCAGGCTCAGTGAAGAGTCTGCTTCAGGATTCTCTCCCTCTGCCCCTCCCCACCTCAAATAAATAAATAATCCTTTTAAAAAATATCATTACTCTTCAGCCCACCTACTTTGAAAAGCATGATATTTTCCATTAGCCCTTTTTCTCTTCTCGGCAGTAGACATAGCAGAGTTTTAAATTTTATGTGGACAACGGCCTATTTCATTCCCATCAACAAGCTCCCACTGCAAACCTTCATAATTGACCGATATAACTACAGTCTATAACTGATTAATGGACTCAGATGACAGATCACCCAAATAGAGGAGACAGAAGGGCCAGGCTGGGTTTGGTTCTGAGTCTCAGTTTTCCCCTTGTAACAGGCAAATATATGGGCTGAACTATAGCCTTACCCCAAAATCAAATGTTGAATTCCTAATACCCAGTACCTCAGAATGTGGCCACACTCAGAAACAGGGTCTTTACAAAGGTAATTAAGTTAAAATAAGGTCATTAGGGTAGGCTCTAATATGACTGGTGTCCTTTAAAAAGAGGGAGTTCAGATACAAATGCATTCAGAGGGAAGACGATGTGAAGACATGGAGAGAAGGCAATTTACGAGACTCCACAAGCCGCAGAGAAAGGCCTGCGGCGGATCCTTCCCTCCCAGCCCTTGAACAGAAGCGATTCTGCCAGCATCTTGATCCTAGACATCTAGCCTATGGAACCATGAGAAAATACATTTCTGTTGTTTAAGCCACCCGGTCTGTGCTACCCTCTATGACAACCCTAGCAAATTCATACAGTTGAAGTGATGTCTGCAAATTCAGTAAGCATATAAAGCAAGGAATACATTGCCTACAAGGAAAGATAACCTTTCAGAAGTCCAATGTGCTATCCATCTGCAACAGAGCCAAGACAATCTTTCAATAACTTGTCCAGCATAGGGTTTCTCTAGCTTTTTTATCTTATATTCAAGAAGCAATATGAAAGAACCTAGGCCTCACCATGCTGAGAAAACAAAGCTGTCCTGCCTTTTTATTCTAAGAGAAATATTTATTTTTCCTTTATGTAAGTTTTAAGAGAGAGTGGCAGTATTGGGAATCCATTTTATTGAGAATTTTTTCCATAGTTGTTTTTACTGTTGTCGTTGTTATACTAGACCTGCATCCACGTAGACCACTAGTTCTGAGGGCCGTTAATTTTACACTGACCACCAGATGAAAATTATTGGTTTAGTCTCCATGTAGCAGACCATGAGCAACTGTCTTATTGGATGTTACTGACTGCGTTTTGAGACTTTGGAAGCTAGGTGTAGATTATCCACTGTTTTTATGTCATCACTGTTTTTACGTCATAGTAGCAGCATAGATAAATTCAATTTTTCTTCCTTCTTTTTTCATGCTTCTTGTTCAAAAAGTCAATCCATCTTCTGGACAGAAATATAACTACTGAATATTTTAGGCTTACATTACAATTGTTATTTAGTTGTAAGGCTGATGATTACCTGTCCTCTTGCGGAAATCTTGGGACGTATCGGTAAAATGAAGATAGTGATATCTTCTAGATCCCAGAGCCAATGCCCAATTGAGGTACTGTCCGGCTGTGAGGTCTATGAATGTGTGAAGTTGATGACAGTTCAGCTACTGTGTCATAGTAATGCCATTTCCATGCTTTTTCAACCCAATGCATTTTAATTATTTGCAAATACCTCCTTACTCATCCAATTATAGGAGAAAAACACAAGGACAGCCCTTTCTATGCTAGCCACAGAAAATGTGGTCATATCGCAATTTTTGTCTGGAGAATGTCCCTGTGACGGTGAACAGAGTTTCTGGCATCGTTCTCAATGGCCTCTTTATTCTATCCACATTTTTCCATTGAAACATTTGTATAATGATATGTTCTAGTAAAAGCATGATTAGAAGAAAAAAGAGTCTCCCTTAAAAATCTCTAATCAAGACAGCTGCCAAGAGTTGTCTGCTTTGCCAATGAGGGGAAATTTATGCCACAGATTCTCCACCAATATTGCTACCCTGGATTCAGTGCAGCCAGAAAAGACTGGAATAAGACTGATGAAGTTTGCTCCAATGTCTGAATGTCCAGATGCCCTCTGAGGGTACACAATGTCATCTCTAAGTGATTTGGCTCTGGTCATTGTTGCATCACCATAAACATCTTCAGGCTCTCACCCAGGATTATTTAAAATTAAATGCACTTCAGAAAGGTCTAGATAAGCTTGGCCATTGCTTCATGTTATGATGTAAGCACTGTGTGAAGGTCTGTTTTGCTTAACTATGATCACAAAGGGTGGGATATCAACACAGCTACATAAAATTCACCGGTAGTTGGTTAAAGAATAATTTCACCAACGGTCTCCGTCTTCCCTACCACCAAATCTACCACTTTTTCTCTGAAAAAGGATTTAGGTGATTAATGTACCATTCCCTTTTTATCACTGGCTATGACACTGTTGTGGGAAAAAGTCCATGTGAACACAGAGGCTATGAGAGAATCAAAACAGCCTAGATGATTCCACGCTGGATTAGAGATCTGGGGTAAAGATAACACACCTACATTTGGTGCATATCATATCTGGAGTACTGTTTCTTCAGTCTTCATCATACACAATTACACAGTTCGGAGTTTCTGTTCAGTTATCATAATTGCTACTACAAGAGTGACAGTTTGAACCATACTTATTATTTAGTTCTTCTCTAGGTTTTCAACTGCTTCATCTAAACTTCATTTCTTCAAATAGAAATGAGGGTGTTTCTTTTTTCTCTTTAAAGAGCTCATTCTCTTCTAGGCTGAAGAAAATAATGCAAACCAAATAAAAATGTTCAAAATATTGTCTCTGCCACTGGCAAATCACTTGTCTGCTTTTGCTGTTTTCATCTAAACTAAGCTGGCATTGCGAGGACTCTACGTCACAGAGCTTGGTGGCAGGCCAGTGGCCATGATGACACGATGCACACCCCAGTGCTAAAATGACTGAGAAGAACAAACATCCACCTTGCTTTAGTAGCAATGATTACCTTTTGCAATTACTGAAGAACGAAGAGCTTTTATCTATTAGGAATTAAATTTTCTCTTTCAACAAAGTTGCTAGACATTTCCCCAAAATTTTTCATGAGAGGCAAGGGCAGTTTAGGGAGTTTGAAATTAAAATTTGATAATGGTCATACAAAGTGGCCTCCTATGTTTAATGCTTTTGAAAACTTATTAGGCACACAGTCTTGTAAAAGTGAAGGGGTGCAATATTTAAACTTTTGGTTCTTTCAAGTTTCATAAACTGGGGTCACCTAGTTTTTGCCCTTGATATTCAATTCTAGTATTTTTTAAAAAATATTTTATTTATTTATTTGACACAGAGAGATCACAAGTAGGCAGAGAGGCAGGCAGAGAGAGAGGGGGGACGCAGGCTCCTCGCTGAGCAGAGAGCCCGATGCGGGACTCGATCCCAGGACCCTGAGATCATGACCTGAGCCAAAGGCAGAGGCTTAACCCACTGAGCCACCCAGGTGCTCTCAATTCTAGTATTTTATTTTATATTTCAATTTTTACTCTAACATTTTTATGACATGAATTCTAAATTATTATTACTTATAGTTTGCATTACATTCTCTTCATTTCTTTCTGAGACTGTTCTTCAGAAATGAGCTCCAGCAGCATCTGGACATGCCCCAGGGGGCCTACTCCATCAGCAAATATGCCACTCTCTACCCTCCACAATTGAAGTGACTAGGAATACTTTTAGGGTAACCTGACACTTGCTAACAGTAAAGATCCCACCATCCCCTCCTAGAATCATAAATCTCACTAATTTCTGTCAATCAAGGTGAGGGTTCATCCCATTGCATGCTCTCCTTTCACGGAACAAGAACCAAAGTTCAACAACTCCCAAATGGCTTCTGGTTTCAAGCCAGGATAAACTGTAGAAAAAGGCTTCCTCTGACATCTGTGTTTAATCCTCCTTGACACATCAAGAACTCACCTTCAGGTACTGTCTGGTATCCCGAGTATAAACACTACTTGTGTTTCATCTATGAGGATATAGGCATTTCTTTTGACCATTTTTTAAAATTTTTGATGCACCATTTCTCCAAGAATTTCACATCAGCACCTGATAATCAGAATTTTTTTCCATGGTCCCCAGCACTATCCTTAAAGTTCTCATTTTCAACATGAGGCTTCACAGTGCTCTAATACCATCTCCAGTCATGAGTCAAGTTCACATACTCATCCAAAGCAAGCATTCTTCTTAAGTAAGGTGAACTATCAACATGGAAGAAGAAAGTGACAAAATAAGACACCCAGTTGTCAGAATAATTCATGAACTCTTTTTTGAGTCCAGTACTTATATGACAACGATGGACAGATTACTTGGTTAGAACAGCAAGAGTAAATTACCTCTGCGAAAAGTTCAACTATAGAAGGAAAAGTGATACAGGGTGGCAGGGGAGCGAAAGGAGAACAGAAGGACAAAAAATAAAGGTATGTGTGGGAACTTCATTTGTTGGTGAAATAGGATGTTTGAGCAACATCTGAGTCTCAGAGGAATTAGGCAGGAAAGGAGAGAATGAGAATAAGTGGAACTGAGGCTCCGGAAAAGTTAAGAGGGAACACAATTGGCTGGCTCAGTTGGAGGAACGTGCAATTTTTGATCTCCTGGTCATGAGTTTGAGCCCCATGCTCGGGTGTAGAGATTGCCTTAAAAATTTGTGTTTAAATAAATAAATAAGAAGAAAAGAGGTAAGAATGGGTGGGCAGGTACATGAATTTGGAGGTTGGAGCAGAACTTGAGATAGATCTTTGGTAACTTCTCTTTTCTCTAATGACCATGAGGCAAGGTCATCTTTTGCCCATTCAAAGTACTGCAAATAAAGGAATGTACTCCTGAAAAGGAGTAACTGTTTGTAACCACTGCTTCAGATGGGAAAGAAAATAGAACAGAAAGCAGCAAAGAAGCTAAAAGCAGCAGTTAAGTTCAGCTGAGGTTAAAGATGAATTTACCCTATCCCTATTTCACACAAATACCTGCTTTTCTCCAGCAACAGCTGACGGCCTGTGGTTGGAGCAGGGAAAATGGACTGTTGGCAAGATCCAAATTTGTGGGCATGAACAATGAATAGAGGAGGAAACAAATGGAAAAAGTAGGTGGTAGAGGGGGCTGAAAACAGAGTAAAGTCATGGACCTAGGCTGTGCAGGGAAAAAAGGAAGCCAGGAGAAAGCTGAGGTACTATGAGAGAGAGAGAGAGAGAGTGAGCGTGTGTGTGTGTATAGCAGGGAGGAGGCAAAAAATGACCGAGGTCTTCCTGTATTAGAATCAGAGCTTTGGTGGGAAAAATAAAGTAAGAGAGCTGGAAGGAAAGAATGTTGCTCTCCTTATGTGCCCATGTGTGAACCATTAGATTTAGATGTAGCAGTCTGGAACAATACTGAAGTCCCAAAGATGGGTCTTGGAAATAGGTTTCTAAAAATATGGGGTTTGGGGCACCTGGGTGGCTCAGTGGGTTAAAGCCTCTGCCTTCAGCTCAGGTCATGATCCGGGGGTCATGATCGAGCCCCGCATCGGGCTCTCTGCTCAGCAGGGAGCCTGCTTCCTCCTCTCTCCTCTCTCTGCCTGCCTCTCTGCCTACTTGTGATCTCTATCTGTCAAATTAAAAAAAAAATCTTAAAAAAATAAAAAATAAAAATATGGGGTTTAGTGCTTGACATGAAAGCTGATGAAGTGAGGTCAAGGCGCTAGAGTGCTGCATGGGCTCCACATGGGTATTGAACTTGAGGAGACTCTTAGAAGTTTGAAAGGAATAGACACGTGTGAGTTACAGATTTGACAAATACCCGATAAGGATCTGGAGGTGAAAGGTACTAGAACAGGGACTGACAAAAGTTGCAAAAGAGGAGAGGCTTTCCTTTGGTGAGAATGTAGAGTTCCATATGAGCAACATGGAAATGTGGGACAACACTTGGGCCATCTCACAGGGGTTCTGAGGGTCACCTGAAGTAATTGATGTAGAAGCCTTCCAAGGAGTGTAAAACAGAACCCAAATGGAAAGAGTTACTATTGTTATTACTTACTGTCATTATTTGTGTACAAAATTATACATAGATACAGACATCAGAGCCTGCACACACACAGCACTACAAAATTACTAGTCTTACATGCTATCAATCCTACTTTACTATTAACAATTGCAACTCTTGTCAGATCTTACACTTTATCTTAACAGTTTTTGAAGCACTTCAGGTGCACATTTTAGTATTTTTTTTCACAACCACCTGGGAGGTAAATAGTGTAGATGTTATTACCCACAGAGGTAGGAACTGAGGAACTGAGATATGGAGTGATTTGGCTAAGGCCAATTCCAGTGTCAGAGCCAAGACTTAAATTTTGATCAAATAAACAGTAGTCTCTTAACTCCTGTAGTGAGTGGGAAAAAAACAAACAAACAAACAAACAAACAAACACAAAACTTTTCACCAGGTGTTCATTTGGTTCCTGCTTTTCCTATATAACAACATCTAGAACACAGAAACACCTGATAACTCTCAGTTCTATTTTTTTTTCCTCAACCACTGTATATTAGAATATTAGAACTTTAGGAGCTCAAAGATACTGAATTTGCAAGGAGACGATCCTCAACAGCCAATTTCCTCTCCAAGGCTTCAAATATTTACCTACTGGCACAATTATTTTATAAATGGTCTCTTGGGGATAAAGACAAATCCATAATTCTGTTCCTGAGAAACTGCCGATCAAAAATGAATACAGAATCATTTCTCGTTGATTTTCAGGAAAATCTGATGATACGCAATACAAGCGTGTCCACTACATCCAACCAATGGAAGTGTTTCAACACCAAAAGCATTCCTCAGACTCGCTCTCAAAATAGATTTTTTCTTTTTTAAGTAAGCTCGATGGCCAATGTGGGACCTGAACTCATGACCCTGAACTCATGACCCTGAGATGAAGAGCTGTGTGTTCTCCCGACTGAACCAGCCAAGCAACCTTCAAAATAGATTTTTTAGTAGGAAGTGTCTCTCTTGACTAGAGTTATGCTTCAGTGATGACTGTATTTTTACATTAATGCTTGCTTAATGAATATATTTTAAACAGGGCGGGACTTATTTGCTTCATCTGTACACTGCAATCCCCAGGACTGATATGAAATAGTGTTGTAAAGTGCCTACCTAGCACAGTAGCTTGACTCGCCAGATTCAGTAAGCAGTACAAGTGATTTTAATCAGCCATTATTTCTTAACCTGCATTTCATCATTTGAGTATTTCCCTCCTTTGTGTGAATACACCATTCATCACGCTGACACCAACAAAAGGAAATAGATCATGACAACCCTGAGTCCGAGAGCACAGTCTAATTGAGGAGGTGTTCACAAGCTAATTGCTTCACAAATGAAGCGGGTAGGGAAGGATCTATTTAAAGACACAAAAATCTCAACACAAAGAGAAGACATTTGGCAAATTCCCCAACATTTATAGTAAGAACATCTGTCCTTCAAAAAACACCAAAAAAAATGTAAAAAGACAAGTCATTAACCAGGACATAGATCAACCCAATAATGTGAATCATGCTTAATATATGGGTGACATTGGACAATAGCCAGTAAATGATTTTGTAAGATTCTGTACTAGTACCACTTTTACTCAGGAAAGGCATGTTTCTAGTTTTCTTTTTGCTACTTATCTAATATCTCTCTGCAACTCCATTCACATTCTGTTGGATCCTCTTCATAGAGACCCACTAATACCCGTCAAAAGTCATGCAGTCAGAGCGTGGCTCCCCAGCAGGCTCTGCCTCATGCCCGCTCCCCAGTTCATGACTTAGGGTTGGCTGGACTCCTTTTACCCCCCTCTCAGGTCTTCCCTCTTCTGGCTCTCCTACCCAGATTGCTCCTGGGTGTCCCCCCTCTTCTCACCCTCCGTGCAGGACCAGCATGGTGTCTGGAACGCAGAGGGCCCTCAGATGGTGCAGGGCTGGTACCTATGCTACAAGAGGGAGATGGACCCTAGGCCCATGGATGCCAAGGACTGGGCTGGGGAGGGTTGGTGGGGTTTGGAGGAGAAAAGAAGAGGGAGAGGAAGTTAGCTTCAACCTGGGGACTTTGGTATTAAATTTCCCTATGGAGTAGAAACCAAGGAAAGTGCTGGAAACAAGCAAAATGGCAGTGGGTTCCCTCAAGGAAGGTGCACACAATCGTATCCTATGGATGAGTGGCCTAACCAAGGCCTCATGACTCCCTAAACATATACTCGGGAAAGAGACATACACAGCCATACCACGCACTGCCTAATTGTCCTGGCCCAATGAAACTTGGCGTAGGAGATTATGAACCAGACAAAGAGCGCTAATAATAAAGAAAATACTTCTATGTCACCTTATTGTGTTGAGCACGGTCTCTTGCAGGTGACACACACAAACTCATTTATGCCTCAGTACAGCCCCTTAGAAAGTATCTATTATAGGTTGAACCACATGGAATTGCCAAAACTCAACCATTTTGACCTACAAATGGCAACGGTGCTTGGTGCAGCCTGCATTTTGTCTGCATTTTATAGATGAAGGAACTTAGATGTAGAGCATTTAAGTAACTTGCTAGAAAGTGTCAAACTTTTAGGCCAGGCAACCAGGCTCCTGTTTCTGTGGTTGTTATTAACTCCTGAAATATACTGCCTCTCCACCACACGGAATTAAAATTTCTTCTAAAAATTCTCTCCACGAATTGGTGCCCAAACATTCCCAGTCTCTACACACCAATCTGTTCATGACGTGCCTACTTCTTTTGAAATGCTATCACTGCTCACCCTGTCACTTAGCTGGAAATCTCAGAATCAAATTTTATTTCTTTTTTTCATTTCTATTCCACAAGAATAAAAAATATGTCTTGAGTCTCTGTCAGCAGGAGCTGCAAAATCATAGGCCATGAGAGCTGAAAGGGACTATACAGATAATCTAGTCATGTTCAAAGGCAGACATAGTCACTGAGTGCTCAGACCAGGATCAGATGAGAATCTGTATTCCACAGTTCTGGTCTTTTCTTTCTCTGCCTCAGCTTTCACGTTGGATTCATGCTATAGATAATACCTCTTTGTTTCTCCAGAGATTCACAACCCATTTTAAGTTTCTAACTGTTGCACAGGACAATAACTGGGCTCACCAGACACTCCCTCTGTACCAACAGTCTTCCAGATTGTTCACATGCATTGATTCAGGCATCAGTGCAAGAACTCAATGGTATATTCTATTATAAACCCTATTTTACAAATTGGAGACTAAAGCACAGATCAAGCCATTTGTCTCAGATCACTAAGCTTGTGGACTAGCTCCAGAGACCATGCGATACACATTTGTAGACAAGACACCGTGGCCATACAGCTTCATCCTGCCCTACCCTTCACTGGGCAAGGCTTAGTCTTAAATCCTTTGGGAAGCAGTTCCCAATTCTCCCCTGACTCTGGGCTGAGTTGAAAGTCTCATCTCCCCAAACCTCAGAGCCCCCATTCTATAACACATCGTATATAATTGATGACTTATTGGTCTTTCTCCACTGGATTGCAAACATCCTGAGGACAGTGACTGTGTTTTACTGTTCGTAATATTCACAGGACTTGACAGAGTACCTAATAGTAATCACCACATAAATATTTGTTGACTGAGCACATAGAAGAATGGATGGCCACCTAATTAATCTTCTTTCCTTCAATTTTTCATTATTCCAGCTCTCTTGTATCTTGAGGTGAGTTTGGGTAACTAGTAAGACATTTAACGTATAAGTTCAATGAAGACAGGTGAGCCCTTTGATATCTGCCTTAATAACTAAAGATAAGCCTTTTGATTTTTTGTTCCTTAAACTCTTGGTTATAAACTTGTCATTCTATTAATATAGTAGTTCTTTCCATTCATATCTCAGATATAAATTTGTTTTATATTTTATACTTTGACTTTTGAGTGTGAAATAAACAAATTTATGTTATTTTACCTAGCCCATTACACCAGAAATTAGGTCCAAATAAGCAGGTCAAATAAATACTTTGACCTTAACACTGTAGGTTCTCAAATATTCATAGTCACATGGGCTTCAGATGTCATTACAGTGAGATTTTTTTTAAAAGATTTTTATTTATTTATTTGACAGACAGAGATCACAAGTAGGCAGAGAGACAGGCAGAGAGAGAGGAGGAAGCAGGCTCCCTGCTGAGCAGAGAGCCCAATTCAGGGCTCAATCCCAGGACCCTGGCATTGTGACCTGAGCCAAAGGCAGAGGCTTTAAGCCACTGAGCCACCCAGGTGCCCGAGTGAGATGTGTTTTAAATGATTTTATACTTAAATGTGTTCATTCTAACTGAGGTGTCCAAACTGCTACTGTGTCCTCTGATTTGCAACGGTACTCAGAATTCTACCAAATAGTGCTGAGTCAATTGGACATCCAATTGGAAAATGCATTATTTCTCTATGTCATATAAAAATTAATCCCATATGGATACCAGATCTTAGTACAAAAGGTAAAACAATAAAGCCTTTAGAAGAGAGCATCTTTCTGATCTGTGGGTAGACAAAAAGCACTAACTATATAAAATACTACTAGTGTATTGGACTCTATTAAGAATCAGTGTTCATCAAAAGAAAAAAATTAAGAGACTGAGAAAGGGAACCTCAGTCAGAAGAAGACATTTGTAATACACGTATCCAACAAAGGAATTATATCTACAATACATAAAGTATATGCACACCTAATTAAGAAAAAGACAGAAAAATGAGTGGGCAAGGACTTAGGTACTTCTCGAGAGAAGAAATCCAAATGGCCAATAAGTATACAAAAAAGATTTGCAGTCTTGCCAGTGACCAAAGAAAGACAAACAAATCCACAATGCCAGACAATTACTCTCCCACCAAAATGGCTAAAATGAAAAGGACAAAAAACAAGAAGGGTTGAGGGCACCTGGATGATGTGGTCAGTTAAATGTCTGACTCTTGGTTTTAGCTCAGATCATGATTCAGGGATGATCTCAGAGTCCTGAGATGAAGCCCCACTTTGGGCTCCACACTCAGCATGTAATCTTTTTTTTTTTTTTTATAAAGATTTTATGTGTTTATTTGACAGAGAGAGAGAGAGATCGATCACAAGTAGGCACAGAGAGGCAGACAGAGAGAGAGGGAGAAGCAGACTCCCTGCAGAGAGCCTGACGTGGGGCCTGATCCCAGAACCCTGGGATCCTGACCCAAGCCAGAGGCAGAGGTTTAACCCACTGAGCCACCCAGGTGCCCCCAGCATGAAATCTTCTTGAGATTCTCTCTCCCTCTCCCACTCCTTCTCATGCTCAGTCTCTCTCTCTCTCTCTCTCTCAAATAAATAAATAAATCTTAAAAAAAAAAAAAAGAAGAAGTGTTGATAAGGATCTGGAACAATGGGGTCTCTGACTATTGCCCCTGGGAGTATAAAGTGCACAGTCACTTTGGAGAATTCTTTGGCAGATTTCATTAACATGCTCTACGTAAAGCAGTTCCATGCCTAGGCATACCCAGTGGAAATGCATATATACATTCAACAAAAGACATTCGTGAGAGTGTTCTTGGCAGCAGTATTGCTAAGAACCCCGTAGTGGAAACTACACGTGTGTTCATCAATTGTGGAGCAAAAAAATTAATGTGGATAGCCACAGAATGGAGCACCACATAAAAATGAGAATGAAAAATCTACAAATTCACATAATTTGGGTGAATCTCAGAGATACAATGTTTAGTGAAGAAGCCAGGCACAGAAGAATGCGTACTACAGGACTTCCTTTATGTAACTTCAAAAACTGGTGAGGCTAATCTATAACTTAGAAGTCAGGAGAGTGGTTAGTTTGGGGAGGTGGAGTAGAAAGACTGGATGGGAGCATCAAGAGGGTGTATGGAGGGTCCATGATGTTTTGTTTTTCTGATCTGGAAGCTGGAATCTGAGAGATGCTTGAGCATCTTCACCTTATATTGATGACATATTTACTTTTCCGCATGTAAGTTATAAAAATAATAAAAATTACATGAAGAAGAAACTCTTGGTGAAGGGCAATAACCATTACTTATGTTCATTATCACTTCATACATAAAAATGCATATTGGTTTTTTTTTTTTTTTTAGTAACATAGAATGTATCTGTAAATTGTTTCATTACCATATTCCATTGTGTAAGTAAGAGTCAAGTGTCAGTTTCCTGGGTATTAGGGATTGAACTGGGTCCTCTCCAGACTCATAAATTGAAGTCCTAAATCACTAATATCTCAGAATGTGATCTTACTTGGAAATAGGGTTGTTGTAGATGTAACTAAGTCAAAGTGAAGTCTTACTGGAGTAGGGTGGGCCCCTACTCCAGTATGCTTGGTGTCCTTGTAAAAGAGGAAATTTGGACACAGTTATGTGTGTACAGAGGGAAGATGAGGACCCAGGGAGAAGATAGCTATATACAAGCCAACAGAAGAGGCCTGGAACAGCTCCCTCCCTCACAGCCTTCAGAAGGAACCAACCCTGCTAACATCTTGATCTTGGATCTTGAATTTCTAGACTCCAGATTTGTGAGACAATACATTTCTTTTATTTAAACCATTCAGTGTGTGGTAATTAGTTACAGCAACCCAAGCGAACTAATATGCTGGGAAAACCAAAAGGGGAAGCAACGTGGGTCTGAAAACCAGCCAGATAACAGAAGGGACGGTGGGGTTAAAGGCTCTTCTGCAATAGGGACACCTGCTGCCCACTCCACCACTACTGCAACTAGCACCTCACCCACTTGGTAAGGCTGCCATAGGGAAGGCGTTATGCGAGGGAATGATCCTTTTCCTATTTTGAAGCAATGTAATGCTTGGAGTCATGTGACGCACTGAAGATGGAACATGAGAACCTAAGCCTCCCAAACAGTTCTGGAGACCCTGGCAAGAATCCTCATAGAGGATTTTTCTGACCTGGCAGTGGCCTGGGTCTGGAGTACTTTCGAGAGGTAAAATGGTCCCCTGGATTATTCCTAAAGCAGTGGTTCCAATCACGCTTTGGTCAGGACCTCTTAGAGAATCTGTTGAAAGCCAAAAGTCCTTTCATCAGATAAATGCCCATATTCATCCAGATTTAAGAGTATAGGTAAGGATTTTTAAGGCAGAGGATTGGTTTCTGATCTCTCTTCTAGAAATAAAGATGGATGGCTACAGATAATGGCTAAAGACAATATCACCTGTCATCCTCAGAGGAAGTTAGCAACTACTTGTCCTCTGCCAAGACTCAAAGGTATCATTCTGGAAACTTTGTAACTTTTCCCCCATGGGTTGGTTTTTCTCTTCCCCTATCTTTTCTTCTGCAGTGACTAGCAGTTAATTACTTAAAATGCAAAGAGAACGTATGTCTCTCTTTCTTCAGGGGCACAAAGGAAAGGGGAGGCCTGAGGATGGAACTCAGTCCACAGCCAGGTTTGGGGAAAGAGGGAATAACAGTGAGGAGAGAAGCACAGACTGATCAGTGCTCACCTGTTGTGAACAATGAAGAACATCATTTCCTTGGAGAAAATTCTCATTCTCTTCCCTGTGGAATTTCTAGTATTTCATTTCAACTCCATTTGCCAGCATATTTATGTTGACATTACCTGTGCAGGACTATGAGAAGCTAAGTCATTGACTGGGGCTGGTTTGGAGGGTGAAGAGGGGGAAATAAAAACATGCAAGTATTTTATATTTTACACTGAAGATCTTTACTGCAAAGATCACAAACCCCAAAGCTACAACTGGTTAAACATTGCTCAAAGAGTAGGAGGCACTCAAGTTTAAAGGCGGGTCCTATAATTTGCCCATCATCATATTTGCAGAGCTAACCACCCTGCCTGGCACATGGCAGACACTCCAAAAATCGTGTGAATGTATGAATGAATGAATGAATGAATGAAGGCATACATGAGTGAAATGGTAATGGGATTTGCAGTTCATAAGATTTGGATACTAGAGTACATTCATTGATCCATTAAATAGATGTGTGACAGGTCACTCTGTCTTTGGGACTGGCTTTTCATTTCTATAAAATGCGGGTCCTGGACTCCATATAGAGAAGGTGCTCAGACAATCTACACTTAGAATATGAGTATTAGTTAATTAGTTAGTTATTAGTAGTAATTATTAATTAGTTAATAAGTTAACTAATGAGTATTAGTTAATAGCTAAGGCAAAGCTATCTGCAGTGCCCACTCTGTATAGTAGATAAGATGGTGTGGTATGTGCTGGACATATAGTCTAAGAGTTTGCGGAAATCTAATTTGGGAATGCTTCGCTCTGTCCTTCAGAAAGTGAGACCTACATTTACCTAACGTGAGGTCCTGTGATCTGTAATGCACTCAGTGGCACTTGCGTAGCTATTGCTGCAGGCAGGACTGGACCAAAATAGTAGGAGGAAAAGAAGAGAGAGGCAATGTCAGAATTCTGCTAGGGAGAGGGTTTTGACAAGTACAACTGCTCATTTGGATGAGAGAATTTAACTCTTTCAGACCATCAGAGATTCCCACCACCTTGAGAACAGTCTCAGGAGTGGATCTCAACATTCTCCGAGTCTTTCGGTAAAGGAACGAGTCCCATCGTTTAGCTCATCTGCTCATCTTCAGGACACATACGTCCTGAAGGTCTTGCATAAACACAACACAACTGAAACACGATTCAATCCGGAATGAGACAACAGCTACGATGTGAAAGAAATAAAACATATACAGACTGACCAGAAATTGATTTCATTAATATTTATCTGGTTTACACTTAAGTTTTGTGCGAAATTAAGGGGACAATTTCTCTTACGTTTTCAATAAATGGCTCTAGTTTTATTCAATGACTATTGTCCATCTTAAAGATGATTTTCTTATTGGGGAAAAAAAAACTATGCTGTTACTATCCACACATCTTTTAATATTAAATGTCCTTTCTTGAAAATAATTAGCAAAGCCTCCCATACATACATACATACATACTGAATTGTTACACACAGCTTCTTTTGGTCAGTTTATCAAATTCTCCCGGCAGATTCCTCCAGGTTCTGGGCAGTGTTGTGCTTTGGCAGATCTAACTCCACTAGAAGGACTTAAATGGTTTCAAAGGTCTTGGGACCAGACACAGAATTTAACAGGCTTCCTAATTTCCAACTATCGTGACCTCATGGATACCAGGGTTTGTGTGATGTTTAAGGGATATAACCTCTCACTGACCTGTGATAAATAAAGCATTGTTTTCTTTCTTTCTTTTTTTTAATGATCTAAAGTGTGCAGTGTTTTCACAATGACTTTTTCTCATTTCTTGGCTCAGAAAATATGATTCTTGCCTCCTGTGGTCATCCTGTTATTCACCAGCAAATATTACTGACCCAACAACTCCTCAGCTGAGGTAGAAGAACACAGAGAGGGTGGGAGAGGCCACTGTCTTGTTTTCTCTGCACAGATTCATAGGGAAGTCTTTGCTTTCCCTTCCTTGCCCCAAATGGGTGCCTCGGTGGTTTGAGGCCATGTCTGGAGGAGCCTAGGATGTTAAAATACCTCAAAAACAACAACAAAAAATAGTATGTCCAAAAGCCACAGGGACCACATGTTGTGAATGACAGCTTGGAAATGCTTTCGCTGGACTACAGACGTTAAGATACACACTTATCTAGGACTTTAAAAATAAACCATGATGAAAACAATACACATGTGCTATTCTTAGTGTTTGATAATTACACTGAGAACAATTTTTTCACTGCCTATTTAATCACATTGTTGACTACACAAAGAAATATATAATATTCTTTGCATTGGTATAGGTGTTAAAGTTAAAAAAAAAAAAGCCTACTGAATTGAGATGTTATCTGAAATCAATTTTTTTTTTAAGGTAAGCCTCTGAATTAGCCATTTTAAAAAAATCTCTTGCTCAGTGTGCCTGGCAAGGAGCCCATATTTCATACTGTTTGATGCCCCCTGAATACATTGACCTGGAAGGATTTCATGATAACAGTAATAAACCCAAGCAAGTATCCTATCTTCTGGTTCTTTTTTTTTTTTTTTTTTAAGATTTATTTATTTATTTATTTGACAGACAGAGATCACAAGTAGGCAGAGAGGCAGGCAGAGAGAGAGGAAGGGAAGCAGGCTCCTTGCTAAGCAGAGAGCCTCATGCAGGGCTCCATCCCAGGTCCCTGAGATCATGACCTGAGCCCAAGGCAGGGGCTTTAACCCACTGAGCCACCCAGGCGCCCCCTATCTTTTGGTTCTAAGTCCCATGGAAAATACCTGGATCAGTGTTCCCACATTTTGTATCCGAACTGTGCTGGTTACGTACGAAGCCCCAGGGGATTGTCGTGCCAAAAATCCTGATTCAGTATGTGTAGGGTGGGGACAATAACATGTGTATTTCTGTTACCCCTAAACTAAGACTATCACCCTGAAACCATCAATATCCATAAAAACAGCACATAAATAACAGATTTGCCTCATTGTTGAAATAAAAATTGAAGGTGATACTTTATAGTAAATTTGTGCTCAGAGGTAGTAGAGTTCAACAACTAAGTAATATTAGAGGTTAATTACCCTCCCTACTTCTTGGGGCTGTCACTATGTGTATCTGAGTGCCCATCCTTTATACAGGAGTTCAAATGTTTGAGTAACTCTCAAAAGTGACCACCTTCAACACTATCTTCTGCTCCTCATACTGGCATGTAACATTAGTTACCATAGTCAGACAACAAATAGCATTGTCAATAATAATGGAGGAGCTTCTAGGAAGTCAATTTACAGTTTATAGACTGAATGTATGAGTCTCCCCAAAAGTTATATGTTGAAATCTACTCCCCAGTGTGATGGTTTGGAGATAGGACCTCTAGGAGATAATGATATTGTGAGGGTGGAACACTTATGAATCGATTAGTACCCATATATAAGGGACTCCAGACAACTCCCTTGTTTGGAATATGGAGTATGGAGATTTCTCATAAAATTAAAAATAGAAATACCATATGATCCAGTAATTCCACTCCTGAGTACATACCCAAAGAAAATGAAAACACTAATTCAAAAAGATACATATACCTCCTATGTTTATTGCAGCATTATTTATAATAACTGAGATATAGAAGCAACCCAAGCACCCATTGATAGATGAATGGCTAAATGAGGTGTGTAGGGGTGTGTGTGTGTGTGTGTGTGTGTGTGTGTGTGTGTGTGTCCCACAATGGAATATTACTCAACCATGAAAAAGAATGAGATCTTGCCATTTGCAACAACATGTATAGACCTAGGGGACATCATGCCAAGTGAAATAAGTCAGGCAAAGAAAGACAAATACCATATGATTTCACTTATATGTGGAATCTAAGAAACAAAATAAAAAACAAAAATCAGAAACATGCTCATAAATACAGAGAACAAACTGGTGGTTGTCAAAGGGGAGGAAAGTGGGGGATGGGCAAAGCAGAGGAAAGAGATTTAGAGGTACAAACTTCCAGTTACACAATAAATAATTCACAGGTCTGAAAAGTACAGCACAGGGAATATAGTCATTACTGTAATAATGTATGGTGACTGATGGTAACTACATTTATTATGGTGAACACTGCGTAACGTATAGAACTGTAGAATCACTATGTCATACGCCTGAAACTAATATAACATTGCATGTCAACTATACTTCAATAATAACATTTTTTTTTTAAAGAGAGAGAAAGAGACTCCAGAGAACTCCCTCGCCCCTTCCGCCATGTGAGGTTACAATGAAAAGATGGACACTTACAAACAATGGAATAGGACAGGGAGCCCCAAAATAAACCCGTGTTTGTATGGTCAATTGATCTATGACAAGAGAGGCAAGAACATACAATGGGGAAAAGATTTGATAAATGATATTGGGAAAACTAACCAGCTACATGCATAAGAATGGAACTGAAGCACTTTCTTATACCATACACAAAAATAATCTCAAAATGGATTAAACGTCTCTTATCCTGAAACCATAAAACTCCTAGAAGAAAAATGGGCCTCAGCCTCAGCAACATCTATGAGCCCAGGAAGTGGGCTCTCCCAGCCACCCTAACTGTTAGAAATAAATTTCTGTTTTTATAAACCACCCAGTCTATGGTACTTTGTTATGGTAGCCTGAATGAACTAAGACTACCCCTTAATATGGAAAACAAACGAAAAACAAATCTATTAAAATTATGGCCAGTGAGTTTAATAGTCTAGAGCAAGGGTCGGCATTTTCTGTAAAGGGCCAGATGCATTAGGCTTTGCTGGTTACAACTACTCACTGGATAGAACACTCAAGTTCATAGATAATGTGATGAATAGATAGATACATGATGCTGGCTGTTTTCCAATAAAGCTTTTTTTTTTAAGATTTAATTAATTTATTTATTTGACAGAAAGATCACAAGCAGGCAGAAAGGCAGGCAGAGAGAGAGGAGGAAGCAGGCTCCCTGCTGAGCAGAGAGCCCGATGCAGGGCTCGATCCCAGGACTCTGGGATCATGACCTGAGCCGAAGGCAGAGGCTTTAACCCACTGAGCCACCCAGGCCCCTCCAATAAAGCTTTATTTATGGACACTGAAATTTGTTTTTCATATAATTTGCTTGTGCTAGATTATTCTTCTCTTTTTTTTTTTTTTCAACCATTGAAAGATATAAAAACCATTCTTAGTCCAAGGGATATATAAAAAACAGGCAGGGGCCAGATTTGGCCCTTAGGTCATAGTTTGCCCACCCCTGGGCTAGAGCACAAGGTCAGAGTCCATAGCTGTATGAACTTTCTTCTTCTCTACTGTTCTTTTGGTTGCATTGTTCTTTGGTCATAGATTGCATTCCTGCCTCCAACCCACCCCCATGCAAATGCACTAGGGTCCTGGAGAGAAGATATATGAAATTCATTGCAAAATCATTGCTCCTACAGACATCCTGTGCATTCACATTGTGTTGCCCTGTAAGAGATACATTACGAACATCAAATAAGGCCCAGACCTACCATGGAACAAGATAGGCTCTGTGAAGTCCTCCCCACTGTCTATGCTTATGGCTCCTCATGTGTAAATCTAGACTTGACAGAACGGACCTCAGGGAGGTCCTGCCTATAGCCTTGCCATGAACACAGAAATCAAACAACAACAACAAAACACAAATGAAAACTTATTTTTCATCAGACTGTGGGTCTTGCTTATGAACATCTCTTTATCTCTTATCCATAAAGCAAAATAGGTTCATCATGAACTTAAAGCCTATTAACAGAGTCAGCTCTGATCTCCTGTTTCCTTCCAGCTAAGTAGCATGAAAGGGATGAGAGAAGCTGATGGATAATAGAGAGCTGTCAATGTTAAAAGGTTTACTCTATTAATATAGGGCAACATTTCCCAAAGCGTGGTATGCTGAACGCTGACTGTTAGATGTTCTGCCAAAAAAAGCATTTCAAGGTCAAATAAGTTTAGGAAGTGTGTCATAAAATATCCCTTCTTTCTTGATTCTTTGCATGCATTTGTAAATTAAAGGCTCTGAGGATTCTCGCAATAAAACTGCTTACCTAGGTTACGTCAAGTGTTTCTCAAACTTTCTCAGGAAACCTTTTTTTTTTTTTCTTTCCTTCACTTAACAGTTATTAGTATGCCAAAACACTAATGATCCAGACTACATTTTGGGAAACACTGATATAAACAAGAGGAAAGAATGGAAAGGTTTTAAGTAGGGAAGTGAATTACGTTTTAGAACCGACCACTTTGGTAAGGAGCAGACCTTTCTTTCCTAATTTTTGTCATTTTAGGAAATGACCCTATATTCTAGTCATGTGCTCAAGCCAGCAAATACAGCCCCATTTGTTGTGGTAACTTTTTAAGAAGTGATAAAATACATGATGGTTTAAAAATAATCCTAACAGTACACATGATGGTGTGAAAACCAAGTAATGGTGTGTTGCCACTCTCTCACCTCTACCCCAATAGTCTGGTATATTCTCCAGACGTACTAGGCAGGATTACCAGCTTCCATTTCATTTTTTGGTTTTTGTAGCAACTCTAAATCATAGGCGTGAGTTTATGGCTTTGGATTATAAACTTTCAGCAGTGTCTACCAAAAGAATTCATTCTTACACTTCTTTTTGCCTCATATACCTCTTATATCAAATCTATCAACAAGTTCTAGCAATTTTACCTTCAAAATACATGTCAAGTCTGTCCACCTCTCTCCACCCTCCCTGTCCGAACAGTCACTGGCACTCTGCCCTAACTGGTCTTCCTTCTTCCAGTCCTTTATCCTTCGTGTCTTTTGCTCTTATTGCATCCATAAAGAGTTCCTCAAAACATAAATTAATGGTCCCTGGCTTCAAAGTCCTCAATGGCTTCCCATCAAAATAAAATTCAGAATCTTTTTCAAGATCTGTGAGGTTTTGCATGATCAGGGTCCTGCCTACTTTCCCACACTCACGTCCAGCCTCTCAGCCATCTCCTCACCAAACTCTAGCCACATGTGCTTCCTTTCTGACCCCTGAATATTTCCAGCCTTCTCCTCTCCTTACAGCCTTCCCATCTGCTACTTCCTCTGCCCAGATTGCTTTTTCTTACTTTTTTCCCCAAGCTAAGCCCTATTCTTATTTCAAATAGCAATTTAAATCTTTCATTGTCTGAGAGACCTTCCCAAAACACCAAATCTGAATCAGTTTCTATTGTTTTGTTTTGAATATTTATTTATTTGAGAGAAATAGAGCATGCACACGAGCAGGGAGGAGGTAAAGAGGGAGTGAGAGAGTCTCAAGCAGACTCCCTGCTGGGCTGGGAGCCCGATGAGGGACTCGATCCCACGACCCTGCAATCATGACCTGAACGGAAATCAAGAGTTGGATGATAACCAACGGAGCCACACAGGCACCCCTCCTGCTTTGCCCCCCCCTTTTTTAAAAAAATAGCACCTGTTCTTCATTCTACTTCCAACAATTTGTTATTACATGTTTATTTTTTAAATGTCTGTAAGTTCCACAAGATGGGGAACGCATCTGCTTTATTCAACACTAACTGTGGAAAATTGGCACTGTGTCTGGACACAGAAGAGGCTTAATAATTATTTTTACATGAATGAAGCTCTCCATTGGAAAGTTCTCTGATAGTTTTATCTGCTGCTTGTTCCTTACATGAAACCTTAGCACCACCCAGATTTTCGTTTTTTGCACACTAATCACCCAGAAGACGCATGCGTTCACCTCTGTGGGGAGCAGAACACTAAGGGACATCTCCTATAGCTGTCCTCTTAAGCTTCACTAGCCATTTCAGTTTATTCTCTTCTTGGGAACTCACTGTACTTATATTCTGTACCATTCATTTGGTGTGTACTCTTATATTGCCTTGTAACAACTCATCTACTATTGTTAATGAACACCTTATCTTTACAGCTTATCTGACCAATGATGTCATAAGTCTGTCGAGTACAGGACCTGGTACTTCATAACCTAAAGTACACAGCATTCCTCCACAGAGTAGTTGTACGAAAGGAGTCTCTGTCCGGCACCTGTAGTGCCCCCATTTTAACACTTTCGTCTGGGAATTTGACTCATTTTCTTTCACTGCTTTCTTCCTCAACATTTTGGAGTGTGTTGCCATCATACTGGGAATGAAAACTGGGATAAAGAATAGTTAAGGGAGGAGAGTTAAGGGAGGGAGTAGTGTTGAAAGAGTAAAGACAACTTGGTAAAGGACTGGGCATCCTTTATACTGCTAGGGATCTCCTAGAATATTAGAAGAATGACTTGCTCAAGACTTGGAAATATGGATTTTTAGAACTTATGTGAAACAAAAAAATTTCAGTCATTAACTCAGTCTCTTATCACTTGATTTTTGGATGAATTAGACCCAAACACCTATCTAATTAAGGAAGTATCTCTGGGACCCAAGAAGTTAGTCTGTCTTTTACTTGCCAATTCCAATGTTGTCCAAATAACGGTTGTTAAGGAATATTTAAAATGCTGAATACCTGAGCTACTTTTTGCTTTATTTTCTTCCTCACCAAAATACAAGGGTTATTATGAAAGTTCTGCCACCAATCTTCCTCAAGCTACTTCTGAAACATGGAACAGGAAAGTTAAGCCTATAACAGTATTATATTTGTTAGCATAGAACTGTTCAAGGAAAGTAGACGTTTTCTCAATGATCTGTTTACCTAGTGTATCTTCACAACAACCTTTTAAGGTGAACAGAGTAGTAGACATTGTTATCTTGAATCCGTCAATAAGGAAACTGAGCATGAGAAAGAGGGCCTTAATGATATAGGTACCAAGTGGCTAACTTCCAGGTTTGTGTTGGAGAAGTCACCTAAAATGTAGGATCACTATTATCACAACCCCGTTATTCAGTAAGTTCTAGAACAGGATTGTTAACCTGGGGTCAGGCCTGGCTACAGAATTTGCGGGATCTAGTATAAAATGAACACTTGGAGCTCCTTCTTTGAAAATTAAGAGAGCTGACAGTGACAGCAGAACATTAAACCAAGTGCGGGGGCCTTCTAAGTTCAGAGTCCCGTGTGACTGCACAGTTTGTGTTTCTGTGAAGCTGGCCCTGCCCAGGGCCTCTGCACATCTAACATTTGGTTTGGTATCAGGGAGGCTGTGAACTCTGAAAATGTAGGCAGAATTTTTTCTTAATGTGCATGTGTTTGTGTTTCATATTCCATAGCTTTTTTTTTTTTCTCCAGATTCTTAAAGTGGTCTGTTAACAAAATAAAGCATGAAGAATGCCTCTTCAAGAGTAAAAAATGTTCTCAAGGAGCCCACAATGCCAGGAACAAGCATGCTGGCTCCTGTGCATGATCCTTCTGGAGACTGAGCTTGTGAATGAGCGGGTTTTCATGACTGCATGGGAGTAAATGCAAAAACCAAAGAATTCTTAAGGCTGCCCAGATGTTGCCCGAAATACACTCAAAATGCATCTTTAGATGACAGGGAAGCAAATGGTGAGGTGTTCAAGATGACCATATATTCTTTATAAAACCCAACGGGATACCCAAATACGAGCTTTTGTTGAATTTTACCCCCTTAAAGAAAGCTTCTCCCTCTTCTGTAATTAGATATCACATTCCCTCCTTCAGATAAAGGAGAAATACCTCACTGCAAGATTTACCAACTTGTAGTGTAGGAGTCAGGTAGGAATTTGTTAAAAAACCGGGTGCAGAAAACGCCCTCAGAAATAGGGTCCTCTGAAGACCAGCATCCTGAGAAACACTACAGGTGAAATACTTCAACACGCGAGCCGGCTGGTTAAACCTCACAGCCATCTCCTGGAAGTCTCACACACAACTATCCCTAAATGTGCGCGGTGCCAAAAGCCTGCTCTTGCCAATTAGAGTGGTTGCCTTAAAATTTTACTTAGTCCCTTTGCCCTTTCAGACTAAATAGGCTTGCTTCTCAGTCAGACCTCCAGCTCATATAAATGGGGGCAGGGAGATGAGTAACTCAAACCAGAGGGTAATTCTCAAATCTCCTTCCTCCCAGTGTCAAACTTCTCATGATGCACTTCGAACAAGTAGAAAAGTACGATTAACCCGAGCTTCTTGGTCACCCTGCTGTCCCTGCTCTGTCCTTGCTCATGGTACACTGGGGCACTCCACATGATTCAACCAGCCGCCGAAGCTCCTGCAGCCCCATCCCTCGAGGACCTGGTTGCTCACACGAGGTACCTAATCCATCCAAGAGTAAGCGTTCATTAATTCTACCCATCCCGCAAGGTGAAACAGGAGGTTGGCAGGTGAACAGTAGGTGAGAGTAGCTTTCCTCTAGTTTCTAGGATTAAGTTGGCTATTAATCCTTTTAATTGAATGGAATTGCCCCCGCGGGCAATCTTCCTCTCCCCGGGTGTGCGCAGCCTTCCTGCAAACCATCTACTCGAATTGGAGTCTGCTGGTACCTGCTCCCCTGCTCTTCCCAGCACGCCCAGGCCACAGGGAGAAGTGGCAAACTTCCGACAGCCGCAGACCCCACCCGGGCCGCCCCTGCGCCGTTCAGCCGGG
Organism: Martes martes; assembly: GCF_963455335.1. Taxonomy (NCBI): domain Eukaryota; kingdom Metazoa; phylum Chordata; class Mammalia; order Carnivora; family Mustelidae; genus Martes; species Martes martes. Next base: position 65,321,475 of record NC_137895.1, read on the forward strand.
GATGGGGCCTGCGCGAGGCCGGGCTGGAAGAGGGAGTGGGAGGGTCCCGGCGCGCGGCCGGGCGCGGAGCTCGGGGCGAGCGAGCACGCGCCGCGGGGCCGGGAAGCGCGCCGGCTCTCTCCCGCGCAGAGAGGGCCGCGGACCCGGCGCCGCTCCACACGTGGCCCGGAGTCGCCGCGCTCACTTCAGGAATAGCCCCAGGGCCCCAGGCAGAGGCCGCCGGACCCCGCCGGGCGCCTACCTCCCTCTATCCAGGCTGCCCCGGGCGACTCGCACGTTAACCCTCTCGCTCCCGGCGCGGGCCGCCGCCGCTGCCACCCCCGGCGCGCGCCACCTCGGCGGGCAGTGCAGGCGCCCAGAGCGCGGGCCGACGGCTGGGGGTGGGGGGTGGCCGCAGGGGGGCAGAGCCTCCCAAACCGCTGCCCTCCTGCCTCCTGGCCGCGAGCCCACCCTCCCTCGGGGTCCGCGGGGACCCGCCCCTCCCGCGCACCCGCCGAGCCTGCCTCCCCGGCCGCCCCCGCCCCGCGTGGCCTCCGAGGCGTGGGCTCGGTGAGCTCTGGGCTGCGGCCCCCGGAATACCTGCTCCTCCGGCGCGGGTGGGGTTCAACTGGTGGTCCCGTGAACCCCGCTCCTTCCCCGAGGCTCCGGCAAGTACTCCAGCCGCAGGGAAAAGCGCTCGCGGCTTTCGGCTCCCAAACGTGACACTCTATATATCCGGCTCCGAGACTGGGTGTGGGGCGGGAGGAAACCACCCTCCCTCCGACCTTCCCCGTCGCCGCCGCGGCCTCGGCGTGGGGCGCAGTGGCGGCGGCAGCCTCAGCCCGCGGCGGGAGGAGGACGCGGGGCTGGCGAGGGCCCTTACAGGCCGCGGGGCGACGGCACGGTGCGCGCAGGCCCGCCCGGCGGCTTCCATTCATTGAGCACCCAGCACAGATGCTCGCTATTACTCCCGGGCTTTTTTTTTTTTTTTCCCATTTTTTTTCTTTCTGTCTTTTTTTTTTTTTTTTTTTTTTTTTAAGCTGGGCAAGGGGAAAGGGAACTAGAAAGGCGCCCCTCTCTGGTCTGAGAAAGAAAAGCTCCCACACCTTGAGAGAGAAAGAGAAGGAAAGTGGCGGGGGGTGCGGGAAGAGAGAGGCAGAAAGTCTAAGGTTCTGGTCTGAATGCTTGGAGGACACACTTTCCCCCCACCCACCCTAACAGAAGATACAGCCTCAAAATCCGAGTTCGCTAAGCTTGTGGGTATCACACACCCCGTGGGAGGGATGCTCTTGTATCTGCTCCACTCTGCGGAGGCGCCCTGCAATGACCAGCGCAACGTCCTTTTTAAAATCCGGGGGTGCGGGGGTGGGGGGGGTGGAGGCACGCTCTACTCAGACCCAGGGTTTGGAGGGCAGACCTGAGGCGCTGCCTGCGTCGGCCCCGGGGTGGGAGTGGGCAGGTGGCGAGAAGACTAAAAGGACCAGAGATGCGCGCTGCAGAAACAGCAGCGCTTCGACAGATTAAAAAGAAAAGGAAAAAATAATAATAATAAAGACATTTTGCTTCTTAGCCTGGTAGCTCTTTTGCAGATTTGGTTTGGTCATTGTTAATATTTAAACAGAAGAACTGGATCCGTCGTGAGGGAAGATTTGTAGAGGGGCGGACAGGCAGCGGGGTGCAGCCGTCCTAATCCTCAGCTCGGGAAGTGCTGAATGAGGGCCAACGCCCAACCTATTTCCGAGAACAAGGTGGAAGATAAATTCCCAAATAAATACGGTGTGTTAAGATAAAACAAAATGAATATTGCCCTAGAAGCTGTCTTCACGGTCCTCATTACAACAATCGACATACAAATAAATAAAATTTAATTCATGAAGGATGGAGATAATGAAATGAGCTTTTTTTTTTTCTTTTGCATTAAGAAGACTTCATACCCATCTTGAGTTCTCTTCTGTGGGGCTCTCTTTGGTTAAATGTAGCAAGCAAAGTGTAACCTAAAGGCACTGTGGCTAATTTCCTCTGGTGACTGCCCAAAAGCAAGAGAAGGAGAGAAAGTTAGGACTAAGTAAATATACTTTTTTTTGTTACCCCTTCCCCCACTGAATAAATCGGAATGTATTCTCAAAACGTGTATGACAGTACTTGAAATGATACTGTCAAATGTTGGTGAGACTATGTTGTAATCCCTCATCACACTGGATAGAAGGTAAATTGTTACAACTCTTCGGAAAGCAATTTAGCAACACATTTCCAAGGCATAAAATAGTCAGTCACTCAAAAATGTTTATTGTTCTGAACCTTTTGATGAAGAATTCCCATTTCTTAGAATAATATCCAAAGGAAATAACCCAAAAAAGGGAAATGCCTTATGGACAAAGTTTCAGGTTTATTATAACATTGTTTATAAGGTAGAAAATAAACGTGCTTTCAGTGGAATGTTGGCAACTAAAATGCAACATTATTGTAGATTACAAAATTGTAATTGGATTATCACCATTTAAAATGACATTTATGTATAGATAATGTATTGGTCCGCTGGTGCTGTCATATTGAATGAAGTACACAGACCGAGTGGCTGAAACAACAGAAATTTATTGTCTTATAGTTCTGGAGGCTAGAAGTCTAAGAACAAGTGTCTGCAGGATTCTTCCTTCTGCGGGCTGTGAGAAGAATGTTTCAGGCCTCCCACCTAGCTTCTGGCGGTATGCTGGCAATTTTTGGCTTTTCTTGGCTTGTAGAAATATAATCTTTGCCTTCATGTTCACACGGTGTTCTCCCTGATGCCCAAATTTCCCCTTTTCATAAGGACAGCAGTCATTCTGGATTAGGGCTCATCCTAATGACCTCATCTGAGCTTAATTTATTACATCTGCAACAACCTATTCCCAAATAAGATCACTCTGAGGTAACGAGGGTCAGGACTTCAACATATAATAGGGGAGGTGGGTGGAGAAGGGCAGGATTCAACCCAAAACAGGTCAAAATAAAAAGAGGCAGTGTAATAGGTTGAATGGTGACTCCTAAAAGGTATGTATGTCCCTGGAGCCCATGAATGTTACCTTATTTGGAAGAAAGGGTCTCTGCATATGTAATAAAGTTAAAGATCTTGAGAGTAATTCATCCTGATTATCCAGGTGGGCCCTAAACCCAATGTTAAGTGCCTTTATAAAAGAAAGGCAAAGGAGGATTTCAGACCCCTACGTACTGGAAAAGAGATGTGAAGACAAGGCAGAGATTGGAGTGATGAGACAAACAAACACCAATAGCAACAGCAACAACAACAACAAAACAAGGAAATGAAGGAATGCTGACGGCCACCAGAAGATAAAAGATAGATGGAAGGATTCCTCTCTAGGAGCTCCACAGGGAGCATGGTCCACACCTTGATTTTGGATTTCTAGCTCCAGACCTGTGAGATAGTTAATTCTTACAGTTTAAGCCACCCAGTAATTTATTACAGCAGCACAAGGAAATGAGTAGGAGAAATTTGTCTGTGGTGGAATTTCACATACTTACTTTTTGTTTTTTCTCAAAAGAGAGATAATACGGACAAGGACCTTTCTGAGAGGATATTTTAATAAAGTTATCTTAAAATTCTCATTCACTTTTGAAGGGGTAGGCAGAGGACAAGCTAAAGATTTCACTGTCTTGCCAGATCAACTCTCCAAGATGCTCAAGTGCAGTGAAAACAACAAAGTGTTCTGATTATGTGAAATGTGTCCTGTTGTTCTGGATCCCCACACACGGTACATGGTCAGCTCCTGCTAATAGAGAATCAGCTCTATGTTGGTCTGATTAGAGGGCAGGCTTCAGGGTTTTATCTCAAAACCATCGTTGTTCATGGTCAATGTTGAGAAATAGGCTATTACGACTCAGCCTCCTTTCAAAAGTCTTTTCTCCCTCACTATTGCTCAGGGACTTACCATTTCATTCAACCCCATAAAGTAAATGTTTCTTTATAAATCTGCCTGGAAGTCTTTATTTAATATGCAAAATACTTCCAGCCTGTGCCAGACCCAAAGTAATATGTCAGATCGTTCTAATGACACCGTCAAATGGGAAGTTGTGAGTAAAGCCAGTCTTATAAAAGAATGCTCTTTCTTTAAACACAAACTGTTTCTGTTGACTGATAGCATCAAGGAAACAGAGGTTTGATTTTCATCTTCAGTAGAATCATAGAAATATAGTATTCTGGAACTAGAAAGCTAGTCCTTGAGGCCCACTATCTTACTTTAGCATGGTAAAGCCCGGATTTCATGTTTTGTCTTTGGACACTGCATTAGTTTTCTGTTGCTGTATAGCCAATTATCATAAACTCAGTGCTTGAAAACAATACCCATTAACTATGCGGAAGTTTTGTAGGTCGGTCATCCAGACCTGAAGTCACTGGGTTCTTTGCTCAAGTTTTCACAATGCTGAGAGAGCCCCATGTCACCTGGGCTTTGATCTCTCCTCTGTGGCTTGGGGTCTTCTTCCAAGTTTCTCATTGTTGGCAGGATTTAGTTCCTCGTAGCTACAGGTCTGGATGCCCCATATTTTTACTGGCTGTTGGCCAGGGTTTGCTTCCAGCTCTTAGAGGCCATCTTCTAGTCCTAACCATGTACACTCTCATAGTACTTTTGTTTGCTTCTTTAAGGCCAGAAGAAGAAAATATTTCTCTCTTCACATCTCTGACCCTTTTAAAAGCTGCAATTATGTGAGGCCCACATGGGATAGCCTCCCTTTGGATTAACTCAAAATCAGATGACTTGGTGCCTTCACTTTGCGGTCCCAGGAGTGAAACCCATCATAGACACAGTCCCACCTGTTTAAGGGGTGGGCCTATACAGAGCATGTAAGCTAGACTGTGTGATTCTGGAGGTCTCTCAGAATCCTGCTACTCTCACTCACTCACTTAGATGGTAGGTGGCAGTGTCAGCACTAACAGAGTATTGTTTCCTACTCTACTGAGGAGTTTCTCTGGCACAAGGAAAGTGGTTTTTCGTTACCTGTCCCTTTTACGAAGCAGCTAGATATGGATCTTACCAATTTTTTTTTCTTATCTTCTCTTTCCTATGTAGATATACAGGTCTTTAAAAACTATATAATACCTTTATCGATAACTAAAAGCTAACAGGTGTGGGCTAGTATTTCCTGATTCCAAGTATAGTATACTCTGAGCTGACAGTTTCTTAAACCTTGGGTCATAAACATCAAGAGTCTTTCAAGAATGCTCTTGAGAGGGGCACCTGGGTGGCTCAGTGGGTTAAGCCTCTGCCTTTGGCTCAGGTCATGATCTCAGGGTCCTGGGATGGAGCCCCACATCGGGCTCTCTGCTCAGCGGGGAGCCTGCTTCCCCTTCTCTCTCTGCCTGCTGCTCTGCCTACTTCTGATCTCTCTCTGTCAAAAAAAAAAAAAAAAAAAGAATGCTCTTGAGAATCCCATTATGAGAACACAAAAGGATTGTAGCTGAAAAATTAAAGCCATGTTCTCTCTATTGACTATTACACAGACCTTAAAAAGAATAAATTAAAGCTATGTCAGTTGAATTGTACTAATTTCCAAGACGTTTGGTTTGTGAAGAAAGTAACATGCTGAAAAACATGTGTGATATGATCACATTCCTATTAAACCAATATCAAATAACTTTGACTATGTATTTGTGTACATAGACATATAGGTCTCTGAAAGTATGGAGAAAAACATGGAAGGATACATGTGAGGTTATTAACATGTTATTGTGGTTTTTAAAAGGCACTAATGCTTGTGGAGGACGTTAGAAAGGAGCATAAGACAAAGATGGACAAAGAAAAAGACTAAAATGTAAATTAAGGTATCATATGATCACACTCATGCATTTATTTAGGTACATTTTTCAAATTTTTTAATTCAAGAAGAATCCTCTGAATTGTCATTCCATCCTAACAAGCCAAAAGCTGAACAAACTGAAAAGGAAACAACCCTTCTTAGATTTGTCAGAGAAGTGAAATCACAGGGCAGACAGCTACCACTGAAATTGGAGAAACAGACAAGAGGATATAAAAAGTAACTGACAGGAGTAGAAATGAATGAGAGGCAGCCTCCAAGTAACCAGTGCCCAGTAAGAAAACCTGAACTATAATTGATGAATTGCTGGAGAGTCAGTGTGGACAACTCTAAATTAAAAACTCTAGGGTGCCCACTAATAGAATGGGAAGGTGGCACACTTTTTTGTGTTTTACTTCCTCTACCAGATCCTCACAGTGACTACTGGACAAAAATTTCCTGGCGCTTCCAGCAGGAGGAGGGGAAAAGGAACCACCAGAAATACACCAGAACATTCTGTTCTTAACAAGGTTTACCCCCACCAGAAACTATTATTTCACACCCTCACCTGTTGGGGTTTTATTGAGCCTAACCTAACTGTTGTATGGGAATTACCCAACTCCAGCCCCTCCAGCTCTCTTACCCCATTTAAGTGGGGAGGGGAAGGGACTGAGAAGCACTTGTGAAGTTCACAGCCTAGGGGCACAGTTTCACCGAAAGACTGAGATATAACCATAGGAATATAGAAGGCTTCCCTTCTCCACACTTTTATCATTACATTACTAAATGTCTATTTACTGCAGTTCCTTTTACCCAGTGCTCATGCCCAACTTTCAACAAAAAGTTACAAGGCATACTAAAGGCAAAACAAAAAACAAAAAACAAAAAAAAAACCCAAACACACACAGTTTGAAGACACTGAAAAAGCATCAGAACCAGAGTCAAATACAGCAAGCATGTTGGGATGATCAGAACAGGAATTTAAAAACAAAAATAAAAACAAAACTTATGATTAAAATGCCAAGGGCTTGATTAATTTTTTTCTAAGTGTTCATTTTATTTTAAGAAATCTCTACACCCAACATGGGCCTTAAACTCCGTGAACCTGAGATCAAGAGTTGCATGCTCTTCCAACTGAGCCAGCCAGGTGCCCCCAAATGCTAAGGGCTTTAATGGAAAAAGCAGACAACTTGCAAGAACAGATGGATAATATAAACAAAGAGGTAGACAATTTAAGAAAGAAACAAAAACAAATGCTAGAGAGCAAAAACATTGAAACAGAAATGAAGTCCTTTGATGGGCTCATAAACAGATGAGACATAGCTGAGAAAAGAATCTCTGAAGATCTGACAATAGAAACTTCCAAAGCTGAAGAGCAAGGGAAAAAAAAAATACAGGAAAAAAGAACAGAATATCAAAGGACTGTGGGACAACTGCTTAAAGGTATAATATATGTATAATGGAAATACCAGAAGGAGAAGAGAAAAAGGAACAAAACAATCTTTGAAGCATTCATGATAGAGAATTTCCCCAAATTAGCGTTAGAACCCAAACCACAAACCCAGAAGGCTCAGAAAACTCTAAGTAGGATAAAGGTTTGATAATAAACAAAAACCAACCAACCAAACAACAACAACAACAACAAAACACACAACTACAATCGGGCATTTCATATTTAAATTTCAGAAAATCACAGGTAAAGAAAGAAATCTTGAAAGAATTCAGAGGAAAAAAATGCCTTAGCTGTAGAGGAACAGCAATAAGAATTACATCCTACTTCTAAGAAAACAGGCGAGCAAGAAGAAAGTAGAGTGAAATAATTAAAGTGTTGAGAAAACAAAACAAAACAAAACCCCACCAATCTAGAATTCTGTGCCATGTAAAATTATCCTTCAAAAGCAAAAGAGAAATACAGACTTCCCCAGACAAATAAAATTGAGGCAACTTTCCACAAGTAGAACTGCCTTGGAAGAAATGTTAAAAGAAGTACTTTAGAGAGAAGGAAAAAAATATAGGTCAGAAATTCAGATCTATATAGAGAAAGGAAGAGTATTGGTAAACGAATATGTGAGAATAAAATAAAATCTTTTTTTTTTTTTTTTTAAGATTTTACTTATTTAGGGGCGCCTGGGTGGCTCAGTGGGTTAAAGCCTCTGCCTTCGGCTCAGGTCATGATCTCTGGCTGTCCAATAAATAAGTAAAATCTTTTTTTTTTTTAAAGACAGAGATCGCAAGTAGGCAGAGAGGCAGGCAGAGAGAGAGGAGGAAGCAGGCTCCCTGCCGAGCAGACAGCCCGATGCGGGGCTCTATCCCAGGACCCTGAGATCATGACCTGAGCCGAAGGCAGAGGCTTTAACCCACTGAGCCACCCAGGTGCCCCTCTTTTATTTTTCTTATTCATCATTGATCCAACAGCTAACGGTTTGTTCAAAAATAATAATAGCCACATTGTATTTGATTATATGTGTTTATTCATATATATATATGTTTATGGATATGTGAAATGAATGACAGCAATGATAGAGCAAAGAGATAGGAAGGAGGAACTGGGAATGCTATGTTATTATAGGGTACTCACACTACCCATAAAGCTAGACAGTGTTATTTGAAAGTGGACTTGATTAGTTGTAAATGTTTATTGCAAACTCTTGGGCAATCACTTAAAAAAAGGTAAAAAAGAAAGTCTAATTATTATGCTAAGAAGTCAAGAAAATGGAATCATTTTCCAATAAATACTCAATTAAAACCACAAAATCCTCAATTAAAACCACAAAAGGTGAAACAAATGCAGAAGGTAGAAACAGGAACAAAGAACAAGAGCAGCAAATAGAAAACAGGCACAAGTATGGGAGATACTAGCCCAACTATACTAATAATCACTGAATATCAATGTTCTAAATACCTAATTAAAAATTGTCAGAACAGATCAAAACACCAGGCCCAACCATATGTTAGTCTACAGGAAATCCACTTTAAATACAAAGATACATAGAGATTAAAAGTAAACGGATGAAGAAAGATAGTCCATGCTAACTCTAAATAAAAGAAAGCAGGAGTGGCTATATTTATTTCAAAACATCAGACTTCAGAGCAACCAAAGTTACTAGAGATAAAGGGTATTAGTTAATGATAATGCTGTGAATCCTCCAAGAAGACATAATAATCTAAAAATATAGTGTTAAAATACATGAGCTTAAGCCTGATAGTACTGGTAGGAGAAATTGATAATGCTCTTACAGTTGGAGACCTTCACACTCCTTTATCAGAAATGGGCAGAATCAGCAGTCAGAAAATCAGTAAAGACATAGTATAATTCAATAACACCATCAATCAACTGGATATAGTCAACATCTATAGACTACTGTACCCAACAGCTGCAGAATTTACATTCTTCTCAAGCTCACATGGAACATTCTCCACAAGCAGCTACATTCTGAGCCACAAAACACACTTTAACAGATTTAAAAGAATAGAAACCATACAATGTCTGCTCTTATACCACATTATAGTTAAACTAGAAATCAATAACAGAAAGATAGCTGGGAAATTCTAAAATACTTGGAAATTGAAAAACACATTTCTAGGGGCGCCTGGGTGGCTCAGTGGGTTAAAGCCTCTGCCTTCCGCTCGGGTCATGATCCCAGGGTCCTGGGATCGAGCCCCGCATCGGGCTCTCTGCTCAGCGGGGAGCCTGTTTCTCCCTCTCTCTCTGCCTGCCTCTCTGCCTACTTGTGATCTCTGTCTGTCGAATAAATGAATAAAATCTTAAAAAAAAAAAGAAAAACACATTTCTAAATAACACACAGGTCAAAGAAGAAATCTCAAGACAGATTAAAACTCATTTTGAACTAAATGAAAATGAAAATGAAACTTATCAAAATTTGTGGATGTGGTGAAAACAGTCCTTAGAGGGAAATTTATAGCATTGAATTCATAGTTTTAGAATATAAGAAAGATCTAACATCAACAATGTAAGCTTCCACTTTAGGAAATTTTTTTTAAAGCAAATTATACCTAAATTAAACACAAGAAAAGAAAGGATAAATATTAGGGCATAAATCAATAAAATTGCAAACAAGAAATCAATAGAGAATATCAAAAAGTTCTTTTTCTACTAAGAAAGTTTTTCTACTAAGTAAGAAGAGAAGAGAGTAGACATGAATTACTAACATTAGAAATGAAAGAAGGTAAATTGCTGTAGATCCCATGGATATAAAAAGGATAATAAAGGAGGATTATGAACAACTCTATGCCCACAAATTTGATAACCTAACTGAAATGGATGAATTCCTTGAAAGACACAATCAGTCAAAGCTTACATAAGAAGACATAGAAGAGTAGGCCTGTATCTATTAAAGAAACTGAATCAATAATTAATTACCTTCCAAAACAGAAATCACCAGGTCCAGATGGGTTCACAGGTGAATTCTACAGAATATTAAGGAAGAAATTATATCAGTTCTCTAGAATCTCTTCCAGAAGTGGAGGGAATTCATCTTTAGTCATTCTCTGAAACCAGCATTACCCTAATACCAAAATCAGATAACGACCTGACAAAAACAGAACAAAATAACTCCCAAAACTACTACCAACTGATTATCTCTCTTGAAACATAAGTGGAAAAACCCTCAACAAAATCTTAACAAATTGAATCCACAATGTACAAAAAGAATTACACCCCACAACCAAGTGGGATTTATCTAGGTATGAAGGGCTGGTTCAACACATGAAAATCAATTATTATGGTTCATCTCACCAACAGGCTAAGGAAGAAAAATCACATGATCATATCGATAGATGCAGAAAAAAATCATTTGACAGAATGCAAAACCCATTCATGACCAAAAAACCAAAAAACAAAACAAAAACCAAAAAACACCTTACAGCAAACCATGAATTTAAGGGAATTTTCTCACCTTGAGAAAAGAACATCTATAATCAATAATTGCCATCATGCTTAATGATGAGAAATTTGAAGCTTTCCCTTTAAGGTCAGGAACAAGGCAAGGATATTCCCTCTGACCACTGCTTTTTAACACAGTACAGGAAGTCCTAGCTAATTCAATAAGACAAGGGAAAAAAGGTGCACAGATTGGGAAGGAAGGGGTAAAACTGTTTTGTAGATGAACTTTAGGTGAAATTCATGTGTCAATGTAAATTTATCAATTATAACAAATTTTTCCCTCCGGTGTGTGGTGGTGTACATGTGGGGAGCTGTGCGTGGCAGGGAGGGGCAGAGGGTATACGAGAACTCTCTATTCTTCACACTCAATTTTCTGTGAACCTAAAACCGCTCTAAAAAAAGTTTATTAATTAAAGTGCGTTAATTAATTGAACATGAGTATGTGTATTTGTCAAGTGTGAAATGAAATGGAAGATAGTTGTGGAAAGACATGGGCTTTAAGGAAGAACAAAAAGGGTAACTGCAGAATCCTGAAGCAAGATCTGTGGTTTTTCACTTATTTTATCATCCCCCAAATAAAGGGATTCTAAAAATAAAGGATTCTAAAAGAAGGACTTTGTGATAGTAGCTGGTCTCAAATGGTTATGGGCCACAGAAGGAATCTCCCTTATGTGTCACGGGACAGAGGAGTGTGAGACTTAGTGCACTCCAAGGAATGAGTACTTATGGTACTGATACTTTGTATCTCTATGCAAGCTTAAATCAACAATATTTTCCTGGGGTCACATTGTGCATGCGTTTAGCTCGTACCAGTAGGGCAAGTCTCTCCAAACACTGAATCATGATTCTGTGCATTTTTACTTTGCTCCCAGGGTTTTTTTGATAGTAATGCTTATGGCTAGTGCCGCAATTAAGATTCAGGCAGTAGCAGAAGGTAGTAAGAAGAGAGGGGCTGTCGGGGCGCCTGGGTGGCTCAGGGGGTTGAGTGTCTGATTCTTGATTTTGGCTCAGATCATGATCTCGGGGTCATGAGACAGTGCTCCTGGTCGGGGAGTCTGCTTGAGATTCTTTCCCTCTGCCCCTCCCCACCTCAAATAAATAAATCTTAAAGACAGAGAGAGAGAGAGAGAGAAGAGAAAGGCTCTAAAGAGGAAACCGTAAGGCCATATCTACCTCTAATATTAAGAGGTCTGTTGCAGAAGTCAAATGGAGTTTAAGTAAATATTGACTAACTTCAAGAATCCAGATATTTGAAACCTAACTCAAGCTAACAAACTGTTATATAAGTTCTATTCTCCCATCTTGACAAATATATTTTCAAATGACAAAGCAATAATATAATGTGTAAAGCTAGGACTTTTCTATGACTTCATGTTGCCAAAGTGTAGAGATAACTAATTATAATTATTGGGCCTATCTAGATGTCCATTTGATGGGTTGACAGCATTAGGGTGAATAACAAAATAAAGGTGTACATAATTCACAAGTTATTTCTTATTTATTTCCACAAATGGATTTTTCTTGCCCGCATTTAAAGAAATCACTAATTACATTAAGATCAAGACAATAGCATTATCTGTATACTAATTTAGATTAGGATTAAAAGGATTAGAGAATAAAAGTGAAATTATATTTAAAAGAGATGAAGTTTGCATTTTTCAAAAAATATGGATTAAAGTAAATGGAAAATTTGAAAAAATAAAAGTATTTTTAATGTCTTTTTAGCCAAAACTTTTAAGTTATCTATTAAAATGAAGTCAAACTATGGGGCACCTGGGTGGGTCAGTCTGTTAAGCGTCTGATGTTGGCTCAGGTCATGACATCAGGGTCCTGGGATGGAGTCCTGCTTCAGACTCTGCACTCAGCCGGGGGGTCTTCTCCTTCTCCCTCTGCTTCTGCCCCTCCCTCTACTCATACACTCTCTCTGAAATAAATAAAATCTTTAAACTTCAGATTACATTATTGAATATCAAAGTTTTAAATGAAAATTATTTAAATAAGGTAGATTGTTTTGAAAAAGCTAATATATATTATTAAGAATTTTTATACCAATGGGATTATTATCAATTCTAGCATTCAGTGTTTCTGCAGTTGTCAATGTGAGAAAGAAAAGATCAAGCCAGTAACATGCTTCATGCTATTACTTTCAGATCTCCATATATACAATTTGGTTTTTCAACTTTATATTTACTTCATCGCAATGAAAGAGCCTTTTCCCCCATCTGGAGGAAACCACCCTTTTGGGGGGGAGGAGGAGGTTGCCAACATTTTCCTGGACTTGCCCCAGTCAGTTCAGTCTTTCAAAGTTCCTGCTGCACAGGGGTGGACCCCTGAGATGATATATAGGGACCTCAAAACCTCACTCAGGTGGGAGTGGGGACCCTTCAGAGCTGGCACCCTCAAGCCCCAGGAGACCATGCACCCCACTGAGCCCCTACATGCTTAAGAGTAATATGAATTCCTTACTACGAGGCAGAATGTTCCTCAGCGGTGAGAAGCAACTGTTGCCAAATTAGAACACAAAGAGAAACAGGGCATGTCACTTTCAGCACTACTAGGAAAAAGACACTTCATTGTGCAGGAGTTTATTATACTCCTGGGATCTGAGAAGCAGGATTTGGTATGAATTATTTTGTCTTTTCTGTTATCTAAGTACTTCTGCCATTCAAATCTTCCTCATGTTCCAAAGCAGTATTCTTCACTGATACCAGCAATGGCATAACCCCAAACCTTCATGATATTCAGAAGCAGTCACATTGTGTTTTGAGGATAAATGGCAGGACAGCTGGCATTTTCTGAGCCCTGAATGACATTATTCATGAGAGTTGATGTTTGGGATTGTGCCTCATCCTGTGCCATCAATAATGACTGCTGGGTCCCCAATGATGGAAACACTCATGCATTTAATACGTTGGGGTATGTGTGTGTGTGTGTGTGAGAGAGAGAGAGAGAGAGAGAGAAAGAGAGAGAGAGAGATGTGGAACACTCTGGAAGGCAGATCCTGGGGAAGGAGACCCTCTTGCTTGGCTGAAAAACCACTTTTAGATGGCACGAGTAAAAGAGCCATGGTGAGGGGAGGTACTAAGCATTAAGACATAAATTTTAAATCATTATCCTGGGATAATGGGAACCTGAGAAGTGGTAGATGGGACAAGGAGAGGTAAAGATGAGTGGTGTTTACCAGGCTTTGAATCCTGCTCAAAGAAAAGCTTTAGTCAGACAGAATCTAGACAAAAATTTGGGCCCAGCTGATAACACCAGTAGCTGATAACGTCAAAAGAATAGGTACAATATTAATACGAGTTTTTCTTTGCTCGTTGCTGTGGTCACAGGCAGTGTAATTTTCTTCCATGATGGTTTAATGTAGGTTTGGGTGGAAGAAGACCACTGGGCTCATTCTCATACATATTGGATGGTACATATTGTGGTTCCTTCCATAGCACCAACTCTGCTTACGCCCACTCCTGATACCCTCCTAGAATATGCCAGCCTTTGAAAATAGGCATGAGGAGGAAGGATAAACAGGCTGGTCCCCCACCAATGTGTCCTGTTAAAGGTTGGGACAGGCTATGGAGAATATATTCTGATCTGGGCCTGAATTTCTCAGGCCTAGAATTCCAGTTGATAAGTAGACATCAATATAAATCATCACCTTTTGTCCTCCTATCTTTGGACCAGATGGGCTATTAAATGTGTAGCCACACAATTTTCTACTGTCTCCCCTTTACTATCTTTTCTGAGCAGGAAAACGGAAGCCAAGTTTTCAGTTGTTTGCTTAATGATTACTGTTTCATGCTCTTATGAATTTCAAATACTTAAAGACACATTTTATTTTGAGAATTTTCTTCACCTTCACACTTCTTTTGCATTATTCCAGCCACCTAACTGTAGTGTTTGGCACGTCTAAGTCAAAAGGAATCTTGTTTCTATCTACATCCCCCCATATAAGTATTGCCAAATATTGCTTTTCCTTAGAAGAAAAATTGGCTCTACAAAGTAAAAAAATTACTTGGATTTCATAAAATATTACATATGAGTCATTTTTGGGTAACATTCTGCCCTGATTCACCTTCAAAGTTCCAGTTAATCAGTCAGTTGTCTTTATGTTCAGGTGCTAGATAGTGTGCAAGGCAATGCCCAGTTTCTCTTTTTGAAAACTGCCCCTGAAACAAAAGGTGATCCTTCACCAACATTAATTCATTCACAACTACTCATGGATCATTTGCTAGGGATCAGATACTGTCTTAGTTTCAAAACCGGGACAAAAGAATTAAAATCCCTGCCGTCTTTTAAGTTAGAGATGGTAGAAGACAAATTTAACAAACTCCGAAGTAAATCTCCATTTACAAATTTTGTTAAGTACTATGAAAGAATAGAGGAGAACTCTATGAGAGAGAATAACAGAGGAGACCTAGTTTAAATGTGGAGGTTCAAACAACTCTGTCAAGTGACATTTAGGTTGATACTTAAGGAAAGAGAAAGAGTAATGGGGAAAGTTCAAGGCAAGAGAACACATAAAGATTTCAGGGGGGAAGTGTATTGAGTCTGTGGATCTGTGGTTTGAGATGAATCTGGAGAATGGATAGGCATCGGAAGACAGAAGGCCCTGGAGGTCCCGGTAGGATATTTACACTTGATGGGAAGTACAACAGTGCCATGTAAGGGTTTTAAGCAGAATTTTGAGACCCTGACTTTGTGGTTGCAACTGACTTATCCAAGGGTGATCCCCTGACCTTAGCTAGACCAATCAGATTTTTCTTTCTAGGAATTTGGAATCTTTGACCCAAAAGACATAGATTTTTCTAAGTTTCTGGAAGCTTACTAATGCCAGACAGCATTCTAGAAATTCCACGAATTTCTGCTATTCGGTCCCAGAGTTTCCTGAGTTCCTGTCCTTCTTAAGGGCTGTTTAGTCTTTCCTGGATTTCAGTAAATGTCACAGTACTCCCATAAAGTTATTTATTATTATTATTTTGCTCAAGTTAGGTAGATTTCATTTACTTTAATTAAAAAAAAAACCCTTAACTAATATAATTTATCAGTTGATAACTTTCTGCAGTAGATATATTTTGTTGTTTCTAGATGGCTTAACCAAAGAACAAATATCAAAGAAAGATGAGTTAAGAGGATCATAATTTTGATATTTCCAGTCACCATTTTTACTTGGTTGAACAAAGAAGTTTGAATCTGTTTTATTGAGTATACTAGGTAAAGACCAAGTTTTTTCAATAAATATTAGATCTTTAAAAAGCGAGGATACCTCTCAACTAAATCTGCAAAGTTAAATAAAAAGGTTAAAAATTAGATAACTCTTCCTTTTCCTCCTTCTGTTGCTTCAGTTAAGTATTTGGTTATAATGGAACAGTGGCATTAGCAAAGCCCTGAGTGTTTTTAAACAAGAAGGCACATGTCCCACATGATTCTCTGTTAAACCTTAAATCAACAGGTTCCAAATTGGTTCGAATTGAATCACGTTCAAAAGCAACATTAAATCCTTGCTCTAGAGCAATTCTGTGCTCTCATTCTTGAAAGACTCTAAGAGTCCAGCAGGAAGAAAAAAATGTCACTAATCGAGCATTTACCAGGATTAAGCAGAGCAAATACTCCCTGGAAGTTTCTTAGAAGACGAAGGCCTAAAATCAAAAGATAAATGTGAAATTCGAAACAAAACACCGCGCTATTTCAATTATTTCATTGTTAACGTAGAATTTATCATTTACAAAAATGTGGGCCAAAACAGGTTTAAAAATATAATACAATCTTCTGGATGCAATATTACAAGAGAAGCCAATAGTTCCAACTTGTCTCTTTCTCTTTCTCTCTTGCTTTTTTTTTTTAATTTTATTTATTTATTTGACAGGGAGAGCAAAAGGGCACAAGCAGGGGGAGGCAGTAGAGGGAGAAGGAGAAGCAGGTTCCCCCCACAAACAGGGAGTCCTGGCTCAGTCCTAGGACCCTGAGATCATGACCTGAGCCAAAGACAGACACTCAGATACCATCTGAGCCACCCAGGCTCCTCATTGCTCGCTTGCTTTTGTTTTCATCTTGCTCTCACTTTCTTTTCTTACCTGTAAAAATGGGGATGACAATATTAACTCAATAAGCTCCCCATGAAAATTAAATAGGGAAAATATGTATGTAATAACAAACAGCATAGTACATAAACTCTAGTAGCTTCTCAACGGAAATTGCCTTTTTTTTTTTTCCTCTGGCCGAGTAAAAACTGTATCAAATTAGGGTACCTGCATGACACAGTTGGTTAAATGTGCAACTCTTGGTTGCAGCTCAGGTCCTGATCTCATGGTGGTGAGATGGAGCCCTGCATCAGATGCCAAGCTCAGCACGGGGTCTGTTTCAGACTCCCTCTCCCTCTCCCTTTACCCCTCCCCCATCCCAAGCACTTACTCTCTCTCTCTCTCTCTCCCCCTAAAATAAATAAATAAATCTTTTTAAAAAATGTACCAGATGAATTGCATATATATTAATTAGAAGAATAAATTTAGAACCAGAAATTGCATAGCATATAGAAAAATATCAAAGCAGATGCTTATTATCAAATATACAACTAGACTATGGAACTAAAAGACATGACAAATACATAGAAATTAATATTATTAATAGTTGTTTCTTTGCTTTGGAATATATTCTTTCACTACTGTTCGGTGTCTTTTTTAGGGACTATACCAGGCCAGAACGATAGTTTTCTCTCAATGCAAAACCTTGAGGACAAAAGGTCCAGTGTTGGCGCAACTTGCTATTTTCTCAGGTTCTCCAAACCAAGAATGTGCCTGAGTATCGTTGTTAAATAAACCAAATTGAGAAAGCTTAACCACAAGTTCCATAGAGAAATTTCCTAATCTTGGTGTGCATTTGGCAATTAGTTAACCTTGCTAGATGTGTGTCAGAAACAACACAGAGTCTAGAACCCCTCTGGAGGGAGAAATGGGCTGATTCAAGTCATTTTCCTTCTTTCTTTGTTTTTTTTCTTTTTAAAAATTTTATTTATTTATTTGACAGAGAGGGATAGAGTGAGAGAGAACACAAGCAGGAGCAGAGGGAGAAGCAGGCTTCCCCAGTGAGCAGGGAGCCTGATGCAGGGCTCGATCCCAGGACCCTGGGATCATGACCTGAGCTGAAAGCAGACGCTTAATGACTGAGCCATCCAGGTGCCCCAAAGTCATTTTCTTTTAAAGAGAACAGTTAATTTTTTAACAGCCAGTTACATAGTGTTTACTGTGTTCCTAGTTCTAAGGACATCACACATTTAACATGTTTAGTCCTCATAGCAACCTATGCAGGGCACCTGGCTGGCTCAGTGGGTTGGGGCCTCTGATCCCAGGATCCTAGGATCGAGTCCCACATCGGGCTCTCTGCTTGGCAGGGAGCCTGCTTCCCTTCCTCTCTCTCTGCCTGCCTCTCTGCCTACTTGTGGTCTCTGTCTGTCAAATAAATAAATAAAATCTTTAAAAAATATATTAAAAAAACCCTATGCAGATGGTACTATGATTGTCCCCATTTTTCAGATTAGAAAAATGAGGCACAGAGAAGAAACTTGCCCAAGTCACTGTTGAATGAATTTTGTTGGTGCTGCTTCTTACGTTCCCCATTAACAGTCTTCATGGTCTGATTCATTGTGACTCATGACTCAGGTTTTTCCCTGTCATTTGGCTGTGTGCTAACATTCTTGGCCGTGGGCTTCTGGTTTCTGACACAAGCTTTCCCTCAGACTTTGGTCCTCTGGTTTCCCCAGTGCATTCGTCCTTAGGTTACCTATAGTAACGTAAGGTTGCATGGAATGAACTGCCCATGTTCTATAAAATGCTGGGGCCTTCTGAGGTTCACCAAAAAGTGAGAAGCATCAACTTTAGCTGCTATGGATTTCGGCTGAATCCTAGGGCTTCTGGGACCAGGTGGCGCATATAGCAGATAGCGAGGAGAACACAAGCAACAGCTCATTGCTGAACAAGATACAACAGTTCCCCAACTACTCCAGTCATTTTACTGTTCCCTCAGAACAGGCACCTTTTAACCTTGCTGCTTTTTCTGAATACAGTTTACTTCTAGTAATGGGACTGAGGACATTTTGTCACGTTCTTATATAAAAGAACCTCAAGAGTGGAATTTGGTACCAAAACAGCTCTCTGGTTGTTGACCCCCTGTACCAGTATCCGCTGCTGCTTTTGGCTGGGGCACCAACTCCTGGTGACCTTGACTATGGTTATGACTAAGGCTGCAGTGTCATGTTAGCGAAGGCTTTGCGATAGCCCCAACAAAAGATTCACCTACTGCAACTTTTCTCCCAAGGGAGCTCTGCGCATGGAAGTCAGTCAGAGGGGAACAGCCTCTCCTACAATGCAGATTTCCAGAGCTTCATGTTGATCTCATTGCCTGCCTGGCGCCTTAGGCAAAGGTCTAAGTTTGGTGCTGGCCATATGGTCTCTACTGTTCTAATGGATTTTTGGATTCTCTCCATAGGATTGTAACAATCCTCTGATGATACTCCTAGTATCATCAAACACTTCTTGTTTGAGGTATTAAAGTATTTTCTGTTCACACCAAACTCACTATGATCTTTCCCCAGACCCGCTTTTTCTTCTATATGACCTGTCGTGGTGAACAGGGTCACCATCCTTCTAGTAGAGAAGGGAGAGACATTTCTAGATGAATTATTTTCAATATTCATTCAGCTTTCCCCCATCTTATAAATGACATCAATTCAGCCACTACTTCTCTATTTCCATTGTATTCTCCTTAATCTGCCCTGAGCACATGGCTGAGCTCTGTTTCTGCCAGCTTCCATTAAATAAGATCCAACAATGGTTCTGATGCACAATTATATTTTATTCTTATGTGTGAATATTGTGGTACAAAATAGGTACTAGTAAGAGAATCTAACATGTTAAAGTTTCAAACAGGTCAGGCAATTTCACCATGTTGGGAAGCAGTCCATGATCCTATTTTGGGGGCCATGATTACTCAGATATTTTGATTTAAACCATCCCTCCTGCTCTCCCCTTTCTTTTGCTTCTAAGGTAGGACCTGCTGTCATCCTGTTCTTAGCTTGTGTGAGTTCAGACCCCATTTCCCGCTTTCCATGTCTTCATTCTACCTGCTGTCCACATGTTCTGTCCTCTCTCCTACCCTCAGTTTTCTGTTTCTTACCTCTTTTTCTCCTGTTTGGTAATTTGCTTTTCCTCTCCTATGGCTCCTTCTCTATACATATCTGCCCAGCTAGCTGGGTCCAGCTCCTTTCTCTCTCTCTCTCCTCACCCCCCCCCCTTTTTAAAAAAAATTCTGTACTTCATCTGTTCTTTGTCTATTCCCCAACCTCCAATTTCTTTGTAGTCCTCCAATTGGCCTAATTGAATCTAAGCCACTTAGGGCTTTAGAATAACTTCTTCATAGTATACATCTTTATTTTCAGAGTAGCACAAATGGATTTTTGTCACTTTCAAAAATAATGAAGACTGTCCCTCACACATTTAAGATTCAACCTAGACATACATCCCTAGCTTCCTTGTATAATCATCTTTTTATGAAAATGAGCTTTTTAGTTGCATATAAACTCCTATTTGTTATTGACAGGGTTGGTTTGGTTTCCTACAGTCCATGCTTTTATGCCATTTGAGTTGTGGACATAAATCTAGGGGAAATGTTCAGCTTCAAAAAATAGTAAAGCTCCTGGATCAAAAATAATTGCTAACCCTTAAGTAACACCTAGTGTTTGGAGCATTATTGTACGTGCTTTTCATGTATTTGTTCATTTAATTCATGCAACAACCCCAGGAAGTAAGTACTATCATTATCCCCACTTTACAGTTGAAATAACTGAAAAAATTATTTGGGGGTGAATTACAGTTAGGATAGAAAACCCAAAACTGATGGTAGTGGAGGATGGTACTAGTGTCTTCAATAGCCTGAAATGTTGCGTGCGCGTGTGTGTGTATGTGTTAGTTTGTGTAAACGTGAGAAAAACTGCATTACTACATCCATGGTTCTGTCAGTTATCGTCTTTGAAAATGACCTAACAACTCTTATTTCACAAACAAGAGAAGAGAGGGATGTGTAATCTAATGGAGGGATTAATCAAAAAATCTGTTGAAAAGTTGGGCTCTTAAATATCTTTTCCACTGGTGTTTGAACATGACATTTCTCATTTGAGACTTTATTGTGAAAAAAATAACAAAAATGTTAACTCAGCAGCCCGGCCTTCTGTTCCTGTGGGGTCATCGCCATGAGGTCAGGGAGTACCTGGGTTCCAGACTATATCTTGAGGGCAGCAGAGTTACTGTGGTCTTTATTTCTCTTTCTAGCTCTATTGTTTCCATTCTGTGACTTATTTTCCCATCTCTAGAGGGTTGATTTTTTCCCTCCTGACTGATAAAAAGGAAGAGTAAACATTCCAGTTCTACAAATTCTCTTTATTCAGTACAAATCAGGAGCTATTCATGCCTACAAGTTGAGGAGATTATTTTGCAAGTTCCTTGACAACAAGCCTTTCAATCTGTTTTAGAGCAATATTATAAACGTAGGGACTCAATTCTTCTTATTGAAGGAATGAATTGAAATTAAAGTCGTCTGAGTTAATGCCAATACCATGATGTGACATCAACAGCTCTAAAGAACTTAAAATAGCAGGATTTTGCCTTGAAAGATTGTTTTCTTGGCCTTTATTTTTAAGTTATCAAGACAGTTCTATTATGGGCTGTTCTTCTCTGTGGGAAAATTGACACACTGAAGCAAGTGACTTATTAAGACCAAGAAGTAAATGAGCAGTGTTAGGTTTGCTCAAAAGGAGAAAGCGTCATTAGATCACACTTCATTCTAAACAGAACTGAAGAGAAAAGTAACTCTGTAGCTCACAAAATGTGGCTGGTTTTTGTGTGTGTGTGGTTTTTTTTTTTGTTTTTTTGTTTTTGTTTTTGTTTTTTTTTACCAGACAGCTTTGGACTGAAACAGGAAGCCCGTTGCCTTAAGATTAAAGACTTGGCAGTTATGTGCAAGGCTGTGATGTAAAATAAAACATGGGTATTTTCAGTTAAAATTTTTCTGAAGAAGGCATGGTGCAATTGAGGAGTTTCATTAACGCTGACCCCGTGCCACGGTCTGCGTGTTTCCCAGCCCTTGTCCTATCTTGAAACCAGAACGCTCCGCCTTAATACACATCAAGCACCTCTTTTTAAGGATCGGTCCCACCTACAACAAACAGCTCCGGACCCGGAAACACAAAGGAGGCTCGGTGAGCTCCCAGGAGGTTGCAGACCTCAGTCTCCGCTCAGGGCAGTTGTGGTGCCCCCAACCTTCCCTCTTAAAGCAATGACTCAGGTTGAATGCCCCAGAACCTGGTTCAAAGACCAGGCAGATCACTGGGTCTCTTTCCCACCTGCCAGCTTCAGTCTCATTCCCTCGCTATCCAAGGTTTCCATGGGATTCAAAGTGAATGCGACCTAGCCTGCCCTCAAAGAACCTGTAGGCTAGTGGGCGAGGCTGACCCCTGTAGGAAGGCTATACCACGGCGACATCAACACAATTCTAGGGGACCATCTGGTAGTGCAGAAGAGGTCACATCGCCCAGTGGAGTGTGGAGTTCAGAGGAGTGTGCGGTAGGGAAAGAGTTCTTGGTGATATTGTAATTTGGAACTTTTGGGGTATGTCAGCAAATGGCTAAGAGAATTCTTGAGACTTTTTGGTGATTTTCTTAGAGCGTGAGGAAAGGACCTGTAGGCAGAGAGAGCTGTACTGGGGGTTGTGACGAGTGGCTGATTATACTTCTTCATTTGTGGGGGTTGGGGATGGCATTTAAGTCTCTAAGGAATTTGGAAGCAAGGCTTTCAGGACCTTGAGGGGTTAGCTGATGTTACAATAAGGTGAACTCCCCATGCAGGAAAAATAGTTTGTGTGTCTCAGAAATGGTATAAGTGACTGGGGAACATGTGTGTGAGAAACAAAGCATTCCATGCAGTCGTGTGTCACTGTGGGAAGGGAGCGTTGAGGGATAGGAAGCCTGGATCAGCTCACATGGAGGCTCTCGGCTGCTGGGACACTAGATCTCATTCTATGGGGGATGCCGGAGCTTTGAAGGGTTTATGGGATAGATTTGAGAGGAGCGAGCCTGAAAGCAAGAGACAAGTTAGAGATCTGGAGTCATCTGGAGGTACTGGAAAGAATCCCTCAGTTTTAGTTTTGTGCCACTCAAGAGGAGATATTGCACTGAGGTGGTAGAGAGCACCGGCTCTGGAACCAGAGGGTCTACAAGTGAATTCTGGGCCACCACTGTGGGACCCCGGGGAAGTTATTAATCCCCAACCTTCATTTCTTCATGTGTAACATGGGGATGAAAATAAAGATCTTTTAGCAGTTCCTATGAAAATTAAGCAAGAAAATCAATGCACGTGGCATAGCACAATGACTGGTAAAATACAGTTGTCTATAAATCTTAGCAGGGATCATCACATAGTGAGGAGAAAAATGAAAAGCAGGTGACAAAGTGAGGAATAGTAATGATGTAAAGATACAGAAAGCAAAGCAAAGCAAAACAAAACAAAACAGCAAACCCTCCATCAGAATGGAAAAAGTAAGGGGAAGTTAGGTGTTTTCTACAAAGGACACAATTCTGGCCTTATTGCCATGCATCCTAGTTTTCAAGAGGCAGAGCTGTAGAGTTGGCATGAGCTTGTGTTAAGTTAGATATAGAAAAAGTCAAAGAACAGCGTCAGTATTTCTGCCATGTGTTCACTGATGAAGAGAAACTTTTGATATCTTTAGTAACCTCTGATTCTATCAACGTTTGAAAGGCTTCATTGCCCAGAGATGTTGAATAAAATCTCTGTTATTTCTGGCTGGCTTCGTCACATCCCACAGTATCCTTCCTTGTCTGTCTGATGACAGTGAAGAGAAGTACAGATGCGGGTAGTTCATTTTATTCCACCTATTTTTTTACATATTTAATATTTCTGTTTTTTAGTCTTTTTATGTATCTATATTTTGTAATTTTATTTATTTTTCTGCATTTAAAAATAGAACTACTTCCAAATGTTTCAAAATATAAAAAGCATTATTGAGAGTTTAAAATAACATCAAAAGAAAATAATGACACATCTTTCCACAAAGCCTAACTTCATACTCTTCTATGTCTGTCCTGGGTACAGCACTATCAAATGATCCTGTCCTCGGAAACCTCCTCTCAGTGGGTCTCCCTCCACTCACTCTGCTTTCATGTGCTTTTGCCCCAACCCGGTCTGGCCTAGCCTTGAAAATGGTACCTGGACAAACACAGACTCCTTGGTAGAGTCAATCGTTCAGTTGTGCTAAAGATGACTAGAGTATAGGTCAAGTTTTGCCAGGAAGCATATCATCATTATTATAAAAATAATAGTTCTCTCTAATTCTGCTCCTCTGCACTCTATTTTTAACTCACACAATTAACAGAAGGGAACTAGAAAACCATTGCAAGGAAAAATACTCACTTTTCACAGATTTATAGACTGTAACAATCTAAATCCATAAAAGAAAGTAGAAAATAATTAGCCAGAAAAGCCAGGCCAGAACACTTTTTTTTCCCCTGGGAGTTCTCAACTATTAGGACAAATGTAGTAGGAAATAGTACTTTAAAAACTGAAGTGTTAAACGCCAACCTATGAAACTCTTAGAAGGTAATATAGAAAGTCTGGGTGACTTTTGGTTTGGTCATGATTTTTTAGATTCAACACCAAAAACACAATCTCTGAAAGAAAAAAGTTGATAAACTGGACTTCATTAAAATGAAGAGATTCTGCTCTGCAAAAGGCACTATTGAAAGAATGAAAAGACACGCCACAGTATTGGGAAAACACTTCTGCAAAAGACCTAATAATGGACTATTATGCAAAAATATATTAAGAACTCTTAAAAAGCAACAATGCAGAAATAAACAACTTAATCAAAAAGTGAGCCAAAGCACTGCACCTCACCGAAGACGAAATACAGATGTCAAATAGCATGTGAAAAGATGCTCAACACCCCATGTCATCAGGGAATTTCAGAGTAAAATAATGAGACACCACTCCACACCTATTGGAATGGCCAAAATCCAAAACACTGATAACAACAAATGCTGGCGAGGATGTTCCTGAGTTGATGACGGTGAGTCAGAAGCACTAGGACTTTCTCTTCTATCACTTCTGTCTCTGGATAAAAGATTTGTGAGTATACATATACTCTACTTCTCCACCAGAAAAGATAAATTAAGGGGAGGAAAGCAGGATACAAGAGAATTTAGGCATCAGATTGAACTAATGCTGGGCAAGCAAAGGGAAATATAAAGCTAAGAACTAGAGGAAACCACACATCGTTAATTTGTTCATTATTATGTCTTCTAATTTTAAAACAAAAATATATGTAGAAGGAGTTATACCACGTTGTGACATGGACCACAATGGGTATATTTGCAAATCTTGTAATGATTCACAGTATGAGCTTTGAAGTAAGATCCTGATTCATTTCTTCACTCTGCTGTTTACTACTTACTGATCCCAAGCAAATTGCTTAACATCCTTTAAGCTCCAATTTCTTTGCCTGGAAAAAGTCCACAGTGATATTTCCTAAGAGGATTATTGTAAGGAGCAAATGTGCTATTTCTCTTTTCTTCCAGCTTTATTGAGATATAATCCACAAATAAAATTATTATATATTTAAAGCATACAATGTGGTGATTTAATACACATATGCATTGTGAAAGGATTTCCACCGAGTTAACATACATCATCACCTCACATATTTACCCTTTTTTGAGAATATTTAAGTTCTATTTGTTCAGTAAATCTCAATTACACAATACAGTACTTTAAACTATAGTCGCCATGTTATACATTAGATCCTCACACCATTTTCACCTGTAAGTGGACATCTGTACCCTTTACCAGCCTCTCTGTTTCCCCATGCCCACAAACCCCTGACAACCACCATTATCCTCTGCTTTAGTTTGACTATTTTTTAGATTCCACATAAATGTGATACCATACAATACTTGTCTTTCTGTGTGACTTATTTCACTTAGCAAAATGCCCTCCAGGTTTCTCTATGTTGTTCTCAAAAGCAGGATTTCCTTCTGTTTTAAGGCTAAGTAATATTTCATTACGTACCTACACCACATTTCCTTTATCCTTTTCTCTGTCAACGGACACAGGTTGTTTCCAGATTCAGCTGCTATAAATAATGCTGCAATGAACATGGGAGTGCAAATTATCTTTGAGATAAAGACGTTGTGCCTTTCAGATACATAGCTAGAAGTGAAATTGTCATATGGAAGTTCTATTTTTAACTTCTTTGCATGTGGATTTCACTTTTCCTAGCACTATTGAGGAGGTTATTATTTTCCCCATTATATATTCCTGGTTTTTATGCAGAAAATTTAGTGTCCATGTATGCATGGGTTTATTTCTGGGCTCTCAATTCTATTCCATTGATCCATGTGTCAGTATGCTAATACCATACTGTTTTGATTATTATGGCTTTATGATATAGTTAATCAGGATGTGTGATACCTTTGTTCTTCTTAAGATTGTTTTGGCTATCTGGTGTCTTTGTGGCTTCATACAAATTTTTTGTTTCTCTTTTCAGTTCTTCTTTGACCCCTTGGTTGTTCAGAAGCATTTCACTTAATCTCCACATATTTGTGATTTTCCAGTTTTCTTCTTGTAATTTATGTTGAGTTTCATACCACTGTGCCCAGAAAACAATGCTTGGTATAATGTCAAACTTCTTCAATTTATTAAGAATTGTTTTGTGTCTTAACATATGATCTGTTGTGGTAAATGTTCCATGTGTACTTGAGAATATGTGTGCTGCTTCTGTTGGATGGAAGCATTTTTTTTTAAACCAAAGATACAGCAAAGTTTCTATACAATTTTACTAATGATTTAACACCTTAGAAATTCAAGATAATGGGGGCTAGCCAATACATTTGAATATTCCAATAAGTTGTACTGTTTGAGGATGTATGAGTATTTTTTTCATGTGTCAGAACAAAGGGAAAAGTTCTAGTTTGAAGAAAATTGGATCATAGATATTGTCTATAATTTACCATAATTTTATCCCAACTCTTATAAATATTACTGTGGATTCAATTCTCCCTAGACCAGCTTGTAGTCTGTCATACAGGATGTTCTCTTTTGAATGTCCCAGTTTTAATAGGAAGCATATCAGGAAAGTTATGGGTTGTCCAGTGACAGAAAACGTTTCACATTGAATTTTAGGCCTTTGAACAAAAAGACTGAGAAAAAGAGAAAGAAAAATTATTTGTCAAATCTTACGCCAGATCCAACCACAATCCTTGGGCACAAGGATTATTCACATAATTGTTCAACTTGATCACACTTATCGTCACTGGAAACACAGATAAATCTAAATAACATAAAGGCAAGTTTTTCCTCTTTTTGCTTTTCTTACTGTGATAAAATGCTCATATCATAAACTTTACCATTTTAACAGTTTTTAGGTGAATAACTCAGTGGTATTAAGTGCTTTCACACTGTTGTGCAATTATCCCCACTATCCATTTCCAGTACTTCTACATCATCTACATCGATGAAACTACACATCATCATCCATTACCATTATTGTCACTACATTAGGGCTCACTCTTGGTGTTGTGCAATCTGTGGGTTTTGTCAAGTATAGAGACACTGTGAGAGAGGGAACACAAGCTGAGCAGGGAGCCTGATGCGGGCTCAATCCCAGGACCCTGGGATCATGACCTGAGCGGAAGGCAGAGGCCCAAGAACTGAGCCACCCAATGTCCCTCAGGCAATATTCTTGAAAAAGAACTAGCTAACAAAGTTTTGCTTACTTTTCTCACAATTAATCTTTCTTTATTTTCATAAATTTTAAAAATCATAAGACAAACAACAAATTTCTGGTAAATTACTATTTTAAGCCAAAATGCAATTTCAATTCTGTAAAGATGGCTTTGGTAGACTTCATTAAATAGTTTTTTTAGAAGGCTTTATTTATTTATTTGAGAGAAAGAGAAGAAGAGGAGGGGCAGAGTGGAAGGGAGAGGCAGAAAGAATCTGAAGCAAACTCTGCGCTGGGCATGGAGCCCTACTTGGTGATTGATCTTACGACCCTGAGGTCATGACCTGAGCTGAAACCATGAGTTGGGCGCTCAACCGACTGAACTACTTAGATACCCTCCATTTAATTAATGTTTTAAATTGATCTTAACAAATACAATTTACAACATGAAAATTTCTTGACAACATTGAACAGTAAAATGACCAAGCTGTAAACTGAAGCTATAGGAATGAAAATATAATCTAAGACACTACACAATACTTTGAAAAACAGTGTCTTACAAGTAAGCATGATAAGGCTCATAGATGTAGGTGTTTAACAATTCTTATATAAGCATTCTTGATTTTTATAGAATATTTATGTATAAAAGGTGTTATTTGTGATGCTAAAAAGTGAAGAACGAAATTTACCTCTTTTTTGTGAACCTTTGATTTTTGTTGCACAGAAACTCATTTCTGTGTTAAACCTGAGATAGGCACATACATATCCTTTTTAACTGAAATGATATTTCTGTTCTTGCTCTTAATGCTTGTTTAAACAAGACAGACCTGATTACACATGTTAAGATGTTAAAACCTACAGCGGAGTGTTCACTATTTTCCCACGACTTGCATGATAGTCCTCTTACCCTGAAATCCAGGACTTAATCTAGGGCAGATGAGTAAGTCTTTTCGTTTGTCAAAGTCATGTTCTCAGGCTGAACAGAAGACTCAGAGAGAAGAGATTGAAAATATCATTCAATTCCAATCTTTGGTTCTCCAGACTGGTTTTGCTACTTCAAACTTGACCATATCCTCTCTCACTCTCAAGCCCAAGCAATGGTGGGACATTTTAAAGATTCCATTTTGCAACATGATTTTCCCAAAGATGGAGTATTCTTTAAAGTTCATGAATCAGGTCATGTGAAGCGAAAATATTTTCTCCAGGCTTTGTAGAGACTTGTTCAGCTGGGTTCTTTTTAAGTTTTCATTTAAATTCCAGATAGTTAACACAGAGTATAATATTAGAAACTAGCCTTCCCGCAGCCATTTTCATCGCATGTATCAGCTGAACAAATAAGGAGGCTACTTTCTGCAGCCATTCTTTATCTTCAAAGCATACAGCACCTAGTCTACTAGCTTCTTGAAATTGCTTTTGGACCTTATCTTCCAATGCAAATGACTCGTTAAGAACTCTTCATCAGCGAAGCCATCAGATTTCTGTATGTAGCAGGAAATTTAGTCTACATTTTCACAGTGGTCTGTTCTTGAGCAAACCAGTGGTTGTTCAGTAGAGCTAAGCATGTAACATCATCCCGGTGGTTTTTTGTTCTCACTCCAAAAAGTATTTGACCCCAGAATCCCTCTGTGAAGAAAGAAATGTGTTGTGACGAAGTTGAAATTTTTGTATTTTTTACAAGACAGATGAAACCAGCACAGACTTTTTGTTTGATATGTGCATATGGTGACAAAACATTCACTATATCCTGCGCTTTGCTTGTTTTGGGCAGCTCTTGCAGCAATCATCATTTCCTGAATTTCGCCAACCTATCCAAGTTTTACAAAATTTTGTTTTGCGAATTCCTGTGGCAACAATTTCTGCTATGCAATAACCTGATCCCTGAGCTTTTTGTTGGTTTGAATTTGCCATTCAACTTGACTGAAGCATGCTTGACAAATAAAAATTGCATATATTTAAGGTACACAAGGTGATATTTTCATATGTTTATACACTGTGAAATAATCAAATTGTGAAAATAATTACCGTAATCAAACCCATTAGCATATTCATCACCTCACATGATCGACTTTTATTTTGTGGTGAGAACTTTTGAGATCTATTCTTTTAGCAAATTTTGAGTATGTAATACATTATTATTAACTATAGTCACCATGATGTACCTTAGGTCTTAGGACCTATTCATCTTATGACTGAAAGTTTGAATACTTTGATTAATACCTGCCTATTCCTCCACTTCCCAGCTTCTGGTAACCACCATTTTATTCTGTGTTACTGCTCTAAGTTTCACTATTTTTTTTTTAGATTCCACATATAAGTGAGATCATGGGATATTTTTCTGTGTCTCGCTTATTTCACTTAGCATAATGTCCTCCAGGTTCATCCATGTTGTTGCAAATGGCAGAATAGTCCCCTTTTAAAAATGTGAATAATACTCCATTTGAATATATGTTTATATGTATATGTATCAGTCACATTTTCTTTATCCATTCATCTGTTGACAGACACTTAGGTTGTTTCTCTATTTGACTATTGTGAATAAAGCTGCAATGAACATGGGAGTAGAGATACCTCCTTGAGCTATTAATTTTATTTCCTTTAGGTAAATACCCAGAAGTGGGATTGCTGGATCATTTAGTATTTCTATTTTTAATTTTTGAGTAACGGCCATACTATGTTCCATAATGACCATACCAATTTGCATTCCTACCAACAGTGCACAGGTTCCCTGTTCTCCATATCCTCACCAACCCCTGTTATCTTTGACTTTTTGATATTAGCCCTCCCTAATAGGTGGGAAGGGATATCTCACTGTGGTTTGGACTTACATTTCCCTGGAGATTAGTGACGTTGAATACCCATTTATATACGTTTTGGACATTTGTGTGATTTTTCTTTAACAAAATATTTTTTTTTGTTCGTTTGGAGATTTTAACAGCCATTTAAAATATGCACCATCTTTACATGTCTAATGGGTATGATATGTGGATGAGAGTCTTTTCAATTTTTAAAATGAATCTATTAAGGATAATTTACATTAAAAAATCCTGTGGTTTTTAATATAAAATTCTATGAGTCTTAACAAAAACATAGAGCTATGTGTTAACAGCTGTAACTAATCATGACATATAGAGCATTTCTATTACCATCCAAAAGTTTTCTCATGCTTTGTAGTGAGTCTTCATTTCTCATTCTAGAGCTTGGCCATCACTGTTTTCTGTCACTCTAGGTTGCCTTTGCAATATTTCACATAAATGAAATTACACAGTATGTAGTCTTTTATGTCTGGCTTCTTTGATGTGACATATTGCTTTTAAGATTCCTCCACGTTGTTGTGAATATAATTGTACATTCTTTTTCTTTTTTTAAAGATTTTATGTGTTTATTTAGAGAGCATGAGAGTGGGGAGGAGGGGCTGAGGGAGAGGGAGAGAGAGAAAATCTTAAGAAGGTTCCTTGCTGAGTGGGGAGCCTGACATGGGGCTCGATCTCAGGACCTGGAGGTCATGACCTGAGCCAAAATCAAGTCAGACACTTAATCGATCATGCCACCCAGGCACCCCTGTACATTTCCGTTTTATTGTGGAGTGGTGTTTCTTTTTATGACCATACCACATTTTTCTTATGTATTTACTAGTTGATTGACATTTGGGTTGCTTCCAGTTTTTATCCTTCACATTTCTATATAAATTTTGTGGGCAGGTGCATTTTTTTCCCTCCTGGGAAATACTCAGGTGTGAATTTCTGTGCTTTAATGGCATTGCATGTGTACAGTTTCAGGAGCTTTCTGTTTCCCAAAGTGTCTATCATTTTTCATTTCTATTGATGTTGCATAAGTAGATTCAGTTGCTCCACATCCTTGCTGATGTGGATTGGTGTTATCAATCTGTTTAATTTTTGAGATTTTAGTGAATATAGAGTAATATCTCACTGTGGTTTTACTTTGAATTTCCCTGAAAAAGTTAAGTTGTCTTTTTTATGGTTGAGTTGTAAACATTTTTTTTGGCAGGGGTGGGGTTTGGATTCTAGTTCATCTTCATTTTTGTATGTGGTGTAAGGTTAGAGTTGAGATTCATTTGATTGTATATGTATATGTAATTATTCTTTTTTTAAAAAAGATTTTATTTGGGGCGCCTGGGTGGCTCAGTGGGTTAAAGCCTCTGCCTTCGGCTCAGGTCATGATCCCAGGGTCCTGGGATCGAGCCCCGCATCGGGCTCTCTGCTCAGCGGAGAGCCTGCTTCCTCCTCTCTCTCTCTCTCTGCCTGCCTCTCTGCCTACTTGCGATCTCTGTCTGTCAAATAAATAAATAAAATCTTTTAAAAAAAAGAAAAAAAAAAAAAGATTTTATTTATTTATTTGACAGATAGAGATCACAAGTAGACAGAGAGGCAGGCAGAGAGAGAGAGAGAGGAGGAAGCAGGCTCCCTGCTGAGCAGAAAGCTGATGTGGGGCTCGATCCCAGGACCCTGGGATCATGACCTGAGCCGAAGGCAGAGGCTTTAACCCACTGAGCCACCCAGGCATCCCATGTGATTGTTCTTTTTTTAAAAAAATAAGATTTTCTTTATTTATTTGAGATAGAGAGAGAGTGTGAGAGGGGAGAATGTCCGAGGGAGAAGCAGACTCCCCATGGAGCTGGGAGTCCGACCCTGAACTCAATTCTGGGACTCTGGGATCAGGACCTGAGCCAAAGGGAGTCGCTTAACCAACTAAGCCACCCAGGCACCCTATATGTAATTATTCTTAATGATTTGCTATAAAGATTGTCATTTTATTCATTGAATTTCTTGATACTTTTGTTGAAAATCAATTCATTATGCATTTGTGGTTTTATTTCTGTACTCAGTTTTGTTGCATGATTTATATCTACATGTCAAGACCTCATTGTGTTATTTATTGTAGTGTTACAGTAAGTATTGAAGTTAGTTAATATTAATCTCCCAATTTTTTGGAACAATTTCTGTACAAAAGCCTTTGGGAATTTTTATTGGAATTCTGTTAAATATACACATTAATTTAGAGAGAACTGATTTCTTTACACTATTGAATCTTCTTATCCATGAACATAGCATTTCTCTATATTTATTCAAGACCTTAATTTCTCTCAGCAATGTTTTAAAGTCTTGAATATACAAGTTTTACACATATTTTGTTTAATTTATCTCTATTTTATGTTGTTTGATGCTGTTGCAAACGGTATTGCCTTTCAAATTTCAATCTCCAAATGCTGATTGTTAGTATATAGAAATACAACTGATATCAACCTTGTATCCATAGACTTTAGTAAACTTACTTACTAATTCTAGTAGTTTTCTCACAGATATTATAGCATTTTGTACACGGGCGATCATGACATCTGTGAATGAAGATGAGATGAAAATCCAGAACAGGAAGATAAACAGAAAACATTGCAGAACAGCCAAAATTTCAATCAACCCAATAAACAACACCAAGATACTTTAAAGAATCTTAAAGAGGCCTCACAAAATTAATTGGAAAAGAACAAAGATATGAACATTTTTGTAGAAAAGATGATACGTATGGAAGATGATTAGGAGATCTAACTTTCATGTAAGTATTCAAGAAGCAAACCAAGGGGCTCCTGGGTGGCTCAGTGGGTTAAGCCTCTGCCTTCGGCTCAGGTCATGATCTCAGGGTCCTGGGATCGAGCCCCGCATTGGGCTCTCTGCTCAGCAGGGAGCCTGCTTCCCCCTTCTCTCTGCCTGCTTCTCTGCCTACTTGTGATCTCTCTCTCTGTCAAATAAATAAATAAAATCTTAAAAAAAAAAAGAAGCAAACCAAAAGCAGATGATAGAAAAAAGACATGTAGTTTACAATGTTCCATTTTAGGTATATCTACTTAATTTCGTAAGCTGTCTAAATGATCTTTTGCTTCTGTGTTGGTACGTCTTTGGAGTTAGATTCACTTGGTTCAAATTATTGCTCAATTTGTTACTAGCTCGGTGACTATGGAAACATTATTTATCTCATCCGGTCACTTAGTTTTCTCATTTATGAAGTGGAGGTAATAATAGTACCTACTATAGAGGCTGGCCTTGATGTTTACATCAAGTGCTTACTACTATGCCTAGCAGCAAGCATTCAATGAATATTATCTATTACTACTAAATTTCTTGATCTCTGTGTTTCAATAAATGAAAGCCACTCAAATGAATTAAATAATAAAAGAGAATTGATTGGATCTTGAAGAGAGCAGGGAATGAATTTATCCAGCGTTAAAACTACATGTTCACATTTATCCTCTCTCTCTCTCTTTCTCCCCCCTCAAATTAGCTCCTTTTGTGGTGGCTCAATTCTTAGACAAGAGCTCCCCTTGTGGTAGTAAAATGGCTAGCAGCAGCTTCTAGAACTTCATTTTTCATTCATACGGAAATAAAAGAGTGAAAGGTTTTTCTAACCCAAATGTTGCACAGAAATAATGGCTTCATTATGAGGTGACCAATTTAGATCACAGGTCCGTTCCTGTACCAGCCACTTTGGCTGAAAAATTACCCCTAGCCAGGAGGGTGGGGTCATTTCCTTTCAAACACTTTGGTTGCATGAGGGCAGGGCTGGTACTGTTACTAAGAGAAGAGGAGGTGGCTGCCAGGCAACAGACTAGCAAATATTTATGACAAATCCTAGCTCATTCATGTCTCTTCTAAACAGAGATCATAACATTTTTATATCATACAGAGAGCTACTCTTTATCTACTTTTTTGGGTAATTCCTCTATTTCCTTGGGTAAAATATGCTCCTTATCTGCCTTTTGCATATGTGTGTGTTCTCTCTCTCTCTTTCTGGCAAAGCTTTTATGTATTCGCCCATGCTGGTTTCTACTTAATTATTACTCATTTTCCAATGGCAGCCAGGCACCAGCTAAAAATACATACATACATACACACATACATACATGCATACATACATACATACTGTGGTTAAGAGTGGTTGAGGATAACAGCAAAGGCTTTCAAGTCACAAGCTCTGTTGTAGTTGGGCTATAAGTGCTTTTCCTACTTCACCCCACTTCACCTCCAGAGGTCATCCTTGGCTGGAATAGTATATTGTGAATCTTTTCCCTTCCCCTCCCTTCCCCTCCCTTTCCCTCCCTTCCCCTCCCTTCCATGCTTTTCTCTTGTCTCTCTCTCTCTCTCTCTCTCTCTCTCACACACACACACACACACACACACACACACAGAAACACAGCTACCTTTCCCCCACCCTTCGAGGCATATACACGCTGGGTCAACATTTGTTCTTCTACTGCACCTTCCCTGCCTTCTGAGATGTCATCCTGGTCTCTGTAAAGACATTCCTCCTTTTTGTGGACTCCTTATACACACAGAGCTCAATACACTAATCAAAGGAATTTTTATGGTGATGACATGAACTTTGGGGAAGTTAGTTATCTTGGTCTAGATCCTAGGAGGCAAGGTTGGCTCTCCAGGCTCTCTTTGCTCATCTTAGTCTAGACTGCAGGTACTTGGCAAATACGTTTCCTAGTTTGTGGCCTGTGGTTATGTCCTTTTCCATGTTTCATTGAAGATAGACTATTTTCGCTCTTTTTTGTTTGTTTGTTTTTGGCGGAGTTGTAGGGAGTGGAGAAGAGTAAAAAATTTGCTACACCCTTTTCTTTAACCAAAAATCTTTTTTGGAATGATTTCAGTCTATCTGATATTTTCACTTGGATGTCCCCTAGACACATCAAAATCAACACATTAAAAAGTGAAAACATATTACTTCTTTTCTTGTACCGCAGTTTTTTTCCTTCTTTAGTTTTTCCTACCTCAGGAAGAGGTACCATTATTTCCAGTTGTCTTGACTCTGAAACTCTGAAGATTTTACAGACATCTCATTCCCTTTCACCCCAAGCACCTAATGGAGGCCAAATCTTGTGGATTTTTTCTCTTGGACACCTCTCAAATATATTTCCTTTTCTCAGTGATCGCTGCCACTGCCTGCATTCTAGATAACATTGGTTCTTATCTATTCTATGTCAACAGCCTTTGATCTCCTTCTCTTCATCTTTATTCTCTTCTTAAATAGGAATATTGAAGTCAGTAGGAAATGGGGTGGCTTAGCCAAGAGCCCTGTAAGATGGTTTTCAACCAATTCCAATGCCTTCCTCCAAGCAAATATATAAAGTCAAGAGGTATGACTTCAATGACTCCTTTCCAAGATGCACCCACTCTGTAATTGTTTCTTCTTTCAAGGCTAATCTTGTTGGAACCATTTTCTTGTTGCATTATGGTGCTAGAAAAAAAAAGGGCAGGAGATGAAGAAATTGTACAGTATAAATTGTCTTTTCCAGATTTGTTCTTCAGCAACTCTAAGATAAATCACCAACCAGTCTCCTGTACTGGCTTAATCTTTATAATGTAATAAAGGCCATACTTTTATTCCTGAGAAGAATGAACTATTCAACAATGTTTTTAAAAATAAAGAACAAACAGTTTCCATTTTTCTAATGATTTTGTCCATGTTTTAGCAGTGATGGCAAGAGGGTGACGTTCTTGTAAAATTTTATCTTATTTTTTATTCTTTTAAAAGATTTTATTTATTTATTTGACAGAGAGAGAGAGGCAATACAAACAGGGGAAGTGGGAGAGGGAGAAACAGGCTTCCCTCTGAGGAGGGATGATGCGGGGGCTTGATCCCAGTACCTTGGGATCATGACCTGAGCCAAAGGTAGATGCTTAATGACTGAGCCACCTGGGTGCTCCCTGGTCCAACTTTTAACAAATTCAGCCAACACAGCTAAAGGGATGCATGAATAGGGAAAAATAGTTTCAGTCTATCCTTCATCAGCTCAGTGAAAATTATTAGTAGAGGACACCTAGTGGTGCTTCCTAGAAATTCATTTATGCTGAGAAATAGTACACTTAAATATTAATAGCACTCAATATATTAGAATCTTATAGTCAAATATAAGACAGCAAAGTATAAACCAAATCTGGTACATTAAGTCTAACTGTATTGGTCAGCATAGGCTAACTGCTATAACAAACACCTCCAAATTCTTAGTGGTTTAACATAATAGAAGTTTATTTTGCAGTCTCAAAACAAATGGTCAGTTAGTGACCTGCCATATGATGACACAAAAACATATTTGAGCACATGCAAAAACATACTTTATGCTTGGATAGGAAGATTCAACAACATGAAGATACCACTTCTGAAAACAAAATAAAAGAAACAAATCAAAACACAGTTTTGTATATTGAAATTAGTATGGCTATATACATTTTTCAAGATCACCAAACTTATATTTAAGATCTATGCATTTCACTACATATGAAATATATCTCAATTTTAAAAATAATTTATGAAAGAATACCCTGTAGAAAGTTGATAAAAAAGTGGAGGGGGGGAAGCCTTATACTAAAATTCATAAAATCTCAATAATTAAAAAAGAGTGGTACTACAATTAAAAAAATAAACAGTTTTTATAAAGAGAGTGGTATGGACATATGAGTGAATAAACTCATGAAATGGAACAGAAAACCCAGAAATAGACCTACATGCATACAGAGATTTAATAAAAGATAAAATGGTCACCAGAAATCCAATCAACTATTCAGTGACTATTTTGGGATAATTGTAAATACCTTATTCTTTGGTGGAAGGAAAGGAGGGAAGGAGGAAAGGAAGGAGGGAAGGAGAAAGTTAACTCATGCTTGAGAAAAATACCCTTGGGCATTGCATTAGTCAGGGTTCAAAGAGAATCAGAATCAATAGGAGGTATATATATATGTCTATGTGTTTATTTATGTATGTATGTATTTATGTATTCACTTATTCACTTATTTATTATAAGGAACAGTGCCCACGATTATGGTGGTTAGCAAGGCTCAGGATCTGCAGGATGCTCTATTGGTTGGAAGTGTGGAGATCTAAGGGAGCGCATGGTGCAGCTCTAGTCCTTGTTCAAAGGCCCAAGAAACAGGAGACTCATGGAGTAGTTCTAGTCTGAAGACCAGCAAGCTTGAGACCCAGGAGAATGGATGTTCCAGTTCAAGTCAGAAGGGAGGAAAAGGTCGATGTGCCAGTTCAAAGACAGCAGGAAGGAGCAATTCTCTTTTCCTCAGGGACGGGTCAGCCTTTTTGTTCTATTCAGATGTTCAACTGATTGAACAAGGCCCACTCACGTTTGGAAGAGGAATGTGCTTTACTCAGTCGACTAATTTAAACGTTAATCTCACCCCAAAACACTTTCACATTCACATCCAGAATGGCGTTTGACCAAATATCTGGGCCCCCCTTGATCCACTTAAGTTGACGTATAAAATCAACCACCGTGGGTGTCATGGAAGAGTTACATTCCCTGACTGCTTATTCTCTTTCCTCAAATCTTGATGTCACAAAGGATCATCATATCTTGTCTGAAATGGACAACAGAAATGATACTTGTTGACGAATTCTTCATCTGTGTTTCTAGTGTGTGCGCAGTATTTCTCCTTGGCAGTCCTACTTCTTACTGAAAATGGGTAGGCCTCAAATCTACAAGACATTTGTTTAATCAACATAGAGGAACTTGTGCTTTTTTTATATGGTGGAAGGGCACCAGATGATGTCATCTCTGATTGCCCACTAAATTAAAATGGTCACTTGCCATTGATATTTACATTTAAGGGCTATTACTGTCTCTTGAGGCATTAGAATGCCCTGACAAATAGGGGTTACACATTCCTCCTGACTCTCTTTTTTAAACATTGTCTTATAAGTAGGTTCCATACCCAGCATAGAGCCCAGTGAGGGGCTTGAACTCATAACCCTGAGTTTAAGACCTGGGCTGAGATCATGAGCTGGAGGCTTAACCTCTGAGCTACCTAGGCTCCCTTCTATTTTTTTCTATATTAGGTTCGAATTTGATCTGTGCTTTGTGTAATCATTGGGGTTACGTTACTCTGATATTTAACTTGCATGGATTTCGCTAGGGCAACTTAAATCATTGGAAGGCAGCAGAAAGAGTGAAATGGCAAAAATATTGTTGAGTGTTACATAGCAGACATGTTTGGATTCTGCATGGTCCAGAATCATCTAAGTTATGTCAGAATTTGGGAGGCTCTTAATGAGGCAGAATCTGGAGAAGCCTTTCTAATGGTCCCGACCATTGTCACTTTTAATCACAAGGGTACCTTTCTGTAGTGCACTTCAGTCCTGGAGAAATGAAGGACTGAATGGCCAACAGAGCTCACCTTTGCACGGTCTAGCTAACTGGTGTCAGGAGCTTACATGGTTTTCTTATTTTGCATCTGTTTTTTCCTTTGGAGCAATTCAAAATTGTGTTTTTTGGCGTCTCAATTGAATCAAACTAAGAGAAATTCTTTCTGACTTTGGAGGAAAAAGTCAGTAACCAACCTTCAGTTCTCTGCAGCATTCCATTCTCTGTAAGTCATAAAATGATTTCAAGAATGAACCTTTCAAGTGACAAAAGGTCTTGTAATGTTAAGTTTCAATGACCATGACTGGGATATGTGTCTATTATACCAGAAACATTCTTTTGTTTTTCTCTTCCCTCAGTGCAAACATGTGTATTTATATGAAACACTGGAAGAAATCACCACTGGCTTTCTTCACTTACAACTGCTTTCTCTGTTTCCTCCCCTATGCCTCCTCCCCATAGAAGATTGAAGAAAAAAAAAAAAATCTGTGTCCGTATTAGAACTGCAAAACCGAAGTCCTTTTTGGGTTTACCAAGGTAACAGCTGTTGAGAGATAATGTGGTTTCTCTGTTTTTCTGACAGGCCCTCAGGTGGAAGAGAACAGAATTGAACACTGTTATGCACGGTAATGGTAATGGATCTCGATGTTTCCGGGGAAGAGGACATTAAACAGTTATTAGGCAATAAAGGAAAACATTTCCTTCCTTGTATAGGTTTACACGGTTCTGTCACTGGAAATTCGTATCTCTGCTGGATAAGAGTGCGCATGTTCGGTTTAACATGTTCTGTAGTTAAAGAAGTAGGGCCTGTGCGCATTTCATACTTCTCTGTATCACATACTGCTGTAATTGAAGCCTCCAAAATAGAAGAGTGCTCAGCCCGTGTAGGTGTTTCAACATTTTTCATGAGGGAATGATCACCTGATTTTGTAGACTGGTTCCTCCCTGATACAAATTACAATTATTCTGTGTATATACATTCAGGCTTGAATGCTCCCATGTAGGTGTTTCAGTAAGGGAAACAAAGTTAACTTCCCACTGTGAATTTTGTCCTCCTGGCCTTTTTGTCTTTTCTGGAGCTTTAGTTTGCTTTTAGTAAAGTGAATTGGAGTCTGCCCCTGCTCCCCTTCCCCCTCCCCCTCCTCCCTCCATGAGGTGCAGGGATTCATGGGTGGGAAACAGATGCTGTGATTGAATAGAATTTCCCATCTGCTTGTGTTGAGGTTGACACAGGATGCTGATGTTATACTATATTTACAGAGAGTCTAAAAGCCTCTGTCCTAGGAGTGGTCAGATAGATGGGTTGTAGAATTAATTTTTGTTGTTATTGTTGGGCAAAGCTATTATATCATTGACTTTGTTTAGAATTACCAGCATATGGCAATAATAAAAAGCAGTCCAACATTTAATCAGTTATATGACTGTTTTAAAATGAACTACAGACTGTGTGCACCTGTTTCTTGCCAGCACCTCGGCTAGACCACCTCTGCTCTGCAAGCTCCTGTTTCTAGGCTTTCTAATGGGTGCCTGTGATTCAACCACTCAGAGGAGCCCCGGTCTATCCTGAACTCCCTCTCCACCCAAGATGGCGTTCTCATCTAGAGTCTTCAAGGAACATAGAATAGGACCACTGAAATAGAGGCAGAGATAATATGGCAGGAATAAAGATTAGAATGGAATTAGACCTCATCAGCTCTTTCAACCATGTTTCTCTGACCGCTCTGCTCTCAGATCTCTTGAGATGTTTTCAGAAAAACGTCCCGTGGATCTCTGTATTTCTTGCATGTCCACTGGAAATCCAAGTCGACTTCGGGTATGGCTTGTATCTAACGCTGTATTAAATAAAGTAAGAAGGACGTGGGCAGTGTACCAGGTGGTCAAAGATTATTCTGATGGTTCTGTGAGGGTGTTTTGGGATGAGATTAACATTTGTTTTACTTTTAATGTTAATTTTAATTTTTTTTCAGAGTGATAAAATTTTAATGGATTTTTAGGCAGAAATGTTTCTATTCGAAGCAACTTTAAAAAGCAGAAGGAATGCTAAAAATAACTATTTCAGGACAATTTTTAGAAGGTTCTGGTATTGATTTGTATTTCAAAGATGTGGTAAAGTGTATTGAGTTGTTTAATTTTTCTTTTCACGTTTGCAACACAACCACGGACAGGAAACACGCAGGCACCTTCTTGGAGAAGTGTGTCACTGAGTCAATAATGAACATTGTGAGCAGCTTCTTTAATTCCTTCTTTTCAGACAATAGCACCAGCCTCCAGGTAATGTAAACAAACACAGGAGCATTCTGTCACACAGAATTTACCTTACTTTAGTAGGAAAAAATGTTAATCTGATCAGGAAGTAATTTCCTGCACTTGTAAAGGTCACTTTTCTCTCATATTATTTACTGTTATGCCCCTTTCTGAGTTTACCGAGCTTTATTTTAAATAAAGAGGCCCATACATAAACAATGAATCTTGGGACACTGAAAAAATAAAATTAAATTTAAAAAAATAAAATAAATAAAGAGGTCTTGTCTATCCATTTAAAACACTATGTTGTTTATTTCAACACTTGGCAAATGGTCAGAATACAGATCTGAAAATTCCTATCATGCTTAGAGGAAGGATGGGATGATTCAATTTGAAGATAGGGCCTCTTTATTTAAAATGAAGTTCGGTAAACTTAGATACCACATTATGTTAAATACCATAATCATATGTGCTTTAGCATTTGGGGTGAAAAATGGCACATTAAGGTCTGGTTATTTCCCTCTCTCTATAACATGTCACGAAATAAGCGTCTTTAAATTATTTATAAATCGATCTCTCAATCTTGTCCTAAGAGCTGTTGTATTCTTGTGTCCCACCGTGTATGTGAATTATGTGGCCTGGGGGTGCGGGATCTGAATGTAAAGGGAGGGAAAGTGCATTACGGACATCAGCGGGCAGGAATGATGGTGTAAGAAGAGAGAGCCCTAGAGGGATTTACATGAGAGAGAGGGAGCTAAGGGGAAAGAATTGTATGTAGGAGTGATTGCTTTTCAATCTATTCGAATTTTCCAGGGGCTTATTGTCCTTACTTGCAATACTTTCTACTTTCAATCACATTATGACTACCATGCAATCTTTATTCCCTCTCCAAAGGAGGCCCAGAGAAGAGAAAGAGGTGACAATGCAAAATAATGTGCTTGAAATCACTATAAAAATGTTGTTAATGGAGCAGACAACACAACTGAAAATGGTTAGCAGTTTTGACTTAAATAAATTGTCCCAGTGCCTCCTTATCTTCTCCCTTTTTATTCTCATAAAATATTTGCTAACCATTCTTCATAGATGAGTCATTTACATGGAAATGAAAATGTTCTGTGTCTTGGCATCTGTGTATGTATGTGCACGAGCTTGTGTGTGGGAGCAAGTAAGTGTATGTTCGTCAGCCAGGGGCCTGGCAAAAAACCAGAATTCATTCAGATGGTTCAAATGAGAGACTTCAATAGGCAAGGGTTGGCACACTTAAGAAGTCAAACAAGGCATGGTTTGGCATTCAGACTAGCAACGACAAGAGACTACTATTCTTTAGAGACATGAGGAGGACATAGTGTGACCAGGGCCTGGGGGGAAGCTGTGCTTGAGAGGGAAGCAGCAGCCACTAGAAATAATGTGCCAGGCAGGGAGAAAGCCGGGAAGAAACCCCACATTTCTCTTCTTCTGTCTTCCAGTCATTTGCCAGTTCCTCCTGTTGGCCAAATCCTACTAGAAACCAGTCATTGGGGGATATACTTCATAGATACAATTCATAGAGGTCAGCCTTCTTGGCACAGGAAAGTCAAGAAAGGGAAGAGAATGCTTCTGAGTAAGAAAATGGACAGGCACTGATGTGTTCCCTAGTTTTGCCACATAGCATCCATTTTTGCCTTTTATTTAGAGAAGAAATCATCATCCCTGACATTGAGGAGACACAAAGTTCCATTCGCTACCATATAGTGATGGCATGATGTCATTCAGTCATGATTTCAATGAGAACTTTAATCATAATATTTATCATCATCAC
This sequence comes from Martes martes, assembly GCF_963455335.1. Classification (NCBI taxonomy): domain Eukaryota; kingdom Metazoa; phylum Chordata; class Mammalia; order Carnivora; family Mustelidae; genus Martes; species Martes martes. The sequence continues at coordinate 65,364,117 of NC_137895.1, forward strand.
AATCTTTCACTTAAGGTAGCAGGGAAGGGGGAGAAAAATAATCAATCAACATGAAATATATAAAATTGATACAGTCCATGGCTTTGTATCTGGTTGCTAGGCCAAAGATTACGATCACAAATTTTTATTCCACTGTTGGGTTCACATTTCCTTTACCTTCCCCTAGATTTTAGCTGAACAGGTGCAGTGTCACAAACCTCCATTCCTGTAATGTCTGAGACCATAGTTCAGTCTTTACTGAGTTGCTATAATTTTCTATTGCGAAAATGGCTTGCATGTAGGTAGTTATATTGGGAGGTGAGCACAGGAAGCAATAGTGGGAAATAAAGGGAGCAACACAGGAAAGGGATGAGGGTAGTACAAGGTGGGTGTTGTATTATCAAGTTGACTGTGCAATGCGTAACTGTGCTCAATCCAGCAGGCCCGTCTGAAGAGCCTTTAGAAATTCATCTGATGGACAATAGGGAGGGCATGTGACGTAATGAGCACTGAGAATTAGATAAGACTGATGAGTCAATGAAAAATTATACTTTATAAAATTAAAAAAAATGTAGTTGTTAAAGAAAAAAAGTTAAAAAAAATGCATCTAAGAATTGGCTTCCTATTGCATGAAGTGGTGAGAATGTCTTCTTTGGTGCTTATCTCCAAGTGGCCAAAGAACAGTCACATACAGGTTAACTTCCATGAGTTGATGTGTGTGAGTACTGAGTGGATACCCACAGGTGACCCAGGCATTGTGTCAAAGAAACCCCAGGACAAGAAGTGGCAGGTACATAACAAAGGCATGAAGTGAGGCACTACCAGTTTGCACTTGCACAAAGCTAGTCCATGACTCGTGGCAGTGGTCCCAACAGCAGTGGCTGGAGTAAGGGGGTATTCCATGGAAAATAAGTGACAAGAGATATCTGATGGATCATATGATATAATGCAAATACCAAGTATAATCAAGTAATGGCTAAATGTGTTGGGGGTGGGGTCCAGGAAACTATCAGAAAGGCATTTAACCTGAATAGGGTTTTGGAATATGATGACCAGACTTGGAAAGTTTTTCATGAGGGATCAAGATATGCAGTGGCCCACTGAAATGAAGCACAGAATATATGAGAACATAAATTGAAGTGCTAATTTTCTCAACACACCATACCTACCTGCTCTTTGCATTAAATGATCTTTCAGCTGTATTTTAAGATATTTGAAAAATAATCATATCTTCAAACTATGTGACATTGGGCGAGCCTCTAACTATCATTTAGCTTCCACAAGCACATTGGACCACGCAACCTCTATGATCTTTTCTGGCTCTCAATTGTGTGCTTCTGTACACCATTTTGGATATATTGACAGGACTATTTATCAGCAGGTAAAATGAGTAGCTGTTATAAATCACTTCATGTACATGTGTAAACAATTTGTTTACACAAGAGCAGTGACATGTGGGTTGTCTAGAAATGGATTCTGGAAGAATAAATGTGGAAAACAATGTGGGGGCTAAATTATTCCTTTTGCTTACCCACTTATCACTGACTATAGAAAACCCCCCATTTGTAATGTGTAAATACTATCAATTGCCCATGCAACATTATAAATAAAACATGTATTACAATTTTTAAAAAGATTTTATTTATTTATTTGTCAAAGAGAGAGAGCACAAGCAGGGGGAGAAGCAGGCAGAGGCAGAGGGAGAAGCAGGCTCCCCATCAAGCAAAGTGCCCAATATGGGGCTGGATACCAGAACCCTGGAATCATGACCTGAGCTGAAGGCAGATGCTTAGTCAACTGAGCCACCCAGGCATCCCTACAAGTTTTTGTTTTAAATTTCCTCACTTTAAAATTCTGTTTGCTTGGTCAGGTAGAGGGTAGATTGGTAGGAATCATTTTAATCCGGAATGTTTGATAGTTTTTTCAAGATTCTATGATTCTCTGCTGTAATCTCTTGCCATGGAGAGAGCAGTAGGAGGAATAACCTGGCTTGCTTATGGGGACTAAATATTCTGTACATTGAAAAATTGAACGTTTGTGTTTAGAAGCTTTTAAAATTGTTTTGGATAAGTGTGAAGATTGTTAAAAGGCATTTCTATATTAAAACTAACATATATGTGATATACAGGTAAAATAGGTTAAGATTCCACTTGCCCTAAATTCTATAAACTTTGTGGTCTCCTTCAGTCTTTCTCAGGTCCACTATGTATAGAGTAAAAATGAATTGTAATTTCATTGTAACTTCTTAATCATTTCTAAAATTGTTAATCAGTAATCAATACAACTCTTTCACTCGGTAATCAATACAACTCTTTCATCTGAACATTAACAGGTATCATAATTCATGTTAAAATATCTGAAAAATTCATCTTGTAAGCTTTGAAAGCTCAGTCTCTGAAGAATAAGTATAGAATAGACAATATTCGGGGCACCTGGGTGGCTCAGTGGGTTAAGCCGCTGCCTTCGGCTCAGGTCGTGATCTCAGGGTCCTGGGATCGAGCCCCGCATCCGGCTCTCTGCTCAGCAGGGAGCCTGCTTCCCCCTCTCTCTCTGCCTGCCTCTGCCTACTTGTGATCTCTGTCTGTCAAATAAATAAATAAAATCTTTAAAAAAAAAAGAATAGACAATATTCATGGAACATAATTGCACCTGAAGCGAAAGCAGGTGTGCTTTTTTGCTACTACAAAGTCTAAATATCAGTAGCTTTGTTAACTGGTATTGACAAGATGTTTAAAAATATTATTGTGCCAGCAATCCAGGAGTAGAATTTGAAATTAAAAACACATTAGCATGTACATTGGCACCAAGAAAAGAGAAATACTTAGGCACAAATTTAACAAAATATATAAGATCTATAGGAGGAAGACTATAAAACTCTGATGAAAGGCATTGAAGAAGAACTAAAAAATGGAGAGATGTTTCAAGCTCATGATTAGGAATTTTCAATATTATAAGGATTTCAGTTCTTCACAATTTATTTGATCTATAGATACAATGCAATTTCAATAAAAATCTCAGCAAGGGTTCTTTTTTTTTTTTTTTTTTTTTTTTTTTTTTGTATATTGACAAACTGATTCCAAAGAGTATATGGAGAAGCAGAAGACCCAGATGAACAACTCAATATTGGAGAAGAACAAAGTTGGAGGGCTGACACTACCAACTTCAAGGCTTACTGCAGTAATGAAGGCTGTGTCATATTGCTAAAAGAATAGACAAATAGATCAATGGAACAGAATAGAGAGCCCAGAAATAGACCTGCATAAATACCATCAATGGATTTTTGACAAAGGAGCAAAGGCAATATGATGGAATAAATAAGTCATCTCAACAAATGGGTACTGGACATGTTAAAAACAAATCTATTCTAGGCACACAAAGCTTATCACCACTAGACTTGCCTTATGAAAAATGCTGAAGGGAGATCTTCGAGTTAAAATGAAAGGATTCTATGTAACAATACGAAAACTTATAAAAGTATAAAATTCCCAACTAAAAGTAAATATATAGTCAAAATTGCAATACTCTAGTACTATAATGATGGTTTAGAAATCACTTATCTCTAGTATAAAAGTTGTAAGACAAAACTATTAAAATAACTAATTTGTTGATGAATACACAATATAAAAAGATGTAAAGTGTGACATTCATAGCATTACATGTGGGAGAAGGGAAGAAGTAGAAGTGCAGTTGAAGTTGCTATGAGCTGAAAATAGACTTTCAATTATAAGACGTTTCATGTAAACTTAATGATAACTGTAAAGAAGAGAACTCTTTAGTAGATATATAAAAGATAAAGGAAAAGGAAGCAAAATACACCACAAAATGAACAAAAATCAATGCAAAAAATCAACAAATTACACAGGAAGGCAGCAGGAGGGGAAGATAGGAACAAAGCGACTACAGAACAGCCAGAAGACAATGAAAAAGATGGTAACATAACTCTTTACCTATCTGTAATTACTTTAAATGTAATGAATTCAATTCTCTACTTAAGAACACAGAGTGGCTGAATGGATAAAGAAACAAGATCCAACTATCTTTTGCCTACAAGTGACTTAGTTTCGTTTTAAGGACTCATACAGGCTGAAAATGAAGCGATGGGGAAATATATTTCATGTAAATCATGATCAAAAGAGAGCAGGGTCAGCTATACTTCTATTAGACAAATAGACATTCGGTCAAAATCCATCACAAGAGACAAAGAAGGTCACTATATAATGATGCAGGAGTCAATGTACTAAGAGGATATAACAGTTGCAAACACATACACACACACGCACACGCGCGCGCGCGCACACACACACACACACACACACACACACATACCTCCAACATTGGAGCAACAAAATAAAGAAAATGTTAACAGAAATGAGAGAAACAGACAGCAATACCACAACAGGATAAAATATCCAGGCAGAAAATCAGTAAGGAAAGAGCAGACTTGAATAATACTATAGACCTGATTGACCTAACAGATATATACAGAACATTCCATTCAACAGCAGCAGAATACATATTACTCTCAAGTCTACATGCAATTTCTCTAGAGTATATTATATGTTGGGTCACAGAGCTTGTGTTAACAAATTTAAGAAGGTTGAAATCATACCAAGTATCTTTTCTGGGCAAAATGATATGTGGAACTAGAAATCAATTGTAAGAGGGAAATGGGACTATTAACAAATATGTGAAATTAAACAATACACTTCTAAACAACCAATGGGTCAAAGAGGAAATCAAAAGAAAAATCAGAAGTGTCTTGAGACAAATGGATATGGAAACACAACACACCAAAACTTATACAGTGTAGCAAAAATTGTTCTCAGAGTTTTAGAGTGGTAAATGTCTACATTAAGAAAAAAGTTTCAAGTGAAAAACCTAAATTTATGCCATTTTAACCTAACTTTATTCTTTTTCCTAGAAAAAGAACAAACTAAGCCCAAAGTTAGCAGAAGGAAAGAAAAATAAAGATTAGAACAAAAATAAATGAAATAGAGACTAGAAAGACAATGGACAAGATCAACTAAAAGTTGACTTTTTTTTTTTTTTTAAAGATTTTACTTATTCATTTGACAGACAGAGATCACAGTAGGCAGAGAGAGAGAGAGGTGGGGGGGGGAAGCAGGCTCCCCTCTGAGCAGAGAACCTGATGTGGGGCTCCATCCCAGGACTCTGGGATCAGGACCTGAGCGGAAGACAGAGGCTTTAACCCACTGAGCCACCCAGGTGCCCCTAAAAGTTGACTTTTTGAAAAGATAAACAAAATTAACAAACTTTTTGGTAGGCTAACCAAGGGAAATACAATAGGACACAAATATATAAAATTATAAATAGAGGAAACATATAATAAAAGGGGAGACATCTGATACCACAGAAATATGAAATATGAACAGTGATATGCCAACACACTGGACAGCCTAAAGGAAATGGATATATTCTTGGAAGCATAAAGTCAACCAAGACTAAATTATGATGAGATAGAAACAGACCAATAGCAAATATGGAGATTAAAACAGTAAGCAAATCCTTTCAACAAAGAAAAGTTTAAGACCACACGGCTTCACAGGTTAATTCTGTTAAACACTTAGAAAGTTAACACCAATCCTTTTCAAACTCTTCCAAAAAACTGAAGAGGAGGGAACACTTCCAAAATCATTTTATGTAGTCAGCATGACCCTCATACCAAAGACAGATAAAGACACCACGAGGATAGAAAATTACAAGTCAATATCCCTGACGATCATAGATACAAAAGTCCTCAAGAAAATATTAGCAAACTTAATTTGAGAGCACATTAAAATGATCATACACAAGTGGAATTTGTTCTTGGGATACAAGGATGTTTCAACACAGGCAAGTAAAACAATGTGATACACCACATTAACAGAATAAAGGATAAAAATGAGATTACATTTGTTCTTGTGAGAATTTTAAGGAGGGCCATGTTAGTTGAAATTGTCTGGGTTGAATCATTGAGCTGGTAAATGATAAAAAGTCAGGACTAAGATGGTCACGTTTGGGTTAAGTGAAAAAGCAGAAAAAGCTCGTGGGCAGAGAAAAAGGAGAATAAATCAGTCATAGGACGAGAGGATGAGACAAGAGATCACGCAGGGACAAAGAAAGGGAGAAAATGCTGACTGGTTTGGCTCCTGCAGGTCTTTTGCTCAATGGTTTCTGTTTGGAATAAAAATGCTGTCTTATATCGGAGTTCTGTGATATATCCGTATATCCTTCCAAAAAACTCTTCCTGTTGCAAATCTTGAATAAGATCTACTTCTTGCAGCAAAATGATCTACAAGCCAAGAATAAATGTCTGAGCAACTACATTTCCCCCTCTCCCCCTCAATATAGAGTACACGGAGAGAAGGGGGACAAGAGGGAATAAGACCGGGGATAAGTAAAAGATTCAGAGAACAAGGTGGCATGAGATACCATGGGAATAGAGAGCTGATATAACTTATCAGTCAGCCTGGATCACCACTGGAAGTGAAACAGAGTGCTTTTAGTAGTTATGTCAGGACACCAGCCAAACCAGGACAGTCCTCTGTCACCCAGGATGTATGGTCATTTAAGTCATGAGGAAATCTTGGATAGCTTCAGCTACGATGACAAGCAACATAACAAGAGGGAGACGAATGTCTGGAGGGAGGAAGGGTACTGGAGCAAGGGAGGTCCATTGTCATGGGGAATCATCAAAGGCAGGCAATCAACAAACAAACACACCTAATTGTCAGTTAGGTGTTAACTTCTTAAGTTTTGTTAAACTTATTTTTACGCTTAAGATCTCATGCTCTTGGTTCCCTGATTAAAGAATACAACAAATAAGATTGATTTGTCACCATATAAAAATCCATTGAAGAATACTGGAGTATTCCAGTACGAGAGAAGCTTCTAAAATTAGATGTATTAGAACTGCAGTGGATTATTAGGTAAAGTGGGTTAAACTGAAAAATTCACACCTAATATGTATTTTACATAAACTTAAAACATATAAATGGCTCTCCATACACGGTTTTTTCTTTTTGTAAATCTAAAATCTTTTGAGTATGGGTCCGCTGTTTGAAGTTCAGTGTTGTCTCCTGTCCAGTAACCACGTCCATTGTGTATCAGTTTCAATGTTCAGGTTTTGTTTCTTTGCTGTGAAGCAAGGACTTTAAAAAGGGAAAAATATTCTAAGTGCAGAATCTTAGGTTTTTATTACTTTTCTCCCTAATTTGTTTATATTTGCCTACCTCCACCTGAGTTTTTTATTGTCATTTATATTTATTGGGTCTTCCCAAAGCATTCTATTTAACTTTCATAGAAACAGCAACTTTATTTTTTTCACTCATGGTTCATAAGTTTTTGTAATATTTAATTAAGTTGTGAAATAATAATAAATTTAACTAGCACAAACAAGTTTGGGATCACACAAATGTGTGTTGGTACATATACAGTATATACGTGCAGGATGAGCAGAGCTATTAAGCAAGCATTTGGCAAGACTCAGTTATTAGGCACCATGTGTTTATACTGGGAATACAGAGCTCTGATTAATCTCGTGAGCAGGTTAAAGGGAAGTCCAAGTCTGAGTTTTTACTCCATTATGTCAGAAAACACATCTTTATGTGAAGAAGATAGAAGGTTTTGGAAACCTATAATCCTGTGTCTCTGATTTCAAATTTCATGAAGGTTTATCATAGGTTTAAAAATATTACATCAGGGGCGCCTGGGTGGCTCAGTGGGTTAAAGCCTCTGCCTTCAGCTCAGGTCATGATCCCGGGGTCCTGGGATCGGCTCGCATCGGGCTCTCTGCTCAGCAGGGAGCCTGCTTCCCCTTCTCTCTGCCTGTCTCTCTGCCTACTTGTGATCTGTGTCTGTCAAATAAAATAAAAATCCTTTAAAAAATTACGTCAGTGAGAAAAAGGAAGAAATAAAGCTAGCTGTCTTTGGTGGTGTAATAAACAACACTATGCAGATGTCAATAACATTACATCATTCTCAAGTCTTCTGCAAAGATTATAAAAAGATAATATGAAGAAGCTCCTTTCACCAGCATTATTTTCACAGGCTTTTTTCCCCCTTTGTGCTGAAAGTGAAAGACATATCTAAACTTTATGTAAAACACATCATCCAACCATTGGGCAAGGTGTTTGTGCTTCATTGTCTAGTAGAGGGAATACTGTATTTCAAGTGGTGAGATGAGGTGTCAATATATCAGCTCTTTTCCCATTGGCTGAGGGCTGAGGGATCATCTGTAAAGGTAGACCTAGCCGCATCTGTAATCCTCAGAATAGATCCTTGAGTAAGTTACTAATTCAGAGACTTAAGCATTGATGATTGTCAACCTCAGAAAATAGTTTCCCAGGAATGCTTGCCTGTGTGGATTCTCTGCAGCTGCTTTATACACTTGATATCCCCCAATCCTCCCAACACACATATGGCATAGGCACTTGGATCTCTACTGTGGGTTGAACAAAAAAATGGAGGCTCAGAAAAGTTGGGTCAGTTGCCAAAGATCAAACAGCTAGTGAGGGTTTAATGCCAAGCCCAAGCTTTTTCCTTCCTCTACAACCTTCTCCCTTCCAGGCTCGAAGTGTTCATGTGTGCAGGTCAGGAAGATGCAAATAGGTTGAAACTAAGTAGGCACCGTCTTTTACACGTTGGATGAGCATTCCCTTTGTAGACGTCCTACGTGCGATGGCTGTGATTTACTCAAGTCTTCAGAACTGGGAATGATACCAACAATGATAATTATCCTCTCAAAAATGATTCCTCGATATTCTGGTGTTAGTGCAGAGGACAAAGCCTTTGAATCCTTGTCATGCAAATTGAAAATCCCTATCTAAATAATTAGAATAATGAGCTTCATCAATTTATTTATTATGTTAAGACGATTATTCAGAGTTGTTACTTGTTCATAAGGCTATTATTAATTATGATCGGTATTATTCGTTTTGTTTATGAAATTAAATAAGTACACTAATGCCTAAGAACAGAAGTGTTGATTGAGGGCACCTGGGTAGCTCAGTGGGTTAAGCCTCTGCCTTTGGCTCAGGTCATGATCTCAGGGTCCTGGGATGGAGCCCCATATCGGGCTCTCTGCTCAGCAGGAAGCCTGCTTCCCCCCACCCCCTCTGCCTGCCTCTCTGCCTACTTGTGATCTCTCTCTGTCAAATAAATAAATAAAATCTTTTTAAAAAAGGGGAAAAAAAGAAGTGTTGATTGGATAATCTCTGGGGATCATCTTGAGGCTTCAGTTAAGCATAATGCTTTTCTCTTTATTAAAGAAATAAAACAAAGGGTTGGTAACTTCAGAGGGAATGTATAGAACTTATTTAATTTCAGCAAAAAGAAGGAAAACAACACAAAGCAAAAGGAGGCTTTCAAAGGACAGCTTTGCCTCAAGTGTATTTGCTATTTTAGAATATAACGTGGCATATATAAATTAGACCTTGGCTCCCGATAAATTTTGAGTCTCATATGAAAAGTAATAGAATGAAGAACAATATAGCGACATTTAGCCCGTGATAGTGTTGCCAATTCAGAGAATAGAAAATAGTCCACAGCAGTTTCCTTGATCTGTAAAGCTTGGTATGAGTCGACACCCTTGGATGAACACTCACCTAAGAATTATGGATGCTCATTCTTCAGATTTGCCTTTCTTCCATACCGTTGCTTACTCTCCCCATGCAGACTGTCTTCCTTATTCTCAGCTACATGAGTTGAACCCTTCATGGATAACTCATTATGAACCTCTTCCCTGAAGCCCTCCGTGAACACCATACTTAGAAGTTCTCTCTCCGTTCCTTAAATTTCTAGAGAACACATGATATTTAATAATCACATAATTTATATCAGGCATCGATCGAATATTTATTTATGTACTGAACTCCTCTATTTGTAAACTCTCGGAGGGAAGGAAATTTGATTTCTAGTTCACTGTATTTCTCATCCTGACTTACAAAAAGCTGTTCAAAGAGGGGATATTAATACCTAGCTTATGAATAAATGACTATGTATTGAATGCTTTTTGCCTCTAATATTCTTCCAACTTGTCAATGATGCCCACAATCTAATCACTAGTGATACATTTTACTGTCTTAAGCACTGTAGACTTTTCCACAAAGACAAATAGTCCAACATTAGAAAGTTAGCTGTCACTTAGTATGAATATATATATGACTTTGTGAGAAGATGAGGCTTTTGGGTAATGGGAATGGGAGGGCAACTGAGAGAAAGGAAGAGGTAGGAAAAAGGAGGCAGAAGCCTTCCAGACAAGCCAGGGGCGGATCTATGGTTATGCTCTCTCTAAGCCCTGCTAGATACGGATTTTCTCATTAAGGAACTCTTCTAAGAAAACACTTTTAAAAAAAAAATAGGTTTTTTTTTTTTTTTGTTCTCAAGCCTAATTCTAACATGGAATTATACTAATCTAAGGCCTTCCTGGAACTTGGTAAGTATTGGCAAGTTTGATTTCTTCAAACCTTTTCAAACTGACTGGATTGTTTATTCAGAAGCAGCTAGACCCAGAATTTGTCTTTACCACATTAAAACATTTGTCATCCTTCCGTCAATCTGTGGCAGGACACAGTTGTTATGGCTGTCTTGCCAATTAAACGCATTTAAGGCTCTCTAATTGAAGCTTCAAATAGTGGCATCTGTTCTTCATCATTTTAATCTGTGGTCATTTTCTGGAAAGGCCAAAGATGGCCAATTCATCCTTAGTCTGGAAATCAATATGCCTCTAACCTCATGTGGCCCAGATTTTATGAATAACATCCATGGTTTCATTCAGAAATGTTCCACCTTGCTTTGATGCTTGGAAAAAGAGAGATCATTCTACACTCTGCTTTCCAGATGGTTCTGTCTTTAGCTGGCATTTAGCAATGAGCCAGAAGCCTGCTTATTAGAATAGAATAGTCCTGGGTGGTAAACTAGTGCTAGGTCTGGGATCATATCTTGCTCATTGGATGCCACCGGGAGTGACTCTGTGCTTAAATGGAGATTCTGACAGGTTGAGCAATGACAGGCATCTCCGGGTCATGAAGCCTGAAAAGATGTGCCACCAAAAGAGAGGTTTCAGTGACAAGCTAATCAAAGCTTTCTGATGCTGGCCTATATCCAGGTTAGACACAAGAGATGCTGTTGCCCATCATCTAGATTCTATGATCAGCCTCCTAGCCCTTATTGTCTTCACCCATCTATCCACACTACTCTTCATCCATCAGTTCATCGGGTTTGGGGATGCATTTCCAGGTAAAAAGTCTACATCAGTATATTTCTCCCTAAGTACTTCAGCACGCTCTCTTTAGAGTTCAAAATCTGTTTAACAGTATTTTTTCCTTCCATGACATCCTTTATAAACAAACAAATTTGCAAATATTAAGGGAACATTTAAGGTTGGACCAAGGAATATATCCATGTAACTCAAACATCTGTCATGACTCAGAATATTACCCTCCTTCCAGAAACTTCTCTCACATCTCCTACCGGCTAATTCCTACCTCTGTTCCATGTTCAACCTCTGCTTTGATTTTGTTCTATAATAGGTTCATTTTGGCTATTTTAGGATTTCATAAAGATGGGATTATACAATATGTATTCTTGTGTTTATTCAGAATGATGTTTTTGAGGTTCATCTTGTATCAATAGTTCATTCCTTTTTAAAATTTTTGAGTAGCATTCCATTGTTTAAATAAATCACATTTTGTTGATTTAATCTTCTGTTGATGAACACCCAAACTATTCCTAATTTCTGGCCACTATGAGTAGAGTTGCTGCAAACAGTCTTATCTAAGTCTTTCTACAGATTTGTCTTTGATATCTCTGGTAAAACCTAAGGGTAGAATCACAGGGTCACTGTGTCTTTAGTTCTGTTAAAGCTGTGTCTTTAGTTCTGTAATAAACTTCCAGACCTCCTTTTCCCTCTATAGTAATTGTGTAACAATGAAAGAATGTGAGAAAATTCTAGTTTCATTATGGCTTCACTAACACTTGGTATCCTTTTTTATTTTTATATTTTAATGTTGTCTTTGCTGGTGGATCTACTTCGTTGTGACTTTAATTTACATTCCTTTCCTGGCTAATAATGTCGAGTGTGTTTAAAATTTAGTTATTGATTATTCGTATATATTACTTTGTTAAGTATTCAAATTTTTTGTTGATTAAAAAATTTTTGTTTTCCTTTCATTATAAAGTTGTGCAATTTCTTTATATACTCTAAATGTCAGCCTTGTGAATAGTTTTTCTAGATTAGCCTACTCATTTTTGTAATGGCATCTTTTGTTATGCATACGTTCTTGGTAAAATCTAAATTGTCTTGCACTATTGGGTCACTGCTTTTGGTGTTTTTCCTGAGAAACTGTTGCTTACACCAAACTAATAACTAATATGTTCTCTTATGTTTTCCTTTAAACTCTAATTAATCTGTGAGTGTGGTGTAAAAAAGCAGTCAAGATTCTTTTTCCATATGGATGTTCAGTTGTTCCAGAAGTATGTTTTAAAAAGCCATTCTTTCCCCCCTTGGATTGTTTTGGCACCTTTGTGGAAAATCAAATGTCTATGTAAGTGTGGATTTATTTTGGAGCATTCCATTTTATCCCATTGATCTATTTCTCTCTGGTTTGGCCGATACCATACTCTTTTTATTACTGCACATTTGCAGTAAGTCTTGAAATCAGATAATGTAAATCCTACAAATGTGTTCTTTTTCAGGCTTTGAGTAGTCTAGGTTCTTTGCAGTTCTGTGCATGTTTTATAACCAGTGTTTGAGTTTCTACAAAAAAATCCTGCTAGATTTGTGACCTGGATTGTGTTGAATTTATAGATAATTTGATGAGAATTATTATCCTTATAATAATGAGTATTCTAATCTATGAACATGGTATGTATCTCCATCTATTTGGGTCTTCTTTGTATTTTCTCAGTGATATCGTGTTCTTTTCAGTGACAACATTCTACATATCTTTTAATTTATTCCTAAATGCTTATGTTACTTGATACTATTGTAAATGGAATATTAATTTAATCTTCAATCATTTCTCTTGGTATCTAAAAATGAAATTGATTTTTTATATTTTAACCTTGTATCCTCTGACCTTTTAAATTTAGTTATTAGTTCCATATGTAGTTTCATAGGTTCCTTAGGATTTTCTATATACCCAATGACATTCATCTGAAAATAGCATCAGTTTTGCCTCTTCTTTTCCAATCTATATGCCTGCCTTCTTTTTCTTCTGTTATTACAATCTTGGAATCACATTATAATACTCAATGAGTAGTGATGAGATTGGAATCCTGATCTTAGGGAGAGAATTAATCTTACCGTTATATATAATATTGTACATACATATGCTATATCTACCTATGCACACACATATACATATATAAATAGAATAGTTCTCTAAGCTTGATTTAGATTGTTAAGGATACATTCCTGAGAGTGGTGCTGTTACTAAAGCTATGTGGAAGAAATTGAAATCAAAGGTTTATTTTGGAGAGAGAAAAGGAAGAGCTCTCACAATATATACCACAAAAAATATTATTACTATCATCCCCTTTGAGAGAAGGGGAAAAAGGAACTTTAAGAGGTTAAGTAGCTTGCCAAAAGTACACAGACAAGTAGAAGATCCAGAATTATGGCACAATAAAAACGGTATTAATCTAGATGTCGAGAAACTTGTTATAACTTAGTTATATCATGAAATATCTCTGGGCCCTATAACTATTCACTGAAACTCTCTGGAGCTCAGTTTCTCTCTTTCAAAATTAAGCTCTAAAAAGAGCTCTCTGAGTCACAAATTTTACAGTCAAAGACAGATTGCCATATCATGTTCCCCTAATTTTTATCGAATTGATTAATGAGCCATGTGTGACCTGAAATATCAGAAAGTGAATGGCATTATCAATTGTATTGAAACATAAAGCTACCAGAATATTGATTTTAAGAAACTTGGAGCAACAACATCACTTGGCATCAGGGAAATACAAATCTAAACCACAGTGAGATACCACCTCACACCAGTTAGAATGGCTAAAATTAACAAGTCAGGAAATGACAGATGTTGGCGAGGATGCGGATAAAGGGGAACCCTCCTACACTGTTGGTGGGAATGCAAGCTGGTGCAGCCACTCTGGAAAACAGTATGGAGATTCCTCAAAAAGTTGAAAATAGAGCTACCCTATGACCCAGCAATTGCACTACTGGGTATTTACCCTAAAGATACAAAGGTAGTGATCCGAAGGGGCATGTGCACCTAAATGTTTACAGCAGCAATGTCCACAATGGCCAAACTATGGAAAGAATCTAGATGTCTATCAACAGATGAATGGATAAAGAAGATGCGGTATATTTATACAATGGAATACTATGCAGCCATCAAAAGAAATGAAATCTTGTCATTTGCAACGACATGATTGGAACTAGAGGATATTATGCTGAATGAAATAAGTCTATCAGAGAAAGACAATTATCATATTCTCTCTTCTGATACGAGGAATTTGAGAGGCAAGGTGGAGGGTTGTGGGGGGTAGGGAAGGAAAAAATGAAACAAGATGGGATCGGGAGGGAGACAAACCATAAGACTCTTAAGCTCACAAAACAAACTGAGGGTTGCTGGGGGGTGGGGGAGTAAGGAGAGGGTGGCTGGGTTATGGACATTGGGGAGGGTATGTGGTATGGTGAGTGCTTTGATATATGTAAGCCTGATGATTCACAGACCTGTACCCCTGGGGCAAATAATACATTATATGTTAATTAAAAAAAAACTCAAAAAAAAAAAAAAAGAAAGAAAGAAACTTGGAGCAAAAAGAGCTAGTTTGGAAGCTGAGTTTATCTAGTATTCTGTTTTCATTTTCTTTTTAAAAGATCTTATGATTTGCAAATTTTTATATTTTCTACTATTTTATAACTCAAAGACTATAAAGAATTAAAGCATCAAGATTTAAAATTATGGAGGAGTGGGGTGCTCAGTCAGTTAAGCCTCCAACTCTTGGTTTCGGCTCTGGTCACAGTCTCAAGGTCCTGACATAGAACCCCATGGTTCTGTGTGCTCTGTGCTCAGCATGGTGTCTGCGTGAGATTCTCTCCCTTTCCCTCTGCTCCTCCCCCTGCTTGCTCTCTCTCTCTCTTTCTGAAATAAACAAATAAATAAAATCTTAAAATTATGGAGGAGACATTATGGTAAGGGAAAGAGTATAAGCACATCTGCCTCTGACCAGAGAAATAAGGACAAATCATTTAACCTCTTGGCTCTCAGAATCTTCATCAGGAGAGGAGCAGGAGAGCGTGGTGAAGATAAAGACTTATCTCACAAAGCTTTATGAAACCTACGGGATAATATAAGTAAAACTAATAGCAAAATATCTGTACCTAGGAGGTATTCAATAATTATTTGTCTCCCTCCCAATTGTGCTTACAAATGATGTTTATAAATGTGCTTCATAATACAGGGGATATTTCTGAGCTGGTCTGGACAACTTAGAATGGGAATCTTTGGTTACTAAAGATTTTAGTAAAAACTGGGACATTCCTCTCTGTGCCGAAAATTAATCTATAGATAGAACGATTAAGTGAGGGGCTGTATAAGTTGGAATTGTATGTTCATGCTTTTGTGTAATATGCCTCACTCCTAATGCCTTCTGATCCCAACCCTGAGATAAATATATTTAAAGACAAATTCTCAGTAAAAAGTTCACAGTGGATTCTGCTGTTGGCCTTTCATTATTAGGAGTACTTCCAGCTGTGAGTAACAGAAGATCCAGCTAGCAATGGTTCGAATAAAAAGAGTATGTTTTGGGGGTGCCTGGGTGGCTCAGTGGGTTAAAGCCTCTGCCTTCGGCTCAGGTCATGATCCCAGGGTCCTGAGATCGAGCCCCGCATCGGGCTCTCTGCTCCGGGGAAAGCCTGCTTTCTCCTCTCTCTGCCTGCCTCTCTGCCTACGTGTGATCTCTGTCTGTCAAATAAATAAAATCTTAAAAAAAGAATAAAAAGAGTATATTTTTTCTCACATAACAAGACATATGTGGCAACTGGTGTTGGTTCAGCAATTAAAAACTCTCTTGACTTTATCTTCATTTTTAACAGGACTACTGCCACTGCTCTAGGCATTGGGTTCATGCTTAAGTCTTGAAGAGGCCTTGCCGGCTATCCTTGTCCCCTTTATCAATGAGGCCCAAGTTTCCCACTTGTTCCGCAGCAGACTTCCACTTCAGTCTCTTTGGCCAGAAGGATGTGACACAGTCATCTATAGCTATAAGGGAGGCTAGATAAATCAGTTTATGAGCTTTAGCTTCTGTGGAAGGGACAAAGTTAGTTCATAATGCATATAAGCTAACCAAACAGCAGTAAATGCTCCAGTCTCCCCAACCACGTATTTAAGAATTTCTTCCTTAATTGGATTTTTCATCTTCTGCACAGTCTGAAATTTCCTCCCAGGAGGATTTACATAGCTGTGGGAGAAAAATGAATTCTACCTGAAAGGTTAAGATCCCAGGTGATAGAGCAGATTTCAACCTTATGTGTACTAACTGATTTTAAGAATCTGGGAAGATTAATGAATATCTTCCCAAATTCTTCTTCGTCCACTAATTTATGCTCGAATTTCCTGTTTCATTCTTAATAGCCCTTTTATTCTAGTTAATATATACAGAGCATCTCTGAGGTAAGAGTGGAAGATAACCAGCGTTTTGCAATTACCTATGAAGTTCAGAGCTGCAGGTAGATCTCTAAGAGGATTAAGGAAAGCATTAAGGCCTGAAGGTGGAGGAGTGTGGGAACCAAAGACGAATTTCATCTCCTCGACAGTTTGGTCCAGAGCCAACCTTTTTACGTAACTCATCATCATGTTTCACATATTATCTATCCATCTAGTAGGCAATAGTTGAATTCAATTCTTTGCTTTTCTGGTTTTGTCTTTTTTTCCAAAAGGGTAAATACCAATCGATACACATTCCATCTTACCTCCTATTACTTCCCTATGGAAACCAATGTGACGTTCTTGGCTAGTCTTACAATGCACTGTGCACTTTCCCGCTTCTACACTGTTGCCCAGAGTGTGCCCCCTCCACAATGCCCTCACTGAAATTTTGCTCATCGGTCATTGCCACTGAAAATTACTCCCTTCTTTGTTCATCCCTCTTAGCACAAATCATTTGGAGTTTCTCTCTGTGGCACTAACCATATGCTAGCTTGTATGGTGCATGGTAGATACAGTGTTCCAGCCATATTAAATCCTAAAATCCCTTTTCTCAGAGACTGACAGCTAGTCGTCTCTGCAGTACCTCCCAGGACACCTCTCACATTATAGGCACTTCTTCTTTAATGTGTTTCATTTCTACTCTTTTTCACTCTCCTTGTGGATAAATGCAGAATAAATTGTGGAATAAATGAACACGTGGAGTAATGCTGTGCCTTGAGCAATCACTGACCTGAACAATCGGAAAATTTCCCAAATCCCCTGAAGCACCGTCACCAAGTGACATGTGATGAACAGCTTACTTCTGACATTTTATGTTTGAGTCGTTGCTGCTGTTACATTTTAGAGATGCCACTGAAAATAATAAATGAAGGACCGTATTCTCTGGAATAGAGCATAAAGAAGAATTCTGAGCATTTGGCACTAAAATATGACAGCCACTCATTTCTTTAGTTCTCAGGGAACTTAATCATGAATTTGATAACTTGTTAGGACTGGTGCTTTTTGGTTCCATTGTAGCAGTTCTTCCATTTGGTGATGGCTGGTGGTTCAACTGGATTCTTTGTTCTTCACCAAGAAAGTAGATGACTTCATAAGACTATAGTGTTTCTATATATTAATAACATATCACTTTTTTCCCCTTGCAGCTCATTTGCTCTGAGCAAGAAGATTCATAATGTTGCCTGTCCTTCTCTGAAAATTAACTCAAAACAGAGTCACACTGAATGAAAGAGCCACTCTGTCGAAAGATGAGAGCTAGCCATTGACCAGAGAACTACTGGTGGTTCAGTGGTTCTAAGGACAGCTCAAGGACATATCACTCCCGGGTCCTGCTGTCTATGTATGTTGCTCATACAAAAATTGAGGCAGTCTTTTCAAATCCTTATGAACATGAACAAAACATTAATATTTTAATTTAATATTAATTTTTAAAAAATGTGATATAAATACATGGTCATTTCCATTTTCCTTCACTTAGAACATGTCTATCCTGACACTTCAACGATTTCAAGAGACAGACTTTGTATTTAAAAAAAAAAAAAAAAGATTTCTTTTTATTGTCTCCGATGCAGTTTTTTTTTTTTTTTCACCCACAGAACCTAGAAATTCCATGATTCTAGGCCAGGAATAATATAATTGTTAAACATTCTACCAAAGCCTCAAATTTTTCTTGAATTAAAGGGATGCCAGATCTGACTAAAGGAGAATTTCCGTCAGAGGCCTGAGGCCTGCTGTTTGCCCCTCTGGTACTATCAGTACTCCTGAGACTGTGTGTGAAACCCACAGGAGGATGCTGGAAAAAGTCAAATTAAGAGGGAGACAGTTTAGATCACTCCAAGAATTCAAAATGAAATTGAATCCTGCCCGCCCCCCGCCCCCCTCCAACAAATGAGGATCTTCTGATTACAAAATTTCCATCCAGTCATTTTTCCAAAATCCTAACCTACAGATTTTGTCTTCCCTTTCTCCTTGTTCAGGCTTAGATTCCCTTCAGATCTGTGATGCTGTCTTTATTTCAAGGAATCGAGATTCCTTACCTTTTGAAGACCGCTTTGCTGATTTGAGAATGATCCTTCTTTTGCCAGGGTGTCAACAAATTGTCCAAGACTGTGTCTTGAAATAGCTGAAATCATTTTCAGGCCAAACTCCATAGACATTACATTTTATTATCCTAGAAAGAACCACAAGACATTAGTCACTGCTAGCTGCATTCCTATGCTATGAAAGACTTTTATAACTTCTGTGACTATATTTATGAAAGTGTCCCAGTTTTCTCAGCATTATTTAGGACAACAAGTCATCACGCTCCTGTACTGTCATCCATTCTGTGCCACAAAAAGCCTGATAAGCTTAGTGGACATTTCTGAAGCGCCTTGTTCCGAGTCATCTGCGACTTTGTGCCTTCTTTACCTCTCTCTGGTTTGTGGTCAGTGGCCAGGACAAAATATTTCAGTTCTTCAATCTCAGAGACATATGAGTCCAGGAACCCATCAGTAAGGTCCCTTGGCTCCACCTTCTTTAGGTGATAGTTCCTGTGAACAATCTCCTTCTGCTTCATCATGGTGTTCTTGAAAGGCCCTCAGTAAGAAGCCTATCATAAAAAGAGACTATACCACCTTCTTCCCCGAAAATGAAGTCACTATACTCGTATATACACTTTCATACTCTCTCTTTTCACACTTGGCATTTATACTGAGCATCTTTAATATCCTTGTTTTTATAAATATGAGTTGGATAGTGTGTAAGATTTTAAAACGTGATTGATGACACAACAATGAGTGTGTCAATTTATTTAAATTTTGACATTTAGATTTGTTACAGTTTTTTTTTTCAGTTTTAAACATAAAGTTATTCATACTGAGTTTTGAGATTTGTTTATTTTTGGCCTGATCTTGGGTTTGTATATCAAAGTGGGTTCTTATTGGTTCCAGGAGAGAGGCTGCAAGGTGTTGACTCTCAGGGCTGCCTCATTTGGGAAAGGCAAGCAGCCCTCTGGGCAGTAGGACAGCATCTTTGGTTTCATGCGGACAGTTGAGAAGAAAATAGGCACTCCTCACTGTGAACCCTGAGGTAGAAACCGCCCTGAATCTGGTCTATTTTGAAGTAGCATGGGAGGCTGGGGTGGCTCAGTCGGTTAAGCACCTGCCTTTGGCTCAGGTCAGGAGCCCGGGGTCCTGGGATCGAGCCCCACTTTGGGCTCCCTGCTCAGTGGGGAGCCTGCTTCCTCCCTCTGCCTGCTGCTCCCCTTGCTTGTGCTTGCTCTCTCTCTCTCCGTCTCTGACAAATAAATAGAATCTTTAAAAAACAAGTGACTTAAGACCTAGGGTCAGACCACTGGGCATAACTGTGTCCTGGGAGGTGAAAGCCAGTTTAGACAGTTGGTCTGAGATTTGGCTGCTGCCCCAGGGGAAGTGGCTTTTCCATCCCTTCCATGGGCGAGGCGACCCTTCTTCTTTACCCAGGACTTCAGTCCTCTGAAGCTTCTATGTCCTTGGATGGTTTTTGCTTAGTACTACAAGTGAATTCTTCCTTATGGGCCATATCCCTACTTTATATAGCTGGCAACCTGGGTCACTGGCCCTGGCCTGTCTCTGATTTCAGGCCTCATTGTGGTGGAAGTTCAGTACAACCTTCAAGTCCCCTTGCACTGACAGCATCCAATTTCCAAGTACACCACATGTCCCTTCGCTTTCTGTTCCAGGGCTTTCTCCCACTCTGCAGGGGCCTGTAAGATTCTGCTTGGCTTGGGCACAAGCTCAGTCCAGAAATTCAGGGTAGTTAGTATTTGTCAATACAGGTGGGTGGAGAGCTAGTATGTAAGGACCACACCCAACTATTCTTCATACCAGTGAGTGACAATTCTAGGAAATACCTTGCAGGCTTCTCTTGATGCCCTCATTACCCACTGCAGAGACTTTGGTAATGATCCTCCTTCCTTGTCTCATCCTCCTCCTACCTCACTCTTATGTCTTAGTTCGTATCCCAAAAAACTATCTTCATCCAAGTCCCTGTCTCAGCCAATGCTTTGAGGAAGCCCAAACTAAGACAATTGGCACAGACTTGGTCCTTAAAAGCCAATGATCAGAATTGGATGATAGAGCTGGCTCCCTCACCAGTCAGGAACAGTAAAGATGGCATTGTCAGAGGTAAGTGCACTGGGAATCTCTAGGATGGCCATAACTGCTGGCCAGTGAGAGCATTATAGTTCCTAAGATGCTCGCCTGTGTTAAATTCAGAGGAGGTGATGGTGTAAGGCAGGGCTTGGCTGACTGTCAACTGTGGGCTAAAGCTGATCCATTGCCTAGTTTGGTACATAAAGTTTTATTGAAACACAGCCATGCACACTCATTTATGCATTGTTTATGGCTGTTTTTATGCTATGACAGCTGCGTTTAGTAGTTGCAACAGAGAACATATGGCCCACAAATCCTAAAATATTCACTATCTTGTCCCTTACAGAGGAAGTTGGTCGGCTCCTAGTATATAGCATGGGGTAATCTCAGCCAGACTGCATACTTATTCCCAGAGTTGCCTGGAGAATGGTACTGTGTCCCTTGAGTAAAGCTTCAGGGTTTACTAACTGGGATGAATTATATTTTATAACCATGAATCTGTAAGTTGCTTGGGGATGGAATGCAATTACTCGTTAACATTGTTTAGTAATAGTAATTGGATTGACCAGTTAGGACTTTGCAGCTGGTTTCAGTAGGACGTGGGGGGTTTCAGTGTTTGAGGCTGGTGACATGGCTGGAACATGTTTACATAAATAATTCGCTGAAAAAGGTGCCATGAACATAAATTAGTGCTGTTGGTGTCAGAAGCAGAATGCCTAAAAAGATTCCTGACTCACTTTATATGGAGAAGTAGCTAAGACTGTTTGGGGGGAAAAAGAATGAAGATGACGTCATGGATTGAATGCTTGTGTCCCTCAAAATTCATATATTGAAACCTTGACTCCTAATGTCATTGTATTTGGAGGTGAGACCTTTAGAGGGTAATTAGGTTTAAAGGAGGTCTTGAGAATAGGGCCCTCATGATGGGATTAGTGTTCTTATAAGAGGAGGAGGAGAGACCAGAGCTTGCTCACACACACTCTCTCTCTCCATGTGCACACACTGAGGAAAGGCTAGGTTAACACACAGGAAGAAGGTGGCCACCTACAAGCCAGGAGAGCATGCTTTCAGCAGACCCTAGCTCTGCTGCACCTTGCTCTTGGAATTGCCTGTCTTCTAAACTGTGAGAAACAAACTTCTGTTGTTTAGGCTGCCCAGCGTGCTGTTTTGTTCTAGCACCATGAGCAGACTGATACAGATGAGAAGAGATGAAAATGAGCTTTTTGTGCCTGAAATGGTTACTAAGTCGTCCTTGGTTTGAAATGGGAGAAACTTTGTGCTTTGTGTTGGGGAAAACTTAATGGTACATAAGAGATAATACATTTGGAGCCTAGGGAAATAGAAAAAATGAACTAAGAAGGATATGTAGATTGACGGCCAAGTGTGAATTTTGTTAGTCACTTCATTGCTGCCAGATGAGAGATTACCTAGATTAACTTTTTTCATGCTTGGCTAGCAAATGAAGCTCCAGTCAAGGGAATTTGAGCAGATAAAATTTTAGAGACGAAGCTACTCTTGTTTGACTAGGATAAATATGGGAATGCTGTAGAACAAGAGAACATAGAAACTAGAGAATATACAGTTAAGCAATTGAACTACTTCATTGATGGGTGTAAGCGGTTCCCTGGGGGGCCATTGTTAAGACTGTTACTTAGAATTAGTTATCCGTGTATGGATCCCTGGCTCTGGATATAGCTGAACACACTGAAAGAAAAATATATTTGGGTTAATACAGGAACTAAAATTAATAGCCATTTTTGAAGAGATGAAAACCTCACAGGAGGGATAAACAGCCAGTCTGTTGTGTTGGATTAAAGGAGGAGCACATCATCATATCCACAAGGAAGAGTGGGGCTACCCACCCCACCTGGCTAAATTTAGCCACATTGTAGCAAATGTCTTACTACATGATTTACTCCACAGTGGATGAGAGAGCCCTGGGTCTTTACCTGTCAATTCCCATTCCGTGTAAATGAGAATGGGTGAGGGAGAAGGCACTAAGGCTATATTGGTTCCAGCAATATGAGTATGCTATGGACTTCCTGGGAGGTAGGGACATTTGATTTAAAATAAATGGTAGTTGGAAGATAAAATAATTGCAGCCACGAAATATTGGAGTATTTAGTCATGTAGCAATATGGGGCAATTAGATAACTAATACAGTATCCCATGGTGGATTACAGTGTGGGGTCTTTAGCAAGTTCTGGTAAGAAACTCAGAGTTTATACCCTTAGGCATGAGAAGGAAGGCTATCTTTTCTCTGGTAGGGAATTCCCACCATTTGAAAAGCAGGTCCTTGTGTCATACCAGACCCTAGGAAATAGTGAACGTCAGGTCATGGGGCACCAATATGCTTATCATGAGCTGGATACCCGTGAAGTAACAAAATCAGATGGGCATAGAAACATGCATTGTGTATATCTAAGATTGGACCTAGGCAGGTCCAGAATGCACAAATAAGTTCCTTGAATTGGTATCCCAGATTCCCATACACCTACATCTATGGAATAAATGTTTCTTCCTCAACTGACAGTATGCCTCATGGAAGGCTTCCTAATGCCAATTGATGAAAGAGAGAGACATTAGGGACTAGTTCTCAGATAAGTTTACGCAAATGTTCCAGTTGGAATTTGAATGCTGTGTAACTGAAGCCCCACTCAGTAATGTCCTAAGACAGTGATGGGGACATCCATCATGTGGGTAAATCTTTGAGAGGTGCACTTGGCATTTTTTTTTGTGTGGTTATAGAAGCAGCTCATGGTAAAGATGGAAGAAGAATGCTGGCCATTGAAAAGTAGATTAGAAGGAGCAAGATACAAGACCATGAAATCTGGGAAAGCAGCATGAAGGTAGGTTTTTGTGTGTGTGTGTGAGAATGGGCACAAAGTCTGAGAAATTTGTATTCACATTAATGCCCATAGAGAGCATCTACCACTGAGAAAACAATTAAAAGTCAGGTAGACTAATATAGTGCATTCCAGCCAGTATCTATCCTCAGGCATCCCATCTTTTGCACAGAGGACCCATAAAGGTAGTTATGGTGGCAGTAATAGAGGTTATGCATGGTTCTGAAGCATGGGATCCCACTAATCAAGATGGATTTAGCTATTGCCATGGCTGAATTTCCAATCTGCCAGCAAAGAGGCCAATACTAGGCTTTTAATATGGTACAATCAACTTTCTATCTGAAATGAGTTGATTATATCAGATCCCTTCTACCCTAAAAAAGGGCAGTGTTTCATCCTCAACAAAATGATCTATTCTGGATTTGGGTTTTCCTTCTCTATTCGTAGTGGCTTGGTCAGCATCACCATATGAGAGCTTATAGAATAAGTTATCTATCGAGATGATATCCCACACATGTGGCCTCTTTTATGGTAAGAGAGGTGCAATACTGAGTACGTGGCAATGGACTACTTATCTAGCCATATATCTCATCATCCTGAACCAAACGGCATATCAGAATTGCGGAATGTCCAATTCAAAGTTCAACTTTGGTGCCAGCTTGGTGCTAACACTGGCCAGGTGTTGGGTATCGGGTTGGGGTGCTGTTTTCTAGGATACAGTATGTGTGTTGAATCAACAGTAAGAGTATGGGGGCTATATCTTCAGTAGGTTGACTAGACAGGTCAAATAACCAAGAAATGGGAGAAGATTTGTCCCTCTCACTTTTGGATACCGCTTGTGGAACTTGTATTACCTTTAAAACCTTAACTTCTGCTTGATCAGTAGCCCTAGTTCCCAAGGAATAGAGGCTTTTGCCAAAAGACAGAATGAGAATTCCATTGGTTCTACATGCCATTAGACCAGCAGGCAAAGAACAAAATGACTAAAAGGATGGCAGTGGTGAGCCTGATTTCTAGAGGGAGTTAGGGTTAGTTGTTTCTACAAAACGTAGACAGAGAAGAGGATGTCTGGAACTCACTCATCAGGTGCCCCTTGTGCTCTTTCTTTGCCCAGCATTAGAAATGAATGAGCAATGATAGCATTCACTCACTAACAAGAGAAAGACAAGGGTTTAGGTGTCTCAAGGATGCTAATCTAGACCACTTCTCCAGGAAATATACATAAGCTGGGGGAGATGATAAAGGCAAGAAAAATATAAAACAAATAGTGGTGGAGGGAGATAGCGAATTGCCTTGGGGCCAGTTGCAATAACTAGGACTTCAGCTTTTTCCCACCTAATTCCCTTGTATTAAGTCTTTGCAGCTATTGTGGCTGACATCCCTTGAAGCAGACCTTGTGACACACTGGATTAAATGAAGAGCTTGAGCAGATTGGAGGGATGCAAGAGGTGGATTGCATCAGACAACCCTCGTGCACAGTTTCATACATTCTAAGCCTCACATTGTACAATAGCCATTGTAGTGGCAAGCAGATTTGCATAGATTTTGGCAAGCTCCCATGGAGTTGAAATTTGACAGTGACTCATTTTGGACTTCATGATATGTACTTCCTGCGTTTGGCTCCATGGTTCCTCTGATACAAGAGTATGGGATGTCTGTGGATATTTGTTCCACAATCACAGTGTACAATTAGAAACTGCAGGACACTCAGGTTGCTGGGGATACTCTTGACCAATGTAATATCGGAGTTAATGGACAAAAATGCATCGTCCATTAAATTCCTGAGCAGATAGCTCTGAGACATTATTTCATAAAATTTTTTGGACCATCCCCCAAATCAAGCAAAATGTGCATTAAGCAACGGCCAACTTTCTAATACATGCTTCATTTTTTTTTCTCTTCCCCTGTTCAGTCCCTCTGTCCTTCACCTTACTTCCTGGTTCATATTCACAAACCACTTGCATGCAAAGCTTTATCACAAAGTCAGTTTTAAGAGGGAAATTCATGTTCGAGTTATTTATTGATATGCTTTGCTCCCGGTTGGACTATTAATTTCTTCAGGGAAGGGACCATCAGGTGCTCAATTGCTTACTGAATGAACTGAAATCAAGAAAAATTCAGCATGCATAAATATTTTCCAAGTATGGCCTTGGCATGATCTATTCTCACAACAGAGTAAAGTGAAAATGTCCAAGGAAATTGAATTTGTTTTAAAAAGGAAGATTACCGGGGCGCCTGGGTGGCTCAGTGGGTTAAAGCCTCTGCCTTCGGCTCAGGTCATGATCTCAGGGTCCTGGGATCGAGCCCCGCATCAGGCTCTCTGTTCCACAGGGAGCCTGCTTCCTCCTCTCTCTCTGCCTGCCTCTCTGCCTACTTGTGATTTCTCTCTGTCAAATACATAAAATATTAAAAAAAAAGGAAGATTACTTATTAAAACAAAGTTGACTGACTTTACTATTGTCAATTGTCTAAAGTCTATAAGGCAGGGGTAGTTATATGGATAGGTCAATAGAAGACGGACTGAGGACTGGCTGCCATTATGTGGCTTTACTTGGGAAATAATTAAATATGACAAAAATAATTAAAATTAAAAGAAAACTTCCAGTTACTAGAGTTATGTGACTTTGTCACATATGAGTGTAATAGCTACTTTAATATAAATACAACATTCACAATATTAACTGCCACGTATTGAGAATCAAGTATATGATAGGCACTTACCTAAGCATCTTCCATATATTCTATCGGTTAATCCTTGCAATCTCACACAGCAAAGACTTACAATTTTTATACATGTGGAAACTTAAGTGTGGAAATAGTAAGTCACTTGTCTAAGTTCACAGAGGAAAAATGAGTCAGGACATGAACTCAAGACTCTCTTCTCTAGGACTTCTCTATCACTGCAGCGTAGTTTGAAGATGCGTGTGAGTGGTCCCTCCATTCGTCACATGAGTTCAAGTTCATATCTAAAAAGTTGAATTAATATCATTCTAAAATCTCTGACCCCTAATTCCTGACTCTATATCCCAGATCAAGAAAAAAGCAATATTTAACACAAATCAAAAGGTAGTAAGACCGAACTTAGATACAGAATATAGAAAATAACCAGGGTTTTAGTTTTTTAAAACATTTTCTATGCTTTATATTTTACTAGGATATTGAATATTAAAGGTACAAATAAATCAGTACGCAAAAAGGACTGTACCTAGATCTGCCCATGTTCTCAGCCTATGCTTTTGTTGACTCTACCCCATGAATATAATTTAATAGAAAAAATACAGTCTGGAAGTTCACAGACTTGGCTTTTAATTCCAGTATAGCTATCAATACTTAAACCAATTTACTGAGATTTCTGTGCTTTAGTTTTCTCCAGTTGTTACATGGCTACCTGCTCTCTATTTAGCCACAGGGTTCTTACAAGGTTAAAAGGAATGTGGTTTGAGGAAGCTGAAAGTCTTATTTAAGTGTTTAGCACTATTAATCATGACTTTCCATCATTGAATTTATTATGCATCTGCTATATGACCCCACACTGTTCACTGTATAAGATCATCTTTCCTATAATCAAAATAGTCCTCAAACCAAAAAATGTTATTATGACCCTTGGGTTAATGCAATATTTTCAGAGATGGCACAGTGAAAAAAATGCTTAAACCTTTGAGAATGCATAAATGTTTTCTTTTCCTCTATTTTAATATTAAAGGAGCCATTTAGTGTTCCAGACAAAATGCTCCTTTTGGGTGAGGTTCATATCCTCATTGGTTCAGTTTCTCTTCCCTTGGAAACTTTCTGATGGTCTGTGTAACTAGAATCCTTAGAACACTCATTCATGATGTAGGAACAACGTCAAGTGTAGCTGCTGGTCAAATTCCTATTTGTCTTCCAACCCAATTTATCTGCCACAAGAATGGCTAGGCTTCTCACAGACTGGAACGTGGGCAATTTCCACACACACGCTGCACAAGGGTACTGTGCCTTTGTGTTCTGTTCCACCAGGGAAGAATGGGGAAAGGAAGAAATCTCCTCAGTGGGGAGAGAAATAGAGGCTTATGAGGCATCAAATTAAAGCTAAAACAAAAGGATCATGAACTCCGAAGGGACTGGACCTTCTTTATTTCTTTATTCCCAGGATATAGAAAAGCATATTGTCAGCATTTTAGCAAATGACTTTAAAGGAAAGAATAAACAGACATTTAGCTGAAGAAACGCCATTCCTTTCACTTATTAAAGGAAATCATAGTGAGGTTGAAGTTAGAAAATTGGGATTCAAGCCTGACTTCTTCCCCTTAAAATCTATATACTTACTGAAATTCTTTTTTTAAAAGATTTTATTTATTTATTTAAGAGGGAGAGAGCAAGCGAGCACACGAGCAGGGTAAATGGCAGGAAGAGGGGGAGGGAAAGCCTGCCTGATGTGGGGCTCGATCCCGGGACTCTGGGATCATGACCAGAGTCAAAGAAAGATGCTTAACTGACTGAGCCACCCAGGGGCCCCTATTTATTGAACTTTTGAGCATAAAACTTCTCATCTGTAAAATGGAGAAAAAACTAGCCTCCATTTGAGTGACAGAGAAATCTATCTAAAATGCAAATCTAACCAAGGCACTCTTACTTTAACCTGATAGTCTCCAGGATCAAGTCTGAGTTCTTTAGCGAATCACAAAACCTCTCCATGCTCTGGCCTTTCCTTTCTCTTAGACAAATAAACTCTTAAAGCGGCAAAGTGAAGTGACTGGGGAATCTATAAGCAAAAAGAGCCCGTTGAAAGAACGGTCATGAATATGTAAGACAGGATAGTTCTTAGAATGTCAGGTCAGTGATGGAGCTCCAGACACCCAGATATTATTTGCATCATTACAGATAATAGAAACCCTACTGAGAAGTGATACGAAGTAGAAAAGCCCCAAGGAAGGGAGCAGGTTGGCATGTTCTAGGAAGGAAAAGCAACTAGAGAGGGATGCAAAACAATGCTAGAGAATAAGACAAAGATCAGACCGAATCACCTACAGTTCTGAATGCTCATATTGATCAGTTTGAATTTTGTGATACACAGCATGGGTTGAAAGTTTTTAAGCAGGTCAGACTAAATATGAGACAAGAGAGGGGAAGGAATCAAGGTTTTGCCTTCACAACCATTTGAGAGGTAGGGACATTGACAACGTGGAGATGGTGGAGAGAAATGGATTTTGCTGATTGTGGGGGCAAAGGGAAGGAAATCAAGAGTTTTATTTAGACATGTTAGAGATGGCTATTAAACGTTGCTGACCACAGCTTTAGTCAATACTAAATCTTGGAGTCTGAATTTCAAGAGTGACATGTAAGCTGAAGAAAGCCTTTCCTTCCCTATCAATTAGGCCATCTTTCTAATGTTGACCACAGAGGACTTTAAACCCTTCTCCTGAAGAATTCCCAGGAAACACCACTGGGGCAACTCAATAAATTGAGGGAAAATGCAAGGGCATGGAGCTCCTTTAAAAAAACACCTCTTGTTTCTTTTCTTGTTCTTTGAATTTGTTCTCTACATATGGAGTCTGTGAAAGATTTCATTTTAAGAAGTATCTGAAAGTTACATCGTAATCATAGCTAGCAGGTACATAGTGCTTACTGTCTGTCCGGCACGGTTCTAGTATATATAAACATACATATAAATGCATATATACATACATACACCTACTTCATAATGCTGTTTCAAGGATTAAACAAGACTTACGTGTATATCTATCTACATATACACGTGCACAAATTATATATGTATTAGATATATACACTAATTTAAATATCACAACAACCTTGTATGCTGGACACCATCGTCAACGTTATTTTATGATGAGGAACCTGATACCTAAAGTATCATATCTAGGAACTGGTGGAGTCGGAGTTTGGTCAGACTCTTCACCACTACCACCACAAAATAATATTGAAACTTTCTAGCAGGGCACATAAAACTTTAACCTGCTTTGCCGCCCCACAGCTTATAAAAATATCCCAAGCCGCCCATCTCTCCAACTACCCTGATTATGACCATTTCTCCATTTCTCATTCATACTCTTACATTTAAGTCACCTCAGTGGGGAGAGAAATAGAGGCTTATGAGGCATCAAAACCCAGCTAAATGTTTTTGTAAAGGCTTACTTGGCTCCTCACCTCTTAAGGGCAGAGAGAATCACAAGCTCCTTTAAACTTTGAGAATGCTCTGTTCACAGTCCAATTACATCAATCGTGATTTTTTTTCGTGTGTGTGGCCATCTGCCCTCTACCTTTCCCACACAGAGAATGTCTCCACCCACACAGAGATTGTGAAAGCTTTAAGGACAACCTGTCTTGTTTAGCTGAGCTTCATAAGGTATCCTCACTTCTGAAACTAATGTTCTAGAAAGAAATATAGACACAGAAGCAACTCTAACCCAGTAAAAACTGGCATTTCACAGATTCTTAAATCGGGGTACTTAGGTTCAAATTTTGGCCGTGCCACTTGCTTCCCAAACGTAGAGAAGTTATTTAGCCTCCATTTGTCTCAGTTCATGCGTTGGTGACATGCAGGTAGTATTACCTATTTCATAATGTTGTTTCAAGGATTAAGCAAGACGTATTACTCACTTGAACAATGACTGGCACGTAGTATATATTTGATAAAGGTTTCTTATTATTTTTACATTACCTTTATTATAGAAACATATACCAAAGTATCCCAGACTGTTATATTTTGTATTTCTAGCACTAACCAGGAATGTCATTTGCATATTTTTTGAATGAATGACTCAGTTGATGGATAGACCATATCCATTGAATTATTGATTAACACAACACATAGTGATTGTGTATCTACAATGTTCAATCACTATGCTAGTTTCTGGGGTTGAACCACATAGGCAAGGTTTCTGCCCTCTCAGGAATTCTAGCCTGACTAGGATGGGGCATGGGTGGCACAAACAAATAAAGAGGCAATTATAAGATGAGTTCAGGGGTGGATCCCTCCAGAATGATGACATCATTCAAAATGACGGCAGACCTTGGGATGGAGAGAAAGACTTTAAAATGGCAACAAAAGCCCTTGGTTGATATGATTAAGCACATGGAATATTAGTAGAGGACACGAAAGGAGGAGTATTGAAAGCAGATATAATACACGGTTCTCTGGGTTTTAGACATTTGGGGAGTCTATGCAGGATCCCAGACACAACCAAAATTTTAAGTATCCCTTTCGGAAGGAATGTGAGCAGGGTAGATAATGAAGCTGCACAATCCAATTCACCAGTCGGCCATATTCCCAGAAATGGGTCCAAGCACACTCTTCATTCTCAGTACCCACAGGCTGGGAGCCTCAGACATCTCCTGCAGTTCATTCCTTCCCTGACTTTGAAAAATTGGCACCTAAGGTAGGGAACACTGAGTGTAAGAGAACAGGAAACTCCTAATGAGAATTTATTCTTTCTGAAAAGCATTTTTAAGACTAGGATTTTTTATTTTTTAGGAAGAAAATGATTCAAACTCATGCCCACTGCTCTGCCCCCCTTTCCTCCACTTTCAGAATCAAGGTGGAAGGAAATGCAAAAACAAATCAGTAAAAAGAGTTGGAAATTCTCCAGTCCCTTGATGTGTTCCAACACAAACATCATGGGGACTGTGGAAAACTCCACAAGGAAACATTTCGTAGGACCATAGCATTTTTGAGCTGGAAGGGAACCAGATCAAATGGACCAGTTCTTTGTTTTAAATAAGGATGCTCTGAAGAGGCCAACAGAATGGAAGGTAGTCAGGCTGGAATGTTGTGGATTAGGAAAGTAAATGCATATTTCTCATCAAATGACTTTTTCCAACTTCCTTATAAAAAGTGACAATTCTAATAGTTTTAAAAAGAAAAACATGGCTAAATTTCAGTATGGAAATGTAACCCTACTCAGAATTTTAACAACAATTCTATTGCTAATAAAATCTTGTTCACTTAGTTCATATACATTTGTGATAAAATCTTGACTCTGAAACTTCAAAATAGCGTTATAACTTTGTGGGATGATGGATACTTTCAAATGCAAAGCCATTTTCCTGTTAAGTGGTAAGTCAGAAATAATATTAAATGGGAAGCCCAAAATGACTTATTTCGTTCGTGTTATATTATTTTTCTATAACATATTTCTATATTTAATGTAAAACTATTTTTCTCACAGTAATTGCACAATGGTTTAGATTTTCCTCTTTTCACGTAAATGCTTCATCCACATATACCTAAAATGTACCTAACACAATAACTTAGAAAGAAGGGGAAACTCCCTTGTCAGTGCCAAGGAATTCAGGAAGGTCTAATACCCTCTTCTACTCACCATCTGATACTAAGACATACATAATTTGTTTAATTATATCTACAATCCTATCTTGCTTTGGCTTTGTTCCAGTATCCTAAGACATTTTTGTGTTTTTTTTTTTAAATTAGCAGGATTGTTTATTCAAATGAAATCTTACGAACTATGTAAATAGATAAGAGCTGAAGTTCCAATTAAAACAGTGATGGCACATGGCCCACATCTCTGTCCACACACATTTTCACTCCCCACATCTTCTTCCATATAGCTCTGAAGGAATTTGTGGAGCTGGAGTTGAAAACTAGTGCAGTAACGGGATCTATAAAAAGCCGAGGCAAATAAATATTCATAGACTAGTATATTTATTCACACACATGCGTGCACACACAAACACATCCCACATGTATTCACACACATATGCATATACGCTATATATATGCATGTAGAACTTTATGCATAAAGTGAGACCCGACTATTTAGAAAAAGTTAGCAACATAGAAACCAAATAGAAAATATTATCCTAATACAGTTGGAAATGTCAATGGAGAATGGATTTCAATAGTTTACAAGGGTTTATGGTCCATCGAATGGTCTGGTTTACACCAATTGACACTGGCTTCTTTTGACCAAAGGCTGGATTTTATTTATATTCTGGTTGGAACCTTTGACTCATATATCATACACCCACACAACCCACTTAGCTTTAAAAAAAAATAAAAAACCACCAGAGTGAAGAAGGTAGCTTGTTGTAGCCTCCTTTGTGGATTGTGGTTAGCGTAACAGGATCATGAACAAAAGGGTCACAAAACCACATGGTTTGGACAGAGAACACTTCAGAACAGCAGCTGCCTTCAAACCAAAAGGGTTTATAAAGGCAAATTGAGCATATGGTTAGTTAGTGTCCTAAGATGACTTGAGTGAAGACTGGACCCACAGTGAAGGGCGTTAAAAGAAAGCCATCATCTTTGGCCAGACATGTACCGTGTGTCAGAGGCTTTCTATGTGTAGTCCCCTTTATCTGTAGGATGAAGTAGGTTATCTCCTGTTTATAGAAGAGGACACTACAGGCAGGAGAGGTTGATTAATTTGTCCAACAGTATACAAACTGTGTTTGTTTTATCCTATCACACTATCCTTTCTCTTCCACCAACTAGCTGAGCAGGCCTCTAGCCCAAGGCCTTTGCTATTTGCTCCTCTGCCCAGAATTCCCTTCTCGGATATCCTCATGTCTCACTCTCTTCTTTCACACAGGTGGCCGCTCAGCTGCACCTGCTTGATGGGGCCTTCTCTATCTTTCATGAGATAACACTTCTTGTCACTCCCTATCCACTTCCTTTTCCTTATCTTTTTTTCACAGCATTTATTGCTCCCTGACATGATATTAGACATGCACTTATTCATTGGTTTGTCATTTGTCTTTCATAGTAGAATGTAAGTCCCCTTAGGATAGGGGCCCTGTTTGTATAGTTTCCTACCCTAGCTTCAATACCTGATACAGCACATGTCTGGTACATAGTAAAATGATCAATAAATACTTGCTGCTGAATGAATGAACAGTGTACCAAGCAATAAAATAAAATAATTAAATTAAATAATAAATAGCAGGCAGAGAACTTAGGGAATTTGTTCAAATTTTAGCCCTTTGGGAATTCAGTATTAGAATGCTCTTAGTAAATGGATTTACTCAGCAATGTCGATGGCTTTTTCTTGGTTTAAGTCAATCAGTGAAGACTCTGATTCTGGCTGATGTAACCAGCTCAGAAGTGGTCACACATCCTGATTCAGGCCAATGAGATCAAAGGAATTTTTTCTTTTTAAGTGATTTCTTGGAAGAGAGCAATCTTACACTTCTGAGAGAGTTATTAACTCTCAAAGAAAAGAGGTGATCTTTTCTTCTCTCTGGGCATGAACAGGTGGATGGGAAGAGGATAAACAGGAAAATCTTGAAGTATGGCTAGGGTTTATTTAACTAATACTGAGTCTCTAACCGGTGTCATATACCACTGTAGACACTGAGAATATAGTGGTTAATGAGAGTGACAAGGTCTTTGTTCCTTGGAGATTAATTTTATAGAGGAGACGAAATAAGTAATCAAATAAGCAGATAACTTCAGTAAGTGATACATTGTATGAAGAAATTAAACAGTATTACATAATGGAGAATATCTTCTTTCTTGAGGTAACAGGTAAGTCCTCTCTGGAAAGGGTTTTCAGTTGTCTACACAAATGCCCTATTTGTCTAAAGTAAATAAGTATGACATTTTTGTAATGAATCAGTTATATTACTTTGACTTTTAGACACAATCAAGCAAAATTTAATGTAAAATCATCAAACAAAAGCAGTAGTATGTATTATAGCCAATAACATTGCCATACTACCATTTTATAGCTTCCAAAATTTGGCAACTTTTATCATGTATGTCAGAAAATATCTTCTCTCATCTCATTGACTTGTACTGAGTGAATGTTACCATCTCTAAGCCAATCGTTTGCTCAGGGTTATGGACTTCATTAATTGATTTAAGCCTACCCATGAACTTGAGGGTAGAGTAAATCCTACAAAAGTGTCTATCCAATTGACTGCAATCAGAGAGGTTAAATGGTGTTATAGAGAAGGCATCATGAGAACAGCCAGAAAAATGGGGATTGAAATAAAATAGACCATGGAGGGGCACCTGGGTGGCTCAGTGGGTTAAGCCTCTGCCTTCGGCTCAGGTCATGATCTCGGGGTCCTGGGATCGAGCCCCGCATCAGGCTCTCTGCTAAGCGGGGAGCCTGCTTCTCCCTCTCTCTCTGCCTGCCTCTCTGCCCACTTGTGATATCTCTCTGTCAAATAAATAAAATCTTAAAAAAAAATAGACCATGGAGCCTGCAACATCTTTTCCCCATCACACTCTGTTAATACATGAATAAGTATAAGTCTAAGAAAAAAGTGAGATATTCTCAGAAATCAGAACTCAGAGGAAATTCAAGGTGGAGGCACAATCGGGAGCTGATAACACAGCATTATAAAAGAACACAAGTCCCAGATATGGGACAGAAGATAATATGGTCTTCAGTCCTCACAAGGAAGAATTTGAAACCAAGCTTCTGCATAGAGCTGGAAGCCTTTCAGTCTCACATTGATGGAAAAGAAGACTGGAACAATTCCACCTACAGACCCAGGAAAAGGAAACTACAGAATGCTTGTTATCCACCTGGAAATGTGCACAGGAAAAAAAGTTACCTCTAGTCATCAGCAATCCCGTTTGGAAAATTACTCAGAAGAAGTTAAAATCTTGAGAGTCTTTTGAAGAATAAAACTCAAAACCACACCGAAGGGAATAGTTTCACAACCTAGGGCATATAGGACTTCCATAGGAGGAGAAAAAACAGTGACGATGAGTTAACAATCCAAGTTTAAATAACACACAAGGAAATGTACCACTTTGAAGGAGCATTATGAAAGTCAGTAATCCCTTTAAAAAAAGTAGCAAAGACAAGCCTGGATTTTCTAGGGAACAGGGCCTAGATATTTATGGCCATGAGCTGAGGTGGGAATGCTTGGAAGCCAGACCAGTGTGGAACAAAGTCAATGTTCCAGAGGGCTGGAGCAATAGCTGGAGCAGCTGAAGGAGAACGACCAATGCATAGTGGCAAAGACTTTATCTGGGCCAGTAGGCAGTGAGAATTTCCTTAAAGCTGGAAATTGAGAGGTTATCAGTTTTCAAAAAAGCAAAGAAAGGAGAGGGAAGCTGAGTCTGGGACACCTGCTCTTAGCCAAAATAATTGAAAATTGTGAGATTGTCCCTGCATGGGGGTGTCATATGTCTGACAATAATTTGGAGAGTTTCTTGGAATTGGCTCAGAATAGGGCTCTCACAGATGGAAGTAAGCATAGCTCAGAAACAAGATTGCCCAAAAAAAAAAAAAAAAAAAAAAAAAAAAGAGAGAGATGTCAAGCCATCATAACGAATGCTTGTCAACAAAAACAGGATACAAAACATGTAAATACTAAAGATTGACATTAGAATTGGCAGATACAGGATGCAGAAAAACAATGTAAGAAAATATTTCCCATACTGCAATAAATTATGCACTTGAAATGATGAGTATCAAAAATACCAAGAATGGGGGCACCTGGGTGGCTCAGTGGGTTAAGCCTCTGCCTTCGGCTCAGGTCATGATCCCAGAGTCCTGGGATCAAGCCCTGCATCTGGATCTCTGCTCAGCAGGGAGCCTGCTTCCCCCACCCCCTTCTGCCTGCCTCTCTGCCTACTTGTGATTTCTGTCAAATAAATAAATAAAATGTAAAAAAAATATCAAGAATGAACAGAAAGACTTTTCAAAATCAAGTAAGAACTCTAGGAGTAAAATTTATTGTGTATGGGTGTCAAGTGATTGTATACTAAGTTTAGGGGGGAAAAAAACCCCCAAACCTACGGAATACACTGTGTATATGGTTAAACCCATTAGAGAAACATATTTTTTTCAGGGGAGGAGAAAGTGGGAGGAAAGCTTGGGAAAGCCTAGGTTCTCCAACTGCTCTGTCTCCAGTAAATCACTTTGGAAAGGATGTGTATTTTTGTTCTTTACTCTTCATGTTCTCCACTCCAGTTTTACCAGTAATAAGGCTGATTTTTTAATGTGATTCTTGGGTCTGTTTTTTAGATTTACTTTTTTTATATCCTTTGAATTTATTTTTTAATATTTTATTTTGAAAAATTTTAACCTATAAAAAGTGGCAAGAAAAAGCAGTAAATACCTATAATACTTTTTATCTAGATTCAGCAATTGTTAACATTTTTCACATATACTTTATCTCTCTGTATAAATATGTATATATTAATATAATTACTCCTTTTAGAACCATTAGCATGTTGATGATATCACAAACCATCATTCTTAAATACTTCAGTATATGTATGCTGAGAACAAAGAATTGTCCTTCATAATTGCAATACTATTATTGGGTTCAATTATTATTATTTTTTAAATTATGCTATGTTAGTCACCATACAGTGCTTCATTAGTTTTTGATATAGTGTTCCATGATTCATTGTTTGCATATAAAACCCAGTGCTCATTGCAATACATGCCCTCCTTAATATCCATCACCAGGCTAAACCTCGCCCCCTCTACTCTGAAACCCTCAGTGTGTTTCCCATGGCCCATGGTCTCTCATGTTTTGTCTCCCCCTCTGATTTCCCCTCTTTCATTTTTCCCTTCCTTCTCCTAATGTCCTCCACACATAAGTGAAACCATATGATAATTGTCTTTCTCTGCTTGACTTATTTCAGTTAGCATAATCCCCTCCAGTTCCATCCATGTTGATGCAAATGGTGGGTATTCATCCTTTCTGATGGAGGCATAATATTCCATTGTTTTTATGGACCACATCTTCTTTATCCATTCATCTGTTGAAGGGCATCTCATCTCCTTTGAGAGTTTGGCTGTTGTGGACATTGCTGCTTTGAACTTTGGGTTGCATGTAGCCATTCTTTTCACTACATCTCTATCTTTGGGGTAAATACCCAGTAGTGCAATTGCTGGGTCATAGGGTAGCTCTATTTTAATTTTTTTGAGGAATTGCCATACTCTTTTCCAAAGTGGCTGTACCAACTTGCGTTCCCACCAACAGTGTAAGAGAGCTCCTTTTCTCCACATCCTCTCCAACATTTGTTGTTTCATGCCTTGTTAATTTTTGCCATTCTAACTGTGTAAGATGGTGTCTCATTGTGGTTTTGATTTGAATTTCCCTAATGGCTAGTGATGTTGAACATTTTTTCATGCGTCCGTTAGCTATTTGTATGTCTTCTTTGGAGAAGTGTCTGTTCATGTCTTCTGCCCAGTTTTTGACTTGATTATTTGTCTTTTGGGTGTTGAGTTTGAGAAGTTCTTTATAGATCTTGGATACCAGCCCTTTATCTTTAGTATCATTTGCAAATATCTTTTCCCATTTGTGTATTGCCTCTTTATTTTGTTGACCATTTCCCTTGCTATGCAGAAGATTTTGAACTTGATGAAGGCCCAAATTTTTCACTTTTGTTTCCTCTGCCTTTGGAGATGTGTCTTGAAAGAAGTTGCTGTGGCCTATGTCAAAGAGATTACTGCCTATGTTCTCCTCTGGAATTTTGATGGATTCCTGTCTCACATTGAGGTCTTTCATTCATTTTGAGTTTATCTTTGCATATGGTGTAAGAGAATGGCCGAGTTTCATTTTTCTTTATGTAGTTGTCCAATTTCCCCAGCACCATTTGTTAAAGAGACTGTCTTTTTTTCCATTGGATATTTTTTCCTGCTTGTCAAAGGGTAGTTGACCACAGGGTTGAGGGTCCATTTCTGGGCTCTCTATTCTATTCCATTGATCTATGTGTCTGTTTTTGTGCTAGCATCTTGCTGTCTTGGTAATCACAGCTTTGTAATATAGCTTAAAATCAGGCAACATGATGCCCCTAGCTTTGTTTTTCTTTTTCAACATTTTCAGGTTCAATTATTGATACAACACTGTTACCTAATAGACAGCCCATCTTCAAATTTTACTAATTACTGCAGAAATGTCTTTACCACAACTTTTTTTTCCCTGATTTGTGTTCCAATACAGATTGACATTGCATTGTGTCTTTACTACCCTTTAATCTGGAAAAGTTCCTCAGCCTTTGTCTTTCACAATGCTGACATTGTTGAAAAATAGAACTCAGTTTTTTAATGAATGCCCCCTTAATTTGTTATACAGTTGTTTTCCCATGATTAGATTTAGATTTTGTTGTTTTTTTTTTTCAGGGATACTATATAGGTGATCAGTCTTTCTCAGTGGACCACATTTGTCCCATTCAAGATGTTAACTTTGATCATTTGATTGTGTGATGTTGCCACAATAAAGGAACCATTTTTCTTTGGCAATTAATATGCAATCTTTGCCTGGATAGTTTGATCCCATTCAACAACAAACAGTGATGTACTGGTGTAGCTTCTACTGATGATTCTTGATTAAATCAACTATTGCCATATTGGTGGCTAAATGTTTTGTGTTCTTTCATCTTCACTGGATCAGAATCCGGAAGCACAAGGCATCTAATTTTCTGAAACAGGGTGCATGGTACATTAGCCTGGAAACCCTGAGAGATCAACATAATGTATAAAACAGCAAGAAAATATGTCTTGGAGTGGCATGGCGGGGAGGGGGTTGGTTTTGAACAAAAGGCCCTGCCAGTTTTGGAATTTGTGGGCTGTAACCATTTATGGCTGATGTTCGCAGGCATGTGATTGATTTTTAAAAGCATGGCCAGATTTGGAGGATTAACCCAATTTTTGGTCTGATCTCTTCAAGGATGTATCCCTGTCTAGATTTAGCAAATAAAGGGATTCAGTTTAGGGATTAAAGTAATTAAGGCCTTTAATTGGTTGTAGATTCTGAACTCAGGAAGAGAGGGTGATTTCTTCTCATGAGTCAGAAAAGATTCTCTTGATTCTGGAGAACGAGCTTATTTTTTGACGATTTTGAAATTGCTTGGGGAGAAGAAACAGACCCTTTGCAGAGCTAGAACCTTCTCACCTCAAAAGAGGTGGTGGTTTCTGTACAGCATTTCTGTCAGGCCTGCAAGGGCACTGAACTACAGCAGGTACTCTCTGACTTTGCCTCTTCATTTCTTTTGGAGTACTGAGCATGAAGACGTGAAAATGAAATTGATCGTTTTCTTTTAATCTCCCACCTGATTTATCTTGTGTCTCAGCTTGTGCTAAAAGACAGACCATAAAGCTTTGGTTCTGATGCAAAGGGTCATAGATGGGAGAAAGGGAGTTTCAGATAGCCATAGGGAACGTTTATTTGTTGTCTAAGGACTAAATGCTGAAAAAGCAAGATTTGGGGATAAGTATATGGCCTGGGTTTCTGCTTCTCACTGGAATTCTTAGGAAATTCCAGGAGCAGCACTAGGAGGAGCATACATGAGCTCTGCAGAACTGGAACATGTTGATTGGCGGCCATGGCTGAAAATGGTGACATAACTCCACTGTCATATTGTTTGTCTATGTCCCTTCTCCAATGCATTACAAAGTCATGAATTACTTCTCATAATCCTCTCCTATTCTCCCAGAGTTACTGACCATGGTTATCGCAGTCAAAATAGTCCAAAGAGGAATTCTAGAAGAATCAACATAGCAAGTTGTGTTCCCTTTAGCTTAGACACACACACACACACACACACACACATACACACACAGCTGGAGACAATGGAGTTGCTATTGCCTTCTTAAGAAGGGCAGAGTTCAGGAAATAATAACTACCCTGTGGGGTAGAGTGCCAAGGACCCCCCAAGAACCTTCCTTGTGAAATTCGTAGATGTCTGTAGGAAACAAAGACTGTCTTTATGTTTCCTAGCAGGATGACTGCTGAGCAGAAGGACATGGTGACCTGTGCAAGTACCACAGCAAAAGAGAAGAATCATAAGGAGAGATGGAGGCCCCTTTTATCCTGCCCAAACCTCCACAGGAAAGTATCTCCATCCTGTATCCATAGGCCCCAATTTTGGGTTATAGAGGATAGGGATTAACACTCTGCAGGCTTGATAGGAACTGCCACAGTATAGGGGGAAAGGCACACAAAACATAGGAATAGAGACATGATACCTCCATCTGGTGGCCAGATAGAACTTCTAACTACATCTTTCAAGAGGATGACTCACAACAAGAAACCTTTGAGGGATTGGATCCCTCAGCCACCTGTACATATAGAATCCACAGGAGGTAGATGAGCAGGGATCCATTCACTCAGCAAAATCTTTACTGAGTACCTACTATTTGTAAAGAACTGTTCTTTTAAGGGACAGAGTAGTCAACCAGACAGAGATTGCTTTTCATTCATGAAGAGAGATGGATAATAGATAAATGTATAAATAAGTATGTAATATGAGACAAAAAGTAATTTTTAAAAAATCAAAGGAGAGTAAACTTAACTCAACAGGCAGTTATATACAACAATGGCCACCACCTAGATGACCCATCCTTCACAAGAGTAAGAAAAGAGGAGAAGAAAGACAAAGAGGATGAAAGAGAAAATTATACTCCAAAACAAAAGTTCTGTGGCTCGGGACAGCCTGGAATGGAGGGTGAGGGAAAGCTTTATAGGTAGAGAAGAAGGAGATTTTTACCCAAAATGAGCCTGAGGTCTTAATAACAAGATTTTTTAAAGAGTCATTGGATTACAGTTTTATTTGCCAATTATACTGCCATAAAGCTGGAAAAAAAAAAAAGGTTATTGGATTGGATTGATGTGAAACATAAGAAACAATTGCAAAGTTTAAGCGGCCTCATTACCCATTAGGGTAAGATCTGGACAAAGCAAAGATGTTAATGATCATTGAAAATACGCAGAACTACTTTATGTTGATAGGCTGATGAATTGAGACAGATTGATCAGGGCCGTATCCTCAAGAGTCCAACAAGTAGCTGTTCCAGTGTTTGACTGGCATTCCTCATGTGATTAAAGGTTGTACTATGTGTGGTTTGGAAAATACTGTTTTGCTACAATAAGCATTTATTAAACTTTTTAGATTTTCTTAGCCTAAGGCTGTCCTCTGATACTCTCATCTATCAGATTTATTCTTTAAATTTTTAAAAAAAGAGTTGAAGATTTGATTAATTCAACTTTAAGATTCTTATTTATTTATTTGAGAGAGAGAGAGAGAGCAAGCACGTGCGAACATGCCTGTGCAAGGTAGGGAGGGGCAGAGGGAGAGGGAGAAACAGACTCCCTGCTGAGCAGGGAGCCCAGTATTGAGGCTCAATCCCAGGACTCTGGGATCATGACCTGAGCCAAAGGCAGACATTTAACCAAGTGAGCCACACAGGTGCCCCTAGATTAATTCAACTTTAGAGATGGTGAACAAATCACCCCCTCTAGTGAAATACCCCAGTTGTCAGCTATGTGAAGAACCCCAATTCTACCCAGATATTTAAGTGAAACCATTCTGGCTGGGACCGAATAGAGTAAGAAATGGGGAAATGAGTAAACAAAGTTTTGTTTTTGTTTTTGTTTTTACTTTTAAAGTTTTTGTGCTTTAACATATAAGAGGAGGAAGGATATCAAATTTTTGGCTTTCATTTCTTTCGAGGAATTTATTACTAGAAGGGTGCTTGTATTCAAATTTTAGGACATTTTAATATTGCTGGCACTATACTATTGTAATTTATAATAGTAAATGGGGGCAATTTATGTAGTCATTTAGGCTCATGAATAACTTCTCCTGAGATACTGGAGTATGTTGCTGGCTATTACTTGCAATAGGAGAAAGATAAGGATTTTTGGCCTCTGATGCAGAGTGGTTTTGTGGATGCCTTAATGTATGCCCTGATCTGATTCCTTTCAGAGCAGAGTCAATATGTATGTCTCAGGTCTCAGGACAGTCCACAGAGTAACAGTCTTTGGAACTGGGAGAAGGCCACATTGGAAGAAGAATGTTTGACAGACTGTGGGAACTCTCCCCTACAGAATCAGTCATAAACAGCAGACTTGAATGCTTAAGCATATTAGGTTACAGAACAAAAATGATAGGAGCCCTGGGAGAAACATAGGAATTGTAATAGGAATTTCTGCCCTAATGGAAATTGTGGGAGGGAAGCTGTTGTGTTGTTCTCTGCCACACTGACTCTTCCTGAAGATCTCCATAGCTCCCTCTTCAGACCCACAGGCAGTCTGCATTCTTCTCTTTTCCACATGGGAAGCCCTCTGGGGCAGGCATGGGGAGGAGAAGCTGAAATTGGCACTGGCTCTATCTGAGATGGGCTAGGTTACTCCAGTTCAGGCCAGAGAAGTGAGAAGCCCATTGCAGTCTTGGGTTCAAGCTTTGTCCTGCAATTCAGCTGATACCAATACTTTGAATCCCCTTGGATTCAGAATCCAGAGGGGAAAGGGAATAAGGATCCTTTGCAAACTACACCAATGACCTCTGAGAGAGAGAGAGAGAGAGAGAGAGAGAGTGCACACACAGGATGGAGGCACAGAGCATAGGGGCTGGAGCCCTGAGTAGGCATCCAGATAGACAGGAGGCTCTCCATGCAAAGATACACACCAATGCCTGGCGGATTACAGATGGCAGGCACTTTGTTGGGGTTTTACCCATAATCTCATATTTAAACCTCTCAGAAATCCAGTGCAATGGGTATTATTATCCCCAAGGAGAATAGTCAGGATTTTGTAAGGGTGAGTTGTATGGAAGGAACCCTTTGAAGCTAGTGGTGCTGAAAAGTTTTGACTGTTCCCATAATACGAAATATATTAGATACTAAAGTGTCCAAAAAACAGTCATTGCCATTACTATCTTCAATGGAATCTAATCTTCTCTTTTTTGTTTTATTTTAAAACATCTGGTTGGGGTGTCTGGGTGGCTCAGTGGGTTAAGCCTCTGCCT
Organism: Martes martes; assembly: GCF_963455335.1. NCBI lineage: Eukaryota > Metazoa > Chordata > Mammalia > Carnivora > Mustelidae > Martes > Martes martes. Next base: position 65,407,417 of record NC_137895.1, read on the forward strand.
TCAGCTCAGGTCATGATCCCAGGGTCCTAGGGTCAAGCCCCGCATCCTGCTCTCTGCTCAGTGGGGAACCTGCTTCCCCCTCTCTCTCTGCCTGCCTCTCTGCCTACTTGTGATCTCTCTCTCTCTGTCAAATAAATAAATAAAATCTTAAAAAAAAAACCACACCAAAAAAACATCCGGTTGAAACAATTAAAATATTTTTGAGCCACTAATTATTCACGGCATGTAATTTGAAAACCAACAAAAAAGTGTTCTAAGTAAAGGCATGGCACATAGATCTGGGTTAAAATCCTGATTTTTAAAAAATTTTTTATTTATTTTTATTTTATTAACATACAACGTATTATTTGCTTCAGGGGTATAGGTCTGTGAATCATCAATCTTACACAATTCACAGCACTCACCATAGCACAAATGTCCATCCCAAATGTCCAACACCCAGTCACACTATCCTTCCCTCCCATCCCCCAACAACCCTCCATTTGTTTCCTGAGATTAAGAGTCTCTTACAGTTTGTCTCCCTCTCCAGTCCCATCTTGTTTCATTTTTTCCCTCTCTTCCCCCATGATCCCCTGCCCTGCCTCTCAAACTCTCAAATTCCTCTTTTCAGAAAAATCATATGATAATTGTCTTTCTCCAATTGACTTATTTCGCTCAGCATAATACCCTCTAGTTCCATCCATGTCATTGCAAATGGCAAGATTACATATATTGATGGCTGCAGAGTATCCCATTGCATATATATATGCACATACACATATATATACACACAACATATATATATAGATATCCATATCTATATCTAGGTATCACATCTTCTTTATCCATTCATCTGTTGATGGACATCTAGGTTCTTACCATAGTTTGGCTATTGTGGACATTGCTGCTATAAACATTTGGGTGCATATGCTCCTTTGGATCACTACATTTGTATCTTTAGGGTAAATACCCAGTAGTGCAATTTCTGGGTTGTAGGGTAGCTCTATTTTCAACTTTCTGAGGAATCTCCATACTGTTTTCTAGAGAGGCTGCACCAGCTTGCATTCCCACCAACAGTGTAGAAGGGTTCCTCTTTCTCTGCATCCTCGCCAACACCTGTCATTTCCTGATGTGCTAATTTTAACCATTCTTATTGGTGTGAGGTGGTGTCTCACTGTAGTTTTGATTTGTATCTCCTTGATGCTGAATGATGTGTCTGTTGACCATTTGGATGTCTTCTTTGCAGAAATGTCTGTTCATGTCTTCTGCTCATTTCTAGATTGGATTATTTGTTCTTAGGGTGTTGAGTTTGATAAGTTCTTTTATAGATTTTGGATACTAGCCTTTTATCTGATATGCTATTTGCAAATATCTCCTCCCATTCTGTTGGTTGTCTTTTGGTTGTGTTGACTGTTTCCTTTGCTGTGCAAAAGCTTTTGATCTTGATGAAGTCCCAATAGTTCATTTTTGCCCTTGCTTCCCTTGCCTTCGGTGATGTTTCTAGGAAGAAGTTGCTGTGGTTGACGTTGAAGAGGTTGCTGCCTGGGTTCTCCTCAAGGATGTTGATGGATTCCTTTCTCACATTAAGGTCTTCCATCCATTTTGAGTCTATTTTTGTGTGTGGTGTAAGGAAATGGTCCAGTTTCATTCTTTGGCATGTGGCTGTCCAATTTTCCTAGCACCATTTGTTGAAGAGACTGTCTTTTTTCCATTGGAGATTCTTTCCTGCTTTGTCAAAGATGAGTTAACCATAGAGTTGAGGGTCCATTCCTGGGCTCTCTATACTGTTCCATTGATCTATGTGTCTGTTTTGGTGCCAGTCCATAGTATCTTGATGATTACAGCTTTGTAATAGAGCTTGAAGTCTGGAATTGTGATGCTGCCAACTTTGGTTTTCTTTTTCAACATTCCTCTGGCTATTTGGAGTCTTTTCTGGCTCCATATAAATTTTAGGATTATTTGTTCCATTTCTTCAAAAAAAAAAACTGATGGTATTTTGATAAGGATTCATTAAATGTGCAGATGCTTCAGGTAGCATAGACATTTTCACAATATTTGTTCTTCCAGTCCATGATCATGGAAAGTTTTTCCGTTTCTTTGTGTCTTCCTCCATTTCTTTCATGAGTGCTTTATAGTTTTCTGATTATAGGTTCTTTGCCTCTTTGGTTAGATTTATTCCTAGGTATCTTATGGTTCCATTTTTGATTGTACCTCATTAATAGCATTTTTTATTTTAAGTTGGTTAGATTTTAGTTTTTTATTTCTCCAGAAAGGGATTTTATTTCTCCAGAAGGGATTCTCTAGTATCTTCTATGGTTTTTTCAAGCTCAGCTAGCACCTTGATAATAGTCATTCTGAACTCTATTTCTGACATATTACTAATGTCCATATTGATTAGGTCTCTACCCATTGGTACTGCTCTTGTTCTCTTTTTTGAGGTGAGTTTTTCTGCCTTATCATTTTATCCAGAGAAGAATAGATGAATGAGAGAACAAAATACTGAAAGGATAGCAATGGCCCCAGAAAAATGTACACTAACCAAATCAGAAGAGACCTGAAACCAGGGAGAGGAAAAAAAATAGATATATACATATATTAATATTGTATATATTAATATATCTTATAATATATGTTAGCATATTATATAACATATATTAGAGTGCTGAATAGAACAAAGCTGCACACTTGATTTTGGGTTTATTTTGGCCTGTTAGAAGAAACTGCCTCCCAAAATTTTAAAGAAAGAAAAACTTATATATATATATATATACACACACATATGTATGTGTGTGTGTGTGTGTGTGTGTGTGTGTGTATATGGGTAAACACGATGAAGGGATGGAATATGACTGTAAAGATGAAAATTAAAAAAGATTCTGAAAAAAGAATTGATAAGATAAGAAATCGGTTGGAAAAAAAAAGAATGTGATCAGGCTGAGACTAGAACAAAGCAATACAATTTAATGTATATTTTGTGTATATAGTGTATATAGATTTAGTGTATATTTTGATCTGTTTGAAGAAACTGTGTCTCAAAATTTGAAAGAAACAAAAACCTATATGTATACAAAAAATAAGGTTAAATACAATGAAGGGATAGAATATGACTATAATAATGAAAATTTAAAAAGATTTTCTAAAAAGTATTGATAGATAAAATAGTTAAAAAAGGTTAAAATAGGAAAGAGGAAAAATTTTAAAAAATAGAATAAGAAAAAAATAAAATTTAAAAAATTTAACTTTTAAAGACTAAAGGATCATGGGAAAAAAACCATGAGTTCTATGTGTTGCTTTTGCCCAGCTCTGGATCTCTGCAGTTCTCATTGACCAGTGAACTTGGTCTTGGCTGAATGTTCTTGCTGATCTTCTGGAGGAGAGACCTCTTGCTGTGATTCTTAAATGTCTTTACCCAAGGCAGAATTGCACTGCCTTTGCCAGGGGCCAGGCTAAGCAATCTGCTCGGATTTGCTCTCTGGAGCTTTTGTTCTCTGAACGCTTTTCGTACCACTTTGGAGGATGGGGATGAAGATGGTGGCCTCCCAATCTCCAACCACGAGGAGCCGAGAGTTCGGGGCCCCACTCCTCAGTGCACCCTCAGAGAAAAGCAGTCAATCCTTCCCGTCTCCCTGGTATCTGGCTGCGCCCCGTGCTCACCTGGCCTGTGACCGAGTGTTTCTATCTCTGGCGCATGACTGCGTTTGGAGTCTCCAAGCCCAGCAGATTCCTGCTGTGTGCTCCCAAGCCGCTCCTCCCGGAGGAGGAAGGTAAGTCTCCCTGGATCTGCCTCTTGGGCTCCCTGCTTGAAGAGCAGTGGACCAACTGTGAATTGGATCACAGTTTAAGGTAACCCCGAGCTGAGAGCGCCTTCCTCGGCTCCATCTCTATAGCTGGCTTCCCCGTTCCTATACCTGGCAGCTCTGCCACACTCAGACATCCCTGGTCTTTTTGTGTCCCCACGGGTCCTGAGAACATACTGTCCCTGTGAGGATTCCACCCCCCACTTAGCCTTTGGAACAACATCCCTCAGTGGAGCAGACTTCTAAAAGTTCCAATTTTGTGCTCCACTGCTCTACCACTCACTGGGAGCTGACCCCTCCCCCCATGGTCTCTTTTCCCATATATCACCTCAGATTCACTTCTCCCCACGTCCTACCATCCAGAAAACGGTCGCTTTTCTATTCCTAGATTTGCTGCTCTTCTTCTCTTTGATCTCTTGTTGAGTTTGTAGGTGTTCAAAATGCTTTGATAACTATCTAGCTGAACTCCTGAGACCTGACACAACTTCAGTCTCCTGCTTCTCCACCATCTTGCTCCTCCCTCCCCTCAAATTCTGCTTTGATCACTATTAGCTGAATGACCTTGAGCAACTAACCCCTCAGAGTTTCTAATTCTTTTTTTTCTTTTTTTTTTTTGAGATTTTATTTATTTGTCAGAGAGAGAGAGAGCACAAGCAGGGGGAGCAGCAGGCAGAGGGAGAGGAAGAAGACGACTTCCTGCTAAGCAGGAAGCCCGACACAGGACTCCATCCCAGGACCCTGGGACCATGCCCTGAGCTGAAGGCAGAGGCTTAACTGACTGAGCCACCCAGGTGCCCCAGAACTTCCAATTCTCATCTCTAAAATGGGATCCATCCCTCTGAGTTTGGTCAGTTAAAAAGTAATGCGCCGGGAGTTCAGCTGAGCTATAGGAAGCTGAGGGAAACATCAGCTGTCAGAGTAGCTGAATAAAAACAAACCAAAGTGAAAGTCATGGTCAAGCCTTTAATTACTTACTGCAATGGTGTAAGCAAGTGTCTAAACCAGGAAAAAGTGTCGACCACTCCCTCTTCCATTTCCCCCCATGGAACAGTGCACCAGTCCAAGGTAAGTTGAATCTGCACAGACATGGAGGTGTGTCACTGAGGAGGGATCTGACCAGAAAGCTTCTGCAGTTTTTTGGACCCAGGGCCAAGGGTTGAGGAGGATGACTAGGGGAAAACTGGGAGAGGAAAATTTGTTTTTGGGGTGATAGCCATTTTCACAGGTATGAGGTAATATTTTGTTGTGAATTTGGTTTACATTTCCTTGATGCTTAGTGACACCAGCCCATTTTTAACATCAGATTTTTTTGTTTGTTTGTTTCTTATTGGAATGCATGAATTCTTTCTATATTTTGGATATTAACACTTTATTGGATATATGCTTGGCCAATATTTTCTCCCATCCCTGAAATTGCGTTTTCAGTTTTTGATTGTTTCTTTTGTTATGCAGCAGCTTTTTAGTTAAATGGAGATGCATTTGTGGATTTTTGCTCCATGTGTTTTTGGGGTCACAGATAAAGAAACCATTGCCAAGACCAATGTCAAGTAATTCCTTTTCCATGTTTCTTCTAGGAGATTTATGATATCAGGTCTTATGTTTAAGTCTCCAGTTTGTTTTGAGTTAATTTTTATGAGTGGTATAAGATAAGGATTCAGTTTCATTTTTCTGCATTGGGTTATCCAGTTTTCCTAGCACCATTCATTGGAGAGATTATCCTTTCCCCATGGAGTGAGCTTGGCTCCCCTGTCAAATAGTAATTGACCATAAATGTGAGGGTCTATTTTTGGGCTCTCTATTCTGTTCCACTGGTCTGTTTCTTTTTTTTTTTAATGACAATACCATACTGTTATAATTACTATACTTTGTAGTACAGCTTGAGATCAGGAAGTGTGATGTTTGTGGCTTTGCTCATTCTCATCATTGCTTTGGCTATTTGAAGTCTTTTGTGGTTCTATAAAATTTTAGGATTTTTTTTTATTTCAGCAAAAACATCACTGAAATTTTTATAGTAATTCTGTTTAGTCTACAGATGGCTTGGATAGTATGGACATTTTAACAATATGAACACTTTCAACCCATGAACACTTTCAACCCATGAACACTTTCAACCAAGACATAAGATATCTCTCCATTTGTTTATGTGTTCTTCAATATCTTTCATCAAAGTTTTATAGTTTTTAGTATACAGATATTTCATTTTCTTGGTTAAATTTATTCCAAAGTATTTATTGTCTTTGATGCCATTGTGAATTAAATAATTTTCTTTATTTTTCAAGTAAAATTTTTTTTCATTGTTTCATTGTTAGTGTATAGAAATGCAAATGATTTCTGTATGTTGATTTTATATTCTGCAACTTTTCTGAAATTTTTTATGGTTCCAACAGTTTTTTGGTGAGTCTTTAGGGTTTTTATATATAAAATTATGTCATCTGCAAATAATGACAATGTTACTTCTTTTTCCAATTTGGATGACTTTTATTTCTTTGTCTTGCTTAATTGCTGTAGCTAGGACTTCTAGCTGTTGGAAGCTGGAATGTTGAATAAAAGTGGAGGGAGTAGGCACCCTTGTTCCTGATCTTGGAGGAAATGCTTTCAATTTTTCACCTTGAGTGTATGATTAGCTGTGGGTTTGTAGCATATGGTATTTATTATGTCAAGTTATGTTCCTTCTATACCAAATTTGTTGAGGGTTTTTATCATGAAAGGATATTATATTTTGTCAATGCTTTTTCTGCATCCATTGAGATCATATGATTTTTTATTTTTTATTCTATTAGTATGATGTATCACATTGATTGATTTGCATATGTTGAACCATACTTTCATTCCACGGATAAATCCCAATTGGCCATGGTGTATAATCCTTAGTGTGTCCTTGAATTTGGTTTATTAACATTTGTTGAGAATTTTTTGCATCAAAAGTCATTATAGGGGCCCCTGGGTGGTTCAGTTGTTAAGCGGCTGCCTTCAGCTCATGTCATGATCCCAGGGTCCTGGGATCAAGCCCCATATCAGGCTCTGCGCTAGATCAAGAGCCTGCTTCTCCCTCTCCCCCTGCCTGCTGCTCTGCCTACTTGTGCGCACTCTCTCTCTATCTCTCTGTCAAACAAATAAATTAAATCTTTTTAAAAAATTTTTAAAAAGTCATTAGAGATAGTTACTCTACACTTTTCCTGTAATGTCTTTATTTGGCTTTGGTATCAGGGTAAAAATGGCCTGATTAAATGAGTTTGAAAGTGTTCCTTGTGCCTCAGTTTTTTGGAGGAGTTTGAGAAGGACTGTCTTTAGCTCTTCCTTAAATGTTTGGTAGAATTTGCTAGTACAGCCATCTGTTCTTGGACTTCTGTTTGTTGGGAATTTTTGAAGCTGTTTCAATATCCTCCCTTGTTATCCATGTGTTTAGATTTTCTATTTCCTCCTCATTCAGTCTTCATGGTTTGTGTATTTCTAGGAATTTATTTCCTTTGTTTTAGGTTTTCCAATGTTGACATATAATATTTATTTATTTATTTGACAGAGAGAGAGAGAGAGATAGCAAGTAGGCAGAGCAGCAGGCAGAGAGAGAGGGGGAAGCAGGCTCCCTGCTGAGCAGAGAGCCCGATGTGGGGCTCAATCCCAGGACCCTGAGAGCATGACCTGAGCTGAAGGCAGAGGCTTAACCCACTGAGCCACCCAGGTGCCCTGACATATAATTTTTTTATAGTGGGCTTTTATGACTTTTTTTTTTTTTAGTATCAATTATAATGTTTCCTCATTTGTTTCTAATTTTGTTTCTTCTATCTTGTATTCCTACTCTAATTAAATTTGGTCAATTTTGTTTTATTTTTTATTTTTTTAAAGATTTTATTTATTTATTTGAGATAGAGAGACAGAGTGAGAGTGAGAGAACAGGAGTACAGGAGCAGAGGGAAAGGGAGAAGCAGGATCTCTGCTGAGCAAGGAGCCCGACGTGGGACTTGATCCCAGGACCCTGGGATCATGACCTGAGCTGAAGGCAGACACTTAACCCACTGAGCCATCCAGATGGCCATTTTATTTTTTTAAAACAGCTCTTAGTTTTGTTAAATTTTTAAAAAATGTAAAAAAGAAAATTAAAGTAATTTCTACACCCAATGTGGGGCTCAAACTCACAATCCCAAGATCAAGAGTTGCATGCTCCACTGACTAAGCCAGGGAGGCACCCTAGTTTTGTTGATTTATAAAATTCCTTTTCTGGTTTTTATTTCATTTATTACTTCCCTGATCTTGCTATTTCCTTTCTTCTGCTAATTTTGGGCTTAGATTCTTCTTCTTTTTCTGTTTCTTTGAGGTATAAAGTTAGTTTGTTTGTTTGAGATCTTTCTATGTTCTTAAGGTATACATTTATCACTATAAACTTCCTTCACTGAACTGCTTTTGGAACATCCCATCGATATTAGTATGCTGTGTTTCCATTTTCATTTGTTTCAAGATATTTTAAAAAATTGATTTATTTATTTTAGAGAGCGAGAAAGAGCATGAGAGTGGTAAGGGCAGAGGGAGAGAGAGAGAGAGAATCTCAAGCAGACTCTGCACTAAGTGCATGCAGAGCCCAGCACTGGGCTCAATCACATGACCTGAGCCTGAAACAAAAACAAGCTTAACCTTGGTGCTTAATTGACTCTGACACCTAGGGGCCTCATTGTTTTGAGATATTTTTTGTACTCCCTTTTGCTTTCTTCTATAACTCATTGGTTTTTCAGAAATGTGTTATTCTATTCCCACATATGTATATTTTTTTAGCTTTTCTTTCATTGATTTTTAGTTTCAAACCACTGTGGTGAGTAAAGATAATTGGTATGATTTCAATCTTCTTAAATTTGCTAGGACTCATTTTGTGTCCCATGATATGGTCTATCCTGGAGAATATTCTCTATGCACTTGTGAAGATTGTGTATTCTACTACTGTTGGATAGAATGTTCCATATATGTCTGTTAGGTCCATTTGGTCTAATGTATGGTTCAAGTCCAAAGTTTCCTTATTGATTTTCTGTCTAGATAATCAATTCATTATTGAAAGTGGGGTATTGACATCTCTTACTCTTGTATATTGTCTTATTGTTCCCATTAGATTTGTTAGTATTTGCTTAATATATTTAGGTGCTCCAATGTCGGGTGCCTTATATATTTACGGCTGTTACATCTTCTTGATGAGTTGACACTTTTATTATCATATAATGGCTTTCTTTGTCCCTTGTTATCATTTTTTGCTTATAGTTTATTTTGCCTGTCTATGTAGAAGTATAGCTACGCCTGCTTTTGTTTGATTTCTACCTGCATAAATATCTTTTTCCACCCTTTCACTTTGAGTCTATGTATGTCCTTAAAGCTGTAGTGAGTCTCTTGTAGTCAATATAAACCTTGGCTTGTTTTTTTAATCATCCAGTCACTTCATTCCTGCTCCATGCCCAGCATAGACCTCAATGTGTGACTTGAACTCTTGATCTTGAGATCAAGACCTGAGCTGAGATCGAGAGTGAGACATTTAACTGACTGAAACATGCAGGCATCCCCCCTCTAGGTCTTCTGATTGGTGAACTCAATCTATTTACATTTAGAGTTGTTACTGATATGTAATGACTTACTATGCCACCTTATTAATTGTTTTCTGCTTTTTTAATATTTCTATTGCTTTTACCTAACTTCATAAGCTGGTGATTTTCCTTGATGGTATGCTCTGTTTCTCTTCTTTAGATTTTGTGCATCTACTCTAACTTTTTACTTTAGGGTTATCATGAGGCTTACAAAAGATATTTTATAAATAAAATGGTCCATTTTAAGCTGATACTAACTTCAGTTGCCTATAAAAGCTTCAAGCTTTTACTTCCCCATTTTGAAAATAATTTTGATGTCATTCTTCATCTTTTTTTTATATTGCATTCATTAACCAATTATAGAAATTACTTTAATAATTATTTTTAATACTCCTTTCGTATGACCTCTGTACTTCTTAAATGGTTAATAAACCATCCCACTACAAATCAGAGCTTTCAAAGTTTAATTATATATTTACCTTTACCAATGTGCTGTATACTTTCTTATGTTTTCATGTCATTGACTAGTATTTTTTTATTTCAGCTCACAGAATTCCTTTCAGCATTTCTTGAAAGGCCTAGTGGTGAAACTCTCTAAGTCTTTGTTTGTCTGGGAAATTTATTTCTTTTCAATAGCTGAAGGATAACTTTGCTGGGTTAAGTATTCTTGGTTGGCATTTTTTTCCCCTTTCTAAACTTTGAATATATCATTCCACTCCCTCTTGGCTTAGAATTTCTGTGGAGAAATCTGCTGTTAGCCTGATGGTTTTTTTTTTTTTTTTTTGTATGTTATAATCTTTTTCCCCTGACTGCTTTTAGAATTCTCTCATTATCTTTTATTTTTGACATTTTCATCATAATGTGTCTTTGAGAAGGTCTTTTTGCATTGAAAGATAAGGTTATCTACTAAGTCATAAGCTGGGGTGTTCAGTTCTCTCCCCAGGTTGGGATGTTCTCAGCTATTATTTCTTAAAATGCATTTTTTGTCCCCTTCTTCCTCTATTCTGGAATCCTTGTTATTCTAATATTTATTCTCTGACAGTATTTAATGACCATGTCAGCTCGCTCTTTCTTTCCTCTTCCTTCCTTTCTTTCCTCCTGCAATTGGATTTTTTAAAAAGTCTATCTTCTAACTCACTTACTGTGTCTTACATTTGTTCTGCTTTACTGAAAATGCTCTCTATTACATATTTCATCTCACCCACTGAGTTGTTCAGTTCCAGAATTTCTGGTTGGTTGTTTTTCTCCTCCTCCTCCTCCTCCTCCACCTCCTCCTTCTAAATGATTTTTATCTCTTTGCTAAATACCTCATTTTGAATCTATTTTTGGGGGGATTTTATTGCATTGTATTTCTGAGTCTTCTTGCAGCTTAAGTTTCTTCATGTAGAAGGAAATTTATAGCATTAAGTGCTTATATTAGAAGATAGGAAAAACCTTAACACAATCATTGCAGTTTTATGTTAAGAACCTTGCAGATGTTGGTTGATACTTAGCTAAAGAAATGAAGTAGAGGGGCACCTGGGTGGCTCAGGGGGTTAAGCCTCTGCCTTTGGCTTGGGTCATGATTTCAGGGTCCTGGGATTGAGTCTTGCATCGGGCTCTCTGCTCGGCGAGGAGCCTGCTTCTTCCTCTCTCTCTGCCTGCCTCTCTGCCTACCTGTGATCTCTCTCTGTCAAATAAATAAATAAAATCTAAAAAAAAAAAAAAATGAAGTAGAACATCTGCTGGTTTCCAGAGCTTGCCATCAGTCAGGCTTTTCCTCTCTGGTACCTGTCTTACAAACTTTAGTCTCTACAGCTTTCCTGGACCCCCCAGCTCTATCTCTTCTACTCAGGGAGACTACTAGGCTATTCCTACATTCTCTTTTCCTTGTACAGTAGCCTGGAAACTCTTGCTGGGGCAATCCTAGAGATCAGCTTATTTATTTTCCCTCTCTCAGTGGCCCTGCTGGATATCCAGTATCTGAAAACTACTCTTTGTTATACTTTATCTATTTTTCAAAAGTGGTTTTAGGTTGGAGGGTAGATATGACCCTGTTTTTTCCACCTTTGCACAAGTAAAAATCCTGTCAATATTTAATGGGGAAAATGTTCTTCAACTTTGTTAAGAATTATTTGGGGGACTTTAAAAAATACTGATTTCTGGTCTCTACCTTATAGAGATCTCCTTAACCTGACTGGCAAAATTTGGGTATTTGCATTTTTACATACTTTCTTAAAGATTCTGCAGCAAACTGTCAGAGGATTAAATTTGAAGAAACACCTGGATAAGAAATTTGGAAGGAAATCAGTAAGAAAAGTCAGAATTCCCTTGTGGAAGATTTTATATCAATAATGAACAGTCATTTTAGGCTTTTGCAGTATTCAAGAGAAGCTTTATAAGACTATTCTGACAGCTTTCCAAATTAAGGCCAATATTACCCAAATGTATCATCTTTAACTATGATGACAAGAAATCCACACATTAAAAGTTCAGATGAAACCACTCATGTAAATTAAGAAGGTTCTTAGTGACATTTTAAAATTACATATATTACTCAATTAAGATAAGATATCATTTTTGTCGTGTTTTATTTTTAAAAATAGCAGGATGGATGCCTTTAATTAAACCCTCCTTTTGATAGATTTTATGTATTCAATTTTTCTTCTCTGTTACCAGTGCTTCTAAGAAGAAAAAGTAATAAAACTTTTTTTCTGATAAATATATCAAAGACCAAATATTTTTGGTATTAATTAGTAATTGTAAGAATTATTAACATAAACCCAAACACTTATGATGTAATTAAAATGCACAGATCACACTTTTTTTCATGGTTTACACCATTGAATGAAACTCACTCCAGGTGAATATACTGCACAAACAGGGATGAGATATTAAGAAACTCTAACAGAGACTCTAATGATACTCATTTACCAAATTGAAAGTCTCTGCTTCAGTTTGATTGCTTAACATTTTCCTCTCCTCCGTCAGTGTGTTTGCTTCAAAATAACTTTTAAAAAGTTTCACAGATTTTGACAAAACTCAGAACATTCCAAAATTTATCCATATTTTAAGTATGATTTCTGGTTCAGTCTGCCACCTTGAAAGAAAATAGCTTTATACTTAATTTTTCAAATGTAGATAACCATTATCATTCTGAAAGAGATTTCAGTAAAGTTCAGTAGTTATGTAGGAGACAGAGAGATATGCATACTGTGCAATGTCTAGTCAATAATTTTTTTTAAAAAGATTTTATTTATTTATTTAACAGAGAGAGATCACAAGGAGGCAAGCAGCAGGCAGAGAGAGAGGGGAAGCAGGATCTCTGCTGAGCAGAGAGCCCAATGCAGGGCTTGATCCCAGGACCCTGAGATCATGACCTGAGCTGAAGGCAGAGGCTTAACCCACTGAGCCACCAAGGAGCCCCATCAAGTCATTAATTTTTGACATTGTCAGTATTTCAGGTAACCCTACAATGTTTCTTCTGCCCACATTGGACATGGTCTTTCATCTTGCTTTACCAAGTTTTACCTACTATTAACTAATCACTCTGTTAGTCACTTGACAACTTTAACAAGATTCACCAACTGTGGTAAACTTCCCAGAGTTCTCAATTTTTATGTGAGTTGAATCTTGGACTCATTCCATTTTCTTGATTTAAGATTGCAATTGATATAATTTGTTAAATGCTTATCATTTGTATTTTTGAAGATTTTTTTATTGAATTTGATATGTGAATACAGTAAGTAGATTGTAAAAATGAATATCATCAATAAAATAACTCATTACACAAATATTACCTATTTTGCCCTAGGCAAAAACCATTAGGAATGAACATCATCAAGCAACTTATTATTATTCAAAAGTCTTCTGTGATGCAGATTAGTCTTGGCATCCCAGAAGTTCAGAATTCAAGAAGATCTCAAAGAAGACCTTGTAAACTCACACATGTGATCTTCAGATTCCTTGCACTACATCCCCAACAAACCTGGCTTGAACTTGAATGTCATCAGTGAATTTAACTCACTTCTTTTAAAACAGTTTCTTCTATCCTTAGCTAGTTTTGAACTAGCATTGATTCCAAATCAATTATCTGTAGCTTTCTTTATTTTATTTTATTTTTTCAGTGTTCCAAGATTCATTGTTTAGGTACCACACCCAGTGCTCCATGCAATCAGTGCCCTCCTTAATACCCACCACCAGGCTCACCCATCCCTCTACCCCCCTCACCTCTAAAACCTTCAGTTTGTTTCTCAAAGTCCACAGTCTCTCATGGTTCATCTACCTCTCTGATTTTCCCCAATTCACTTTTAGTTTCCATCTCCTAATGTCCTCCATGTTATTCCTTATCTCCACAAGAAAGTGAAACCATATGATAATTGACTTTCTCTGCGTGACTTATTTCACTCAGCATAATCTCCTCTAGTCCTATCCATGTTGATACAAAAGTTGGGTATTCATTCTTTCTGATGGTTGAGTAATATTCCATTGTGTATATGGACTGCATCTTCTTTATCCATTTGTCTGTTGAAGGGCATATTGGTTCTGTAGCTTTTTTATACTGATTTCACTTCTCCACTGGGATTACAAAGAACTAGTCTCAAGGCTTTCCCACATGAAAGTCCTTCTCTGTTTTAAGAAAGCAGTACACCTTCTGAGAATTCTTTTTGCAAGATAAAACATTCCTGGTTCTTTTAACTGTTCCCACTTGCCATGGTTTCCCCATTCTGGTTGCTGTCTTTTGAATGAGCTGAAGTCTTTTGAGAAGAGAAAACTTATTGTATAAGCCTTATAGATAATGGTCAAACATTTATTGATGAATAAATGAGTAAATGAAATTTATTGCTGAGGAAAGCTGAAATATATAATAAAGCATATAACTTGGTCTACATATTGAATATTATTGCTAATTTCAGAAAAAAGACAGTGCCTGTTTTTCATTTCTTTTTAAGTTGGTGTCTGGGCAAATTTATGGGAAGCTGAACAGATATTCATCCTACTTATCATCTATGTTAAAAAGTTATAGTTTTTAAATGCCCTTGAAATTCAAAGTGGCTTCTTGACTTAGCACCTATTTGGATACTTCTAAGCCAAAAATTGGTGAATATTTTCAAAATGAATAAATGTCTATAGCCATATTTCAAACTTATCAACCCCTCTTCAAAAGTTAATACACAATAAGTCTTTTTGTTGTGGCATTAACGTAGTCCTCCAAAAGAAGTGCGATGCTTTGTGTTTCAAGAATTATTGGCTCCTTTCCATTTCAAATCCTTTCCACACTGCTCTCTGCATATTGATGAAAGGACATAGTTAACTCTTTCGAGCAGGTCTGTTTAATAGAATTTTCCATGATTATGAAATGTTTGATATCGGCCCATTCTAACATGGTAGCCACTAGCCACATGTGGCTATTGAGCACTTGAAGTCAGACTAATGTAACAGAAGAACTGAATTGTTTACTTTATTTACCTTTAATTAATTGAAATTTTAGTAACTATATGTGGCTAGTGGTTATCAAACTGAAGCAGCCCTAGTTGATGGACGCCCCCCCAACCCGAAAACCCTTGCTTCTTAGGCACTGTGTTCTGAGACGTATTAACTGTGTTTAGATTTTTTCCTCCCAAGTTAAATGTGGTTTTTTTTTTCCAAATTGCTGTCATTGTGTGAAAGAACAATTGTAGTTACAATGTTTAGGCATTAAAAACCATGGTATTTAAATCGTCTTTTTTTTTTTAAACTAATGACCTTTGCTTATTATTCATGCATTGTCCAATTTTGTTTTATAATGTTTCTTTCAGTACTTAAAAAAAATCCTTGCTAGTATTTTAGATCCAGAATATAGCTATAAATTCAAAAGTGGCAAAATGGGTATTTTTAAGGGGGAGGAGTAAAAAGGGAAGAGAAGGAATCATTTATTTTCCCAAGTTAAAAGGTCACATAAGTAATAAAGACTGCCTTGAATTTTAAAACCATTGTCTTAAAACAACAACAAACAGTTGGAATATGTCAGATATCATGTCTTGGGATATAAGGAATGTTTACCATTGATTAAAGGTTGACTTAGGCTGCTTTGTAAATAAACATGAAGCATATTAACTACTGAACAGAATAGAGGACTGGGAACTCTTTAGCTCTCTTTTGAGTGTTCCAAGGACACCTGCGAAGACTTTTTCAAAGATTTCACATGACCAGTTGTTTTAAAACCCCAGAAATCTCAGCCTTAGAGAGATTGTAAGGAGTGTCTCTTAGTAATTCTGGGCATTTTCAAAGGCTTGTTGCTCTCTCTGGTGGAACTGGTCAGTTGGCTTCCTGATAGGTAGTTTAACTTTAGATATCAGGAAGCAATAATCAGAATGGAGGGGGAAGGTAGAGGGCTAATGTTCAGTTGCTTGAAGACATCACTACTACAAAAACATTTCCCACTCCAGTGTTATTTCTTCTTCAAAAAAGATCTATGCTATTGTTTAAGGTAAAGCTCAAATGTCACCATCTATAAGACGCTTTCTCTGATCATGTGAGTTAAAGCTATCACATTCCCCTCATTCCTGTAATGCTTTGATGATATTCATGGCTCTATCCACATACCATCTTCATCAAAATCATCTCTCATAGTCTTGGATGCCATTTAGACAGGGCTTACATCTTAAGTATCTTTGTGCCAATTCCCAGCATGAAGGACCTGTTAATGATCTAAAGCAATCCTCATCTTTAAAATGGGAATGACAAGCCACCAACTTCACATATTGTTCTGAATACTGTTGCTGCATAACAAATTACCTCAAAACTTAGCAGCTTAAAATAATGATTTTATTGTGATCATGACTTGTGGGTGATGCATTTATTTATTTTTAAAAGATTTAGTTATTTATGAGAGAGAGAGAGATGGGAGAGGGGCAGAGGGAGAGGGAGAGAGGGTCTCAAGGAGATTCCACATTGAGTGCGGAGCTCAGCCTCACAACCCTGAGATCATGACCTGAACTGAAACCAGGAGCTGGACGCTTAACCGAATGAGCCACCCTGGTGCCTCTTGGATTAGGAATTTAGACGGGGTTCATCTGGGTAGCTATTGCTTGGAGTCACTCATGTGGATATAGTCAGATGTTGGTTGGGGCTGGATGTCCAAGTTGGCTCACTCAGGACTGGCAGTCGACCAGAGCACCAATCTGTGGTCTCTTCAGAGTGGGAATGGAAGGGTAGTCAGCTTTCTTACATGGAAGTTTAGGGTTCCAAGTGCAGGGTTAAAGCAAACAAAATGGAAGTTGCAGTGTCTTGCATGACCTGGCCTTGAAAGCTCATCGTATCACTTCTAATATAATCTATCACTATAAGTGTTCACAAGTCATGCAGTTTCAAGGGAAGAGAATTAGACTCTGCCTCTTGATGGGGATGTCAACACCACATTGTAAAAGAACAAATGATGTGAGACATATTGTTGTGACAATCTTTGGAAAATATAAGCTGCCACATACAAATAATATATATGAAAACACTTTGGACCCCAAAGAATTGTGGCCATATTCACTCCTATTTTGCCTTCTTTAAAAAAATTTTTTTTTATCATACCGCCTTTTGAACTTTGACCTATTGAGTTCTATGCCAGCTGTGATACTTACCTAATGAGTCACACTCAAGGTCTGTGGCAAAAATGCTAATACGCAGAGATTGGGCAATAGTGCTCAGAACTTTGGGTTTGTCTGCCCTGATGCTCCACTCTACTTTCTCTCTTTTACGACGCTTACCTGTTTTGTCAGCCTTTTATAAGACTGGCTCTATATGCTGCATTTCTTTTCATTGGTTTCTTGGAGGATCTTTATCTTCTCATATTGGAAGCAAGAGATTTTTGATAAATAGAAACATTTCCTTTTTGTGAGGGATTTAATTTTTATCCTCATTGTCCACAGTTGGAAAGAATCATTATCTTAGCCTAAATCTCCTTAGGTGAGGTTTTGTTCATTTGTTTGTTTTTTGTCTTTAGGCAAGTGAAAAAGAGAGCAAGGAAAAAGAGAGTGCCTCTTTTTGCTGGGGATGTGGTCAATCCCAATAAAAGTGCCCAGGAGAGTACCTGATATAGTAGACCCCGAGGAAATAGTTGTTGTAGATAGAGTTAAACAAATCGACATTCACCTGGTGCTGACCACAGATTAGACAGACACTAGTTAGTGGAAGCAGAGAGGTATGAAGAGCCAGATAGCTGGAAAGACAGCTCTTCATCAAAGAAGCAGACAACTAACAAAACAGTTCTGTTCTGTAAGGTCCACAGCTAGTGGTATAACCATAAATTATAATCTTGGGAAAAGTGGGCAGAACTAGCATTCTTAGGACACCTTCTGTGTGCTAGTTGGTCGACTCCCTCATTTCACTGAATTCTTACAACAGGGCTGCAGGAGTGAAACAGAGAAGGGAACTGAAGCAGCAGAGAAGGGCATAAAGAACCCAAAGTCTTGCACTGTGCAAGGGAAAGAACCAGAACAAACTTCAGCAGCCAACATCAAAGTCAACTGACTTTCCCTGGCTGTGACCCCTATCCTCAGAATAGCAAGACTCCCTTTCCTCTTCTGAGAACTTTTTCAGCTTGATTTTAGAGGCTGTTGCATGACTGGGGCTAAGTCATAGGCAATTCTGTGCTGTTGACTATCTTTCTGAGACTGTCTGATGCCCAAACTGATCAGGGTTCAATTTTTCCAATGGCCACTGGAGGGCTCCCCACTGTAAGCTTTCTAGACAATCACCAGGTATTACTGTAACTTGCTTTTTGTTGTTGTTGATGTTTTTGTGTTGTTGTTGTTGTTCTCTCTGAAGTTTGATGAATTCCAGGCCTTTGGGAGTTGGTGAGTGAGTACGTCGCTCTTAAAAATGAGGGATGAATAACATTTGGCTGGAACCAGATTGAGTCAACTTTGGGCAGAGGTCATGTAAGGATCTTGCCACATAGTTCTTCACGCAACCCTGAGGCCAGGCTGCCCACACTTTGTTTCTCAAGTCCCAAGCCCGCACAGAGTTCAAGCAATGCACCTGCACTTCTGACCTAGAACACTGCATCTACGTTTGGCCTTCTTTGCTGACCACCAGCTTTTCACTGCCCTCCAGATTGGACTCTGCCCTAGGGCCTAAGACCTGTAATTTATTTGCTGCTGGAGCCTTGGGATATTTTTCCAAGTGAGCCTCCAGGCTCTTTGCCCCGTGTTGTCTTAAAGCAAGGAGAGGCTGGTAAGAGGGGATCAAGGACATTCCAGTTTGTTGTCAAACAAAATGCATTCTCCACTCCTATAAGTTTTCCCTCCTGGTTGATATATCACCTTGCCTGGTGCATTTACAGTTTAAAGCACAGAGAGAGAAGGAAATGGTGAACTCAGTGAAATATGTTGTGAGGGCAGAATTTCATATCACAACAAGATGACATTTTTCAACAAAGACTTTGGAGCCCTCCAAAATATACCAGAAAGAATGACACACTGTGGTTGCTCAGCTGTTCATGGACACTTGAACTTTTGAATAATGATTTCAGAGGACTTAACCTGCTACAAAATTGTTTGGAAACTAAAGTGGAACTTTAAATAGGGTCTTCTCAATGAAAAACACTGCCAAAGTTTAAGCAAGAATGATTTTGTTCGAAAGCAAATCGCTCCAACTCTGGAATGATTTTCAACAGAAGAAACCAGGAGAGGGTAATGTGCTTCATGACAGACTTGGATAGACACAAGAACTAGTTCTGTGCATTCCCATTGTGTCAAATCAGACACCTCTGACAAAAATTGAGAAAGCTGGAATGCTGAATGTCATGTTCATTGCTGTGTTTCAAGACCAAAACTCAGTGAAAAGCATATCTGCACTGACCAAACAAATGCAAATTGTCTGCTCATTTGGAGGTAATTGGTCTCCTTAACCCTCTGGTACCCCTATGATTGAAATCATTGTTTTCCTCTTAGGGATGGAAGGGCAAAAGCATACAGCAGGCACGCAGTTGGCTCCGGTCTGCCAGATTGTGGTTATGGTGATGAAAGTGGCTTGGTTCATGTCTTGGCTCATACACACTCATGTTGAGTAACTAGGTCCCACCTGATCCTGTAGTTTCCATCTTCACCTCCTCCAGCAATGGCGTTGGATGGGTGAAGCCTTTTGGCAAGATTAGATGGGAGGCTTTCCATAGACGCTTTCCTACCCACGCTGTTTAATGTTCTGAATCACAAGTGTCAGAGACTAGACCACTAATCAAAACTGGAGATTAGAGCAGACATTCCCATTGGCTCAGATTTGACTAGTCCAATCAGAAGTCAAGTGAATACCCACCGACCCATAAGCCTGACAGCAATTTTCCACCCTGGTGGGAGTAAGCAGGAGCGTCTATGTGGTTTGGTTCTAATGACATTAAATTGCCAACACCAAGCTCTGCAGCTTTTATCTCAGAAAACTCCACCCTCCCAAGTCCATGGTCGGCAATTCCACCCAGGGCCTGAATTCTGGGATTCTGCTTGGGTGGTACGTAGAGTAAGTCCTACCCTGGCTAGATCCCATCCCCTGCCTGAGCCTTTGTCATGCCGAAATAACTGGAGGGGGGAACATCCTTTAAGATGTGGGCTGCTATGTGCGAGGCAACTGTCTCTGTACCACTTAGTATTAATTATTTAATTGACCAACAGAGGAAGTGATATGTAATACCCAGAGAGCTTTTCAATTTAAGCTAATCATCCTTCTTTCTGGAAATGCCTATGTGGGTTTTCTCAGTAAGTGCAGTCAGCCAGTCTGAACAAAGCCCTCCTGTGCCGTCTGACACGGCTGTGTTTGGTCTCCTATCCTGTAACACCATGACCAAGATGGCTTTGCTGGTGCTCTGGGCCAAGTGAAATTGTCTCAATGGCAAACATATGCCTTTATGAAAGAAAATAGAAATTTCTCGGATGGAAAAGAGTCTGAGAGAATTGGGTCCTCCCTCTTGAACTGGAAAGAAACTAGACACGGAAAACATACACTCCTCAATGATCAGGGATGAGGAATAAGGGAAACACTCCCAAGTGGAGATGCAATGGAAATTGATAAGAGGAAAGACCTCTATACACAACACACACATAATTAGACAAGTCGGAGAATAATTTTTGTTGGTTCTTGGCACTGCTTTATCATAGCATGGCTGGACACTTTGCTGGATACGGAGGCTGGAGTGGCATCGAAGACCAGAATCACACCAAAGAGCCTCTCAAAACAGTTTACAAGATCCTGGGGTTTAGAGATAGAAATTGTGATCATTCGCAGAATTCATTCTCCCAGAATCATGTGCAAAGTGAACGTGAACTCAGAGCCAAAGATCTAAAATCTGGAGCAGTGCTGGTTGTTGCCAGTGAGGTCGAAATAAGGCACCAGGTAGGATAAAGAAGTTTGTGAATTATATGGTGTCCTTTTCATTTCCATTAGAGGGCATTCTTGCTTCACAAATTCCTGGGTTTTCTGGTCATCAGAGAGCCTTTTCTTCCAAGTCAGGTCAGCATGATAGGTGGTCTGACCTGTCAAATGGCATGCCAAGCAAGGTAAGAGAAGTTGAGAGGAAACAATATGGCATTTCTTTTTTCCTGCTTTCAAATCAAAAGTGCATACCCAAGGTTAACAGAAAGCGCTTGGGCCAAAACTGTTTTCCTGGGAATTTTTTTTCATTTCACAGACCTTGTACACAGTACGTCCATGGACTGCCAGAGCCTTTCCCGGGGGAGGCTGAAAGGGGAGACAGTTGATTTTTTAGAGAGATTGTGCAAATGCAGCCAAGCAAACAGGAAGGTGCCTGGAGTCCTAGACGGGGGCCTTTCCTCCCGATGTGCAGTCACTGGGGCCCTGTGTGTGGGGGATGAAGCCAAGGCCGAAGCAAACTGAGTACCTTCCCCAGCATCTCCAGCCTCCCCAGCTGGCTCGCTGCTTCCGCAGTCCTGATCTGGTCATCGTTGCATGTACAGTGATTGTGTGTAAGTAGGCATGGCAAGGGTGTGTGTGTGTGTGTGTGTGTGTGTGTGTGTGTGTGTGTGTAGTTTAGGGCATGCACACAGCCCTAAATGAGAGCTCAGTGCATGCGCATGGTGCTGGAGCCGTTACTAGGGTGTCCCAGTTTTGGAGAAGGAGCCACACAGAATGGTGTTGACAGAGTGGTTGATACCTCCCCAGGCCGTGCTCTGAGTGAGGGAGACACATGTAGAAAGTTAGGGGTTTTGATAGATGGCAAAGCACCTGTGGACAATACAGATATTTCTGAGGGCACATGTCGGGTGGGCATAAGACACGACAAAGAAGACATTGCTGCCTGCCAGAAGGGGCTGGCAACTGTCTCCTAAAGACAGAGGAGAGCACTCTGCTGCCTGGGGAAAAGCTATCTCTCAAGATGTGTCGATTCAAGCTGCTATAACAAAGTCCTGGTCTCTATAAACAGGAAGAATTTACTTCTCCCAGTTCTGCCGGCTGGAAGGGCACCAAACCCATTTGTGAAACCTCTGCCTTCACAACCCAGTTACTTCCCAAAGGTCCCACCTCCAAATACCACCACACTGGGATTACAGTTTCAACCTATGGATTTTTGGGGGAAACAAACATTCAGTCCATTCAGTGATGGGAGAGCTCAGGCAGGTGAGCTCATAGGAACTTTTGAACCCTTCCTGGTTACCCTCAGGTGGCTCAGGATTAAGGCAGAGAGTGATGAGGATTCTTTATCAAGGCATTGGGCTGGGAAGCCAATTTGCAAAAAGAGGGGTGCCGACGTAGGATATAAAACTCTCTACCTTGGGCCTTAGGGGACAATAGCTAGAGTTGTCCCAGAGTTGAGCAAAAAAGAAAAAAAAAAGAAAGAAAAAAAGGTAGCTGTCTTTTACCATGATGAAAAGGGTTTCATGTGCAGTGGTTGTGGAGAATCATGTCAGGACGGTAATAGATTTTACGAGATTCTTAAAGTTCAAAGTTGGCAGAGGACTGACGGACTGATGAATTTTGGGAGAAACCAGATGACTAAACTTATATTTAATGGGCTTCAGTTCGAGACCCTGGGTAGGAAAATGAAATCTGTAGCAGGACGGTGAGAGGGCAGGTCCTGCAAGCAGTCCCCTTGGCAAGGCCTTGATGCAAAGTCATAGTAATTACCGCCCCGGGAGGAGAAAGCCTCGTTCTCTCCTGCAGTCCGCAGCTCCTGGTTTTACAACTGAAGCTCCTGGCCCTGGTTTTCATTTGGGCTCTGCAGCAACAAAGCACCTTTGGCCCAAATCTCTCACTTTCTATTTTTTTTTTTTAAAGCAAGGATTTAGGCATCCAGAGGAACCTATTATTTACCCAGCACTTGAAACAATCAAACCCGCTCCAAGGCACGGATAAAGCTCAGGTCCTCCTGCACAGATTCTGATGGTCCTCCCCAAACACCGAAGGATGTCTTTTCTGTGAGGTGTAGGCCCGCTCATTCCCTTGCTGCGTGCATTTTCTGTCTCACATAATGGAGCAGAGGAGTGGGCGTGCTCACGGGTAGAAAGTGGAACCTAAAGCAAGTTCTGTTTATAGGCCTTCGGCTTGCAAAACAGGAGATGGTTTGCCAAGTTTAGAACCCCCTGGAAACCTGTGGATTTGGAACTCCAGATAGAATTCCAAGGTTTTTTTTGAGGTTCGAGCTCTTTCAACTTTTGGCATCAATGTGACTTCCTGTTTCTAAGAAAAAAAAGCTTTAAAAAGTTCCATTGAAAGAACTTCTCAAGTGCCCTGGACATCCAGTGGTTTTCACAAAACAATATTTTGATGAGTTAAGTGTAAATGTATCAGAAACATATGGATTAAATTTCCCTTGAAACACGCAGGGGTTTGAAAAAAGGAGGGGAGCAAGCAGGCCAGACACACTTTAGGGTTTTACCAAACCCAAAACATCTGAGAAATACTTGGAGGTGTTTGAGTGAGTCCCAGCCTCTAGCACCAGCCCACCCTGGCTGGCGACGGCCAACTCGCAGCCAGGCGGACACCCATTTCCCAAATTGTGGTGGTGTTTGTACAGTTGGGGAAACGTGACACTCATGGAACTCAAGCAGGTTTGTCCCAACCCCCACCAGGGCTCATGCCTCACCTCCCTGCCCCAGTATTCCAGCCCCGAGAAGAGCAGTTGGCAGTGCCTTTGGGAGGGGGGCAGGTGATGACAAAGCACAATGGCTTGGGCACGAGATTGCCATCACCTGGAGTCCGATGAAATGAGAACCAACCGAGGCCTCTACTCCAAACTTTCATGGGATCCGTTGCTAGGAATGGCGGTGTTTCCCTGGCTCTATGTTCCTCTCTTTCCCTCTCCAGTTCAGCTCCTGCTTTGTCTCTCTGGTCTCTGCAGACACTAGAAGCAAGAGATCTCAAACTCACCTCCAGGAAACATGTTCTCACACAATATCCACCTCCAAACACTGGAGGCAGAGGTTTGAATGCAGTTCACCGAAACACCACTATCTGGAGGGTTTGTGGGGGGTGGCAAGCGGGGGGCAAAAGCCTTTCCTGGGAAACATCGACTTGTTAAGGTTGACTCGGGCATGTGGATCACGCTGCCCAGAACAACGGCCTTGGAAAGGAAACAAGGGACCCAGACCAGCGAGGCAGCTGAGCAATTCAGTTTTTCCAGTAAACCAAGAATTCCCAGAGATAGTAAAGACATTTCTCCTTTTTTTCCCCTCATCTTGTTTGCTTTCTTAGAGGATGATGTAGGTCTTCTCCTTCTGTATCTCAAAGATCCCTGTTTATGGCCATCTACCCTGCACCCAGTTATCTAAGAGCTGGTCCCCTTTTTGTGGGAAAGTAGGGAAATAAAAGACTGAGAATGTTTCCGATTTCTGTTGTGCAGCGACTGTCTCAGAGCTCAGGTCCTCTGAGTCACATGTGGGCTTCCGTCATCTCGTTTTCAGCCTTTTAGGGGATTTCCAGCAGTGGGACTATTTATTGGTAGGCAAGTTCAAGTAATAGGAAAGCTGGAAACCAGAAGTTCTTGGCCCTTCTGAGGTCAAAACAGATTTGAACTAGCTTTAAAGAAAGCATCTTTTAATTGGAAGACTATTTGGCTGGGCATCAAAAGGGATGGGCAGAGGCTGGCCTTTGTTTTTTTCTATAATTAAGTCTGTATTTTTAGTTCCTCAGTTTCCCCATATTCCAGGAAGGAAGCATGTGTATATTACCTTGATAAATGGTGGGAGGATAATACAAAATGCTTCAAACTTCTTGAGGGCAATGCTGTCAGATGAGAAAACAACAACAAAAACAACAACAAAACTACATTCTACAAAGCCTAGAATTCAAGTATAGCACTGAACGTATTATTAAAATTGCTTCATTCTTCTCCCCTCTCATAGCCTACAACTAATAATAGTAATTATTTATGTGGCACTTGCTATATGCCAAGTATTTTAGGTGTTCTCTGCATATTAACTCGTTCAGTCTTCCTGATGACACTAATAAGTAGGTTCTCTTATCATCCTGATGGGGAGGCCAAGATACGGATAAGTAATTTGCCCAATTGGCCAGCATAGTTTTGGCAAAGTCAGGCTTTGAACCGTGGCGGTCAATTGTGGGACACATATTCTTAAGCTCTGTAGGGGAAGGAATTTTATCTTCAGGTCAGGTGATCCCAATCCCAGTGCTGAGTTCTCTGATCTTGAAAAGACCCTCATGAAACTTTTCTCCCTCTCAAGTACTTTTACAAGCAAATAATTATGTTGAAGTAAAGCAACACACACACACACACACACAAAATTTCCCTGTAATTTGGCATCTCAAGACACAGTGCCAATGGAGACTTCTTCAAACAAACATGCTTTGTAACATCATGTGGAGAAACTACCCTCTAGGCTGATAGACCTATTTAAAAAAAGCTTCGGGGGGGAGGGGGGAAACGGTCTGTTTCCTTTAATTAAAAGCAAATTTCTGAAGTCTCTGGGAAAGCAAGGAAAGTGTATTGAACTATTGATGTTGGTGTAGAAATCAATGCTGAGGAAACTCTCAAGATGAGCTTGGGGTCTTGGAGGATAAACAAGAAAGCTGGAAAGTCGGGTTTTATCAGGAGAAACTTGTTGCCTGCTGCCTAGGTGACTGTTAAGAGGGGTGACTGGGGCTGGTCGCCAAAAGCTTGTTCTCCAACCAGCAAAGCCCCAACCGAGCGGGGTGGGGGTGCTCTTAGGATATCCGGGGCACAGAAAGCGCAAATGGAAGGCTTGGCATATAGGTCTCCCTAGGAAAGACAAGAAAGGGTCTGCCCAATGGAGCATAAGCTTCAGGGTACTGCTGAAGCCTTGCAGCCCTGGAAGGCTATTCTGACTTTAAGGAAAGGCTTGTGGTAAGTTTTGTTTCTATGGAAATAAAGCAATTAGCTTAAACAGCAATTGAAAACTCTTTAGTGAAAAAGATTCCGAGTGGCATTTCTTTTTATTTTACACTAAATCCTGTATGATTGTCTCAGTTAGCAACTAGAGAGCAACACACATTGATGCTCCTTCTTATTTTTAATTAAAGGTTTCATTTATTTTTAGAAAAACAACACAGGTTGGACTGGGTACCCGAAGGTGAGACCCAGTGATATTGCCCAAGGAAAGCCTTCCTGGGTGATTTTTGCAACTGTGTGTGAAACACCATTGTTCTGTTGAAGGTACCTTCTGGAATTTCAGATTGAGTGTGACATATTCGGACTTGCCTTAAAAACAACAAAGTGCAATGTGTTGATTACTGTCTTGCTTTACTCTTGACACAGGCTGGAAGTAGGGTTGAGAAAATGTTCTCCAATTCACAAGAGTTTCACCAATGACACACCTCCCTTCTGTGTCATTTTACGGTGCCCCTCTTTCCCCCATTTATGGGATGGCTATAGGATAGTGTTTCTCAGACAGTTCACCTGGGCTTCATGTGAAAATGTAGCTTTTGAACCTATAGGTCTCAGATGGAGCTCAAGATTCTGCATTTCTTTTCTTTTCTTTTTAAGATTTTATTTTCCCTGGGATCATGACCTGAGTTGAAGGCAGACACTTAACAGACTGAGCCACCCAGGCACCCCAAGATTCTGCATTTTTAATGGTTCCCAGTGAGGCTTATGCTTCTAGTCCAGGGATGGACTCTTTGGATATCAAGTAGATTGTGACCAAGTTCTGTGTGTGTGTGTGTGTGTGTGTGTGTGTGTGTGTGAATGGCTAATGCTTATACACTTGATCTTAGCCAAAAGGCTGAGAAGCAATTGGTTAACGCTTGTAATACTTCAATGATTTTTCCTCCTCTTTTCAAATATTCAACTCTGAAAGTTGAAATTTAAAAAAAATCTCATTTTCCCAATCCCAGTGCCCAAACACAGTGGATTAAAGCAATCAAACTGAGCAGCCAGGAAGGAAGAGGCTCTTAAGAGAATCAAGCTGAGGGGTGCCTGGGTGGCTCAGTCGGTTGAGCATCTGCCTTCTGCTCAGGTCATGATCCCGGGGTCCTGGGATCGGCCCTGCATCGGGCTCTTGGCTCAGCAGGGAGCCTGCTTCCCCCTCTCTCTCTGCCTGCCTCTCTGCCTACTTGTGATCTCTGTCTCTGTCAAATAAATAAATAAAATCTTAAAAAAAAAGAGAGAGAGAATCAAGCTGAATTCTCACCACTGAGCAATGTGTAATTGGGCTCTCACACTTGCTTAAGAAATGGTGCTGAGAAGGTTAACAGACCCATCAAAGGTACTGAAGAGTTTGCAGAGGCTTTTCTGATATATTTCCTCCTACAACATCATTAACAATGTTACCTCCCACCTCCTCAAGTCTTCCAAATTCTTTTCAGTACCTGTTTGGGATAAATGACGCTCCTGTACCTAGAGCTGTCATTCCTCAACTCTGGCCTCTCACACAAAACTTTATCGCCTAATTTTTCCCTGATTTGAACATTTACCAGTTCACTCTGATACAATTATGTCAGTTCTTTTTATCCCTGAGCAAATTCAGAGGTTCAAGTAAAGGGCAAGTTATACTTTGATTCAGCTTTTCTTAATTTGCTCAAAGATGAACTGAAAAAACATTTACTCAGTTTTTCCATTTTCATCTTCTTTCTCTCATTCTCAATACTCTATCCTCTTTTTCCTATTAACAAAAACAAGTGAGAGCATACAAAATAATCTGTGCAAGTGGAATATATTATTTTATCTGCTGTTGGCCAGTGAAGAGACAGACTATCCTGTACCTGATGATTCAGGAAAAGAGCAATTGGGGCCTGAAGGGGGTGAGGTGAATCTTTCCTGAAATTCTCAAGCTCTGAGGTATACTGATAGCTTATTTAACATTTCACCTGCTGACAAATGGTCAAAGGACAGTAAGCCCATGGGGGCGGGGCAGAGAGAAAGGGATGGAGAGGGGTGGAGGCTGGTCCTCAGGGAGGACTGAGCAATTCAGAGAGGGAAACAAAGAGGGTTTGTAACATGAAAACAATGACCTAAAAGTGGCAAAAGAAGGGAAGAGGGACAAGTAAGAAGGAACTTTTATAACTTGGCCCTCAAATGAAGCTGAATTTTGTGTGTGTGTGTGTTTATGTGTGTTAAAGCATTTATTTCTTTATTTGAGAGGGAGAGAGAGCACAAACAAGGGGGGGACAGACGGAAAGGGAGAAGAAGACTCCCCACTGAGCAAGGAGGCCCATGTGGGACTCGATCCCAGGACCCTGAGATCATGACCTGAGCCGAAGGTAGACACTCAATGGACTGAGCCACTAAGATACTCCCAGGTAGCTGGGTTTAAACACACAATTTTGGCTAAAAATGGATTATTGAAAGAGATAAGTTCTTATCGCTACTGGGGCCACAATGGAACACTTTTCTAATGAGCCAGGAATTTAGACTAGAAGTTCTTTAAGAATGCCTGGGGTATAAAAGAAAGAAATGTTTCCCAAAGTTGGCACAGACCTGCTGGTTCTGGGAAGGGATAGTGAAGGAGGGGGATGGAGAGAGGGTGCTGCCTTTGGAGCTCATTCCTGCCCAAAGCTTCCATAGGAATTCAAACTCATACTGGGTGCCAGGTTTTTCTAAACGTACTGTCTGTTTTATTTATTTATTTATTTATTTAGTTATTTATTTATTTATTTATTTGACAGACAGAGATCACAAGTAGGCAGAGAGGCAGGCAGAGAGAGAGAAGAGGAAGTAGGCTCCCTGCTGAGCAGAGAGCTCGATGAGGCGCTCCATCCCAGGACCCTGGGACCATGTCCTGAGCTGAAGGCAGAAGCTTTAACCCACTGAGCCACCCAGGTGCCCCTTACTGTCTGTTTTTTAAGATCTCTCTTCATAGAAGGTGCTAATGTGATCGAACTCTGAAAAGCAAAGCATAAAAAGGAAGTCCATTCTCTTGATGTTCCAAGTTCTCCTCCTAGGTCAGGTTGAGAGCATCTTGACAAATCAGGGAAAAGGGGAGTCATTTTTCCAAAGCCTTTTAAAAAAATAAATCGTTATTTGGGGGCTCTTTTGTCAAGTTTAGATGTTGCAAATATCTTAGAGGCAATGTGGTTTGCTGCACTTATTTTATAAGGGAAAGAGCGATGTACCTTGCTGCTGGTCACGTGGCTGGTGATTAGATTTGAACGCGGTTATTGTCCTTTTTTGCTTTTGTGTTTGTGTGTGTGTTTTATTATATTATCCCTTTTCGTAAAGCTCTCAGCACAGTATTCTCCCTGTGCCTTCAGAACATGTATACGCTTCCTTTCGGTAATATTTAATGAAGACCTTTCTCAAATAAGAAGGGTTAAAGTCAGAAGGTCCACATAAAGGGTGCTTCTAGATGTTAATGTTGCTCTTCAAACAGTGGTGTTTTTAGGGGACATTTAAGTCTCTCACAATGTCCAGCACTCCAGCTGCCTGACCAATCTTCCTCAGTGATTAATTAGGAAATGACAGAGGAAACAAAAAACCAAGGCGCTGGTTTTGGGAGGTTTCCTAGTGATTCAAGCTATCTGTGTGCAGCATTGGTCAGTTCTGACCAGAAAGGATTTGAGCTCGTGGGCCTTTTTTTAGTTCAGACTTGCATCCTCAGCCGGGTACCTGTGAAAACCTCTGCAGGAATCACTGATGATCAGGACCACATCCATTAGGGGAGGACTGATAGATTCAAAGAGCACCGTTCTCTGCACGGAGCAGTAAGGCCCTTGGGACCTCAGCTGTGCTCCAACTTGGAGATCACTTTGCTGTTTGCCTTCCAGCAGATTCCAACAGCAGATACAATCTAGAGCCTCAAAGACAGGGTTGGAAACAAAATGACAACTTGGCTGTCAGGATTCTGGGCTTGAACCTGCTTTGGCATGGGGGCGGATAAGATGACCTCATAGGTCTTTTCCATCTCCAATTTCTGTGAACCATTGTTCTTAGGAATAGATGATTTAATAGGCTAATACATATTTGTGTTTGCCCACTCTGCTGTTCCTTGTATTTGTTGTATTTTACTTGGTTACCCTGGGAAGAACAAATCCATTATGTAAGTCCAGAGACACTCAGAGGTCAAAATCTGCAAAGGGCAGAGTTTGAAGGGATGTGGTCAAGAGAGAGATGGCGGTGAACAGGAAACCTGAGCTCACAAGTGCTTTCTAGATGTTCCCAGAGCAAAGTCTGAGGAAAAATACCAGGATGTGATGTCTTCTGGTGCAGTGGAAAGAGTATAAATATGGAGACAGAAGACCTAGTTTGAACTCTGACTTACTGGCTTCTAATGATTTCAGCTTCCACATAGATAATGGATTCAACAATAGTTACCCTGTTTATTTAAATAGGGTTGGTTAGAGAGTCATATGAGAGAATACGTGTCTGTGTATTACAAGTGTAAAGTGATATATAAATTAAGGATATTATTATTATTATTTAATGAAGTGATTCTTATGCTCAGAGTTGAATAGAAAAGTTCCGTGTACAAAGAGCCATGCCAAAAACAGCTATGTTTTCTGAAAGCAATTTTGGAAGAAAGGACGAGAAACTGACAATAGGAAATTAAGTTTAATCAGTGCACAGGAAGAAAGAGAAGTAAAACCTCAAATGTTCTTGTCTTCTAGTTTGTTTGGCATGTAAGCAAAAGCAGATTTCAAAGTCTGAGAAATATTGAAAATCACCATTGATCTTTTTCTTATGATGAATGACTCCTAGATATTCTTCAAGTAATACTCTAACTGGTCTAATATTCAAAAAGTTGATTGAAATAATGTAATTCAATATAGATTTTTCTGAGCAGCTTCTATGTGCAAGACCACAACCCAGACTTAGAAAGAAAAAACATTCCCTGCCTCCAAGAATTGCAATTTAAAAGGGAAAAAGGAGTTCATAAATACATTCAGTGTTTTCCAGAGGTTAGGAGAGGATCGGAATGATTCTCACAAAAGAGTTTTTCATTGGCTCTATTTTCTTTCAGATTACACAGTGGTATCCGGGAGTGACCCCCTCACTAAGCCACTGACCACCGTATAGTGAGCACCATTTTGGTTCTCTCCCATACCTGTTCATGTCTCCTGGTTTCGTCAAAACCCACTGAGGTCCCTGTTACTGCTGGCCCTCAGAGGTGCTTCCTCTACTGGCCCCAGCTTGATCTGCTGTTGCTGCCCATGAATGCCCCTAAAGATATTAGTACCGCACAAGGCACACTAAATGAAGAAGTCAGATAAGTCTATCAACAATGTGTAGTAGGCAACATGGGTGAAGGGGAGGGGGAAGCAGGGGCTTCCAGTTATGGAAAGAGTGAGTCCTGGGAATGAAAGGTACAGCATATGGAATATAGTCAATGGTGTTGTAATAGAAATACCTGTAATAGGTATTGGCGACAGACGGTAGCCACCCTTGTGGTGAACACAGTGTATGTACAGAGATGGTGGATCACTATGTTGTACACTTGAGACTAGTGTGCCTAGTGTGCCAATCATACATCCATTAAAAATCGTGTAGTAGAAATACCCAGTAGGACTCTCTTGATGCTGCTCAGCTTGGAATGCTTTCTCTGAGAGAATATATTTATTTTTTAATTTTTACTTTAATGTATTTATTTGAGCTGGGGGAGAGAGAGAGAACTGGGAAAGGAGCAGAGGGAGAGGAGGAGGGAGGGAAAAGAATCTCCAGCAGACTCCGCACTGAGTGCGGAGCCTGATGTGGAGCTCAGTCTCTCGACCCGGAGACCATGACCTGAGCCAAAATCAAGAGTTGGTTGCTTACTTGATTGAGCCACCCAGGCACCCCAAGAATGCATTTATTTTTTAATATGAAGCAAAAATAGATGTCAGAAGGCAGGAGAGAAGGACATCCCAGGATTATGGACTATATAGGCAAAAACATAGAGATGTAAGAGGACATAACATCTAGTCTAGGAAAATAAAGTAGGGCTTTCTCTCAAAAGCAGCATAATAGGATATTAAGAATAACAAAAAGAAGTTAAAACAAGGGCCAATCATGTCTATAAAACATGGGATGCACATTTTTACTTTCCCACTATTCTACTTCCTACAGTAGAGTAAGAGATAAAGTTGATACTATTTCCCTTCTCGTTAAATAATAAAAAAGGATTCAAAATAAAATCCCTCCGAGTGAAGTATTGAGGTGAAGAAGGCACATAGTGAGTTCCAAGAATAAAGGAACACATTATCAAAATGCCTAGACACCTAATTACTAAGGGATCAGAAATCATAACTATAACCAGCAAGTCGCTGGGTGATAGTGAGTATAAACTAAGTGCAGTGTTTGAGACTTTCTTTCTTTCTTTTTTTTTTATTAGCATATAATGTATTATTTGTTTCGGCGGTACAAGTCTATGATTCATCAGTCTTACACAATTCACAACATTCACCATAGCACATACCCTCCCCAATGTGATCACCCAGCCACCCATCCCTTCCACCTCACCTTCCAGCAACCCTCAGTTTGTTTCTTGAGATTAACATTCTCTTATGGTTTGTCTCCTTCCCTGGTCCCATCTTGTTTCATTTTTCCTTCCCTTCCCCCCTACAGCTCCCCACCCCACCTCTCAAATTTCTTATATCAGAGAGATCATATGATAATTCTCTTTCTCTGATTGACTTATTTCACTTAGCATAATACCCTCTAGTTCCAGCCACATCATTGTAAATGACAAGATTTCTTCTTTTTGATGGCTGCATATTATTCCATTACATATATACCACATCCTCTTTTTTTTTTAAAGATTTATTTATTTATTTATTTATTTGACACACACACACACACACACACACACACACACAGAGGGAGAGAGACAGGGAGAGAGGGAGCACAAGCAGGGGGAGTAGGAGAAGGAGGAGCCAGATTCCTGACAGATCAGGGAGCCCAATGCAGGATTCAATCCCTGGACCTTGGGATCATGACCCGAGCCGAAGGCAGATGCTTAATGACTGAGCCACCCAGGCTTCCCCCCTATACCACATCTTCTTTATCCATTCATCTGTTGGTGGACATCTAGGCTCTTTCCATAGTTTGGCTATTGTGGACATCGCTGCTATAAACATTTGGGTGCACATGACCCTTGGATCACTACATTTGTATCTTTAGGGTAAATACCCGGTAGTGCGATTGCTGGGTCATAGGATAGCTCTATTTTCAACTTTTTAAGAAACCTCCATACTGTTTTCTAGAGTGGCTGCACCAGCTTGCATTCCTACCAAAAGTGTAGGAGGGCTCCTCTTTCTCCACATCCTTGCCAACACTTGAGTTGTTAATTTTAGCCATTCTGACTGGTGTGAGGTGGTGTCTCACCATGGTTTTGATTTGTATTTCCTTGATGCCAAGTGATGTGTCTGTTGGCCACTTGAATGTTTTCTTTGCAGAAATGTCTGTTCACGTCCTCTGCTCATTTCTAGATTGGATTATTTGTTCTTAGGGTGTTGAATTTGATAAGTTCTTTATAGATTTTGGATACTAGCCTTTTATCTGATATGTCATTTGCAAATATCTTCTCCCATTCTATTGGTTGTCTTTTGGTTGTGTTGACTGTTTCCTTTGCTGTGCAAAAGCTTTTGATCTTGATGAAGTCCCAATAGTTCATTTTGCCCTTGCTTCCCTTGCCTTTGGTGATGTTCCTTGGAAGAAATTGCTGCAGTTGAGGTCGAAGAGGTTGCTGTCTGGGTTCCCCTCAAAGATGTTGGTGGATTCCTGTCTCACATTGAGGTCTTCCATCTATTTTGAGTCTATTTTTGTGTGTGGTGTGAGGAAGTGGTCCAGTTTCATTCTTTGGCATGTAGCTGTCCAATTTTCCTAGCACCATTTGTTGAAGAGACTTTTTTCCATTGGAGATTCTTTCCTGCCTTGTCAAAGATGAGTTAACCATAGAGTTGAGGGTCCATTTCTGGGCTCTCTATTCTGTTATGTTGATCTATGTGTCTGTTTTTGTGCCAGTACCATACTGTCTTGATGATTACAGCTTTGTAATAGAGCTTGAAGTCAGGAATTGTGGTGCCTCCAACTTTGGTTTTCTTTTTCAACATTCCTCTGGATATTTGGGGTCTTTTCTGGATCCATATAAATTTTAGGATTATTTGTTCCATTTCTTTGAAAAAAATTGGTGGTATTTTGATATGGATTTCATTAAATGTGCAGATGCTTCAGGTAGCATGGACATTTTCATAATATTTGTTCTTCCAATCCATGATCATGGGAAGTTTTTCCATTTCTTTGTGTCTTCCTCAATTTCTTTCATGAGTACTTAATTGTTTTCTGATTATAGATTCTATACCTCTTTGGTTAGATTTATTCCTAGGTATCTTGTGGTTTGGGGTGCAATTGTAAATAGGATAGACTCCTTAATTTCTCTTTTCTCCTGTCTTGCTATTGGTGTATAGAAAGGCAACTGATTTCTGTGCATTTATTTTATATCCTGATACTTTACTGAATTCCTCTATGAGTTCTAGCAGTTTTGGAGTGGATTCTTTTGGTTTTCCTCATAAAGTATCATATCATCTGCAAAGAGTGAGAGTTTGATTTCTTTGCCTATTCGGATGACTTTTACTTCTTTTTGTTGTCTGATTGCTGAGGCTAGGACTTCTAGTACTATGTTGAACAGCAGTGGTGATAGTGGACATCCCTGCTGTGTTCCTTACCTTAGGGGAAAAGCTCTGTTTTTCCCATTGGGAATGATATTCACTCTGGGTTTTCCATAGATGGTTTTGATGATATTGAACTAGGTACCCTCTATCCCTACACTATGAAGAGTTTTAATCCAGAAAGGATGCAGTACTTTGTCAAATGTTTTTTCAGCATCTATTGAGAGGATTATATGGTTCTTTTCTTTCTTTTATTAATGTATTGTATTACATTGATTGATTTGGGGGTATTGAATCAACCTTGCAGCCCAGGAATAAATCCCACTTGGTCATGGTGAATAATCCTTTTAATATACTGTTGCATCATATTAGGTAGTTTGGGTGAGAATTTTTGCACCCATGTTCATCAGGGATATTGGTTTGTAATTCTCCTTTTTGATGGGGTCTTTGTCTGGTTTTGGGATCAAGGTGATGTTGACCTCATTAAACAAGTTTAGAAGTTTTCCTTCCATTTGTATTTTTTGGAACAGTTATATATATTTGGAATATATATATATATATATATATATATTCACTACTCTATTCACCAGTCTCTGAGACTCATGAATAGAGCAGAGCCACACACTTGATTACTTGATTTTTGGTGTATTTTGGTCTGTCAGAAGAAACTGCCTCCTAAAATTTTAAGGAAAGAAAAAATATATATACAAAAATAAGGGTAAACATGATGGAGGGATAGAATATGACTGTAAAGGTGAAAATTAAAAAGGATTTTAAAAAAGGAATTGATAAGACAAGAAGTTGGTTGAAAAAAGAAAAAAATAAAGGGAAGGATGTTATCAGGCTGGAGAATAGAACAAAGCCATATGCTAGATTTAGGGTATATTTTGATCTGTTTGAAGAAACTGTATCCCAAAATTTTAAAGAAAGAAAACTTATATGTATACAAAAAATAAGGTTAAATACAATGAAGGGATAGAATATGACTATAACAATGAAAATTTAAAAAGATTTTTAAAAATGTATTGATAAGATAAAATAGTTGAAAAAGTTTAAAATAGGAAAGAGGAAAAATTTTAAAAATTAAATAAGAAAAAATAAAATTAAAAAAGTTTAACCTTGAAAGACTAAAGAATCATGGGGAAAAAGCCGTGAATTCTGTGTTCCCTTCCCCTAGCTCTGCAGTTCCGCAGTTCTCATTGATCAGTGAACTAGGTCTTGGCTGGATATTCTTGCTGATCTTCTGGCAGAGGGGCCTGTTGCTGTGATTCTCAAAAGTCTTTGCCCAAGGCAGAATTGCACCGCCTTTGCGAGGGGCCAGGTTAAGTAATCTGCTCAAGTTTGTTCTCAGTAGCTTTTGTTCCCTGAATGCTTTCTGTACAGCTTTGGAGGATGGGAATGAAAATGGCGACCTCCCAATATCTGGCCTATAGGAGCTGAGAGCTCGGGGTCCCACTCCTCATTGCACCC
This sequence comes from Martes martes, assembly GCF_963455335.1. NCBI lineage: Eukaryota > Metazoa > Chordata > Mammalia > Carnivora > Mustelidae > Martes > Martes martes. The sequence continues at coordinate 65,443,169 of NC_137895.1, forward strand.
TCAGAGAAAAGCAGTCAATCATACCCATCTCCCTGGTCTCCTGCTGCACTCCGTGCTCACCCAGCCTGTGACTGAGCATTTCTATCTCTGGTGCACGGCCCCATTTGGAGTCTCCAAACCCAGCAGATTCCTGCTGTGTGCTCCTGTGCCACTCCTCCTGGAGGAAGAAGGTAAGTCTCCCCAGATATGCCACTTTTAGGGGCCCTGCTCAAAGTGCAGTGGCCCCACTGTGCCTCAGATCATGGTTTAATGTAACACGAGCTGAGAGCCCACTCTTTGGCTCTGTCTCTGCAGCTGGCTTCCCTGTTCTGATACTTGGGAGCTCTGCCACACTCAGATACCCCTTGTCTTTTTGTGACTCCCCAGGTCTTTTTGTGTCCTGAGACCACACTGTCTCATGAGGGCTCCACCCCCCACTTAGCCTCTGGAGCGACATCCTCAGTGGATCAGACTTCTAAAAGTTCCGATTTTGTGCTCTGCTGCTCTACCACTTGCCTCCCCTCCATGTTCTATCTTACTGTATATCGCCTTGGATTCACTTCTCCACACATCCTTCCTTCCACAAAGTGGTTGCTTTTCTGTTCATAGAATTGCTGTTCTTCTCTTTTAACTCTTGTTGAGTTTGCAGATGTTCAGAATGGTTTGATAAGTATCTAGCTCAATTCCTGGGGCCCGATGAAATTTAGGTCTCCTTCTCCTCCACCATATTGCTTCTCCCCCTTGTCCAAGACTTTCAGCTGAAGTCTCTTTACCACAACTCATGAATGTTTAGCATAGTAATTAGTAAATTTGTTAAATGGGATTCTAAATACTGCTACATTTCCCCCCAAATTAAGTAGGTTCAATTGGAGGTTCTGGTTAAATACACAAAAAACAGGTTTTATTCCAAAATGTTATGATTGGTGTTGGGACCCATAGTTCTGTATACACACAGTCTTTATTCAATGTAAAGCAGTGTGATTACATGGCACCATAACCATCACACTAAGAAAACTTGAAGACAGTCTTTTCATATAGAGAAGATGACTGTTTCTTCTTTTGAACTACTTCCCATGATCCCAGGGTCCTCGGATCGAGTCCCGCATTGGGCTCCCTGCTCAGTGGGGAATCTCCTTCTCCCTCTCCCTCTGGCTGCCTCTCTGCCTACTTGTGCTCTCTCTCTCTCTCTTTGTCAAATAAATAAATAAAATCTTAAAAAAAAAATCCTTGACCTACTTCCCAAACTACTCGGTAGAACATTGGTATTGATTTATACCCTCCTATGGCTACTCCTGCAGTACTGCCCTGGTTGGTTGTTTTCTTTTGCTTGCCAGTGTATATGATATCGGTTGTGCTCTGAGAGGGTAGGCGCTAGCATGGCACTTTTTTTTTTTTAATGACTGAATTAATGCCTTTAAATGATGGCAAGCATAATGATGCTCTCTTACACTCGATATCAACCACCTTGGGAAGTCAGTGTCAACAAATGCATCTTGTGGGGAAGCAGAGGATCTGAGAATCTCCCAGAAATTTCAGAGACAGACTTCTCTGCTCATGTATTCCCCAGAGAATCTCTCATTGTCTTCTCCACCAGACTTATATATTCTCATAACACTTTGCCATGGGGCAAAAAGAAAAAGAGGGTAAAATTAATGAAAATAGCATTGAGGATATACTGTGTATTAGCAGTTTCTATAGAGATGGCATTTATGTCATTTATTCAGTCTAGTAATTCAACAATCCCTTCAAAGAGGCAGAAATTGAGACTTTGGACTGGTTAAGTCAATATCCCAAGGTCATATGGTGACAATGTAGCACAGCTAGGACCTAAACCCAGATCTGCTTGTCCCAAAATCCATGCTCTTCAGCAGGAACACTCCCAGTCTCTTCCATTCAAACAACATCATTGATCTGTGACCGGGGAGGATGGGGCAGGGGTTATCACTGCAGATCTTAGGCTGCTGTTATCCCATCTTCTTTCCAATGACATGAAGGATAAATGTAGAAATTAGCTCAAAAGGCTTCTAGATGATGCTCTGTTAAGACATTGATCATAAGATCTTGGAAGATAATTTTTTAAAAGGAGAAATACACAATATTCATAATGGAATGATGGTTCAAGGATTTAATCCAAACAATGAAATATAAAATAGGGAATGACTAATTAGCACAAGCTAATCTGAAAATGGTCTAGAAATAAAACATATATTTGAGTTATCTTTCTTTAATAAAGATTTTATTTGTTTATTTGGGGGAGAGTAAGGCTGAGAGAGAAAGCACAAAAGCACAAGGAGGGGGAGGGGGAGGGGGAGGGGAAAGAAAAGGGAGAAGCAAGCTCCCCACTGAGCAGGGGCCCAACTTGGGACTCAATCCCAGGACCCTGAGACCATAACCTGAACCTAAGGCAGACACTTAACTAATTGAGCCAACCAGGCTCCCCTGAATTACCTTTTTTTTTTTAAAGGCAAAAAAATTAAAGTGTTAAGATAGTCTATGTTATAGAATTGAACAGAGAGAGACTAGCAAAATGAGATTTTTTCATATACCCAGAATTTTGCAGTTACTAACATATTAATTGCAAATTTGATTTACACTTAAACAAAAGATAGAGAGGTAAAGATGCTTTAGAAAAAAACTACCAAAAGATGGAAGAAATTGAAGACAGGAATCATGGGTAAATGTTAATGGCATTTGAATTGTTCAGTTTGGAGGAAAAGATCGAGTACCACTCATGGATACCTAATATCATTATAAAAATTACAGTTCTTCGTTGGCTCCTACTTTTACAGAGGATAGAAGGATTAGTTTGTGTTCCAGATTTACTTCATTTTAGGCAAAGACGTTTTCTCTTCTGAAAAGTTATATGTAAATTAAGAGTGTTTACCAAAATCAAAGTATGAGCTAAAGAGCAGGAGGAATTCCATTAATAGAATCAAGTCTGAAAGAAATTAAAACTCCAAATTATTCTTTTCTGTGGCACTGTGAACAAACCACAGGTCCCCCCAATCTCAACCCTACTCCCTCCAAAAAGCCTCTGTGAGTCAGTTTGAGCTATGACTGACATTATAAATTTTTCTAAAGCAATTGAAATGGAACAAAACCAGAACATTGAAATACTCTCCAAACCCAACTTGACCGACCTGATATTTCACTTGGTTTGAGTCCCTGGTGTTTTTAAAAAAAAAAAAAAAAAAAGTTTTTTGAATCGTACTTTGAATGTACCAGACATCTCTCTTATTTAAAGAAGAAATCCTATGGTGGATACTTTAGAAAAACTTTTGGGAAATGAATGATCACCCACTGATCTATTTGTTTTGAAAATGTTGATTTGGCGGGGGGGTCTGATATGCTTAAACTACCTATCTACAGGTTTTGATTATCATTATGTGGCCAAACTGGTTATAGTGGAAATGAGTTCAGTTACTACACTTAACAACTCTATGGATAGCACATCCTTATTCCTGAAAGGAATGTAACACTGTGTATCAATGATACTTCAATAAAAATAAGTAAAATATGGAACCATACAAACGAAAAAATAATACAACCTTGATGATTATTTGACATTAAAAATTAATTATATGATTTAGGTAACCAGTGGCATGTTTTAATCTCTTTTACACAGAGAAAAGTCTAGAAAATTGACACCTTAGATGCTAGGAACTTCAAAAAGTCAGAATTGGCCCATTCCTTTTTAGAGCCCTACATCAATGTCCATTATGGTTATGCTTGTAAGATATGTGTGTTAGCTCCTTCCCCTTTCACCACAGGAAACCTGGGCAGCCCTTCTGGAGACAGCATCAGCCAAGGTAGTGGAGATGCCATGATTGGTATTCCTTTACCTCACCACTGGGATGATCCTTAATATTTCATAGACTTCATTCCCTCAAGCTTGTGTCCCTTACTTCTCGTGGAAGCAAAATATTGCACTTATTTTTCTTAATAGAAATGGGAAGGACCCTTCAGGTCCTGGTTCCTGTTTCTTTGAATTTGATTTCCTCCTAGGGTCCTGGGGGATATTAGAACCCCATTATTCTTTAAGCTTTGAGTATACTTCGAGCCAACTGGTGTGTGTTAGGTGAGAGGGAGGAGTGGTGGCGGTGGTAAACCAGGGATGGATAAGTGTAACTTCTCTTCTAAGGTGTGAATCCATTTATCTTTACCCCTCAGAGGGGCACGTGTAAAAGCCACTAATAGCATGTCCCCTTCTATCCATTTTATCCTTTCTACCTATGAGTCTAATTGTAGGTCTGGATCCACAAGGAAATGATTGGGAGTTGGGGAGGGATCTGCTACTTAGATATGCAGTAGGCAGGAAATGTGAAACCAAGTGAAAAAAAATGGAGTCTGAGAGTTTTCCTGACCCTGAAAAAAAAGGGGGTGGGGCTATTTTATAAAACAGAAGGACAGGTACACATGGAGAATGTCTCAAATTTACTGCCAGACAAATGGCATTCAAAATATTTAAGAAAAAGAGGTCTTTATTCCAAAGCAAACTGTTGGATCTTGGGCAAGTTCTTTAACCTCTCCTATGGTGTTTCCCTAATATGATCAGTTAGGAATTATCTTTACTCAATAGTATTATTTTGTGGATTAACTAATGTATAGAATAGGCTGATGTGGTACCTAAAGCATAATAGAATGAGGGAATATGATTTCTCTTCCTTTTCATGAACTTAACTGTTAAAGCACCCAAGTGTATAATAACAATTTTATTACCCACTTACTGAGTGTCATGAAGTGACTGTTAAATACTAGGAGCTTTACATATTTTGCCCATATTGTATGATTTAACTTTTCCAACAATCCTGTCAGGTAAATATTACTAGTCATTTTATGGTTGCTGCTGTTGTTTACAGATGAATTAATTGAGACACGGAGAAGCTAAGTAACTTGCCTAAAATCTCACAGCTGGTGAATGGTAGAATCAAGATTTGGACCCACACACTATGACACAAAAAGAGTATTACACTCTCTCTTTTTTTTTTTTTTTCTCCAAGTCTGCTAACCAAGTATGCACAGTTCCCTCTAGGGAAAAGATCTATGCTCTACTTTAGACATATCAAATAGAAACAGTGTTTTTCACTCAATGATCAAGAAGACTGATTTTTTCCCCCCTGAGTTACTTTAAGAAACCTTGAGCTATCTGCATAATCTAGAACACTTCTGGTCATTTACTCTGTGAGTGTCCTGTTAAGATAACACTACAGTAATATAGTGTATATTCTTTTGTATCTGACTTTTTATCACTCAACAACATATTAAATGAAGTTCATTTAAGTTGTGCAAGCAACTGTAGGTCACTTGTTTTCAATGAGGAATAGATTTCCCAGGGAGGAATGTATCAGAACTGGGTCTTTGGAAAGTTTTCAGCTAGAGCTATGATGAATTATGTTATGAATATTCTTGTTCCAATCTTTTGGGGCATATGTGCTTGTGTTTCTGTGGAGTAGACTTGTTGGATTATAGGATATTTGTATGTTCAACTTTAATAGATACTAGCAGTTTTCCAAAGGTGTTATATGCCTTACACTTCACCAGCACTGAGTCCCTGTCGTCTCCATCCCCATCAACAACTGTTATTGTAAGTCGTTTTCATTTTAGCCATCCTGGCAAGTGGGTAGTGGTATTGCATTATGGTTTTAATTTGCACTTCCCTGATGACAAGGAAATTGAGCTCTTTTATATATTTATTGGCTGCTTGTGAAGTATTGTTTCAATCATTTTTCTATCAAATGGATCATCTTTTTATTGATTTATAGAACTTCTCTCTATATCCTGGATATGAACCCTTTGTTAAAGACTGTAAATATCGTCCTTCTTTCTGTGGCTTGTTTTTCCCATTCTCTTGATGTCTTTTGAAAAATTGAAGTTCTTACTTTTAATAGAGTCCAATTTACTATTTTATTTCCTTCAAGGATAATGTTTTTTATGCTCTAGTTAAGAAATCTTTCCTTCCCTTGGGTTATTCATATATTCCCCAGTATTGTATAACTGGGGAATAACATCATAACATCCTTGTTTTGCCTTTTCACATTTAGATCTACAATCCACCTAAAATGGATATTTGCATGTAATTTGAGGTAGATGTTGTTTCAGTTTGTTTGTAAGTAGGTCCAATTGTCCCAGCACTATGTATCAGAAAGATAATTATTTTTCCGTGGTTGTATAACAGTAACACCATTGTCTTCAATGTAGTATCTACATATGGGAGGGTCTGTACAGACTCTACTTTTTTCCAGAGATCTATTTGTTAATCCTTGAGCCTATATCACACTGTTGTTAACTACTGCCACTTTATAATATGTCTTGTTATCTAGTATCCAGGAAAACAAATCCTTTTACTGGGGTTTCCCTCAAATGGCTCTTGAATAACTTTGACTTTGTTAACCTTTTAATGTAAGTTTTAGATTCAGCCTTTCAAAATCCATCAAAATTATTAAAATGCTTCAGGATTTTCTTGGGGAGGGGTTGCATTAAACCATTACAATCAATTGGGGAAAACTGACATTTTAACATAATTCTGCCATTTCATAAGCATGATATATCCAATCTACTTATTTATTTAGGTTTTCTTTGATTTTTGTGCTGTATACTTTATACATTTCTGTGTAGACATCTTACACACCTTTCTTTAGATTTATTCCTAGAAACCTGGTTACTTGATACTACTGAAAATGATATCTTTTTAAAACTTCAACTTCCCATTTGGCTAGTTGCAATTCAACATAATGCAATTGATTTTTTGTATGTTGATCTTCACCAAGCAATTCTGCTTATTACTTTGAATTTTCTGTATAATCTCATTATCTATGAAAAGAAGAATTTGTTTTTTTTTCAATCTTTACACTTCTTATTTATTTTTCTTATAACACTTGCCTTTCTAGCACTTCCATAATGATTTGAGAAGTTGTGATAGTGAGCATCTTATTCTTATTCCTGCTCTCAAAGGGAAATTTCAAAATTTATTACCACAAAGTAAGGTTTGCTAAAGGTTTTTTTGTAGACACTGTTAATCAGATTAAGAAAGTTTACTTAAGGGGTGCCTGGGTGGCTCAGTGGTTTAAAGCCTCTGCATTCGGCTCAGGTCATGATCCCAGGGTCCTGGGATCCAGCCCTGCATTGGGCTCTCTGCTCAGTGGGGAGCCTGCTTCCTCCTCTCTCTCTGCCTGCCTCTCTGCCTACTTGTGATCTCTGTCTGTCAAGTAAATAAATAAAATCTTTTAAAAAAAAAAGAAAGCTTATTTAAGTTCACCGGGAATTTTTAAAAATCACAAATATCTATATTGAATAATTTCAAATGTTTTTTTGCAAATATTGAGATAACCATATTTTTTTCCTTCATAATTTTCTTAATTGGTGAAGCACACTGATTTATTTTTTAATGTTAAACCAACTTTGTCTCTTTGGTCTAAAAGCAAATTAGTCATGATTTGTATTAACTTTGGCATGACTTGCTCATACAGTGTTTAAGAATTTTGTTTCAATGTTCATGAGTTAGATTTGTCTGTAATCCCCTGCCCCCCACAATATCTTTGTCAAGTTCTGTTATAAAGGTTATGCTGGTCTTATAAAATAAAAATAAGAAGTTCTTCCACAATCTTTTTTTCTCTGTTTGTGTAAAAATGGCATTACTCCTTCTGAATGTTGGCTAAAATTCACTGGTAACTTTTCTTGGTCTGGAGTTTACTTCCAGTGAAAGCATTTATTTACTGAGTTTATTTAATAGTTATTATAGTGTTATTTGTTTTTGATTTCTTTTTTCATCTTTGGTAATTATGTATATATTAAGATTTTATTTATTTATTTGAGAAAAAGAGAGAGACAGCATGAGCAGGGGGAGGGGCAGAGGGAGAGGGAGAAGCATGAGCAGGGCTACTCCCCACTGAGCAGGGACACTTGATGTGGGGCTTGATCCCAAGACCCTGGGATCATAAGGGAGCAAGAGGCAGGCACTCAACTGACTGAGTCACCCAGGAGCCCCAGTAGTTATATATTTTTAAGTAAGTTGAATTCTTTTGAAATTTACTAATGTAAATTTCCAAGTTCATTTTCTTTAAGTTGTTTATGATTTTAGTAACCATATAATTTATAATCATACTGGAAGACTTTTGAGAGTGAGGAAGGAAGTGTAAATAATTAAAATTGGGTAATTTTTGAAATATTTATTTCTTCAGTTAAAATTGATTTTGTTAGTTTGGTGTAGTTATAAAATGTTTTTTTTTTTAAATAAAATGGTTTTATTGAAAATTTATTTTCAAAGATTAAAGACTTTCTATAAAACATAAATAGTGTATCTATTTTATTAATACAAAAGAAGTCTTAGTACTGAGTACCTAACAATTATAAAATGATATACAAATATTTGTTTTTAGTAAATGTTCATGTCACTTAATTGGTTTCTTGGCTGTATTTATCACTGATATTATATCACTAACATTTCTGAATAATATATTTTTTGCAAAATTGTCTTATTATTTTTAATTTTTTCATAGAATTTCCTGCAGTGTTTTCAAAATTGAATTTCATCTTTCTAAATTTGCAATTGTTGACAATTTCAATTAATTTTTTAAAAAGATTTTATTTATTTGACAGAAAGAGAAAGAGGGAGAGGGAGAGAGAGAGGGAAGAGAGCACAAGCAGAGAGAAGAGGAGAGGGAGAAGCAGACACCCACTGAGCAGGGAGCCCTATGTGGGACTTGATCCCAGGACTCTGGGATCATGACCTGAGCTGAAGGCAGAGGCTTAACCCACTGAACCACCCAGGAGCCCCAGTTGATGTTTCTTTGTAGATGAAGATATTTTTAATTGAGAGTATTCTTTTTCTGCAGGTGTTGGGGTACCTCAAAGCTCATTTCCTAGAATAAATTTTATTATTTTTTTCATAATGAAATGTATAAATATTTCAGTCCAAATATTTTCACAGGTTATGTCTCTTTGCTTCAATTAAAAGTACATTTCTCTGAAAAATATTTTTGCTTGGCAAAATTCATCAAACCAGTTGTCTATTATTATGATTCTTTGAATATTCACTACGTTTATATGGTGCAAAATTGTGGGCCTCTTCAATTTCATTCCACCCTAGTTCAAAATATAAGTTTATCCAATTAAAAATAGGAGGTCTGGGCGCCTGGGTGGCTCAGTGGGTTAAGCCTCTGCCTTCAGCTCGGGTCATGATCCCAGGGTCCTGGGATCGAGTCCCGCATCAGGTTCTCCACTCCGTGGGGAGCCTGCTTCCTCCCCTCTCTCTCTGCCTGCCTCTCTGCCTACTTGTGACCTGTATCTGTCAGATAAATAAATAAAATCTTAAAAAAAAAATAGGAGGTCCATCAAAAGGTTCTTATGACAAGTTAACATCACGAATTTCAATTATGTTTTAATGTTAAATCTTGCATACCATTTGAGTTCTTATAGTTAATTTCTCCACTTCCTTCTTATTTATGAAGGGATACATTTATATTTCTTTCTCTCTTAAAGTTTTGTTACTTAATTGCAATTAGTAACTCTAAGAGCTAAAGTTTTCTGTTGTTCCATTTGTTGAACATTTCCATTAAAGATTTACAACTGATTTTGAGAAAAATAAAACCAAATTTCAGAAGTCTTGTGTTTGAAGAACTTCAAAAGCATTGTAGGTCATTGAGGTTGAATTATTAAGGAGCTCTTCTTCAAAGGCTTGAACAGTCCTAAAATCTGATGGTGAGTGGCAAAGGCAGCACATGTGCCTGGCCGTGCCAGTATGTATATTTATTTTAATTCATTTATTATTTTAAAAGATTTTATTTATTTATTTATTTGACAGAGAGATCGATCACAAGTGGGCAGAGAGGCAGGCAGAGAGAGAGGAGGAAGCAGGCTCCCCACTGAGCAGAGAGCCTAATGCAGGGCTCGATCCCAGGACCCCGAGATCATGATCTGAGCCGAAGGCAGAGGTCCAACCCACTGAGCCACCCAGGCACCCCAGTATGTATATTTAAACTTAATAACAAGTTTATCACAAAATTTTTGTTATTCATTGTTAAAATTTACATATATCTATATAAAGTATTGCCAATTAGGACTTTTATTTCAGTTAGAAGGTTATAGTAGCTTCTTTGGGTATAATTATAAATCATGTGTGTACCACAACTAGTAATGAGACACAATTTGGAATTTAGTAAGAATTTTATCTTTTTTTTATAATTTAAAAAAAATTTTTTATAAACATATAATGTATTATTAGCCCCAAGAGTACAGGTCTGTGAATCGCCAGGTTTACACACTTCACAGCACTCGCCATAGCACATACCCTCCCCAATGTCCATAACCCCACCACCCTCTCCTGACCCCCCTCCTTCCAGCAACCCTGTTTGTTTTGTGAAATTAAGAGTCTCTTATGGTTTGTCTCCCTCCTGATACCATCTTGTTTCATTTATCCTTTTCCTACCCCCCCAAACCCCCCACATTGCATCTCCACTTCCTCATATCAGGGAGATCATATGATAGTTGTCTTTCTCTGATTGACTTATTTCGCTAAACATAATACCCTCTAGTTCCATCCACGTCTTTGCAAATGGCAATATTTCATTTCTTTGGTGGCTGCATAGTGTTCCATTGTGTATATAAACCACCTCATCTTTATCCATTCATCTGTTGATGGACATCTAGGTTCTTTCCAGAGTTTGGCTATTGTGGACATTGCTGCTATAAACATTTGGGTGCACGTGCCCCTTGGGATCACTACCTTTGTATCTTTAGGATAAATACCTAGTAGTGCAATTGCTGGGTCATAGAGTAGCTTTATTTTCAACTTTTTGAGGAACCTCCATGCTGTTTTCCAGAGTGGCTGCACCAGCTTGCATTCCCATCAACAGTGTAGGAGGGTTCCCCTCTCTCTGCATCCCAGCCAACCTCTGTCATTTCCTGACTTGTTAATTTTAGCTATTCTGACGGGTGTGAGGTGGTATCTCATTGTGGTTTTGATTTGTATTTCCCTGATGCTGAGAGATGTGGAGCACTTTTTCAAGTGTCTCTTGGCCATCTGGATGTCTTCTTTACAGAAATGTCTGTTCATGTCCTCTGCCCATTTCTTGATTGGATTATTTGTTCTTTGGGTGTTGAGTTTGCTAAGCTCTTTATAGATTTTGGATACTAGCCCTTTATCTGATATGTCATTTGCAAGTATCTTCTCCCATTCTGTCAGTTGTCTTTTGGTTTTGTTCACTGTTTCCTTTGCTGTGCAAAAGCTTTTGATCTTGATGAAATCCCAATAGTTCATTTTTGCCCTGGTTTCCCTTGCCTTAGGCGATGTTCCTAGGAAGAAGTTGTTGCAGTTGAGGTCAAAGAGGTTGCTGCCTGTGTTCTCTTCAAGGATTTTGATGGATTCCTTTCTCACATTGAGGTCCTTCATCCATTTTGAGTCTATTTTCGTGTGTGGTGTAAGGAAATTGTCCAATTTCATTTTTCTGCATGTGGCTGTCCAATTTCCCCAACAACGTTTGTTGAAGAGGCTGTCTTTTTTCCATTGGACATTGTCGAAGATTAGTTGACTGTAGATTTGAGGGTCTATTTCTGGGCTCTCTATTCTGTTCCACTGACCTATATGTCTGTTTTGTGCCAGTACCATACTGTGTTGATGATGACAGCTTTGTAACAGTGCTTGAAGTCTGGAATTGTGATGTCACCAATTTTGGCTTTCTTTTTCAACATTCCTCTGGCTATTCGAGGTCTTCTCTGGTTCCATATAAATTTTAGGATTATTGGTTCCATTTCTTTGAAAAAAATGGTTGGGATTTTGATAGGGATTGCATTAAACATGTAGATTGCTTTAGATAGCATAGACATTTTCACAATATTTGTTCTTCCAATCCATGAGCATGGAACATTTTTCCATTTCTTTGTGTCTTCCTCCATTTCTTTCACGAGTTCTTTATAGTTTTCTGAGTATAGATTCTTTGCCTCTTTGGTTAAGTTTATTCCTAGGTATCTTATGGTTTTGGGTGCAACTGTAAATGGGATTGACTCCTTAATTTCTCTTTCTTCTGTCTTGTTGTTGGTGTAAAGAAATGCAACTGATTTCTGTGCATTGATTTTATATCCTGATGCTTTACAGAATTCCTGTACAAGTTCTAGAAGATTTGGAGTGGAGCCTTTTGGGTTTTCCACATATAGTATCATATCATCTGCAAAGAGTGATAGTTTGACTTCTTCTTTGCCAATTTGGATGCCTTTAATTTCTTTTTGTTGTCTGATTGCTGAGGCTAGGACTTCTAGTACTATGTTGAACAGCAGTGGTGATAACGGACATCCCTGCCGTGTTCCTGACCTTAGTGGAAAAGGTTTCAGTTTTTTTCCATTGAGAATGATATTTGCAGTGGGTTTTTCATAGATGGCTTTGATAATATTGAGGTATGTGCCCTCTATCCCTACACTTTGAAGAGTTTTAATCAGGAAGGGATGCTGCACTTTGTCAAATGCTTTTTCATCATCTATTGAGAGTATCATATGGTTCTTATTCTTTCTTTTATTAATGTATTGTATCATATTGATGGATTTGAGGATGTTGAACCAACCTTGCAGCCCTGGAATAAATCCCACTTGGTTGTGGTGAATAATCCTTTTAGTGTACTGTTGGATCCTATTGGCCAGTATTTTGGTGAGAATTTTCACATCTGTGTTCATCAAAGATATTGGTCTGTAATTCTCTTTTTTGATGGGATCCTTGTCTGGTTTTGGGATCAAGGTGATGCTGGCCTCATAAAATGAGTTTGGAAGTTTTCCTTCCATTTCTATTTTTTGGAACAGTTTCAGGAGAATAGGAATTAATTCTTCTTTAAATGTTTGGTAGAATTCCCCTGGGAAGCCTTCTGTCCTGGATTTTTGTTTGTTTGGAGATTTTTGATGACTGTTTCAATCTCCTTATTGGTTATGGGTCCGTTCAGGTTTTCTATTTCTTCCTGGTTCAGTTGTGGTAGTTTATATGTCTCTAGAAATGTATCTATTTCTTCCAGATTGTCGAATTTGTTGGCATAGAGTTGCTCATAGTATGTTCTTATAATTGTTTATATTTCTTTGGTGTTGGTTGTGATCTCTCCTCTTTCATTCATGATTTTATTTATTTGCATCCTTTCTCTTTTCTTTTTGATAAGTCTGGCCAGGGGTTTGTCAATCTTATTAATTCTTTCAAAGAACCAGCTTCTAGTTTCGTTGATTTGTTCTATTGTTTTTTTAGTTTCTATTTCATTGATTTCTGCTCTGATCTTTATGATTTCTCTTCTCCTGCTGGGTTTAGGCTTTCTTTGTTGTTCTTTCTCCAACTCCTTTAGGTGTAGGGTTAGGTTGTGTATTTGAGACCTTTCTTGTTTCTTGAGAAAGGCTTGTACCGCTATATATTTTCCTCTCAGGACTGCCTTTGTTGTGTCCCACAGATTTTGAACCGTTGTGTTTTCATTATCATTTGTTTCCATGAATTTTTTCAATTCTTCTTTAATTTCCTGGTTGACCCATTCATTTTTTAGAAGGATGCTGTTTAGTCTCCATGTATTTGCGTTCTTTCCAAATTTCCTCTTGTGATTGAGTTCTAGCTTCAGAGCATTGTGGTCTGTAAATATGCAGGGAATGATCTCAATCTTTTGATACCGGTTGAGACCTGATTTATGACCCAGGATGTGGTCTATTCTGGAGAATGTTCCATGTGCGCTAGAGAAGAATGTATATTCTGTTGCTTTGGGATGGAATGTTCTGAAGATATCTGTGATATCCATCTGGTCCAGTGTGTCATTTAAGGCCTTTATTTCCTTGTCCATCTTTTGCTTAGATGATCTGTCCATTTCAGTGAGGGGAGTGTTACAGTCCCCTGCTATTATTGTATTACTGTCAATGTATTTCTTTGATTTTGTTATTAATTGGTTTATATAGTTGGCTGCTCCCATGTTAGGGGCATAGATATTTAAGATTGTTAGGTCTTCTTGTTGGACAGACCCTTTGAGTATGATATAGTGTCCTTCCTCATCTCTTATTATAGTCTTTGGCTTAAAATCTAATTGATCTGATATAAGGATTGCCACCCCAGCTTTCTTCTGATGTCCATTAGCATGGTACATTGTTTTCCACCCCCTCACTTTAAATCTGGAGGTGTCTTCGGGTCTAAAATGAGTTTCTCGTAGGCAGCATATTGATGGGTTTTGTTTTTTTATCCATTCTGATACCCTGTGTCTTTTGATTGGGGCATTTAGCCCATTAACATTCAGGGTAACTATTGAGAGATATGAATTTAGCGCTATTGTATTGCCTGTAAGGTGACTGTTACTGTATATTGTCTCTGTTTCTTTCTGGTCTACTACTTTTAGGGTCTCTCTTTGCTTAGAGGACCCCTTTCAATATTTCCTGTAGAGCTGGTTTGGTGTTTGCAAATTCTTTTAGTTTTTGTTTGTCCTGGAAGCTTTTTATCTCTCCTTCTATTTTCAATGATAGCCTAGCTGGATATAGTATTCTTGGCTGCATATTTTTCTCATTTAGTGCTCTGAATATATCATGCCAGTTCTTTCTGGCCTGAGTAAGAATTTTATCTTATATTGGTGTCATATTTCACCAAAATTTTTATTTTTATCACAAAACAAATAATCTTGTCTTTACTGTTAAACTTTTTAAATAAAATTTAGAGAAATATCTCATTCTTTCAACAGAAGGAACTCCCAAGCATTTCTGTATAAACAGCAGAAACATTATTGAATTAACTAATTTTCTGTTTGAAGCATCTGATGACAGTGGTATAAAGCCAGTGTTTACATGTTTGGGAAGTTGTTGAAGTAATGGAGCCAATAAATTCATAGCTGTCACTTTACTTTTCATATGAGTGAAAGAAATCTTATATTAACAAAATGAGTGGATTTAATTTAGAACAGTTATTTGATCTAAATGAAAAGTCATGCTTCGCAGAATGATATATAAATATACCTTCTGCAGCTGCTTTTGCTCATTTTTGTTTTCAGAAATAATCTCCTCAAAATAAATGTTAACTTAGAAATAAGAGAGTGATATATTAGCAAATTTGTGTCTTCTATCCATTTTATGTGTGTGGTCAGGAATAACACCTTGATTCCCATGATGACTGGGTAAATGTAAACTAATATTTTGTGTAGTTCACGTGTTTATAAGCAACATCTTTGAGAAACTGAAATTTAGTACTGAATTTTTACCAAATAATGCTTTTTTGAAGTTCAAAAATAGTTTTTTTGGAAGATTTTATTTATTTATTTGACAGAGAGAGAGAGAGTGAGTGAGTGAGCACAAGCAGGGGGAGTAGGAGAGGAAGAAGCAGGCCTCCCACTGAGCAGGGAGCCCAATGTGGGGCTCCATCCCAGGACCCTGGGATCATCACCTGAGCAGGAGACAGAAGCTTAACCGACAGAGCCACCCAGGTGTCCCAAAAATATTTTTTTAGGAAATAAAAAAGCATCACCTAAGAGTAAAAGAAGCATATATTTACATGTGTTACTCCATCCAATGAATGACAAAACCATTATAGCAAGAGAGTTTAGATTTTTCTAATCCATACCATTCCTGGCAGGACTGCACAGCTGTTTTCCCATAGAAATTCCTCACGTAAGCTGCAATTTTTCACTTTTCTCACACACTCCACCGCTGGCGGCCTGGTGGTTTCATGCATCTCATAGTCTCAGCATGAATCATGGCATAACTCACTAGAATGATGAGTAGCTCACAGGGGCTGTCCAATGACCAGTCTCCTATCTCCCCGGGGGAGCCCAGCATCAGCGGGTGCTGCCCTCCTGCAAAACACATTAATTCCATCAGTGAGTGTCTTCCTTGCTGCCTGTGAAGGGAGGTATTTGCTAAGCGGAGTCTGGTTAGGGTTCTCAGGAATGGCAGTTTATAATCTATCCTCTTCAGTTTTATAGTGGGAACTGTGTTCACTGAAATTACATTTTCTCTCTCTCTCTTATTAAAGATTTTTTTATTTGAGAGAGAGAGAGAGAGAGCATACAAATGGCGGTGGGGGGAGGCAGAAGGAGAGGGAGCAGATTCCCCACTGAGCAGGCAGTCTCATGCTTGTGTTGTGATGCAGGGGTTGGATGCCAGGACCCTGGAGTGGAAGGCAGACCTTTAACTGACTGATCCATCTGGGCACCCTGAACATACTTTTCCTATACCACTAGATAAAGCCACAGCAGAATGTGAAAGTACAAAGAAAAGGTCTACAGGATCCACCCAGGACTATTTCATTAGAAGTATTAAAATTAATACTTTGTTACAAAAGGCAACTCAGGTGAGCTAGGCAGTTGGAATACTGGGCCAAAAAGTATAAACTAGACACGTAGTCATTTTATAAATAATACTCTGCTAAATTCCTTCTTTGTTTCCTCCCTCCCTTCCTTTCATTTCCCACCCTGGAAAACGTTAGGCATATACCAAATTAGGGAGCATAGTTTTCTCTCACAGCCTTAACAGTTTTAAACACATGCCAATTTATCTCATCTATATTCTTCCCACTACCCGCTTCCCCTGGATTATTTTACAGCAAATTTCCATACCATTGCATCGCCTCTGATGATTTTTTCAGAGGCTTGGAGGCTCTTCAGTAGTGCTGCTCTCCTCTCCACTTTTTTTTTTAATTTTTAAAATTTTTTTATTAACATATAATGTATTATTAGCCCCAGGGGTACAGGTCTGTGAATTGCCAGGTTTACACACTTCGCAGCGCTCAGCATAGCACATACCCTCCCCAATGTCCATAACCCCACCGCCCTCTCCCAACACCCCTCCCCCCGGCCACCCTCAGTTTGTTTGGGGAGATTAAGAGTCTCTTATGGTTTGTCTCCCTCCTGATCCCATCTTGTTTCATTTATCCTTTTCCTATCCATCTCCTCTCCACTTTTGATATGGCTTATTTGTACCTTCTCTCTTTTCTTGGGAGTCTTGTCTTGTCCAGCACTGATTAATTTTGCTATACTTTTCAATGAGACTTCCTTCTTTATTAGTCTTTTCTATTATTTAGTTGCTATTTCATTAATTTCTCTTATCTTTATTATTTTCTTCTTTCTGCTTTCTTTTTGTTCAATTGGGAAAAAAAAAAACAATTGAACACTTCTTAAGATGTATGCTAGCTCATTAATTTTCAGACTTTCTTCTTTTCCAGTAGATGGATCCACAGTTACAGACTTCTAAGTATGGCGTTAATGGCATTTCACAAATTTTGATATGTAGCTTATTTCCAGTCAGATAAAAATATTGCCCAATTTCCATTGTAAATTTTTGAGTCAGATTCTGAAAATTATATCTTGACTTTCCATGAGAACAAAATATTTTCTAATATGTACTGGGATATCTTTTGGCCCATGGGTTATTTAGAAGTGTATTTCTTAATTTATAGTCATAAGAGGATTTTTCTGTTCTTCTTTTCTCATTGGTTCCTAGCTTAATTGCAACATAGTGAGGAATTACATTCTGTATGCTTTAAATATTTTGAAATCGGTTTCATGTCTCCCCTCATTTTTAACAGTCAATTTTTTTAAACGATTCCACATATGAATATGTGACAAATGGGTATTCTTCAGTGGTCGGGCACAGCATTCCATAGTCAACTAATTAAATTGGTTAATCACATCATTAAATTCTTCTTCATCCTTTCTGATTTTTTTTTTCTTGTCTGCTTCTTATATTCGTTACCAAGGTGTATAAAAAATCTCCCTCTATAATTAAAAAATCCTTTCTTTTTTATTTCTATTAACCTTTCTTTATGTATTTTGAGGTTATGTTCTTTGGTACATGAAATTTACTTATTTTTTTTTTGGTACATGAAATTTATAATTAATATCTATTTCTGGTGAATTAAGCTTTTTACCCTAAAGAAACAGCTTTTTTAAAAAAAATCTTTTATATTTTTTTCTTAGAGTTTACTTATACTTTAAATAAATTTTCTTGATGTATTATCCTTCTTTTGGTTAGTATTTGTATGATATAATATCCTCATCATTGTTATTTCAACTGTTCGCTGCCATGATAATCAAGTGTGTATCTGATAAACGAAAGAGTAATTTTTTTTCTAAAATCCAGCTTGAAATTTTCAAGTAATTAGAGCATTAAAACATTTAAATTCAAGGTAATTGCTTTTATATTCAGTTTTATTTTTGATTTTTTTAGGTTTTTATTTTAACTCCAGTTAGTTAACATACAGTGTAATATCAGTTTCAGGTGTACAATATAGAGATTCAACAGTTCCATACATCACCTGGTGCTCATCAGGACAAGTGCCTTCCTTAATTCCCATCACCTATTTCACCCATCCTCCCTCCAACTCCCCTCTAAGACATCAATAGACATTTTTTCACTAATATTCTTCATTTCCATGAAGACATTGACAACCATTAAGGATTAGTTGTACTAGGCACCTGTGATTTTGTGAATTGTGTAGGCTTCAAAACTACAGACCCATGAAAGTTCTGGAGATGATGAGAAAACTAAAGGATGTTGTGGTGCCTGGGTAGCTTAGTCACTTGGTTGAGTGTCTGCCTCTTGATTTCAGCTCAGGTTGTGATCCCAAGGTTAAGAGACAGAGTCCCACATTCTGTACTACACTCAGTGGGGAGTCTGCTTCTCCCTGTCTCCTCCTGCCTGCACCCCCCTCACGCACCATATGTGTACTTGTGTGTGCTCTCTCTAAAATAAATAAATAAATCTCAAAAAAAAGGTAAAGTGATGGATGTCACAATTATCTTTCATTATAATTCTTAAAAGTATTCATGACCAGAGGAGGAGTCAAGATGGCGGAGTAGTAGCAGGCTGAGACGACATCGGGTAGCAGTAGATCAGCTAGATAGCTTATCTAACCATTGTGAACACCTACAAATCCAACGGGAAATCAAAGAGAAGAAGAGCAACAATTCCAGAAACAGAAAATCGATCACTTTCTGAAAGGTAGGGCCTGCGGAGAAGTGAATCCAAAGCAATAGGAAGACAGACCGCGGGGGGGAGGGGCCAGCTCCCGGCAAGCGGCGGAGCAATGGAGCACAACATTAGGACTTTTAAAAGTCTGCTCCATGGAGGGACATCGCTCCAGAGGCTAAACCGGGGGGAAGCCCAGGTGGGGTAGTGTAACCCCAGGTCCCGCGGGGTCACAGAAGGACCGGGGGTGTCTGAGTGTCGCAGAGCTCACAGGTATTAGAGCGGGGAAGCCGGCTACAGAGACAAAGCCGAGGAGTGAGCTCTCAGCCCGGGGTTACCTTGTGCTGGTCACAGGCTGGGTGGACTCGGAGCACGGCCGGAGGCCACGGAGACAGAAGCGACCGGGCGCTTTTCTCCAAGTGCCAGCAATTGACTTCTTTCCTACAGGCGCGACCGCAGGCCAGGGATGCGGGGCGGTTGGCCGCTTTTCTCTGAGGGTGCACTGAAGAGCGGGACCCCAAGTTCTCGGCTCCTCCGGGCCGGAGATTGGGAGGCCGCCATCTTCATTCCCGTCCTCCGTACTCTACAGAAAGCGCTCAGGGAACAAAAGCTCCCGAAAGCAAACCTGAGCGGATTACTTAGCCAGGCCCCTGGCAAGGGTGGTGCAATTCCGCCTGCAGCAAAGACACTTGAGAATCACTACAACAGGCCCTTCCCCCAGAAGATCAACAAGAAACCCAGCCAAGACCAACTTCACAAAAGCAAATCTTATCTGGACAAAATGACAAGGTGGAAAAACTCACCACAGAAAAAAGAACAAGAGGCAGTACCGAAGACTGGGGACCTAATCAATATGGACATTGGTAATATGACAGATCTAGAGTTCAGAAAGACGATTCTCAAGGTTCTAGCCGGGCTCGAAAAAGGCATAGAAGATATTAGAGAAACCCTCTCCAGAGAGATAAAAGCCCTTTCTGGAGAAATAAAAGAACTAAAATCTAACCAAGTTGAAATCAAAAAAGCTATTAATGAGGTGCAGTCAAAAATGGAAGCTCTTACTCCTAGGATAAATGAGGCAGAAGAAAGAATTAGTGACATAGAAGACCAAATGATAGAGAATAAAGAAGTTGAGCAAAAGAGAGACAAACAAATACTGGACCACGAAGAGAGAATTCGAGAGATAAGCGACACCATAAGACGACACAACATTAGAATAATTGGGATTCCAGAAGAAGAAGAAAGAGAGAGGGGAGCAGAAGGAATACTGGAGAGAATTACTGGAGAGAATTTCCCTAATATGGCAAAGGGAACAAACATCAAAATCCAGGAGATGCTAAGAACGCCCCTCAAAATCAATAAAAATAGGTCCACACCTCGTCACCTGATAGTAAAATTTACAAGTCTTAGCGACAAAGAAAAAATCCAGAAAGCAGCCTGGGAAAAGAAGTCTGTAACATACAAGGGTAAAAACATTAGATTGGCAACGGACCTATCCACAGAGACCTGGCAGGCCAGAAAGAACTGGCATGATATATTCAGAGCACTAAATGAGAAAAATATGCAGCCAAGAATACTATATCCAGCTAGGCTATCATTGAAAATAGAAGGAGAGATAAAGAACTTCCAGGACAAACAAAAGCTAAAAGAATTTGCAAACACCAAACCAGCTCTACAGGAAATATTGAAAGGGGTCCTCTAAGCAAAGAGAGACCCTAAAAGTAGTAGACCAGAAAGAAACAGAGACAATATACAGTAACAGTCACCTTACAGGCAATACAATAGCGCTAAATTCATATCTCTCAATAGTTACCCTGAATGTTAATGGGCTAAATGCCCCAATCAAAAGACACAGGGTATCAGAATGGATAAAAAAACAAAACCCATCAATATGCTGCCTACGAGAAACTCATTTTAGACCCGAAGACACCTCCAGATTTAAAGTGAGGGGGTGGAAAACAATGTACCATGCTAATGGACATCAGAAGAAAGCTGGGGTGGCAATCCTTATATCAGATCAATTAGATTTTAAGCCAAAGACTATAATAAGAGATGAGGAAGGACACTATATCATACTCAAAGGGTCTGTCCAACAAGAAGACCTAACAATCTTAAATATCTATGCCCCTAACATGGGAGCAGCCAACTATATAAACCAATTAATAACAAAATCAAAGAAATACATCGACAGTAATACAATAATAGCAGGGGACTGTAACACTCCCCTCACTGAAATGGACAGATCATCTAAGCAAAAGATGGACAAGGAAATAAAGGCCTTAAATGACACACTGGACCAGATGGACATCACAGATATCTTCAGAACATTCCATCCCAAAGCAACAGAATATACATTCTTCTCTAGCGCACATGGAACATTCTCCAGAATAGACCACATCCTGGGTCATAAATCAGGTCTCAACCGGTATCAAAAGATTGAGATCATTCCCTGCATATTTACAGACCACAATGCTCTGAAGCTAGAACTCAATCACAAGAGGAAATTTGGAAAGAACGCAAATACATGGAGACTAAACAGCATCCTTCTAAAAAATGAATGGGTCAACCAGGAAATTAAAGAAGAATTGAAAAAATTCATGGAAACAAATGATAATGAAAACACAACGGTTCAAAATCTGTGGGACACAACAAAGGCAGTCCTGAGAGGAAAATATATAGCGGTACAAGCCTTTCTCAAGAAACAAGAAAGGTCTCAAATACACAACCTAACCCTACACCTAAAGGAGTTGGAGAAAGAACAACAAAGAAAGCCTAAACCCAGCAGGAGAAGAGAAATCATAAAGATCAGAGCAGAAATCAATGAAATAGAAACTAAAAAAACAATAGAACAAATCAACGAAACTAGAAGCTGGTTCTTTGAAAGAATTAATAAGATTGACAAACCCCTGGCCGGACTTATCAAAAAGAAAAGAGAAAGGATGCAAATAAATAAAATCATGAATGAAAGAGGAGAGATCACAACCAACACCAAAGAAATATAAACAATTATAAGAACATACTATGAGCAACTCTACGCCAACAAATTCGACAACCTGGAAGAAATAGATACATTTCTAGAGACATACAAACTACCACAACTGAACCAGGAAGAAATAGAAAACCTGAACAGACCTATAACCAGTAAGGAGATTGAAACAGTCATCAAAAATCTCCAAACAAAAAAAGTCCAGGACCAGACGGCTTCCCAGGGGAATTCTACCAAACATTTAAAGAAGAATTAATTCCTATTCTCCTGAAACTGTTCCAAAAAATAGAAATGGAAGGAAAACTTCCAAACTCATTTTATGAGGCCAGCATCACCTTGATCCCAAAACCAGACAAGGATCCCACCAAAAAAGAGAATTATAGACCAATATCTTTGATAAACACAGATGCGAAAATTCTCACCAAAATACTGGCCAATAGGATCCAACAGTACATTAAAAGGATTATTCACCACGACCAAGTGGGATTTATTCCAGAGCTGCAAGTTTGGTTCAAGATCCGCAAATCCATCAATGTGATACAATACATTAATAAAAGAAAGAATAAGAACCATATGATACTCTCAATAGATGATGAAAAAGCATTTGACAAAGTGCAGCATCCCTTCCTGATTAAAACACTTCAAAGTGTAGGGATAGAAGGCACATACCTCAATATTATCAAAGCCATCTATGAAAAACCCACTGCAAATATCATTCTCAATGGAAAAAAACTGAAACCTTTTCCACTAAGGTCAGGAACACGGCAGGGATGTCTGTTATCACCACTGCTGTTCAACATAGTACTAGAAGTCCTAGCCTCAGCAATCAGACAACAAAAAGAAATTAAAGGCATCCAAATTGGCAAAGAAGAAGTCAAACTATCACTCTTTGCAGATGATATGATACTATATGTGGAAAACCCAAAAGGCTCCACTCCAAATCTTCTAGAACTTGTACAAGAATTCAGTAAAGTGTCAGGATATAAAATCAATGCACAGAAATCAGTTGCACTTCTTTACACTAACAACAAGACAGAAGAAAGAGAAATTGAGGAGTCAGTCCCATTTACAATTGCACCCCAAACCATAAGATACCTAGGAATAAACCTAACCAAAGAGGCAAAGAATCTATACTCAGAAAACTATAAAGTACTCATGAATTAATTGAGGATGACACAAAGAAATGGAAAAATGTTCCATGCTCATGGATTGGAAGAACAAATATTGTGAAAATGTCTATTCTACCTAAAGCAATCTACACATTTAATGCAATCCCTATCAAAATCCCATCCATTTTTTTAAAGAAATAGAACAAATAATCCTAAAATTTATATGGAACCAGAAAAGACCTCAAATAGCCAAAGGAATATTGAAAAAGAAAGCTAAAGTTGGTGGCATCACAATTCCAGACTTCAAGCTCTATTACAAAGCTGTCATCATCAATACAGTATGGTACTGGCACAAAAACAGACATATAGATCAATGGGACAGAATAGAGAGCCCAGAAATAGACTCTCAACTCTATGGTCAACTAATCTTTGACAAAGCAGGAAGGAATGTCCAATGGAAAAAAGACAGCCTCTTCAACAAATGGTGCTGGGAAAATTGGACAGCCACATGCAGAAAAATGAAATTGGACTATTTCCTTACACCACACATGAAAATAGACTCAAAATGAATGAAGGACCTCAATGTGAGAAAGGAATCCATCAAAATCCTTGAGGAGAACGCAGGCAGCAACCTCTTTGACCTCAACCACAGCAACTTCTTCCTAGGAACATTGCCAAAGGCAACAGAAGCAAGGGCAAAAATGAACTATTGGGATTTCATCAAGATCAAAAGCTTTTGCACAGCAAAGGATAACAGTTAACAAAACCAAAAGACAACTGACAGAATGGGAGAAGATATTTGCAAATGACATATCAGATAAAGGGCTAGTATCCAAAATCTATAAAGAGCTTAGCAAACTCAACACCCAAAGAACAAATAATCCAATCAAGAAATGGGCAGAGGACATGAACAGACATTTCTGCAAAGAAGACATCCAGATGGCCAACAGACACATGAAAAAATGCTCCACATCACTCAGCATCAGGGAAATACAAATCAAAACCACAATGAGATACCACCTCACACCAGTCAGAATGGCTAAAAATAACAAGTCAAGAAATGACAGATGCTGGCAAGGATGCGGAGAGAGGGGAACCCTCCTACACTATTGGTGGGAATGCACGCTGGTGCAACCACTCTGGAAAACAGTGTGGAGGTTCCTCAAAAAGCTGAAAATAGAGCTACCCTATGACCCAGCAATTGCACTACTGGGTATATATCCTAAAGATACAAACGTGGTGCTCCGAAGGGGCATGTGAACCCGAATGTTTATAGCAGCAATGTCCACAATAGCCAAACTATGGAAAGAACCTTGATGTCCATCAACAGATGAATGGATAAAGAAAAAGTGGTATGTATATACAATGGAATACTATGCAGCCACCAAAAGAAATGAAATCTTGCCATTTGCGATGACATGGATTGAACTAGAGGGTATTATGCTTAGCGAAATAAGTCAATCGGAGAAAGACAACTGTCATATGATCTCTTTGATATGAGGAAGTGGAGATGCAATGTTGGGGGGTTGGGGGGAGGTAGGAAAAGAAAAAATGAAAAGATGGGATTGGAAGGGAGACAAACCATAATTAAGACTCAATTTCAAAAAACAGACTGAGGGTTGCTGGGGGGAGGGGGACGGGAGAGGGTGGTGGGGATATGGACATTGGGGAGGGTATGTGCTATGATGAGTGCTGTGAAATGTGTAAACCTGGCGATTCACAGACCTGTACCCCTGGGGATAAAAATACATTATATGTTTATTAAAATAAAAAAAATTTTAAAAAAAGT
The DNA here is from genome assembly GCF_963455335.1 of Martes martes. Taxonomy (NCBI): domain Eukaryota; kingdom Metazoa; phylum Chordata; class Mammalia; order Carnivora; family Mustelidae; genus Martes; species Martes martes. The sequence continues at coordinate 65,467,905 of NC_137895.1, forward strand.
ATTCTTGACCCCTAGAAAAACAGGAGAAATATAAATTTCTGGGCTCTATTTATGCCATTCTAATTTATACTAGACCTGGTTTGTAAATGAGCTCAGGTAATGTGTCCTGGGGAGTAACAGAAATGATGGAATAGAATCCCTTGGTAATTACTTTGCAATGACAATGTGCTTAGTACTTTATGATGACTAATGTTGCCTTGCCATCAACCAGCTAGTGACCACCATAGGGAGAAAACCTTACTCAGAAGACTGCTTCACATCCAGAGTAAAGTACCAGACATCCCAAAGTCAGGGTCTATAATCAAATTAATTCAGCTAAAACTCAAATCAAGACACTCTGTCCATGAAAAACAATTACCTCTGTGTTTACCTTGTAAAAATTGTGCTTTTTTCTTATGCTGTTTAAGTTAAGGTGACTTACGTAAGGTGGCAGTTTGGATATGCTTTTCACCATCAGCGAAAAATATTTGCCATCACATTAAAGCTCCATTAGACACACACTGTATGACATACTATGTAACATTACTACTACACATGCCATTTCTTTTTTTTTTTTTTTAAGATTTTATTTATTTATTTGACAGATCACAAGTAGGCAGAGAGACAGGCAGAGAGAGAGGAGAAAGCAGGCTCCCTGCAAGAGCAGAGAGCCCGATGCGGGGCTCGATCCCAGGACCCTGGGATCATGACCTGAGCTGAAGGCAGAGGCTTTAACCCACTGAGCCACCCAGGTGCCCCTACATATGCCATTTCTTATTGATCTTCACCACAGTATTGTGGAGTAGGCGTTAAAAGGAAACAGAGGCAGAGAGTGATTAACTCAACCATGATTACACAAGTAGTGAGTAGCAGAACCAATGTTTGAAGTCCGAACCCAAAAACTATGATTGTTCTGACCTACAACACCGCCTCCCCTAAGCATGAGACTTTGTGTACACGTTGGAAAGGAAATGTGGTGTGGGATTTCTTTACAGGCTAAATTAGGTACTTTCATCCCTATTTTTTTCATAGTTGGTATTATCATTCAGGGCTGGACCATGGCTGTTACCTAAGATACCTAGATTTGGGATGGTTAGTGTTTCACTATAAACGCTTAGGAAAGATTTGAGAGGAATTCTAACAAGTTTTCTGAATGCTATGCACATTTCTTCAAAATGATAAGATACATAAATCAAACATAGGTCTGGTCTATGCAATGCATTCATTTTAAGATGACAAAGAAATCTGTGAGTTTCAAGAATATAATGTTACAAGAAGACAAGAGAAGCGCTGGTACTTAGGGTGAAAGAAATGATAAGCAAACAAAATGATGTCCTAGAGCCAAAAGATGTGAAGCTATGGGTAGAGAAAGAGAAAAAGGGGTGACGGGAATAAAGGATGGAGAAAAAGTGAGGAAAAAAGAAAAAAATAAGAAGAGCAAGGGAATCTAATCCAGCATGTATCTATGGACGAAGTCCAGGGATTTAAATATTGACTCTCTTTGTAGGAAGTTAGTAACATTAAATATAGGTTTCCCCACTTTTTGTTTTGAGGACATGACCCTACATAATTATTGCTGTATAAGTATTAACCTGTATTTTATATATTCCTTTAAACATAATCATACTTTTCAGTTCTTAGCAGACTTACAATATTTTGTAGGTGTAACTAGAGCTTGACTTCACTCACTGCAGAATAACAGGTGTCTTCTTCCTTATGTCAAAAATTAAGTTAAAAAAAAAGAAAAAAAGATAAAAAATGTGAGAAACCCAGGGGCGCCTGGATGTCTTAGTCAGTTAAGTGTCCGACTCTTGATTTCGGCTCAGGTCATGATCTCAGGGTCACAAGATCGAGCCCTTGGGCTCCGTGCTTAGCATGGAATCAGCTTGAAGATTCTCTCCCTTCTTCTCGCACTGCTCCCCCCCTGCTGGTGCTTTCTCTCTCTGTTTTCTTTCCCTGAAATAAATAAATAAATCTTTAAAAAAGATGTGAAAAGGCCAGAGTTAAACATTAACTTGGGTCACCAGCTAATGAGCCTGTTTGAGAAATGAGATATTTCTTCACTTTGTCTAACCTGATTGTGCATTCATTAAAATGACCAAAGTCTCCAAGTTCCTTGACTGTTCCTTTTATACAGAGGAGGTGTGTCTTGACGATGCTGTAGTGATACACAGTAAGTCAGCTATGGCATTAAATCCGGTATTGCTGAAAACCACAGTGGTAGGGAAGTCAAGCTAGGAGGGTGGCCTGTTTCCAGAAGGTATTCAATAAAGTAAATGAAGGAATCAGGCAAAACCCAGAGAAGCCATAATTCTTAGGCTGACAGGAGGCTGCAGGTCAAGCTGACACTGACATGGCCTAGCCTTGGTTTACCTTCGCTCAAGTGTTCAAGAAGTGCCACTTGCTGTTGTTTTCTTCATTGACTCCAAGCTGCTGGCCCCACTGAACCTGGATTAAGTTACAACTGTTGGGTTTCTCTTGGAGACCTCCGAAAACTGTGCCCACAGCTTTTCATCGGTGTTTCAAATGGGACTGCCAATAGTGAAGATCTCTTGGGGAGAAATGTGTCATCAAAAACTGCAAGTTCTCAGTCACACCTTTTAATGAAAAAAAAAAAAAAAAAAGTTCTCCCAGCCCACTCCACCCCAGCTTCTGCTCTTAGCAGGGAACTCTTTAAACAAAACAAACAACTTCAAAAGCCTCGCCAGGGTCCCTCTTACCCTTGTCAGACTGTGTTGTCTACTTTTGGCTACAAGATCTGGTTTTCTTCCCAGTCCCTGGTGGTCTTGGCAAAAGCTCACGTAGGTTCCCATGCCACACACCCATGGAGGAGATGGTGGGGCTTGGTGGTTACAGGGAATGAGCCAGAGAGTCTTGCATTTTCATCTCTGCCGAGCAGCTCAACTCTCTGACCCGGCAGATGAGTCACTTGGATACCATTGACTGAAAGGGAGAATTTGGGGGCAAATATAGGAACCTTCTCTGAAATCCAGATGCTGTTTATGAGCTGTGTTTTCCCAGATCAAATAAACAAGCACCGAGAGCAGTCATCCAGGCCCCACGGAAAAAATATTATGTGCCCCAGATGCTTTCATGGCTAGTGGGTGGTGGGTGGCTAAATTAGGCTCTTGTTTTGTCTAAAGACATTTGAGTATATAAAAAAAATTACATAGCAAATATCTGGTGTCCCGACTCTCTCAAATTATGAAAACTACTGGTCTTATAATATGTTAGTGGCAAAGAATAAACATAAATTAAAATTCACTTTACCAATAAAATATGTTGCTTGCATATTATAGAAAAGAAAAAAGACATCAAGTCAAAACATTGTGATGTCCTAGACCATTACTCACAGTCATGTTATTCTGGGGTCACACTGCAATCATCATCAGCTATTGCAATGGAAATCTGAAGACCCTCAGGTTTCTCAGAAGAAAAGCTGCACATGATTTGAGATTTCTTGTATGACATTCAATCTTGCTGAAAAGAAAAAAAAATCCCATTAAATTCCAATTTCTGTTAAGAGGGTAGCAGACATTTAAACTCTTTATCAAGATTTGCTTTCTTATATTTACCTTTTTAAAAGAATTTGTTTATTTATTTGAGAGATAGAGAAAGTGGGGTTGGGGGTTGTGGAGGGACCACAAGGAGAGAGAGGAAGAATCTCCAGCAGATTCCTGTTGAGCATGGAGCCCATTGCGGGGCTGGATCTCAAGACCCTGAGGTCATGACTTGAGCCAAAACCAAGAGCCAGTTGCTTAACTGACTGAGCCGTCCAGGCACCCCCTTGAGGGTTGCTTTCTTTTAGACCATTCAGTGGGTTAGGCATTTACTTGCCTCCAACTGTGAAGTTCCTGAATAGATGCTCTGGAAATCTCCAAAGAAAGCCAGACTCAGTCATCCCAGTCTTTCTTACTTCCCATTTCTGCCTCTTCATCCTCTCAACCAAACACCTGGGGAATGCTGGGATCACCTCTATCTGACACCTCTTACCTTTTCACATTTTAGAAGAAACCTTCTCTGTTAAGCAAATGTTTCCTCCTCTTCATCGATGTTTCCTCTTCTCCTCTTTATTATCTGGGGGGTGCTCCTTGGTTGATAATCTTTGGGTTGTCTCTTGCCTACAAGGTAGGGTGTTCTCTACTTTCCCTTCAGCTTTCAAGGGTCTTCTCTGAAGGCCTTCAAACATGAGCCAGTGTGCTATATTCTTGGCAATTATATTGATGGAAGAAGATTTGATGTAGATGTGAAATAAATAAAGGGGATTAAGAGATAGATACATAGAATGATAATCTTGGGTGCATCAATAATTTTTGAGAGGTAACTTTTCCCTCTTGAGGGTCTATTTTTCTCATCGGAAAAATTAGATATATTATTATATTATATATAATTATATAATATTATTATATTATTTATTATATTATATATAATATATTATATATGATATATAATATATCATATAAAATTATATATACATGTATAAAGAGAGAGCGAGCATGCACACCAGATAGAGACAGAGACAGAGACAGAGAAAGAGGGAGAGGGAGGGAGGGAGAGAGAGGGAGAGAGAAAGAGAGAGGGAGAGAGAGGGAGGGAGATTTATCATGAGGAATTGGCTTACTTGATTGTGGAGGCTGAAAAGTTCCACAGGTTGCCATCTGCAAGATGGTAACCCAGGAAAGCATGTGGTATATTTCACTCCAGGTCCGAGGGCCTGAGAACCAGGACAACTAATGTCATAAATCTTAGTCTCAGGGTCAGAGAAGATGAGATGAGCTATCTTGGGTCAAGCAGTGAAGTAGGGTCAAAAAAGAAGATAATACCTTCCTTCTTCCACCTTTTATTCCATTCAAACCCTTCAGTGGGTTGGTTAATACCAACACACATGGGGAAGGGCAATGTACCTGAGTCCACCAATTCAAATACTAATCCCATCCAGAAACACCCTCCAAGACATCCAGAAATAATGTTTAATCAAGACCCATTGACAAGTCAAGTTGATACATAAAACTTACCATCACACTCACCATATGATGATTTTATGATTTCTTTTCACACTTTTCAAGTACTTTATGCATAATTTAAAAAATGGCTCTCTGGAAACATTTCTCCTTCTCTACACTTAAATTCTCCATGGTGAGAATTTTAAGCCAGGCAGGAGCTAAGAGTAAACAATGGCAGAGATTTCTGGGCTGGTAGGACCATTTGATCCTCTGTATCCCGTGTAATAAAGTAATAAGTAAACATTTATTAAGCACTTCATATGTGCAGCAACTATCCTTTGATTTTGAAGTATGTTAACTCATTTTTACCTTTACAATAACACTTCGAGATAAACGTGATTATCACCACTGACTGATCAGAAGCCTGAGGAATAGAGGTTGCATAAGTTACCCCAAGGTACACAGCTGGCAAATGGCAGAGCTGAGATGTGAATCCAGGGAGTCTGGCCAGGAAGACATACTCTTCAAAAACACTATGCTAACGAGGTCCTCGCAGAGAGTTCATACATTCCGCTGGCTTCTCCGATGTAATATAACAAATCTCATTGTAAAACCAGCTCTTCAGCTATAGATTCTACAATGTTACCATTGGTCCTAAAATTCTACTACAAGCTACAGTCTCCTTGATTACTTTAATGTAAGCAAACAAATCACTTTCCAGTTTTCACCCATTCTCTGTGCACGATTGATAGCTTAGCCATGAAAATTTACTCATAAATCAAGGTCAAAGCCCCAGGCCCTACCTTTAGTCTTTCCCTTCCTGTTTCCCATACTTGTAACAACTGCCAGGCTGAAACCCTTCCTTTTTCATACAGTCTTTTCTGATTAAAGTAGGGAGCTCTCAAATTCACTCACTTAACAAACAGTTGTCAAGAACTTATATTAAATCACGCTATGCTAGCACATAGGAAAACCAAGTTAATAGGATATACAGCCTTGAACTTACTGAGTTTAAAGTCAAGACAGGGAAACTGCCCAAGAAGCAATTAATGACACTTGGTAACTAACTCTCCACTTGTCAGAGATATAAGAAAATTAACTTGCGTCAACTCTTCAGATCAAAATGTTTTTCAAAAAAACACAAATCAAATGTAAAAATTATATTTCTCATTCCAGTCTTCTCTATTTCACAAATTTGTGGGGCCTTTTTTTTCAAAAATTTTATTTAGTTATTTGAGAGAGAGTGAGACCATGAGCAGGGAAAAGGGCAGAGGGAGAAGCATACTCCCTGCTGAGCGAGGAGCCTGATGTGGGACTTGCTCCCTGGGCCCTGAGATCATGACCTCAGCTGAAGGCGGACACTTAACCAACTGTCCAGGTGCTCCATACAATTTCAGGTTCTTTTATACAGGAATTCTAAAGATAGGACATAAAATACATACCCATGTATGCACATTTGTAGGCACATGGACCATTATGTAAGGAAACATATCTCTTCTTTACTCATGTCCTGACCAATAGAAAAATGGCACATGTACCCTTCCCCTGTCGCGGATGTTCTTCTGCACCACCTCCACTAAAATCTCTGGCATACCCGCATTGTACTATAGGCTAGGGATGCACTGTGTAATTTGTTCCCAGACTTCTGTAAACTTAGTTCAGGGATCTTTTATGTTGAAAATGATGTCAAAGTATTTTATAAATTTTCCTGTAATTGCAAGATATTAGGAGTAAAAGAGGAGTATTAGATGAACTCTAGAAAAATCTTTTTATTTTTCTGAAATTGGCCTTTAATTTCACAGATTCAGACAGCAATGGCCCTCTAAGTCTTACCAAATAATTGATTCATGCAAAGACTATTTTTAATTTTATGTATTTATTCATTCTAATTATTGATTTTTAAAAATTGATGAGAAGTTTACATAACATAAAATTAACCATGTTAGCTAGAGTGTACAATCAAATGGCCTTTAGTACATTCTCAGTGTTTTACAACCACCATCACTAAGTTCCAAAATATTTTCATCACATCAAAAGGAAACCATGTACCCATTAATGCCCCTCCCCCCAGGCCTTGGTGACCATTCTTCCATTTTCTGTCTTTATGAATTTGCCTGTTCTGGACATTTCGTATAAATGGAATCATATCATATGTGACCTTTCATGATAGGCTTCTGTCACTCGGCATGATGTTCCAAGGCTCATTCACATTGTAGCATGTGTCAGGACTTCATTCCTCTTTATTGCTGAGTAATAAATACTCCATTGTACAGATGTGCCACATTTTGTTTCTGCATTCATCCATTGGTGGACGTTTGGGTTATTCCACTCCTTGGCTATTGTGAATAAGGCTGCTGTGGCATTTGTGTTCCTGTGTTTTTGTTTCAACATATGTTTTCTTTTTCCAAGTATACAGTATATTACTACTAACTATAGTCACCATGCTATACCTTAGGCCTCTCTTATAACTGAAAGTTTGTGCCCTTTGATCAATGTCTTCCCTTTTCCCCTACCACCATCATTCTCCGGTTAATATAAGCACAACATTTTTTTTCGAGTCCATGTATAATGAGGTAATTCAATATTTGTCTTTCTGTGTGTGAAAGCCTACTTTTTGAATTCTCTAAGCATGTTTCGTAACTAAAGGCTATTCACACTGTTTCTGGTACTTTCTCTCTGCACACTGCCATCAAGCTAATTCAAATTCCTTTTTTGAGTCTTGGCTTAGGTGCAGTTTCCTCCTGATGCCTTTTCTAACTCTTAGCCTGCCTCAGGGGCTTCTCCTCTGTGTCTCCAAAGCACCCCACAATAGCACCCTTCTACTCACAGGTCCCTCCAATGGACTCTGAGTCCCTCTGATTGTCAGTGCCACCAGGGATGAATATGATCACAATCCTTAACACAGTGCTGGCTAAGAGCAAGTGTCCATATTTAAGTGTAAATGAGTGAATCAAGTACATGTTCCTTTTGAGTTTTTGAGGAAAAGGAGAGAAGATTCTTAGAAAGGATCTAAATGGAAGACAGCATATTCCAAACCACTACTTTTTAAAGGTAGTGTAGGTTCATTTAACTAAATGATTCAGGGAAATTAGACAAAACTTTAGCAACATCCTTGATTTTTTTGCTAAGTGACACCCATGTCTGTATGCCCACTATCTAGTACAAAATCCTGCTAGTTGTAGGTTCTCAAATAAGAAGGCCATAATGCAGGTGTCTACTATAGAGAAAAGAAGGGCCAGCTGGAAAAATGACTGTGAAAATAGACCCCAAGGAAGACTAAGGAGGGCTATATGTTCATCAAAAATATGCTTTGGGTAGGAGAAGGGAACTGAGACATCTGAAGAAGAACATTGACATGATATCGTCAAGGGCAGAGTCATAACAATGATACCTTGAATTGGGGTAATAGTTTGAAAAATATCTTTGTGCTTATCCAAAGGATAACCAAACTTTTTGTGCCTTTTCAATTTCAGGCATCCAAGTTATTTTCTCTATCTTAGATTAAAGCAGTTCTGGGGCCTGGGAGCTAGGTTAGATGTTTCTCTTCTCTACTTTCTCATTGCACTTGTCCACCTTTGCAAATCTGCCTCATCTCATGGGATGTGAGCTGCTAAGAGCACCTCAGCCCAGTGTCTGGTAAATGGTGGTGGTGGGGGGTGGATGGATGCCTCAAGAAGTGTGTGAAATAAATAAATGGTGGAAGGATTATTGGATAAATGGCTTCTTCACATTTAAAACAAGGAATCTTGTTGTTCTTTCCCTACCAGTTTTTCAGTTAAAGATCCTGACCCCCTGGAGGAAGGGAATAGATAATTTGAGTGTCAGCCATCCCTATTCATTTATCTTTCATCCTTCAAACATTTGTCAATCAGTTACTCTCTGGACAGTTCTCAAATGGGCACTGAGAATATACAGCTTGAAAAGAAAAAAAAAATCCTGTCTGTAAGGAGTTACTGATACAGCAGACACATGATGTACACAGAGATCAAGTATCATTTACTATCAGCAAATAATGGTGGATCATCTTACTTTCTAAATTCAGGAAAATGGCTTTGTTTGCTAAGTTGAGAATGACTTGAATATGAGGGTTTTGGCACAAGACCACCTACTGAAGGAGAACTCCGAGTTTATGTGCTTATTTAGCCATAATGAAGTTTAATTAAAAAGCAAGTATAGAAGATTACTCTTTACTGATTATTTAGATGTCACAAAATTTAATAAGAAAACAAGTATAGAAGATTTTTCTTTCTGTTTGAAGATTTACCAAAGGTAATTTTCATCCCTTTAAATCATCATCTAAATCATCTTCCATGTCTGGTAGCTCTTATGCTCTATCTTGGGGCAAAATGAAAAACTCACAAGCAGAAGTAGAAATACTATTCATGTCCCAGGACTAAGAACAATTCAGTTCACCTGGCAGCATTAGAAAGTCTCTATGACACAATTAAAGGGGGGAATTGCATTTATTCCTTTCCTACCAATTTTGTTTCACTATCAAATGACTGCAGGAGAAATAAAATAAAATAAAAATCATGTATTTGAGTGTTGGCTCCACAGTTCACTATGTGTCCTCAGGAACCTCACTTCTGTGGGACCTCAGGTTCTGCCTTTAAGCAGAGCCTAATGCAAGAACCTTACGCAAGGCAAACCGGGTGGCTGTGATTTCAAGCACAGACTCCTCGAAGTTCTGCTCAAGCATTATTAGGCTCTGATTCAGAGGGAGACACATGCATTGTGGCCAGGTTAAGAACTCATTTTCTGAGACACAGAATTTCGGGGCTTTATTAAGTCAGGTGGCCCAGCATCATGAACCCGGGTGCTGAGGTCACACAGACCTGGATTTGAATCCACAAGCCATAGCTTACTGGAGTTTAGTAAGCTAATTGTCCTTAGGGAAGTGATGTACCTAGAATCTTTAACTGCATCTACAAAATGCAAATGAACCTCATGAAGTTGTCATGAGGATTACAAGACAAAGAAAATATCAAATGCCCTAGTTCTCACTAAATGGTTGTATACCGTGCCTCCTCTCTGCAAGTACATCCCTCAGCTAGGATATGGGCAATGGAGTTGGCGTTTGGCAGGGCCAGAGAGTCTCACAGGAAGCTCATAGTTCTCCTGTGCCCTAGATCACCTGAAGGTACCTGCCACCAGGGAAATTTATTTTCATGGACTCCAATAAATCAAAAGTAGGCTTCCCCAAAGTAGGACTAGATGAAAAAAAAAAGTCTCAGACAAAGGGACCATAGTTGGCTATGCTAATACCCATTTCTAGGCATTTGTGATGCCAGCCATAGCTGGCAAGACTTCCTTTTCCAAGAGGGGAACTCCCTCTACCATGGCTTAGGGAAAAAGTCCAGACTTCACCCTCTCTCTTTCCAGAAAACAAGAAATCTCTCAGTTGGTATTTATGAGAAGATTGTCAGCTTCACTCCAGCTGAAAGTCAAAAGAATGTCATCCTCTTCGCAGCAGAGTGGAGCCCACAGAATTTGCTGAAGGCGTGGAGGGGTTGTTTCTCCTCCATGCGCCTGCCTGTTTGTGTGTGGGGGCACAGACAGGAGTCATATTGGAATAACAGCCTCAGAGCTGGGATTCGCCTTGTGCTCTCGTACACTGTGTATGTTGTGCATCAAGGATTGGAAGTGGAGCCAGAAATAACTCCCTCTTGAGACAGAGCAGGGCAATTCCTGCAGGCTTGGTCAAGGGGGTGGCCCCCCCCATCTGTCCTGGAGGAGCCGCTACTGACAAATTGCTGGGGTCCTTTTACTTTAGACCTCCGTGTGGAGAACATATAAAGAGCCCTGGGGAGGGGAAAAGAAAACCTGCTGGAATGTGAGGAGGGGCGCCCTCCCTCTGTGGGTAGGATACCTGCTGCTACTTGGAGCCTTCGCCAGAAGCCCAGGGCTGTCATGAGGGTGTTGGAGGGGGTCCACAGGTATACGTCAGATTCTGACTGGATCTGGCCACAATGGCAAATCTCCTGTGTGGCCCAAATGTATTCATTCTGACTGATCCTTGTACTTTTCTCCTGGTAGGACTATGGCTGAATAACCCAATTATCTGGAGTGGAGCTGAAGAGACATAATTGGGCCTGTCCTGATAAAACTGTTGACAGCTTCCACTCCTAACTCTTGGGAAGGTGGCTTGAGGAAGACATCATGGAGAGAATAAGCCAAGGTGGAGGCTTGTGGAGTCTCTGGACAAAACAGATATAACCTCCTGGACCTGATTCTAACATGCGGTTCTGAGGTAAGTAAGGTAGGTTCCATGTTCTATGTTCAGTTCTCCCTACTGTCTTCCAGCAGTTGTGGGGCTGGAGAGCCATCTGTGTCCCTCTTCTTCAACCTCCCAACCTGCTGGATCTCTTTGCAAGGCCAAACTTAGCCTAAATAAAAATGAACTTCCCTGTTGTCATCTTTAGTAATTCTATATTCTCACTAAACTTGAAAGTAGGGAGAATATTATTTGGGGGAAACAGGTGATGAAAATCTATTTTATAAACAACAGCAGCAACACTAATAATGATAACACCCCTCGGATGAGCCAGACTCTCACTTCTCATCTCTATGCTACTGTAGCCCTGGTTTGGCTGGCCTCCTTGGCTTGGCGAGCTTGATCCACTTCATCTCCTGCTTCTCCTGTTGGCTGAGCTCCCACCCTCCACTTGGCTCCCGTAGCTCGATTCCTGGCTGGCTATGCTAATCCCACATAATATTTTATGCAAATTTATATGAACCCCGTTACAAAGCTTAGCAAAGAGGCAGTGTTTCTTTTCCTTGATAAAATTAATCATTTATAACTTGGCTCTAAGAAACCAGTCCAACGTGTGGGTGCTCAGTTTTTGCTCAAAAGAAACATTCCCAGCCCGACTCCAAAAGAAAAAGATTTCCCAGTCCCTGTCCTGCCCTGGCCCCCCAAAGTGCCGTCTACATTGGAAATTCCCACCAGTCTCATTTAGAACCACGCTCACAAGTTGCCTGGGAATTTCTCCCAGAAAGCTTCTATCTACCCCACCCCTTGGGGTTTGATTTCCCACAGACCCCTGGGTGGTTTAGATTGTTGTCTGTATCAACAACATGATAAACTTATTGTGGCTGCCCAAGCTTCTCCAAAGAGTTGTGGGAATCATTTGTGAATTACTTCTTTGATTTTTCTTAAATGAAATTCTGTCTTTACTCATGTTAAGTGACTGTTCCCAGAGTGCAGTTTCTGCAGTGACACTGTGACATTAAGGAGGAATATGGGCTCCCTGGTTTTAACAGGAACCCGTGAAGGCACCAAACTCTGGATTTGCAATTAAGATGATGAAAGTTCAGCCAAAAATCACCTCAGTCACCCTCCGATGCCTCATTAATAAAGAAAGTAGCTGCTAATTTTTCACCACTGCAGAGAAAATCTAAGAACTGGGCCCATCCATACAGCTTCCACACATATTCAAGGAACACAGAATAGAATTTCTCTGCTCTTGTTTTCTTTAAGCAAAGATAAATAGTAGATTGTAGCATCTAGAACCTCAAACTTTTCAACAAGTAGGGAGGAATGGAAAGAGTATCTGTGGATCCAGTCACTTCTCTCAACCAGTGTGGGTGGTGGTGGGCTTGTGTGTGTGTGTGTGTGTGTGTTTCCTGTTGGGTACTGGTGAAGGGTTAGTTGACTGTGCTTATTGCTCCAGCTTTGGGAATATAATTTCTGCCCTCCAGCTAAAGAACTAGTTCCCCTTTTTGCAAAAGCCATCGTGATAAACATAGACTCAGGGAACTTTCCCAAGTGGCAGTAAATTGGGGTGAGCACCAATGAGCACCTCTTCCTGGGTAAATGGCCAGAACCCCAATATATTACTTTAAAATAAAACATCTAATGCTCAGATGTGTGGTCAGATTTGTCTAAGTCACACAGCAACTTAGTACCTGAGATAGGACTAAGGTTTCATTCTTTAAATTCCTTTTTAAAAAGATTTTATTTATTTATTTGACTTAGAAAGAGAGATAACAGAGCAGGAACACAAGCAGGGGGAGTGGAAGAGGGAGAAGCAGGCTTCCCGCTGATCAGGGAGCCTGATGTGGGGCTCGATACCAGAACCCCAGGATCATGACCCGAGTGGAAGGCAGATGCTTAAGGACTGAGCCACTCAGGCACCCTAATTCTTTACATTCCTAATCAGTGTTTTGTTCTTAACTTCACTTACTATCGTTCTTTGTCTAAAATATTTCAGGCAACATTCTGGATACTCAAGCTATATATTATAATCCTTCCTAGAAGAGTTTTATACCATAGGACGCACAATATATTCATGTTATTTACTAAATAGGAAGGGAGTAAATATGTCTAAATTGGCATCTGCCAAACAGCCTGGTTTTAATTAATGTATATGAAACAGTATCTACTTTACATGAGACAAGGTAAACACACACACTCAAATCCCGATCAGAACTCAGGAGTCAGAATCTCAAAAAAGGGCAGGGCCCCTGTGGCCAGGTTCTACACAGAGGAGGCAGAGCAAAGGTAGACTTCTCTTAAAATAAACTTGAGAAGATCATGACTTTGATCTTTTTAAATAAGGTTTTTATTTTAAAAAGCTTAGATTTAGGGAAAGGTGGCCAAGAGAGTAGAGTTCCCATATACTTGGCGTCCAGGGTGCCCTGTGGTTAATATCTGACACTTATGTGTTATGTTTGTCACAACTAATGAACCATGTTGATCTATTATTAAGCTAAATTATTTTTAACTAAAGTCCAGACGTTATTCAGATTTCTTTTGTTTTTATTTATGGTTCTTTTCTCTACTCCGCATTCCCATCTTGATAACATATTACATTTACTGGTCCTATCTCCTCAGGATCCCCTACACTGTGACAACTTCTCAGACTTGCCTAATTTTCGATGATTTGGACAGTTTTGAGGTGTACTGGTAGGTGTCTGGTAGAATGTCCTTCGATTTGGGGTGTCTGATGTTTATCTCATGATTAGAGTGGGTTGTAAGTTTAGGGGAGGAAGGTGACAGTGTGAGTGCCATTCCCATCACTATCAAACGTACATATTATCAGCGTGACTTAGTACTGTTGATGTTGACCTTGATCATCTGGCTGGGGTAGTGTCTGTCCGATTTCTTCTACTGTAAAGTTACTCTTTTAACCCCTTTTTTGGTATATTCTTGGGAAGATGTCACTATGCATAGACCACACTTAAGAGTTGCAGTGTGATACCCTATTTAAATTTCCCTTTCCTTTAAAAAAAATTATACTAGATAGGTAATCGCAAGAAATAATAACAGCAACAGTAGAACATAAAAAAAGGTGAAATGTGAAGAGGTCTCAGAAAATAGCTCGTTCTGTTTTCCTGATTTAATGAGGACTATATTGAATAATTTGCAGAGTACACACTCACATGGGGTCAGGTTAAATCATCAACCTTCATTATTCACTCAACATATGCTTTTTGGGTGCCTCTTCTTTGTTAAACTCTGGGTTTCATCATGTGAATTTAAAACCACATTGCGTGGTGGGTAAGAAAGTTGCCTTCACGCTCACTCGTGTGCAGATAAGAAAGACAGGGACTATTTTTCCTGGGGGTTATTGATTGAGCTGTAAAGAATAGCCAGGTTTCTTAACAAGAGCAATGCTTGACTATACCCAACAGTGTGGTCTACCTCCTAACACCACTAAGCAGAACAGAACAGGGTGTTTTTATTAAATATTTCCAAGGGTAATCCTTATTTGCTGAGCCATACCTGCCACTGAGAACTCAAGGATTCAGCTTCAAGTTTTATTTGGCTCATCCTAGGATTCCATCTCCTCCAGCCACAACCTCCTCCTCATCCTTGCCCCCACCTCTGCAAACTATTACGCTGGCTATGTCTAGGTTCCTGCTACTGAAAGTAAGTACTGTGTGGACTCTTTGAGTGGCTGCTGTTTAAACATGTTATCAATGTGTTTGCCTGAAATCTGTTGTTATAGGACTTTGGTGCTCTTATAAAAGTTCAATTTATTCTGGCACTTTACAAAGTGGTCCAGTAGTCTTTTAGGAATAAATGAGTATCGACTAGGCCCATAGATGGCATTGTATTAGACATCCCAGAAAATGCCTTCAAACCCAAAGGAAGAGATTACAACATAATGGTGGAACTGGAAGGTTTATGATCTAAAAATTGCCAGAGAGTTGGAAAATTCCATGACTTGGAAATGTAGTTCTCACAACAAAGAGAAAGAGCTGTTGAACAGGCATGAGGATCGAAGGTAACACTGAAGTGAACTGAAGAGGTTGGGCTGGAATCAGCCGGAAAGGGTTAAACCGGGAAAGAATGAATCCTTGAAGATTAAATCTAACTTTTTTATCCATAGGTATGATATTCATTATCGCCCTCAATTTTTTTCCCTTCTCTTTCCTGAGGCTTCACTGGAATTTTCCTTTATAGTAAACTACTATAAGGTATTTGACACCAAGAATACTAGTGGTCCCATGCTCCTCTTGGGACCGGATTAAGGCAAACTGGAAATCTATAATCTTTCTTTAGAGTTTTAGAAGCAGAAACTACTATTACCCAAATCAGATTTAACATACATTTATTTCTGATATAGCACATGTTCAGATTTTAGAGAGCAGTCTTAAAGAATCTCGTTATTTTCTTTGGCCCTCCCAATCTTCTTGTTGTTTTGGCAGCATTTGTCACATTGGACCCCCTAAACTAGTTCACTGAGTATGCAATTATCCACTGTGAAAACATTTCCATTATTCTGTAATCATTCTTTTTTTTTTTTTCCCTTTTCTTTCTGGATGTTGCACTCATTGACCTCAAAAATGACTAGTTTCAGATTGAGAAAGAGAAATCTTTATCAAGTTTTTTGGGATTTTTGTCCCCTGTGCTATATAACAGGAGGGGAAGAGAGCAACATAAGCCCACTTCAGAGTAGGAAACACTGCTGAACCCGCCCCCCACCACATGGCATTTGCATGGTATGAATGGGATCATTTATAGGATTTGGCAGTCAAACTGGAAGTCCTAATGTCACTATGACTCAGGTCTAGGGAGAGAGAAAAGAGGTTTCTGAAAAAAAAAAAAAAAAAAGACAATGAAACCAAACAGTATCTGTCCTCTCTCTTTTCACCACAAATCAGTTTTCCCCCTTTGGTACCATGTAGTCATTGTCTAGCCAATGCATGTTAATATCAGACTCACATTTTGGCAAAATAACCAAGGGGATTTTCCTTTTGTTTTCAGAGTAAGAATATGTTAGAAAAGCCAAGAAATTTTAAAAGAAATACTGGTCTCTTTCCTTATGACTGTTGACAAAGAGAAGCTCAAGTCACAGCTTAGGGCTTTCTGATCTACCAGCCACGCAATTTTAGAGAGATACAGTATGATTCTCAGGGACGTTCAAACCTCAATCTATCAACATTATAGAGAATTCTTTCAAAACCAACCCTTTTTATCATCTGGACTCTATATTTATTCTAAGAAAATTGTCTCTACATTAAGAGAACTTTAAAAATCAAAAAAGATAAAAATCTATGTTTCAAACATAAACAATATGTACATAATGAACTTGTAAATATGGTCTGCCCAAATGACAAAGATCATCACGATATAAAGGTTTTCAAGCTACTAAATATTATAATGTTTTTTCATAAGATAGATGTATATAATTTCTCCCATCTTCCCTGCTCTTCTCTAGAGGGGATGTATAGGGCATATATAGAGACATATATAGATGAGGAAAGGACTCATTACTAATGTACTATAAATGTTAAAAGGTTGTGTTTATTTATTTAAATCTTTTATTTATTTATTTGAGAGAGAGAGAGAGTGAGAGCATGAGTAGGGGAATGGAGGAAGAGCAGAGGGAAGGAGAAGAGAAACAGACGTCCTGCTAAGACTCCCAGGACCCCCAGATCATGACCTGAGCTGAAGGCGGACACCTAACCAACTGAGCCACCCAGGTGCTCCAAGATTGTGTGTATGTTTTTTTTTTAAATTACTTCAAAAGATATCATCATTTACTAGAATTCTTAGAAAGGTTGATTAAAAAGGTTTTACCTCTGCTAGGTCTACACTTGAGGGAAATGCATTTCTGGTTCTAGGATGGAGAAAAAAAAGTAGAAATGATAACAAATGCAAGATGTTTTTGTATAATTATCAAGTGATGAGAGAATGATAAACTATATTTATCATCTGTCTATCCTTTAGATTATTGTTCTGCCCAAGTACACATAATAGTTTACTCTTGGCAACAGCATAAAAATCTCAGTAAAAGTTCCTGGTTCTTCTTAATCTGGCCCCACTATATCAAACCCATTTCATTTGTTTTCTGGTTGGTACATATATTTATTCTTCTAGATTGATATTTCCACTGTCTTTGCATAAACTACCCCATTCCTTTACCACTGGGCTTCACTCATGTTATTCACACTCTTGCTGGAACACCCCTCCTTCAGCCTTCTAAAGTTTCAGATATTTTAATATTCAGCCCAAGGGCTTTCTTGAAAACCTCTTCACTTCTTAGACTATTTGGATTGTTTGTTTTTATTAAACTTTAAAAAATCCACCGGGCACCTGAGTGGCTCAGTTTGTTAAGCATCTGTCTTTGGCTCAGATCATGATCCCAGGGTCTTGGGATCTAGCCCTGGGTCAGATTCCCTCCTCAGTGGAGAGCTTGCTTCTCCCTTTCCCTCTGCCCCTCTCCCCAACCCCTGCACATGTGCTCTCTATCTCAAATAAGTAAATAGAATCTTACAAAAAATAGACTGTATAATTTATCTTTTAATTGTTTTCTAATAATTTCCAAGTGAGTTTGTTAGTTTGATTCCTAAGCTATACTATTATATTCTGCAAAGAAGGAAATATATCTTAAATTTCTACTATACTTAACATGAATCTTGGCACTTCTGGGCTTAAATTTGATGTTGCATAAAATACTGGAAGGTGACTGATTTGGTTTTGCCTATTTGATAAATATTCACACAAAATCTTTCAATTATTTCAAACATCTGCATGAAATGATTTTGTTGCATCACAACAGAAGGAATAAAATAAAGTGGTTGGAATGGGGTGCGCATTAGTGAATGTGAGTGAGGAAGGGATATAGAGCATGGGGTACACTTCATCTTATTTATTCTTCTCTCTGAATTTGATATTATAACCACCACTTTAAAGGTGAAGAGACTAATGCTCAGAGAGATTGTATAACTTGCTCAAGTTTGTAAGGCAAATATGTAACAGAAGCAAGTTTGGATCTTTGTCTTTTGACTCAATGCTAAGGTGCTTTCTACTATATTGATGATCAACTTTCTCAACAAGGTGTCATAAAATTGAACATTAAGTGAATATGATTTAATTATTTCATTTAAAAATGAAATGAATCAGAATAAAATCCATGGTATTGATTTCAGTCCATATTAAACTTGAGGACATGCTTAGACATCATAGAAGGAGAGTCAGAGAAAGCCTCATCTAGGAATGGGAGCTGGATCTGGGGTTTACATATGTAAAGGAGGGAGGCGGTGCAAGAATAATAATGGAGGCAGGGATAAGTTGGGTATATTCAAAGACCAGAAAGCTTATTTAGAGCAGGAAATGTATTTCAAGATGAAGAGTATAGTTTGAGGTTAGTGTATCAGTCATTTTGCTGCAATGTTGCTGTGTAGCAAACAAGCCCCATATCTTAGTGGCCTATACCAACAAACACTTATTTCTTGCTCATGAGTCCACAGGTTAGGTATGCCTCTGCTGGGTTTGGCTAAGATTTCCTGGGCTCAGCTGAATTTAGCTCTAGTCTACAAGCCATACTTATTCATCCTAGGACTCAGGCTGCCGGATCTCTGACAATTTGACACATGCCCTCTAATGGAAGGTGTCAGAAGCTCAGCAGGGCTCAAAGAATCTTGCCATGCCTTTTGAATCTTTGGCTCAGAACTAACGACGTGTCTCTTCCATTCACTCCATTTGGCAAAACCAACATATTTATGCCCAGTATCAGTAGGGTGAGGAAGTACACCCTATTCAGAGGGAAGTGATGGCAAGAATGGAGAGGGAAGGAGGAACTGTGAACAAATTAAACTGTCAAGCCAGACTGGATAAATCACAAACAGGGGAATAGGCAGGTGATGGATAGCCATAAAATTAGAAAAGGGGTCACAGTTAGGGATCCATGCATTCTTTTTTTCTAGGAAATGGCAGAAAGAAATCTGTGTTTCAGGAAGTTCAGAATTACAGTAGACTATAAGGTGGAATACAGATGGAAAGAATTACTTACCATAGAGAATAGTACGTGCTATGGTAACAGAGGTGAAAGCCTCCAAACCATGAGAATTATATAAGTAATATATTTTTTGTATTTCCATCCATCTTTGTGGTGAAAAAGCAGGGAGACTTGCTAATGCAAGTTAGATTTCAAAGTTAGATTGCCATTTTTCTTTTGTGTACTCTCAAATACATCAGGCAAAATAAGATATTTTCTTTAAGCCTTAAGAGGATTCTAGTGTGAAAATTCTGACATATGCTATGGCACAGATGAAACTTGAGGACATTATACTAAGTGAAATAAGCCAGTCACAAAAAGACAAATACTATGTGATTCCATGTATATAAGGCATTTAAAGTAGTCCAGATCATAGAAGGGTGATTGCCAAGCTTTGGGGGTTATTTTTTAAGGTTATAGATTTTCAAATTTACAAGATTGAAAGACTTAATGAGGATAGATGGTGATGATAGTTGTATAACATTATGGTTTTTATTTAATATCACTGAACTGTGCCCCTAAAATGGTGAAGAGGTAGGAGTGCCTGGGTAGCTCAGTCCATTGAATATTGGACTCTTGATTTTGGCTCAGATAATGATCTCAGGATCATGAGATCAATCCTTACTTAAGATTATCTCTCTCTCTCTGCCCCTCCCCCATCAAAATTTTTTTTAAAAATGTGAAGAGGTAAACTTTCTGTTTCATGCATTTTATTGCAATAAAACTTTTTTTTTTTTTTTTAAGGAATCCAGTGTGATTGGATGCAAAGTTCTTAGAACCATGGTTGTTTTGGTATCCGTAGGGAACATGTAATTACTATGACCACTGGGTCAGATTGGGCTGAAGAAAGATCTTCAAGAACACCAGACTCTTCAAAGTCCTGACAGTCACCACTACCAAGACCCAGTATCATGGGATGAAAATCCCCCTGGATGAGGATTCAGGGGTCAGGAGGTTTTTCTGACTTTATTAACCATGAAAGCTTAAGGAATTCTTCAGGACCTTACCCAAAACAGGAGTCACTTTAAGCAATGAGATAGAACATGCAGGGTACCAAGAAACCTGTGAAAGGTTTTTCTTTGACACCAATTCTCTACTCTAAACATTTTAAACCCCATTCAGATATTATCCACACAGGTTTTATCCCTCTGCTAAAAGATTTCTCTCATCTCAAGTCTTTGTGGTTCTAGACTTTTCACTATGCCTTTATTCTTATGGATGGAGAACAGAGAGAGCTGATGACTTCTTCAAAGCAGTGGTAGGAGTTTAGTATGTTCTGAGCTCCTGATTATGTCTCCTTTGAAGGTAATGAAGGGTCATGGTAATAGTGACTCATGATTCTATTACTTACTTGAGACAGGTTTCATGGGACCTATACTCTCTCTTCTTTAATAACAACATCAAAAGAATGGGAGAAGTATTATAGCTTTTATTTGTTACAATATCTGGAATTTTCTTTCTGGAAAAAGAGCACACAGATGTTACTGTACCTTGCTTGCTGCGTGACAATGGGTGGATCCACACAAGAGAATTCATTTGAAAATTCCCTAGATCAATGAACCAAATCAATAATCCAATATTCTCCATAGGCAATGCCACCCACTGCCCAATTTTGGTTGTTACATAATAAATATTTTAAAAGAAGCACAATATAGTGTATATAAACTTGTATACTTATACATATACATATATATTAAGTAAATAAAAATATAAATGTACATATATGCCTTTGTATAATTTCTAATCATCTTTCCTTAGGAGAGCTGTTCTTTACCCTAATGCTATGTCCTATTTAACTTTTGGGGTAAAAATATCTCCTTTGTAATATAAAATTGAAAGGCTAATGCTCAGTGTTGCATGACCGTAAAGTTTTTGCCTTCTAGACTTAACATTTTCTGGGTAAGAGCATTGCCTTTGCCATCTGTTATCCGTGTGGCCTCAAGTAACTTGGTTAACCTTGCTATGCGTCTCTTCGGGCTGTTGTGGGAATTAAATGAAATTATTTCCCTTTTCTTTTTTTTAATTTTTAAAAAAGATTTTATTTATTTATTTGACAGAGAGAGACACACACACAATGAGAGAGGGAACACAAGCAGCGGGGAGTGGGAGAGGGAGAAGCAGGCTTCCCATGGAGTAGGGAGCCTGATGCGGGGCTCCATCCCAGGACCCCAGGATCATAACCTGAGCCAAAGGCAGACACTTAACGACTGAGCCACCCAGGCACCCCCAAATGATTTCTTTAACAAATAGCAGTAGTGCTGACTCTAAGCCAGACATTGATCTGAGCACTTTACAAATATTAACTCGGTGCTCACAACAAATTTATGAAATAGGCGCTTTTACTTTGATCTTGTAGGTGAGGAAGTAGATGCACCAAGAGGCTGACTGACTTGCAGAGGTCAGGTGGAGGCTAAGTGGCAGAACTGGAATTCTCACCAGGGAAATCCAGCTTCACAGCTCGAGGTGAGTGAGTGCTATGGTGTGTGGGGTTGCCCATTATCATAAATATCGATGAGCATTTTTAAAAATATCCTCACTTGGGCCAAATACTAATTTCTACTCTAAATGGCTTCCTAATTTTTTTTAAAAAATCATGATAGTCTGTGAAATTGAAAATTCAGGAATTACTCAACTGTATATCTTTTCTGAATCTCTAAGTTTCCTCCTCCCTGAAGTGAAACTAGTACTTTCTGGCTTCTGTACTGCACTGGATTTCTGTGAAGATTAAATGATATAACTAAGAGAACATATCTGGAAAAGTCATGACTGTGTGGTTCGACCCTGAGAAAGACTTTCCTTTCTGTATGATGTAGGGAGCTACTGTGAAGGGCAGTACGGTGAAGAGAGGCACGTTCCCCTCCCCGCCGCCCTCACCCCCACATGCCCACTCGCACACCTCCACACTCGCAGAACGACCAAAACCCTTTCAGTGTGTTGGTTTAATGACAGCCAGGTTTCGGGCTATTTCATAAAATACAACACAGGTCTGAAAATCTTTGGGCATCAGAAGGTCCATGACTGCTGCCTTCTTCATTGGGGGTTAATAAGTGGCATGAGAACGAAGGAATCTCAAGTCACTGTGTGCGGGACAGTCAAACTGTGGTGAGCAGAGTATCCAGGCTGCAGATATTTGCACAATGTTACTAGTACAAACACCCAAGGTACCAATGCTTTCATGGAAATTCTGGCTGTGCAACTGTATTAGCATTGGCTCAGGCTTGAAGCTATTTTCAGAAGCCTTCACAAACTTACAGGAAGTACCTTCCCTTTTTATTTACATTTGGCATTGTTATTTTTAAACATGGCACATGCAGGAAAACTCATTTCCTTTACCTCTACAAATGCTCATGTTTTTAAAAATCACACACGTATGAACAATCGTGAAAACATATAACATTTTAGTTGAGCTCATCTTAAAAACAAAAACAAAAACCCTGGAACACCCAGCTCTCACCTGATGGAGAGGCTAGAACTGATGGCTCTTTCTAGCAAAGCTTCCCAGCTCTCCCGTCTTGGTAGAGTAGACGGACCCTCCCTGGGCTCCAGTGTGAGCTGTGGCAAGATCAATAAACAAATAAATAAAGTAAAGTAAAGGCCAGAGGCTCCATGGAGAGTTGGGACTCCCTGTCTCTTTTCTGAGTAATGAATGTGGCAACCACAGAAACCGGGAAAGGACTAGGATTCTCAGATCTGCAGCCAACTTCCAAGTAGGTCAGTGCGCTATTACAGGGACTTGGTGGCAGTGGGGGTGGGGGCACCAAGGAATAACTAAGAAGAGGGGACTGAGGCAGAACAGCAAGGAGCTTGGAAAGGAGGACGTGTTAGGGATTGCCGTGAGTCCGTCTTCCCTCCCTCCTGAAATGCGTGTGTGTTAAATGTTGAAGCCCCAGGGTCTGTAGTGCAGCATGCCTGGATTTCTCAGCCCATCTCTTGGAAGGTAAGATGACTTGTGTCCAAAGAGGCCCACCTGATGAGGCCATCTGTCTCAAGACTGCTTCACTGTCCTGGGTGGTCCCAGGCTCTTGAAAGGGAACATCTTTCTCTTGAGAAATACCTATGAAGTAAATAGAACACAAGCTGGCTCTCCAACACCGGCCTCCCCGTTCCATCCCAGATCCTTCATGTTTTCTTAAATATGGGAGGGGGGGCTTTCGTGTGTCAGTCCCTTGTGTGCCTCTTCTTGAATGCCAGCAAAGAAAGATGGCAAGAAGGAAATAAGAGAGACTAGAGGGGCCCAGAGAATATTTGCAGATCCAGACATGAGCAAAACAACTGAGATCATCTTAGCAACTGCGACCAGTCCTCTCACAAACTAATAGTCAATCTTTAAAGTCATGGGAGGTCAGAAAGGTAGAAATGTGGCCCCTTGTTCCATGCAACATGAGTGCTATTCCACAATACCATTTTTTCTTTCTGTGTGTACAATGAAAACTATCTTTGGAACACTAATATGGACCTTAATGTGTATGGGAATGACCTTTCCATTAATGTATTCTTAAGAGTCAAGAAGAACAAAAAAAGAGGATTTATTTTTTCTCACATTTGTTAAAAAGGGCTCTTGTTCATTTCTATACAGAATGAATGTTTGTCTACTCAATGGGTCACTCAACCCACTCTCTGTATGTGCAAAACGCTTTACGAATCAAAGAAGCTTCCAGTAATTCTCCAAAGATAAAACAATGTATTTAAGCTATAATGTAGTTCTGTTTACCTCTTTGGGAGTAACCAGGACTGGCCAGGCCTATGCTCTGCTCTGGAGGCTTGTGGGGGAGCCTGGAGAAAGAAGGAACCTCTGCTTTGCTGCACAAGTCATGAAAAGATTTATCACTTACTCATCTAATTAGAGGAGCCCTGGGAGCTTAAGGCATAAAGAAAAGAGATGGAAAAGAAAAGACACTTTTAACAACTTCCAAGTTATGAGATTAGAGTAGACAGATGAATACTGGAAACTAAAGAGGAAGAAATGAAATGAAAACCAATCACAATACAGTGACTCATCTGGCTTTGATTTATTTTTTCCATTTAAAAATAATAGGGGGTACAAGTGAATTTCAATCCTTGTCCCATTAAAAAACATGACTTTGTTTTGGCAACTGGTCCCATTTTCTAAGACACTGATTTTCTCACTACAGAAAAAGTGAAATCCACTTTTTAAAAAATAAAGGTATTTTTATGCTATATTAAGTTCAGTGTTCTCCTCTACTCTTGAGAGGGTGGCTGAAAAGGGAGCGCATACTTTTTTCTAAAGAAGCAACCGTAAGGGACACCTGGGTGGCTCAGTTGGTTAAGCTGCTGCCTTCAGCTCAGATCATGATCCCAGGGTCCTGGGATGGAGTCCCGCATCGGGCTCCTTGCTCGGCGGGGAGCCTGCTTCTCTCGCTGCTTCTGCCTGCCTCTCTGCCTGCTTGTGTGTACTCTCTCTCTCTGGCAAATAAATAAAAATTAAAAAAAAAAAAGTAGCAACCGTAAGTTCACATCAAAGAGCTTTCCAACCTCAGGGCTAACAGTGAAGTAGGTTATTTTACAGAGGAGAGAAGTAAGCGTCTGCAACAGTCGTAAAGAAGAAATGCTCTTAAAGGAAGCCCAGTGTGCCGCATTGGGAAGGATAGTAAGATTTTATTGTGTGAAAGATGAATGATGTCTGCTTAGGGTCCGAGAGTGATGAGAGAGAACAAACATTGTCTCTTTGCTATCTTAGCACGAAATAGGCACCTGCGAAAGGTGTTACTCACATAAACATTCCATCTGCTGATTGCTGAGAATGGAAAATCACTTTAGGAAGTAGAAAGGGACTGAATGGGGACACCTGGGTGGCTCGGTCTGTTGAGCATTCAACTCTTGATTCTGGCTCAGGATGTAGTCTCAGGGTCGTGAGATTAAGCTCCTTATTGGGCTCCATGCTCAACACCGAGTCTGCTTGTCCCTCTCCCTCTGCTCTTCCTCTCTCTTCTTCTCTCTGCAAAATAAATCAGTAAAATCTTAAAAAAAAATAAATAAAGTGACTGAATTGATCCTTTTATCTCACAAATACCAAAGTTGCAAGGAAACAACATGACTTGGTTGATGCGCTGGAGATCCTTTCTCTGATGGTGGAAGTGTGTCTGTAGAGGGAACAGGAAGAATAGAGGGAGGTAAAGGCAATTGATGCTCAATTCCAGGGACAAAGATGCAAAAATACTATGCTTTAAGCTTCAACCCTTTGTCCTCATCATCTCTCAGGTCTGAAATGACCCAGAAATCTGCTTCACAGAATACAGCAGCAGAGGAAGAAGTTACTCTCTTTCTAAAGAAGTAGTTTATAGAGAAATCCACTGGGGGTACAAGGTAAAAATTAAAATATCGGGATGTGTCTTGGTTTGGAAGCCCAGCTCTTTGTCAGGAGCAAAGGCAGTTTTTCTTAGCTCAAGCCAAGTTTAGGAGACAAGTAGGATAAGGTGAAATATTCTGAATATTACTTAATGAGAAGAAGTAGATCGTAGTGGTTAGGATTACATGTTCTGCTTTTTTTTAAAGCAATAATGTACATCTACAAAAGTCCTATAGCAAACATTTTGCTTAAAGGAAAAATACTGAACAGTTATTCACAATATTGGAAATAAGACAAGGTACTACTTTTCGATATTGTGCTAAAAGTTTCAGCCAGTACAATAAGACTATTAGGCTAGAAGTGGATAAACAAGAAATAATAAGAAAATTCTATGTTTTTACAAATTAAGAAACATACACTTACAAATAATCCACAAGTCAAAGAAGAATTTACAACAGAAATTTGAAAATATTTTATGCCAAATGATAATAAAAATATAACATTCAAATCTTGTAGGTTGGGTAGTGGTTACAAGGGAATTTATAGCCATAAAGTTTCAAGAAGGAAGACTGAAAAGCAATACACCCACCTCAAAAAGAAGGAACTAAATATAATGATACAGAAGGAAGAAAATCGTAAAGACAACAGCAAAAACTAATGAAGAAATAAAATGATAAATAAATGTAAAATGTAAAAATGTAAATATAAAAAATGTAAGAAAAATCAGATGTTGATTCTTTAAAAAAAAAAAAACCACAATACAATTGACAAATCTGAATGGGGACTAAGAGGACAAAGAGTAAGGAGGGCAAAGAGAGAGAGAAAGAGAGACATAAAATTACTAATATCAGGAATGAAAGAATAGTCACTAAAGTAGATCCTGTAGACATTACAAAGACAGTAATAAGATTTTACTATGAACTTTATGCCAATGAATTTTGAAAAGGAAGATAAAATGGACAAATTCTTAGCAAAACTCTATTTATTTATTTTTACTTATTTTTGCTTTTTAAAAATTATGTTATGTTTTTCACCATACAGTACATCATTAGCTTTTGATGTAGTGTTCCATGATTCATTATTTGCATATAACATGCAGTGCTCATTACAACATGTGCCCTCTTTAATACCCATCACCAGGCTACCCCATCTGCCAACCCACCTCCCCTCTGAAACCCTCAGATTGTTTCCTGGAGTCCATAGTCTCTCATGGTTCATCTCCCCCTCTGGTTTCCCCCCACTTCAGTCTCAATTTTAAAAAAGAAGGGGAAAAAAAAAAACCCAAATGGCCGTATAACTATTAAGCTGAGAGCATATTAAAAACCTTCCCAAAAAGGAATTATCAGGATCACTCAGATGGCCTCACTAATGAATTCTACCAAATATTTAAGAAGAAATGAAGTCCAAAAAAACCCCACAAAAACTGTGAGTAGTAAAATATGGAAAGGATAACTCATCATAACCTGGTTGGGTTTATTCAGGAATGTAAGATTATTTAACATTGATAATAAGCCAATATATTTTAACTCATTAAGAGAACAAAAGAGAGAAACCATACAATCTTCTCAAAGTACAGAAAATACGCTTAGCATAGTTTAACAGCAAGTTAAAATTTTCTCAGGAAATAGAAGAATAGATGAGAAAAGTTTAATCTGATAAAGGGAAGCTATAGAAATGATATAGCTAGCACATACTTAAAGGTGAAAGATTGAAAGCTTGGCCTTAAGATTGGGAATGAAACATGGATATCCATTAGCATACCTCTATTCAGCATTATACTGAATAAGCTCCCAGATAGTTCAGTAAGCAAGGGCAGAATATGAAAATGTATACAAATAGGAAAATAAGAAATAGAATTATTCAGAGATGACATAATTGTGTACACAGAAAATCCATCACCATCCATAGAGAAACCATATGTGAGTCAATTTAGCAAAGTTGCTGGATACAAGATCAATTTGCAAAAATCAGTTGGACTTCAACACACAAACAACAAGTTGAAAACAAACGTGGGAAATTTGCACTGAAACTAGAAACATTATTGAGAGAAATTAGAGAAGAGCAAGATAAATGGGGGGATATATGATGTTAATGAATTGCAAGATTCAATGTTTTAGAGATATTAACATTCCTATATTAATCCACAGATCTAACACAATTTGAAATGGACAGCTTATTTTGCTATGAAAATTGATGAAATTATTTTAAAGATTTATTTATTTATTTTAGAGGGGGCGAAAGACCAGAGGGAGAAAATCTTCAAGCAACCCTCAAGTGAGCTTGCTGAGCGCAGAGTCTGACTCAGGTCTTGACCTCATGACCCACAAGATCATTACCTGACCCAAAACAAGAGTCAGATGCTTAACCAACTGAGCTACCCAGGTGCTCCAATAAAATTATTTTAAAATGACTATAGAAATGCAAAGAACCAAGAATAGTAACTGTCATCTTGAAAAAGGAAAAGAACAAGTATGGATGGCTAAACTTTATACGTAATAATAAGTAATACTCATGGAATTAACATAAGGATAAATATACTGACCAGTGGAATAGATTAGAGACCAGAAAACAGACCCATACATAAGATCAGTGGCAAAGATGACAATGCAGCACGATTGGGAAAGGAATTTTTTTTTTAAAGATTTTACTTATTTATTTGACACAGAGAGAGAGAGAGATCACAAGCAGGCTTAGAGGCAGGCAGAAGGGGGTAGGCTCCCTGCCGAGCAGAGAGCCTAATGTGGGGCTCGATCCCAGGACCCTGAGACCATGACCTGAACCAAAGGCAGAGGCTTAACCTGCTGAGCCACCCAGGAGCCCCATGGGAAAGGAATTTTTAAAAATGAACGATACTATGCAAAATGGACACACATACACATGTGTATTTTAATCTCTACCTAATATCAAAACATAGGTCTGTTCCACATGGATTCCAGACCTAAATATAAAAAGTGAAGCAAAAAGGCTCTTAGTAGAAAAATGTTAAAAGGACTCCAAAAGTGCTAACCATCAAGAAAAAAGTGATAAAGGTATTATTATTTTTAAATTAAAAACTTATTCAGCAAAAGATACCCTCAAGAGAGTAAAAAGGCAACCTATGGTGTGGGCAAAGATAATTGCAATACCTCTATCTGACAAAGAACTCATACACACATACAGATATTTTCCAAAAATATGTCAATGTGTAAAAACTTTACCAGTCAGCAAGACAGACCAATTTTTAAAAATGGGCAAAAGCTTGAAAGGGCACTTGGCAAAAGAGGATATCCAACTGGCCACATTTCTTAGTTATAATATAAATATAAATTAGCAGCAGCATGGCTAAAATGAAAAAGATGGAAGATATCAAGTGTTGGCAAGAATGTGGAGCAATTCAAATTTTTGTACACTGTAGAGAGAAATTTTAATAGGCACATCATCTGGGACACTTCTTGTAGCACGTGCTGAAGTTGAATGTACGCATCATCTATGACCCAGCAATTCTACCCTTAGGCGTGTACTCAAGTGAAAGGCACATACACCTAAAACTAAAATGTATTAGAATGATTATAGCTGCTCTATTAGTGATAGCCCTTACCTGGAAACTACACAAATGTCCATCAATAAAAGAGTGAATAATGAAATTGTGGTATATCTACACAATGGAACACTATATAGCAAGGAGAAAGAAAAATCTAGACATTTACACAATATGGATTTATCTCACAAAAATCATGGTGAGCAAAAGAAACCAGACACAAGCACTACTATATTATTCCATTTATATTAGTTCTATTTATGTAAAGTTCAGAAATAGGCAAAATTAACCAATGTAGTTTAAAGTAAAAAACTTGGTTACCTTTGGGGATGGGGCAGATAGTAATGCGGAGGGAGCAAGTCAGGGCCTTGTAGAATGCTAATAATGTTTACTTCCTGGATTTGGACGGCAGGTACATGGATGTGTTTACCTGTAAATTGTCACTGAGCTCTATACTTACAGTTTCTGCACTTTTCTGTATGTGTAGTATACCTCATAAAATTAGTGTGTTATTTATATTTATTCTAAACCCAACGATTTTTTTTTCTCCTAGTGTTTTTGGCTAAGCTAATTCAAGTACAAGTTGACTGACTTATGCATTGATTTACAAAACCTTTTTGCCACACCTTTAATGATGAAACCTATTTCTTTTTTTCTGCCAAAGCAGGATTTTCCATTATTGCCTGCTGCTATTGCATTAGAGAGTTGCCATTTCAAACACTTCTGGAAGGTTCCCTTTCTTCTTGGAGTCTATTTAAATTACACGTTCAGAACCTTTTAATTACCAAAAAGTCCCACATGCCCTTTATAGACATTTGTCAGTTCTCACTTGCCATCTTTAAATGGAGGAAAAGTTGTGTCTTAAAGTTTATTTTGGTAGGAAGGTGGGCATAGGGTATTAGGATAAGGAGCTTTTGCACTCACTTGTACGTGTGGTATTCCCTAAAAGAACTGTTCCATGGAATCGTGCATTCTAAGTGAAATCAGGAGAGATGAGAGAATGGGCAGGGGAAAATGGAGGTCAGTTCTCTGAGCCGCCTCTGCATGTGTAACCAAAGCTACATATTGAAAAACTGATACTCTCTAGAGGCTGAATCTTATGAAACAAGCAGAGTTTACTGAACACACTGGGAAGCTTCTCTTTCTGACCTTCCAAAGGCTGTGACATCAAGGCCATTCCCATCTAAGAGGCAGTCTTGGCCAAGAAAGGTCAAGTGTAGCTGAAAACCACAACCTTGGTGAAGCATTTCCTGTTTCTCTGTGCGTAATTAATGTCTTCCTCTACTCTATTTCAATAGACTTTGTTCATATTCAATTTCATCTTTATATTCAACCAAATGATATTGACTCTGCCCCCAAACAAAATGGCCTCATTTTCCCTTTTCATAAAAACTGGGGTGTGTCAAGGATTGTAATAACATCATACTATTATATTTTGTCTGGTGTTGCCCAAATTTTCCTTCACCAGCATGTTGCTTCAATTTCCTCCTTGCATTGCTAATAAAGGATTTCCTGGCTCAGATATCTATAAACTTATGTTTACAGCAGCATTATTCACAATATCTGCAAGATAGAAGCAACCCGAGTGTCTATTGTGAGATGAATAGAAGAACAAAATGTGGTTAACACATATAATGGGATCTCATTCAGCCCTAAAGAGAAGGAAATTCTGACAAATGCTACAAGACAGATGAACCTTGAAGACGTCATGCTAAGTGAAATAAGCCAGTCACAGAAGAATAAATATGGTATGACTCCATTTATATGAGGTTTCTAGAGTAATCAAATTCATAGAAACAGAAAGAAGAATGATGGTTGCCAGGGGGTGAGGGGAGGAAGGCATGGGAAGTTCTTATTTATTGGGCACAGGGTTGCAGCTCAGAAGATGCATAAGTTCTGGAGACAGTGGTGTTGGTTACACAACAAGTGAATGTCCTTTATGCCATGGAATTGTATACCCCAAAATAGTTGAAAGGGTACATTTTACACAATATTTTTAATATGCAGAAATTTTAAGAAAAGAATCCTTGGTCCTTTTCCCCCAACAACTCCTGGTTTGTTGGTTGGTTTGTTTTTGTCATTTTTTGTGCCTGATTTTCCATTCTGCCTGTCCCATCTTTCTGTTCCATATACTAACACACATGCCCTGTATTTGACTTCAGACAACATTTAGTATATTCTCCCACAGAATGAGAAGCGCATTACCTTAGGAATCTGGAAAGGCATTTTCTTTTGTTTAGAGGCAATGCCTCAGAACAGAGAAGTTTAATTTTGATTTAGCCCCATGAAGAAACTACTTTGCCCTGATGAGTCTTTTGGACAATAGAACAAAATGTACCAGAAAAAAGAAATGGTGACACTAATATTACAGTTGGGGGTCCTAGACAGCCACCCAGCTCCCTGCTTTGAAGTCTAGAGCAAATACGTCTTTAGAAATTAAAGGATGCCTCATTTTCTGAATATATTTGAACATGTAAAGATAAGGTTGCCTCATGGAAAAGCTTCTCGATTAAAAAAAAAGTAAATTCCCGTTGAAAGGAAAGAAGACAATTTGTATGGTATTTTCTAAATTGTTTTCTGTTTTCTATTAAAAATAAACACCCTCCAGCTGCTTATTTTTTCTCTGTTTCTCTCCTCCTCTCACTTTCTCCTTTTTACTTACTTACTTACTCCTTTCCTTAGAACGTACAGAATAAAATCCAAATTCTTTGTCACAAAATACAGGTTCATCCTGATCCAACCTCGGACTGTTGTTCTTATTCTCTCTCTCTCTCTCTCTCCAGCCTGGCCCTTCGCACCCTAGATTCTCCCCTGTCATAGCACACCACCCGTCTCTCAGAATGGGCCATGATGCACACATCGTGTTGTCCTTCCTTTCTGCTGTATCCTCTGCTCAGAGGACGTTCCCACCCTTCTCCACGTGACAACTTCTTACTCACCTTTGGAACAGCTTGATCATCACCTTCTCTCTAAAGCCTGATGTACTTCCTTTTCTCCTCTGCCTAGCCAGCTACTTGTCCCTCTTCAGGGATCCGCCATGATTCAGGGCCCTTCTGCATGGTTTGCGTAGAGCATGGAATAATGTTGTTTAATGTATGTTTCAGCTTTTATTTAATTTTTAAGATTTTATTTATTTATTTCAGAGAGAGAGAGAGGAGAGCACAAGCAGGGTGAGGGGCAGAGGGAGAAGCAGGCTCTCTGCTGAGCAGGTTGCCCAACGCAGGGCTCAGTCCCGGGACTCCGGGATCATGACCTGAGCCGGAGGCACACATTTACCCAACTGAGCCACCCAGGTGCCCCTGTTTCAGCTTTCAGACTAGAGGATTCTCCAGAGTGGGGTCATCATTGTATCAAGGCACCTGACACAGTTCATTGGAATCAACTCTCAGATACTTGTTTGGATAAATGAATGAATAATGAGTGGAGGAATGAGTGAAAATCAAGACATAACCATTCGTTGTTATGGATTTCACAGAGAGAACACAGAAGCTTGTATGTCCAGTGGCAGGCATGAAGGTAAAGTTTCTTTCTAACAGAGAAGACAGAGTTTTACAGTTAACTGGTTGAACGTCAACTTCATCCACAACTAAAAACCACTTGCTCTGCTTTGTATCTGCAGAGTAGGGCATACTAACATTACACTCAGGAGTGAAGTGAAAATCAATTTTCATCAGTTAACTATTTCAAAGTTCAGAGGTAATAAATTGTCTTTATGCTATAAATTTAAAATAATGTTATCCTCTAGCATTTCTTTTTTTTGAAATAGAAAAAAATCCCTTTCTACATTGAAAATGTGCGGTAGAAAAGTAAGTAGAATTGTTTCCACTTACAATGCTTTCAAGTTATATCCCTGGAGCCATTTGGCCTGAGCTATAAAGGTGGAAAGAAACTGAGTTTTATGCACATGCATGCTCACACACAGTACACTCTCTTATGTAAACCAGGCAGTGACAAGTTACTTGGATGGCTAAATCGAAACTGGTCCACCAAACAAAATTGTGCACTGTGTTGGAGAGCATTAGTGCTGCCGGGTTTTAAGGTTTGCCTTGGCTGGGATTCATTGTAACACCACCCACCTCTCTCCAGTTGCAATATTCTAACCAGGTCACCTAGATGCTGTGAAACAGATGTTCATTGAAGGGAAAGGGAAGTAGGTGGTGTCCATTGAAAAGTGATAGCCATGGCAGAGGGGAAAATATAGTTTTACCTACAACACAGGCTGAATATTATGGAAAATTATTGGTGGGGGAGACATTCCTAGCTCTCCAGGAATCTGCAGCATTTAGTAAGTGCTTGAGGGTACTGAGAGGCAGGAAAGCAGGGGAGGGAGGCTCCTGGGCTCTGGGGTCAGACTGGCTTTGACTCCCAGCTCTGCACCTCCTAGCCATGTGCCCTTGGACAAATTACTTAATCTTCATCTTCAGCTTCTCATCTATAAAACCGAATAAGAATACCTATTTCCTATGGTTCTTGAGAGGATTACACATGTTGATCATGTAAAGCACTTCAAATGGTGCACAGTGCTATTGACTATTATGACAAAGATTGTCTTTATGCCGGGGGAACTCCACCGTTGATTTGGGTTGGCAACCCACTCAACCTAAAGTTCTAAAAGGGGACGAACAGTGATCAGAGCTTCACCAAAGGGCTAGGAAACGGTCTGTTCTTCTGTGCTAGGAAGATTTGCACTTACAAAAGTCAGGAGGGAAGATGGCAAAGCTACCAAATGCAGAGCCTTGAACTTCTCTTGACATTCCAGCAGCCCCGCTTTGCAGAAGTTCATGGCAGGCTGCAGATGGTTGCAGCCCTCTGCCCAGGAGCTTAATGGGCATCTTCTTAGCCATTTGGGAGACCTATGACTTGGTAACACTTCATGTCAGCCTTGAAGCCCCAGAGTCCTTTGTCAAATCTTCCTCCCCTGCACCTTCATGACCTTTCCAAGCTTTCACTCATCCCTCTCCTTCTGAAGGAATTTCTATCAGTGAGTGTCTTCTTTCCTAACCGAGTCGTCAGTCCATTTTGCAATCCAGTTTGTGTGGGTATCACACATATATCTTCTGATGTCAGGGTGTCATAATTAGTAAACTGAGGCACTTGTTGGGAGATGTAGGAATTAGGAATATAGATTCCAAAGCTTCTCTCTTTACAAACTTATTTACTTATTTTTTTATGAATTTTCATTAATTTGAACAAAGCTACATGACAGAACATAGCTTTGGCATTATCTGCCACCAACAGGTAGCAAGAGAAGCTGTTGAGTGTTTCAGTCTTCATCTCTGACCTGTTGTTTTGAATTTATGCATACTCTTGCATATTTTAGGAACAATATCACTCTGCCATAGCCAATAAAAACAAAAGCAAT
Organism: Martes martes; assembly: GCF_963455335.1. Classification (NCBI taxonomy): domain Eukaryota; kingdom Metazoa; phylum Chordata; class Mammalia; order Carnivora; family Mustelidae; genus Martes; species Martes martes. Next base: position 65,502,244 of record NC_137895.1, read on the forward strand.
GAGAGTTTCAAAGTGCTAGGTAGAAGAGGAATTTGAGTTTGATATAAAAAGAAGTGGTCTCTCTGCTTCTGGCTACGATGGGGTAACTGGTGCCAGACTAATTACCCTCGGCAAACAGCCACAGAATAGGCACCTCCTCAGAATGAGGCAACTGTGTCCAGCCCTTGGACAGCAGTCCTTAAGAGAAGGGAAATCCATGGGGTGAGAGCCCTGATTGCCCTAGCCCTGTGCCTGTGCACAATTTCCAGAGTGCAACGTAGGGATCCGGAACCCAAGTAGACATAGGGGTTCCTCTGGGCTGAGAAGGCAGAGATCAGAGTCCGGAGGATGTCATGGAATCTGAGGGGTAAGGCACCAACAAGGGAGACCTCAGGAGTCATGAGAGCTTCCCAGTGGGTCTTTGGTGGAGGGAGAGCCTGAACAACTGTAGAGTAAACATCTTGGCATCTTGTGTCCTTTCCAATTCATTGTCTTACTAATTTCTTTGCAAATCTAGGAAATTGTTTGCCTGGAATATTCTCATATATCGCAGGTCATTCCTCTCAAATGCACTAATCTGATGATTGCTTTTAACAGCATGTCATGTTCTCGTTTTGTTGAATATGTACCTAGGTCTCATGCAGCACCCTTTTTGTTGATTGCTTATTTTTTAGTACCTGATGTTCTATCCAGATCTGCTCTTTGCTCAAGAAGAACATGGGAAGGGTGATCGAATCGGCAATAGAGTCTCATCTCAGAACACTTTCTCAGCATATTTGCTTTCTTTCCATGGGGAATGACTGCATTCATCTTCCAGGAATTCCTTCCACATGTCCCTTCTCATGCTGTGGAGTGGGCAGATCTCTCAGCAGGAGGCCTGAAAGCTTAGTTCTGCCCAGTCCTTCTGTTTCTGTTTGGTGACTTAGTGTTTATTTTTGCTATGGTAGCAGATAGAACTCTAGCTGGTTATAACTTTCCTTCTCTCTTCTACTTGGTTTGGGGTGATAAGTCTAATCAAGAAAAATCAAAGATGGTGTGATTCTGTCATACCTCGTTCAGGTCCATCTTTCTAACACTCCGTGTTTGGGAGTCAAACCTCCATACTTTCCGACTTTTTCTCTGGCCCACTCCAAATCCTCGTTTCTGTCACAAAAGACAAAGAACTGTTTGTTGAATTCAACACAAAGTGACATGTAGGATTTCATGTAAGATCTCATTTGTCCTGCCTCTGTTTGGTCCTCATTTTCACAGATTTTACAAATTTTGGAAAATCCGTGGTTTGTGGTTGTGGTCATATCCCACTTGTACTGAAGGAGTAAACTTTTTAATTTGTTTCTCATTCTTCTAATGATATGTACTGTTTAACTGATATGTACTGTTTAGAATTGAAAAATTGGAAAAGTTTTTAGTATGCTACTTAAAATTATAAAGTTAAATGGTAATAGAACTGCTTATCAGGAGAATCAAAGAAATACAAATAAAAGTAAAAACTGTTAAGTGTCTAAAATTTAAATAGGGGGAAAGAGAAGTGGTAAGAAGGAAACTCTAACATAAAATAATCATATAGAATATAAAATAAAATCACATACAGTGAAGTTGCCAAATACATCTACTGTAGTAAATATAAACCGGATAAGCTTTAAAAACAAAGATTCTTAGCTTTTATTAAAAACCAAAACCCAAATATAGACTATTGAAATAGTAAAAAATTAGAAAATATTTGAACAGTGTAATTTATGACAAATAATATCATGTCTTTACTATTGAATATATAGATGTTCATAAGAATTCATATATATGTGGCACACACACGACTTATAGTCTACAAACAGGTTGAAAAACAGTATGAAATGACCTTTACTTATGTAAAAGACTTGAGTATATGTATTCTAAATATACAAAAAAAAACCTGAAAAGATTTATAATACCTTTTAAGGAGTAAAATTTGTTAGGCTATAAAAGGAAAAGGGGATTTTATTTCTCACTTTTTATGATTCTCAACTGATTGTCACAAACATGTTTTGCTTTTATAGTAAAAACTTTTTAAATAACTATCACATATATTCAAAAAATGAATTGTCAAATATTTTGCATACAAAACTGAATCCTTAGTCTATGCCCTAAATCGTTTCCTTTCTTCTGGATTACTTAAAAGGGCATTTTTAAAGTTTTCTATGGCTCAAGAGTCACAACCTGCCACAACTGTAAAAGTGGAGAATTTGAAAGAAAGTAGATTCTGTTAGAACATTTATGACTGCGGTATACAGTCTAACTGGAAAAATGACGAATGAGGCTACAAAGGACAGCAGGTGCCAAATACTGGTGTGTTAAGTCATTAGACATTGTGAATAAAGCAACTGAAATTTTGTTTTTGTTTTTGTTTTGTTTTTAGAGAAAGAAAGAGTGCATGCAGGGGCGGGTTAGGGAGGGGCAGAGGAAGAGGGAAAGAGAGAACCTCAAGCAGGCTCCATACTCCACGCAGAGCCCCACAATCCGCTCAGTCTCACAACACTGAGGTCACGACCTGAGCTGAAATCAAGAATCAGATGCTTAACCGACTGTGCCACCTGCATGCCCTGCCACTGAAGTGCTTTAAGCAAGTAGCATAACAACATCAAAGTTGCATTTTCAAGAAATTGCTGGTTGAAGGTTGGAGAAAGAAGTTGGAGGAGGGCAAGAATGGAAACAGAATCCATGATTTAAGGCTGATAATCTTAAATCTTCTGCCTAACTCAAATACTAGGTTGTGAAATTTGACTTACGAGTCTCACAACTGGAGGACAAAATACCAGCTTTTTTTTTTTTTTTAACTGATGAAATTTAATTACATATTTGCAGCCCTCTCTGGACTACCTCATTTTTCTTCCTCCAACTGGCAGTTAAGACCTTGGATTCAACCCACCCATGTGACAGTTTTAGTCAGCGGCTGTATTTGTGTCTTGTAAATCCCAGCGACTAAAAGGAAAAGAGAGGAAGAGGTCTTCAGACATAATCTTTTGAAGTCAGGCTGGATCCAGACTGAGGTCAGTTACCTTGGTCTGAAGAGCAGAACAGAATGTCCTTTCAATGGGCAGACAGGTACTAAAGGAAAGAATCTCAAAAAGTTGAACCATGAATGCTTACTCCTTTTCTCTAGGGGTGGGGCCATAAACGAAAGGTCAGAGGGGACAGAATTGTTCCTTGCATACTTTTCTTCATTTCCTGAGAATGTGATGAGTAGGGAAGAAGTGTGACCCTGGAACCAAGGGGCCAGGCACAGTGCGCTTCAATCACGTTTGAGACTGCAATGTCTGGCAGACTCCAGGGAGCAGAATGGAGCATCCTCAGTGTCAGCTGAGTACAGAGGGCTGTTTCCTCAGCATGCTGTAAGAGCTCCCATGAAGGAGTGAGAGGGTGGTTTACCGGAATGGGGGATCACATATATATGAAGCCCAAGACTTGACTTTTTGGAAAGAAGTTAAAAATGTTTAGTTATTTCACTCTTAGAAGAATAAGTTAATGACTTAAGGAAAGCATTTACAAGGTTCCTGGTTAGAGTTTGAGGTTTGCATTTAGAAACGGCTTTCAGCCATGTTCTGCGGATTTCTCTTTCCTTATTTCCTCCTCTTCCTTTCCCTTCCATTCCCTTCCCTTCCTTCCCTTCTTTGCTATCTACACGTTTATAAAGAATACTTCCTTCCAAGCTTTGGGCTATATATCGTTCCACTGACAGGTTCAAAGGAAGTACATGCAGTAACTATGGAAAATCATACGTCAGAGCCACTATTCAACAACATCAAGGAGAAATTAGTGGGCATTTTATGAAGGAAGATGACCAGAACATTGGTAGTTTTCATCTTACAAACTACTTTAGAGTGTTTCTTCCAATTTCTAACCATCTATCCCTTCTCTTTCCTTTCTTCTAGTACTCTGAACTATGATGGTGCAATTGGAGAATTTCTGGTTCTGCTAATATCGTGGATTGGATAAATTGAATTGTAACTTGCTACAAACACCCCAAAAATACTGGGATAGGGTACAGTACTCATTGTTTTAAACACATAGTTATATTAGTAAGAAAGAAAAGAAAATCCATATATAAAAAAAGCAACCTGAAAATCAGGATAGTGAGCTCATTACCTGACATAGAGTTTTCTAACTAAGGTGAAGAGTGGAGTATATGTGGGGTGTTCTTAATCTCATTAATCCACAAGCATGGGTATCACTCCCTGCACAAGAACAGAAGTTGATGGCCTTGAGGCTGCATGAGGCAGAGAAATGGAACTGGAACGTAACACAAATCATGGTTCTGGAAGCAGAAATTAGAAAAAAATATTCTTCCACTGGCAGAAGTTGTTGACAGGGAAATTTTAGTTCCCTTCAGGATTCTTGGGTAAAAATAAACACATAATAAAAAGACTTGAGAAACTAGGAATAAAGTGATCATTCCTAACCTGATAAAGGGAATCTAAAAACAAGCCTAGAATGAACACCAAACTTAATGCTGAATTTTTTTAAAAAATATTTATTTATTTATTTATTTATTTATTTATTTATTTTAGAGAGAGACAGAGAGAGAGCGTGCACGAGAGTGGAGAGGGGCAGAGGGAGCCGGAGAGAGTGAATCATAGGCAGACTCCCTGCTGAGTACAGAGCCCAATGTGGGGCTTGATCTTATAATCCTGAGATCATGACCTGAGCCAAAATCAAGAGTCAGATGTTTAACCTACTGAACCACTCAGGCACCCCAATGGCAAAATTTTTTAAAACTTCACTTTAGGAGAAGAATATGAGCTCTCACCATTTATTTTCATTATGCATCATCACAGTGAGGGGAGAAAAAAAAGGTATGGGAATTGGAAATGGGGAAGCAACATATTGTTTTTACATTCTGTCACCTCCTTCGTAAAAAACATCAAAGAACCTACAGACAAATCGCTAGAGAGACTAGGGGAGTTTTGTAAGGTAGAAGAAACAATAAATAAGACAAAAAGTCAAAAGAAAAATGGACAGAGGATTTGACCAGACCCTTTACTAGAAGAGGAAAAACAAGTGGCCAATAAATGTTCTGAAGGATGCTCAGCTTTATTCGGAATCAGAATTCAGGTTAAGACCATGCTGAATTATGATTTCACACCCACTGGGCTGGACAGAAGCAGAAATTCTGGTAAACTAAAAGAGTCTCCCAAGTAGATTTCTGAAGCTCTTTCTTTTCTCACGGTTCCTTCCTCCCTACAACTCTGCCCCAGAATGCCAACCAACTCTCTTTCTCTGAGTCCCAATCTGTGCTTCCTTAGTTCAGTGAGATAACCAAACATTGCTCTCGATGATCCTCCCCGCTGTATAATAAGGAACGTGCTTCCAAGCAGAGAATAGGTCCTCTTGGTCTTTTTCTTTTTCTCAGGCATCACAATCTGGGCCACCTGCCGTCCAATGCCTGAACACAGCTGTTTCACTTATTTTGTTCAGTTTTTCATTTGCTTGTAGTGGGAAAGCAAAGGTGATTCTTCTTACTCTTGTCATGACTGGAAACAGAATTTCCCTGTATCTATGCATAACAGAGTGCAGAGAGAAGGGAGCAACACAGAAAAAGGACTCTAGCAATCTGCACAGAGGTAACCTTGTGTCTTTCCTGACACGAGAATATGCATGCTTAGGGTAAAACTCTATGTGGTTGGGGAAAAAAATGACCAGGGATCTGTGGGCTTCATGGTTCCAAGAACTTGTACAGGGCACAAAGTTCCAGGCAGTCAGAGTTACAAGTCCACACTGATCACCTAGGGCATTTATTAGAGACCCTGTATGGGTCAAACCTCATGAATAAGATTAACTCATCCCTTGAGATTGTGCCATTTGAGACAACATGGCTGCACCTAGAGGGTATTATGCTAAGTAAAGTAAGTCAGGCTAAGAGAGAAAAATACCACACAGTTTCACTTATAAGTGGAATCTAAAAACAATAACAACGAAAAAAATGAGTAAACAAAAAGGAGAATTAGATCTATAAATACAGAGAACTAACTGATGGTTGCCAGAAGGGGAGTGTGATGACTTATGGAATAAGTAAGTCACAAGAATAAGAGACACAACATAAGAAATATAGTCAATGGGCACCTGGGTGGCTCAGTGGATTAAGCCACTGCCTTCAGCTCAGGTCTTGATCTCAGGGTCATGGGATCGAGCCCCACATCGGGCTCTCTGCTTAGCGGGGAGCCTGCTTCCCCCTCTCTCTCTGCCTACTTGTGATCTCTCTCTCCATCAAATAAATAAATAAAATTTAAAAAAAGAGAAATATAGTCAATGATATTGTAATAGTGATGTGTCAGGACAGAAGCCAGCTGCACTTGTGATGAGCATAGGATAATGTATAAATGGTCAAATCACTATGTATACCTGAAACTAATGTAATATTGTGTTTCAAATATATTAAAAAGAAAAGGTGAAAGAGCTAAATCATACCTCCAGTAAAGGTTACTCTGGACCTTCCCTGACAAAGCTTAAATAAAATTCAAAAAGATCAATGTAACTTGCAATAATTTTACTACTTTTAAAAACAAAGCCCAACAGTCTGTAGAGGAAGTCAACAAAATCCAGACTTAAAAAACCGTATCATTTACAATGTCCAGAATCAAGTGAAAAATTACTAGACCTCTAAAGCAGGAAAATGCAACCTATAATTAGGAGAAACATCACTCAATAGAGAAAGACCAAAATGATGGAAAAAGATGGAAATGATGGGATTAGCAGACAAGGATATTAAAACTACCTTACAGTACATAAAGGAAAATGTGAACTCAATGAGAGCAATAGAGATATAAAAAAGAACCAAATGAAACCGCAGACAGGAAAAATAAAAAAAAATATCTAAAATGAGAAGCTCACTGAATTAGACTAATGACACTGTGCAGGAGACATAATAATAGAAAATAACCTCAAGTGTACAGTGAATAATTTTAGTATATCTCATCTATGTGTATATTAATAATATATTTCCGGGGCACCTGGGTGGCTCAGTGGGTTAAAGCTTCTGCCTTCAGCTCGGGTCATGATCTCGGGGTCCTGGGATCGACCCCCGAATCAGGCTCTCTGCTCAGCAGGGAGCCTGCTTCCTCCCTTCTCTCTCTCTGCCTGCCTCTCTGCCTACTTGTGATCTGTCTGTCAAATAAATAAATAAAATCTTTAAAATTAATAATAATATATTTCCATACTAATAATTTTAAGACCAAATTCAGCAATATAAGAACCTATACATATATACATGTATATATATATAGTAGTAGTGTTTGTCCTGAGACTACAAAGTTGATTTAACATTTGATAGCCAACCAATGAACTTACCAAATTAATAAAAGTAATAATACAAGTTCTAATGCCATTTAAATAGATACAAAAAGTAATTAAAAAACTAACCTTCAATCTTGATAAAGCTTTCAGCAAAATAACAATAGATCCCTTTCTCAACTTGTTGAGTGGAATCTATGAAGATCATAAACTGATTTCATACTTAATGATAAGTAACTGAAATATTTCCCCCAAGTTCAGAAACAAGCCAAGCATATTCACTGCCAACATTACCATTGCATATCCCCCAATGCAATAAGGGGGAAAGGGCAAGAACTAAAAAGGTATATTGATTAGAAAGGAAGTAAATAAATAAACTTGTTTTTATTTGCAGCTGGCATAATCTTCTGTGGAAAAAAAAATGTAAGGATCTTAAAAAAAAACTACTCAAACTAAAAATGACTTCAGTTGAGTTAAAAGTAACAAGATTAAAATACAAAGTTTGATTGCATTTCATTGTGTTAACAGTTAACAACTAGAGCTTAAAATTGAAAAATCAATATAATTTATATTGTTAAAATATGAACTAGGAAAGCTAACAAGTATATGCAAGAAAATTAACAAAATATATCCAATTCTAAAGGAAAACAGGAGAAAAATCTTGGTGAAATTGGGGCAGGCAAAATTTTAAAGTAGAACACAAAAAGCATAAAGTGTAAAGAAAAAAATAATAACATGGACTTATCAAAATTCCAAAATTTTGTGCTTTGAAAACACCCATAAAAATAAAAAAGCAGGGGCGCCTGGGTGGCTTAGAGGGTTAAGCCTCTGCCTTCGGCTCGGGTCATGATCTCGGGGTCCTGGGATTGAGCCCCACATCGGGCTCTCTGCTCAGCAGGGAGCCTGCTTCCCCCTCCTCTCTGCCTGCCTCTCTGCCTACTTGTGATCTCTCTCTCTGTCAAATAAATAAATAAAATCTTTAAAAAAAAATAAAAAAGCAAGTTGAAGAACTAAACATTCTCTTTTTTCCACTATAGATTAAAGGAATTGTTTCTAGAATTTGTAAAGAATCTTACAATTCCTTGGGGCGCCTGGGTGGCTCAGTGGGTTAAAGCCTCTGCCTTCGGCTCAGGTCATGATCCCAGGGTTCTGGGTTCGAGCCCCGCATCGGGCTCTCTGCTCTGCAGGGAGCCTGCTTCCTCCTCTCTCTCTGCCTGCCTCTCTGCCTACTTGTGATCTCTGTCTGTCAAATAATTAAATAAAATCTTTAAAAAAAAAAAAAAGAATCTTACAATTCCTTAATAAGAAGACAAACAACCCATTTTTTAAAAAAGATTTTATTTATTTATTTGACAGACAGAGATCACAAGTAGGCAGAGCAGCAGGCAGAGAGAGAGAAGGGAGGAAGCAGGCTCCCTGCTGAGCAGAGAGCCTGATTCGGGGGTCGATCCCGGGACCCTGGGATCATGACCTGAGCTGAAGGCAGAGGCTTTAACCCATTGAGCCACCCAGGTGCCCCAAACAACCCATTTTTAAAAAATAATTTAAACAGACACATCAGAGAATAACTACATGAACACTCAATAAGCTCATGAATGATACTCAATGTAAATATTCATCAAGAAAATGTAAATTAAATCTACCATGAGATACTACTGCATACCTGTTAAAATGGTAAGATTGAAAAGACAGACCATACCAAATTTTGGCAAGAATTTGGAGAAACTGAACCCCTTATTAATTTCTGGTGGAAATATAAAATGGTACAATCACTGTGGAAATAGTTTGGCAGTGTCTTATAAAGTTAAATAACATTTTCCATATGACCCAGTCATTAAAAAAAATTTTTTTTAAGATTTTATTTATTTGTCAGAGCGAGAGAGCGCAAGAGAGAGAGAGAGAGAGAGTGCACAAGCAGGGGGAGAGGCTGGTAGAGGGAGAAGTAGGCTCCCTGCTGAGCGAGGAGCCGGAACTCCACTCCATGCCGAACTCCACTCCATGACCCTGAAATCATGACCTGAGCCGCAGGCAGATGATTAATTGACTGAGCCACCCAGGCATCCCTGACCGTCATTTTAATCCATATTCACTCAAGAAAAATGAACAGATGTCCACAGAAAGGCTGTTTGTAAATATTCAAAGAGTGGCTTTATTCATAATGGCCCAATCTGGAAATAATCTAAATATCCTTCAACATGTAAGTGGCTAAACAAATTGTAGTATAATTACACAGTAGAATACAACACAGCAATACGAAGGAATGAAATATTCATACACACAACACGATGAGCCATAAAAACATTATAATGAGTAAAAGAAGACAACAGAATAAATACTATAGGTTTCCATTTATAGGAAACTCTAGGAAAGCTAAACCTAATGTATTGTGATAGAAAGATCATTGGTTGCCTGGAGTCAGGGATGCGCTGGCACTTTACTGGGAAGGGGCCACTGGGGAATCTTTTGAAGGTGATGATAATATTTTATAAATGATTTTGCTGGTGGTTATAAGTACATATGCTTTTGTCTCACTGGACTGTACACTTAATAGGAGTACAACGTATTGTTTATAAACTATGCCTCAATAAAACTTGATTTTAAAAGTCTTGATAGGGGCGCATGGGTGACTCAGTGGGTTAAAACCTTTGCCTTCGGCTCAGGTCATGATTCCAGGGTCCTGGGATCGGACCCCACATCTCTCTGCTAGGTGGGGAGCCTGCCCCCACCTAGGCCCCCACGTCTGCCTGCCCCCACCTGTCCCCCACGTCTGCCTCTCTGCCTACTTGTGATCTGTCTGTCAAATAAATAAAATCTTTGAAAAAAAAATAAGTCTTGATAAAAGCAAGTACAAGGGCAATCTTATAGTTTTGATTTTCATTTCCCTGATAATTCTTGATGTTGAACACATTTTATATATATGGTGGCCATTTGTATGTCTTCCTGCAGAAATGTCTAGTCCAGTCCGGTGCTCATTTTTAAAATCAGGTTATGAGATAACATCCCCCAACTGTAGAATGGCTATTATCCAAAAAGAAACCAAAGATAACAAGTGTTGGCAAGAATGTGGAGAAATTGGAGCCCTTTTATACTGTTGGTGGGAATGTAAAATGGCTCGGCCCCTGTGGAGAATAGTATGCAGGTTCCTCAGAAAAATTAAAATAAAACTACGTATAATCCAGCAATTCCACTGCTGTGTATGCATCCCAGAGAACTGGAATGGGATCTCAAAGAGGTATCTGCACTCCCATGTTCATTGCAGCATTGTTTACAACAGCCAAGATAGAGAAACAACCAAAATGTCCATCAACAGATGAATGGCTAAAGAAAATGTAGTCAGTATGTAGAATGGAATATTGGCCTTAAAAAAGAAGTAAATCCTACTGTTTGTGGCAACACAAATGAAACTGGAAGATTTCATGCTGACTGAAATAAGCCAGTCTCAGAAGGCCAAATACTTTAAGATTCTACTTATATGAGGGGTCTAAAATAGTCAAAAGAAGAGAATAGAATCGTGGCTGCCAGGGATTGCCAGAGGGAGAGGAAATGGGGAGTTGTGAAAATGAAAGGATCTATTTTAAGCAATTATAACATTGCCTGGCACATAGCAAATACTCCATAGGTGTTAGCTTTTAGCATTAATATTGTCTTGGCTCTCCAACAAAGAATGTTGATAAGGGATTACTTTAAGATGTGAATATCATCTATTCATCATTCAGGTGAAACTCAACTTCAAAGCGCGCAAACACACACACACAAACGTGCAAGCCAGGAAGAGGTGACAATTATGACAGTGTAGTTGTGAGACTCTAGTAAAGGTCTTGTTCATAGATATGAAGAGATAGGTTCCAATTTGGGAGGGATTATTAGCCAAGGAAAGTGTCAGGATTTGTCAATGAAGCAGAATTACTTTAAGTTACAAGCATTTGGAAGAGAATGTTATGTGTATTGTTTAAAATGTAACAATTCCTGAATTATAATTCCAGTGAGTCACCGTGAACTGACCGCACCAGGGAGTGGAGGGTGTGACGGCCATTCACATTCTTGTACGTACCGGCCTGTTCACTCCCAGGGGATGGAGTGTTTATGGACATAACGTCACTTGAGCCTGTGTTCCTTCTTGCAGAATTGCAAACATTACACAAATGGGCTTCATCTTGCCTCAGACTTGCCTCTAACCTATGTGTGGTTTCAAACCCTTCATCATAACCTCCTACTGACCTTATAACCAAATGAAGATACTGAGTGTTTCCTTTACACAGTCACATCTTCTTCACCCCATACTTACGATCTGGGGCCTTTAGGAAAGGACTCTAAGTTCCTCTGTTTCTATTTTACTTTGCTGGATTTGGTCCATCACCAGTCCAACAGATTGGTCTGTTTGTTGAAAGCATACTCTGTCATGTAACAAACTTATTATCCATTTCAGTTTTGGGTCCTCAGGATATCTGGTAAGCATGCATTCTATGACTTCATCCAAGCTTTTGATAAAAATATTGAAAAGAATAAGATCAAGGACAGAGCCTTAAAGCAAGTCATCCCAGAGATCCTTCCAAGTTACCATTAACAGCAAGCTTGACACTGGTATATACTCTGATCAGCTACAACCATAGGGGCTTCATAGACAAATATATTCTGGAGATGTTACCTATTGTGCAACTCTTAGAATTTTGCATTACAAGTAGGCATCCTAAAGATTTAGGGAATTCCCCAGTGAAAAGGGACTTATCTCACTATGATGTACTCGTTCACGAGACACACTTAACATTCCAGGGATCTACAACTATGGAGATTTAGGATCCTGTGAAACAAGGTCTGACACCCAAAGGAGAGCACCTCAACATCATGCGAGTAGAATGCCATTGTGCGGAGCCTAGATCATGTGGGAGGAAAACGAGAGGTCCGGGCTCTGTGTGTTTTATTGGTTTTAGTCCACCACACTCGGAGTCTCTGGCAGTTCAGTGATCTTCCTCACTGGCTCTGCTCATCTCTGCAGAAGGATGTGGAAGACAAGGGATGGTAACCACGATTCTAGAGAGAGAGTAAAAGAACTCTCATCATTCCTGCTGAAACTGGGATCTCCCTGAGTAGAGGCATCCGGGCGGTTCTCCACGGACAACACGTAGCTGGGAAATACAATACCTCAAAAAGCTGTGATGAGTGTAACTTGCTTCTCATTTCTGTGGCTAAGGGTCAATCGTTCTGTAAGGTGTAGCCACAGTGGCACAATCTCTTCTCTGGAATGTAGTGGAAGAAAGATAGCCTTCTTGTATCGTACATGTTTCCCTCCTCTCTGAAAGTCCTGTTTCTATCAGTGTCAGGGGTAAGAGGAAAAGAAGAGACTGGATTTTGTTTGTTAGCTTTGTGGGAGGAGGAACCCCTGTGGAGAAGCACAGTGCGTACAGAGAAGCAGGGAAGGCCTCTGCTTTACGTAAGCATGGACGGGTGACTGCATCTCCATTCCCCTCTCCCCGCATGTGCTGGGGATGGGGAATGATGAAAACGTCAAGGCATGATTTCAGTTTGCTAATTACCCAGGGGCTACGCCAGCCAGCCAAACAACACGCGTCTGCTCCTGCCTTCTTGCCCCAAAGCTGACCCTGTCTTAGCAGGACCACCCTCCTTCCAGCCTAAAATCAAATCCTCCTATTCGTTCATCCGTGACTTCTCCCACACACTGAAGAGGTCAAATATGTTTAATTACAGTGATTATTTTGTAATCCAGTGGACTACCACCCTACAGAGACTCCCGCTGAGATCACAATGTTCATTTCCCTGTCAGAAGTCTGCTGTGATTTTAATTCATGTTGTCTCGGAAGTGAAGAGTTCAAGGTTTTTCTCTTAGCTAAGCTATTAGACCAGATGTCACTGACGGGATGCTTCTGGCAACAGCGGGAATCGTGTTCCCAGACCCCTGAACAATAACTTTTTCAAGGTTCTTCCAATCTCTAAACACATGCGTACTCCTACCCGTTCTGCCTTCCTTGCCTCCTGTTTTTCTTTCTGTTTTTCTTGGCAGGTGTTGGTGTTGGGTAAACAGTCCTTTCACGGAGGTGCTTGTCTGTCAGGTCCCACAGAGAGTAAAAAAAATGTCAAGTTAATGAATTCAGGATTATGTCTGGCAGGAGGTGTGTTCCAGTCCCAGATGGCACATCGGGCAGCAGGTTAAAGCAAAACAAAACATAACAATGGAGTGAAACTACAGCACCTAGAAACCCAAGGTTAAAACAGAACACAATAAATGACCTAAATGTAAATGTCCCCGAATCAAGAGCATATGAGGAAGCAGAAGAAGGAAGATCAGAAAGGCGTGACTTTGCAGCGGTCATCATTGGGCAATTTAAAAACTACTTATAAACCAGCAAGAGGAGTTTTCAAAATGAAATTGTTCCAAAAATGTAGTGTTTTTAGGATCTTGCCTTACAAGTGTTGTCTGATGAAGGTGGCAGAGATGCTGGTTCTTCCCCATGCTGCCAAAGGCGCTCCAGGAGAGTGCCCCCTCAGTGTGTCGTTCTCTGCCCCAGGGCAGCCTCAGCTTTAAAAATGCAGGACTGGGGGCACCTGGGTGGCTCAGTGGTTTAAGTGTCTGCCTTCTGCTCAGGTCGCGGTCCCAGGGTCCTGAATCAAACCCCACATCGGGCTCCTTACTCAGCAGGGAATCCACTCTTCCTCTGACTCTCGCTCCTGCTTAGGCTCTCTCATAAATAAATAGATAGATGATAGATAGATAGATAGATAGATAGATAGATAGATAGAAGCTTTAAAAAAAGGAAAGAAAATGCAGGACTGTTGGTTGTTACCTTTTCAAGTAGGTTTGCAAAATTAATCTTTCCTAAGGACTCCATGTGTTTTAACCCACTGAGCCACCCAGGCACCCCAGGACTCCATGTGTTTTAAAATGATTCCTGTTATCCTTGCTCATGATATCTGTTCACTTAATGCAGGGGGTAGGGAGACAGGTATCTTATTGGTGCAAAAGCAGAACTTGATGTGCACGATAGCAGAGGACAGCCTTATGGAGAGGAAAATGAAGACTTCTTTGGATATGATACTTAAGCTTTTAAACAACAATAAAAGAGACTTTGAAATGACATAGAAACTGAAGAAGGAACTAACTTCTTAAACAAAGGGCTGTTGAGAGTGGGACAGGCACATCTGAGCTTTGTGTAAAATGATAAATGCCACCAAGGTGGTCCCAGCAGATTGTAACATTTAAAACTCTAATAAGGGACTATGTCAGGGCTCCATTTAGCAGAGAAGATTGCCATGGAAAATAGAAAACATTCTTTCTGAGCATCTGAGGGTCTTATGTGTACAGCTCCATGAGCTCCTCAGCAGAAGTAAAAGCATTGCTTTCTTGTCAACTCTTCAGGCCAACAGATCAGTCATGTCCAAAGATGTTGCTGGTTGAAAAAGAGAAGGATTTCATTCTCTGTACCTCTACAGAGTGCTAGGAGCTTTTGTTTGCCTAGGTCACTAATGAGTCTTTCTTCTCCAAAAGCAAAATAGCAATAAACAAAAACTGCAGATGAACAAACAGATCCTCAGTGGGGCAATGAAACCTGAGAGATCAGAGCATTCTTTGGGCACTTTATCCTCCCTGACTTTTCAGTCTGCACTTGGACCTCATTCCTCACCTGACATCAAGTACAGAGTCACTTTAACCAAAAAGTATTTGCTTTGTGAGCAAACAGTAACAGGGGAGAAAAGCACATTAAAGGAAAGGACTCATCTTCCTTGAAGACTCGAAGGTGATATAAACTGAAGGCAAAAATTCCAGGGAAAGAAAAATGGATGTCTTGGTCTTGACAGTTCAAGGTCAAGAGGTCTTAGAACATCACTTGGTGGAAAGTTAGAGGAAGTCCCTCTGTAGAGGATACAGAAGACTCCCATTGCGCCATAATGGACTGATGTTATGAGTTACTGGTCCGGAGACCAAGACTCCTCTAAAGCACCATTAGGTAGGGTTCCTGCTAGACATGTACGATGGAGGGATGACAGAGGGTGAGTATAAGTTCCTGTTTCTGGAGGGCACGAAGGAAGGACCTGTCAAGGTCTGTGTGCAAGGATACCAAGGAACTATTATAAGAGAAGCCTGACCCCAAGAACCAGAAGAGGACTCACTGGAAAACATTATTCCAGGCATGATTAACTACTGGTGAGACTAAAAGGAGAATGTTGCAAATAGCAGAATATCTGTTACTTATTTTTCCAAGACCTTGCAAAGTCTGACACGGGGACTTGGGCCAGACTTGGGGAGAGCGGCTTGTAACAGGTGGGACTATATGGATAAAACTGCTGTAAAACATTTGAATCCAAGGTGATGCTCTTCATGTTCCCTACTAGTTACATGTCTATACACATATACACTAGTACAGGTGTACCATGTTAGTTACATATGGAGGATTTTTCCCTCCTTTACTAAAGGGGTTCTAGGAGCACACGGGAAGGCATAATGGAAGAATGATGTCACCACACAAAATGACAGAGGACTTAAAGTCACAGTTGCCTGTATCAACGTCACATTATTCCGTTCTTCAAAATCCTCTTGTAGATTCTTACCAGACTCCAAATAATGCTGAGATTCCTTGCCAAGGTAAACAAAATTCTCTGTGTTGACCCCTCCCTGCCTTGCTCACTCTATCCCCTCACGGTCTCTCCCTTTCTGCTTCAGCCATTATGAATCTTTGTTCTTCGTCAGGAAACCAGATCTACCCCAGCCTCTGGGCCTCGAGTTTGTTTTCCTTCTCTCCAGCCTGCTCTCTCCCGAGATCTTCACCTCACTTCCCCTCTCATCACATGCATGTTTCTGCTTAAAGGTCACCCTCTTAGAGAGGCCGTTCCTGAAATCCAGAACCTGTGAAGATGAATTTGAGTTGGAACTGGCTTCCCCTATTCTGAGCTGGAGGTCGCATGGGGTCTTGCTCATTGGTTAACAGGAACCCCGTCATGTGCCGAGGCTAGTGTGGCTGGGAAACATGGTCATCACAGATCCATCTCAGGTACAGAATGTGATACTTTTTTTTTTTTTTTTTTAACAGCCCTATTCAGCACCGTTTTGAAGTTTCTTTGAACTACTGGGGAGTCTATGTAGAGCTGAATGCTGAATGGTAATCGGCCCAAACTCTCAGCATTCAGAAGTCATACATCAAAACATGGTCATCAGGGGCGCCTGGGTGGCTCAGTGGGTTAAGTCTCTGTCTTCAGCTCAGGTCATGATCCCAGGGTCCTGGGATCGAGCCCCACGTCGGGCTCTCTGCTCGGTGGATGGCCTGCTTCTCTCTCTCTCTCTGCCTGCCTCTCTGCCTACTTGTGATCTCTGCCTGTCAAATAAATAAATAAATAATCTTAAAACAAACAAACAAACAAACAAACAAAAAAAACCATGGTCATCAGGTCATTCTGAAAATTAAGTTTCTGAGAAATGAGGACCTCTGTTAAGCCATATAAGAATATCTAATAGTTTGTGGAGTCACCTTTGCAGACAGAGCAGAGATGAAGCCCATGTTATATCTATGAAAGTGTCACCAATACTGAAGACTGCTTGGAGTAAAACAAAATGAGCTTAAAGTGAAAATAAATCATCTGATATCCCAAATTTGACAAATAAGCAACCATATTTAAATCCCTTTTCTCTGGGATACAAAGTAATAGTAAAACTAACAGAAAAAAGAAAGAAATGAGAATGAGGATTTCAAACCCCTTTATTCTCAGAATGAGTGAATATTGACTGCAAACAGTTTGAATAAAAATGAGGGCATCTTCTGATCAAATTTTGGTTTTAAAAACATGCTCTTAACTTTGGAATGTTTATAGGTTAAGTGTGTTTATCTCAAATAAATCACGCCCCAGTGAAGTTCCTAAAGTTACTACAATGCTAACTCATTTAGTACCAGGCATGACTAACTCGTATCAGCTTAATAAGTCTTGGCAGCACCCAGGTGGAAGAGATGGAAAGAGATACTCTCACAGTTTATAAACAAAAAAGGAGAACAACTAATGTTACATGAATCTGTTCACACTTGAGAATGCCAAGTTTTTTTTTTTAAGTTACAATGCAGATCTTTGTGATAATTAAAAAATAGACACAAGCTTCCTTAGTTTTCATTCATCGGTACAAATGAGGTGCGGTTTCTGCAAGTGCAGGTGTGCATGGCAGGAATACACACATGCCCCACATGTCAGAAGCTTGCTCGGCTCATGCAGGTGAGCTGTGTAAGAGGAAAATATTCTGGGTGCTCTCCTTAAAATTTATGGAGCACAGACTCCAGAAAAGGCCTCCATCACTATGAAGTCAGCAGTCCAAATATAGGCCATGTGATGGGGTGGACCCCACAATCAGATTCAAAGTAAACTTTAGTGGTTCACCCAGAACTATAGTTTATAATTTAGGAGGAACTGGAGCGTCTTGGTTTGTCTCAGATCTTTCTTCAGGAACCTCCACCTAAGCAGTGCTGATTCATTGTAATGGTATTGGTCCTGACATATTTTCCTTGAAAATATACGTGGCTTGGAGAAATGGGGGATTCTGAAAATTAGGACGGGGAAAATCCAAGATGAGCACAGAGTCTCTTTTAAATGCAAGTAAGGAAGGAAGAGAAAAGAAAGCAAAATGAAAAACAGATGGAAAGTTTGGTATTGAGTAAACTATATTCTTTTTTTAAAATTAACATATAATGTATCATTTGTTTCAGGGGTACAGGTCTATGATTCATCAGTCTTACACAATTCACAGTGCTCACCATAGCACCTACTCTCCCCAATGTCCATCACCCAGCCAACCTATATTCTTAATAAATAGCCCAGGCAAGGCTAAGGTCATTCTGAGCCATAGTTTGAAACAACTGCCCCAGGGGTATGAGATGGTGTTTTTTCCAAATTAAAGGCAGATTGACTGGACTACTAACAGCTTCTATAGTAAACACTAGTAAGCATGTCTACGTTGAGCTGAATGGTGTTATTTCCAGACTATTTATATGTAAGTGATGCTTCTTGAAGCTTATCGGACTACTTAGTTTTCCTTTAGGTAAAGAACGAGCTACTAAGATAAACAATGGAGACTAATGTATGGCAATGTTTGTGTTCCAGGGACATATGGCTATGGTTGTGTTCCAGGGATTTCTACAGGAGCATGGTCCTATTACCCCAGGAGCTGTAACCCTCCCCTAATAGAGTGAAAGGAGTGAGTGAGTTTATTAGGCTTTGTTCCATTGTCGAATTTCTCCTTTTGCTGGTTCTTGAATTTTTCTATTTCATGATTTATTCCTTCATTCTAGTGAAGCATGTCCCCTTCAAGTCTCTGGAGAAAGAAGAGGTCAGAGGTTAATTATTTTTAAACTCAACTGTCTGAAAATAAATTTTCTTATGTCCACATATTTAATGGATAGCTGAAAATCAATTATTTTAACTTATAATTACTTAATGATAAGGTTGAAACACACCTCAGAATTTTTAATGCATGACCTTGCTGTCTTTGAGTTTTACTAGACTGTAAGCCATGCTTATTCCCTCTCTTTTCCTCCATGACATAATTATTTCTCTGGAAGTCTTGAGGATATTCTCTTTGTCCTAAGTATTATATAATTCATGTTGTTGATGTGCCTGAGTATTGGTCTTTTTTACTCATTTAGCTAGAATCTCATGCCTTTTTGTTCTGGTAAGTTTTCTTCTATTATTTCTTCTATTTCTTTAATAATGTACTCTATCTTCTCTGCTATCTTCCAGAATATCTAGTCATTAACTGTTGGGCCTCTAGAAGTGACCCTCTAATTTTCTTACATTTTATCTCCAATTTTCCATCTCTTTCTCTTTTTGCCTTCCTTTTTTTTTTTAATTTTCAAAAGTTTTTTTTTTCTCTGTTGGTTCCCTTTTTATAATACCCTATTCTTTTTGATAGCTGCAATATCATCTTTTATTTGTCCAAATATGCTTAACATAGTTGCAGTCTTAAAATTATGTTTCCTGGTTTGTCATATTTCTTTCAAATTTATTATTTTCTTTTATTTATTTCAATCCCCATTTTTCATTTTTACTTTTCATAATTAGCTCAACTTTGAGCTAATCAATTAGGGGACCTCCAAAAACCAATATCTGTAAGTCTCTTCTTTAGAGCTATTCCTTTTCTCCAAAGAAAAAAAATTCACTGATCTTTTGCAGATGGTGAGGTTGGCAATGATGTATTGTTGGCTGCCAGCATCCCTGAAGAGCAAAGATGAGGCACCATTTGCTAAACAACCTTCCACCTCGTCCTCTTTTCATTTGCATGTGATCCTCTTTCTACTCTTCTTGCTTCTCTCGTTCTCTTTGTGTTCTCTGCTTTATACTTTCTTAAAAGCTTCTTTACTTTCATGATTTGGGCTTGTGGCCATCCACCATGTTTAAACAGTCTTAGCTTCCCCTTGTTCCACAGTGCCTAGACTACAAGAGATTTTCAGTAAATGTCAGTTGAATGGATGACTTAGAGTCACAGACATATAAATGTGAAACAACAGGAGGGAACATTCTATTCTTTAAAAGTTTGTTTGCTGAGAAACATCAATTTTTCCTCAAAGATGGTAGGACTTTTCTATTAAAAAGGATGAATTGTGTTCCTGTCACTTTCTGCCCAGCAATTCAAACTTCGAATTTCATTCATGTCCCCTGATCCCAACCATGGTTAGACTGAGAGCTCCTCCAAGGCAGACTCACGCTTGGCTCCTCTTTTGTTTGGTGCATAGTCAGCTCCTAAAAAAATATAAATGAAACTTTTCTTTAGATACATGTGAACCTGGTCTAAATTGTTCTTAATCGACGTCTAGTTCAGTAGCTTGGCAACAAGATAGGAAAATCAGCAACAGAATCAGACTGACCAATGGCTCAGGCAGACAAATGGCTGGTTGCTCTGGGCAGGTATTTTCAAACTGGTATTTTAGCTCACATTTATTTGGAAGAGAGGTGGGATTGTACAGCAAAGGGTGGGATGAGCAGACCAGGTGGTAGTGCCTCTTTTGGCCCCAAACTTGCAAAAAGAGAATTTGGTAAAAGACAGAAGCTTTACCAAGCTCCCACTTTGTAAAAAGAGAAGCTCAGCATAAAGAAAGATTTGCAGTGAACTAGAACCCTTTGCAAATTATTTCAGACACTCTTTATTGCATAAACATGCTCTTATAAGTGGAGTAGTGCAGCTGGTGGTGGTGGTGGTGGGAGTTCTTCTGGCTTATCCGTGTGAGTCATATGGTTCTCTGCCTAAAAAGAGTTCGCATATGTTCGATTTTCTCTATCTCATTATGTTTCCAGTCTCTTTTAGATATTCATATCCTGGGTAATTGCTCAACAAGTATTACCCTTAATTCAACTTTAGTCAATGTATATCTGCATTGAATCTTTTTTTTTTTTTTTTAAAGTTGGGAAACTGTTGTTGGAAAGAAAGAAAGGGATGTTTGCCTTCATAATTTTGGTGGGGTCATTCACATAGAAATTTCATTGTTATAGCCTGTCTGGGTATAGTCTCAGTCTTAACCCAGCTTTCTGGTGACTTGGCAAATACCAATTCAGTATTGCAGTCCTGCTTAGAAGGACCTTAGTGGTGTTATCACAAACATTCACGTCTTTGACTTGGTAACCCTTTGCAAAGGTAACTGTTGGCTTATCAAATGAAGTTTTTTAGGCCTGGAATAGTGGTCAAAAATAAGACCACATTGAAGTTAATTAAGCAGCAGCTCTAAAAGTGTTGCATCCAAAGCAGATTTCAGATTTGCCCTTTGAATATTGGACAACTTTGGAAGCGGGGATTTGAAATGTGGAATTTGAAATACATGTGAGTGGTAATGTTTTCTTCCCAACATGATGCTAAACATGGTTTCACTTCATTTTCTTCATATTTTCATCTTCTCTAAAGATTTTACATTCCTCATACACGGTGCTTAACCTCACCTACAATTTGCCTTAAGCCCTCATTACCTTATTGTCTGTTTGAGCAACTTGTGCATGTTTAACAACCTTAGATGAATGTGGCTATATTTGATTGCACATCAGAATGTGTTATTACTTATTCCCTATAAATCTTTTCCCCTTTCTTTCTTTCTTTGTTTCTTTTAGAGAGAGGGCAAGTGAGGAGTCAGGGCAGGGAAGGGCAGAGGTAGAGGGAGAGAAAGAATCCCAAGCAGGCTCACACCCAGCATGGAGACCAACATGGGGCTCAATCTTATGACCCTGAGATCACAACCAGAGCCAAAATCAGGAGTCAGATGCTTGAACGACTAAGCCACCCAGGTACCCCTCTTTTATTTTACTTTTTTAAACCTATCAGTCTTCATTACTACCATGCCTAAAATCATCTTCTCTGGATGTCTTATTTGTTCCTTTCTTGCTAGAACAGGAATCAGTTTGGGTCTTTCAGGGCCTAAATTGCAATAAAACACTCTAGAAAACAGAGATACTATATTGGCTATTACTACAATGTCAAAGAGTGATAACTACTTTTCACTTATTTTAAAATTTAATTTAATTAGTTTCATTATTTTACCTTTATTTTTATTCTTTGTAATATAACTTAGTGGAACTGCTACAGACTTGAGAGTGAGACAGAATTGGATTCAATTTATGAATCTACTGCTTGTCCTAGCTTTGTGATCTTGATTGAGCTAATTAGTCTTTCTAAGGTCAAATCTAAGGTATGACCGAGCACACTGATCTCACAGAATTGTGATAAAAATTATGTAATAAAGCAAAACTCATCTTACTAATCTGTAATTAGATTTTGATTATGTTCTTTTAATTAGGTCAAGTATTTCTCAGACCCCATTGTACACCAAAATCACCTGGAGCACTTTAAAAAAATACAGATGCTTCAGACTCAAAGATTCTGATGCAACCAGTCTCGGGTAGGAACTGGACAGTGGTATTTTTTAAGGCTCCCTAGGGGTCCTAATGTGCAGCCAGTGTTAAAAATTGTTGGATGAGAGCTCAGTGAATGTTAATGATCATCATTCTAGAGGGATGATGACTAACTTCTTGGGAAACTTAGAATGATAATAGTGCTTCAGCCACCATGAAGAAGATGAGAGTCTCCGAACTACAAAAATAATCAGTTCATTCTCATTTATCCTCATGGTTAGTGGTGCTGGAGAAAAGAGAGTCTTATATGGCTTTCCTTCTTTCCTCTGTACCTACTAAAGCATTTGTGGTTTTGTAGGTTCTGTAGAGAGAGTAGAGATCAGTGTTCTTAATATCAGCAAAAATACTTTCAAAGCAAAAAATTTTAAGTAGTTACTACAGATATTTTACTATAGTAGCTTAAAAAATCTGATATAAAAGTAAAGGGAAATCCATTTAAATTAGTCATATAAAGTTATAGATACATCATACAGAAATTTTTAAACACCTGATTTTAAAAAAATAATATAAAACATCAAATGAGAAGTAAGTTAGAAAAACTTTGGCCTAGGTACCAAAGAAAGTTTAAAGCTATTTTATGTGTAAGTCAAAAGTTCTCTATTATCTTTTCTGGAAGAATCTGCACAGTGATGGGTTTTGCCTTTAGTTTTTTAAAAAAGCAAACCTGTAACTCTCATAGCAGTTTGTTACTAGTATTGGGAGATCCATAATTAAGTTATTCCATGCTTACAAGGAAACTCTAGAAAGTCAGTCAGAGCAAACATTTTCACATGCTAACAAAACTGGAATAGAGCTAAGGCCACCAGGGATGAATAAAGGTCTGATTTCTTTTGTAGCTTTTCCAGAGGTTTGACTATAAGAACTACTACACAGGACTAAGTAGAAGGTAAATACATTATTATTTTCATTATTCAATAATAATAAGTTTATTCATTGCACTGAAGAGACTACATAAACAACCAAAAATAACTATTCAAAGGAATTTCTACAATGTTTGGAAATGGAAAAGAGAAAGTTGGCAAAGAGATATTCTAAAACACACAAATTCACATCAAAGACATATGGTATATTTTTGTGGGTTTTCCGTAAAGTACAACTAACATACAGCCCTAAAATATCTGGTCCTATAACCAAGCACCTAACACTTGCCAGATGCTGTGCTAAGTGCATCATCTTATTCAATCCTCACAACAACCTAACCGTTATCATCCCCATCTTACAGATGAGGAAACTGAGGATCAAAGAGTTAAAGTCCTCACTACTCCCAGTGTGGTTTAGGAGGAGCAGCCATACTGCCTGGTCGCCTGCAAGGCATGCATGATGACAGGCTCTTCCCCACAAACACTGAATCACCATCAGCCTTCTAACAGAATCTCCAGGTAATTCCTCCGTAACAGTAGCACTGGTTTAAATAGGTTGCCCTGGGTATACATTCAGATACTAGCCAAGCCGGGACTCAGTTTAGTCAGTGTTAGTATAAAACAGACACTAAGATGTGCATCCTAGGAAAGTCAATGATAATACCATTTCATAAATTAGAAGAGCTAAGATTGAACAGGCATCGTGCAGGGCATAGATAGGTCGGCCAGAGGGAAGGAGGGTAACCGGGGTTGTGGGCTCTGCAGGTGTGAGCAGGAGTGGACTCCATCCACATTCACCTCCACCCTGACTCTGAGGAGCAAGCTGCGTCAGTTTTCCAACAACCCCAAGGGCATCTGCGTCAGGATCTAACCTCTCTCTACTCCATACAGGTGAGGAGACACTATCTTTGATGGGCTCAAAGGAGGAAGTGTTCACTTCTCTGTCTGTGGCTGCCACTGCCACCACTGAGACTGTGCGAGGAGCCTGGTGCTAACTCACGCTCCCGTGGTAGGAGAGCACCCCTTGTGGCTTTCCCTGGTTCTTGAACACACCTCTTGCCGAAGCTCTCCAAACCCTCACATAGCCAAAGTCAAAGCACCCCCTTATTTATTTCTGGGAATCCCCACAGGTATCTCCTGTGTTCAGAGGTGGGTCCTGCCAGCTGCCACTTGGTGCCCTCCTTTTTCTTGTTTCTCCCCCAACTTCCCCAATCCCCAACCCCTACACTATGTCCAGAGTCTGTTCATCCTGTCACAGCTGTAGCTTCCCCTGAAAACTTCTCTGTCCGCTAGGCGGCCGCCAATTACTGCATTTAATTTAACCATAACCCTTTTGTGAGGTAAAACATTTGCAGATGAAGAAACTGAGGCTGAGCCAAGCCCATTAATAAGTTAGGAAGCTGAGAAGTAACACAGTTAACATGCGGTAGAGACTGGATTAAAATTCATATCTGGCTGCCTCCACATCTGACCAGAGCCTTTTACCAAGTGTAGACATTTGCCTGAGAGAAAGAGGGGCTCTGTCTCCCAAGAGGGCACCTTTGTGAGGATGACTGCACTCCACTTAAGCCAAGAGCGGGTGACTCCGAGCTCAACTCAGGGAAATGAGGTTTGCGCTGTTATTTAGGTTTGTGCCCCATTACACCTACGAAGGCTGTTCAACAGGTCCCTTTACAGATGGGTGAAGAGTAACTCCCACTGAAATGCGCGGAGGGTCCCTGCTGCGGGCAGCCGTGGGAAGTGGCCTCTAACTGTCTCTGCCTGACAGCAAGAAACTCGACACGAGAGTGGGCCCTCTGACTGGTGCTGACGGAGAATGTGCTGCCGCTGCCAAAGGGAGGCCCTGCCAGTGAGAGCCACCATCGCGGTGACTTGGTAATGAGGCCTGCCCGGGGATCTCCCACCAACAATAGCTGCCCATGCCAAGAACCAATTTCTCTCCAGAGGCCACAGAGAAGCCATGTGTGGGCATCACACCTGGGAGACGGTCCAAGGCCACCTTTGGGAGCCCAGATAGCATGTACCCTGGGGAGACCTGGCTCCCTTCACCGTTTCCAGCGTGAGTCACATCGGTGAGGATAGAGTTTGTTGATCTTTCAGGAAACTCCTGACCAAGAATGAGAAAGAAATTCCCAAATGAAAAACGGGCAGGATTAGAGGCACCGACACTGAGATTTGGGGAGCCTTCTGCCGAGAATTTCAGTTCTGACTGGGTTCCTCAGCTGGGGAGCGCCTGGGAAGGGGGGTTACGTACATGTTATCATTTGCCATTCACTTTGGGACATCTGGTCAGCAGCTGTTTCCAGAAAGCTCTCATTTAAACTTTGGGGGTCGTCATCATCATGGTGAAATTTTTTTTCCCCCTTCTAATTGCTCTTAGTCTCTGGCACCATCATATTTCTGATATCTATTTTTGAGGTGTATCCTAATTCCCTCCTGAAATTTCTACATGTTTCTCTGAGGCTCTTGCCTTGTCCTTTATTTTCAGATACTTTTCCATGAGTTCTGTTTACATAACTTTGCGTCAGGGTCCCCAGACTCCTCTCAATCAACTGCGTCTGCTGGCCAGTGCGGGTCATCCTGTCATCCCTGTTTGGGTCTAGTCTTGTCGTTCCCTCCATGTTCCCTTCATGTCCCTGCCACCCAAACGCTTCACTCTTCACTCTCACACAGAAACACCCTCAACGATGTTGACATATAATAAGTTACCTTCTTCCAGGGCTTGAGAAATTCTCTAGGAAAAACTTAGTCATTTGTGGAGGCTTCTTAAACTCTACCGTTCTGCTGAGTTTCCAGGTAATTACTGCTAACTGTACTGCCTGTGGCCCAAGAGCAGCCTCAGATTCCCTTTGCCAAGCAGGCCAAGAACATTCCCATGGCACTAGGCAGAGTTTCCGAGGGTGGGAGATCACTGTCAATCCTGTCCACGAAATGTGCCACAAAGTGCTGGTTGTTCCACGGGCTTGGTGTGGACCCTGAATGACATAATGTGCCGATGCTTTAATGTAAATTAACAAATACAGCACAATGCCTTCCATCTGCATTATGTGCCTTTGATGCTAAGTCTGTTTGAATTCCTCTCAAGTCGTCATTTACATGCTCACGTGCTTCAACCCCCTTGTGGTCAGGTGGCCCTATAGAAATGATTCTTAGGAATTGGATAAATCTTTGCAAAGACTTTTTGCCTTATGGAGAGAGACTGTTTTTCCTAAAAAGGGGCATTTTTAGAGTTGACGAGTACCAGAGTATTCAAGTTTCTGAAGTTTTCTTTTCCTAATTTGTTTTTCTTTTTTTTTTACACAAAAATATTGCTGGAAATATGTACTGAGTTCTCAGTAAGGGCAACATTCCCCTATATTCTCAGATGAATATGCTACAAATTTAACTACTTTTTTCCATAAAATTATTTCAGTGATTTTTTTAAATGAAATTACTTTTTTTTAAGATTTTATTTATTTATTTGAGAGAGAGAGAACAGAGGGAGAGTGAGAGGGAGAAGCAGACTCCCCACTGAGCAGAGAGCCCAAACCAGGGCTCAGTCTCAGGACCCCGAGATCATGACTTGAGCCCAAGGTAGACATTTAACCAACTGAGCCACCCAGACACCCTCCCCTCCCCGCCCACCACCTTATTTATTTATTTATTTAACCTAAAAATCTTTTCTCATTATTTTCATGAAATGCTGTACATGCCCTTTCTTTTCTTGTTCAGATTCACCATTTTGGTTGAGAGTGAAAGACTATATAGTCATGCTAATGCTGAAATATTCTATTGCGGAAATTCCAGGCTCAACAGTTTTAATTATTCTATTTTTAATTCACTTTAAATTTGAAAATAGAAAACATGTTCTCAACTAAAACAGCAACTGAAAATGTCATAGAAGAACGTCTGAGAATGTCAAAAATAGCAGAAGAACCAAGAAGAGGCCTTTATTTTTAATTATTTTAATCATTTATTCATTTACAGCAGGTATGTATAAGACAGCAGGTTAGTAGAGTTAGAAATTAATTATTTTCCCCTAAATTGGGACTATTAATTTTTGTCCAGCTTTACTGAGTTATAACTGACACATAGAAACTGGATATATTTAAGGTGTACAACATGGTGATTTGATATACATGCACATTGTGAAATGATTACCACAAGCAAGTTAATTGGCACACCCATCATGTCACATGGCTAACATTTTTATGTGTGTACTGAGAACACAAGATTTACCCTCAGGAAATTTCAAGTATGCAATGCTCTATTTTTCACCATAGTCACCATACTCTATATTAGATCCCCAGAACTTATTCATCTTATAACTGGAAGTTTGTACCCTTTGGTCAACATTTACCTACTTGCTCCATCCCCAACTCCTGGCAACTACCATTCCACCTTCTGCTTCTAAGAAATTTGATTTTTTGGAATTTCCAAATAAGTATGAGGCTATACAATTTCTGTCTTTCTCTGTCTGGCATATTTCACTTAGCATAATGTCCTACAGTTTCAACCATGTTGTTGCCTATGGCAGGATTTACTTTTTTTTTTTTTTTTAGGATTTTCTTATTTTTATAAATAAATTATATTCCTATGTATGTGTGTGTGTGTGTGTGTGTAATCACATCTTCATCTATTCATTGATCAATAGACAATTAGATCTTGACTATTGCGATAATTTTATAATGAACACGGAATTGCAAATATCTCTTCGAGACTCTTACATTATTTCCTTTGGATGTAAACCTAGAATGGGATTGCTGGATCATATGGCCATTTTATTTTTATTTTTTAAGGAACGTCCATATTGCCATATTTCCAGACTTCCTAATAAGATGTATCAACTTATAATCTTACCAACAATTTACTTGGGTTCTCTTTTCTCCATCTCCTTGCCGACATTTATTATCTCTTGTCTTTTTGGTAAAGGTTATCTTGACAGGTGTGAGGTAATATCTCATTGTGGTTTTGATTTGCTTTCCTTGTTGATTAGTAATACTGAGCATCTTTTCATGTCCCTGTTGGCCCTTTTGTTGGTCAAGTATCTTCTTTGGAAAAATACCTATTTTGTTCCTTTGTCCATTTTATTTTTTTTAATTTTACTTTTTCAGTGTTCCAAGATTCACTGTTTATGCACCACACCCAGTGCTCCATGCAATACATGTCCTCCTTAATACTCACCACCAGGCTCACCCATCTCCCCCACCCCACCCCCTTCCCCTCCAAAACCCTCAGTTTGTTTCTCAGAGTCCATAGTCTCTCATGCTTTGTCTCCCTCTGCAATTTACCCCAATTCACTTTTCCTTTCCTTCTCCTAATGTCCTCCATGTTATTCCTTATGCTCCACAAGTAAGTGAAACCATTTTAAAATTGAATTTTATATAGACATATAAAATTCTAAATCTAATTAAATAAATTATATAAATATAATTAAGTATATATGTAATTACATATTACATATATTATATATATTACATACACATATATTTGCACATACAAATATATATATGTTTGCTATTGAAATGTGTGTGTTCCTTATGTCATCAAGATAACCTCTGAGAGAATTGCAAATGTTTTCTCCCATTCCATAGATGGCTTTTTCATTTTGTTGATGGTTTTCTTTGCTGTGCAGAAACTTTTTACTTTGAAGCAGTCCACCTTGCTTCTCATTGTTTCTGTTGCCTGTGTTTTTGGTGTCATATCAAAAAAAAAAATCATTGCCAAAATCAATGTCAAGAAAACTTTTCCCTATGTTTTCTTCTAAGAGTTTTGTGGTGTCAGGTCCCATATGTAAGTCCGTAATTCATTTCAAGTTAAATTTTTTGTATAATGTAAGATAAGGATCTAATTTCATTCTTTTGCCTGTGGATATCCATTTTTTCCAATATCATTTATTGATGAGACTTTTCTTTCCTTATTTTGTATTCTTGGTGTCCTTGTCAAGGATTAGTTGACTATTTAGCAGAGTTGCAGGATATGAGATCAATAATCAATATACAAAACTCAATTGTATTTTTATATATTAGCAATGAGCAATCCAACAATGAAATTAAGAAAATGATTCCATTTATAAAGAATATTCTGGTGAGGAGGAGGAAGGGGAGAAGGGGGTGAAGGAGAGAGAGAATGAGAATATTCCTCTAAGAACAGAATGTTGGGAGAGTGGTTTGAAATAAAGTTATTCAGGGCACAGGGGAGTAGGTCACAAATTCCTTGCAAACTATATCAGGACCTTAGCCTGATGGTAGAAAATATTGGAGGGTTTTATGTTTTTAAAGGAGGAAAACAATGGCATTTCTGTTTTAGAAAGACCATCCTGGTTGCAGTGTGGACTGGAGAAAGACAAAACTGGATTTAGGGAGATGGTTTGGATGCTACTGCAGTAATCCAGGCAGAGGCAGAGTTAGAAAAACTAGAAAGGAGTGGTCAGGCTTGAGGGCTATTTTGAAAGATAAGTAACCTGAAAATGATCACATATAAAAGCAAAAGTATGACTCAATAACAAATATTCTCGGTGTTTGCTCATGAACACATAGTTTCCTAAAAAAGCTACCTAGATAGGCTATGAAATTTCCAGGCAAGGTCTTATCATGGAAATATCCCCAATCTGAGTACAGTAGATAACTACTACTGTACAGATACTACTATGGGTATGAAACTCTTCTATCAAGAGGCAGAAACTCCAAGAGCAAGACGAAATTATGAAACTGAGACACATTTTTTAAAATTCTTGCTTATTTGCTCATTTATTCATTCAATAAATTCTTATTGTGTACTTACTATGCATCAGGAATTATTTTAGGCATTTAGGACACAAGAATGGACAAGACAATAAAGTCGTCTTTAAAGATTTATTTATTTACTAAAGAGATAGTGTGAGCAGGAAATGGGGCAAAGAGAGAGGGAGAGAAAATCTCAAGCAGACTCCCTGCTGGGCATGGAGTCTGAGGTGGGGCTCAGTCCCAGGACTCTGAGATCGTGACCTGAGTGGAAACCAAGAGTCAGTCACTTAACCTACTGAGCCACCCAGGCACCCTAACAGTAGGACCTTCTTACTATAATGAAGCATATTCTGGTAGGGACAGAAGCACAGTAAACAGGTAAATAAATGAGTAAAGTGATCTTAAAGATTCTGAAGTACTTCAAAGGATACGGAGTTGGAGATATAATTGAGAGAGTGGCTAGCAAGGAGTTCCATGATCCACAGAGGCTTTTCTGAGAAAATGGCATCTCAGCTATGATAAAGGGGGCTCACAAGGCATTATTATATTTTCTAGTTGTAACAAATAAAATATGAAGATGGGTTCATTTTCTATTTAAGTCTAAAATAACAGCATGGTGGGGCACCTGGATGGTTCAGTTGGTTGGGTGTCCGACTCTTGATTTCAGCTCAGATCACGATCTCAGGGTCCTGGAATCGAGCCCTGGGTCAAGCTCCATGCTCTTCAGGGAGTCTGCTTGAGATTCTCTCCCTCTTCCTCGGTCCCTCCCCTGGATCACGTGTGTGCTCGCTCTCTCTCCCTCTCTCTCTCTCTAAATTAAACAAATAAATCGTTTAAAAAATAATAAAATAACAGCATGGATAGAACCAGTGAATTATTTGATAAGTTCAAGCAAGCTAGCTGGGATGTTTTTTCTTATATTGATTTTTTTTTTCTAAAAATCCCCAAACTGAGAATAGTAGGAAGTAAGTACAGCTGACCATAACCAACTTATGATCGACCTCTGTCACTCATGACTAGGCTATAAAAGAGAAGATCAGATGCTTGAAAGGATGATTGAGAGTGCCATTAATATAATGAGTTGTAAGTCAAGGGGATAGAACCCCTCCCCTTCTGTGGAGTTCATGGCTTTTGTCAGTAAAGGGTAATTAAAAGTTCCTACAGGTTATTTTTCAGAAGCACCATTCCAATCTTCTATGTCTCTATATTTTGGAATCAATAATGTTGGGGTAACTGAGGAGCTATTTTCCGGTTCTGATAAGTGGAAAAACTAAACAGGAGATACAGAGCCTGTTTGGAGCTTTGTACTCCTGGAATTCTTCTGTGTAAAGGGAATGCCCAGGCAGAGAGTCCTTTGCCCACAAAGATCCCATCTCTCACCTTCTTCATGTTCATGCCATTTTCCTCAATTCTATTGGCTCTTCCCAGCTCTGGAGTGATGCCCTGTTTACTATCCTCCTGGTGACTTATCTCTAGAACCCCTTTGATTCCCCTCATCTGCTTGAGGCCTAGGGTGACCATTTTCCAAAACAGCTCAATCATTTCACAGGCCTGCCATTAGTGTGTGAGGGTTCTGATTTCTCTTGTTACTTGTTACTCTCTCTTCTTTTAAATATAGCAATGCTAATGGTTGTGAAGTATCTCTTTGTGGTTTTGATGTGTATTTCTTTAATCACTAATGATATCACAGATCTTTTCATGTGCTTTCCGTCCATTTGTATTTTTTCTTTTGAAGAATATCTATCCAGATCCTTCACTCACTTTTAAAGTGAATTATCTGGGGTTGTTGTTATTATTGAGTTATAATTGTTTCCTGTGCATTTGAAAGGAATATATGTCCTACTCTTACTTGGTGGAATGTTGTATTGATATCTGTTAAGTCTAGTTTTTTTATAGTGTTGTTTAAGTCTTTTATTTCCTTATTGATTATTGTCCCGTTGTTCTACACATCATAGAAAATGAGATATTGAAGTCTTCAACTATTACTACTGAATTGTCAGTTTCTCTCTTCAATTCTTTCAGTCTTTGGTTCATGTAATTTAAAGGCTCTCTGGTGAGGTATTTATGTGTTTATAATTGTTATATCTTCTTAATGTATTGACCCTTTTATCATTATAAAATGTCCTTCTTCACCTCCAGTAACAATATGTCTTAAAGTCTATTTTTTATAACATTCACATAGTCATTCCAACTTCCTTAAGGTTACTGACTGCACAGTACATCTTTTTACATCCTTTTGCTTTCAACCTATTTTTGTCTTTGAATTACAAAATGTATCTCTTGTAGAGCATATGGTTGAAGCACGGGATTGGGGAAGGGGAAATTGGAAAAGTTAAAATGCCACCAATACTGTTCTTAATGAGATTCAAACATTTTTCTTAGATAAATGTTCACTTAATTTCTGTAAGCCTTTGTGATTCATTTCTAGTGTTCTGAAAACATTGATCCTGAATATTTTTTTCTAGTGTGTTCATTTCCTTTATGGATGAAAAATTAGGGAAGCTTTATTCCATCATTTTCAGAAATGTAACTATATAATCTGATATTTTTAAGTGATGTAGCAGCAAAAATAGGAGATATTCATCAATGTCTATAAACTATAAAAGAGAAACATCAGTATAATACTGGAAAGACAAAAACAATAATCACAAATCCTGCAGGCATGCCTTTTGATGACTACATTGTAGAATGGTTGGTTAGTGGTTCAAGATGGAAGTATTTTTAGAAAAAGGGAAAGTCTGCTTGATATATGAGAATATGTGGAATTGTTTCTACACTTTTATTCTTCAGACATACTTTACTTCCTCTGAATGGGAATTTTATCCTCTTGTTTCTGAGTATACATTTCTCTTTGCTTAGAATAGAATCATGCCTTAATATGCTTGACTATCTCCTCTCTGTTTCAAGAGATCCTACTATATGGTTCTGTGGCATCCTGATTTTATACAGTCATAATATCAATCACATTGCAGTTGTTCCTTAAATGTCTATCTTTATCAGTAAAAGTTGAGTTTTGGTGAGAGCAGAGCAGATTTCACTCTTATTTCTAACACTTAGGAGACAATTCAATACATATTAACTAAATCAAAATGATATAAATTGGATCATATTAGAGCAAGAAAGATTCAAAAACCCCTTTTAAAATTCTGCTTCCCTACCATCTTCTGCATCTTTTTCTTCTTTCTCATTTATTTAACCTGGGAAAGTCTTAAACTTTAGAATTAAGACTCGACCCTTTGCTAGAAAATAATATTGCATTATTTTATTCTGATATAATTAACATCACTGGAAGAGTTTGAAAAAAACTATTATCTGTGTAGGATATTGCAGAAGTACTTTAAACAGGAAATTATTTGGAGAATTATTCCCAAAGAGATCCTTATTATAATACATAATTATAGTGTATTGCAGAAAAGACCACATGCTCTTATGCACTTGAGGCCTCTGAAAAGCATGTACACTAGAAAGTTTCATTTGCTGAAGATCACTGAAAAAAATTACACATCAAAAGTAGTTATTTTTACTATTTAGAAAGTGAATTTCTAAATTCATCATCTCTGTGAAGAATCATAAAATTAAGAGATCTCCCAAAGCTTCCTAGAGGCAAACTCTAATCCTGGAGTTTAATAATTTCCATTACATTTTATTTATTCAAACAATGAGTTTTTGCATTGATTCATAGATTCATTTATTAAATAAGAGTCCAGATACTGCCTTACACCCTTGGAATTATAAAGATGAATGAAGTTGGTTTCTTTCCCTGAGAAATTTATATTCTAGGAGTAAGAGAGATATGGAAAAATATAATTATTGTATGATATGATAATTGCTCTGAAGAATTTATATACCAGAGGCTACGGAATGGAGAAAGCATGTAACTCCAGTTGGGATGAAGCGTGAGAAGAAATCTCATGAGAAATGTAATTAAATCATCTTGAAATAAAAGTATGAGTTAATCAGATGGATGAAGGAGAAAAATATATTGCAAGGGAGGGTGATAGGATGGAAGTTAACAGGTTAATAGATGTTAACTAATGTTAATGTTAAAATGGGGTCTTTTCTAATCTGGAGTTTTGAATGATGCTTCCAAGCTGATGATAATAGATGTCAAAAACCTACACATTCTAAGATAGGTGTTAGATCATCTATTAGGGCCCACAAAAATCCATTTGTGTAGCCATTATCAGTATTTCTGGTAGAGGTTATTACCAGTCTTCTCCTCCCTAAACAATGGAAAGATAAAATCTTCATATAGATTGGTTGAGAATATTTAATATCTGAAACTAGAGAACATTTGTTTATTTAGGAATGATAAGGAGTCAGCTCAAAATTTTACCTAAGTACGTGCAAGAACAATTCAATTGAATGGTTTTTAAAGGGAAGTGGTAGCAAAGAATAATTGCCTTACTAAGTTACTTCCTTTAATCAATTAGTTACTGCAATCTGAGAGAGTCTGGTGTGCACAGGGATTGCAGATAATGTGTCAGATTGAAAGCCCTAGGCCAGATCATAGAAAGCTCCATATATATTGCTGAGGTGTATGGAGGTGGTGGTGGAGTACCTGATCAAATTTGCCTTTTAGGAAATCACTTCTCAAGACATATGGAATCAGAGTGGATTGAATTAAATATTGAAGTGGGATGACCACTCAGTAGGTAATTATGATCTTCTAGGCAAGAGCTATAAGGACCAAAACTAAAGTAAGAGAAAGAAAGAAAGAAAGAGAGAAAGAGGAAGAAAGAAAGAAAGGAAGGAAGAAAAGGAAAGGAAGGCAAAGGAAAGGAAAGGAAAGAAAAAAGAAGAGAAAAGAAAAGAGGGGATAGCAGAGTCCTGGAATTAAGCTCTGTATCTGGCTCCCTGCTCAGCAGGAAGCCTGCTTCTCCCTCTCCCACTCCCCCTGCTTGTGTTTCCTCTCTTACTGTCTCTTTCTCTCTCTGACAAATAAATAAATAAAATCTTAAAAAAAAAAAAAAAGAAAGAAAGAAAGAAATAGGCTCAAGAGAAATTTGGGAGACAGAATACATGATTTGGTTATCAATTATGCATAATATATAGAAAAAGAATTTGAACATTGTCAAGAATTCTGTCTTAAGATGTCTGCTAAAATGGAGAACATCTATGGAGGAGCAATGTGACTAGAAGGAGAATTTATTTTTGGATTGGATAAGTGGTGCATAAGTTGCCTCTGGGACACCCAGATGGAACTAGATGTACAGATCTAGCCCTGGAAGGCCAGAGTTGAAAATACAGTTGCACTTGTTTTTATCTATTATGAAGCCACAAATGTCGTATGACACAGTCTGAAATGAGATCCAATTAGAAATTTGCTACATGGAGGAATTTTTACATCCAGGAAGGTTTTCATATCCTTGATTGCAAAAGATGTACTTGTCTGGCATGTCCTCCATCCTCTTTTCTTTTGTCATTTCCCCTTTTCTCTTCCTACTGCAATGAGATCCTGATGCCT
This sequence comes from Martes martes, assembly GCF_963455335.1. NCBI lineage: Eukaryota > Metazoa > Chordata > Mammalia > Carnivora > Mustelidae > Martes > Martes martes. The sequence goes on from NC_137895.1 coordinate 65,537,385, forward strand.
CAAGGTACAAAAGCCATTTGAATTCATTAGCAATGGCATAAGGACAATACCTGCAAGCTAGGGATTAGGGAGCAGAAAGTTAGAGTCAGGATTCCTCTTAGCATCACTAAAATACCCTGGACTCCTATATTTCTTCTTACATGAGATGAATAAACCCATAAATATTTAACCCATTATTAATAAAAGTGTATATTAAGAGTTAAATACTGTCAAAACTGATACAGGAGTCATTCAGTCATACAAGGTAGTTGAATAAGAGACTATTAATGCCCAAGGTACTCAAGTGTTCAGGAGCTAATCTGTTTTTTTTTTATCATGTGCCTAGGCTGAGTTGCCACACAAGCCAGAAGAAGAAGAAGAAGAAGGAGGAGGAGGAGGAGGAGGAGGAGGAGGAGGAGGGCAGCTGTGTAGAAGATAAGGGAACAAACTGAAGCAAATAAGCCTAAGAAAAGTCAAATAAAACTGACCTAGTATTTCAGTTGTTTACTCACTTAATTCTATAGCTATGTGTCAGGCACTCACATATCAGTGAGTGGCCTCCTTGGGAGCAGCTAAAATCGGTAGAGCTTTTCCTACATGGTTTCTCAATGATTGCAGTTGCCTTCTTGATGGTTTTACTGAAATCTATTCTTACTCTTTACCTAATAAAGTGTGCTTTTTTAAGTGGACTGCTTAAAAAATAAGCAGTCCCTTAATTCCCTGACTTCTGGGTATCTCTAGGTTTGCACTGAATCTCCATTGCCCTGTGTGTTTGAGAATCACAACAAACATTGTGAACTCCCTCTGTTTGTGTGATGAAAGAGGGCTGTTGTGGATTGAATTGTGTCCCTTCCCCACAAATTCATATGTGGAAATCTTAGGATCATTGCCAATGTAATTAGATAAGATGAGATCATAAGGCAGCACAGGGGACCCCCTAATCTAATGTGACTGATGTCCTTGTCAAAAAGGGTAAATTTGTACATAAACACACACACACAAGGAGAACACCATGCAGAGATAAAGGCAGAGATCAGGAAAATGTTTCCATACACCAAGGAACACTGAAGATTACCAGAAAAACCACCAGAAGCTGGAGAGAGGCAAGAACTGAGTCTTCCTCATACCTTCAGATGGAACAAATCTGCTGATACCTTATTCTCAGACTTCTATAGCTTCCAGAACTGTGAAACAATAAATTTCTATTGTTTGAGACAATCAGTTTGTGATCTTTGTCATACAGCCTTAGCAAAGTAATGCATAGGCTTTAGTTTTTTTTCCCTTGGTATTCCAACAAAAAGAATTCTTCTTGTTATTATCCTTTTTTATCCCTTTTCTTTTTCTCCTCAGAGAGTACATCCAGGACCTCCTGGGACCTCTCTTTCAAATCAGCCATAAAGGAATATTCTTTATGATACATTCTTGAGGAAGTGCTCGTTTCACTTATATTTCAAAACCAAACAGTTATTAATGGTCTTCCTCTTGATGATCGTGTTGGAAAGGTTGATTAATTCTATTTCTTAAGGTGTGATTTAACATTCATTTATCTCCTTATTTATCCTACTGGAATGGCAAAAAGATGAGAAAATGAACTGTCATGGAGATTGTAAGGTTTTGATGAAACATTTACATTCAAAATTAAAACAAAATGCTGAGTGCCAATACCATCTCTTTCCAACTTAGAGCGAGTGACAGTTTAGTCACCCTCAACTTAAACTGAACAGGGGGTATGTTCTCAAAGAGGCCCAGTAGAAGGATGTGGGAGAGGAAATCTGTGCTATATTTCAGAGTTTATGATGAAAACTGTTTCAGATCATAGAGAGCTAGATAAAATTTGGAAGGGATGAGAAAAAAAAAGGTTAAAAGGTAGAATATTACTGTACTTTATTCCAAGAAAAGATATTCTGTCCCCTTTGGAGAGCAGCATGATTCAAACAGAGGTTCAGCCAATGGCCATCTGCATTAGACCAATACCCCAAGCACCCTGGACTTCCATACCCTGTGCCAGGCCACAGAGTCATTTTGGCCTATTTTCATATGGATGCTTCAATAATACACAGAGAGTTGCATTAGAGAAAAGTAAAGGACAAGCCCTTTTTGCTGTAATTCAACTTAATTCAAGCCACATTTACCAAATACTTCAGTGTGGCATGTACCGTGCTAAAAGGATTTGGGCTATGTCTTATTCCATTCTCAGTCTGGTGAGGGAGATCAAAAAGTTTTCTTGTCTTCATGCAATATGTCAGATTTGTAATACATCAAGAGCAGAGATCAAGTCACACTCTTCTTTGTATCTCTACAGTGCTTCACATATAATAGATCCTTGGTAGAAATGAAATAATACAGATACTTATAAGGAAGCTACAGAAGACCCAGAAGAAAGGGCAATTAATTCTACCAGGAGACATTAAAGAGAAGCTCATACGGGAAGCTATAATTAGATTGGTACTCAAAAGATACTTAGAACTTCACTTGGATAGAAAAACGTAGGGAAAAAAACCATTTCTGGCTGAGAGACTAAAATTAATAAAGGCAGGAAGGCGAGGATGCATGACTTGATGAAAACAAAAGTAATAAAGTCAACTAAATACATAATTCATTATATCCTTCATTTTTTTCCAAGGACTTTATTAATAAGGACCTTAATAAGGTCTTTATTAAACTTGTCTACTGAACCTGAGGTTTGAGGGGCTCAGCACCTCTGGGTGACTGGTCAGGCCCTTTGACTCCACAGGCCTCCTGCATGGAAGGGTAGTTTTAAAGAACAAGATAATGCACAAAAGAGGGAGAATACACCCATGTGAGGAGCCAACCTTCCATGTTGATGGTAAAGGAAGAGCCTTTGGATTCAAGTGCCATTTTTTTTTTTTTTAATGGAGGGTCTAATAAGAGGTAGAATTTTCAAAGTCCATATTCTCAACCATAGCATTTTACCTTCCAAAGAAGTCTAAGCTTTAATATCCTAAATGCCACTTTGAAGTAATTACTCTCCTCTATTTTTGTATAAACATTCAAATGCTTGTATTTTTAAGCAGCAATTCCAGAGGACGTTGGCTCCTGGATGTTAAGAGTTTCAGAAGAAACATACGGTGGTGTGCTTTCAGAATTTTAGTAATGAAATCACTATTATTACTTCCCTCTCTGCCCGCTACCTTCAGCTCACCATGAAGTCAATTTTATTATTTCTGCTGAACAGCTTCCTCCAAGCCATTATGGCTCGCTCAGACCCTCAATGATCGTAAGGACACAAGAAGAATTAGGAACAATTAGAGGTGAAGAAAATGAGAAGTCTGTTTAAATACACCAGTAGTCACACGATAACCAAAGTGGTGACTAGCCTTTCCAAAGAAGCAAACTTTATTGTTTTACTTTACTTTACTTCTTAAAGTGTCTTCTTTCAGGTATTATTTTGATATTCTGGCTATTTTTCTTTCCAGGGAGAAGAAAAGAATACTATATGGAAACTTGTAACACATAACGTCCATTCACCACTAAGACAATTGAATTTAAAGCTGTGCTATTACTTTTCATTTTGTTGCTGTTACTCTTGTGATTGATGATCAGATAGCCTTAAAATCACACCTGATAGGCAGACCCATATGGAAGAAAAAATGGCTCAAAAGTTCTAAGTCTGAGTGGTAAACACTAGGAATTCCAAATCAGGGGATTGGAGGGAATGGAGGGACTTCAAATGAGCTCTAAGTTATCTGTTTTTCTCCCCCTTAGGAGAAAGAGGCAATCTAAATCATGAAAAGAATGGCAGTTACATGTTATTATTTTGTGCCAGTAATGGAATAGAATTTGGCCAAGAAAGGAAAATTGTGGCCACTTATGTTTCATTTCCACAAAAGGAAAGACAGCATTCCTGGGGCATGGATTGCAGAAAAATAGTTCCTTGTAACAATAATAGGTGTTATAAGAAAAAAAGAAAAAGGTAAGATAATTTTTATAAAGGTTTAAGCAAAGTTAAATGAGCCTTTTTGGAAGAGGACTTCTTGGAGTTTTTAATACACTAACGTGCATTCTGATAATGAAAATTTATCTTACTTTTTTGTGGAAAAAGTTTTAGGACCTCCAAACACTTTAGAACTCATAGCAAAAGATACTTCACTTTTGTGTAAGAAATGGTTTCACCCTATCTCATGAAATAAAGGTGTTATGCCTTTGGTATTATTTAGAAAAATTACTTTGGCTGTTAGCATACAACTTTTTCTTTCTTTCTTTCTTTCTTCTTTCTTTCTTTCTTTCTTTGTTTCTTTGTTTCTTTCTTTCTTTTTTCATGTTTCCCTCAGTATCTTGAGGGACTGTATTTCATTCAAATTTGGAGGGCAGAAGATAGGGCAGCTGGTTGGTGCTTTATTTAGTTGATCTCACCAAAAACTTTACTGTATCTACAGAGTTTATAAATATCTAAAAGGTTGCTATGGTCTTTTGCTAACAATGGGCCCTGAGGGAAGGACAAGAAATAATTAAGTCAAGAGGTTTAGGAAAAATCATTTTAAAAGGCAGATTGGTTTACTGAAGAACCATGTGTACTCTGAATATGAGAGGTTTGTCCTTCAATTTAACTTACTTTTACTGAGATCTCACAAGTGACTATATATTATATTTTTATTTTTTACTTTTTTCATACACTGTACTTTTTTTTGTTGTTGTTAGAGAGAGAGAGAGAGAGCAAGCACAGGCAGACAGAGTGGTAGGCAGAGGCAGAGGGAGAAGCAGGCTCCCTGCCGAGCAAGGAGCCCGATGTGGGACTCGATTCCAGGACGCCGGGCTCATGACCTGAGCCAAAGGCACCCACTTAACCAACTGAGCCACCCAGGCGTCCCCATACACTGTACTTTTTGATGCGAGTTTTCTTTTGGGCGGTATGCTTAAACAGAAATATAGGATGAGTGGCAACTGTTTCAAATCTGTGAGCAGGGTGACCAACATTCTCATAGAAGTTCCTACCAATAAGTTGGAACGCCATCATGCCAAACACAGAAATCATTCTGGCAAAATATATGAGAAGAGTTGTTTTTGAGGATCATTTGTCTTAGAACTTCATGAAAAATATATCTCATTTTTTCAGCTTTCAAGGAGATGATATGAATATTATAAAAGTCATTATGATTTCGGAAGTTGATCCATTACCAAGTAGTAACCAAATTTCCCAAAGAAATAGTCTCAGAGTGAACATCTCTTGTTGCTCAATATATTACACAAAGCATCTTCAGAGGCTCTTAAAATTTGATACCAAGGTCCTTGATGGAATAGCCATGCGTAGTGTTCAAATCAGTTTGGTAGAGTGAAAGCCTAAGGAATAATCATATCTTGCGATCCAGAACTCCTGGGCATGAGCATTTGGATAATACAGTCTTCTTTTTTCTTCCAGGGTAGTTTATTACTTTTAATGTATTTTGGAAAGTATGTGAAGTAAACCATTTCTAAAATTTACTAAACTTCTTTCATACCACATGCTTTTGAGAAGAAAGACATTCAACATTCTTCTCTGGTTTTCTTGTGCTTGAGGTTGATTTCAGAGGCCCTTTCAGAGTCTTTACTGTCAACAGACAGATCTGCTCAACATCTTATACTCATAAAATATTCATATCATCAACATCTACCTAGCAACTTTATATGGTCAATGGCTTCTAATTTGTCACTGGCTTTCCAATACTGGTCATATTATTACTCCATCTCAACCAGACTTACTAGGCACCTGTTTTTATGTCTGCCCAGTTTTTGTCCATGGCTATTCTTTGATGGTCTAGAGAGATCATGACCTGAGCCAAAGCATCTGACTGAGCAACCTAGGTGCCCCCAGGCTAATCCCTTTAAGAATGGAATAGAATTTGGCTACGTAAGGAAAATTGTGGCCACTTACGTTTCATTTCCACAAAAGGAAAGACAGTGTTCCCTGGGGGTTGGAGTGCAGAAAAATAGTGCTGAATGAACACCATTTTAGCTCAACAATTTATGGTCATCAAACATGTGAGAAACAATTCAGGCCTTTGGATGATTCTGTAGTAAACCATTCTTTCCAAGCATAAATGTAAGAGAATTACAAAACTATATCATGGACTTACTAAATGAAATAGTGATAAAACACAACAACCAAAAATCAGGCTCAGAGCTTTAGAGTGTTAGAGCTACAAGGCAAGTTAGATATTATGTAGATCAACTATCATTTTGCAGCAAAAAAACGGAGTCTTTCTGAGATTGAATGACTCTAGCAAAAGTTATACAGTTAGTTGCAGAGGTCTTTTATTTCCCAATCTCGTGAATTTTCTGTATGTCATTTGACTTGCTATAGTTTATTTGCAATAAAATTATGCTACTGGGGCACCTGGTCAGCTCTGTTGGTTAAGCTTCTGACTCTTGATTTTGGGTCAGGTCATGATCTCAGAATCGTGGGATTGAACCCATCATCAAGCTCCCCACTCAGCAGAGTGTCTTCTTGAGAATTTCTCCCTCATTCTACCTCTGCCCCTTACCCTACTTGAGTGGGTGCTCTCTCTCTCTCTCTTTCAAGTAAATAAATAAATCTTTAAGGGTGGCGGGGTTATGGACATTGGGGAGGGTATGTGCTATGGTGAGTGCTGTGAAGTGTGTAAACCTGGCGATTCACAGACCTGTACCCTTGGGGCTAATAATACATTATATGTTTATAAAAAAATAAAAAAAATATTTAAAAAAATAAATAAATAGAAATAAAACTATCTATGGTTCTCTACACCACTCTCAAATTCCTAGAAATACTCAATAACTCAAAATTATTCCATTTTTTAATTAGTATTATACTATAGGGCCTGTTAGAGAAACTTAAAGGGATTAGCCTGGGGGTACCTGGGTTGCTCAGTCAGGTGCTTTGGCTCAGGTCATGATCCTGGCTGGGATCCTGCCTCATGCTCTCTGCTTGACAGGGAGTCTGCTTCTCTCTCTCTCTCTCTGCCCCTTCCCCCTACTTGTGCACTTTCTCTCTTCTCTCAAGTAAGTAAATAAAATCTTAAAAAAAAAAAAAAAAAGAGGATCAGCCTGTACAAAGTTATGCCACACAAGAATAGTGTTTTGTTATGAATCATCCTAAGAGTTCTTCTTATTCTCCCTTTATATTCTGGCCAATAGAATCCTGAAAAAAGTGTGGACTCACTTAAGTTCAGTGTAGTTAGGTTTTCAAGACTTATGTGAATTGAAAAAGGACTAAAAGTAGGGACACCTGGGTGGCTCAGTCAGTTAATTGTCTAACTCTTGATTTCGGCTCAGGTCACAATCTCAGGGTAGTTATTTGGAGCCCCTCACCCCTTACCCTCTATTTTTTTCTCTAAAAAAAATAAAATAAAGAAAAAGGACTAAAGTAATATTGTGGAATATTCTATTGTTAACTTATATAATATATATAATAGCTATAGATAATGTATGAAAAAATATATATCTATAATGTATATACATAATACATGGGCCCAGCACGCTTCTGCTGTGCCACTCTGCTATATATACATAATATATCACTGGCATGATATATCACCATCAATCCCACCTCATTAGAGAAGATGAAATACTGCACTAGGAATACGGGAATGTATCTCCAAGTTTGAGTCAGTCTTCTCCTTTATCTCTCATGCTGATTCTCTAATAATCAAAGATTCCCTTCTAACACCATATATTTTGAGTCTCACTGAGTCACAGCATTAGATACCAGATCCACCATCATTCCCATGCTCAATAAAGATTTAATGGGTGCCCATATATGCTGAAATTGGACCAGGCAAAGGACATAATATGGTGAAGGCATCAGACATGGTCCTTACTCTCATAGCACACACTTTCTAGTGACTATCCTTTTATGATGTACAGACTGTAGAGAAGTACTGAGTTTTATATTGATAGTTGCTCAAGGTTTGGTTATCACCAACTTTTTTTGTTGTTGTTGTTTCAACTATTTTTATTCTTATTTCACACTGTACAAGCACATTTAATATTGAAATACTGGAGGTTTACTCTTTCCTTGAAGAAATGTGTTCTTATAATTTTTATTACCAAATCATTCATTTACTAGATTACTGAAATGAATAGGGCTTTACAGATCTTCCTGAACTTCAGCAGGAAGAGAATACTCAAGCTCTATGCACCTTGACCCATATTCTTCCCTACTCCATGTAAGTCTTTTATATTATGGTTATCTTCTGTTTCCTAATATTATGTGTCTTCTTGATTGCAGATGAATGTAAGAGTCAAGTACTTATTAAATTTTTTATTTAAAAATATTATTCTATATGTCACTGGTATCTACACATAGTCAATACCCAGTCTAATCCATCACTCACCCAAAAAAAACCAATTAAAGAACGCATTCAATAAAGACGTCTTTGAGAGTCTGTGGTTTGAGCATAACATTGAACCAAACTAAAGGTTTGTCTCTAAATGTGGAATGGAATCAGTTTTCTTATAGAGACTGCTATGAATGTTTTTTTGGTTTCTCAGGGTGTCTCATTAATGTTATCTATTAAGCATGTTTCACATTAAACAGGACAATAGGAATAGCACAAGCAGACCCTAAAAATACCACCAGTATGTTTACTTTAAAACAAAGTCTATAAAAGCCCAGAGGTACCATTTTTGTATAATGGTGGTCTGGGGACAAACCTCCTCCATCTTGGAGCTTTCATAACTAATACAAGCAAACAAGACATTTCCATTTATCATGCAAATGAGTGCTAAACTTATTCATGCATGTTCATAATTTAAAATTTTATATAAATTTATGTGCAAATTAAGTGTGGCCCGTAGGTCTCTGGCAAGTTGCCATTGTAGCCATTGGAAGTATAGAACTTGCACAGCTCAAAATTTATGTTTTTCCTTGAGGTCTGCTTCATTGACTTCTGCTTTTTCGTGGTCTGTTGGGGATTTGATGCCTGATTCTAAAATGTATGTTTATGATCTTATCTCTCCACTTGGGACACTCAGTTAATGAGTTGACAAAAACAAGTGAATTAAATGTATATTTTAGAAGAAATATTGTTAGCTCATTTTTCCAATTTCCAGATATTCTGTTAAGTTCATTGAAAACCTTCACTTGCTAGTAATTATGTAAACAGAATAGTAAAATGTTGGACAAGTTCTTTTGTTTTTAGCTGCCTCCTATTAAAAGTTACCTTTCAAAATGGTTGATCTTGTGAGTGTAAAATTGGCCCTCACTTATTCAAAGGTCATTTACCCGGTAAACTGCTAGCTGGTTTCCAAGTATCTGAAAGAAGGCCTACGAAAACATTCCAAATTGATTTTGCAGTCTGTGTGCCAAAGGTCATGTACTACAACCATAAAAGAGACTCTCTGACAATTAATGAAAGTACAACAATTGTACTCATGCTTTGTCCTTAATTCTAATGTATTTAATTAGTTTCCTGGTCTGCACCAGTTTGCATACAGCAAGTCCAAAGAAGCAATTGTAAGTCTCCTGACTCTAGGAAGCTGTAACATTTGACAATCCGATTATATGTTGGGAGAGGGAGAATGAAAACCAAAACCAAACCAAACCAAACCAAACCAAAACAAAACAAAACAAAACAAAAACCTGGCTTAACAGTGTCAAACTGAAGGCATTTGTTATGTGGTTAAAAGCTCAACTCACTTTAACAGCCAATGAGGTTATCATGGTCTTACTGCACAGCAAAGAGGTGGATTAATTCATTCAATAGACCTTTGTTAAGAACTTAATACGTAGCTGGGGTTGGGAAAGCAAAGACAAGTAGAGGGTAGTTCATGTCCTTGAAAATACCACAGTTCAGCTGGGAAAGCAGAAACATAAGCCATTATGATAGGAAAAGACAATGCAATAGAAAGACAGAGAAGGGAAAAATTATTTGTCTTGAAGGAATGGATAAGTAATATTCAAAGCTGGACTTAAAAACCAATCAGGGGCTTTCCAATCTAATAATGGAGGAATGACTATAATAGAAAGAAATGACAGTATATCCACAGGCATAGAGTAGTGGAAAACATGTGTATGGCAGGCAGAATTCTAATTTGGCCCCCAAGATTCCCACCCCTGCTGAACATGCCCTCTATAATCTCTTCTCTTTGAGTGTGAGCAGAACATGCCAGTGAATATAAGGGGATATCACTCACAGGATTATGTTGTATCAACTGTCCAAGGAGATTATATACATGGAATTAAGGTTTCTAATCAGTTGACTTTGGGTTAATCAAATATGGAGATTCTCCTGTGTGGATCTAACTTAATCCAATGAGCCCTTAAAAGAAGGGAAGAGATTCAAAGAGAGAGAAATTCTCCTGCTAGCCTTGAAGGAGCAAACCTCCCTGTTGTGGATAGGGCCTATGTAGGGATCTGAGAGTTATCTCTAGGTGCTGAGGGTAGCCCTTAGTTAGAGTGGGCCCTACAACAACTAGTAATAAAACAGTTACCTCAGTCACATGGCTACAAGTAAATAAATTCTACACACAGTCTGAAAAAGTTTGGAAATGGATCTCTCCCCGGTAAATGTAAAACTTCCATCTGAGGACACAGGTGTCTGACACAGGTGTCTGACACCTTGATTTCACCTTAGTGGGACACTAGGTGGAGAACCCAACTAAAATGTGCCAGAATTCTGATTTACAGAAACTGTGAGATAATAAACTTAAGTCTTTTAAACTGCTACATTTCTGGTAATTCGTTCCTCACACACCAATAAAAAAAAGTAATGAATACAGCATTTGGGGGGGAATAGAAGTTTAAGATTTCTAGATTGTGAGGTTGATAAACTAGACAGCAGGAAAAATGTAGACAAGGGAAAAACTAATTAGGTGTCTGATACATAATGAAAGGAAGTTTGAATTTATCCTGCGGGTCATGGGGAGTCTTTAAAAGTAGATAGTGTAAAGGGTGCCAAGACCAGATTTGTGTTTAGAAAGTTAATGCTGGCCCAAACAATAAAGATAGATTGAACAGAAGAGATGACAGAAGAATGGACTCAGACTGTACTGAAATAATCTTAATAAGTGTTATGTAAGTTTATTAAAAGGCAATGACAGTAGTGAATAAGTAAAAGAAGATTAGAAAAATAGTTAAAAGGTAAGACTGACATGATGATCATCATGAGATCAACATGAAAGAGAAAAATTAAAGGAGAATGATTCCAGACTTCCTGTCCCAAAGACATGAGAATAAGGAAAGATAAACAATTAGAGAGAAAGGTTATTTTGGATTTTGAAAATGTCATGGTTTAGTTGCCTAGAGGTTTTCCAAGTGATTAAGAGGAAGTACTCCCAGTCAGTTAAAAATATAGTTCTGGATCCTAGAACAAGGTAGAGTCTGGTGATTTATCTGGGAAGTTATCAGTATAGTTGAAGGCATGGGAATACATCAGATCATTCAAGAAGAATATGAACTCTGGAAAGATGATGGCAGATTAAACTAGGGAGCATCAACATTTGAGTGGAGGTAGAGTAAGAGGAGCAGAAGAGGAAAATAAGGAATTATTATATTAGGAGTAACATCTGAAGAAAATGGTATCATAGAAGTTAAGGAGGAGAATTTTTCAAAGAAATGAAGATTGAACATTGCCAAATGTCAAAGGACTAATAGAGCATTAAGGATAAGCCTCTGGATTTAACAATAGGGAAGAACTTGTTGGCTCTAATCAGAGCAACTTGTCCTTAATAAGAGGGTTTCAAAGGAATGGAGGGTGTTGGAACCATACTGTGGTAGATTTTAGTAATAAATGGTAAGCAAGACATTGGACTACAAGGAACATCTTTAAAGTAGCTGGGCAACAACAGAAGGAAATTAAAGGAAAAGGACCCCATCAAAAAAGTACAAGGACAACTCATAGAGTTGGAGAAAATCTTTGCAAACTATACGTCCAATAAGGGACTTGCCAGATTTAAATATAAAGTATATAAAGAACCCGTACAACTCAATAGTAAAAAGACAACCCAGTTTAAAGTGGGCAAAGGATCTGCATAGGCATTTCTCCAAAGAAGATACAGAAATGGCCAATAAGCACAGGAAAAGAGGCTTGACATCATTAGTCATCAGAGAAATGTAAATAAAAATCATAATGACATACCACTTTACACCCATTAGAATGGCTAGATCAAAAAGTCAGATAACAAGATTTAACAAGGATGTGGAGAAATTGGAACTCTCATATAGTGCTGGAAGGGAGACAAAATGATGCAGCCACTTTGGAAAAGTCTGGTAGTTCCTTAAATGATAAAATATAGAATTTCCATATGATCCAATAATTTCCTTCCTAGGTATATACTCCAGAGAAATAAAAACATATGTCCACACAAAAACTTGTGCACAGATGTTTAAGACAGCCTTCTTCAAAAAAGCCAAAGGTAGAAACAACCCAAAATGTCTATCAACAGGCAAGTAGACTAAAGTCCTTGGAATATCCATTTACACATTGGAGCGTTACTTGGCCATAAAAAAGAACGAAGTACTGATATATACACAACAATGTAGATGTACCTTGAAAACACTATGCTAAGTGAGAGAAGCCAGTCACAAAAGACTTTGTACTATATGATTCTACCCATATGAAATTCTGAAAGAGGGAAGTCTAGAGATGGAAAGTAGAGTAGTATTGCTTTGGGCTGGGGGGAGGTGGGAGTGGTAGCAAAGGATGGGGAGGATGATAGCTAAAGGGTACGAGTCTTCTAAAGTTGATGATGGCAATGGTTGCATATACCTGTGAATACGCTACAACCATTAATTGTATACTTTAAATGGGTGACTTATATGGTATCTGGGTTATATCTCAATAAAGCTGTTTAAAGAAAAGAAAGTGAAAGGAGTAATTCAAGGTAGTTAGGGTCAAAAAGAATGTTTCTTTTAGCTCATGAGAAATTCCGGTATATTTGTACTCTGGAGGAAGGAGTTGGTGGCTATTCATAGTGATTGATGCTCATGATGATAACTCTGAATCATCAGAAAAGGTCAAATCCTGTTCAATATGTAATATCTTTTACAAAGAGTTCCAGCAAAAATATCGAAAAGAAATTTCTTCCTTTGAACACTAAACTTACTTTCTCTTATTGGAAAATTAATTTGTGAAGAACATGCATTCCCTCATTGACGATGGACAAATGAGGTGTTACTCTAACTAGAGGAATCATGGTTACCAAAAAAGTGTCTTTTAAAAGATTATTTTTTGTTTCTGAAGTTTCAAACCAATTTTGGGGCTATGACAAAAGAAAAGGAAAAATATACCACATCTTATGATTCCCATACAACTGTTAATAAGATCTGTATTGACCTTTAACTGTCTGGCTCATAAGCAAGGAAGGAAATACGGTCAGGAGTCAGGCTTCGTACTTGTCACACTGCTCTGGAGTAAGAACGGAAGTGCCATCGTAACTCAGCGCTCCAGCAGACAGACAGTCAACCAGAATAACTTCTAGTACTCTCTGTGTTTCGGCCAAAGTGGTGTGTTTCTCTTTCGAAATTGTGTTCCGCAATTGAAGAGCAATATTATTGCTCTTACTTATTTATTTTTTACGGAGTACTTCATTACTCTTCGACGTCTGCTGTTGTAGGATATTGCCTAGCTATGAAAAACAGATCGTTAAAGACTTGCTGGCGAGACCCCAGAGGATCTGTGTGGATTTATTTGTTTTAAAATGTATTAAAATTCTCTGGATACAGATGAATTTTGCTTGCTCAATATTTTTTTTATTGTTTCACCTGCTATTGAGTAGAAATTGCAAGTGGGAAGGTTTTTGTTTTGTTTTGTTTAAGTTACCAAGTTCTATCAGGATTGTTTGAACCTAAATATTTTTTACTGGAATGATCCACTTTCAAACAACCCACCACTCTTAGGAGGGGGTTACTCATAAACACAAGGTGTCCAGATGTCTTGAATAGGGAGCAAGTATTCAGCATCTTTAAGAAAGGGTGAGAGCACTTTGGAACTTGGCAGGAGCTCAGCCCCATTAAGAGAAGAGACTCCCCATTTCTCCGTTGATGACCAAGGAAAATGGTCTGCTGGATTCTGAGTGTGAGAAAAGGCGGCCGAGAGCTACTATTGATGGAATAAGCCAGGCAAAACAACTTGCCTGGTGCTGGGAGGGTGAGCCAGATCAGAGCGTCCTGTGAAAGCAAGTCCGAGAGGGACAGAGATTCATTTCTGGGAAGGACATAATGAGAACAAACTGCATAATAAATAATAGCTTGTTTTTCTTTTGACTTGGATTTGAGTTTCGATATAGAGATCAAGTGGTTTAAATAAAAGTGATGAGTTTCCATTTTGTATCTATTTAGTAAAGAAGGCATCAGAGAGAAAAAAAGATTCTTAGGGCTTTTCTGTAATTTTATGTCAAGTACGAAAATGAGATGTCTGAAACCATACACAGTACCGAACCATATACATATATATACCATGTCCCATACTCATGTACTTATGATAAAGTGTAATTTATCAATTAGGGAGGTAAGAGATGAATGACAATAATAATAAGATAGAACAATTATAAAAATAGACTATAATATAAATTCTGTGAATGTCTCTCTCTCTCTTTCTCGAAATATCTTCTTGCACGGTATTCACCCTTCCTCTTGCGATGATGATTGATGAGAAAAAGTCTACATGATGAGATGAAGTCATGCGAAAGACGTGGCGCTGTGATGTAGTGTTAGGTTACTTTTGACCTTCTGACAACATATAAGAAGGAGGAATCATCAGCTTCCAGACCACAGTTGAGCAAGGATAAAGGAACCTGTGGAAGGAAAACCACAGATAAGGGGGGACTACTCCTACCTTTCTATCCTGAGACCAGAAACTCCAAATAAGCTCCTTCTTGTGTCTTCAGGGGTTAGAACAGTGAGTAAGGGCTAAAAGAGGCCTGATCTAGAAACAATATTGTTTTCCAAAGGCACAGATCCACTGGCATCTATATGCTGTCAGTATATTCACGAGAATGGAAAAGACATAGACTTTGGCCTCCAAAAACCTTGATTTAAATTTCTGTGGCTCCATTTAGTAGCTGAGTGACCACTAGCCTCTTTAAGCCTGAATTGTCTTATTTTTACCTCTCTGTTTCCTAATCCATAAATGGGGGATAATAAAACTATCTAACATTGTTTGGCTATCAACTGAGATATATATAAAAGCCCTTTTATATGTTGTAAAACATAATACTTATGTTAATTGGAAAATATCCTTGAACATTTTTTGTCTGACCTTACAAAGCCAGGATTTGAACATAGAGCTTTGTGACTCCAAAGTTTTTTTTTCCTAAAATTGCCTTGTTAGTCAACTATAAATTAGTAAATATTTATAAATAATATTTAAAAATAATCTTTATACATATTTTCAACATGTAAAGTGTTTTTCTTTAAGAGATACCCAGAAGGCATCAGACATAGATACTGTTTTCAAGGAGCAAATAGTTTATTATGAAAAACAAAACATGGATACAAATATTTACCCTCATGAGTTAGAAAATGAGTCTTAAGGGATTTCATTCAACTAATTCATAATTACCTATTGAGCATCTATAATATGATAGGTATTGTGCTAGACCTGGGAACCAGAATGATAAGCAAAAATAGACATGATTCCTGCCCTTTTGGTGCTTATTGTCTAGAACGAGAAATAAGATTGAATAAATGAAAAATCAAAGCATTTATAAAGACTTCAAAGTAGAGATTCTCATAAAGTGCAAGATGATTTAGAGAGAAAGACTACTTCCAATGGCGTAGAGGAGTGCTTAAAAAAAGAGTTCATTGGAACTCAGTTTTTGAAAACAGAGAGGATTTGGATGTATTCTAAACAAGAGGGAAAGTTGTCTCAGAGAGAGGAACAGACAGGGTGAATGGAGGAACAAGGTTAATGAAGGTGTGAGTATTCCAAAGTGTTTGGAGGAACTGAAAATAAATCAATTTTCTTAATATAAGGGAAGATGGTTAAAAAAATAAAAATTGCCAGGGGTGTTGAAGCCACACCGTGAGAGTTTTGAATGCCAGGTTAAAGAGTTCAGATGTTATTCTGTGATCCACAAAGAATCTCTGGAGGTTTATGTGAATGGGTTTGTATTCAATAAAATAATCTCAGAACAGAAGAACAGATGCCATTTAAGAAGTTCCTTCAGCAATGAGCTACTTGAGGACCGAGACAAAGAAGGCTCATATTAGACAGTTAGCCATGAGAATCCAAAGGGTCCCGCTGTCAAAATATTGACACAACTTGATTGGGAAAGACAAGGACAATAAAGAATTATTAATAAATATGTGGAAATTTAAAAAAAAAATCAGCTGCTAATTGGCATAACATTTTTTTCCTCAATGGAACTCTCATACTAGTGTTGCATATATGTTAACATAAAACTTTCGGACTTGAATTTATCTATAAAGGAAGGTGGATAATAATCACTGAGATGGAACAGTTATAATAAGTGCTTTATTCAATAAAGCCAATCAATAGATTGGTGCCCTTTGTAGGAATTACATGACCTAGATTCACCTATTCAAGTAGAAAACGTCAGGGCTCGAAGGAAGCTTAGTGACCAGAACGAACACTGGGTTTTACAAGCGAGGAAGCTGAAGTCCACAGAGATTAAAGGACTCAAGTGAGGCCAAACAACTAATAAGAGGCAGAGTCCAGATGTCCTCTTCCCAGGCCAGGGCTTTTTTCACCACTTCATGGAGCTCTTACTTTTTAACACTGATGTTTATTTAGGAAAACGATATTCTCCTTGCAGCTGGGCTTGTCCAACCCGTAATGGTTGCACAGTGTTTCAGAGAGTCAGTGAAGGAGAGATCCCTTCTTACTTTGGATGAGAACAGTTGGGTGTAGGCTAATACAGCCGGGCTCGTGCCAGATTCTCTGTTGTGTCCATCCTAGGATTCTGTCCCGTGTCTGAGAAAATTAAGTAACTGATGGGAAAAGCCACAGAGGACTGAGAAGCTGCTCAGGAAAGACCTCATTCCAAGGCAAAGAGAAGCCAACAGGCACTGACTTGGAAAGAGTTGCATAAACCAGGTCTGGGAGAGAGCATTGCCAGGGGCCTTGTCACTGTTGACTTCCATTTGAGTCGCCGGGTAAAGGGACCACACCAAAAAGCCAAGAAAATGTAAAAAGTAATTTCTTCCCCGTCTCTGTGAGATATTGAGAATGAAAGGTGAAAATGGCAGGGATGTAAGCAAAAGAGGCATGGGCAGCCTCCATGACAGTGGGTTGCCAGCTGTGGCAGCCGAAGTACGTGTTGTGTTGACCAGATCAACAACGTCCACTTGCAGACATCAGCTGTCTTGATTTTAGGCACTGATGTCATCGACGCAGGTAGCAGCAACAGCAAATATGCCTTTACTTGGCATTTAGTAGCTCACTTGTCACTTTTACGTTGGTGACATGCTGGGAAAGAAGTGGATATGAATTTGGAAGTACCAAAGGTATTTGTGGGAATCAACCAGGGAACTCCTAGAATTCCTAATGTGGAAGTTCAGAGGGTTGAAATTCCTATAGTACGAAGTGGAGTGAACAGGAAAATTCTCGTATTTACCTAACATTTCTTCTAGAGGTAAAAAAAAAAAAAAAAAAAAAAAAAAAAATTTAATCTATTTTTATTAATATTATGGTTGTTATTTTGAAATACTCTTAGGATCTGAGACATTGTTGGGGGCTTGGTGGGTTTATATTTCTGAGTAATCATGGGTTCTATAGAAATCGACCTCTGAAGAGTTGACCCTTTGTGTCACGAAATCTACTGGTGAGTTTTGTGGAAAAGTAAAAGGATTTGAATTGCCTATTTTTCTTTTGCTTAGATCTCAAACAAGCTTTTGTTCCATGTGTTGACCCATAGAAAGAGCACAAGAGTTAGGGACCTGACTTTTAGACTTATTGTGCAATAGGAACTTAAGAAAGTTATTTACTTTTTCTGTCTGACTGTTTTAGCTTTAAAAATAGAGATCTTTCTGGAGTTTGGGGGAAATTCTGTTCAGCAAAATAGGATTTGTTTTAAATTGTATTCAACTACAGGAAATCTGTCTTTCCATGGGATTATTTCATAGCCTTTGCAGTAGTGTTTTCCAAACTGTGTTCTTTTTTTTTTTTTTAAAGATTTTATTTATTTATTTGACAGACAGAGATCACAAGTAGGCAGAGAGGCAGGCAGAGAGAGAAAGGGGGAAGGAGGCTCCCGCTGAGCAGAGAGCCCGATGCAGGGCTCGATCCCAGGACCCTGAGATCATGACCTGAGCCAAAGGCAGAGGCTTACTTCACTGAGCCACCCAGGTGCCCCAAACTGTGTTCTTGATAATACTAATAAAATATTCCTTCATTAAATCAATAGGCAAATGCTTGATTAACCAAAATTAAATAAATCTTATTACCGAGGTACTTCTCTGAAACTTTAAAATGCCCTTTGTCAGTATCCAAAAAGGGGATGTATTATATAGAATTTCTCATCTAAGTAAAGTGTTTCAGAGGATGCAAAAGTGGGAAAATCCGTGCATAGCATTATTTGGATTTTTGAAACATGCTAATGGACAATTTGATTAAGCTCCCTTTTCCTTCCTTTTTAAAAAATATTTTATTTATTTATTTGTCAGAGAGTGAAGTGAGCACAAGCAGGGGGAGTGGCAGGCAGAAGGGGAAGGAGACTCCCTGCTGAGCAAGGAGCCTGATGTGGGACTTGATTCCAGGACTCTGGGATCATGACCTGGGCTGAAGGTAGAAACTTAACTGACTGAGCCACCCGGGCATCCCTCCTTTTTCTTTTGTCAAAGGCAAAAAAAAAAAAAAAGCATTTATTATTCTGAATCATGCCTAATTATGAATATATTTGAATGATGAGAATTTTCAATGCCTTTCCTTATAATAGTGAATTGGAATATATTGGTATTTTTAAATAGTCATTAATTTTTCAAGAATTGACTCAAGAATTCAGGGGCAAGTGAAGGAAGAGAAGTGGTTTCTCTATCCGTTTTGGCTGAACTGGGGTTGAGACTTAAGGCAAGGCAACAAATAAATAAGGTACTCCTATCCACATTCCTGAGTTTTGAACTTTTGCATTACAGAGCCAAAGCATTTTGAGCTTCTTAGATACTGGTAATTCATTACCATCTGTGGATGTGTTCTGAACTCTTGGTGAAGACCTAAAACATGCCTACCATATATTGGGTAGATATCCTAACAGTCTCCTATAAAAGCACATGTAATGGCAGTGAGCTATGCTCTGGAAGCATCAATTTGTACAACATGACACTAGCCCCTCAGACACAGTTGACTGGTCCAGAATATGAACCCACGACCTAAGCTAAGCCAATGAGAATCCCTTCCCTAAAAATTTTGAAATAGAATAATAGGATTCTGGGCTTAGGTTTGGCTCGTCTTTTAATTACTATAGTGAGCAGACACCTGTTCATCACCCATGGCACTGGAATGCAAGGAAAACTTGTCTGCAGAGCATGCGAAGGATGAAGCTGACATCCAAGAGAGGAAGAGCTGAGAGGTAGGAAGACATCCCAGCTCCCCAGTCCTTGGTTCTCTCTCCTCCTGAGAGCTGTGCATTTTTTTTTTTAATCTTGGGCACTACAAACCGTATCTATATTCTATCATTATTCCTCTCAGAATAACTTGAGTTTGTTTCTATTTTTCCAAACTATGAGCAAATGATATTGTTCAGTACAAAACAAGACAAAGGGTATGATACCATGTCAAATACTGACTGTATGGTTGATAAAACAGAAGGACCAGGGTGAGACAAGGTATGACATAGTAGGAAATGCATAGTCTTGGGAGACACACTCTTGAGTTTGAATATTGGCTCTTCCAGTTGTAGGAACCCACTGACAGAGGGCAACATTACACTTTCGGAGCCTCATCTCGTCTATAAAATGAGTATAGTAAAAATACTTCAAAGAGTTTGGATCAGGATCCAACAGATGACTGAAAAAAACACATGGTACATAATGAGAATTCAATGACGTTTATAACCATTATTAACCATTTTCTCATGGAAATAACTTCAATCAACTTGTCACCCTCATAATTGTCAAAGATTGGAGGAAAGGAATGGGAAAGGTGGGAAAGGAAAACAGAAAAAAAAGGAGGAAAATCATCCAGACCAGGCCTGGGAAAGTTGTCCTGCCGTGCAGAATGCCCCCTGGAAATCACTGCAGTGCCTTTCTCTTTCAGAGCACTTTGCACACATTTACACCAAGGGGTCAAATCATCCCTTTCCGTTCATTCTGTACGCTAAGCAAGCTGTCTTTGAGATTATATGCATGACCACTCCTTCCTTCTTTGCAAGGACAAGATGCCCTTGAATTACCCTGGAGTAAAAGTGGCCTCATGAACAAATTGCCTTTCTGCAGACAAGGATCTCTGGAGCTAATGAAGAATGCAGAAAAAGTCATAGGTTCTCTTCTGCATGTTCGCTGTCCTAGGGAAGAAAAGTGTGTGGGTCCCACCCTCCAGTGCCCAGCCTTCCATGCTGCTCCTTGAGAAGATTCAGTAACCTTCCCCTTGTCTTGGTCCACCCAGTGTTTAAAAAGCAAAGGCAATACTCTTAACATGAGTGTAAAAAATACCATTTTATTTTTGGCTTTTTCCTAACAGGAAAATGGACTATTGTCAGTATATGTCTGTCTTTCTTACTGTTTTTTTTTTCAATGATTTTCCATATTGTCTCCTTGCTCCCTGTAGATGTTCTGTTGGCAAAGGTAATTATGTAAATGAAAAGATTTCTATTTCTGCAGGGGAAAAAAAAAGACTTAAGTGAACATGTTTGGGGGTAGTGCTTAACCTGGGGAATATTCTCTAGGTTAAAACAAGGAGGAGGAGGAAAGGAAAACCAGTCAGGGCTCAGAATTGGATAAGGCACAGAGGGGCTTGGCTCAAGGTGTGAGGGAAAGGATAACTGTAGACTGACCTGAGTGGGCCCACTTCTGTCACTGACGGTAGCTGGCAAAGACTGCAGCCTAGAACATTCCTTTATCAAATTCTGCTGTTTTTCTGGGTTGGTACAAGAAATATGTCTTCTGCCTGCTGTGACTTGACTCTTCTTCTGAGTAAGACATGCAGAGACTTTTTTTTTTTTTTTAGAAATGCCACAGGTTATATCCCCTGGCTGGGTATTATTTCCTTTCATAAAAATAAAAATATGCCCCCAATCTTGGTTAAAATCATGAATCATTTTTTGATACCATATTTTAATGCAGTCTCTCATCTTTCTTGACTCATTCCCTATAAATCCAGGGAAGTCAGTCTCAGGTGGTTTTCCTTGCTATGACTCTCACCTTAGCCTCCCTTTCATAGTTTAATTAGATCTGTCTGGATTTTTTTTTTTTTTTTAAATTCCCAAGGTCTTTTAAAGATACTAATGAAGACTGGTCATTTATTCTGCTCTGGGTCTTTAAATTACTTTCTCAGCCCTGTAATTTTGAGCTGAATGGAATCCATTAGCACCTGTTAGCTATGTAGCAGCTTTATCAGTAACATGGGATTTAGTTCATAAGGTTTTGGGGGAAAAACAATAAAATAATGGAATAAAGGAAATTCTCCTATCCCCAAAACTTATTTTTTGCATTAAAGGGTAACTCTATGCTTCCCAACAGGCAGAAAGAAAAAAAAACCCACATCATATGTAAAAGCAGGCTTTGGAAATGTTAATGTAATGATTGATTAACAAGTGACCCTGTTAACCAAGTTAATAAATTTGGGAATGAGTTCAAGAAGGTGAGGAAAAGGAATGTGTTCTGAAGAAATTGGGTTTATGAGAAGGATGGAGATGGGTAGAGAAGGTCTGGGCCTGCGGAGCAGCAGCTGGGGGAAATCTCTCTCAGACAGCAAGGGTTGAAATTTCTTAATTTCATCTTCCTGTGGAGATTTCTTAAGTAATTGTCTCTTTCACTTATTTAAAATTATTTCCCTTTATGTTCTACTGGAACCATAGAAGGCAGGGCTCCTTCCCACTATCCAAATAAAACAAGATAAAGAGGTTAAATACAAGTACCACAAGGCAGTCATTTGCATCCTTAAAGAAAGACAAAGCCACTGGAGAAGACCATTCCAACAGGGAAAGAATAAAGACCTATTATTTAGAACAACTAGAAGTCTCGAATTGGCTTTTTGTTGTTGTTGTTGTTGTTTTAGTTTTTTAAAAGTCTAGCCAAAGATTGTAGTGTTTCACTTTTATAGAATGTACTCATTCATTCATTCATTCCGCAAACTCACCAACTCCCAAATGGCTGGGATTGTGGTAGATGCTGGAGGTATAAAATAAATCAGACACATTTGCACATTTCCAGGATTTAGCAAACTTCGGTGGGAGATTTACATGTAAGCAATTTAAAACAGTAATCATATGGCAAAAATTCATACTAGTAGTATAGAAATTAAAAAGAAATTTAAAGGAAGTCACTACCAGTTCAGTTCAGAGATGTCAGTATCATTTTTCAGAGATGCCAACAGCTGAATTATAATTCGAGAGATAAACAGGAGTTCACCAGGTGGAAAGGGGAGGGTGCCTGCTCTGGTGAAGAGAAGGGCATAAAAGAAAGACAAGCACGTGAATGAGTTTCATGTGAGAGGGCAAAGTTGTAGCTGAAGTGTGGAGTGAAAGGGGATGTAAACGGAGGACGGTAAAGGGAGTTGAAGCATTGGTCAACACAAGAGTGTGAATGGATTTTTTGGCTGTCTTCTGTAAGTTAAAAATTTTGGAAGCTATGTCTTATGCAATAGGATCTACTGTCTGATTTTATTTGTACATTTTGTAGCAGAGAAACATAAGAAAATGTGTCTTAAAGGGTTAACCCTCGTACGACATATAGAATGGATTACAGACAGGTTAGGAAGTGATAAAAGAAGACTAGTTTATTCTAATAATCTTGGATGAGAAATAGAGCTTGAACTAAGGTGGCAAAAATAGAGAAAGAAAAGGAATGAAGATATATTGATGAAATATAATTAAAAAGCATTGTTATCTGGTTGGATCGGGATGATAGGGGTCAAAACATTCAGAAAGGACCCAGAGATTTCTAGCTTAAGCAACTGGATGACATCCCTCATTGCTCTGGAATATAGGAAGGCAGCAAGTCATGAG
The DNA here is from genome assembly GCF_963455335.1 of Martes martes. Classification (NCBI taxonomy): domain Eukaryota; kingdom Metazoa; phylum Chordata; class Mammalia; order Carnivora; family Mustelidae; genus Martes; species Martes martes. Next base: position 65,560,401 of record NC_137895.1, read on the forward strand.
AGAATGCAGTAAGTTCAGTTTTGAATGTGTTTAACTGGAGGTTCCTATAGGGTAGTCAGGATGTCCTGTTCTCTAGGCAACTAGTAATATGGGGTTAGGATTTAGGAAAGCTAAAAGGACTAGGAATATTGTTTTGGTGGTCACTAGAATTTAGGAGAAAATAGAAGTCACAGATGTGGATAAGATCACCCCAGCAAGAGCACAGAAAGGGAGCAAATGCTGTCTACGCATGTGGGAGGGAAGCCAGGAAAGGAGGTAGATAAAGAGAAGTCATAGCGCTCAAAGAACCAGAGAAAAGCCATGGAAAAAAGTAGGTCCAAGAAGACAGGAGCAAGCAACAGTATTTCTTTAGTGAGGCATCCTATAAAAATACAGTCTCTTTTGAGACACCTGGGTAGCACAGCTGGTTAAGTGTCTGCCTCTTGGTTTGGCTCAGGTTGTGATCTCAGGGTTGTAGGATTGAGTCCCAGGTCAGGTCTGGCTCTGTGTTCGGTGGGGAGTCTGCTTGAGATTCTCTCTCTCCCTCTGCCCCTCCCGCTCATGCCCAGTCTCTCTCTCTCAAATAAATAAATAAATCTTAAAACAAACAAACAAACAAACAAACAAACAAAAAAACCAGTCTCTTGAACTTGGTAATTACTAGTGATCTCAGTAAATTCAGTATCATGGTAATGATGGGGCAAAAAACAGATTATAGTGAGTTGAAGAGTACATGGAAGGTGGTGGGGAAAGAAAGAATCAGTGATTTAGAGATTAATGGAAAGAGAGCAGAATCAAGGGAAGACTATATTTAAAAGGAGAGATAGACAGGCTTATAGACTTAGGATGAAGCCTGGGGGAGGAGGACTGTTGAAGATTCTGGACAGAGCATCAACACCAAGGGAGCAGAGCCCCTTCTGGATCCACACAGGCTTTAAAATGATATCTCCCAGCCTGCACCGCAGCTGTGTGGGGATGTGGATAGTAGCCAATTAAATGTGAAATGAATCTATAGCAAGATCTACCTGGGTGGGGATAGTATATTTTGTTTTTAGAGCCAAAACAAAAATAATTGCGAACTTATGAACCATTTATAGTCCTTTTTTTTTCCTTCCACAAACTATTCAAGTTAACAGGGGAAAAATAAAGTTTCTAAATAAAGTCTTCTTCTAGGATTGCATTTTTGACTTGCCAAGCCAAACGAACCAAATCTTTTGTTTCTCTAGCAATCTCGCTTCCCAAGAAAAATACACCTGCAAGTATCTAGGGCCAGGTTTTCCCCACCCACAGCCAATTTCTTTTTTTTTCCCCCTCGAGCAACGTTAGAGGGCACTTCTAGATTGTGCTATGCTATCCTTCAGCCAAAAGGTTAAGCAAGTGTAAGTTAGGGCAATCCAATCGCTCTCTTTATTTTGGAGGTGAAGTAATTGCCCCCTCATTTGCTCCCGCAGATGCTTCGGCTCGGAAGTGATCCTTCGGTGTATTCCAGGAATAGATAGTTTGAAGATTCTTGACAGTTCTGGCACGGTAGCAGGCAAGTTACCATGTGTTAGTGCTTGTGATAATAGCCATTGTCTGTACCATCTAATTATCTCGTCTGGCATTCGACAATCAGTCATTCTTCCGCGGCTTGAGGAGAAGCAAACTCCATATTTTATGTGCATCGTGGAGACACTGATTCCCTAAGTGCAAAACCCAGACACTTTATGTGAAGTTCTGGCGTGTAGGCAGGCTTTGTAAAACTCCAAACTATGGAAACTTTTCCCAGTGTATTTTATTTTGGAAGTTTGGGGTTTTGAAAAAATGAAACCAAAAGACAGTCGTTCCTGAGATTATTCTGGTGGCTCGAAATTCTCATAGACCTAGACAGTGGTTTGCTTCTTCACTTATTAAGGGAAGCGAGGGGAGATGAACAAGTTTTGAATGCTTGCTATATCCTAGGCCCTGTGAGAAGGCCCTGCTTTGCCTTATTCATTTCTCATGACAATCCTGAGAGAAAGAGAGAGGGAGAAAGAACAGGAGCGAGCGAGAGAGGAGATCTCCTCATCGTGTACATCTAGAAATTAAGACCTAGGTAAAATAGTCTGTTTCAGATACCACATCTAGTGAAGGGTAGAACGGACAGCTAATTCCATGTCTGCCTAACAATTCCTAATGCCCTCTTTTAAGTACCCTTTTAAGGCATTTTTTTGATTTTACAAGGAATAAAAACATTGGCTCTATGCAGAAGTAGGAAGTAGTAGCCAAAAGGAACCACCAATAGATCTTATTATGGACCACCGAAAGAAATGGACCACCTTCTGTGTCAGCATGGTGGATCTCAGGGTGTCTGGGTGGCTCAGTCATTAAGCATCTGCCTTCTCTCAGGTCATGGTCCCAGGGTCCTGGGCTGGAGCCCCACATTGGGCTCCCTGCTCAGCAGGAAGTCTACTTCTCCCACTCCCACTCCCACTGCTTGTGTTCCCTCTCTCGCTATCTCTCTCTCTGTCAAATAAATGAATAAAATCTTAAAAAAAATAAGTGGTAGATCTCTTCACTGACCCTGACATAAGCCATGCACTAAGGCACATTTGGAATGCCTTCTCTTCTCTCCCTCCATCCAAATCCTTCCTTATGAACCCAGCTCATCTCTCTCTTTTTCCATAAAGCCAGCTGTGAGTACATAAGCCTCCAATGGGCCTTTCTTTTTTTGATCTCTTGTTTTACTCTAGAGAGCTCCAGACAGTTTACTTAAGTTTGTACTGCTATATATTTTTACCCAGCGTCTTCTTATTTGCCTTGTCTCCTTACTAACCTTTCTTTCTTTCTTTCTTTCTTTCTTTCTTTCTTTCTTTCTTTCTTTCTTTCAACTGTCCAGTACTTGACATGAATTGAGGTCTAGAGCAAGGGAAAAGTGATGGATAATACTTGGATGAGTAGAAGTCCTTTTGATTTAATGAGTAAAAGTCTATCATTGAGATGTGTGGGATGAAGGAAGCGAGACAGAAAACTATGAAGGAAAAAATGTAACCTTTTTGAATTGTGAGGTTAAGGCAAGCTCCATGGGCGTGCCATTTAATGTGGACACAAACATACATTTTTGACAAGCTAGGACTTCCTTTCTTTGGACTACGGGAAACAATTGCTTCTCATCTGCTCCGTCAGCTTGTGTGGAAGCCCAGCACAGGTCACCGTGTCAACAGCCGTGAAGAATGCAATGGCAAGCAGACATCCCAGAGAAGAGTTTGCTGGAAACTGTCCACTGCCCTTCCGCACCCACTGGTACCCATTGGCACCCATTGGTACCCTATTTGCTCTGATACTCAGGAACCATAAGCCCTAGAGATGCATTTCCCTAGACCTTTTCAATAGAAGACTTTTGTGACCCTTTAGTGCTAACCAACTTTGAAAGAGACGTGGCGGCTGTTTTGACAGCAGTGCGATTTCCTGAAATCTCGTGACCTTTGGCTGCAGAGGCATATTTTCCAGGTACTTTGCACCAGAGAGGAAGGTTAGTTGGTCCTCTCCCAATCCCTTCCAACAGTCTTTTAAACACATGCTGTCCTTTATGACAACAATTTTCAGTTTCAAATACCTAGAATGATTTCCGTTTTCTTGATGATACAGAAAGGGACTTGAGGTCAGACCAGAATCCTAACTCCACCCTCAGGGACGAAGGTTAAGAACAAGAAGCAGCCACAACTAACGGTATCTGGCTTTTCCTTTCTAGTTTTGTGCTGAGCCCTTTTCGCTGTTATGCAACTGCTAAATGGACTGAATTGTGCTCCCTGCCCTCCCCCCAATCCCCCCACATTCACATGTTGAAGCCCCTAGGCCCCAGTGTGATATTTGGAGATGAGGCCCTTGGGGAAGTAACTAAAGTTAGATGAGGTCATTAGGGTGGGTCCTCATGAGGGGATTAGTCAGTGGCTTTTTAAAAAAATATTTTTAAAGATTTTATTTATTTATTTGACAGACAGACAGACATCACAAGTAGGCAGAGAGGCAAGCAGAGAGAGAGGGGGAAGCAGGCTCCCCGCTGAGCAGAGAGCCCGATCCCAGGACCCTGAGATCATGACCTGAACCGAAGGCAGAGGCCTAACCCACTGAGCCACCCAGGCCCCCCATCAGTGGCTTTATGATAAGAGGAAGAGAGAGAGATCTCTCTCCACCGTGTGAGGAAGCCGCAAGAAGCCTGCTGTCTACAAGCCAGGAGGAAAGCTCTCACTAACAACCGAATTGGTGCGCATCTTGAGCTTGGATGTTCAGCCTCCAGAACTGTAAAATAAATGTGTGTTGTTTAAGCCACCCAGACTATGGTGATTGGTTATAGCCGCCTGAGCAGATTAATGCAACAAGGATTACAATTTGTAATGTACTGAACCTATTTCTCTGCTCTCGTTCCATTTCTTCCTATTACCGTGGAGCTGCTGACACCTGCATTTTATCACTCACCAGCTAGACCAGGAGGGCCACGGGGCACATGGATTCAGGCTATGTTCTGAAATTCTTGAGTGAACTCAGAGTCTGACCCAGGCTGGTCCACTACCTCATTCGCGGACAGTTAGGAAGATTGCTGGAGGAGGCTTGCCCTGACACTGAGAAGAGCCAAACACCCACCCTGAAGTGATTACTCTGCTCTATGCTCTCTTTCTTTTTAAGCTTGGGCTAAGAGTGGACATCATTCTTGAAGATACCATAAAGAGCAATAACTTCTGTAAACACTGCCTTTTCTTTTGCAGGAGAAGTATATCTCCAAAGCTAGAGAAGTATTTCCTGAGCCCTGGAAATGAAGGAACCTGGGACTCCCAACCGTCCTAGAAAATAAACTTCCTACCTTCCATAATCCCCTCCTGGGTACCTAATGCTGAAAGAATGGGCCAAATCCCTAAAGAATCCGATATTTTTCAACTCAGGCCCCTTTTGACATTCCACTTAAGCCCCAGGGAAAACACCACCTAGATTTACTTCTTGTAGGATGAGAAAAGGGTTCTTCACCTGAATGATCCAAAATATCTTTGTCGGAGAAAAGTAGACTTTTCCTTTGGAAATATTGGCAGCTCTGGAAGTAAAAATCCTCTCTCCTGATGGGGTTAAGTTTTTGGTCATGTGTGACACATTACTGGCATTAAACATTGAGTGAATCGATCATTGAGACAGAAACAAGCTAAAGAGGAAAGGGGGTCACACTCTACTATGGTCTTTCTTGAAGTGAAAACCACGGAAAACATAAACAGTTGAATGAGGATGACACAGATTCTGCTCTGGGAGTCTCTATTCTACATTTGTTTGAAAACTAGTTGTTGGATATGATGAAATGTAGAATTGCTTGGGCAGAATCCAAAATTGTTGAGCAGCCCCAACCACTTCCGCCAGGATCCCAAGTCCAACTCAATGTAAGGTACACTCTGCCTTGCTGTGTATGGCTGTGGTCATCCATCCCTAGCTGGTGAACTGTATTAGATCCCGGATGGAAGCATTAGACCTCACATTCTCTTGATGGAATAGCTTGTGGAGAAGGGCGAGGCTTGGGAGCTGGGTAGTAATACACAGGGCGTACTTTCAGTTATATGGTTCCAGATAAAAGAGAGGGGAAGACCCTTTTCAAAACTCTCCATACCAACCGTGCCTCGCCAGTAGGGGTAGCTGCTGAGCTGCCAAAAGATGTCATTTAGTAGCACCGTTCTTTCAGGCCTGGTGGAGCTTCAAGCCCTGGTCCAAATTTTCCAGTTTATTTCTGCCTCCCCTCCTAAAATATCGTTATCTTCCGGCCATGCAGAACTATTCATTATTGCCTTATCACACCCAAATTTGCTTTCCTTCATGTTTTTCTCTGTCAGAAATGTTATCTCCTTCCCATTCTTGGAAGCTAGATCAGATACCACCGTCTCTGACCAACCATCTCAGAACCCCGAGGTGGAACAAATTCTCCCTTAGATGATGTGTTCTACCTACCTACCTGCCTGCCTACAAATTGTTCATACTATTTTGCAATTGTTTCTTTACCTATCTATTCTCCATCTGGAATGTGAGGTGTCAGGGCAAATTCGTTTGGTGCTCACTTTTTATCTGAGTACCTGGTATAGCTCAGCTATGCAGATGCTTCCCTGGGCAAGGAAGAAAATACCACTGAGAAATCATAACAGGATTGCTCAAAGAGTCCATGTTCCCAAAGATACCATGATTACTTATGGCTGAAAGGATTTTTATGTCTAACTCTTCATCTAAGACATTAGAAACTCACTTCCCACTAAACTCCATAGGCAAGTATGTTGGTAAGTGTGAGGTGAATGATTCCTGTGTGAGTCAGTGTCCTCACTTTGAGGGATGTACTTACTGTTCCTAGGATAAGACTGGCAGGGGAAATTGAACCGTTAACATTACTAGAAACACGTAGAAGAGAGGTACTTGAGGTGCCCAGGACATGCCCTGGACAGACTGCACACACATGTCTGGAGCACATGAGAGTCATTAGCCCTGGTGAGGGAAGCCTGGGCCCTCTTCTCGGTCATTACCCCCAACAACAGAGCCGATTTCGCTTGCAGACTAATCTGAGGGCTGCTTAAGGGATTGTTCCCCACTGACGTCTTTCACCACCAGGTAGTTTTAGGAGATGAGGGAGAGAGGGTGAGAGGGAAAAGGAGAGTCAAGAATCAGAATTCTCATAACAAGGAAGAATTTCCACATCAAAACCTAGATCTGTTTGTGCCAAGTGTGAAAAGGCATGAAATAGCTAGGCATGAGCTATTCCCCAAAGACTTGTCTTTTACTAGAAAGAACTTTGTAAATGGTAATAGGTATTAGACTGGCTGGAAACGGATTTGCTCTGGGCCCAGAGACATAAAATAATCATCACTTTGTTTGTCTGATTCTAAATGGGCTTAGTATTGATTTGCATTATAAGAATTCCAAATTCCCACTACTCTGGGAAAGTAATCCAAACCCACTACTTTTCATTCCTGGTTGTTTCCTACACATGAAACTTCTTTGAAATTCTGCACCAAATGTGGAGGAGAATACATATGAGAAGAAGCCTGACCAAATATTGTATCTGCTCCCCTTGCATGTTTCCATCCCGAACTCATGAGGCTGGGTTCCATTTGCGCTGGTTCTCTAGGCTGTGGCTCGAGTTCAGTCCATACACGAGAGGAGGAGTTCCAGTTAATATAGTTCTAAGAAAGCTTGAGAGAACAGCTGTGGTGTGTACCAGAGGGCTCACCCCTAGTCCATGGGCCTTAGGAACACACATGAGTACTACATTACATGTCATTAAAAACAGAGTTTTCCAGTGAAAGGGACTTTAGTGGTTATTTCCTTCCTACTTTACAGTGAAGGATCAGAACAGCGAGGTGCCAACACTGAGACTAGAAACCTGTCTGCTGACTTCCACGGCCACGCTTCTCCCACTCTGCCACAAACTGTCTCTGGTAGAGAACATTCTAGCTTTTAAATCCGTCATGGGCGCCATGTGAACTTAATGCATATAGCAAGTCTATCCATTCGCTCGCGAATTTAACAAATAGTAAGAGTCCATTATGTGCCAGGACACTTCCAGCGGCTGCGTGGGATATTTCAGCGAACAAAATGGACTCCAGTCAGTACACTTGCAGGGTTCGTGTATTCTAATGGGATACGGAAGGCATGCGCACTCATGCTCATCCGACAGATCAGGAAATAGAGCCTCAAAAAAAGAAAATGGCCAGGAAACAAGCTAACTAATGACAGATTTAGTACCATGATTTAGACTTCTTGCCCAGGACTCCCCTAGCATGGATATAAATCCATGGTTCCACCTCAAAATGTGTTCAGAGCCTGAGGATGTGAGAAATTATGTTCACACAATCCTTCTTATTTAAGTCAGGCAAAAATCTATCTGAGGATGGAAGCTATGTGAGGAGGGAGAGCTGGAAGGGTTTTATTTAAAGAACACAGATGTATTAGGGTTATTTGTAAGTCTCCATGACATTTGGTTTTCTTGGTGCTTGTTATGGGTTGAGTTGTCTCCCCCCAAATAGGTACATGGAAGTCCCAGTTACCTCATATAAACTTATTTGGAAGTAGGGTCTTTACAGATATGATCAGGTTAAAATGAGATCAGCAGAGTGGACCCAGTCCAGTAAGACTGGTGTCCATATAAAAAGGGGAAATTTGGACACAGAGACAGGCAGTCATAGAGGAAGATGATGTGAAGTCACAGGGAGAAGACCACTCATCAGCCAGGGAACGTCTAATGCTCTCAGAAGCGAGGAGAGAGGCACAACGCAGATGCTTTTTCACACTCTCAGAAGGAACCAATCCAGCTGATGTCTTGATTGTGGCCTTGTAGCCTCCAGAACTATGCAACAATACCTTTCCGTTGTTTGAGCCGTCCAGTTACTTCATGTTCTCATAAAATAAAGCACTTTTTTTTTTTTTTTCCCATGAGAAAAACCTCTCCATACCCACTAAAATCTCCCACACTTCTCAGGTCAGGGACACAAATTTGCTGAGGTTAAAAGTGGAAGATAAAGAGATCTCAGACAAGTGTTATACTGATAGAGACTGAGTCTGCCCCGCCCACCTCCCCCAGTCAGCCACTCGTACATTTCATAGCTCTGGGCAACTGTCTGTAAATGACGGGAGACCCAGCCCCAAAGATAAAGGAGGTCTGTTCTCTCACTGTTTATTGTTAAGTCAGAAATTTTCAAAAGTTTTAACCATATGAATCATGCAATGAACAAACCCACACAATGTGAGATGATATAAGGAAAGGAAATATTCTGATATCATTTGTACTAAAAAAAAAAAAACCCTCCTAATTGATGATGAATCATGGAAGAAAAAAATACATGAAGTCTCCCTTCTAGTGCACTATCTTTGAAACTCACAGAGAAAGAGTTTTGCTTACATGTTCTCAGATCTCACCAGTCCCCTGAACCAAAGTACTTTTATTTATTTATAGTAGTAAATCAGTGTCAAATTTAGGGATGGCTAAGTTTGAGCACTCAGTGGATGAAAACTGTACCAAGTGGACCAAGGAACTTCCTGATGACAGGAAATCTCTGGGACACAGTAGGTGCCCATCATAATGTTTGTTGAGTTGGCATACATGAAAAGCTAATGAGCAAGAGAGACAGAGACCTCTTTATTATCCATCGGAAACGTGTGGAGAGCTGAGGGGAACCAGGGGAGGTGCGGTATGCTATGCTTACTGCACCTGTTCTAGAATGATTACAGTCGACGTTATATTGTGTTTTCCTGCACAGGGTTGTTCATCATCATCTCTATACATGGGATTGTTTGCCTATATAGATGTTCTCAGGAGAGCACTTGAAAATGCCCAGTTACATAATGATACTTGGCAGAGGTTAAGTTTTAATCCGTTCAAGTGACTGTATTTGAACTAGCACATTCCATTCCCCTTGCCCATCCCATTATTGCCACAAAATGGGCTTTGATACCTCTAGTCCTGGTCTCTTCTCTTAGTGATCTCACTGTAACACAGTGAACTTAAGGGTTCAAACCACCTGCTCAGTGCATAGCAGTTTTGTACGCACTACAAGAACCCAGCACCAGCAAAGTAAGGAAATCAGTGGTTTTTATTGTAGTTGTGCCCAATGCACTCTCCGAGGAACAGTTGACCTAGCAGTCTATTCAAAAGGTTTCTATATCTTGGTGTCATCGCTATGGCACCATCTTTTGTCTTCGTTTCCACTTTTGCCTGTCTCAGAACATGATGCTCTTAAGAGCACAGTCTTTGGGGCCAGAATGTCCAAGTTCAAATACAAGCTCCACCACTCATTAGCTCTGCTACCTGGGAAAAGCCATTTAATCTCTCCACACTCAATTTCCTTGTGTGTCAAATACAGAAAATAACACCTGTATCGTGAGGTTGATTTTAGCATTGAGTGTGTTAGTATACATAAAGTGCAGAATGGTTTCTGCTACACAGTATACACTGTGTAGGCATCTACGTCAGTTATTACTGTACTGGCTCACTAGGTAATATATGGGAGGTGGAAGAAGGAGATCAGCCAGGCAGAACAACATTAGTAGAGGCTTAGAAGTCTTCCCATTGCCAATTAAAAGAAAAAGAAAAATGGACAGATATTGGAGATTCAGAAGAGAGGGTAATTTTGTGGCAAAACACACCAGCCTTTACCAAGGAAAAGGGGGCAAAGTATTTGTATTATTTTAAATAGCAGGCTCTTGCTGAACAGGGTTCTACAGTTCAGCACTCGAGACAGATGGTAAAAGCCACATGCTTGTGGATTTTCCCACTTTTTCCACACTCACAGACTCACAACCACTTTTGGTGCCCGTGGTTTAACCTCTGTTTCTCTAACTCCTGTTTATGAGTCAAGCGGTTTCATGTCATCAGATTGATGGGGAAAGTGTGAACAGGGGATAAGGATGTGGAAGCAGTTTCCACACTAAGCAGGATCACAATGTGCCAACGCTAAAAAGGAAAAAAGAATTCAAGGTCTTCAGGCTTTGAGAGATTGGGTTTAGTCAACTGTGAGAGCTCGCTGCAATCAAAGAAGCTATCTGAGCCCACAAAGGGCGTTTTTTATTGGAGCATAAATAGAGGTCTCAGTGTTGGAGGAGGCGAGGCCGAGGCGATGGTGGCAGCCAGGCAGGGTGGGACTGGAGTCAGAGACAGGCAACCAGATTCTTGATTATCTCCCTCCCTTTCTGCTTGGAAAGGGCACAGGTCAAAGTCCACCAATGATGGCAGCATCCTGTGTGGTCACGGCAAAGTTCAGTAACGAGGCCAGCGGGGCACTGTGATGTGAGCCCCACTAAGCTGTTTGTTTCAGCTGGCGTGCTTAAGCAACAATTTGCTGATGAAAGCTGCTGAAGAAAAATCCTACTCCTTATTCTTCACTCCGGCTTGACCCCAGGAATTGTCTCGGAATCCCACAGAGTCATAGCTGATCCAAACTTCCTAAGCCCTCAGAAATTCCCCAAGTCCCCATCCCCACCTAATGTCAGGAAAGAAGAAATAAAGCTTAAAGAGATGAAGTGACTAACCACCAACTACTGAAAGAGCTGGGACTGGAATTGTCTGTCTCCTGAAGAGGAGGGAGGTCTTTTGCCCTTTCCACTGTCCCATCCATACCTCTCTGGATTGTGGTGGTCATCTGCTGCAGAATTCTTGAAAGAGCAGAATATTTTTAGTCTCTAAATTATCCACAAAAATGGCTGGCAGCAATTCCAGGGTCAAAGACACAGTTCCTTTACAGGCATGTGGGTAGGTCCTTTCGCATTGAGCTGATTACTGGTGTTATATCTAAAGACAATTAAGCAAACTTTCTTTGTCTGGAAGACTGAAGAGCAAAGCAGTATTGAGGGGAAGAGTGGTGTATGAGAAACCTCCATTTAGAAAATTTTTCTTAACCTAACCTTAACCCGAAGTATTTCCCACACTTAACTAAAATAATTAATGGATCTTTCAAAAAATCTACCCTTGCTGTAATTAAAAATGACTTCCCTCCAGTTTACCTCATTTCATCTTCTTCTTAACCTAGCACTATTTCCTCTTTTGCTGAATAAGTCTCATTTTTCTTTCCATTTTCCTTTACAGACCATGGTTTCTAGAATTCCCATCATTTTAAGTAGTTTCCATTGTAACCTCTCCAGTATATCCACATCCTTCTTAAGTTGTATTACTCCTAACCAGACATAAAATTCCATTTGAAGAGTTCCCAGGAAGGAAGTGAGACAGTAAGAATATAGTAGTCATTCATGCACATTATATAACATACAAATACAAGTAAAATATATTTGGCAATCTCCCGCTTCTGAGGTGGGGGCATATTGGGACTTTGGCTGAACTCAGTATGAACAGCTTCTGTCAGTTTTCCCTTCACAGCTCAAACGCTATTAATTCATTTTGTCAATCCACTCATTAATATCTTAATTCCAGAAATAATTTAAAAGATTTCCATAATGGAGATAAACTTTGGGGAAAAAAATCAAAATTCAATAGATGGAAGGTTGGGATAATTATTTTTAACTCTTAGATACTAATACAATTAAGCATAAATTTAGCTCAGAATTTCCTGGAAGCAAGGCAAAAAGAGAAAATGTTCTACTTTAAGTCATTTTAAAGATTACTTCAGAGGGATAAACAAGATAAAAGCTTCCCTGCTCATAGCTCTTTGCTGGCGTTTCTCAGCTAGTGATTCGGCACTTAAATACTCCTCGAAAGCTGTGGGCTTCTTCAACGTGGGTTTTATTTCTTATAATACAGTTTGTACTTGAGTAATGCTTGTTGAATGAATATTACTTTTTCCGATTTCCCAGGAACCCTTTATCAGGGCCTCAAATTCCCCTAAAATGTCAACTAACTACATTAATGTTTTTTACTGTCTAGACTTCTTACGACTGAGTGCAGGACACTCTTGGTTAACCAAGTGGGCTTTGATATACTTGTGTATTTTTAAATTTCATTTCGTAAAGGGGTTTGTAAGGACACTTGCTTTTAGTGGTTTATTCGCAGATTATGCATAACCCTACCCTGACCTACACCACGTCCTCCATAGTAGGTTAGGATCAGGGTGACATGAAACGACTCCTGGTGAGCTCTAGCTTGGAGGCAATGCGAATGGTCTTGCATATTAATTGGTCATTAAAAAAAATCTTGATGCTTAATTGCTTTGTTTTTTTGAGCCAACTCAATGTGCCCTTTCTCAAAGAATTTGTTGTCAAGGGAGCTTCTTCAGACACCTGTAATAGTCCTAACGTGAAGAGGCACTTAAACAACAGCATGCCAATTTACATAATCTCTTAAAATTCTCATTGTATTTTCATTATTACTTGATCCCAAGTCTACTACTCAATCTAGTTTTTTGCTCCTCTTATCCATAGAGCAATAATAACCTTTGGGAAAAAAAAATCAAAATTCAATAGATGGAAGTAGAGCAATAATAAATAGAGTGATAACAAATAAAATGAGCAATAATCCATAGATTATCCATAGAGCAATAATATCCATATCCATAGAGCAATATCCATAGAGCAATAATAAATAAAATATTTTCAAAGAGACAGCTAAAGAGACACAGCATACTCAAAAGCAAAATGCATTTTTTAGTAAACTAAAAACAGAATTGAAAGGCAAAGCAGCAAGCATAATGGAAGTCACTACCTTGCTGGTCTCCATGTCCCACAGGAGGCATGGCAACCAAGTCTTGGCATCTCAAGGAAAACAGATACTAAAAGTCCTCTGTGCAAGATGGAGGACCAGACCTGGACTTACTGCTTGAAATCAGTGCCAAGAGAGAGGCTCCCCTATCCGTCAAGCTATGTTTTAAAAATAACTGTCAACCTGTTGCTTGGCCTGTGGCTTTGGAAAGTGTTGTAGGTCTAGAAGACAGAAATACTAAGAGAGTTTTGTGACCAGAAACCAAATAGCTAACTAGCCTGATGACTGTATCTAGAATAATTTAACATCACTGCAGGACAGGAGCCCCCAAACACCATTAGAGGACCTCACTCTAAACAGGGAGCCCAAAGGAAATGGCACACATACATACAACATGGGAAAACTGCTAAGGTGTGAGGAGAGAGAGGAAAATTAACAAAGAGGAAAATAAATGACAAAAAACCAAAAACAATATTTCTCATTGAAAATGATTCTGCCAATCCCAAAATCATAATTGAACACTAATAAAATTGGTGAAAAGATGGAGGGAGGCAGTGAAGAGATAATGACTGAGAATTAGTCTGCACTGAAGAAACATAGAAGTCTTTAAACTGGAAGAGCTTCCAAGGACTGGGAAGAAACATTTAAAACAAACTCAGACCAACACATACTTTTGTGAAACTAAAGAATACAGAGAATGAAGACAAAATTATAAAAGCTACAGAGAGGAGACATTGACAGAAGAAGAAAAACTGAAGACACCTTCTTAAAAGAAGAGAGAGAGACTGAAAATAAATAAATAAGTGCTCAAATTAAGAAATAAAGAAAGGGGTGCCTGGGTGGCTCAATCGGTTGAACATCTTGGTTTCGGCTCAGGTCATGATCTTGGTGTCTTGGGATCAAGGCATATGTCCATCTGTCAGGGCTCTGTGCTCAGTAGGGAGTCTGCTTGTGGATTCTCCCTTCCTCTGTCTCTGCCCCTCCCCCCTGCTCCTGCTCATTCTCTTTCTTAAATAAAAAAATAAATAAATCTTTCAAAAAAAATAAGAAATAAACACAACACACCTAAAAGAACTAGATGGAAGGAAACAATAAAGAAAAGGGCAGACATGAGATGAATTAGAAAATAAAGACACAGCAGATAAGGTCAATAAAAATCAATAGGTAGTTATTTGCAAACTGCTCTATGAAGCAAAACTTAGTAAGACCAATAAATATAGAAGAAAAGTCATGAATCAACAATACTAGGGCCATAAAGGAATAATAACTAAATAGAAGTTGAGATTTTAAAAATATGTTATCAATAGCTCTGTCAATAAATTTGTCAACCAGAATACCACTAAATTAAATCAATCATTAAATAAGCTGAATTGATGATCAAAAATCTCTTCCCACAAAAGATAATAGGCTCAGAAAGTTTTACAGATGAATGTTCCCAAGCGATCATGAGAAAAATAATTTCTATCTTATACAAACTCTTCCAAGTACAGAAAGAGGAGGAACACATAGCATGTGATATGACTAACGTAATTTTGGCACCAAAATGAGAAAGGGAAAGTACAAGGAAACAAAATTATAGACTTCCTTTACTTACAATGTTCCTGCAAAAATCCCAAATAAAATATCAGCAGGTGAAATTCATCAGTGAATAAAAACATCACAACATATTCAAATAGCATTATTCTTAGAAATCTAAGGATGGTTCAACATCAACAAATCTAATAATGTAATAAATCATAATTATAAATTAAAAGGAAAATTTGACTCTCACAATAAATGCAAACATTTGAAAGTTCTACATACCTGTGATATAAGCACTTCGCCTACTTAGTACAGAAAGGAATTCTCTTCCTCTGATGAAGGTATCCATTAAAGACTTGTAATATGAATCATATTTAATGGTGAAATTTTGGGAGCATTTACCACAAAGTTAGGAACAAAGTAGGATGCTCCCCGTGGCCACATGTATGCAGCACTCTATTGAAGTTTCTATCTAATGCAGGAAGACAAAAAGAGGCATAAAATGAATAAAAATTAGAAAGGAAATGTCAAAGTGTCTTTATTTGCAGTTAGTATGATTGTCTATATGGACTATACAAAAGAATCGACTGACAAATTTTTAAGAATTAAGACCATTTCACACTACTACTCATTAAAAGAGCAACATAAAAATATCATTATTCAAAAATATAATGGGAAAATGAAATCATTCACAATTTCAATAAAAACTTAAGGTATCTAAAATAACAAGAGACATACAAAATCTTTATAGAGAAAATCAAGAAACATTACTGAAGACGGTGAAAAGAAGTGAAGAGATGGACAGATGTGATAGTTTCACGAGTGGGACAACTCGGGATTGTGAAGATGTAATTTTGACTATTTCAATAAAAAACCAAATACAACGATTTTCCTTATCTAAAATCAACACTGTGTGAAATAACAGTGTGATAACCTGCAACCAGCCCAGGTATAGGCAAATAGACAACTAGATCAGAATTACAATCTTATATGAGACTCACACATAAAAAAAATAATTTTGGATAAAGGAAAAAAAATAGAGTTCCAACTACTCAAATCCCAGAGTCTCCATAACATGATTAAAATGCCAAAATTCACAGTTTTTCATACAGGAAAAATTTATCTTCTTTATTCTTTTTGGAATCTCAGAGGAATAATGGCATCGATCCTCCTCAAGCTTGCCTTCCTTGAAGAATTTTGACCCTGCTAAGTACATCTCCTCCTTGAAGTTGTCTCTTCTCCTTTGACTACCATGACACTGTACTTCTTGGCTCCTAGTTCTTGATTTGTTTTACTGGATATTTTTCATCATCTACCTCCTAAAATGGGTGTTTCTCAGGATCCTAGCTTTAGGAACCTTCTTTCCTTAGACTAAGATCTTTACCACTAGAGCTTCAGCACCTAGTGTTAATGACTATCAAGATTCTTTGCTTTCCATAAAATTGAAGAACTAATCACGTTATTAGCAGATGGCTATTGAAAAGTATTTCTATGATACATCACCATGTGATATTTGGCATCAAACTCAGAAGTTCAAAAGGAGTGATGTTGCTGTAACAAAAGCCCTTCATTTGCTTTTTATGGGAACAAGCTTTCTCAGCACCTACGGCTATCACAATAAAAAAATAAGGTTAGGAGTGATGCCAAAACTGCTAGTTTTTACAATAAACCATAGCTGGACACATGAACCCACTGAAAAAACAAAAGCCCCAACCATCTTAAATACAAATAACTTCCTAGGGCCTCTGGGTGTCTCAGTCTGTTAAGCGTCTGACTCCTGATTTCAGGTGGCGCAGGTCATGATCTCAGACAGGGTCATATGATTGAATCCCATATCAGCTCCGTCCTGAGCATGGAGTCTGCTTTAGATTCTCTGTCTCCCTCTCTCTCTGCCCCTCCCCATACCCGTGCTTGCTCACTCTCTCTCTCTCTCTCTCAAATTAATAAATAAATAAAATCTTTAAAAAAAAGAAGAGCTTTCCAATGAAATTTTAACATTTAATATTTTTTCTAAATACATAAAATATAGTTTTATCCATTTTGTAATAATAATGATGATGATTATAGACTCAAAAATAAATATTTTGAATTTAGACTCTTATTTTAAAGTAATTTTTAAAAAACAGATTTATATACTTTTTTAGTTGTGAGAAATATGATTACATGAGCAATAAAGTAGTTTTGAGGGTAAAGACATTGCATTAGAAAACAAGTAATGTGAGTAAAGTGGAATAGAACTACAAGTTCAAGGAGAAAAAAAGTTCTCTCTATTGCAAATCAACTTATTCATTAAAAAAACAGAAAAACTTTAATAGATGAGTGTTTATCAACCTACTAGATGCCATTTAATTTATTAGATGCCATTTAATTAACTTAAAAGGCATCTAAAACATCAATGTTATAAACTACCATAAATTACATTTTTAAAGATTTACTTATTTTGGAGAGAGAGCGCACACACACATGCATGAGTGGCGGGGAGGGACAGAGGGAAAGAGAAACTTTAGCAGACTCTCTGCTGAGCGTGAAGCCCCGCACGTGTCTCGACCACAGGACCCCGAGATCAGGACCTGAGCCCAAACCACGAGTTGGTGTTTAACCAACTGCGCCACCCAGGTGCCCCATAAATTACATCTTTTTCAACTATTTAAGCTTATTTTGAAATTTTTTGGATGTCAACTTGAAAATATGTCAAAAAGTACATGGTTTTCCAAATATTTTTCGGGTGCCTATGAGGAAAATGGCTTGAAGTGTACTGCTCTACTTCCTAGGCCCAATGACTGTGAGTGTGCCTAATTTTCAGTGTAACCTTACTAGTTTTTAAATCTATTTTAGGAAAGCTTTTTACATTAAAAATTTTAATTCTTTTCAATATAGATTTAAACTATTTTTTTCAAGCCAAGAAAAATATCCACATCGTGCAGTTCTTGCAGTGAATTCTAGCTCTCCATGCTTTATTCCACTTTTATGTGAATATTCGCATTTAAAATTGCAAGACTGTAAGTTCACAGAGAACAGGTATCTCCAACAAAGCACACACACCCTTTCAAGCTCTGTCTATACGATGACTCATAAGAAGCGTATGCTTGTCCTTCAATATGCTCTCCTAGCTTCTCGTTTCTGCAGCCTCATCTAGTTCTGCAAACACCAGTGCCCTGTTGTTCTTCCTTGAAAAGCCTTCTCCTGCGCTGTCAGGCAGAGCGGATCAAGGTGCTTCCAAGATACCTGAAACCCTCATCCACTGTGCTCAGGTCCAGAGGAGTGAACGCAGAGCTGATGAAAATCGCTTCAGCTGTGAGTTCAAAGTCAGTTGGAACCATAAACTGGAGGTAAGAGCCCGAGAGGCAAAGACCACAATCCTGGACATGACACGACAAAGAGTGGCCATTGACATAGGCTCAGGAGGTCCTGGAATGATCACATCAGACGACTTTTCCCATTGTGATCATATTTAGACAGGAGCTTGAGCTTGCAGAGAGAAGGGGGATAAAGTAAAAGGAATAGGAGCAGAACAAAGGAAAGGGTCAGTCATTTTCCATCCAGGGCAATCCCACAGACGCTGGAGCAACCATTAGCCTAATTCATCTTGTAAATCTGTGCTTGTTTGCTCAGAGCAGGTAGCTTTGAACCCTTGGCGAAGTCTGGTTTAGAAACGCAAACCCATAGAGGAACTTTCCATCTTATTACACATCCCATCATAAGACTGACATTTTCTGTTCTGTTTGCTATGGGCTGGTGGGTGGCTTTAATTTGGTTTTCCCTCCAGTCCCCAAGTCCCAATCTTTGCCAAATCAAGACGCAGACAGGGAGGGGAAGAGAGGGAAAATACATATGCATTTGCATTCACCAAGTGACTTCAGAAGTAATTTAATACTGGTTCAGGTTGTCCATGTCATACAAATCAGTTTCATTCTGTGGATTGTTTACATACCACTTCTAGTATGTCTCTAATAAATTAAAATCTTGCTGAAATGGTAAAATATACTGAAGATATAGTGAATGGTCTACAGGCTACACAGAGGGGCCATTATTCTAGGAGGAAATAGGAAAAGCAATCATAAAATTTTGAAAAATTATGCAATAACTTTGTACTTATTGCCCATTTGTATTCATTACAATGATCTACTTCATAGACATATAAATAGAATGGGAAAGTAACAGATCTACAGTGTGCTCTAGACATGGCTTTCAACTTCAGTCAATGAAATTCAATTAGGGTCTTCAATAAAGAAAACTCCCAAAACGCCAAGCATTTGTCTGCATATTTCTCTGTGCCATCCTGAAGTTACTCGCTTAACTTCCTTCCAGTTCCTTCCCTTACACTTCTCAGAAAGTCTCTTTTGTGGAGAGATGAGAGGCACATTTGCTCGGGTTTGCTCAGGGGTGTGGGTACAGTGGCATGGTTCTCCATGGGCACTGAGCTCTCTGTGCCCCATCTTCCATAAGCAATTAGTGAAAGGAAAGGACCACACAGATAAGACCGTGATTGCCAGGGACTCGGAACAGGTTTTACGACAGGCAGGCCGATCAAAGGGGCTTAACCAAGATGGTTTTTAATCATGTTTAGGCACTGGAGAGTTCTCAGGTTCAAAGAAATGGGTCTGTGTTTTGTTTAGTTTTGGCAAACCTCTCTTTTCTTCAATAACCTCGGAAAAACAAAGCCCACAGAGTGAGGCCATGCACGATCTTGTTTCCCCGTTCAAGCAAAATATACCACCTTGAGGAGGTCTTTTTCTTATAATCAGTTCTGTATATTTTTAAGACTATTTTGAATAGTCTTTTGACTATTTGAAACTAAACCACTTTTAAATTGTGCTGGGAACCATACGAATTAACTGTTATGGGAAAAAAAATGTTCTAGGGATGTCTTTTATTGTTTTGCAAAGTTCAATATCAAAAGATTCAGCATCAGTGTGTTGTTGTTGTTGTTTTATCCCCAATACAAAAGAAGTAGCTATAACGGGAAGCAATAATGTGGCCCAGAGCAAGACGGGAAATTGACCACCTTTGTAATCCAGGGCCAACAAGTGAAGGAAGATCTTAGACTCACTCAGGTTCACTGAATATGCAACTGCTTCCTTATCTTCTCCCTCTTGCTTCTTTTTCTCTCCCTTCTTCTTTTCCTCATTCTCCATTTCCTCCTCCCTTTCCTCCCTCTCCATTCTCCCCCTGTTTGCCAGTCAGCAAGCACGTGCAAACTTTAGAAACTGCTTAATTCCCTGGTAGAGTGGGCAGAGGGTGACTTCACTGAAGAAAAAGCTATCCTTTGTTTCCTTACAAAAGTACGGATCTTTGAGAACAATATCCCATTGTGCACGTCTAAAGATTTTGTCAAATCTCTGAAAAGGAGAGAACGAATCTCAATCTAATTTTCAAATACCTCTATTTATTTATTTATTTTTTTTTTTGGTAGAAAAATACAAAATGAATACGCAGAAATCGTAAAAATATGTCAGGCAGCTAAAGTTGCAAGAACATTATGTAGTACATCACTTAATCACAGAAACCACAATACAGGGGAAAAAAACCCTAACCCAAATGTGCTGTTTAATAATCACCGAGGGTCAGAAAGAACCCACAAGCATCCCAGAATCTGTGTCCTTAGCTTCCCTCAGATTTGGAAGGGGTTGGGGAGATAATGGAGAAGGAAGCATGGTACGTGTTCCGGATTTCTGTTTACAGGTCCCGGCACAGCTTTTAGTCATGAAGCCAATTAAGAAAGGAGTCCGGGATCCCTTTCCCAGTTTGGTAGATCTGTAGTAGGTCCCTGAATGGCTGGGTTTTGTTTAGGTTTTTTTGCTTCCCTTTACCCAGAACTCTGAGAGTTAGTCTTGGAAAGAGATAAGTACTGAGGGAACGTTTTAATGAGGGGGGAAAAGAGGAAAATTTCAAAATATGTGTTTGTAGAACATCATCGTGGAGATTCTGTGGTGGACCGGGACCGGGGCAGGGTGAGTGCGAGGACGGCCGGAGGTGAGGGAGCTGCAAGGCTCTGGGTGCCTAAAGCCAGGATACTAATTTCATCCAGCCCCAGAGAAAACTTCTAAAAAGAGTCAAGGGGAAGCAATCCCAAACACAAAGACTTGGAGGACATTTGGAAATCAGAGATGGGGGAGCGGTCCAATCTGGCAAATGGAAACCCAAGAACAAAAGTTGGCCGGGCATGGATGGGCTTAGAGATGTGACGTTTGGGGGACAAAGAGATGCCCACAGGGAGATGTTTATTGCCTTCTCGCCATAGTAAATGTTCAATGCTCTCAAGACAAAATTCAGAATGTCTAGGGTTTATCATGTAAAAACAGCTTGAGGCAAACACGATGACATTCTGTATACTTATTCACCAAAATGTCCCCCCTTCGTTGAGATCATTTTAACTGGGATGGGTCGGTAGTGGGCCCTGTTCTGCTCCTACAAGGGTCCTGCAGAGTGACTCTGATGACCTCATTCAAACTAATAAGCATCACTTTCTTCTCTTAAATCCACATCCCTTGCCTCTTAAACATCATGGAAAGGGAATGTGACATTTTAGAAGGTGTTGTGCTGACAGCCCCACAAACCAGGGCTCCATCTAACCGAAAAGGAAAGCTTGTGCTATAGCCATTAAATGAAAATGTTCTCTCTCCAGTGTCTTCTGTAGGTTACTTAACCCAGCCAGGCTGGCATCGTGAAATAATTTAAATGCACGCAGTATTAGTAAAATACAGAATGCACTGTAGGTATTATTCGCCTCTTTAAGTCTTTGTCCATGAATTGCTCGAGGGCAAAGGCATTGTCTTACTCATCTTTCAGGAAGATAACTGTATTTACTGAGGAAAAGACAGAATCTAATGCAGAACTTTAGAGCATAATAGGTTCTCATTAATTGCTTACTGGATGGATGGAAATTATTTAGCTCCTGGAACTAAATTTCAGGAGACAAAAGTCTATCACTGGAAAACTTCAGACTAGAAATGTTTTTATTAGGCTTGATAACTGTTTTCCTTTCTTTGAGGAGTATTATTGGGTACCTCTGGCTCTGAGTTTCTAGAGTTGTTTGGTACAAAGCTGTTACCATTATTTGGGTACTCAATTAACACCCTCATAATAGTAATTAAAGCCTCATGGTTCTCTCTCTCTCTCTCTTTCTTTCTCCCTTTTTACCTCTCTGCCTATGCTTTTTACCCATATCCTAGGGACTTGACACAACAGCCTGAGGGAAAGAACCTATCCCAAACCCTGGCCAGGGAGAGGGACCACTGGCATGTTGCATCTCAAGTCAGGTCTCAGAACAGAGGAGGGACAAAAGCCTTACTCCATGGTCACAAGAACATCTTCCACACCTAAAAATATGAATGTGTCACAATTTTGCATGTCATCCTTACACAGAGGTCATGTTAATCTTGTCTGTGTCATTACAATTTTAGTATATGAGTTGCCGAAGTGAGCCCAGAGTTCTCTTTTATATATGTCTTTAATCAGACAGATCCTCAGGCTTTTCTCCTGATAGCCTTCAGAACAAGCGAAATCAAAGGCAAGTATGTAATAGTGTAACAGAAGTTTCTATATCATACTAAATCTTTAGTCAAATGCACTGCTCTTCATTGTGCGGTTTATGTCTTTGGTGCTCTGTGTAGGAAGGTTTAAATGCCGTATATTTATATACATGTTAAACTATGGTTATTTTATTGTTTTTATTATTTCACATATTGCATTCAATTTGTTTGGAACTGGATTTGATGGGAAAATAAAATTTTATATCTGTTTTCCCCAAACAGCCAGTTGTCCAAAACTACATATTAAAGAATTCAATCTTTACCATTTGCTAAACTCTTATATATATGTGAGTCTACCTCTGACCTACCTTGTATTTTGCTATAATAAGTTTCTATAAGAGTGGGAACATTGTCTTATAATTTCTTTGTACCTCTAGAAACTGCAACAATACTTAGTCCTCAATAATTACTGAATCAATGGGTAAATTCTTCAATTCACTTAAATGATCCATCAGACTTGCCAATTTCACTGTATAAATACTTCTGAAATCATTCCTCATCCTTTTTTTACCCACACTACCTGTCCTCCTTCAAGCCCTAATAATTACGAAGTTTTTCCAATGCATCTTACACACAAACAGAATAAGGTTCTAAAATGCAAATCTGATCAATTAATCCCTGATTAAAATCTGTGAATTTCATTTCATGTTCCATACCTTTGAGGGTCACCTAGGCCCTGGGCTCAACCAAGTGAAACTACTTTTAGTTTTCCAAACATGCCTGGTTGGTTTTTATGTTATTTTATTTTTTGAAAATCTTTACATTTGTAAAAGCTATACAGTTTGGTAAGTGCTATGATAGAGGTTTGGACAAAGTGGATTAGGATAAAGATAAAGGACTCTTGAGAATAGAAAGGTAAGTGAGTTTTGGCCAGAATGAACAAAGGGACAGGGGTGAGACAGAGCATCCACACTGTCCCAGGACCAAAGTCACTGAGAATGACTAGGGGTGGGTGAAGGTGCAGACACAGCTGGAGCCAGATCACGAATGCACTTGCGTGTCATAACCATGGACTTTGAATTTTTCCTACAGGAATGGGGAGTCAAATTTAAATGGGGAAGTAGCTTGATAACAATTTTTTTTTTTTTTTTTTTTTGCGGGGGGGACGTAAATTTGATAGCAGCCTGAAAAGTGTATTGACAGAGAATGAGTCTAAAAGCCAAAAGCGAGGTTAATAGTAGATTCTTCAGTAATAAACGTGACATGGGATAAAGCCAACAGTTTTGAGAATCAGAAGAAGGGATCCACATGACGTTAATACAGAAAATCCTATAAGATTTTGTGACTGATTAGGCAGGAGGGTGCATAAAAGGAATAAGTAGCAAGTAATCTCCTCTCCCCCCAAATCTTGCACCTACCGCCATTTCTGGCTTGACTAATTGGGTAGATGGTGATGTTCTTTACCAAAATGGGAAAATTCAGGAAGAAGACTGGTGTAGGAGAACGTGGGGGCAGTGGGGAAGAAAGAAGAGACAATAGACAATATACTTAATATTGGACATGCAACGAGTTTCAAGTAGGAAGAAGCTGTTAAGAATGTCAAATGCTGCTGACAGGGCAAGTCAGATGTGGACAGAAAGTGCTCATTTGTACTTAACACTGAGAAGGTTTGAGTGTTCCTTCTAGAAGCTGAGAAGTAAGAAAGCAGAGACTGCCAGTACAAACTTCTCTGGGAATGAGCTTAGCTGCGAAGGGAAATAAACAAACAGGTAGATCTGTGCCTATAGGAGGCACCTGCCCCACGCCTTTTATTTTCCCCTGGAGTTCATGAGAGCTAATATTGTCTTCACGCTGGATTGTAACCTCTTTGAGGCCAGATACTGTGTTGCGGTTTCCTGGATGACCACTTGGTTCTCAAAGCCCCAACATCTTACAAGTTTCTAATCCTTCTGGTGTCTATAATTATCCTGGTGCTCGGGCAGTAGCATTCAATTACATAGTTGCTGAACTGAATACTGTGGATGGGTGACTCATAGCCCTGAACTGGATTATTCAAAATGTCAGTGCCTCAATTTCCTCCTCATCAACAGCAATTACTATTGGAGTTCTTTTAATAGTAAATTGAACATGGAAACATTGTCCTTGCTGTCAAGAAATGTTCACATTCATCTAGTTAATGAGAAGGCCAGTCTTCTTTCCTTCCTAGAAATATGACGAGACGTAGCGGATATATGAGGGCAAATGCATGCATAGTGTGCTAGTACATGGCTAATCCATAAAATCTCCTTTCATATGTTATGCACTCTGGGTAGGTACAACCACGAGTCAGCTAACCACACGAGATGCTTTTAGGTCTGGCAAGTGGGATGGAAAGCTCGCTGCATCAGTCTCCTCTGTGAGTGCCTGCACGCTTTCTGGTTTCAGGCTGGAAACGTCCTGTGGTGTGTCTGGCCTGGCCAAACCCAGGAAGTACTGAACTTATTAAAATTTAAAAACAAACCAAAGATGTTTGGAACCTCCCAAAACACTCACGTTGTGTCTGAGGGTGAGGGCTTGGATTCAGTTCTGATTCGACATGAGCACCATACATCAGGAAAACACAAACAGTGCAGGGCAATTTTATGACAGGGCTACACCCTTGCATTCAGTCTCATGACCATCTCAGAAAGCAGCTCCTGTCCAGGGCCTAGGGGAATTTGGTGAAGCACTCTATCCTCTTTCGATTTCTTTTTGTTAGTCTGCCATTGGAATTTGTGCTTGTGAACACACTCTGAAGCAGCTGTACATGAACATTCTGAAGCAGAGCTGGAGGTACCTGGCCTTGGGCTCCACCAACCTGCTGAGACTGGCATGGTTCTGGTTCTGTATTTGGATGAATCTGGCTTACGGTGGGCCCTGGAGCAGCCCCCTGTCTAATCTATTGCTTATGAAGAGCCAGGCCACCCATGGGTAATCCACAAGCATCTGTGAATGGGTAATCAGGAGTTGGCTCAATCAAGCTGATGACCAAGAATGAACCTGATGGTCAGAATGAAGCTTCCGGAACAACACACAAGGGTGTGTTTGCCTACAAATTATGTTTAGTTCATCAAAAAAAATTATAGAATTATCTAGAGTTGGAAGTAACCAGAACAACTACATAGCTCCACCCCTCCATTTTTTTTATATGAAGGAAGTGAGGCACAGAGATTTTTATGTGAGTCATCCAAAGTCAACAGCAGTTAGTGATGCAGCCAGAACTAAGAACCCTGAGATGACCTCCTCTCTCCTTTCAGTGCTAAAACTCACACGCGTGCACACACACACACACACACACACACTCCACACAAGTTATTTTAAAAATAATTTGTACTTCATTAATATTTACAGAAATCAGCTCTTTTATAAAAAGACATTTAGTGTATGGATGGCCTCTTGAACTTAATTCTGACACACCCACTTGTACAAAAGCTCTTGGAAGATGTAAGAGGCAAAATAAATCATTTCATATAAGATTATAGAGGTATCCTAAGGAGGAAAAGGAACAAGACCCTTGCCTTTTAAATTAAAAAGATTTAAATCATATTGGTTCAACTGAGGTAGCCCTGTTTAAGGTAAGTAGAAAAGGAGATGAAGAGGCTCCTGGGTGACTGAGTCACTTAAGCATGGTGTGCTAGTAGATAAGCCTGGCACCCAAGGACAGGGAAGAAAACAGATGCCCATACCAACATACCTGACCAAGACATTCTAGAATCAACTTGTGTTGTAGACGTGGCTGTCCTGATGTCTTCACAGAACCTAGAAAAATTTTGATTCAGAATGTCCTTAGCTTAGCATACCACAGGGAAAATAAGCCACCTTCCAAACTATAAGGAAGTGACACGTTCTGAACAAAGATGTATTTCAGCAGCAGTGACCTGAGCACAGGACTGCTATCAAGCCACATTTCTGAGGGCAGCCAAGGTTAGAGCAGGCACAACAGTAAGCTGTGGCTTTCGTATTCACAACTGCAGCAAATGAGTGCCAGGGACATTCTGAGTTTGTATCTGCAGGCCAAAGACTGCTAGGCTTTAAGGAGGTGGCACCAACAAACTTTGGCTTCTCGTGCCAGTGATGATGTCATGGTTCTTTAGACTATGGGGTTTAGTAGTGTCCTCTGACCTCTGGCTTTAGTGTCAGCAATTACAGTAGGGCAAGACATATGATTCCCCAGTCTGGGCAGTGAATATGGATTCCTCCAACCTTCCCATTTTCTTTGCATCTCATCTGGTTAGGGGTCAGCAGTCAAAGGGGGCTCTTTGGATGTGAGTAACTTCCTTACTTTCATCAATTTTCTAAACATGTGGTAAGCCATGGTTTTATGGCTCTGAGTCTTTGCACCCTCTTAGATTTGAATGTCCTCCTTCCAACCCCTTTTATATCCTACTACACTGCTTCCTAATCTAACAAGGCTGAGATCTAGCAATATTGCATTCACCTGTCCACTCATTCACTCAACAAATGTATTTCAAGTATCTTTCATTCCCAGAAGAGAATGCAGAGGTGAATTAAGTCCTCTGCCCTTGAGCATCTTACGTTAGAGGAAAGAGATAAAGACATGCAAATCAATATATTCCGTATGGTCTTAGAGGGACTGAAATGAAGTCAGGATCAAATGTGAGCTGAAAAGAGGAAACAATTAATGTGTCTGGAGGACTGGAAAGAGAAAAGATGGAAAAAAAGAGGTATTGTGTCTGAAAATGAATGATTTATCAGACTTTGGGAAAATTAAGAGGAGAAAATTCAGGCAGAGAAGACATTAGGTGCAACAAGAGAGATATAAGGAATTAAGTACTGTAAGTATCAA
The DNA here is from genome assembly GCF_963455335.1 of Martes martes. Taxonomy (NCBI): domain Eukaryota; kingdom Metazoa; phylum Chordata; class Mammalia; order Carnivora; family Mustelidae; genus Martes; species Martes martes. Next base: position 65,587,306 of record NC_137895.1, read on the forward strand.
GTAATATAAGTCTTTTTTAAAAAAATATTTTATTTCTTTATTTGACAGAGAGAGACACAGCGAGAGAGGGAACATAAGCAGGGGGAGTGGGAGAGGGAGAATCAGGCTTCTTGCTGAGCCGGGACCCCAATGCGGGGCTTGATCCCAGGGCACTGGGATCATGACCTGAGCGGAAGGCAGATGCTTAACAACTGAGCCACTGAGGCTCCCCTTAAGTAATGTAAGTCTCAAGGAGAGATATAAAATATTATCTTCAGGTCTTGGTGATTGGAAGATATGAGAAGTCATGTGAAACTTAGGTCTGGGTCTTAGGCACTTGAATCAATGGTCATGCCATTCACTGAACTAGGTGACACAGAGCAAATTTTGTATGAGGAGGAATAGACAATTTTAGTTTGGGGCATGTTGGGGTGACATTAGCACATCAAATTGAAGATTCCGGCTATAGATACTGTCCAAAGCTCAGAAGGGAGATTTTTCAAGAAATAAAATATTGAGAGTCATCAATATATAAGTAGCATTTTATGCCATGGCAGTAGAGGAAACAGTCTATCAGAGTCCTAGGGCTGCTGTTATCTAAGAAGCAGACATAGAAAGAGAGGGCAACAAAAGACACTTAAAATAAATACAGAGAAATAGGAGAACCAAGTGGAAGAGTATCTCATAAGCCAGAGGAGGAAAACCACTTAGAAAAACAATATTACTAAAATCTCAAATGAAAGAAGAAACATTACCATTGATCTTACAGAAATATGGAATATGATAATTATATGTCAAGAAATTGGACATCTTTGATGAAATGGATAAAGTTACAGAAAGGCAAAACTATCAAAAATGACTCAACAAGAAATAGAAATTTGATTAGGCCTATAACAAGTATCCATATTGTGTTAGTCATCACATATCTTCCCAGAAAAAAAAAGCCCAGGAATAGATGACATCACTGGTGAATTCTATCAAATGCTTATAGAAGAATTAGTGTCAGTTCTTCACAAACTCTTCCAAAAAGAAGAGACAGGTTAACACTTCCTAACTTTATCATTAGTATTATTCTGATGTCAAAAACAGACAGATACCACATGAAAACTACGGACCAATATCCTTTATGAATATAGATGCAAAAATCCTCAACAAGATACAAGCAAAGTTAACCTAGCAGCATAGAAAGAGGATTATATGCCCTGACCAAGTGAGCTTTAGCCCAAGAATGCAAGGTTGGTTCAACATATGAAAATCAATCAATGCAACTACTCCATATTGAGATAACATCAAACACCATACATTATCTCAATAGATACAGAAGGAGCATTTGACAAAATCTAGCACACTTTCATGACAAAAATATGCAATAATGAATCACTAAATTCTACCCCTGAGACAAATAATACAGTATATGTTAACTACATTGAATTTAAATAAAGAGTTTTTAAAAAAGAAAGAAAGACAAGAAAATACACAACAAACTGGGAATAGATGGGAATTTCCTCAACCTGAGAAAGGACATCTTTGAAAAACTCACAACTAATGTCATACTTAGTGGTGGGAACTGAAAGCTTTCCCCCTGAAACAGGAACGAGACAAGGTTGTCTGTTTCCAATTTTTTTCAACCTTGTACTGGAGGTTCTAGCCGAGGAAGTTAGGCAATAGAAAGAAATAAAAGGCATCAGGATCAAAGGAAGGAGTAAAACTATCTCTATTTGAGAATGACATGATAATATACATCCTAAAGAAACCACAGAAAACTATTATACCTAGTAAGTCCAGCATGTGTAGGATATGAGCTTAACACACACAAAAATTTTATATTTCTATTTACTAGCTATAAATTATCTGAAATGATATTAAGAAAACAATTCCACTTACAATAATATAAAAAATAATATAATACTTGGAATAAACTTAACTAAGAAGTGCAAGACTTATACACTGAAAACTACAAAATGTCATTGAAGGAAATTAAACAAGACCTTAATCAGTGAAAAGACATTTAAGCTTGTGAATTGGAAAACATTGTTAAGATGTCAATACTCCCCAACTTTATCTGCAGATTCAACACAATCCCTACCAAAATTTCAACTGCTGTTTTTTTTTACACAGATGAAAAAATTCATCCTAAAATTGATATGAAATTATAAGGGGCCCAGAATAGCCAAACATGTCCCAGTTTCAAAACCTACTAAAAAGCTACTGTAATCAAAAGAGTGTTGTGCTAGTGTAATAATAGATAAATAGCTCAATGAAAGAGAATTGAGAGTCCAAATATAAACCTATGGTCACCTGATTTTTATAAGTATACCAAGAGTACTCAATGGTGAATGTTGGGTGGGGGGAGGGGCAACTGGTTATTTACATGTGGACTCCTACTTCACACTTTATACAAAAATTAACAAAATGGTCAATGGCCCAAATGTAGAGATTAAACTTTTATAATAAAACATGAGCGTAAATCTTCATGACCTTGGATTAGGCAATAGTTTGTTACACACAAAATCAAAAGCATAAGGGATCAGAGGAAAAAGATGGGTAAATTTAACTTCATCAATGTAAAAACTTTTGTTTTCAAGTAATGCTCTCAAGAAAGTGATGTGACAATCCACATTTTGGGAAAAAATATTTGCAAATAAATATATATATATTTAGTATCTATATATTTGCAAATCATATATATTCAGTAGTAGTTATATATTTGCAAATTATATATATTTAGTAGTATATACATATATTTACAAATATATATGTTTAAAAATATTTGCAAATCATATATATAGTATATATCATATATATTGAGTAGTATATGTATATATATAGTGTGTGTATATATGTATACGTGCATGTGCGTGTGTGTGTATATACATATGTGTGTGTGTGTGTGTATAAAGTATTCTTACAACTCAACAATAACAGGACAAATTACCCAATTTAAAATGGGCAGAGGATTAAATAGACATTTGTCCAAAGAAGTTCCAATGGCCAATAAACACTTGAAAAGATAACCAACATTATTAGCTATTGGTGAAATGCAAAGCAAAATCACAATGCTATTCTACTTCACACTCATTAAAATGCCTACATTTTTTTAACAAAAGAAACAAACAAAAAAATAAAATTTGTTGGCAAGCATGCAGAGAAGTTGGTACCTTAATATATTGTCAATGAAAATGAGAATGATCCAGCTGCTGTAGAAAACAGTTTAGCAGTTCCTAAAAAAGATAAACTGAGAGTTACCATATGATCAAAAAATTTTACTTCTAGGTATATATGCAGAAGAATTGGAAACATACATTCACACAAAAACTTGTACATGAATATTTTCAGCAGCATTATTCATAACAGCCCCAAAGTGGAAACAACCTACATGCCCATCAACTGATGAATGGATTAACAAATGTTATATTTCCATAAATTATTCAGTCATAAAGAGGAATAAAGCACCACATCCTACAAATGGATAAAGCTTGAAAACATGCTCAGTGGAAAAAAGCCAGCAACAAAAGGCCATATAACTCCATTTATATAAAAGATCCATAATATGTAAATCCATAGAGAAAGAAAGATCAGTGGTTGCCAGAGGAATGGGTGGAGGAAAGAATGGGGAATGACTGCTAATTGGTATGGGATTTCTTTTGGGAATGAGGAAAATATTCTGGGGTTAGATACTAGTAATGTTACTGAACCTTGGGAAGATACTAAAAAACTACTGAATTGTACAATTTGGAACTATGAGTTTTGTAATATGCAAATTATGTCTCAATAAAAATTGCTTTTCTCTAATGATTAATGATGTTGAACATCTTTTCCTTGTGTTTGTTTGCCTTAAGTATACCTTCTTCGATGAGGTGCTTGTTCAAATCTTTTAACCAGCTTTTATTGGGTTGCTGGTCCTCTTACTGAGTTGTGTTATGTATTTGGAATTTTGAAGTTCTTAACAGATGCATATTTAGAATTATTGCTTCCCAGTTCCTGTCTCCTACTATTAATCATCTTGTACTTGTTTATTCCCTCAAAAGAGACTGCTTATCTCTTTTGTTAACTCCATTTTTCTCACAAGTGTATTCCATACAAAAGAGGTTGTGAGTGAGTGCTAAGCTCCATTATGCTTGAAACTCCCAGATATTACAAACAAATATGCTGGCCCACTCTGTCTTTACAACTGTGTTAAAATTTTAGCTGAGTTCTTATTACCAGTTTGGATTATATTCCTTGCCAAAGGGAGTTTGGTTGTTCTATTTCTCCTTGGTAGGTCATGTCACTCTAGAATTCAGATCAGTTGAGTGCCATTAAAACATAGGCCTCTGATGGACTCAAGAAAATATGTTATTCAAGTATTTATTTTTATTTATCTCGTAGATTATCCCAGACTTTCCAAGTGTTAGAGTAGGAGCAATGTTCACCTGAGACTTTCTGTACCTTATACAGAAAGATAACCTTCCATTTCTTCTTATGTTAATTTCAGTAATTTATGTCTTTCAAAGAGTTTGTTCATTTCAGCTTTTTTCAGATTTATTGGCACAAAGCTTTTCATAATATTTTTTAATGCCTTCTGTCTGTAGGGTATGCAATGATAATCCCTCTTTCATTTCTGCTTCGAGTAATTTTTGCTTCCCTATTTTTTCAATCCTCCTGCTTACCAATTTTGGCAATATTGTAGAAGAGGAACCTTTTTAAAAATTGTTTTTAATCTATTGTGTCCTTTTTATTAATTGATATTATGTTTATATATTCATCTCCTGAAATTATATTTATTATGGCATTCCTTCTACTTTGCAGTTAACTTGGTTTTTTTTCTAGTTTCTTAGATTACTGATACAGAATTTTCCTCTTTTTTAAAATGAATATTTAAAAATATAAATTTCCCTCTAAATATTTTGATATGTAATGTGAAATTTTCATTCAATCAAGATGTTTTCTAATTTTTTGTGCTTTCTTCTTTGACTCATGGGTGACTAATAGAGAGGTGCTTTTATATTTCAAAATATTTGAGGTTAGTTCAGATATTTTATGTTATTTATTTCTAATGTAATTCCATAGAGATGAGAGGAAAAACTATCTGATTTCAATTCTTTTAAATTTATTAATATTTGCTTTGAAGTCCAGCATATGAATTATCTTGGTGAAAAATCCATGTGTGCTTCAAAAGGATGTGTATTTTGCAGCTGCTGGATATAGTTTCCAGAAATATCATTTGGGAAAAGATGTTGATAACATTGTTCAATATTTCTAAATTCTGATTTTATGCCTAGTTTCTCGAGCAGTACCTATGAGGAGAGTATTTGTATCCCTTTTCAGTTCTCAATTCTTGCTTCATCTAGTTGAAAGATTTATAACTAGATATATATACAGTTAACACTAATTATGTCTTCTGAATTAACTGACCTATTTATAATGATAAAGGGTTCCTCTTGATCCTTAGTAATATTGCTTGTTCTCAATGCTAATTTTTCTGATGTTAATGTGGCCATTCCAGCTTTCTTATAATTAATGTTTTCATGGTATGTAATTTTCCACTTTCCTTCTAAGTTATCTATATCTTTATATTTATAAAGTGGGTTTCTTATAGGCAGCACAAAAGTAGGTCTTGCTTTTCTATTCAGTCTCATGATATCTGGCCTCTAATTAGAGTTTTTATGGTTTATATTTATTTTAAGATTTTATTTATTTATTTGACAGAGAGAGAGATCACAAGTAGGCAGAGAGGCAGGCAGAGAGAGAGGAGGAAGCAGGCTCCCTGGCTGAGCAGAGAGCCCGATGCGGGGCTCGATCCCAGGACCCTGGGATCATGACCTGAGCCAAAGGCAGAAGCATACCCCACTGAGCCACCTAGGCGCCCCTACGGTTTATATTTAATGTAATCATCAATATGATCAGTTTTAAATCTATCATCTTGCTAGTTTATTTCCACTTGTTCCATTTGTTCTTTGTCTTTTTCTCTCTTCTTCCTTCTTTTGAATTTATTAACTAATCTTTAGTCTTCTACTTTATGTTCATTATTAGTATATCATCTATACATCTTTTTGCTGTTATTGATTGCTGCATAGTTTGAAAAATGAACCTTTAAAACATCTCAATATGCCAACAGCTAATACTGTTCTACTTCATCTACGATGTAACTATATTTCTACTTATTTCTTTTCTATCCTTCATGCTATTTTTTGACATAAGTTACTATTTCCTGAAAATAACACAAGTTATTGTTAATATTTTTGTTTTAGTCAATTATATTTTAAAGAAATCTTTTAAACAAATAAAAATATTTTTTACATTTACCCACATATTTACTATTTCCAGTATATTAATTTCTTTTTTGTATATAAATTTCCATAAGTACCATTTTCCTCCTACCTAAAGTATTTCACTGAATATTTCTTATAGTGTTAGTTTACTGGGGATGATTTCCCAACTTGTTAAAATCAGCCAAATTTTGATTTTACCTTTATTAAAATATATTGTTACTGGCTATAGAATTCTAGATTAACTTTAATTTTTTGTAATTTTAAAGATGTCATTCTACTGTCTTCTGTCTTGCATACCTTCATGCAAGAAATGTGCTATAATTCTTATCCTTACTCTTCTGTTAGAGTAAGGATATCTTATTCTCCTCTGATAACTTCTAAATTTTTTTCTTTAATTAGTAGTTTTCAAAATTCTGTATTTATTGTGCTTGGGTTTATCTGTAAGTTTATAGTTTTCATTAAATTTAGAAAATTTTTACCTATTGCATCTTCAAATGCTTTTTCTTTCTCCTTTCTTTTGGGTTTCTAATTACATGTGTTGTCTCCAACAGGTCACAGAGGCTGTATTACAAGTTTTAGCTCTTTTTCCCTCTTTGTTTTGTCCTGGGTAATTTCTACTTCTCTATTTTCAAATTCAGTGACCATTTCTTTCACAGTTTCTAACTTGCTTTTAAGTTCTTAAAGTGAACTTTTAATTTGAGATATTGTATTTTTCATCTCCAGAAGATCCATTTGGAACTTCTTTTTTTAGAGAGAGAGAGAGAGAGAGTGAGCGAGCACGGGTGAGTATGGGGGGTGGTGAGGGGAAACTTAAGCAGACTCCACCCTTAGCACAGAGCCAAGACAGTGCCCAAGACCCTGAGCTCATGACCTGAGCCAAAATCAAGCATTGGTTGCTTAACTGACTGAGTCACCCAGGTGCCTCTCCACTTGGAACTTTAAAAAATACCTTCTATTTTTCCATTCATTTGCTTATGCTTTTTAAAAAATTCTTGAATATTTTTATTATTTTAATTTTTTAAAAAAGATTTTATTTATTTATTTGAGAGATAGAGAGAGAGTGAGACTGAGAGAGAGAGCATGAGAGGGAGGGAGGGAGAAGGACAAGCAGACTCCATGATGAGCAGGGAGCCTGGCACTGGGCTGTATCCCAGGACCCTGTACCATGACCTGAGCTGAAGGCAAATGCTCAACCAACTGAGCCACCCAGGCACCCCAATTCTTGAACATTTTAAAAACATATTTATAAGGTGTTTTAAACTTCTTTTCTGTTAATCCCATCATCTCTGTCATTTCTGGCTATGTCTTTATTGACTGGTAATGTGTTACATTATTTCTAATTTTTCCTAAAATTGGGAAAATTCCTAAAATTCCTAAAATTTCCCAATTTTTCTAATTCTAATGTGACACATTTTCTGCTTCTTTTTATGTGTAGAAATTTTCTATTAGATTGTGATTTCTATGTTTTCAAGTGCTAGATTTTATTATACTCCTCAAAGACTGTTGGGTTTTGTACTAATAGACAGTGAATTACTGTGCTCAATTTATCCTTTTGAGGCTTGTTTTCAAGCTTTTTAAAAAGAGAATCTAGAATTGCTTTAATCTAACAGAAACTTAGCTCTGCTACTAAAGCATGATTTTTCTGGGGTCTCTACTGATAGTTCCGGGGTTTTAACAAGGACTCTCTACTCTGGGTAGTTAGAACTTGACTATTTCCCAGATCTGTGTGAACTCTAGAAACTACTTATCTTATGGCTCCACAATCTTTTTTTTTTTTTTTTTTTTTTTGGCCTAACCACATAGCATTCTATCCTGTGCATATGAATTCTATTCAGCTGCCCTCTAAAAGAGAATTTTATGCAGATCTTTGGAGCTTTCTCTCTATGTAGCTCCCTTTTCTTGGATAGCTTTCCCTAAAAATGCCAAGTATTTCAGCTTCTCTGAACTCTATCTTGTTAATTCAACAAGTCTGTGTTCTTCATTTGGAATAGTCCCTTCTGGTCCCTGCCCCCACAGGGGTTCAGAAAAGCCTGTAAATAGAGGAGGAGAGCAACAGCAGGGCTCCACTCTCATTTGTCTTCTGGGGGTCAGAGTCCTCTGTTTTCTGTTATCCAATGTATGAAAACTATTGCGAAATGTATTTTTCAGTTTTCTTGTTCTTTACTATGGAACGATAATCTCAATCCTAATTATTCAATCATACCTGAAACTCAGTAATTAAATTTTAAAGTTGTCTTTTGATTATAAACCATAAAGCGTATTGTTGGAAGACAATATGCCATGAGTCCCTGATATTTCTATATGTCTTGTGAGCAAGACATGGATTGCCTTTTGTTCCCCACTGTATTTTCTAAGGGTGTTTATATAGCAGTCTTGAGAGATGGAGTTGAGGTCTTTCGGAATTCAGGGTAGGTTTCTTATAGCTTTGGAAAAAACCTCCCTATGGAACAAATGGCAGACTCACTTACTTGTTTTAAAAAGAACTATTTCCTTAAGCTCAGGGCTCCCGCCCTGTAAAGCAACTTACTATATTTACAGACATCTTCCAGACTTCTTCACTGTGGGAGTTGCGGCTTGAAGAACTGATATCAAAATGTTGATATCCTGGGGGCGCCTGGGTGGCTCAGTGGGTTAAAGCCTCTGCCTTCGGCTCGGGTCATGGTCCCGGGGTCCTGGGATCGAGCCCCACGTCAGGCTCTCTGCTCGGCGGATGGCCTGCTTCTCTCTCTCTCTGCCTGCCTCTCTGCCTACTTGTGATCTCTGTCTGTCAAATAAATAAATAAAATCTAAAAAAAAAAAAAAAGTTGATATTCTATCTACTGCCATTGCTATCAGTAATAAATTGTCTTTTGTTTCTGATCCAGGGGTGTCATGTCCACTATTAACATCCATGAAACTGTGGCAGGCTAAATTGTTAGCTTGTAAGTAGGATAAATTTCAGACTCTTCACAATTTTTAACACATACTTTCAGAATATACTATTTATATTAATGGAGATAAAAATTAAATAAATGACAACTTATAATAGCTAATATTTATTCCAGGAATACTTGCAAAAGTTGCTTTTATATAAAATCACTCAAAACCCAACCAATGTTGAATTTTTATACCCCTTTTTCACATGAGAAACAGAAGTTCAGAGAGGATATGATTTGGGCAGAGCCAAATGGATAGTTAATAGTAACTATTATGCTTTCCTGTTCCCCTTCCACTGTTATGAAAGTTCCTGGTACTACCCAATTATAACAGTATTAACATTAAAAAGCATATAATTGAGGTTTAAATTATGTAGTAAACTAAAATAACTATAGAAATTCAGCAGAAATGAAGCATGGTGCCTGTTCAATTTCTGAGAAAAGACTGACTGGAGGAAGAGGGACTAAGTGCCTGGAGCTGGTGCTCAAAGCTGAACACTACTAGGTTTTCTTGTGAAGATTTCTGTAAACCTTGCAGTCTACACTGGAGCTGTGCTATTTCCTGCCTTGCAAGTGAGATATAAACGAGGGCATGTACATGAAACATGGTGATGCTACTTCCTCCCCCTCCCCCCCATCCCATTTACACAACTCTCGCTTACCTACCCAGCTGCTCATGCTTGGATCACAAGCTGGCAGAGGGCATTTCAGGGATTATGGGCACAGTAGGATGTACTTCAGTCTCCAAAGGTACTGTAGGGATGTGGACTGTGTCTTGGCAAAGGATTTGACAAAGTTTTGTTTTTAATTCTCACCCTGAAAAGTAAATAAATGAAAATACTCGTTACCAATTAAGTACTTAATTGTACTTTAATAACCCACTTATAAAATATTAATAAGGCATTTAAAAGTCATTGGGTATACCAGAACATTGAAAATAAAACCTTCCCTCTTAAATTCACTGTCCTCCAAAATCCTAAATCTAAAATGAGAGGACCCGAGAAGGAACACAGGATCCAATAGGTCCTATCGTTATTGTGTTAGAGGGGTAAAGAAATTGACCCAAGGCAACTGTCCTTTGAACATGTTCAAAAATCAGTCTTAACACATTTCTTTTTAAAGACTTATGTATTTATTTGAGAGAGAAAGAGAGTGTGAGCAGGGAGAGGGACAGAGGTAAAGGAAGGTGGGAGAGAGAGAGAATCTCAAGCAGACTCCCCACTGAGTCCAGCACCCTACACGGGGCTCCATCCCAGGACCCTGAGGTGATAACCTGAGCCAAAATCAAGGGTCGGATGCTTAACTGACTGAGCCACCTAGGTGCTCCCAAGAGTCAGTCTTAAAATGCTATTCTAAATCTGACTTTTTCCTCCAGTGGGGCAAGTGAAAAAGAGGAGAACAATATGATCAATCTTGCAAGTTCCAATGAGAATATTAACAACGTTACGTGAACACCAAATTTGACTAGAAGAGAAATATGGGTATTATCTTAAACAAGATTCTGTATCCAGAAGCTTTTTATATTTGGAAACCTCTGGAAATCTGCTAGGGAGAAACAAATTGGATTCTTTCTCAAGTTAAAAAATGACTTTAAATACTTTTTACCGATTGGAAGAAATATTTCTTACATTCTTTCTAATACAACAAATATTTACTGAGGGACATCTTGCAGCTACAGAAGACATGAAGGCAATAGACAAAATACATCTCCAAAATGCCTAAAGGAGCAGGGAATTTTACAATGGTAATAAAGGCATTTGAATGAGTGTGTGGAGTCAGGTCTTAATAAGGGGTAAGTGAAGCGGACATAAAAGAATGAAAAAGGAGACCTTAGTGAGAGATGAGGTAAAAAGAGCCATTCCTGGGGATGTGAGAGTTGTAGGAAATCTGAGGCTGGAGTTACAGTAGAGCACTTGAGGTCAAGGTCTTAGAGACCTATCGCCCTCGTGGAAATGATCCTTCAGAGAGTACAAATAGCAGAAGGAGGTAAGATAAGCATGATTGCACTTGGAAGAAAAGCGATAGTATTGAGACACTGTCATAGCAGTGTGAGATTTCAATATCTTAAATTGGATTCTATTCTAATTTTTTTAAAAAGCTAGCACACCATAAAATGTTCCTAAAATTTAAACAATGAAGTCATAAACCAAAAAAGTAAACTATCTAACCACAAAATGAGATATATTGAATTTCATTTCACCCTTGAGAATAGTTCATGGGTCTAAATGTAGTCAGTAGGCACTAGACTAAGGCCATTTTTAGGAAAATATTATGACAAAATATTTAGAAAAGGAAAGTGTGGGCCCGAGGACATGGATTAGATATTCCCAACAATGGGAAAACAAACTACTCTGTCCAAGAAGTCAACTAGACCTTGTGGAGGAAAACAGAAGAGAGAATAAAACAGAGTGGTGGGTAGCTGGAACCCGGGTTGGTGGAGAGGGCCAAGGGGATTTCTGAAGAACAGGACAGTCTCATATACAGTTTGAAATGGACTGTGGGACCATTCCCTATCCTTTTACCATTGCCACCAGATCTCTAGTGAAGGCACACAGCTGTGGCAAAAGAGTGGTTTTCGGGAGGGCGGGAATGGAGGGAAAGGGGATCTGTGGGGAGACAGAACCGCCCAGCGGCCAGATGCAGATCCCAACAGCAGGGGCGCAGGACAGAAACCAGTAGGATGAGTCAGAGGTAGCTGAAAAGAAACCAAACACCTACAAATTAAAGGAATTTGGGGCAGGCACTGGACTTAAGGGCAAGGTGACCCAAGCTGACATCTGGGTTACATGGATCAGAAAAGACTTTTTAAGCCATGCCTAAACTGTATCCTAAAATGGCAAGACGGAGATTGCCCTGTGGAAGAAGTTTGGTTATATTCAGTCTGGCAAACTTTAAACAAAGTGCACCATTTAGCTGTTCATGTGGACTTGAAGAAGTTTACTGGATGAAGATTTGTAGGAATATCAAATGGCTGTATGTATTTCAGGGGCACCTGGGTGGCTCAGTAGGTTAAGCGTCAACTCTTTATTTTGGCTCAGGTTGTGATCTCAGTCCTGGGATCGAGTCCTGTATCTGTCTGGCTCTGTGCTTAGTGGGGAATCTGTGTGAGGGCTTCCTCCCTCTCTTTCTTCCCCTCCTCTCTCGCTTTCTTTTCATTCCCTTTCTGCAACATCCAAATGGCTCACCACCAGAAAAATGATAAGCACTGATTGCTTCCCCTACCAGGGTAAATGCCCTCCAGGGGATTCTTAGGGCTACTTCTCCCTTCAGCTCCTTTCCAGAGTTTGACAGGTAATAAGGTCTCCATATCTCCTCTCTTAATAATCCTCTTTTCTCCCTTGGTCTAGATCCCTAATCTCTTGACTAATACCAGCTTCTCCTGCTGGGAAAAATATCAGTTGGTGTTTTAATAATATCAGTAGTGATGCACTCAGCTCCCATTGAAAGCAGTTTTTCCTGTTACTCAGTAAAAGACTACTATCCTCAGGCGTCGGTGTTGTGCTAGTTGTCCCGATCAGAACTTCTGAACCAAGAACAGGTGGGTCCTTGCTTTATAGCTGCATGATTATAAAGCTTTCTGATAGAAGTCTTTTTAAAACTCAGGTACTTGCCACCCACCCCACCCCCACAGGGACTGATTTTGCTTCCATCCTAGAGTTTAAAAACTCCTACGGGTTTTATCTTTAATAGAAGCTTCTTTGTTGTAGACACCTACCATTCTTGCGGAGATCCAGATTATTAGCCCTATGTACTGCACTGACTAATAAATATTGAACCATCCCACAGTGTGTGTGTTGTCATTAATTATGAGCATGGCTTACTTCTTTTTTTTAGATAGTAAGCTTGCAGTCTCTTCAAGGTAGGAATATTTATCTTTGTAACCCCACTGAATAGAACACGATGCTTTGTGCACACAAGGAGATGAATGAGTATTTTACAGGATAAAGTTAAACGGAAGAGCTACGCAGATTCCAATATAGGGAATACAACCTAAACACCACAGTCAATAGAACTTTCTGTGACGATGGGAATGTTCTGTATCTGCCCTAATTTGCTAGTCACTAAGTTCCAAGCCATTGAGCGCTTGACTTTTGGCTAACATGACTGAGGAATTAGTGTCTAATTTTAGTTAGTTTTCATTGATTTTAATTTAAACATAACTAGCTGCAGGTGGCTAGTGACTGCTTTATTAGATCAGGCAAATAGAATATCCAGCAAAAATCTCGACCTCCTTCATTTCTTGAATCATGTTTTTCTCTCTACTTAAAAATAAGTAGTGTTCTCAGGAACAGCTTTGTTCTGGATGCCAGGCTTGGCTTTGGGATTCAGGCTCTGTGCTAACTCCTCTTTTATAGATGATTCATACCTCACAACAACCCTGTGTGGCAGATTATGTCGTTTTCCACATTTGACCAAAGCATGGCGATGTGAAGTCATTGCTCCTGGTCATCATTTAGCTGGAGCTGCTTTCCAAAAAAAAAAAAAAAAAAGAATGAATCAGTGAGTGGGTGAATGAATGAGTTAAGATTCCTGTCTCAGACGTGGTGTCAGGTCTAAGTGAACCCACTTTTCTGTAGTCAGGGTCTTTGGTTGGCTCTGGGTGAGAAGATGAATTCTAGAGCTCCCATGTGCCCCAGCACAGAATGTGAGTTACAGCCCAGCCCCTGACTTTTTCCACACAGCAGACTTCAGTGTGGCTTCACTTGGGGGGGACACCTCATAAGCACTCAGGGAGGGGAAAGCGGGAGTAAGAATTTTTCCTACATTCAGGTCCTGAAGAACAGCAATTAGAAAACAGCCTTCCTTTTTTTTTTTCTTCTTTTTCTTCTTATGGAACTAAACTGACTGGTTAAAAAATTGTTTGCTCAATGAAACTTCTTCCATAGACAAAAAAGATTGTATGGGTTTTTTTTGTTGGTGGTGGTGGTGGTTTTTTTTTTTTCTTTTGTTTTGTTTTTTTGTTTTGTTTGTTTTTGTGGGGGGGGGGAACGGATCTGAGACAGGGAGAAGGGTGCTCCAAGGACCTATTTTTAGCACATAGACTGTTCCTAGGGTTTCTGTTTGTGCCTTGTGTGTGTGTTTATTTGCTTTTTGTTTCTGAAGTCAGAACCCAGTGTCTAAGGTCTCACAGACTTTAAGTTCGGTGAAGGCCAGAAAGGGACATTCCTTCCTCTTGCACACAGTAAGTGTTGCTAAGGTTAGTGCTTCAGGAAGACATGAAATCATGCTGGGTGGGAAGATGGGATGAGAAATTCATACCACGAATGGCTTATTATGTAGGATATACAGTGGAACAAAAATACCCACCCTCAAACTGGATCACACATGATCTTTTAAGGTCAAGAAAAAGCATGCCATGGTAGAAATGATGGAAATCTGCAAGAATGAAGTCCTTGGAGCCAATCCTGTCATTCTCCCTGCTTTCATTTCCCCTAAAATTGGCTCATCACACTACTAGAAAAAAATACACCACAGAATGAAGTTATGTTCCAAAAAAACAAAGAAAAAAGTATTGCCTTGAGCATTCTCTGTACAGGGATATTATTTTCCTTTATGATATTGAACATGTATGTAGTTAAGTCAGCCTAGCAATTAGTTGGATTGATGCAAATGTTTGCCCCATTCTTGTTAAAAGATGACTCTGTGATTTGGTTTAAATGTGTCTGTATAAAAAGATGTTTTCGTTTCTAACTGCTGATATCTATTGGGATAGGCTGCTGTAAGCATCCCCCACACTCTGACTTCCATTCTGATGGCATTTATTATTACATATTGTGCAACAAAGCAGGTGGGCATGATAATAATATTCTTGAAAGAAGACCTATATTCTCATGGCAACAATTTGCAATAGTGCTGTAGGGGTAAACAGGGGAGCCAAGATGGGAGTTGCTGTTAACACTTGGGTTTGCACACCTGTATTAATGACACCCACCTACAGAGGAAAAAAAAAGGCGACACTCCTCTAGGCTCTTGGCAACTTCTAAATGTAAGTAAAACAGCTGCTTGCTGAGACCCTACTGTGTGCATGTGTGCAAGTCAATGAATGAATCAGGCTCTATCAGAGGGATGAAGATACAACCCGATATCTGCTAGATAATCATCTGCTATTTTTGCCCAGCATCTGGTATTGGTTTGATTGGATGCAACATTCTGATTTCACTTTTGGAAGATCCCCCACACCCCCACAGTCAGGGTACATGTTAATGTGCTAGAACCCGAGGCTCCCGGTTTGGTTTCTCGACCCGAGGCTGGCTAAGGAGTCAGAGTGCTTAGTTCACGGTGGGCACAGGACCACACCCTACACCAATGAAGAGCCAAACTTCTGCAGAGCCAGTGAAGAAGAGGCATTTCATTTCACAAGAGGTTGCAAAGCTGGGATTTACATCGGGATGTCTAGCCACAGCATGGAAGGCACCTGCCTGAGAATAAAACCAATAGAAAGAGACATAGCTGGGAGAGAGAAAGAGACCTGTATTCTTTGAAGGTCTAGATCTATCTCTGTTTGAAGTTCAGCTCCTTGAACTTGCCAGTTCCATGAGTCAGTGGATGTACTTTTTTTTACTTAAGCCTCTTAAGTGTGAGTGGTGTTTCTGTGGCTCGCAAGGAGAAGAGTCCATCCTGATGAACACTTCTCTCTCTAGGAAAGTGTGTATTTAAAAAAAGAAAAACTAATACTTATTGACACTTATCATCTTCCAGGTAATTTAAGAGCATGTTCTCATGTCAGCTTACAGTTGGAGAGCATTATATTTCCACTTTATATGTGGTAGTACCCTCCTGTCCATAGGGGTTACCTTCCAAAGACTCCCAGTGGATGCCAGAAACCACAGACACTCCTGAACCCTTATGTGCACTATGTTTTTTTTCTTCTATGTACCTACGATAAAGTTTAATTAATAAATCTGGCACAGTGAGAAATTAACAAGAATAACTGATAATAGAACAATTATCACAATATACTGTAATAAAAGTTATGTGAACGTGGTCTCTCTCTCTCTCTCTCTGAAAATAGCTATTCACTGTGCTCACCCTTCTTGTGAGGAGATGAGGGAAGGTGAATGACGTAGGCACAATGGCATGGAATTGGGCTACTCTTCTGCTTCTGAAGCTATGTCAGTGGGAGGATCATCTGCTTTTGGGACCATGACTGACCGTAGGGAACTGAAATCATGGGAAGCAAAACCTCGGATAAGGAGAAATCACCATCTTAAGTGGAGTTCTGTCGAGTGGCTGCATTGTAATTTGGTTACCATATTCACACAGTTTCAGATATTTAGATGGCCATAGGTGCTCTCATCACCAAAAAATAGAGTAACTATGTGAGGAGATAATATGTTAATTAGTTTGACTGTATGTATATGTATATCAAGTCTGTGTATATCAAGTCATCCTGTTGTACACTTTAAATATATACAAATGTTATATTAAAAATAAAATCAAAGAAGGCAAACAATATCCAATCAAAAAATCTATTTTAGGGGCACCTGGGTGGCTCAGTGGGTTAAAGCCTCTGCCTTCGGCTCGGGTCATGATCCCAGGGTCCTGGGATTGAGTCCCACATCGGGCTCTCTGCTCTGCAAGGAGCCTGTATCCTCCTCTCTCTCTCTCTCTCTCTGCCTGCCTCTCTGCCTACTTGTGATCTCTATCAAATAAATTAAAAAAATAAATAAAAATAAAAATAAAAAAATAAAAATAAAAATAAAAAAATAAAAAATAAAAATAAATAAAGAAATAAAAATAAAAATAAAAATAAAATTGAAGAAGGCAAACAATATCCAATCAAAAAATCTATTCTAGGGGCGCCTGGGTGGCTCAGTGGGTTAAAGCCTCTGCCTTTGGCTTGGGTCGTGATCCCAGAGTCCTGGGATTGAGCCCCACATCGGGCTCTCTGCTCTGCAAGGAGCCTGTTTCCTCCTCTCTCTCTCTCTCTCTTTCTCTCTGCCTGCCTCTCTGCCTACTTGTGATCTCTGTCAAATAAAATAAATAAATAAATAAATAAAAATAAAAATAAAATCAAAGAAGGCAAACAATATCCAATCAAAAAATCTATTTTAGGGGCGCCTGGGTGGCTCAGTGGGTTAAAGCTTCTGCCTTCGGCTCAGGTCATGATCCCACGGTCCTGGGATCGAGCCCTGCATCAGGCTCTCTGCTCCGTGGAGAGCCTGCTTTCTCCTCTCTCTCTGCCTGCCTCTCTGCCTACTTGTGATCTCGGTCTGTCAAATAAATAAATAAAATCTTTTAAAAAAAATCTATTTTAATTTATGTAATACAATTGTTTGCTTTAAAAAATAGGTAAATGCTTATGCAATTATAAGAAGGCAAACTGAGGGACAACTGGGTGGCTCAGTCAGTTAAGCATCTGCCTTAGGCTCAGGTCATGATCCCAGGGTCCTGGGACCCTGAGATCATGAGACCGCATTGGGCTCCCTGCTCAGCACAGAGTCTGCTTCTCCCTCTCTCACTCCCCCTGCTTGTATTCCCTCTCTCGCTGTCTCTCTCTGTCAAATAAATAAATAAAATATTTTTTTTAAAAAGGCGGCAAACTGGGGTGCCTGGGTGGCTCAGTGGGTTAAGCCTCTGCCTTCAGCTCAGGTCATGATCTCAGGGTCCTGGGATCAAGCCCCGCATCAGGCTCTCTGCTCAGCAGGGAGCCTGCTTCCCCCCTTCTCTCTGTCAAATAAATAAATAAAATCTTTAAAAAAAAAAATTAAAAAAAGAAAAAAAAGGCGGCAAACTGAACAGAATGACCAAAATGATGAAGGTGTGTTTCTAGGCATTAACTTTGCCTGTGGTTCATAGTGGTTTGAGGTATGTTTTGAAATTAATGATAAACTTCTATTTTAGTGGCAAAATAAGTACAAAGGGGGAATTTAAGTCTACTTTAAATGAGGCTATGAAAAAAAAACACGCTTTTAAAAAGAAATGTGATAGCCCTCAGGTAACATGAGCATCCAAACTCCTAAGTGAACGGCTCCCCGTTGACACATATAATGGCTTTCCACGTGATATCCAACAAATACTCATACATTTACAGCTCTTTTGATCACCCAGATTCAATAAAGAAATTTCTTTTAAAATGTAAAAGGTTAAAATAGATGTGGCAAAGAAAGCCAAACTTGCCATTAAGCCCAGTTACCATGTCAAATCTACAGATTGCTCCACAAGCGAAATTTCCACTTTGAGAATTTTATTTTGCTCAGAGACAAAGTGAAATAATTTTGTATGTTATAAAGCGGTCAAACAACTTGGCAAGGATTGGGAAAATTCCATGTTTTACTCTTCTATCAGATTCATTTAGCCAAATATAAAAGAACCATTTTTCTTATTCGGGCATGATATTTCCATAAAAGTCGTGGAATTAATGTGATGGCCTGCCAGGTGAAAGATTTTGTTTTCCTCTATTCTGAGAATCAGCAGACCTGTTGATAAGATCATTATCACACCCACTAAAAGTGCTGAGTCCAAAACAGCAAAAAGCTCTGTTTTTAAGACCTGGTAAGTTACTTGCAATTGTACATTAGTGGAAACGAGATAGTATATATTTCTAAAATTGTGTTATTCTAATTGTACTTGGCATTTTACTAGATGAGAAAAGTATTCAAACATAATTGTATGAAAAGAGATCTAAAAATTATTTTAATGATTTTATTCAAGCAAAATACAGGTAACGTTTTTTCCTAAACATGTAATTTCTGAGAAACTTGATCACTGTTAATTGTCATCATCATCAAGTCCTTATAAGCTTATTTATTAATTATTTATTTATTTATTATTTATTATTTTTTGCAGTTGAAAACTCTTTCAATTTTAAGAGTTTTTGAAGATACTATTTCAGAATTTTCCTCCTAATTCTTACAATGTTACCGATCTCTTCCATGGAGCTATTTTCAAAGTATAACATAATATCAAAATGGAAAGTCTATGTAAAATAACAATTCTCACCTAAATTTAGAAGAAAGGGAAAAAAACCTCTAATGGCAACTCAAAGTAAAAGAATTAAGGGTAAATATGGCAAATAATGTATGAGCAGCTATTTGAACCTTTTATAACTTGTAAAGACTATCACCCTGTGAACAGTCTACTTTAGTCAACTGAAATCTTTGGAAGAAAGATCTTAATTGTCCCTATCATTCATGCTAGGATTCATAAGAGAATAAAGAAAGATTAAAATGGGATACTCGGGGCGCCTGGGTGGCTCAGTGGGTTAAGCCTCTGCCTTCGGCTCAGGTCATGATCTCAGGGTCCTGGGATCGAGCCCAGCATCAGGCTCTCTGCTCAGCAGGGAGCCTGCTTCCCCCTCTCTCTCTGCCTGCCTCTCCACCTACTTGTGACCTCTCTCTGCAAAAAAAAAAAAAAAAAAAAAAAAAAAATCCTTTAAAATGGGATACTCTTGGGGGAAAAAAGAGGAAATTTTTTAAGTGAGCTTCCCAATTTTTTTCTGCAGTTATCCTGGAGATGAGTCTACATTTACAGTTTTTCCTTAACAATCACTTGCTAAAAAACAATCAGTGAGAAAGTGCTTATATGTCAGTAGGCTTAAGTGTATTTTAGTACACTTAAGTTGTTTAGTACAGAACAGCCCTTTTATTTCTTCTGCTGCCTAAGTTCTTACAACACAAATCCTTCTAATTTGGCCTAATACAGAGTGAGTGTAGATTACATTATGTGGGACATTCTATTAATCTTAATAAGGATCTAGGACTTGCAACTGACACCTAGGAAGAAAGGCAAAAATGAAAAAAAAAAAAACCTACAAACAGGAACATCAACAAAAAACAGTTATCCAATTTAGTTGCCTTGTTTGTGACTCTGGGTTTTATTTACCATAACAAAGGAGACTTCTAGAGAGTGAAGTGGGAAGCACTGGTTAAGAGCACTCATTAGTGCTGCTGGTTAAGTGGAAAAGACATCAGTTTTGTAGGAAGGGAGGATGTAATCAGAGCTCGATTTTACTCAGTAATTGTAGCTTTTATAGCTATAACCTTGTGGTTTAAAAAAAAAACTCTATTAAAAGTTTTGCATGAAAAACAACCTTTCACTGTGACTCTGAAACTCTCTAGCTTCTATCCATTTGTACTTCACTGAGACAATGAGTTTGTTGGGCTTTTTGGTTGTTCACTTTTTTCCGTAAAACAAAATTTACTAGGATGTCAAATATTGGGTTAGGATAGGACAGACTATATTTAAAACAAAGGAAAAAAGATTAAAGCAATCGCTTGCCAGTGTTACGATCATTCCCAATAACTCACAATTGTGAGGATGAGAAAAGTCATTTGATAACTGTTGACACTCCAAAATGCCTCTTATTAATCCAAACAAATTAGAAGGCTGCCTTGAGATATTTGAAAAAAATTAACAATAACTACTTTTGAGTTTGTTAAGCTCTTCAAACAAGTCTAGAGGGAACAATATCCTATCAACATGAGCGGTGGATGAGTGAAGAAATTAAACGACTATTAAGTATTGTGTGAGCTGTTGAGATGGGACTCCTGTGGTGGCAGGGCTCCCACTCTGGCTGTCACCACCCCCACCCCCCAACAAATCCCAGCCCCGTAGTCCCCACCGTGTGATCCTGGGAGGCTTCTTTACCTTCCTGAGCCTCAGTTTCCTAGTTCGTCTGCAATGACAACACGGTTAGGAGAATGAACGGAAAGATGTCAACAGTGGGGACCCCTGAGACTCTGAGTGCAGTCCGGACATTGAAACTGTTTTCATAATAATGTTAAACGTCATTTGCTGTTCCCTCTCGTTCTCTCTCGAGGGTCTGGTAGAGTTTTTCCAAGTCTACATCATGTGAGATATCACACCAGATTGAATGAAGGCAGAGCAGAGAATCCAGCTGCCTCCTATTAAGCCAGACAGGAAAGAGATTTACAGAAATGGGAAAGAGTGCCTCTCCTCTCACTGAATTATTTTTGTTTTCAAAAACATCCTTATTGTTCATGAGACTGTACTCTTGGTGTGAGCATGTGTTGGGTTTCTTAATGTCATTTTTAGATGAATTAATATAAAATACATTTACAGTTTCTTGGTCTGAATTTCTAAAACAGTAATACTGTAAATATCCATGGATATAACCCACATAATAGACAAAAGTTCTTTGAACCCTTAATAATATTTAAGAGCATAATGGGTCCTGAGACAAAAAAGCTGAGAACTATTCATTTAAATAATATGCCTGACAAAGTTCTCCCCGTAACTAAATTCACAAGTCAGAAAATAATTCTCTGTTAAGCTCCATAGCCAAAATTTGCTTACAGAATATGTATTGAGTATCACTGCATTATTTTTCTACTTTTTAACAAATTGTTGGAAACAGAGGTTCTCAACTCTAGCTGCACATTCGAATCCTCTGTGAATTTTTTTTTTTAATAAAATACTTATTGTTTAGTGGGGCTCACAGCCTGTCAGTGATGTTTTATAAAAGCTCTTTGTGTCTATGGATTAATTTCATCGTTTGGATCACAGCTTTAAGAATTACCTTATCTAAGTAAAGATCTCGTCCTCCAAACCCAAAAGAACCAGATTCTATTACAGCTGTTTATGTTTACGCCTATCTTCCCAGCAGACCCTGAGCAATCCCAGGTCAGCTTCGATATGTGAAATGTTTTTCCCTCTGGCCCCCTTGGAATGTAGCAGAATGTGTAGATGTTACACTAACAATAAATGATTGAATAGGAGAAGGCCTACATGTAGACTTCTACTCACTTTGTAGCAAAGAAAATGTCCCAAGTGGCCTTGGGGTGCAGTATTCAATGTCTCCCACGTCACTAGGAAAAGCAAAGATAAACTTGGCCTAACCCCCTTCATATCCCCATCCAGTCAGGGAGCCCCGTTGTCTATGAGTGCCCCATGGTGAAGACCTCCAGCTTTCACCCATTGTGCTGACCCTTCAAAGTCCCGAGGCACCCATTGCCCTGCAGAAACCAACATTGATGAGTCTTGTTGAAATATGATATGGGGACCAAATAAGGGCCACAACGTTGAGGTGACCTTGTCTTTGCAGCAGACTTTCTTCAAAGACAGGGGACCCACTGCTACTGAGCTTGATGACAAGGTTTGGAAATAGAACCTCTCAAGAACACTATAGCAGAGGCAATGTTGTGGGAGAGGACACAGCTCAGCTGGGTGAAGCCCAGCTATGTCAGCAGCTGGCCGCAGAGTCGGCACCCAGAGGACCACTCTAACACTGACCTATTGCCCCACTGCTTCTTGCATGGGGCCAGAGCAGAACCTCTCTCTACAGGTAACTCCTCAGCGACAATTGACATTCTCTGATGAACTTGAGTCTTACAGTTTATAACTTTTGGCCAAAGTTTCGGGAATTCACATGTGTTGCAAGCTCATGCAAACATACCTTAGGAGGCCACTCCTGAGGTCCCACCACACAGACCCCCAGACACCAACCCTTTCCTCCTAGTAGCCAAGCCTTTATTGAGGGGCTAGAGTTCTTTTCCCTCAAATAATAGTTTTATTGAGATATAATTTATACAGCATAAATTCACCCGTTTAAATCATATAATTCAATGGGAATGTGTAAATGGCTTGCTCATAATTGCATGTCTCTCTTGACTTCAAATGCTGATGGGTTAAGTTAAAAAAAAATTAATAATGCTCAAAAGCCTCACCAAGAGAAAGAAAGAAAAATGTATTTATTTTAGATTTTAAAATGAAACACTTGAAAGCTATTTATTGCCTTCCTTGCCAGTTTGAGGAGACACACCCTGGTGGTGATAAAAGAGGTTACATAATCTTGGTCCGGTGAGAGTTTGAACCTTCCCCTCCCAGGTCGTGGCTCACCCCACTGTGAGGGAAAGAGGAGCCGGGTGCTCCCTTGTGATAGGCTAGTGAGCTAATGCCATAGCTCTGAGGTCCAAACTGGAAAGCAGATGCACCCGCAGTCCCTCCCATCCCCGAGACCCACCAGCCAATGAATACGGGGATGACTTCACCTGCCCCACCCATCCTCGCCAGGCGTTTAGGGACCAGTGCAGACCAGAAAACATCAGCGTTCTGAAAGCCCAGGACTTGGTTGTCCTCAGATAGTCGTGTGAAGACCCAGAAGCGTATTTGGGGGTACAATTCAGTTCTTGGGGAGCAGTGACAGTGGTGCTACACATAGCTGCATGTGCCATCTGTGTTTAAAGTACAAACCGCCCTGCTTTGTGCTCCCCTGACTTCTACTATTAGACCACTTCTGCTGAGTGCATTTTTAAAAGTGCTCTTGGGCACCAAGCCCCAGTTCTCCCATCCTCCTCCTTTCCTTTTCTTCCTGAGTCAGCTGAGGTGGTTTCTGTTGCTTACAGTTAAGAATTCTGACTGACACTCAAAGAACAAATAATACAATCAAGAAATAGGCAGAAGACATGAACAGACATTTCTCCAAAGAAGGCATGCACATGGCCAACAGACATGTGAGAAAATGCTCATCACTCAGCATCAGCAAATACAAATCAAAACCACAATGTGATACCACCTCACACCAGTCAGAATGGTTAAATTAACCAGTCAGGAAATAACAGATGTTGGTGAGGGTGTGGAGAAAGGGGAACCCTCCTACACTGTTGGCGGGAATGCAAGCTGGTGCAGCCAATCTGGAAAACAGTATGGAGGTTCCTCAAAAAGTTGAAAATAGAGTTACCCTACAACTCAGCATTTGCGCTACTGGGTATTTACCCCAAAGATACAAATGTACTGATCCGAAGGGGCACGTGTACCCCAGTGTTTATAGCAGCAACATCTACAATAGTCAAACTACTGCAAACTATGGAAAGAGCCCATCAACAGATGAATGGATAAAGAACATGTGATATGTATACATATACATGTATAACAACCATAACTATAGAATGAAAAAGAAATATTTTTATTTTAGAAGAAGGAAGGAGAATATGAAGCAATTATTGGAGTACTGGTGTCTTCATTTCACAAAATGGGAAGTCAAGGCACTCTCCATGCTTAATAAATGCAGTGAACTCTTAAACACATGGCTTAAAGTTGCAAGTAACCAGTGGAGGATTAGAGGGCAACAGTGTTATGTATCTGGATTAGCTAGAGTGTCTGTCAGGTTTCTTTTTTTTTATAACTTATTTTTATTTAAAAATATTTTGTTTATAGATCCTGGATATCAACCTTTTGTCTGTACTGTCATTTGCAAATATCTTCTCCCATTCTGTGGGTTGCTTATTTGTTAACTGTTTCCTTTGCTGTGCAGAAGCTTTTGATCTTGATGAAGTCCCAAAAGTTCATTTTCACTTTTGTTTCCATTGTCTTTGGAGACATATCTTGAAAGAAGTTGCTGTGGCTGATATCGAAGAGGTTACTGCCTATGTTCTCCTCTAGGATTCTGATGGATTCCTGTCTCATGTTGAGGTCTTTTATCCATTTCGAGTTTATCTTTGTGTACGGTGTAAGAGAATGATCGAGTTTCATTCTTCTACATATAGCTGTCCAGTTTTCCCAGCACCATTTATTGAAGAGACTGTCTTTTTTCCACTGGATACTTTTTCCTGTTTTGTCGAAGATTATTTGACCATAGAGTTGAGGGTCCATATCTGAGCTCTCTGCTCTGTTCCACTGGTCTATGTGTCTGTTTTTATGCCACTACCATGCTGTCTTGGTGATCACAGCTTTGTAGTAAAGCTTGAAATCAGGTAACATGATGCCGCCAGTTTTATTTTTATTTTTCAACATTTCCTTAGCAATTCGGGGTCTCTTCCGATTCAAACTCAACACACACAAAACAGATCATCATATCAAAAAATGGGCAGAAGATATGAACAGACACTTCTCCAATGAAGACATACAAATGTCTATCAGACACATGAAAAAATGTTCATCATCTCTAGCCATCAGGGAGATTCAAATTAAAACCACATTGAGATACCACCTTACACCAGTTAGAATGGCCAAAATTAGCAAGACAGGAAACAACGTGTGTTGGAGAGGATGTGGAGAAAGGGGAACCTTCTTACACTGTTGGTGGGAATGCAAGTTGGTGCAGCCACTTTGGAGAACAGTGTGGAGATTCCTCAAGAAATTAAAAATAGAGTTTCCCTATGACCCTGCAATTGCACTACTGAGTATTTACCCCAAAGATACAGATGTAGTGAAAAGGAGGGCCATCTGTACCCCAATGTTTATAGCAGCAATGGCCACGGTCGCCAAACTGGAAAGAACCAAAATGCCCTTCAACGGACGAATGGATAAGGAAGATGTGGTCCATATACACTATGGAGTATTATGCCTCCATCAGAAAGGATGAATACCCAACTTTTGTAGCAGCATGGACAGGACTGGAAGAGATTATGCTGAGTGAAATAAGTCAAGCAGAGAGAGTCAATTATCATATGGTTTCACTTATTTGTGGAGCATAACAAATAACATGGAGGACAAGGGGAGATGGAGAGGAGAAGGGAGTTGAGGGAAATTGGAAGGGGAGGTGAACCATGAGAGACTGGACTCTGAAAAACAACCTGAGGGTTTTGAAGGGGTAGGGGGTGGGAGGTTGGGGGAACCAGGGAGGGCACGGATTGCATGGAGTACTGGGTGTGGTGTAAAAACAATGAATACTGTTATGCTGAAAAGAAATAAAAAATTAAAAAAAATAAAAATATTTTGTTATAGTATTTGTTTTTTTATCCTCAGTTCCTGAAATCTCTTCAGAGCCATCAAAGTGAAATTCGTGTCTTGTTATTCATAACAAACCCCTTTCTACCACAACTGGGTTTATGTTAATGAGGTGACTTCTGGAAAGCACCTAAGGATGGGGGCTGGTTGACAAGGGAACTAACTATAAATAGAGGATTGGAACATTCACCTCCTGATTTCCAGGGAAAGGAGAAGGGTTAAGGGTTGAATCAGTCACCAATGGCCAATGTGAGGAAGCCTTCACAAAAACCCCAAAGGAAGGTGTTTGGAGAACTTCCAGGTTGGGGAAATAGAAGGTTTCCATGTGCCTCCATGTTGGGACCCAACTTCACTAGGACAGAAGCTCCTTTGTTTAAGACTTCACCCTATATGTGCATTCATTTGACTCTTGATTCTTGACCTTCAATATTCTTTGTAATAAACTGGAAATCTAGTAAGCAAATGGATTTCCTGAGTTCTGTGAGCTGGGTGCTCCAGCAAATTAATGAAACCCAAGGAGGGAGTTGTGGGAACCTCTGATTTACAGACTATTGGTCAGAAGTACATGGAACAACCTAGACTTGAAATAGGTACCTGAAATGGGGGAGGGAGAGAACAGTATTGTAGGACTGACCTTTAACCTATGGAATCTGATGTCATCTCCTGGTAGATAGTGCCAGAATTAAGTTGGATTGCAGGACACTGAGGTGGTATCCCAAAATTGTTTGGTGGCATGGGAAACCACCGCCCAGCCCCTCCCCACCACCATCAGAATTGAGAATTGGGTGCAGAATTGCTTTAATAGGCATATACGTCCAGTACCTTTCTAAGAAATGGTCTGTGGAAGCTAAACTCTTGGGGCCCTTGCCTTGCTTTTCTGAAAAAAATCTTTCATTATGCCCTTCTGTTTGATTGATAGTTTGGCCAAATATGAAATTCTGAGCTAAAGATAAGTTTCATACAGCAGTCTGAAGAACTGTATTCAATACTTCCGATGAGATATCTGGTCCTGAATGAAATACTGTTTCTTTCTTTTTGGTCACTGTTTCTGAAGGAATAAATGATATGGTTTGACAGGGGTGGAGGAGAAGGTAGACAGTAAGAAAGGTCCAGAGCAAGAGGTAGTGTCCAAAAATCCTGATTGAAAACATGGTACTGGTGCAGAAATTAGTGGTGTTACCTTTGGTAGCTCGGGTAGGAGGGGAGAAATTTCTAAAGGAAAGAAGATTGAGTGGGAACCGTCTCCTTGACAGTTGCTTACTCTAATTTCTCTTGTACAGTAAACTCCATAAAGATGGCTATTCTTTTAGAAATGATTCTTTTAGAGAAATTGATGATTAAAAGTCAATAAGGCAAAGGTCTTTTTCCCCTCCAAAACACCCATGTATATGACATCTGATAATACTGAGCTTTTTTGCCTCTTCTGAAGAAAGGAGGTAGCAAATCAGAATATAATATGGATATCTTGCATCTTGAACAGTGCAGTAAAGAGAAAACTTCCTGAATAACCAATGCAGTATATTGTCATTGGAACGTTTTCTTCCCCTGAAAATACGTACTCACATACCAAGTATAACTCACCTTATTGGTTGTTCAGAATTTATTTTGCTTTATGAACCATGTAGAATGAGAAGCATTCATGTTGTAATATGATACCTTGTGACATGATAACGCTTATTACCATTACAATTGCAACAGACTTGAACTGGGACTCAAATGAGTCGCATGAATCCAGAGGAAATGGGTTCATAATGGCATCCAGTGTTCTCAATTAACACAGGAAAGATTAATGGCTCCCCCCCCCCCAACTTTGGTGGTCTCTGTTGAGGAGGAAAAAACATTAGCTGCCATCTGATTTTCCACTCAATTGCATTTACCAACTGGCAGATGGACCAGCTGGGAAAGTTCCTTCATCTCGTAGCTGGATTCACCATGGGTGTGGCCCAGGAATGTTAGTACAGCTGATTCTCCATAATTTTAATAGTCCACAGACAGTAACACTCACCAAGGGAAGACTCAAAAACTGAACTAGTGGGAAGTACCTCACCTGTAGATAATTCTTAAGGACGTTCCCCCTTCTATTTGTCTTAATTCTCTAATTAGGCATCTCTTCACCCTTGAGGACATCCCAAATCTATGGGTAGCCACTTCCCAGAAGAGAGCGAACTACACATCAAAATGGATTTAATGCTTCTCAGTAAACTGACAACTCAGCTGAGGAGTGAGTAAAATGAAAATGTTAGGGCTATCATCTTGCAAATTAAAAAAAAAGACAATGACTGCTATAGGCTGGAAGAGTTATGATCTGTGAGAATCTTCCATTGCAAGGAAAAGCTTAGCCATACACCAGTGCTCCATGGCTGCTGCAGTCAAGAATCTGAACATGGCCTGGAATTCTCTGAGGATGTTATTCATAAAGGCACAGTTAATCAAACTCAGACCTCTCTTCAAAATCTCACTGTACAAGCCAAACTTATTGCCAGCAGAAGGAAGGTGCCAGACCAGTGAAGGTAAGCTAAAATCTGTGTGCCCTGGCTTCGGAACCATGAGGTCTCAACCCATTTTAAAAAGTAAGAAAAGTTTTGTGTGTGTATGTGTGTGTTTACGTTGATCAAATAGCTAGCTTTCTACCCATACAATCAGAGCTTTGTACTTATCCAAGGATTTTCAACCTACATAAGTAGATATTTTTGTTTATTTTAATTTAATTTACCAAAAAGGAAAAAATCACTCCTTCTCTCTCTCCCTCACTCTTTAGAGGAATTTAGAAAGGACAAGTGGGAGCCAAAATCACTTCTGGCTAGAGTCCACAGTTACCAAGCTGAAAGAGCAGGCAGTTTTCTGGGTAAATGGTCTTGCCTCAAATGCCAGATGCCTGCTAAAAGTATCACAGGCTCTCAGAAGTTTTCTGTGCCTACCCTGCCATCACAAACACAAATGGTGGATCTTTCAACACAGATGCTGGCGTCTTTGCTGATTACACCCTTGGGCTCTGTGAAGAATGGTTTTCTTTATTCTTGGCATAAGGAAATCTCTATACCAACGGTGGAGGCACTTGATTTGGGTTGTTTAGAACCAAACTCAGAATGATTACAGACTCTAAAACATGGTCATGCTCTTGTCATTGAAGGGAGAGAATAAACATAAGGAGATTTGGGTTCTCCGCACAAGTCTTCTTCAGGTTCACACTCTGACTCTTGGCTGAACATTGTTTTTGTTTATTGATTGGTCAGTTTGTTTGCTTTTTCCCTCCTAACTCAGGAACAACTTTGTCCAAGCTCCTTGAACGTCAATGTGAAGAGAAAGGGTAAATAAGTGTGTGTGGGTTTCTTCCACAGACACAGGTGTGGGTCATGAGCTCCATCTTTGAATCACGGATCTAGGTTTGCCTTTAGCTCTGCTCTACATTTCTTGATGGCTCAACTGGAAAATGGAGATGAAAAAAATCCTACCTAATATTGTTGTTGAACTTTTTTTTTTTCCTGAGTAGACTTTATTTTTAGGGCACTTTTAGGTTTACAGAAATATTGAACAGGGAGTACAGAGTGCCATATACTCCCTCTCCCTCTGCCCTCGGTTTCACCTATTATTAATATCTTGCATTGCTGTGGTGGGTTTGTTGAACTTTAATTACATATCACATAAAAAATACAACCTTTCCAATGTTAAGAGGTACTTACAGGTGTGAACTATTATTATCATAGTCGCAGACTCTCTCATCCACTAATGCACAAAGATTTCATTTCTTTGATGATATTTTGTGGGCCCCCTTATCAAAAGTCTCTGCCAAATCCCTACCAGACAACCATACAGTTTGTCAAGTATCATCTGTGGAAATCTGTTTCTTTAAATTTAAGATCTGTTTCTCTAATAATATTTCCTTGAATTGCAAATCTTCCAGAAAAGAAAGATTATAATTATCATAGATAACTTTATTGTTGAGGAACAAAAGATATGATCCTAATTCAGACTCTAAAAAGATATCGACCATTAGTTGTTTTAATATGAAGGATAAAGAAAAGCATCCAGGTCCTTAAGTATGACTTATCTTGACAGGAGGACTGGAGGACATATCTAGACAGGAGGACTAGAATAAGACGGGAGGTCTTATATGGTTCCCTGACCTCAGAAAAGGAAATTACGGCATAAGAAAGGAGAAGAAAGGCAAGTCAATTCTGAAAGAAGAAGTCTTGATTCAGAGCCTTTCTCAACCAACCTTTGAGCAGGGTAGCAAGCCATCTCCCAGTCTGCCTCAAGGGAGTTCACAGTGGAATGTTGCTCATTGCCTTGACATTGGACAAACATCAATAGGACCAGCTGGAAGAACTTCAAAATAGTGTCAAGAGCATGGTTATAGGAAAAGTGAAGGTTGGAGGTTGGAGGAAATGAAGGCTGGAGGTTAGGAGTGACAGAGAAGCAAGTTTAACATGAATGATACACCAAAGTCATCTTGGAACTGAATCCCTGATGAATACAATTGTAGCTGGTTGCAGGCATATTGCTTAGACTTTGACAACAGGTCTGAGGCTCTCAAGGGGTTCTCAGCCATGGTTGACCATTAAAACCCCTGTAAAGGTCTTATAAATACAGATAGGTGGGCTCTACTCCGAGCAGATTCTGACGGTTGTGGAGGGGTGGGTAAGTATCTTTGTTTAAGTCATGTCCCTGCATCTTAACTAATCACCCTCCCTATTAGAAGTGTTATTCAGTCACTAGAGTCTGGTATGTTGCTCAGGTGACCCAGATGCTTCTAGGCACTAGAAGTATCTAGCCAACTAGAACATAGACTGCACCTAGTAATTCCCTTCCTAGAAATCTACCACAAGAAAATAATCAGAAATTGGGCCAAAGTTTACATTCAAAGATGTTCATCAAACCTTTTTTTTTTTGATGTTTATCAAACCTTTATGTATGCTAGTAAAAACTAAAAATAACCTCGTCAAATAATAGAGAAATGGCATATTTATATTACAAAATATTAAACAGTATTTAAAATTATTTTCTGATAACTGTATGACAAAGAAAAAAAACACAATGTAATGCTAAATATAAAGAAAGAAAAAACCCATGAAGACAACTCTGTATGATATGACCTCTATCTAAAAACCTGAGCACCACCACTTAGGCACTAGATACAATACTCCAAGAAATAGCAAAATGTCGACCATGGTGTGTTGCATTAGTCAGAGCTCTCCAGAGAAACAGAGCCAATAGGATATTGTAGGAAGAGATTCATTATAAAAAATTGGCTTATGAGATGACAGCTAAGAAGTCCAAAATCTGCAGAGCTAATGTCCAAATTTGAATCAGCAGGACAGAAGTTGCTGTAGAACCAGGAAGAACTATAATGCCCCAGTTCACTGAAAATGAATTTCCTTTTATTTGGGTGAGGGTCAGTCTTTTGTTCCACTCAGGTCTTCAACTGATTAGGGGAGGCCCACTCATATCATGGAGGGCAATCTACTTTACTCAGTCTATCATTTTACATGTTAATCTCATCCAGAAACACCATCATAGAAACACTGAGATCAGTGTTTGCCTGGATATCTGTGTATCTCATGGTCCAGTCGAGTTGACACTTAAAATTAAGTCACATGTACTATCCCTGGTTTGCAAATTTAATTACAGTAGGGACCATATTTATTAGCATGAATTATTATGTTAAGGATTTATAATGTATTAGCCAAGTTGAAGTCACTCCTAATATTCAAGAAAACTAAATCGTGTCTTCACTGATGTATTACTTGAAGCAGTGACATTTTTCCATTGAAATTTGTTTGCTTTTGTTAGAATGTGAAGATAAGTTAGATTAGTGAAATCTCAGAGGTCATTTAGTGTGCCTGAAAATATATCTAAGCTGAAACAATTGCAAAACGATTTACATGAACATTAAATATCCCCAAATATTTATGTGGCACAATCAGTTATAAAGAGTGTCTTCTTATTGCTTGTATTTGAATATATTGCACAAAAACCATGTGCATCTCTTTTACCCTCTGAAGAATATTACAATTTGATACTGTGTAGTAACTTTTCCCTCCACTCAGAATTATAGAAAAATTTTCATTCCTCTCAAGGTGAAAATGTTAAAAATTTATCTCTCGGGACACCTGGGTGGCTCAGTTGATTAAGTGGCTGCTTTCAGCTCAGGTCATGATCCCACAGTCCTGAAATCGAGCCCCATGTCAGGCTCCCTGCTTAATGGGGAGTCTGTTCTCTCTCTCCTCCCTGCTTGTGCTCACTCTTGTTATCTCTGTCGCTATCTCTGTCTGTCTGTCTCTCTCTTTCTCTCAAATAAATAAATAAAATCTTAAAAAAATATATCTCTATAGGGGCTAACTTCTAGGTGTGTGTTGCTGATTGTGATGGGTAGGTGGGCCAGAAGGACTAGGGAGAGGAGGGGAGAAAAATATTAACTTTCCCAATGAATTTTTATCCAAAGGATAAATTTTAAGAAGAAAGGTAATTTCTCCATCTTAAAAAAAAAAAAGCAAACACAAAAACTGATAAAAATAGCTTATTAGAGTAACAAGAAAAACAGTGAAGCAGCAATTAGCACTTCTATTCCATTTTCCTCCCCAGTGGTATTCATTCCATTCTCCACACTGGGCACCTAAGACAGAAACTTTCCCATAAGTGATTTGCACCAAGGTCAAGAAACCCACAATCTGGGCTTCCTCATACTATCCTCTGCTTAGTCACCCAGTCGATATGCAGCTCACAAGGAGACAAGGTCTCTTTCTTGGGATTGTCCATTTGCCTGGAGCATCCTTTGACAGCCCCAATCAAAATCTATTCTTGTGTCATGCAATTAAATTTAAGAGGGCATAAGAGGAACTATCTAATTAGATTAGGAATTTAGTGATGTCCAAACCATGGCTAATACTTAGGAATGAACCTCTGAATGGTCTTGATCCTGTGAAAAAGTTGGAGATGAACTTACTTCTTTAAGACCCTGGTTTCTTCTGCAGTTGGTGATGCTAAGCTAAGAACCTCCCCTAAATCTAGGTTCCAGAAGGCTCACTCCAAGACAGACCTCTCTCCTAAGCTGTCTAGGTAGCACCCACCCATCTCAGCATGGGTCCCCAGCTCAGGTCCTTTCAAACTACCTCACCTTGAAATGACTCTGTTTTCTTCCATCAAACCCAGATCCAAACCTAGAAGACAGAAGTGGGCGTAAGAACATAGTCCACCCGGGCAGCCATCCTGGGACACAAGATGAGGCACCTCAAACAGGGGTGGCGTGTGAAAAACCTTCCCATCTGAACCTAGGTCCACAGGAAAATTACTAAAGCTTACCTGTGATTCACATTCAGACTCACAGATCATCTAGTTACATTCGATGTTGATAAACAAATGTGTTTTGGGCTTTTGGGTTTACAAACAGCTTTCCCTGTATTCACTCTGTTGATGGCTCGGACGATGAGAGCACTGTGTGAACAATGTAAGCAGGAGCCGGAAGGGCCACTTTGTGCTTCCTTGTCCCATTTTTTCAGTCTTAAGTCAAATGCCACATGGATAGGACACTTTGATGCCAAATTTCTTTTTCTCACTCTAAAAGAAAAAACCCTTTTCTCTTTGAAATTTTAGTTTGGATTTCTCACCTCTTCCACCACCTGTGCCCCTCATATGTTTCTTCTGACAGTATTTCTTTCTCTTTGTCCATGGCCACTCTTCAGTAGTCCTCCAATGCCTTCCACTGCGCTGGTTATTTGAGGCGTGAGGGGAGGCTATTATCAAATAAGAGAAGATACTCTTCCCTTCATGGGTTGCTCCCAAGCAAATTGGGAAGAAATGGTACACCAGGAGCTGGCATTTACAGAGCTTTGAAGCAGTTTTTATAAATTTGCTAAACGAATGTCCACAACCATACCACATGGTTTCCTTCTCTCTGTTCTCAGGTCAGGAAACTGAAGAACAAAGAAATGCTTAACCGGTTGGCCAAACATGCAGCTAGGAAAGCAATAGCCACCACTTGAATGAGAATCTAACTTCTTAATTGCTTTGCTAGATGGTGTACACTGTACAAATGAGACAACAATTGGAATCTATCGTGACATACCATATTTAATATAATGATCAAGGCAGTCATGGAAATGACTACATAATTACTGTGTTGTGGCAGAAGCATCAAGAATAAAATGAAGTTGAGAAGTAGCTGGGGTGCCTTGAGAAGGCTTGTCGTCTTCTGCTCTTTCTGAATGGTTAAGCCCACAGGGGTTAGAAGAGCTCCTTTTTCTCCACCATCTTGGCTCTGCCCTCCCTCTGTGTTGCTACGCCCGTTGCTCTGTTGATACAGTTCAGAAGAGGGGCTGCCTACTCACTGCACCCAAAGATTTTGCTTTTCAACCTCAGCCATCCTGACAAAGTGAGTCACTCCTCCTGTGTGAGGATCAGGCTCCTCGAGGTTGCTTTGTGGGTTCTCTTCTCCAGCATTCCTCATAGACATTTGCATTAATCTTGTGTTTTAAGTATTGTGTTAAATATTAACATATTATTTATGTTGATTTCCGACTTTTTTGGCATCCCTCTAAATTATGCACCCAAGGGGAGTGTTTCATTCTTTCACCCCTGTTCAACATCAACTGCTCAGCCCCAGCCGACTGAACTTGCCACGGCCATCTGACTCAGGGAAGTCGGTATGTGAGATCAGTATTTGTTGACTCTGTTTCACCGTTAAGGAAACTGCCATGGAAAATACATTCCAGAAGGTCCTTCAGCCGTCATACAAACCTTCACACATAGGGTGACATCATCCCTTCCCCTCACTTCTCTTCCATTCATACTGTGTGACCGAGGTGTCTCCTGTGGGAGGGAGGGGAGAGGAAGAGGGTGGGAGGCAGTCTGGAAGGGAGCAGGACCTGGGAACCTGATACAGAAGTGGACTTGGTTAAGATAATGAGGAAACCTAGACCTTTTGATGTGGGGGTTTATGCAACTTGCTTTCCCTGTCCGGTTTTCTTCTGTTTCACTTTAATTTTATGCTAAATGCTCTTTGCTGCAAAACACAGTGGGCCACGCTCCAAGGCCCTGATCCTTTGATGAATATTGCCTAACCACTGTGATACTCTTTGATCTCTTCCTCTTGTACTCCCTGTTGCACCAGTAGCCTGTCTCTCGAGACTACATTGGGATCCCACATATTTTGGTCACCTTGGGGAGATCCTGAGCTCCCTCTACAACTCCTTAGGATGGATTTCTGTGGTCGGTCTTAGGAGTCAGAAATGTGAAAATATTCAGTGACCTTCTGTGACCACCAAAGAACATAACCACACTAGCCACCTCAAAAATTACCTACAAGGAAAAACCATATATTTTAATGTTATAAGTTTTAATGAGTTATACATTTTAATAAATGACCATTGACATTATCAACTTAAAAGATCATTTACCATTGGCAATTTGTTTGACATTATTAAAAGAATATCTTTTTTTCCTCACCCTTCTTCCTCCGGTGCCAGGAAGCATAGCTATATTCACTCCCTTCCTCACAATCATAAACTCAGCTTATCTCCTGGGAACCAGACCTTCTCCTGGGGTGGGCCCGAATCTCCCATGGTCATAAACACATAAAGAAGTTTCAACGCTGTTGGATGGAAATATTCACTCTTAGCAAGCTGGTGGAAGTTTCATGTAGGCCAGTTTTTGGAACCTTTCCCCCAACAGCTAAGGAATCCAGAAACCTATCTTTACTATTGCAACACACATTTCAGTTGTATGCTTGACCTCCCCAAATAAATTGTAAGTTCCTTCTTGGAAGGGCCATGTGTTAAATGACTTCTGCTCCCCAGAGTGGCCAACACAAATTACTACATAAAGAACTCTGTAAAGACTAAGAAATACAATTTTGAGCATTGCCACCTCAATTAACATTTGCCACACCCTTCAGGCGAGGCAAAGGGTGATGATGTGTTACCAAGGTGAAGTTCCCGCTAGTCCTTAGGGCCCTGGAAGACAAAA
This sequence comes from Martes martes, assembly GCF_963455335.1. Taxonomy (NCBI): domain Eukaryota; kingdom Metazoa; phylum Chordata; class Mammalia; order Carnivora; family Mustelidae; genus Martes; species Martes martes. Next base: position 65,623,040 of record NC_137895.1, read on the forward strand.
GGAAAGATCTGCTTTGAGGGCTGATCTCTTCAGGGTCAGGACTACACAGCAGCCACAGTGCAAGGAGTGGGGGGGGGGGGGGGGCACCTGAGCCATGCACAACAGTACTGGTTCAGTAGGATATCCATTCCAGATAGCCTGTTAGGTGCACCTTCGGAAAGGCCACCTTCATTAGGAGGGCAAACTGGTGCGGTCCAGGAGGAAAAATAAAAGCTGGAGGTCTCAGAATCTGTAGGGCAGTCCTGCTCTATACACATAACACAGATGATCCCGATCTGCTAGAAGGAGCAGCTGCTGGGATGCCTGGTTGGCTCAGTGGATTAAGTGTCTGCCTTTGGCTCAGGTCATGATCCCAGGGTCCTGGGATCGAGTCCCACAGTGGGCTCCCTACTGAGTGGAGAGCCTGCTTCTCCCTCTGCCTGCTGTTCCCCCTGCTTGTGTGTGCTTTCTGCCTCTGACAAACAAATAAAATCTTAAAAAACAAAAGAAGAAGAAGGAGCCTTTGCTTTGCACATGGCAATCTGGATGGTTGGAGAAGAGACAGGAAAATGGGGCAGGAGTTGAAAACTATAGGACACTCTGGTAAACAGAAAAAAGATCTGGGATGATTTCACAAATTCAGCCCATCTACAATGGCATCCTCCTTCTAAGGGCTTTTCTAGACTTGCCTCAGGGAGCTTAATTAAATTCCCCAAAGTCACAGAGTTAGAAAATTGTAGAACTGGGTTTTGGAATCTATCTCAGCAGTAGGATGGACTTTGGAGTCTGCCCTCTTAATCACTATGCATACTGCCGCCAAAGATGACAAATTTCTTTTTTCGCTCGAAGGTGAAAATGAAAAGCCACGAATTTTTATAAAATTGTCTGCAGATATGTTCCAATAAAGTAGAGCACCTAATTTCTCCTCTTTAGAAATCTGACCTGATGAAGTTCTAGAACCTAGGTGAGGTTCGGTGGGGTGAGGTCCGGAGCCGATGACCAAGAAAGAATTCTTGAGACATCTTTGGTGCAAAATGGTGGTTTATTAAAGCACGGGGACAGGACCCATGGGCAGGAAGAGCTGCTGCCCCGCTATCCTGAGGAGTGGCTGATTATATACACAGGAGTTGGGTAGGTGAGAACAAAGGGGGTGATGTTAGTCTCTAAGGAATTTTGGAAGCAAGGTCTCCAGGACCTTGAGGGGCTCGCTATTGTTGGGAGAAAGGTTATTTATTACTAGTAGTAAAAATCTTCTTGTGAGACCCTTTAGATGTATATCAGTGGGCCATATGCTTGGGAATGATTCTCGACACTATCTTGGAGATCTAGAGATAAAGTTTCACATTTCTCCTATCAAGTGTCCTTGTTAGTGAGATTTGGGTTTAGAAGAAATTTAACTTTATTTAGGGCTTGAGGAACTGAGTTATTTGCCTCTGGAAATTGTGCTATTGTTAAGGTAACTCCTTTGTTTGTAGATCTCTAGGATATTTGTAAACCAAGGGAGACTCCTGTCCTGCAGGATTGTGATCTCTGCGAGTTAACTATTTGTTTCTCCTTTATGGCAGTCAGGGGTGCCTGAGGAATGTCACACATATTACCGAGGGGAGGGGGTACAAGGTGCCAGCTTTTGCTTTGTCCTCAGCCAGCCTCCTGCTCCCTCATCACCAGGACCCCAAGATCACAACCTGAGCCAAAATCTAGAGTCAGAAGCTTAACCGCTCCTAGCCACCCAGGTGCCCCCAGTTTTTATTTTATTTAAATTGAAATAAATAATTTCATTTGGCTGGTACCATTAGATAGTACAGCTGAGAATGTAGCAAAGGTGTTCCTATTTTCTTCCTCGCCCATGTTTGAGGGAGGGGCAAAAAATCAGTGCTTTGAAGGGAATGGCTTGAGTGAAGAATGGAGGGGAGGGGACCGCATTCAGGATCTCAGCTGTAGCCTTTGTATGCTTCCCAGTTTCAGACCAGTAAAACCCAGTACAAACTGCACCATGGTTTTCCTGTGAGAAGCAGCCCGAAGTGTGAACAGAGCATTTGACAGGGTGGCGGCTGCTCTGGAACTTGGTGGGGGTGTTCTGTTACCTGAACAGGCCCTTGTCTCTTGGAACTGCTCTCTTGGAGTTTTCTTTGCTGCAAAATGAAACGGTTGAACTCAACAAACGCTAGGGCCTCACCGTACCTTCCTGTGCAACTGACAAGACATTATGAAAGCATTTTTTTAAAAAATCAGTATTATTGGGGTGCCTGAGTGGCTCAGTGGGTTAAACCTCTGCCTTCAGCTCAGGTCATGATCTCAGGGTCCTGGGATGGAGCCCTGCATTGGGCTCTCTGCTTGGTGGGGAGCCTGCTTCTCCCTCTCTCTCTGCCTGCCCTCTGCCTACATATGATCCCTCTCTCTCTGTCAAATAAATAAATAAAATCTTGAAAAAAAAATCAGTATTATTGCTTGACAGAGATAGAAATAAAAATCTTAGAAACCAATGTAAAATAAAGCTTCAAGAAAGTACCAGAAAGGCTTTGAATTTCCTGCAAGAAAGATTTTGTGACAGATTAGAAATACAATATTGGCCCAGATGCGTGCTTTCCTAGGAGAATAGAAGTGGGCAATAAAGGCTATTTGTATGCTTACAGCTGCCCCACTTATTCCCACAAGTTCCATTTCTTCCTGCATGGGACAACCGTAACAGATCTGCAAAACTGTCTCAGCTCTGGGCTCTGCACAGCAGGGACAATGTTGATGCAACATGGTTAGCTATCGTGTTGGGAGAGGCCTCTAAATTAAATTTGCACATACAACTGAGGGTTTGCGAGGACTAATCAGATAATTATACCCCAGGCAACCAATTTGCATGGCAAGTGGGGCAGAGTTTTATTTTATTTGCTTTACATTTCAGCCTCGGTAAAATGAGGGAGCATGTAAAATCTCATCTTGCGTGGTGTTTTGTTTGTAATTACTCATGTTTGCTAAAACAGGTTATGAGTTTATTAGGATCACGTTGTGCCCTGTGACTTGAAACGTGAAATGACCTCCCACTGTAGCCACTACTGCGGTCCTCTGCCGGCCCGGGGTTTTTCTCTCCATGCTCCTCCTCCAACATAAAGTTAAGTTTCCTACATTGCTTTGAAAAATAGACAAGGAAACTCCATCTCTGGCCTTCGAGGCTTATTATTCTATCTTCAGATGTGTGGTTTGTAACATAAAAAAGTATGTAAGCCAGTCCACACCTAATATTTTAATGGCAAGATGACCAGTTGAAACTTTAAATGTCTAACACTCTTCTCCCTGCCTTTTTGCAAACTCTCTATATAGTTCTAATGGGCTCTTAAAATATGAGGTAACCACCAGAAATAGCTGCTTTATTTAAAAAAGCTCGCTGTTAAGGTGCTTTTGCTAATCTGACATCAGGGAAAAGGCAAGTTCAAATTTCATGCTTTGGAAAGCAATAAAAATCACCACCTGGAAATCCAGAGGCACAGGCAAATTGATATTCAAAGCAGGTGTGTCAGCCTCATAGAAACGTGGCAGAAGACATTCAGTGGTTCTGGAAGGAAGGTTAGGGTCCCAGCAGGGCCACAACTTCCCGGAGGGCCTTTGCTGTGGGAGTTCTAGCTGCACTGGTCGTGGGTGTCCACTGTCTAGCAAGGAAAAGTCCTTTAGTTGTGCCTGGGAGGGGCATGGGTGAGTTAAACAGACCAGCTCAAACCATTGCGTTCAAATGAAAGAACTGGAAACAACAGACCCCACATGTTTATGAGCTCACCTACTAGAGGGCATTTCTATAAATTGTTTCCATTTTTGTTTCTTCTTTTTCTTCCTGGCTCAGGGCTGGATCATGAAAAAGAAACGCTCTATGCTGCCAGAGAGAATATTTGCCGAGCTTTCGGCTCCATCTTGCTGAGTCCTCTGGTTCAAATCACCTGGAATAATGGGTGGACTTCCAATTGTTTAATATTTACTGCCCATTAACACTATGCTGAAAAAAACAAAAACAAAACCGAGAGCATTTGAGGTAGTCATTAGTTGCGCACTCAAAAAAGATAAGAGGCGACAGGGTAAGGAATGTGAACTCTAATTCTCTAAGCTTCTGTTGAGTACCTATTGTGGTAGGCTGCATTAGCATTTCTAGTTTCTGATTCTATTTTGTGGCCAGGCCTTTTGTCACGTGCCTTTGAATTTCTTCTGCTAGATGTGGAATTTCCCCACTCCATTAGTGTTGAGCTTGATCATGTGACTTGCTCTGACCACTAAAGTACTAGTAGACATGACATAATGAAACGTTTGCAAATGTATGTGTGGTTAGGTTTGCACTGCACCCGCCCCCCACCTTCTCTACCATGGGAACATTTCTTTCTGATGAGCTCTTGTCCTTTCAGCCTGGATCCCAGGGACAGAGCGGAGCACAGCCTTCAGCAAGGAGCCAAGCCAACTGGACACACAGCTTGGAAAGAGTCTCCAAGCTAAGCTTAGCCTGAATATTCTGATCCACAGTTAACCTTGGAACCATGCTCTAAAGTGTAAATGCTAAATTTGTGTGATGCGGACTTTTAGTGGGTGGTTCTAGGGCACTTTTATAGTAATTGTTGACAAAGATACTTTTTATGTGCTAGGCATTATGCTAGACCCTGGGGACATCAAGATGAACTGGAGACAGCTCCTGCCTTTAAGAACTTCTGGGTCTAATAGCAGAGAAGCTTACGTTAACTGTATAATGTTGGTCCTGCTGTGAGAGGTCTGCACCAGGTATTCTAGAAAAAAGAAACAAATTGAAGAAAATGGTGGATAGGCACCCAAATAGAATTCCACTGTACTGAGTTCACACTAGTTCTTTCTTTAGCCTTAGCGTTGTTTTCTGAGAAAACGGACCTTTTACGTAACTAATCAAATCCCAGTTCCTGCTGGTTAATAATTTGTTTATAACTTTTCTCCCCAATACATATATCCATACATATATTTACATTTACTCCAAAATTATAGCGGACTCACAATTAAACTTAAGCTATATCTCTAACATGAATTAGCTTCTATTCTATTTATAGGTAATATAAAAAGTGTATCTTTCTACCCACCAAAGAAAATATCTGAACCATCTGCGAATGAGCAACAGGAAAGGTTCTTTCTCTATATGTAAATTCAAGTCAGACGGAAATGCAAGGTGTCAAGTTTGGTCTGCCCAAGAGACATTTTCACGCTTACAAATTCTTCCCTATCATTTGGGACATCCAGCCTGAATTCCAGCATTTTTTGTATTAAACAAAGAGTCCCATCCTTCTTCTGCAGAGGGATTTACTTAAGATTGTTCCCAAAGACATAAAATTCTGGAGACAGCAAACAAGGAAATGAGGAGTGGGAGAATGAATATTAAAATTGTTTAATTCAGTTGGGGAAGAGCTTATACGATTGGTCTTTTCAATGAGAGGATGGTTGCATTTGTCCCCTGTCTGTCCTACTCTGCTAGACATCTTGAGTAAGGTATCCAGGTATTATATTAAAAAATATAAATATCTCTCTAGGTTCCATAACTCAGGAATGCTGGAGGATTCATGCTATCGAGATCAGCAGACGCTCAGCGTGAATGCTCATACTTCAGATTTCCAGGCTCTTAGAAATCATTAATAATCAATCATGGGACTCTTTCCTATTGAGATTTTCAAAGTTTTCTAAAAATGACGTTGCAGAAAGCCAGTATAGTTTGAAGCTGAAGCACATGAACTTTGGAGCCAAACAACCTAGGTACAAATGTTGCATCTACCACTTCCTAGAAGTGTCATTTGGGAAAATCACTCTTTCTCTATACCTTGACTTCATTTGCAATAAATTGTGTAAAGCAATGCTACGCACTTCATAGGACTGTTATGAGGAGAAAATCAGACAATGTGTGTAAGTGGCTTAGAAAAGATTCTTGCACATAGGAAGAGCTAAATGATTGGTAGACATTTCTATTTCTCCCTATGAGACTAAGCATGTTCTAGATGTTCCATTTCCCCATCCTCATGAAGGCCTCATGAGGACCTCATCATGAGGGATGTCTGAACCGAAAAGAAATGTAGACATTTGATCTGCCCTGCACTGCACCCAGGTCCCCCTGTCCCATCACCCCCTATAAGGGAGGAAACATGGGCAGAGAGGTTAAGTGATTTGTTCCGAGTTAGTAACAGAGTCAGAAGAACTGGATTGTCTCAGTTAATTCAGCTCTTCTGTGGGCATCGGGTGCCTTTACAAGTTCACTACATCCATGCTACTTTGTACAATGCAAAAGCTCCCTTCCACCCCTAACGCATGTGTGCGTACACACACATGTGCTCCCCCACACACTCAAACATCCTAGCAAGGACTAGCATGACTTTTCTTTGCGACATATCTAGTAGGTCAACAAAGTTTAAGCTCCCTTTGTCAGTGAGAAAACTGGAATGTAGACAAGTTTTGAGGATTGCTGAGGCTAAGAGTGGATGTGCGAATGCTCTGTTTTTGAGGAGTGATGAGCGTGTGAGCCATTCTGGTATGGCTGCCCTGTGTCAGTGTTCTTGGCTGCTACTCAGCACCAAGGCAAGGCAGTGGATGCCACAGACCGTTCCATAATTTTTTTTCTCCCCCAAGAAGAGAGCTCAAGAAAAACTCATTTTTGACAAGTGATTTAAAACAGATAACATATACTTTCCTTTCTGAACTCCAGGTTGGTGTGGTGTTACCCTCAGCCTCCATGCTCAGATCTGAGTGCTCTCAGGAGAGGCCAAGTGTTGACATTCAGTTCTGTGTTTCTAAGTATTAACACACGTGGTGGGGAGCCTTTACAATTACTCACTCACGCAGAGGCTGTGGGCGGCCCATTCGAGTCATTCTGTTCTCTCCCCGATGCCCCATCAAGCTGCCATGGGCCAGCGTGGATATTGTTGTCAAGTTGGCAGGAAACCTGTTCCACTGGAACCCTCACGGCTGCGAAGAATGTAAAGATGAGCAAATAAAAGGGGAACGGAGATGACCATTTAGAAAAGTTCTTAATTACATAAGGAGAGACCCAAAAACCTAAGCACTTGAGCCCCCCAGCTCTGAGGTGATGGCTTTGGGACAAAAGCACCACCGAATGACCACAGGCCCCCCTCGTCCATCTCTTCATTCTCCCCTAACGCACAGGAGGGAAACCTCCCGCAATGTCTGTGCCACCCAAAGGAATGAATCCTGTCAAGGTTCATTTTCCTAATACAGAGTTGTTATAATAAGTTTAAGAGGCCACCAGAGCCCTCGGAGTTAGGAACAAATCGCAAATCATCATAACACTACACCTATTCCTGTTTTATGACAGCAATAAATCAAAAGCAGCCTCACAGTGTGAAAACTAGCTACAGCCGTGTGACACAAGTGCCAGGTTCTCGGAGATGCCAATGCCCAAACAGCTCTAGCTTTGCCGTGTATGTTTTGGCTCCTGGAGGCTCAATTTTTCAATTAAGGATTAAAAAACAAAAAACAAAAAACTGTGTGTGTGTGTGTGTGTGTGTGTGTGTGTGAAAGGGAGAGAGAACAGCAGCTTTGGGTAAATTTGCCAGGCCAGACAATGAGGCTCTTGTTCTTTATGAATTTTATTTATTTGTGTTAGCTTTACTTTTCTGTTCATACGACTTTTGAAAGAGTATGGGATATGGCGTCGAGCCAGAGAGTTGACACAAAATTGGACGTGACCTAGATCGTAAAGGAAACACGCACCTCCTGAAGATGCTACGTGGTTTGGTACCACCAAGGGCTTTTTAAAAGCCCACTCATGTTTCACCTACAAGTCCTGCTTCCCAGGTATTAGTTAGAACTCCCAGTGGCTTTGCAAAATATTTCCCGCATGATTCCAGGCAGTTAGAATAACTTCAGGAGAGACATGGTATGTACCCATCACTTCAGGTTGCTCTTTCCTGGTAGCAAGTGCATTTTTTCAGATGCCACTACAGTTACCTATGAAGCTGGGTGTCCTACTTCAGAGACTATTTTTTAGCTTTATACTTGCTTCCCAAAATAATGTTATCAGCTACTACTAACTAATAAAAAAGCAACAGAGCTAAAATTTTGAAACAATGAAATTGCTCTTAGAGTTAAGAGCATATCTAGGTGCTAGCCTTTTCTTTGAGTTCATGCCAACAAATGTTTTGAAAAAAAACATGACCTAACTTTTTTTTTTAATTTTTTTTTTTAAGATTTTATTTATTTATTTGACAGACAGATCACAGGTAGGCAGAGAGGCAGGCAGAGAGAGAAGGGAGGAAGCAGGCTCCCTGCTGAGCAGAGAGCCCGATGTGGGGCTCGATCCCAGGACGCTGGGATCATGACCTGAGCAGAAGGCAGCGGCTTTAACCCACCGAGCCACCCAGGCGCCCCTGACTTTTTTTTTTTTTTTTTTTAAAGAAAATTATACTACAATTATTTCACAACTTTAATTTAGGGATCACTGAAAAATTATTTTAAATATATAACTCAGGGGGCTCCTGGGTGGCTCAGTGGGTTAAAGCCTCTGCCTTCGGCTCAGGTCATGGTCTCAGGGTCCTGGGATCGAGCCCTGCATCGGGCTCTCTGCTCAGCAGGGAGCCTGCTTCCTCCTCTCTCCCTGCCTGCCTCTCTGACTACTTGTAATCTCTCTCTGTCAAATAAATAAATAAGATCTTTAGTAAAAAAATATATATATATAACTCAGGGTGCCTGGGTGGTTCAGTCGGTTAAGTGTCTGCCTTTGGCTCAGGTTGTCATCTCGGGGTCCTGGGATCGAGCCCCACGTCAGGCTCCCTGCTCAGCAAGGAACCCCCTTCTCCCTCTTCCTTGCCCTCCCCACTGCTCATGCTTCCTCTCTGTCAAATAAATAAAGAACATCTTTAAAATAAAATAAAATCAATCAATAAATATATACTTGAATACAGATCCTATCAGATTAGCCTCACTCTGGTGTCCATAATCAAAACCAAAGATTCATCTTCGGTTGCTGCTTCCTCTACAAACCTGTATTCACGGTTGCAGTCAGTTTCTTCCTTCACCTTGTCTTACCACCACCCCCTTTCTGTGCGAGGAAGTCCAGGCCCTGAGCCATTCAGGGCAATATTGTCACAGCCACATGGCTGACTCCCTTTTGTCTTTCAAAACTCATCAGCCCTGCAGGCATGGCAATGTCAGGTTAATCTCTCTCAGCCTCCATTTTTACCCTCTTATTTCTCTAATGATTTAAGAGGCTCCAGTGACTGTCTACTGATTGCCAGGTGGAAGCCTCCCGTCGCTGATGAGGCACAGTTGGATGAGTCAAAAATTAGCCATCCCGGAGGCGCTCACAGACGGAGCCACCAGCATGGACACGCCTCAGAGAGGTTATATCCGCCTGGGCTCATTGTGATGAAAGGCCAGTCTTTGACGTGTTTTTAGATACATTATATTTATTAGACTTCCCACTTGGTCCTGGAAAATTGATTCATTCTAATAACCACACAAAGACAGTTATAAACCAGGGCACAGTTTATTCATCTGCCGTGGGCCAACCACCAGCCGGCCTGGGAACAGGACTGGTCAGATGTGAACCAGGCACTCCCTTCCTGGTGAGTTGCTCCCCTCGGAGACAAGACTGTTTATCAGCGGGTGTGTGGGGAGCGCAGATTGGAAAAAGGAAATTGATTGTTGCCTGAAGGAAATGTGCGTCACACTCATACAACCCAACACTGACCTACTCCACCCAAGGGATAGCTCAAGCTAAGAAGGAAATAGAACTATCCTTATCACATAAATCAAAACATCAATCTCCTGGAAAGTGATGGATTAAAAGGATTTTTTTAAAATTGTTATTATTTATTTGTACTAGCTTCCTACACAAAGAGAGAGAGAGAGAGAGAGCACTTGATTTCTGGATTTTGTGTCATGATAGTGTCTCTTTATGATGTGTTATTGCATATAGCCTTCCTTTCATTTTGGGTTCTCTTCATAATGAAGTAAGACTTCATAAACAAGCTATTCCTAAATTGCAATGCAGTATGAGATAAAAGTACATGAATTCCAGCCATTGCTGAACTATAGTTTGTTCATTGTGCCCATTTCATGGCATCTGACTTCTTAACTTTGACTCTAAATACAGGTATTTACCTGACTTTCACTCATTATCCCTATCATATCATAAAATGGCCCTCAAATTCACTTCCCCATCGTAAAACCTTCACGCTGCTAATAAAACCCTACCAAAAGCCTTTCTACCTCCTCTGCATTTGTTAATTCAACAATTTTTCATTCAGAGCTTGCTTTTTGCCAAACACAAAGACCTTGCTCCCCCGGAATGAAGGTGTCAGATTATTATACAAATAACACGGAACAATTTGCTAAGAACTGTAATAGGAGGTCATCACTATGTGTGGGAGAAACCCTGAAAAGGACATGATTTCCTTTATCCTTTGGAGTCACCATATGCTCACAGAAGAGGGGATGCCTACATGTGATCTGTGAGGGTATGGTATGTAGAATAATGCCTTCCAAAGAGAACTACATCCTAGTCCCCAGAAGCTGTGAATAGGTTATACTATGTGGAAAAGAAGAATTAAGAGTGAAGTTGAAATTAAAATTGGTAATTCAGCTGGACATGAGATGGGGAGAAAATCTTGGATTATGAGTGGGCCCAGTGCCATCACAAGGATCCTTAAGAGTGGGAGCAGAAAAAGACTCCATGTCAGAGTGATGCGATAAAAGACTTATATTACTGAATTAAAAAATGGGGGAGGATTAGGAGACGACCAGTGTAGGACGCCTCTACAAGCTTTTAGAAGGCAAAGAAACAGATTCTCTCCTCCAGAAAAGGATACTGCTCTGATCTTAGCAGACACCTTGATATTAGCTCAGAGAAACCCATTTGGGACTTCTGATCCCTAGAACCATAAGAAAATAAATTTATATTGTGTTAAGTGGCTGCATTTATGGTCATTGTTCTACAGCAGCAATAGCCAACGGATATAAAAAGTAAGCAGGATTTCACTGGAGGAAGCAGCTAAGGTTGGGCTTGCGGTCAGGGACCATTACAATTAGTTGAGTATTTGTTGTGGTGAGGCACTCGATCAAGTGCTTTCATGCATCATACCACAAGAGAAGAGGGACTTTTGTATAGTAAATGATGATTCAATAAACTGTCGATAAAGGTTTTTAGTGATTGAGACTAGACAGGTTGCTTTGAGATCCACTGAGCAACGGTACCAAGAAGGTCATTACAGATGTGTTGAAGAGACTGTGTTTATCAAATTCTGGGAAATCAAGCACTGGGATACAGTGAACTGATCTGTAAAGTCACTCCCCCAACCTACAATTCCAACTGCTGTCCTGACAGTCACACCAAGAGATTCCACAGGCACCTCATGGTTACTGGCTTTTAGATTAAACTCATTCCAAGCCTCCTGCACAATCTAGTCGTTCTTCGTAGTTCCCTGTTCCGGGCACCGTGTATGGCTCATCACTCAGGCTTAAAATTTCCAAATCCTCTCTCTCCCCACCTCTCTGCACTCGAAATCCTTCATCACCATGATTTTCTAACACCTCTCTGCTCTTTCACCTTCCTGACATCACCCTTATCTGTGCCATTTTAACCTTGAACTATTATCTACGTTCTTTTCCCAATAAGCCATAAATTTCCCTTCCCCTCATCATACGTCCTTTATAAAGTTTCCTTGCTCTTTCCCTTCTCTGAACTCTTGCAACACGAATTGTTCTTCAAACCATGTAAAACTTCCTGCGAGAATGTCTCCACTCATGTTTCCCCATGCCCTTTCTTACTCACTCCTTAACTCACCACTGCTGACCTCACTACTGTTGGCCATTCTATTGAAATGGTTCTCCCTGAAGTCACAAGTGACCTTCTATTTATCAAATTTCAGGATCTATTTTGAGCCGCCTTCAATTTGACCTCTCTGTGACCTTGATATCATTGACTACTTTTATTTCTGATACTCTTTTCTTCCTTGGATTCTGAACTAACCTATTTCTGGTCTCCCCTTATATTGTTTTACTGTTTACTTTAAAACTCCTCCAACGAGAATTCAGCCTCTTCTGTCCCACTAAGGCTGCTGTTTCCTACAGGCCTAACCTAAGTCCTTGCATCACTTTTCACCATATACTATACATCTCTTCTCTACGTATTGAATATAGGTGTCATTTGAAAATGTAAAAGAACACTAGGATTTCTTAACTGTGATCATTCGAATTCTATCTTTCTAAATACTTTTTGCGTATCTGCTTTATGCTCAGTCACATACTGAACATAGAAGAGAATTCCGAAGTGATGAAGATATAGTTTCTATCTTCTGAAAATTGGTAGTCAATATAGAGAGGGGAAGCATATACACATAAACATTTTGAGAAGCAATCCAAGGCCGCATTCTTTCATTCACCAACAGACAATGACCATTATACAACACCAGCTGAGTGTGGATACTAGATAAATGGCAATAAAGGAATGTCTCTTCTCTTGTGGGTAAAGAGGACAAACACTAAGCCCCACGATAAATAGCTTTCCCCTCTCTATCCTTGAATTGAGACACAAAGAGGAAGTTATATGAAGAGAATGCCATTTCCCAAGTTATGTTCTGCCTAGCATACTGCCTCCTTTTGGCGGTTTTCACAGTTCCTCACCTGCAATAGATGTAACTTACATGAAATCTATTTTTCTGGGTGTGCCTGGGTGGCTCAGTCGTTAAGCGTCTGCTTCTAGCTCAGGGCATGATCCCAGGGTCCTGGGATTGAGCCCTGCATCGGGCTTCCTGCTTGGCAGGAAGCCTGCTTCTCCCTCTCCCACTCCCCCTGCTTGTCTTCCTGCTCTCGCTCGCGCTCTCTCTCTTTCAAATAAATAAATAAAATCTTTTTAAAAAATCTACTTTTATGGTTCGTTAAAATATTTGAAAACCTGTCATCCTTATATATATTTTTTTAAAGTGAATTGGGGTAAATCGAAGGGGGGAGATGAACCATGAGAGACTGTGGACTCTGAGAAACAAACTGAGGGTTTTGGAGGGGAGAGGGTGGGGGAAGCGGTGAGCCTGGTGGTGGGTATTAAGGAGGGCACGGATTGCATGGAGCACTTGGTGTGGTGCATAAGCAATGAATCTTGGAACACTGAAAAAATAAAATTAAATCTAAAAAAAAAAAAAGAAGAAGAAACCCATCTGAGGAATTATAGCAAGGAAAATATTTCCCAGGTCAATTAGAACAGGACTTTCAAGATTGTCCAATCTCTTCTTAGTGAATTATTTATTTACTCATTTGCAACTACAAATCAGACACCTGCATTTTCAGCCATTTCTTTCTCTAGTAAAATAGCCTCAAGTATCTTATCAGATAACAAATTTTAAACATTGGTATTTACACTAGATATAGACTGTACTATCCCTGGTATAGAGCCACTCCTGGCAGACAGTTTACAGGAACAAAACATTCTGGGTTCTTGCCTGCATGAGAATCAGATTAACTCGGGCATATCATGAAGAAAATTCCCCTTTCTGGTCCATTAGGCTACAATTTCAAATGGTCTGGAAAATTTGGAGTGACATTCTTAAACCTGATTCTCCATCTGGAAATTTAGAGCCCACATTTCTTACTATTCTTACCAATAAGAAAGTTTTTGTTTTTACACAAAACAATAATTATTCTATTATATAAGTCTTGGGCACAGGGAAAGGAAGCAAATCTTCTATACACTGGTGCCTACCTAAATCCTGGTATAAAAACTATCAAAAGCTAGAATACTCATCAGATATCATCGTAGTAATAGATGTAATCACTGAAGCTTTGTGGATTAAACTGAAAGAGAAATTCTGAGCTGCAATTACTTTAAAAATAGTTGCTCAATACACTAAACCAGAAAAAATAGTTTTCCTCACACATTTATTTTGATCCTTAGTCAGCCAAAAAATAGTATGAAGTAAACTTTTGCCCTGTTTCAAAACCATATTCTCTGCTAAAAATTCACTTCGCGTGAGAATCTGAAGGTTCATCCAACTTAATCCTTACCACATTTCTCTAGGCACACAAACGGGACTAGATATTAACTCTCAAAGTGAAGACAAAACTAGGCTATATTTTCAAGATTTTATCAAAAAATAGTAAAGAAACAGACTGGTACATACATGACTGTCTGATTTATGACAAAAATGAGACAATACCACAGGAAGAAAAGGATGATCTTTTTCAAGAAATGCTAGTTGGTTAATTGGATAGCTATAGGGGAACAATGCAGTTTGATTCCTAGCTCAATCTTTTCAGAAACAGAGCATCCGAATGAATTATGATTTACATAGGAGAGATGAAATAATAAAGATATTAGAAAAAGATGTAACTAAATATCTATATGCTCTTGGGGTAAGCAAGACTATTTTAATAGACACAGCAAACATTAAACATAAAGAAAAATTGATAATCTGACTATATTAAAGTTAAAGTTTTGTTTCTCAGGAGACATCATCGAAGGATAAATAGGTAGCTCACAGAAGAAAAGAAGCTATTCACAAGGCATGTATTCAACAAGACTCACATTTAGAAACACAAAAACCTATACATCTCAATATGAAGACTGACAACCCAAAAGAGAAATGGGAAGGACTCGAGCAGCCATGTCATAGAAGATCCCCAAATGGCCAATAAGAATCTGAAAGGTACCGAACTTCATTTAGTGTAAAACATTGCAAGCATGGCTCACTTCTTCCATCCTGTCTCTGCTCCCTTTGCCATGTGACTTTGTAGTACTGACTGACTCCGAATCTGAGCTAGACTGTGTGACTCACTTTGACCAATGGAATATTAGCAAATGTCATGCAAACAAAGTTTTGAAAAGCACTTGCACAATTGGGCTTGTTTGCTTTTGCACCTGTGCCATATCCATAAGAATCCTGGGGCGAGCCTGCTGGATGCAGATTGAGAGATGTGTAGAAGAGAGATGAGTAACCCCAGTCACACCAGCTGCAGTCAGCCTAAATCAGATGATAGTCAGCTGATACCCACAGGTATGTGAACAATCCCAGCCAAGAACAGCAGACCCGCCAAACCAGCCCCCCAGCTGACTCTATTCTTGGGATCAGCACATGGTTACTGCGAAATGCCACTGACATTTTGTGGTTGCCTGTTATGAAGCACTATTGTGGCATAGATAAATAATACAATCAGTCATGAAAAAGATGCAAATAAAAACTCAATGTAGTACTTCTATATACAATGAAGATTTCTGAAATGGAAAAGAAGGAAAATCTCAAGTGTTAGCAAGAATTTAAAGCAATCAAAACTTTCACATATTGTTGGTGGGAGTGCAACTTGGTTCAGTTGCTTTGGAAAACTGTTTGCAGTATCTTTTATAGTTGAACCTATGGGTACCCTGTGATTCCATTCCTAGGTATATACCAAGAGATGTGTATGCTCGTTCATTAAGAGACATGTACGAAAATGTTTGTAATAATAAAAAAACTAGAAACTACTCAAATGCCCATCAAATGTGGAATGGACAAATAAGTTATAGTATAGTCACAAAAAGAAATACTATGTAGCAGGGGGAATGAATTATCAACCTATATTCTACCATATGAATGAAAGTCACAAACATAATATTGAACACAAGAAACCAGATATAGGAGACTACTTATTGTGTGAATCCATCTGTCTAATAAATTAAAACAAGAAAAGGTAATCAATGCAATTAGAAATCAGGAAAGTATTTATTCGTAAGTGAGGATAGCTATTGGAAGGAGGACCAAGGGCATTTTGAGGTGGTGGAAATATTCTATTTCTTATTTAGCTACTGGTTATGCTTCTGTGTTCAGTTTGAAAAAATTTATTGAACCATAAACATGATGGACATGCCTCTATATGTGTAGTACACCTCATTAAAAAGGTTAAAAAAAATCACAGGTTTACACCAAAGAGCGGGAATAGAAACAGGGTACCAGATATATTAGATAGAAATTCTTCTAGAGTTTAGTTGCATTTGACAGAAAAGTCAAAATAGCATTAGCATAACTATAGTAGTTTATTTCTCCTTCACATAAATTTCACAAAAATGAAATTCAATGGGAGGTAGTCCAAAATTGGCATGATTGGCTCCATAAATCAGAGCCTTTTCTCCTGCTGTGTCACTATTTCTGGGTTTCATGGTCCCAGATTGCTGTTCAAGTACAAGCCACCATAATTGCACTGTAACCAGCAGGGTCCATAAAGGATCCATAAAGGATCCATTTTCTCCTTTATGGAAACTTTCAAAAAGTGCACATAATACTTCTGTTTACAACCCTTAGGCCAGATCTGAAAAGCAAGTTCATCTCTATCTGCAAAGAAGACTGGGGAATACAGTCTATGTTCCAGGTGATATATGCCCAATTGAAAATGGGGTGTATTTTTTAAAGAAAAAAGAGTATGAAGTGAATATTGGGGGTCAACTGGGAAGATCTGATATACCCTTAAATCCTTTAATGACTTTCTCTTTCTTACCTCTATGTATAATAGGAACTAGTTTTTCTTCCTGAGCAACAGTTGACAACATTTTTCGTAAAGGACCCAGTGGTAACTATTCTAGGTTTTGCCAACCCAGTGGATAAATTGCAGCTATTTATTATGGTAGCACAAAAGCAGCCATATATATTTTGTAACTGAATGAGCATGACTCTGTTCCAGTAAAACTTTATTTGCAAAATATGGCAATGAGCCAGATCTGTCCCATGAGGTGTACTTTGCTGACTTTCACTCTAGATGTTCCAGAAAGCCAGTAAGCCCCATCGGGACAGAGACAACATTTGATTTACTCTCCCCTGTGTCCCCAGGTCCTGGCATAGAGTCCTTGATCAAAAATATTGAGGGGCGCCTGGGTGGCTCAGTGGGTTAAGTTTCTGCCTTTGGCTCAGATCATGATCTCAGGGTCCTGGAATCGAGCCCCGCATTGGGCTCTCTTCTCAGCAGGAAGCCTGCTTCCCTCCCTCTCTCTCTCTGCCTGCCTCTCTGCCTACTTGTGATCTCTCTCTCTCTCTCTCTGTCAAATAAATAAATAAAATCTTAAAAAAATATATTGATTAGGGGTGCCTGGGTGGCTCAGTCGGTTAAGCATCTGCTTTTGGCTCAGGTCATGATCTTAGGGTCCTGGGACGGAGCCCGCTTAGGGCTCTCTGTTCATTGGGGGTTTGCTTCTCCCTCTCTCTCTGTCTCTGCCCTCCACTCGTGCTCACTCTCTCTCTTTCTCTCTCTCAAACAAATAGATAAAATCTTTTAAAAATATTGATTAAAAAATATGGGTAACTATTTAAATGTTACTTCTTCAAGATATTACAGTTTTCACACTAAAGTTTATTTAAAGAAAGAAAAGGAGTTCAGGGATGCCTGGGTGGCTCAGTCAGTTAAGTATCTGTCTTCCGCTCAGGTCATGATCCCAGGATCCTGGGATGGAACCCCACATCGGACTCCCTGTTCAGCGGGGAGCCTGCTTCTCCCTCTGACCCTCCGCCCTCTCGTGTTTTCTCTCTTTCTCTGACAAATAAGTAAATAAAATCTTAAACGAGAGAGAGAGAGAGAGAGAGAGAAAGAGAAGGAGTTGAGTTGAATTTTACCAAGAGATGGTACAACGTTCAAGCAAATGGAGAGGACAGGAAATGTGTGTTTGGAGGGGAAATGAAAAAAAAATAATCCAAAAAGAATAATTTATAAGCCTGCTAGGGTCATGAGGACTTTATAGTTACTAAGTAAACAAACAAACAAAATATTCTCCACTTGCCATGTTCTTTTGGATACTTTTTATTTAAGAGGAATGGTACCAAAGGTCAAGGAAAGGTGGTTTTTTTTTGTTGTTTTTTTTTTTTTTTTTTTTTTTCACTATTAGAGGATCTAAATGTGCTGTAAGCCTGGGGAAGCATTATTTCTTCAAGTTGAGTGACTCTTTTCTTCCGGGGTCTACTCCCTTACCCCATTCATCCTTCTTTTTCTGAAAATGATCCAGGGAAACTCTGTGTGCTCCTTCTCTTGGCATTCCACAAATAGAACACAGCAAGACATTAATGAAGAGAGAAAACAGTTTTCCATTTATTTTGCTTTCAGAAATATACTTGGAATAGCCTGTGCCAGAGTTGTGCTATATCAAAGAAACCATAATCCAAAAGACTAACCTTTTTAAAATGATAACCAACTGTATTTTGTATTTTCATAGAATTACTTTATTTCCATAAAAAACAGAATTTCCATTTTTCCAATCAAGGAGCTGAGTTTCTAAAGCTTCCTGTGGTCTATTTACATTTCCTACAGTAACCTTCTTAAGCAACAGACCAAGGAAAATATGAAACTTATTTTTTATTTCATTTTCCCTTTTTAAAGGAGCTTCTATATTTTCCTGACCTCATTAAAGACCTCAGAGACAACATCAATTTCCAAATATAAATTAGCAGCAAATTAGGAGATGCCTCTTTGTTATAAAAATTATCAACTGTTTTCAGTTATACCATCACCTCTGGTTAGGTCTCATGCATCAGATACTGTTCCTTTCCCACTTTTTTTTTTTTTTTTCCCCCAAGAGCAATGAGTTAGAAAAGAAAGATAGTAAGATGAATCTAAATTTCTATGAGCTGAAGAGGAGGTTTTTTTAAGAGAATGGGCAGATACTCTTAAAGAGAGGCTTGCTCCTAACTATTTAAACAAGACAATGAGGATAGGAAATCAAGACTTTAGAAGGTTGTATTTATTCATTTGTTTAAACAATATTTATTGAGGACTTCTATTTGACCATCATGGTTCTGATGGAAGGAAAAAGAAGGAGTTGCCAGTCATGATGTTGCAGACCTGTGAGCAGGTCTCTGTAAGCTGTTCTGGCTTTTGGGTTATTACAGAAGAAATTATTATAGTGATAAGAAACCTGGAACTTCATCAAACAAATTATTTTGAGAATGTTCTCTTGACTTTCCCACATCCTTTGGGGAGCAGCAGAGCAGGACCACTATTTAAAGCATGAAGATTTTAAATAGTTGTGTGAATGTCATTGAACCTAAGAATCCTGCTGCTTTCTTCATCTGTTACTGTATTCTCTGTTGCCTCTTCAAGTCAACACAAAACAGTCCTTTCAAACTCACAGATGGGGCTAACATTATTTGTTGAAGAATACTTCTTTCCCCTTTGGAGAAAACCTCAATTGGCACAGCACTTCTAGACCTTTTTGTCTTCTTCCCTCAGTCCTGCCCAAGCTAGATGGAATTACTTACCTGATAGGGAAATGTGGAAAGAAAAAAGTAACAGAGCCCTTCCTTCTTGGTTTCTCTTGAATGCAAGCTGTCCACAGGAAGCAATGGTTCTAGGCTCATAAGAATGCCCAAGTTTGGGACTCTGTGCTGGGAAACTCACAGCCTCCAAGCTGGTCTTTCACAGCAACAGAAAAAAAAAAAAAAAATTGTCCCACATGTGAACTTCCTTGCTTTATTTCTCAAATGGTTCTGAACTTGAATAGGGAGAAAGGGTATTATTACTGGTCTCTCCCACCATGATCCCAATATCTGGTACAATGGACCATGGATTTTGAAAAAAGAAGATAGGAAATTGGAATTATAGATGAAGACAAAAAAAATTAAGAATAATAACAACAAAAGACATGCTTAGAGGCATTTGACAGAGCATGATTGGAAGGGAAGGGAAGGGAAATGTACATCTTTGACCTTGACTGCTTTCTTTAGTTCTTTTGAAAATTCACTTCAGAATAGCTTCTGTGTCCAGTTGTCCAGGCATTAGAACAGGGGGTGGCGAACAATGACCTCAGGTCAAATATGGCCTGCTTCCTATATTTGTGTTAAAAAAAATTTTTTTTTTTTTTATTGGGGCACAGCTATGCCTATTCATTTACATATAATCTATCACCACTTTCATACTACAGTGGCAAAATTGAATGGTTGTGATAAAGACCATAAAGCCCACAAACCTAAAATATTTACTATCTGGCCTCTTATAGAGAAGTTTACCAACCCGTGTATTAGTGAGCTTAACAGTCTGATACCCTCTGCTGTGCTTCTCGGCCAGTTCTGTAAACCGATAAGAACAGATACTACACTTGATCTTAGCCAAAAGGCCGAGAAGCGATCAGTTCTGTAAACCAATAGGGGAATATAGGAATATTCAGACAATATATATAAATTGATATAAAAATGGAATATAAAGATAATATATGTAGTCTTGGAATATTAAGTATTGACCTTCATCTTCGGCCAAAGCAGGATTGATCCCAAAATGGGGTGGCTAGTCTGCTTTTGATCCACCATGTGTTAATTACACATGTGAATCTTGGAGATCTATAGTTCAACTTTACCCACAGAAAAGAAGAGGACTTTATTATGGAACAAACAACAAGAAATGAAGGCCTCACCCATATTGTAGGTACAATCTGCATTTGGACAAGGGTAGAAGAAAGATAACTGAAATCCTCATTAAAACAAAGGCCAAAAGTCTCTTAAAGACAGCTTATACAAGTGATGCCTACCCCTTGAGAATTGTGCTGACACAGAAATAGTACAAATACTTATGGCATCAGATGGAGCCATTGTGGAAAGCTTCAGATTAATAGACTTTGCTATTTTTTTAAAATGGTTTTTCCCCTAGAAATGGAGGAAAACATATAGCTAGGATATGGTTCGATTTAAGTATTTCTGGAAATATGGCTGGAAAAAGACATGAAGAGTGATTACCCAGATAGGAAAGTAAGCAAGACTCGAAGAACCCCAAAAGAAGAAAAGTAGGACTGAACCTTAAGAGAGAACTTGCTGAAAAAGGAGAACAAGAAAATACAGACAGACTCCTAGTTTGAGCCTCAGATGATAAAGCAACTGTGCCTGAGGGGGAGTGAGAGGTCACATGGAAACAAGCATGGGACATGCTACAAAGGGAGAAGGCAGAGCCTTGCCAGACATGAGAAGGTCAGAAATACATTGCCACCTGACCAAGTCAACTATGCTCCAGAATCTGGGTTGGCCAAAATATATCAGCACCAAGAAAGATAACGTGGCCACCAACCTTATTGTGTCCAAAAGGAGGAAGCACTATTGGCAGGTACCCAGGTTACATGGAGCTCATCTGAGTAAGCCAAATGTAGTTCAGCAGGCCTGTCCAGTTAATTCCATTAAATAATCCCATTTCAAAGACCCAGGATACTCATAAAACCCACCATGTACAAGGCAAGATGGTACCCACAACTAATAAGTGTGAGAGCAGATAAATTAACTCAAGTTTGCCCACATAACAGGTACGTTGAATTTCTTGACTACAACACCTGAAGTCAAACGACTTTGGTTTAAATTGTATTTTCAACATATGCATTTATGAAAAATGTTTTACATCTTGTAAGACTTAGTTCCCTCATTTAAAAGGAAAAACATTACTCATAGGGTTTTTGTCAAGATTAAATGCAAAATTGTGTGTGACAATGCCTTGTGCCATATCTGGCATATATGACATACTCAATATTCAGGAAATGCTCTTTCCTTTATACCTTTTTAAAGTAAGAGAAGATTGAAAAAAGTGATAAACACAAGCCTAGATTCAATACAAACGTCATCTAAAAGGTTAATGTCCTCTCCCAATCCCACAGTCTTTCATTAAAACCAAAAAAGGGTCTAAGGTTTGTAAGTTAAGATAGTAGCAGACACCGTATCTAATAAAGCCTTTTTGAATTTCCCATTAAATTAAAATATCCACAACTTTAAACAAAAAGACAAAGTAATGACAGTTCTGTAAATAAAAAATAAGAGAAGACCATAGTCCAAAGTACAGGGAGAATTTCCACTGAATGAATTACCCATGAGAATGGAATGAAATGCATGTTCTTGGATTACACAACATATACTCCACCCTCTGAATCAGAACTGGACAGAAGGCCCCAAAGAAGGTAACAAAAACTTTCCCCAATCCAGAAGGTGAAAGTGTGTCCTACTCAGGCAGACAGAAACCCACTCAACAAATGCTTAGGAACTGTGGGTCAGGCAAAATCACGGTCATTTTCTGCTCTCCCATCCCATTCAGCCTTTCTCCCACGCTGGCAGCCTTTTTTTGTTGTTGTTGTTATCTCCATTTAGAGACTAACATTCCTGGATATCACTGCAAGAAGTTGAGTATCATGTGCAGGTATAGAAAGTTTATATCCTGGGACAATTTAGTCACCTAAGGGAAAGTATTGTAAGCAGTGGCAAAACAAAAAAGCATACTGGGCATAGCAGGTGCTGGGGATGATTTTTTCATGTACTATATTGTACAAAGGAACCCTATAAACTGTACTGAAATCTCTGGCTGTCATGAGACCAGAGAATCTGGACAAGATCCCTGCCTAGGATCTGCAGTCACAATACACAAACAATTATGGGGCATCACATTCAACAGGTTGTGAAGACCGACATTAAAGTCATGAAATAGACTGCAGTGGGAATAGATGGAGCTTCTAACATTTATGGGAACCGAGAACTGATTTAGAGCATTTGTCCACTCTGAGAGTAATCCCAGGGCCTGGAGGGACCCCTTCCCAAGAAAGAGTTGGCAAACAAAATTAAAAAAATAAATAAAGCCTGTAAAAAGCTAACACAAAGTAGATGGAATAAGGTCCTTAAAAGTAAAAAAAAAGAAATGTTTTTAACTTATTTATTATAAATATTTCAAAATACATAAAAACAATAAGCATAGTGTGTTAGCTATTTATTGCTGTAAAACAATATTACCACAAATGTAATGGCTTAAATCAACATGCATTTTTTAGCTTATAGTTTTTATGGAATTCAGACATGACTTAAGTAGGCCGTCTGCTCTGTGTCTCACAAGACCAGCATCAACGTATCATCCAGAGTTGTGCTTCCTTTTCTAAGCTCACTCGAGTTGTTGACAAGATTCAGTTCCTTGTGGTTGTAGGACTGAGAGCTTCAGCTTCTTGCTGTCCCTTGATCAGAGGCCACTCTTCACTTTTCATGGCTATCTGCTGTTTCTGCCATGTCAAGTTCTCCAAAGTGGCTTTGGAGAGAAAGATCCCAACAAGATGAGAGTTATCATCTTGTATAATGTAATCACATAATCATGTACCTGCAGTCACATGCATCCCTCACCTTTTCCATATCCTATTGGTTAGAAGCAAGTTACAGTTCTTGTCCACATTCAAAGGGGGGATCCCACAAAGCCATGAACATTAGTAAGTGGGGATATGGAAAGCCATCTCACAAGGCAGCCTGCTTCAGGCTGCCCTCTGGTCCCTAGTGACTCCTTTTCCTGTCACCGGTAAAATAGATTCATTCTTTTCCAAGGATGCCACCCCTCCCTGCCCCCAGATATTGTCTCATTATAATATCTGTTCAGAAGCCATAATCTAAGTCTAGGGTATGGATGAGACTCTTTGGTCTCCTGAAATTCTATAATGCCTCTTGATCTGTGGATCTGTAAAACTAAACAGACAAAATATCTGTCCCTTACAATATTTAATGGTTAGGCAGGAATAGGATAGTGGCTATAAACAGTCCCATTTCATAAAGTAAAATAGAAGATACAAAGAAGTCACTGCTCCATAGCAATTCTGAAATCTAGCCAAGCAAATACTTAGTTTCTTAATTAAATTTCGGTGCTTGGGAATAATTCCTTTGTGGCTCTTGATTCCTTCCTCTGGAGCTTTGGCTCTCTTTTCAGAGTCACCTGTCCTTTTCCATGAAAGGTATCATGGTTTACAGCTGAGTAGTTTTGTTAGCCTACTTCCTGCCAGTAGAATTTGGTGTGCCCCATAGCCTCCTTTCATTTTGCACTCTCTCTCCTTTGTGGGCTTTTCAGAAGCAAGAGCACATCCTGGGTAACCTGACATGATTGGAATTGTGAGTGGTAACTAGTAGTTGAGCATGGCTCCTGGCCAATAGCTAATAAGAAACTGAAGCCCTCAATCCTAAAACCATAAGGAACAGAATTCTGTCGACAATCTGAGTAAGCTTAGAAGCAGACTCTTCCTTCTCTGAATCTCAGATAAGAGTGCAAGCTTGATTGACATTTTGATTGCAGCCCATGAGACACAAAGCAGGGGACCCATCTAACCTGAACTCCTAGAGCACAGAAAATGTGAGATAATAGTTGTGTGTGCTTTTAATCCACTAAGTTTGTAACTAAAACTAATACAGATAGAATTAATAAATCAGATTTAACAGTTGTTAACGCATGACCAATTCTTTTCTTTTTATCTATGCCCTCTACCCATTTTCTTCAATCTCACTGGATTATTTTTGAAGCAGATCTTAGATATCATATCATTTCATCCATAAACATTTTGGTACATATCTCTAAAATATGAGGTCTTTTGTAAAATATAATTAAATCTTTTACACCCTAAATTAGTACACCTAAATTTTTTATTATCACGAAATATCCAATGTTCCAGTTTCCCCAATTGTCTCCCAAGTTGTTTCATTTTTTATGATTTTTTTTTTCAAATCACTTTCAAAATAAAGTTATTCATTGAAGCTGGTTGACATATCTCTTGTTTCTTTTCATCTGTAAGTATAATCTCTCTCTCTCTCTTTCCTTCCATCTCTCCCTTCTTCCCTTCTTATTTTTCTTTTTCCCTTGCAATCTCCTTGCATCCTATGTTGAGTTTCCTATTTTCTAGATTTTGCTGACTGCCTTCCTGTAGCTTTATTTAACACATTATTTTCTCCCCTATATTACCTAGAGCAGAATTTCTCCACCTGGGCATTACTGACATTTTAGATCACAAAATTCTTTGTTGTGAGGAACTGTCCTGTGCACTTTGGGAGGTTGAGACGCAACCCTGATCCTGGATACACCAGGTGCCAGCAGCACCCCATCCCAGGTGTGACAACCAAAAATGTCTCCAGATAATGCCAAATGCCCCAGGGGGAAAGGAGAGCTCACCACTGGGGGAGAACAACGACCTAGAAAAGCAGACTTTTGGCACTAACTTGGTAAGACAAATTTTTAAAAAATGACAAGGCATTTTCTTTGTGACCTAAAAATACACATTAAGAAACTGGATCAGGATCCATAAAGAGCAAATATATTGAAATAACAGCACATACAGAAGCACTTTAACTTTTTAACTTAAAAAAAAAAATCAGAATGTAAAGAAACCCCAATTTCAATAGCAAAATTAAAATCGGCCTTGGATCAACAAGCTAGAACATACATTTGAGAATCTTCCAGAATTCAGAGTTAACAACCAAAGATTTTAATTTTTTTTACAACAAACATTTATTTCATGAGCATTTACTATATGTTAGACACTGTAATAGACACTGGAAATGCAAGAATAAATAAGATGGATTTGGTTCCAACTCATGGTGCTTATATTCTAATGAGAGAGTAGACAGGTATAAGAAAACAAATAATAAACAAAAAATTGCAGGTTTTTAGAAGTGTCATGGGGGAAATAAATTGGATGTTGTAGTAGAGAATATTTGGGCAGGAGAGAAGCTAAGATAGATAAGATAGGCAGGGAAAGCCTCTCTGAGAATAGCCTCTATCATGGGAATAAGATAAAAGATCCACATAAAGAATAAGAAAGGATTATGTAAGGCACAGATAATAGCAACTGTGAAGTCTGTCAGACACATATTCCTTCCTTCATAAATTTTGATCTAGGAGTTATTGTGAAGCCATTTAGGTGCTTCACAAGCATGATAGGAGAGAAAAAAAGACATTGACAAAATAAAGTTGAAAATGCATATAGGAGTCAAATCCTATAGAACATTCATAGACCATCATAAAATATATTATTTTTTATATATATATATTTATATATATATATATTAATCATTATCATAAGTGCAACAGGGAGTTTTTGAAAGAATAAACCATCCCAATATACATGCAATAGGAGTCCCAGAAAGAAAGATGAGAGAGAAAGGGGCAGAAAAGTTATTTGAGAAAATAATGACTGAAAACATCTCAACGCAATGCAAATACTAATCTAAACATTAAAAGGCATGATGAACTCAAAGTAGGAGAAATGCAAAGAGATCCACTCCTAGATACATCAGAATCCAACTGTTAAAAGCCAAAGACTAAAAGGAAATCATGAAAGAAACAAGACAAAATAAATAAATAAATAAAAATAAAAAACAAAAACAAAAAAACCCATCTCATAAATGTGACTGGAAAATCTAAATCTAGAATCAATCTCTTCACTCAATAAGGGGGAATAATAGTCAGTAGATTACACAACAAACAGGAACAGAGAATGGTGTAGGTAGACAGCCTAAGTTTCAAAGAAGAGATTTGGGTTAGCCTTGTTTTTGTTTTAGTCTTTGTTTCCGTGGAAAGGGGATGGATTGTTTGGAAGTAATGGCAAGCAGGGAGACCCCTCACCTTCTGGTATTGATGTGTGCATGCTGCAGAAGACACACAGGAGAACTTGATCTCAGGGGACAACATGGTTTAGTCAACAAAAAGATGAAAACATTCAGAGAAAATGTTGAATTTATAGGGGATATTTAGTTCTCAGATTAAAAATGGTAAGATGTTTTATGTGAAAGATAGAAAAGCAAGAGATCATTTGAGAATTATAGGTATTCCAGAAGAGGCAGGAGCAGAAAATAGAAAGAAAAAATGGTAAAATATAGCAATTAAGGAAAATGGCCTTGGTTAAACAAATATTTGAACGTATATAGATTAAAAGGATTCCCGATTTCATGTAAATAATGGACAATGTTGCAGATAGGGGAGAAAATGGATTCTGTAGTTATATTTAAATTTTTTTTTAATTTAAAGGAAAAGAAAAATAAACTTTTCAAGATTCCAAAAAGAAAAAAATGTATAATCATTGTAATTAAATTATAATTAATGTGAAATCAATGAAAGATATTTTCATATTCAAACATTTAAACATACAGGCCTTTTCCTGAGAAAATTATTTGGTTGTTCAACCCAGCTGACTAGGAAATGAACAGAATCAAGAACAGCAACATCAAGAGACAGCAAGAAGCTTCTAAAAAGAAGCAGATGTATAGCAAAGTAAGAGTGTTTTGTTGGGTTTAGTTTCCATGCACACTCGGTGTTAGAGCTCTACCTAACTAGATTTATGACCAAAAGTGTTTTGTGAATTTAAAATGTGCTCCACACTCAGTATCATAAGGAAAAACTCAATGTAGGAAAAAAATTCTATATAAAAGGAATGGAGAATAAATCATGGCTGTAACTATTATGTTTCCTGAGTATTTACTGTGTGCTGGTGTCCTTCCATGGCCTAGGTTCTTTGCCTGTGTTATTACACTCCATCCATAGAACAACACTCTGAGGTTTATATCCCCTTTATAGATGATAAAAAGTCACACAGCTAGGAAGTGATGGATACCATATTCAAACACAAGGAGTCTGATTCCAGAGACCGTCTCCCCTAATTATCAGATATACTCTTTCTAAACAGAATTGGATGCCTTGGTAATTAAAAAAAAGGTAGGATTAAATATATATATTTGTAAAACTCAAATGCAACCACAGGCATAGTTTAGGAATGATACTTTTACTTTGTACGTCATGCCAAAAGATTAGAGAAAGTAAATCACTGCTTATGTAACAAAAGAAAATAAAGACAAATGGGCAAATGAGCTAAACTCCCTATTAAAATAGTAATCATGTTAAGAAGTAGTCTGTTGTTCCTGATTTTATTTTCCAATTCTGATCCTCTTCTTTAGTGGGACAACAGCCCCAAAAGATGGCCAGAACCAGAGCACAGATTGCTGTTTTTCATACGTGTCTGTCAGTCACTGTTTAATAGACCCTGATGGCTTGTTGTGAACCTTGAGATATATCAAACCGTAGACAGATATTAAAGACACACATAAAAGGATCTAAAAATCAAAAGGAGGATCATAGCAAGAATACCGAGGCTAGGAAGCCTCTCATGAAATAGACTTGCTGGATGAGACAGACGATAATATTAACAAAAATAATAATGGCAATAATATGCACACTTAAGGAGATCCTACTGCAAGATGGAATTGCTGATTTTCGCATTAAAAAATTTAATGAGGGGTGCCTGGGGAGCTCAGTCAGTTAAGCTACTGACTCTTGATTTCAGCTCAGGTCATGACTTCAGGATCACGAATGGAGTCCCAAGCTAGGCTCGGTGCTGAGCGTGGAGCCTGCTTAAGATTCTACTTCTCCCTCTCCTTCTCCCTCTGTCCCTCCCACGCTGTGGGCATGCATGTGCTCTCTCTCAAACAATTTTTTTTTAAATGAATAAACCAAAAATGGGGGGATCACAGAGCAGATATACATGAGGATAGATCCTGGTAACCAATCATGCAAATACTAAAATCTCCAGGAAGAATAAAAGGAACAGAAATGGGAAGACACTGATAAAAGAAATAGAGGGAAATTACTCTGATTTTGAGCTCTTTCAGTCCGCACACTGACATCTTTCTGCAAATCAGCATATCATGATTTCATACTTATTTAATACTAGAGAGTATGTTTGAATTTCAGGAGTAGGGTGACTATTAGTGAAACTGAAAATCACAATACCAGTTCTAAATTAATAACGGGAAAATATAAATGAATAATACATTTTAACGATAAAATAAGAAGAAAAGAAGGAACATCTAAGTGATAGAAAAACATAATAAAGTCGTAAAATAGTAGAGTGGGCATGTACTAAGTGTTCCAGTTTTCTGAATTATGCTACTGAAAGCCAGAAATCAGGGCACCTGGGTGACATAGTTAGACGTCTAACTCTTGGTTTCAGCAGCTCAGGTCTCCATCTCAGGGTGGTGAGATGGAGCCAGTGTTGGGCTTTGTGCTCAGCAGGGAGCCTACTTAAGATTCTCACTCTGCCTCTGCCCCTCCCCCCGCTTGTTCACATGCTTGCTCCCCCCCAAAGAAATAAATCTTTAAAAAGTAGAAAATAAGTAAAAGTTCTTATTTTTATTATTGTTTAAAGATTTTATTTATTTATTTGTCAAAGAGAGAGAGGGAAAAGAGACCAAGCACAAGCAGGGAGAACAGCAGGCAGAGGCAGAAGCAGGCTCCCTGCTGAGCAAAGAACCAGATGTGGGACTCCATCCCAGGACTCCGGGATCATGAGCTGCGCCAAAGGCAGACGCTTAACTAACTGAGCCACACAGGCAGCCCAAAGTTCTTATTTTTAGAACTACATATTGCAATATTTCTGGATGAAATGATATGATTTCTAAGTTTAGTTTCAAAATAATTACAAGGTGTAATGAGTAGCAACTCTTCAGAATTATCAGAAAGCTGAGCAGATAGAAACATTTGCTAGTCTTTGCCCTTGTCTATCTATCTGTAATTCTTGGCTTAGGCAGGTCCTCCCTTATCTACTATGCAAATTCCTATTTTTTTTTTTAAAGATTTTCTTTATTTATTTGACAGACGGAGATCACAAGTAGGCAGAGAGGCAGGCAGAGAGAGAGAGAGAGAGAGAGAGAGGAGGAAGCAGGCTCCCTGCCGAGCAGAGAGCCCGATGCGGGGCTCGATCCCAGGACCCTGAGATCATGACCTGAGCCGAAGGCAGAGGCTTAACCCACTGAGCCACCCAGGAGCCCCTGCAAATTCCTATTTACCCTTGAAGATTCACCTCACAAAATGCTTCTTCTCCAGAATATTCCCTAGTATTATCTGATGGGGTGCTCAACTGAGATCCACTGACTCTCTTTTTCCATTTCTACACACCATCTCCCCAGGGTACTGGGGCACCATTCCCCAACTCTTTCTTTTCCTGCTAACTCAGGCTTCAGGTCTTAGCCAAGATGAGAGCTTTTCTAGGCAGTCTTACCCGACCTGCAAGTGCATCAAAAGTCATTATCAAGAAATTGAAAAGACAACCTACAGAGTGAAAAAAAAAAATTGAAAATCGTATAGCTTATGATAAAGGTCCAGAATATGCTAGGAACCTGTGAAACCTCATGAGAAAAAGACAAACAACCCAGTTAAAAAATGGGCAAAGTGCTTGCTGTGGTCTGAATGTTTGTGTCCCCCACCCCGCAATCCATATGTTGAAATCTTAACCCCCAGTGTGACGGCATCACAAGAGGCCTTTGGGAAATACTAGGTCATGAGAGAAGAGCCTTCATGAATGGAATTAGTGTCCTTATATTAGAGGTTCCAGAGAATTTCCTCACCCATTCTATCATGTGAGGCTACAGCAAAAAGATAGCCATCTAGAAGGTGGGCTTTCCCTAGACACTGACTCTTTTGGTTTCATAAACTTGAATTTTCTAGCCTCTAGAATCATGAAAAATAAATATTTATTGTTTATAAGCTCCTGGTTTGTGGTATTTTTGTTATAGAGCCCAAACAGGCTAAACCAGTATTCAAATAGATATTTTTCCATAGAAGATACCCAAATGGCCAACAATCACATGAAAAATTACTCAACATTATTAGTCATTGGGGAAATGCTAATCAAAACCATAAAAAGATACTACTTCATACCCACTGACATGGCCATAATGAAAAATAAAAAGTGTTGCCAAAGTTGTGGAGAAATTGAAATGCTTGTGCATTGCCGAAAGGAATATGAAATGATTTGGCCACTGTGGACAACAGTTTGGCTGTTTTTTAAAAAGTTAAAGATAGAATTGCCATATGAGCTAGAAATTCCACCCCGAAGAATTGAAAGATCGAATTACCATGTGAACTAGAAATTCTACCCCAAAGAATTGTTTTTTGTTTTTGTTTTGTTTTCAAACAAAAACATACACATACAGATTCATATCATCACTTTTAGCAATAGCCAACAGTTGGAAAGAGCCCAAATGTCCAACAATGGATAAATGGATAAATAGTCATAGCATATACATACAATGGGATATTAACCATGAAAAAGAAAGAAGAACTGATAACAAAATGTAACATGGATGAACCTCAGAAACATTAAGTTAAGTGAAAGAAGCCAACACAAAAAAAGTCACATATTGTATGACTCAATTTATATAAAATATTCTGAGAATTCTGCATATTTAGAATTAAAGAATGTAAGGAGCAGAAGTCTCTATGGGAAACACTCAAGGTACCTGGGCAGGCCTATCCATCCTGAATTTCACAAGATTCATCAATAGAATGTTTGTTTCCTGAATAGAGCAATGTAGGCCCTTTTAGCAAAGAGACCACACTGTTCATTATATCCATATCGAATAAGGTGCCTCACTCCAGACGATGGACACTTTTGCCAGGAATGTCCAGAATATTTATTGAATATTCTTGAATATTTATTCAAGAGATGTCCTTATTTTCTCCCACAATCATGGAAGTAGTTTACACTAAGCAGAAACAGCATTCTTTAACAAGTAAACAGGGACAATAAGTACAAAGGAAAACACAAGAAAACAAGAAAAAGTAAGCCCATGAAAAAGCAGCATAAAACTCAACACATATAAGAGTGTTCCTCAATCTGAAATGCAAATAAAAATAACCTGAAGAATTTTTTTTTTAATTTGATGCCAAGACTGCACCACAAACAAAAATCTAGGTTACACCCAAAGCATCAACATTTTTTATAGATTCCCAGTTGGTTCCATTGTACGACTAAGATGGATTATCATTACAAGAACAAGTATCATGGCAAATATAGTTAATCAAGCTAGGTTTCTAAAAAAAGAATGATAGTTCAGAATGGCATTATTAGCCATGAGGAGCTCTGTGGATCCTACTCTAGCAAAACATCTGGAACTAGTGAAAATTATAAAAAAATAATGACTTAAAGTACCTGAAAAGTGTCCTAGGGGTATATAGCAAATGGAGAAATATTTATTCAAGAAAATACATCAACTCTTGGTAAGAACAGGGAGAATCAAGGCATTTGAGCCACAATCTGCCCTCTCCCTGACCCTCAGCTCAGCACCATAGTACTCTACTCCAGTTGGCTGTAGGTAAGAACACAGGGCTTCCTTTCCTCACAGATTTCAGTCTAGAGCTATAGTTTCTCTCCAGAAGAAGCAGACTGCCAATATTTCTTATTATTCCTGGAGAAGAAGACTGCCAGTATTTCTTATTATTCTTAGCTCTGTGTTGCAGAAGCTCTATATCAGGCAGGTGCAGCTGAGAGTCCTGGGGTCTCTTCTACCCAGACCCAATTTGTTGGACAGAATCTCTACCCCAAATGCACTCTAGTCACCCTTGTCCTGGTCACTTGTAGAGCAGGGGCTGCATACTGAGAGAAGCAAGTAGTCCAACGATTATTATCCTACATATCCCTCTGCTTTTAGAGTAAGGTTGTCACTCCAAAAGAAGTGGGCCTTTGTCCCCGTCACAAGCTCCACAGCAAAGCTAAGTTTCTTCCCAGGAAGAAGAGGCAGATCATAAAAACAGAAAATTCTGTAGCCCTCCTTTATTGAAATAATGTTATCTGGGATAGAACACAGAAAAGTGCAATCTTATGGGGCTATTGAAAAATAATGGAGATTTTGGTAGCAAGTAATTAAGAAGAGACCTTTAGCTCCATGATACCCACAAGCAAAACAGTAGACAAACTAGAGTTAAATCAAGAAAATCAGGGGAAAAAAACAACAAAAACAGTTAACAAGAACTGTATTCTGGTCAGAGCAAGTCTCAAAGACTGCCCTCAAAAAGTACTCCTGGAAAGGGGCCTGAATCTGGCTGGATCAAAATGAGGAACAACATATGCCATAAGCTATTGTCAGAAACAATTGGCCTATTACTGAGAAATTAGTCTGGGCTGCAAGCTGAGTAAGATGCCACTAGAAACAGAACATCCAGAAACCTAACAGTAAGGTTGGGAAAGATACAGTAAATGAAAGCCGGGTGAAAACAACTGTTATCTCCTGGGGGAGAAGGGTCAGGGTAAATGTGCACCTGCCCGTCCATGTCCTCGGAAGAGTAAGATCAAGATGTTATTCCAAAGAGTAACATCAAGCACACTGAGCACCTCCAAAGAGTGCTTGATGTTACATCAAGCACACTGTTGTGGAAATAAATTGTTCAAGATAAGAAAACAACTAAAACAAGGCCAGGGAAGGTAGAGGTTATATAAATCAGCATCTAGAGTTGCTACAATATATTACTGAAATTGTCCAGTTTCTACAAACAATTGAGACATATACAGAAACAAGAAAATGTGATCCCTACATAGGAAAATAAAGCAGGCAAGAGAAATTGCTTTTGAGAGGACCCAGATTTTGTGGATAAAAACTTAAAAGAAGCTTTTGTAAATATGTTCAAAGAACTAAAGGAAAATATTCTAAAAGAAGTAGAAGGTGATATGATGACAATGTCTCAACAAACAGAGAACAGCAATAAAGAGAACTTATTTTTTAAAAAGAAACAAAAAGGATATTTTGACTGGAAGAATACAATAACTGAAATGAGAAATTTATTAAAGAGGTTCAGCCATAGATTTGAGTTGGTAGAGCAAAGATCAGTGAATTGAAGGAAGATTGATAGAGATGACACTATCCAAGGAACAGAAAGGGAAAAAAATGAAAAAAAAAAAAACATGAAAAAATTTCAGAGAATCATGGGACAGTATTAAACAATATTTTTATAATGGAAGTACCAGAAAGTGAGGAAAAGAAAAAGAAAAATATTCAAAGAAATAATGGCTAAAAATGTTCCACATTTAATGAAAAACATTAATCTAAATGTCTAAGCTCAATGAACTCCAAGTATGATCTATACAAAGAGATCCATATTCAAATACATCTGGTCAAATGCTGAAAGACAAAAACAAAAAGAAAATCTAGAAAGCGGGAAGAGAAAAATGACTCATGAAATACGAAGGAACCTCAGTAGTATTCATAGCTAACTTCTCATCAGAAGTAATGGCTACCAGAAGGCAATGGGATGGCAGATTCCAAGTGATGAAAGAAAACTAAGAATCTGATATCCAGCAAAACAACCTCTCAAAAACAAAGGTGAAATAAAGATATTCCCAGATAAACAGAAACTAAGATAACTGGTTGATGGCAGACTTGACTCAGAAGAAATCCTAAAGGAAGAGTTTTAGGCTGAAAACACATGACATTAGATGATCATCTCAGTCTATACTGGTAAATGTAATTATCTAGGAAATTAGAAGAGGCAGTATAGCTGCATGTTTCTTCTTTCTTCTCTTACAGTTTAAAGAGCAATTGTATAAAACAATATGTAAAAAAAATTGAATTGCTAGGGCTATAACATATAGAAATGTAACATATTTGACAATAATAACACAGAAATGATGGTTGAGAGCAAAGTTATGTTAGAGTCAGGCAATGACACCGGGTGGAAATATGAAAAATTGAAGGGAACCAGAAATAATAAATAATAAGCTTAATATAATAAACTATAAATAGGCACTTATATACCTTCCTTCTCTCAGCATCTTTAAAAGACATAAAATAATATAAAATGATAATTATAATAATGTAGTGTGGGTTTAAAGCATATACAAATCTAATTAGTATAACATTAATAGCACAAAAGTTGGGAAAGGAATTATATAATAGTAACATTGTCATCTCATTGGAAGTAAATTATTATAAATTTTAGGAAGATTATGAGAAGTTAAGATTATTAGGAGCCCTTAAACAACAACTAATAAAATAATTAAATAAAATACTGTGAAAAAAAATCAGTAAAGGAATGAAATATTATCCTAGAAAATTTCACTTACTGCAGAAGAAAACAGTAAGAGTAACAAAGGAAAGTAAAAAACACATATGACATAGAAAAGAAAGACTGCAAGACAGCAAATATAAAGCAACAGATCAATCTTAACACTAAATGTAAATGAATTAAGCAATCTAATCAAAAGGTAGAATTTACCAGACTGAATTAAAGAAAACATGATCTAACTATATGCTGTCTAAATAAGAATAATCTAGATTCAAAGATGGAAGTAAGTTGAAAATTAATGGATGAAATGAGATCGTTCATCTAAAAAGCAGCAATAAGAGAGCTAGAGTGACTACCCCAATATCAAATGAAACATACCTGAAAACAAAAATTTCTACTAGGGACAGAAAAAGACATTTTATAATGATAAAATGGTTGATCCATCAGGAAGATAAACATACATACACCAAAAGACAGAGCTCCAAAATACGTAAAGCAAAACCAGACAGAACTGCAGAGAGACATAGACAGTGGGAATAGCTAAAACCTTTAATACTCCACTTTCAGTAATGGTTAGACTGAGTGGGCAGAAGATCAACAAGGACATAGGAAATTTGAGTAACACTTTAAACCAACCCTACCTAGCAGATACCTATAGAATATGCCCCCCCAACAACCACAAAATAATTGTGATAGTTGCATGACTCTGTGAACGTATTAAAACCCATCAAATTGCACACTTTCCATACATTAATTTTATGACATTTGAATTCTATGTCAATAAAGTCATTAAAAATTTTTAAAGAATAAGTGGGATCTGGGTGGCATAGTTGGTTAAGTATCTGACTCTTGGTTTCGGTGGGGTTATGATCTCAGAGTTGGGAGATTGAACCCTGCCTCAAGGCTTCTGGCTCAGAGCAGAGTCCGCTTGGGTTCTCTCTCCCTCTCCCTCTGCCCCTCCCACTTGTGCTCTCTCTTTCTCACTAAACTAAATAAATAAAATCTTTTAAAAAATTTAAAGAATAATACATCTTCCAAAGAATAAGAGAAAATCCCACTTTATGATATAACAATGAGACGTAATAAAAAGAATAAACCAGAGCTCTCAGAAATGAAAAGAGTGATTATAAAGAGAGACTCCAAAGAAGGACTAAGTATCAGAATGGGTACTGTTAAAGGGAAATGATAGAGCTGAGGGATTAACCCCGGTAATTCTCTGAGGATTCAATGCAGAAGTGAAACAAAGAATAAATGAACGAGGAGTTAGGAGACATAAAGGATGAGCCAGCATTTCTCATAGCCACCTAATAGTAGTTCTAGAATAAGAGCACAGAAAGAATTGAGGCAAGGATAAAATCAAAGAAACAATAGAAAAATCTTCCAGATCTCAAGAAAACCCAAATCTTCCGATTCAGAGAGTCCACCAAGTACTGAGCAGGATGAGTCAATCAGTATTTACCTCTGTAGGTATTGAGGATATAAAGCATATCCTAAAAGTCTTACAAAGAAAATATATGTGATCTACCAAGAATTAAAAAATCAGATTGACAACCAGAATTTCATTAGTAGCACTGAACGTAAGAGACCACAGAGCAATAATGTCATAGTTTGATGAAAATGTAATTTTAAATCTATAGCCTTGGACCCATGTTGTATGCTCAGAATTTTATCCACCTTCCATAAAAGAATCACAGAGCAAAAGGTAAATCCAAAAGGAAATACAGTTTTGTTTTGTTTTTTTAAAGATTTTATTCATTTATCTGACAGACAGAGATCGCAAGTAGGCAGAGAGGCAGGCAGAGAGAGAGGAGGAAGCAGGCTCCCCGCCGAGCAGAGAGCCCGATGTGGGGCTCGATCCCAGGACCCCGTGATCATGACCCGAGCCGAAGGCAGAGGCCTCAACCCACTGAGCCCCCCAGGCGCCCCAAGGAAATACAGTTTAAAAAGCAAGAGATTCATCAGCAAATCTTTTCTTTTCCTGATATACAAGATGTATTGTTAATTCTTTACTTAAGGCCAATTTATAAAATCAAAATTCAACAAAGGGATTGAAAGAAAGGGGAAAATGATGGTTAGTGTCATTCATAAACATACCTGCAAAAGTTCCAAACAAAATATTAGCAAACTAAATCCAGCAAAAAAAAAAAAAAAATATATATATATATATATAATTTTATATATATAACAACACAGTACTTTTTTGTTTTTTATTATAGTAAATATACATAACATAAAACCTTACTCCTAACCACTTTTAAGTGTACAGTTCAATAGTATAAAGTGCATTAATATTGTTGTGCACCATTCCCACCTTGCATCTCCAGAACTCTTCTCATTTTGCAAAAATGAAACTCTGTACCATTAAACAATAGTTTCCCATGACATCCTTCCTCCAGCCCTAGGCAACCACTATCCTACTTTCTTTCTCTTTTTTATCTCCTCTTTTCCCATACACCCCAGCTTCTGGTAACCACTATTCTAGAGTCTGTTACTATGAGTTTGGGGTTTTTTTCTCTTTTAATAGTCTACATATAAGTGAGATCTTACAATATTTGTCTTTATGTGTCTGGTTTATTTTACTTAGCATAATGTTCTCCGGTTTTGTCCATATGGTCAGAAATGGCAGGATTTCCTTCTTTCTTAAGCTGAATACTATTGTGTGTGTGTGTGTGTGTGTGTGTGTGTGTGTGTGTGCGCGCGCGCACGCACGCGCGTGTGTGCGTGTGTGTGGGTGCACATTTTCTTTATCCACTCATTGGTCAGTATATCTTATCATTAAATCTAAATAATTGGGGATACATAACATAAAAATAAAAATAACATTTTATTTAAAAATCAAAAGGGATTTCAACATGAGAGTTCTCAAGACAAAGTAAAAGCACAATATATAATGCTTTTGTTTTATGTGTGGAAGAATATAGATACTGATTAAATCAAGACATAATAGAGAAACATAATGTTAATTTAAGTTCTCTACCTCTTCAAGTAACACATCCTCACTCCCTAAAATAGAATTTTTTTTTCCTTTCAGAGAAGTTCTAAGGTAATTGTTGTAGAAATATTCTAGGAAGTTCTAGAAAATATTCCATCATTCCACCCTCTTCAAATTCTCCCCATAGAACTATGTATATGTTATATATTAGGAATCACAGGTCCAGTATCCAGGACCTATAAATATGTTGGGGGGGGGAAAATACTAGGGGGGGCAAGCAGTTTTTTTCCAAAAAAGAAAACTGATACGTTGAAATTTTAACAAATGTGTAATCATATTCTTAACAAAATACTATGTATTAACTTTATTAATTGCTAAATATGGTATCCAAAAAGTACTATTGGAAATAATTTATAGATTACTTTTTTTCACTTAATCAGAATATCTGATGCTGCATAATGATTGCCAAGACATCATAGCTGAACATAAATTAAGATTTATTCAGAGCTGGGGCACCTGGGTGGCTCAGTCAGTTAAGCATCTGCCTCCAGCTCAGATCATCATCCCAGGTCAGGCTCCCTGCTCAGTGCGGAGTCTGCTTCTCCCTCTGCCTCTCTTCACTGCTCCTTTATTGTCTCGCTCATTCTCAAATAAATAAAATCTTTGAAAAAATATTTATTCAGAATTAAATACTTTGAAAACCAAATCACAAAAAAAACTTTCAAAAATTATAAAGGAAAAACACATTAATAGTAATGTGAGTGCGCTTAAATCCATTTGATCTGACATATGGAAGGTCTCTTAAATAAAAGTTGGCAGGGCCTACAGAGACCTTAAAACAGCCCAGAAGAATCTGATTCATGAGGCTGAGTGGAGGTCACTGCTGCTTCTGTCTGCTCACAGCTAGTCTTTGGGGGTTCCTACTCTATCTCTCGCTCTTGCTGCCTCTCTCCTCTGAGTCTGGCCTGGCAGAAGTCGTTCCTGCTTCTCTGATTTGTCCTGCCATGAGGTTAGCACACTGAGGCAAGCCGCTTGCTCCCTGCTCTTCCTCTGTCAGGTGCATATATTCCATTGGTGGGGAAGGAATAGGAAGATTTTTTTTCAGCCTCAGACCAGCTCCTTCTCTGAGCCAGTTTTGCCAGCATTGAGGTAAATATTATGTTTTAATTCCTAGCAGGATGCTGCTGTGTCTGTTTCTCAATGAGTCCAAAATATGGAGGAAAAGGGATAAAGGATTAGGCTTCTTCGGTATTCTCTACAGATATTTTTATTAAATGCTGAGTGTATCTATAAAATAGTAGGAATATGGTATATCATTTCCCATCCACTGGAAGGAAAAGAAGAATGGAACAAAAATCAAATGTTCCAACAAAAAATGGAGAACTACAAAATGGAAAGCACAGGAAACAGGAGACAAAACAAAATCTTAAGAATAAAGCCAAAAAGGTCATTAATTACAATAAACGCCACTTACTTTAGCCATATATATAATACACACACACGCACACACACACACAAAACACACACATTCCTTACATTTACTATTTCAGATTAAGTAAATGCAAGTATTAGTAGATCTACAAAGAGAAGTTAAACTGTATTTCAGTAAAAGAAAAATTAATACATGAAATCACACAAAAAAAGGCAAACACATTCAAATCGACCGAATTTTTATATCCACTATCTCAATACAACTGCAAATCAGAAATTTGAAAGGGTTAATCAACAATTATGTGCTATGAAACTATGAAAAGAGGGAGATAGCAATTATATTCCATGTAAAGAGGTCTGGCAAAACAACAACAACAAACCTTAGAACTAGAAAACTTTTTACTATAGTTCCCTTGATCTTTTCACAACTGTGTTGGTAAATATCAGCAAGGAAATAAATTTGGGAAACTATCACAGGCTTTCAATTCAAAGGAATTGTGGTTGCAAGAACTGCCTTCACAATTTAAAACCAAATTTCACAATAAGCAAGTGATTTGATATGTAAGGGTCATTTTGATACAATCTAGAGTTAATCTTTTTGCCATTGTGAAGTGCATGGCATAGTGGAAATCACACGAATTTCAGAAACATTTAAGATGGCATCCTGGTTCTATCACTTCCGGTTTGTGACCTTGGGTAAATTACTTAGCTTTTCTGAGCCTCAGTTTCTTCACCTATAAATGGGGTTAGTAGCCACTTACTTAATAGGTTTTTATAGAATTAGATTAGTTCATGCATTGATTTGTTAGGGTTGCCATAACAAAGTACCATAAATCAGTTGGCTTAAACAGTAGAAATTTATTGTCTCACAGTTCTGGAGGCTACAAATCCAAGATCAAGGTATCAGCAGAATCGGCTCCTCCTAAAGGCTGTGAGGAAGAACGTTCCTCAGATGCAGATGGCCATTTTTTCCTCTGTCTTCACATTGTCTTCTCTCTAGAAACTTTTATGTCCAATTTTCTCCTTTTTATAAGGATACAAGCCATATTGGATTAGGGCCTACCTGAATGAACTCACTTCAACATTATTCTTTCTGTAAAGACCATTTCTACAAATAAGGTCACATTCTAAAGTCCTAAGGCTTAAGACTTTACTGTATGAGCTTTGAAGAGACACAATGCAACCTGTAATCAGTACCTTTCATTATTATTGTCTTTAATGTTCCCACAAAATTGAAGAAATCATTGTTTGAAGTCAGGTCAGAACAGACCAACATGGTATGAGAAAAGAGAAAGAGTACAGAACTCTGAGACTCCTGCATAGGAAGATCAATCCCCCCCTCTCCCCCAACTCTGTCACCACCTCCCCTCTACCCACAAAACACTCTGCTTGGGACACCACAAAAACCAAGGAAAGCCACTGTAGATGAGAGTCCCTGCCTACTGAGAACTCAGACTCTTTCTCTTGAGTCATCTTGGTAAAGGCTGGCCCTAATTCTATTTGTATATGGCTCAACCTCAAACACCAGCTATAGATGAGTACTTTAATTTAAACTGGTGAGTGGTATTTGTGGTCATCCTACCCTGGAGAAACCTGACACTGAAGTTTCTGGCAAAGAGACAACTGTGAGTGTGTCTTTACTTAAAAATTTTCATGCAAGTTCTCATGGAAGAAAGTTCATTTAAGGAATCAAGGCAATGGTAATATAAAGATATATGTCATACAATTTGTTTAGAAATATGCCTGTTGTGGCAAACTCTCAGCCACAAAATCATAGAGAATTAGAATGTTTTCCCTTGGACAAAGTACCCATCCACTATGAGAAAAAAATGGCCAGCCTTCATGCTGTTGGTGATAAACTCTCTCCCTCTTTATAAATAAGCTGAGAAATCCAGGCAAAATTGCAAATTCACGCAATGAATTCAGACTGACT
This sequence comes from Martes martes, assembly GCF_963455335.1. Taxonomy (NCBI): domain Eukaryota; kingdom Metazoa; phylum Chordata; class Mammalia; order Carnivora; family Mustelidae; genus Martes; species Martes martes. The sequence continues at coordinate 65,663,812 of NC_137895.1, forward strand.
TAAATTTCATATCTTCCCTGGTGGCCAACTTATGAGCTGTCTATATTCAGGGTGAAGCCTTTTTTCCCTTCTTTTCTTTGGCAAGAATACAGACTGTTGGATTATTTGCCTTGCATATTTTTGATACCTGAACCAGCTTATATAGAATATCTTTAAACAGATATGCATTTATCTTCAAAGAATGAAGTACTTGCTTGCTTGGATAAATGAGAAAGGGATAGCTTACCTCTCAACCCCTCCCAGTTTTTAGTAAAAATTATGAAGATTTTCTTTATCCTGTTTCCACTTCATCGACAGAATAAGGAAATGTGTGGAGACCTCTCCCAAAATGGGACCTGTCAATGTGAATGTTGCTGAAGTCTGGTTTGCTGTCCAAACGCCAAACTACAAAATCGATTTCCTAGTATGTGGACCTCTTACGTGTTACACAGACACGGGAGAGAATGACTGGAAAGAACACAGACGCTGGATTCACAAAGGCTCAGGTCTAAAGCTAACACTGTAATTTATCAGCTGCACCCTTGGGCAAATAGCTTCACCTGTCTGAGCCTGTTTCCTCCTTTCTAAAATGGTGTTTGGGGGAATAGAAACAACTGTGAGGCTCCAAGAGTAAACTGCAGTGAGAAGGGAGAGAAAACTAGAGAGTGGGTAAGTTGGACAGGCTGCTCCTCAGAGAGAGATTTGGTCAGGGGCAAAAAGGGTGGGCCCCGAAGTGAGAGAAAGAAGGACATGATCATTTACTGGCAGGGCTGAGTCCTGGAGAGCACGACAGGCCCACCCACAGAACAGGTCCCATTTGGTTCCTGCATTAACCCAAGGACAGGAGATCATCATTCCCATCCCACAGAGGCTGAGTGAAGTTATGCAAATTATCCAAAGCCACAGAATGTATGAGATGTGGAACCAGGAATTAAAATTGTGTCTGTTTGACTCCAAAACTTGTGGTTTTCCATCACACCAAAGTGCATTAAATAATAATATCAATAATCATAATAACAATCTTATTCCTGTGGAATCCAAAGGGAAACTGTGCCTCTGTCCCTAGGTTAATCTTCCTTAGCTCAGGCCTTGTTCATCTTCCCAGCATCTGTCCTCCTGAATGTTGCAGCTCTGTTACTAGATGTTCCTAACATTGTGTTTCGCCATCTTCCCAGCCTATCTTTGCCCTTCCCAAACTCTTGACCAGAATTCAAGTTTCTATTTTACCTTCACAATTACCTTCTCTATTTTACCTTCATTCTTATTTGACCCCTAGTGCTGCCTGCCAGCCAAGTCCTGATTCTGACAGGTTTTCTCTGGAAATGTAGAAACCGTTTTTCATCTCATTCACTACATCTTCCTTGAGACCTTAATCCCTTCAAGAATTCCTTCCTTAATTCTACAAGAGCTCCCAGCTGGGTTAGGGACCTCTTTATGAGTTCCCTAAATCCTCCCTTCCTATTCCTATCAGGGCCCTTAACAAACTCTACTAGATCCCATTAGTTCATGTGCCCTCTTCCCCTTCCCCCAAAGTATTAGTGCTTGGGAAAATCTGTATCTTACCCATCATCAACTTCTCAGCACTTTATATGGAATCTCACACAGAGTAAGTATTCAATCAATACTTGTTGAATGTAAGAGTGGATATCGAGCAGAAGTGAATGAACCAGCGGACAGTTAACTCAAGTAAGCTCCACAAACATTATAATTATACATTATGATTTATTCCCACAGATCCCTTGATGTGGTAACAAATGAAGTTATTTTCAAATGATTTTGGTGATTTAAATAGTTTAAAGATAATCTAAATTTGAAGAGTATTTTGTGAATGGCAAGACTTAAGAAGTTAGAAATCTGAGTTCAAAATCTTCATCCAACATTTATAATATTTTGGCTTTTTTGCCATGAAGCAAACAAAAGTCTGGTTTGCTTATGATAGTGTCCTTAGTTTAATTTGAAGAAAGGTCCAGTTTATTGTCATCTTATTTCCTTCACTGTTTCTACCATCTTAAAGCTTTTTATCACTGCCTGTTTTAGATATTCTCCAAATAATAGAGGCAACATTATCCAAAGTTTATTCAAACTTATCTGAACCTTTTGGGGCTAGAAATTAGGTGGGAACTGTTTTCTTCATGAGATTTCCAGTGCTTTTTGGCTTGAAAGGCTGGAAATGCAACAAGAATAGCTTTTCTTGCGGTATTTTGGTTTCTACTCCCAACCAAAATCAGGAAGTGCAGAGATGCACAAAAATTAAAATAAAGGGGAAAAAGTTAACTCAACTTTTTGAACCTTAAACAAGATTCAGGTTCAATTTCAGTTTAAGGCAAAGGTTCAACTAGGATCTTGTTTTATCCAAACCACTTGGCCCTTCCATTGAAATAACTGGTAGGCTTACATATGGGATTCTTTTCTAATGTAAGAATAAAGGGAATTACTGGTATATAGAATCATTATGTCAACAGACTGTTCCATGATACTATCATTGTGATGCTACAGTTCTACTGGACAGTAGCTTCAGTGAAAGCCCAGGGCCTTATAACTGCAACTTTTACTTCTCAGAACTCATCTTCTTTTAATATAGTATTTTATAGAATAGGACTCCAATAAGATAAGCTTTGTCCAGGCTGAGTTTGCCATTTGTCTTTGGGCACACAAAGAAAAAAGGAAGATTACTTTGTTATGACTCCTGTTTAGAACCAAAAGTTGGCTTCTGCAGGCATCTGATTCATTAGTGAGTTGACCAGGAAGACAGAATTCTTGCCTACACATCAAGAGTAGGGTGAAGCAGAGTTAAAAAACAACTGATCAAATCATTAGGACAGTGAATGCTTAACTCCTTGAAATTACATTTTATTTCTTAAGACTCTAAAGTTTTGGAGAGCGCCAAATTCTATCCACATACAGCCAAGAACAGTAGGGATTCGTGAATGGGAGAAAAACCAGGTTTGCTATAAACTGTGAGTGGATTAAAAACAAGATTCTAGCACTCAGGAATAATTGGTATCCCAAGAAGAGTCTTCAGGTTAGATTTATTAGCTGTTCTATTACTGGAGAACAACTTGACTACAGGAACCTATTTGCCTGATAAGTGCCAAAGGAAATAAGTAGAACTATTTTTCTCTTAGACTGTGTCTACATGAGAAAGAAGTTGGCCAAACAAGCCAAAGCGTTCAATTCACTTAAGAAACGCCCATCAAACCAGTTGCCTGGCACTGAATGCTTGCTTTTCAGCTAGTTGCCCTGGTGTCACTTAGATGCTACCACACTCAAATGTCTCCACGGATTGACATTTTAATAAGAACCAATTTGAAATTTAAACCTTCGCTAGGTTTCGATGCCCCTGCGAAAGGACGTTAATAAAAATCTTTGCCTAATTAATACAACAAACATGCATAGCCTCTCAGGATAAATGTCTACCAAGCTTATTTTGTTAAAAATTTTCTGATATTTTGACCTTTATCCTAGTCCCCAAACATTTAAGTGACAGACATTTAAGGTATGTTTTGATAGTAATATCTTTTATGGCTTTGAATAAGGGATCTCTGCATACACTATTTTGTACAACATGCTGATAAACTGTCTGAAATTTGTTCCCCAGGACAAGATACAAAGATGTTTGATTGGGTATATAGAGGGGTTGCTTTATCAAATACCCCCAACATTATCAGGGTACTTGCAGATAAAATTTGTAATGATATTTTGTGAAATTTCTTATGATTTAATATGTTGAGAGTATTTCAGCAATCTTTAAAGTGCTACAAAAATGTAATGTAGATCATTAGCATCTACCTTCTCTTATTTGAATATATCATAATAATCTACCAAGTCAAGTTTGAGAAAACCCCACAGCAGCTCCATGTTGAAAAATAAGAAGCAGTATCATTTTCTGGGGGTGAGGGGGGGAGAATGTTGCTGTTGGTAGACAAGAGGGATCAGCCAATTGTCTCAAGTTATTACACAAAAATAAAGACCAATTGTTTGTCTCGGATATATATAGTATCTTTGTACCAGATCTAATGCGGAGGGAGTACCAGGTAAGCAGAGGAAGTTCCTAAGGACATCTAAACAGTGGACAGATTGTGTGGACACTCTTCATTTTCTTGATGACATCAGGTCCATTCTATGCAGCTATGTCTTTAGACATGCTTTAAATGTCTCTGACACTGTGTGGAAATGGAAAGTAGACCTTTTGTAGAACTGCCGTTAAGTGCCAGGTTAAAAAGATGCCAGACTTTTCAAGGAAAGTGGATTTCCCTTGTGTGTTCTGGCTTACAAAGTCTGTCTCTTTCATTTTAGGAATAAAATTGTCGCACCTTCTAAATTGCAGAATAAGCCAAACTCAACAAAGTCTTGTTTTTCTGTGAATGATCTTGACCGGTCCCCTGAGAAAGGGAGTTGGGTGGGGAATGTAAATGTATGAAGAAGGAGAAAAAAGATTAGCTCATATTATTGCAGTAAACATTTCATCTGTCCACTATCTGCCTCTATTATGAAAGGTTTTTTGATGCAAGATACAAAGTGCTGGCTGGTATAACAGAATCTTAGATGTCTCTCTATTCGGAATGGAAAGTGAAAAGAAACCACCAAGGAAATGTCTCCACCCATGTATATCTTGTATATCTCAAACTAACCAGGGACAATCCTTTTGAAGTAAAGAACATCTGAATTTCTTTAAATAATCAACCTTTGAGGGGGATCCTGGAAGCAACATTGCCCAGTTATATTGATGACTTCATGACATAGATATCGTCCTACTTAGAATAAGCTAAATCTAAAATACCTATCCACAAAGCATCAACTTTTATGGTTCACATTCTCAATCATCTTGTCATTCAAATATATATGAATACTCACACATATATATACACTCTTGTATACGTATTTGTTATATGCACATATTTTTATACATGTATTTATTATCATGATTGATCTATAGTTGTCTCTAAACAATGACCTGCCTTTACCAGGAAGGTGACAAAATATAAGAAATTAATAAAGACAGAAGCCATAGAGTTATACAAAAACTAATAAATCAGCACAACCTGAAATGAATAGTCTTACAATATGCAGTTAATTTTCTGCCATGTGAAATCAATATATCCTTTTTTTTTTTTTTAAGATTTTATTTATTTACTTGAGAGAGAGAGAGCATAAGAGCGTGACAAAGGGTGAGGGAGAAGCAGGCTCCCGTGAGCAGGGAGCCTGATATGGGGCTCCACGGGGAGCTCCACGCAGGCCTCAATCCCAGAATCCCAGGATCATGACCTGAGCCGAAGGCAGATGCCTAACTGACTGAGCCACCCAAGTTCCCCCGAAATCAATATGTCTTAATTTTTAAAACATTGTAATGGAAAGAATCAAATGATGACCTTTCTTTTGTTATTGTTGTTAATCACCATGTCCCACTGCCCCACAGCTATTTAGTGGTATTAAAAGAATACAGAGAAGGAAACATTTTCTAAGATGACTGTGTTGAAAGGTTGTAATGGAGTTTAATATAGTTTTGGAAATTCAATTCCACTTATTTTGTCTGGTGCGTGTATGTGCATAAGATCAGGTTACTGAGAAAGAAAACATACACTGTTCTTTTCATGCCTGAAACGAGTGAATGACAGCTAAAACATGAGGTGAGGATAAGGGGGCTGATGAGGGCAATTGGTATAGTCAGGAGAGATAACTTAAGATATCCCGGGATAGGGGTTTGGCAAACTGTTGATTTGCTGAGGCAGCCCTTCTCACCTTTGGGAAGATTCATTTTCAAATGTTCTGTTGATCAGATTCCACTGATGATTTTTCTCCCGAGGGCCCACATATCTTGTACCGGCCTTTCTTTCAACACTTTCCCCACTGTGTTACCTATATTTGGGTTGTCTTTCTCATCACCACAACCATGAACATCTCAAAAACCACATCCACTAAATATTTGTGTTCACCTCATAGTTTTTCACTTGCATAAATCCATTAAATTTAGAAATATTTTTAAGGAGAATTAGGACACTTTTAAGGTAATGTGGCTTTAAAGTATAGCTCAACAGAACTGCTTCTCAAGTGGCAAGTCATTAAAAAAAAAAAGACCATATCACGTATTTCTCTTTGACAGACCACTGTCTGTCTCTATAGAATATATACTGAAAACCTATTTGGTGCATAAAACTGAGTCCCATTTTGATACTTAATTATTGTAGAACAACTATTCTCACAGTGTCGTCTGGGTCCTCTGAGAGTCCCAAGATCTTTTCAGGTATTTAAAGGTTAAAAACTAATCTTGTGATCATACTAAACCATAACATGCTCTTTCACTAGGTTGACATTTGCACTAATGGTGCAAAGGCAATAATGGATAAGCTGTTTGTGTTATAGCACAAATTAAAGCAATGACATCAAACTGTATAAGTAATTGTGTTGTTCACTTTCACACATTGGTCCAAAAAAAAAAAAAAAGAGCAAGTTTCACTTGAGAATGTTATCCATGAGGCAGTAAACATTTTAAATTTCATTCAATCATCTGCTTAGGCTTAACGATATTTGATGAAATGGGATGTATTCACAAAGGCGTGTCTGCTGCATATCAAGATATGAAGGATGTCTCAAAGATAGGCTCTTCTGTGATTTTTAAATTACGAACAGAATCATCAACTCTTCTTTACAGAACACTGTTTTTACTTAAAAGACCAGTTTATAGATAAGCTATGACTATTCAGATTTGGGCATTTTGTTGATAATGTCTCCAAAAATGGAAGAACAACAACAACAAAAAACCCAAGTAAGGCTGTCACAACAAGGAAAACGATGAATAGTTTTATTGCCAGTGAACTTTTCCCCACCACTGGTAACTTTCCAGCGTCCTTATACTTGAAACTTCTTACATAAAATAGGTCAAGTTATTAACGAATATTATTTTTTTACATCATGTAATAAAATGGGTCTATATTTGGAAGATCTGCATACTCAAAAAACTAACTTTTTGTAAATGACCAATAAGGGATACAAGATCGTGAATGTGTAAAAAAGCATGAGATTGGCCAGTTGATTTTAATATAATAAAAAAGAGGGTGTTTTCATTGATAATGGTTCCAGATTCTAAATAACATTAACCTTTAAGAAACTAATTTCTTGTCAAGTTTTGGTATAATATCAAAGAATATTCATAATTATCTGAAAAGTTAAAAATGCTTTCAACTTTTCTAGCTTTTAAAAGTTATAAAGTATTTTTCCCTTTTCTCCCTTCATACAACTCAATGAAACAATCTATTACAACAGATTGAATACAAAAGCAAATAGAAGAAAACTGCTATCTTCTGTTAAACCAAAAATTAAACAAATTTGCCTATAAAATAATATCAATTTTCTCTCCAAGTTTCTTGCTTTAAAAAATTATTTTTTATTAAAAATGTTATCTGCACTACTATGTAAATGGGTTTCTTACTGTTATTTTAAATAAAATAATAAAGAAATATTTTTAACTTTCTTGGTTTTCATTTCCAGGATGTTAAAAAGTGATATAACCTACATAAAGCAAAAACACTCTATGCTCCTCACTAATTTTAGAGTATAAAAGTTTCCTGAAACCGAAAAGTTTGAGAACTGCTGCTAGGGAGAAATGAGGGGACAGTTTTGGTCTCTAAGAGAACCAACAAATTAAGAATTACTTGCCTATAATTTATTGGTCAAAAATAATAAACACCTTGAAAAGTTGAAAAGTTACAAGAATGAAATCACATGTTAAATTCTGACTAGCACAAAGTTTTTAACATAAAACTTCCAATAAATGTTTTAAAACATCTAATACAAGAAACCTTTCTTTAAATAAAAGTAACCAGGTATTCCACAGAAGTTCAAGAAATCCTCCTTAATTCTTCACGGTCACAAAATGCGTTTAGAAATTACTTCCTCTCTTTTCTGTCATCTCATAAATTTTGCAAGTCAACTTTTAGCTTTTAATCCTTATTTGCAAATTAGAAAAGCTTAAGCTATTGACTTTCAGAATACCAGTGTCCTTACTATAAATACCGGTGTTTCTTCAGACTTTCTCATTTCTTCCCTTCCTTGTTCATGCCAAAACTATTTATTGAGCAGCTAGTCTCAACTGAGCAACATGCAAAAAGTTAGTAGAGGCAGAAACCACAGGACTGCAAGAACCGTGTAGTGGTCAGCAAGGACCGTGCACAAAGATGCATGAGAGATTGCCTTTACACTTGGAAATTTTTCTGGGCAGAGCTTGAATATTCATTCATTTTACTACTGTATTCAGGTTTTCCCAAATGACCGCCTGCTCCCTTGAAAACCTCAATATGATGGAAAGCCTTGGGGGGAGTTGATCAAGGAACACAGTGTTCCATGCCACTGACAGACGGGCACAGCCCCCTTCCCTTGCATCTTCCCTTGGTCACCTCCACTGGTTCTCTACCCACGTCGGAGGTAGTGAAGTGTCCACTATGACTGTGAAGAGAAAATAGAGGGATTCCATTTGCTACCTCAAATTTGTACTTACTTTAAGTCAATATTAGTATTAGTTATTCTAACTAAAGCAACTTACAGACTTAGTTGTTGGCACTACTCGGACATACCTGGAGAATAGCACCTCCAAGCCAAAATGCTGCAAAAGTCATAGTGCATTTCAGGCACACTCTGTTTCATATGGCACCAATAACAAATACTGTTGGAAAGCATTTCCAAAGATTCCAGATTCTCTTAAGAACTCCAAGTCTAATTACCAAGCAAACTGGAAGGTCTAGAAATATTTATAGATATTTACTTATGACATCGTAATTTCCAGCTAATTATGGAATAATTACACAGGGCCTTTTGCTTTTGTACCTGGAAAATAAAATGAACATGCTAACTTCTGTATGTATTGGTGGGCAATGGATGTATGTAGAGTCAAGCATTTCTTCTTTTTTTTCCCAAAAGACAACTCATGGCCAAGGAGGCCTCCTTTTTCCATGCAGAATCCTGAGCATAATCTACATGATACCCGTTTTCTATTTCTCCCTGAGTGTTCAATCCCATCACACACACATAGAAACTTCTGGTAGCTTCAGCACCCCTACCTGCAATTACTACCACCAAGGAAAGTTATTATTCACCATAACCCAGAAGCAGCAATTGTATCCCAGCGCACACACAAGGAAAGGCAAGATTCAACCAGCCGTGTGGAGCATAGACTGCCATGATTCCCAGGAATCACCCAAATTTGAGTCAATCATCAATAGAGAGAAGTCAATAGGATTCGTCTTGGATTCTTGACGGAAATATTGCCGTCAGGATCTCGCAGCTCCTCTCTCTCTGCAAACGGTTTGGTTATTTTAAGGAAAGTAAAAAGAAGTGGAAATGGAAGCTTGGTTCTGTCATTGGGCACCAGCAAGACGTTTCTTTTCTTCAGGGAACATGGGACACTGGTATAAGAGGGTTGGGACCAGGATTTAGGCAGAAATGGAGTCAAATCTTAGGGGCATGAGGCTGGGAAATGTATTTAACCTCTCTGAATTTCAACAATCTCATCTGTAAAATGAGAATTAATTTATCTGCTTCAGAGAGTTGCTGGGAGGAGTAAATGAGTGAATAGGCAGGGATTCCTTTAGTATCCTTCTCTTTCTTCTTGGGTGTTAGTTCTCTGCCAGCTCTGTCAAAACACTCCAAGAGTACGTTATATTGCCTGACATCTCCCTTCTGCCACTCCAGACTGAGGGCTCTGCCATTGTACTAATCCAATAAAATTTTAATAATTACTTAAATATTTTATGCCAGAAGTGTTTCTCTATTTTTACTATAAGGAATTGCCCTACTCCAGTTGGACTGAATTCAACAAGTAGTTATTGAAGATCTGCTAGGTATAAGGCATCGAGATCAAGCTCAATGAGGATAACACCGTGCTTACGCTCTAGAAACTTACAAGAGGGGTTTGCTACTCAGCATGGACATAAACCCTGATAATATGTGAAGGGACAAAGAGGTGCCTCAGGAGATGTGCAGCTGGTGTTTGAGGGGTTCATAGCAAAGCAGATGCAAGAGAGAGTGTCTTCATGTGGCCCTTCGACCCAGGCGGACCTTGGAAAGTTTTCCATCTGCTGTGAACACACAGAGAGTGAAGACTCCTGGAGACTTTAGAAAACACTTCATCCAAAGTGGGGCTGCGCAAGTTGGTAGAATCTCTCCCACCTTTCCCTTCATTGTTAGCACTCAGCAAACGTATGGCAAACCTGCCTGAGAATATTCAAACACTTTAATACAGTGCTGTAGACTTATCCTCTCATGGAGTCAAAAGAAGTTTGCCTTCAGTTGAATTCGGTGGGGGGGGTGAGGGGGTGGGGGGGAGGTAAATCTATATAGCTCCATAAACAGTACAGCACAAAGTCTGTTGCAATTCTGTGTAATTTTCTATAATCATGTATACTTAAGTGAAATTTACATTATCATTTCGGCTGCACTATGGAAATGATTCTTTTAGCCTACAGCTATTAGAACCACCCTGGTGCCAGGACCAAGTTGTCAGCACCAGGGGAAACAATTTCGTGGGGTTTCTCTTTACACTGACACACGGCTCCTATTAGTGCTTTTGTCTCTTATTTTGTTTTTTTTCCCCCAACTCATGCAGTTTGCCTCTTTGGGTGGAAATGAAAACAATTTCAAGAATGAAAAGTTTCAGTTTGTAGCTAAAAATAGCCCCAATCATCAGCAGGGGAGGCAATTCCTCAGCTACTTGCAACAAAGATGACCTCTTTGCCAGGCTTGGTCTCCAGCAGGAGGTGTCTACTCTTGAGCTCCTTTTACATGGGCTCAAAAATAAACAGCCAGCTCCTCTGGCTGGCCTCCCTCCTTGAATGGAGGCAGGGAACTTTCTGTACAAAGAAATATTTTCCCATCAAGCTAGGGGCTAATCCTAACCCAGTCAAGGAGTCAACTGAAGCATCTGATGTATGTTATACATTTGTAGCTTTTAATAACAGGTGCCCCAGTGAACCAACTTAGTATCTTTCAACCTTGAAGATTCACCACATTGAGAGTCTTCATATTACAAAGGCAAGACTGTACATTAAATTATTCTCTAAAAAATAAAATCAAAGTCTTTTTTTTTTTTTCAAATAAGCCTCTACCTTGAATATACATCACTCCCGAGGTCACAGGAATACATTATCATATTATAAGACACCAAGTAAGCAAAAACGTGAAAAGTAAATGCCAAGTCCAGGAAAAGTCTTACTTAAAATTCTCTCCTATCTTTAAGGCTGACAGTAAAACATACACAGCTGAACCAGCACTCTGAAAAATTGAAACCACATGGTGTCCTTACCCCAGGTACCACTAGTGTATGAGAAGGAAACATGCCAAATTTGCTTTTACAAATAGAGAAATTGAGGCAAAACACCATAAGGAACTATGGAAAAGTTAGAGTTATGATCCAGGGATCCGTCTTAATATCATCAAGCTGTTAGCTTAATCGACTTTCCCAGAATAGAGACAAAGTGCACACAATTTTAAGTCATGTATTCAGATGTGTAAGATCTTAACTTTATTTTTTTTTTGCAAAGCAATATGATATCTACTTTGAATCCTCATTGTGCCCAGTGTTAAGAAATGTAATCTTGATCAATTTCAGGTAAATCCGGCAAGATACAATTTATTGGTGGTAAATTCACATTTTCCCTATGACCCCTTCTCCCCAGAATGGCACCCAAGTTCCTGGGGTACTCCAGGTTGTGTCGATGGAGTTTGGGTGGGGCAAAGAGAGGGATCCATCATCGGATGATATACTCATTATCGAATCTATTGTACATTATTGTACATTACTGCCTCCTCGCTATTATTCTTCCTCCATTTTTGCATCTACTGAGATGCCTAAATATCCCATCTGTCGAGATCTCGTATTCCTTTATCCTGACCACAATGACAATAGGACCCTCCAAGTCTTCCCATCTCAGCATCACATCTGACCATTTACTGTGGTCAAATATATAAGCATCCTTGGGGGAGTGTCTGGGACTCTGAGAGGATGCCTCTCCGTCTCCCTTTGACACACGACTCAGCGGTTTCACTTTCTCTCTCCCATGCCATGATGACGCTTACTCACCCCCATTCCTGGAGGTTACTTTGTGAAGCGGGAGGACATAACAGGAAGAAAGTCTGGTTGAAAGACATGCAGAAGGACCTTAATATCTTTCTTCTAGTTCAGCTCTTCTTCCTGTTGCCAAAACTTTAGGATCTTACTCTAATCTGCCAAACTGGCAAAAGAAATGAGCTCAAACACATATTCTTAGATATTTTAATTAATACTTCATAATATTGTCTTACCTCAGGAAAATGGGTTTAAGATAATGAAATTAAGAGGTGCCTGGGTGGCTCAGTCGTTAAGCGTCTGCCTTTGGCTCAGGTCATGATCCCAGGGTCCTGGGATCAAACCCTGCATCAGGCTCCCTGCTTGGCGGGAAGCCTGCTTCTCCCTCTCCCACTCCCCCTGCTTGTGTTCCCTCTCTCACTATGTCTCTCTCTGTCAAATAAATAAATAAAATCTTTTAAAAAAAGATAATGAAATTAAAACCAAATACTTACTATTCTCTCTTTTCTCAAATAATGTCATAAAACTGTAGAAAAGTATGGAGACCAGATAAGAACACTGGACTGGAGATGATAAATTTAAGAGTTTTGGATAGCATTTTTATTTGAAAGACACCGTCTGTACTGTCTTAGTTTTTTTGTTTTTGTTTTTTGTTTTTACCTTTCTTTCCTTCTTTCCTTCCTTCCTGTTCTTTTGGAACAAACAGTATTACAAATAGGCATTATATTTGTACAGTGACTGATCTAGGTGCCACTTGAAGCACTTATCAATTATTCTAATCTTATTATGATCTCTAAAGAAACGATACAAAGATCCTCTATGCCACCTCATATAACCCTTGGTCCTATGCCTCCTTATCCCATTACTTATTTGGAGTATGTTTATGTTCTTTTTCAGTATATTTTAAGATGCTTGAGGATAAAGATCATGTTTTCTAGAACAAAGACCACTTTCAAAGCACTCTAATTCAAAGCTAGGAATATTGTCTAGAGGTCAAAAATGATGAAGGAGAATAATAATGCATCATGAAAACAACGTGAGCAGAGAGATATAATTCAGTCCCCCTCTTCCACAACTTACTGACTGGACAAATTTTAAGAAACCAAACTGAACATTGTGAGAATCAAATAAGATGGTAGTTTCTGGTAAGCCTTCAAAGCAATAAATGGAATGAATGAAGAGCTTCCCATAACGGGATGTAAACGGTGGCCAAAAAAAAAATGTGTCAGGTGAGAAATAAGGAGAAATATGAAGCGGAAGAGCCAGAATCTGCAGAGGCCAGAGGCAACTGATATTTCCGCAGCGTATTATGGAAATGGCAGGTGATTTCATGTAACTGGAAGTGAAAGGACAAAAGTGACAGAGGAGTCGTCCACTTCTGACCAGAATGGACTAGCAGAGACCATATTTATCCTCCTGCCTGAAAAAAAATACTGAGCTAAATATATGAAACAATATTTTCAAAACATTATGTGGGCATCAGGTAATGAAGGACAGTGATCCCAAAGAATTGGGAAATGAATCAATAGTATTTTTTCCTGAGCTTCATGCCTTTAATGAGTTTATATGCCTCAGAGCAGGCAAAAAGACCACGAGCAGAGTCCAGCACATCCTTTGAGATGAGGACACAGAGCTGAGAGTCTGAAGGAACCAAGATGGCTGGAGTTAAAAGACGGAGTACTGGACAGGCAAGTGTTACGTTGCAGAATTCAAAAGGTCTGTAAAGGGTCCTGCTTATGTGTTCTGCAGTGTACTGATCACCACATTTATGTAAGAAAATAACTCCAAGACAGGGGAAGAATTACCCAAAAAGGATTAAAGGGACTAGTACCCGGCACTCACTTAGGCCCAGGAATACTGCCTGTTTCCACAAGCCAGACAGAAAAATCTCATAATTCGTAGGGCATTAGTTAGAGTACTCAGAAGGGTCTTGCCTCAAGAGTGAAGAATAATTTGACATAGACTAAGCAGCACTCTGGTCCCACCTAACAATTCTTAAAAGCAAAACCAAGAGGATCAAATGGTTTCCAAGTAACATAACTGCATCCCACAACAAAGCTCAAGAACAAAGGTAAAATTCAACGTGTCTGGCATCCAATCAAAAAAACAATTTATGTAGATACTCCACCCTCAAGGAATGGGAAAGCACAGCTTTCTTTCGACTTAAACGTGGGTTGTGACTTCCTTCAAAAAAGTACATTATGGAAAGGAGGGAGAAAGACAACTTCACAGCACAGAGATCTGGTACTTGCTACCTCAGCCAGATGATCAAGGTTAACATGAGAATGGCAGTTCTCCCCTCAAAGAGACATAATCCCAGCCTAACTGTGATTTAAAACAAAACAAAACAAAACAGGCAAGTAACTGAAGGCCTTTCTACAAAATACCTTACCAATACTCCTCAACACTATCAAGGTCACTGGAAATAGGGAAAGTCAGAAATTATCACAGCTGCAGCAGCTCTTTCTGCCCACAGGTCCTGTCCCAGTGCTGTTGCACCAAAAAAAAAAAAAAAAGAAAGAAAGAAAAAGAAATTATCACAGCCAAGAGAAGCCTAAGAACACATGAGTGATAAATGTAATCCTGGATGGGATCCTAGGACAGGAAAAGACATTCAGTAAAAAAAAAAAAAAAAGAAAGAAAAGAAAAGAAAAAAGAAAATATGGTGGTGCCTGGGTAGCTCAGTCAGTTAAGGGTCTGCCTCTTGATTTTGGCTCTGGTCCTCAGGTCATGAGGGTCATGAGAACGCTGTGCTCTGTGTTCCGTAGGGAGTCTATTTGAGTTTCTTTTCTTCTGTCCCTTCTGCCCCCAAAAGATGGATTTAGTTAATAATAATGTATCAATATTGGCCATCTATTATCATAAATGGGCCAAACTTATGTAAGATGTTAATAGTGGGGTAAATTTAGCATGGGGTATATGGGGACTCTCTGCATTATCTTCGCATTTTTTCTGTAAATCTACAACTGTCCCCAAATGGAAAGTTTATTTAAAATAGAATACAGCTCAAAAACAAACAAACAAACAAATAAAAAATTACCAGGCATCCAAAAAAGCAGGGAAACACGATCCTCAACCTCAATAAGGAAAAAAATAAACCAGTTAGAGCTGCTGCCGATGTTATAATTAATAGGAAAGAACATTAAAATGATTGTAATGGAATTCTGTATGTTTAAAAAATAGAGACATAAAGTTAAAAAAAAAAAAAAAAGGTCCTCAAATTTCCATAGTTGAAAACTATAGTATCTGAGATGAAAAATACACTGGATAAGATTAAGGGCAGATTAGATGCTTCTCCTCCCCCCACCAAAAATCACTTAACTTGAAGAAATAACAATAGAAATAGAAACTATACTGAAAGGAACATAGAGAAAAAAATAATTAAAAAAAATGAAACGAAGTATCAGTGAACTGTGAGATAACTTCAACTAACTTAAAATACATGTAATTGGAGTTTCCATGGAAGGGGGGAATATTTGAAAAAATAATGACTCAATTTTTTCTAAAATTGATGGGAAATAGAATCCCATAGATTTAAAAAGCTCAACAAGGGCCAAGCACAAAAGTCGACAGAAAACTACACTATAGGACACTGTGAACAAACTGCTAAAATCCAATGATAAAATCTTAAAAATAGCCAGAGAGAAAAGATACATTATGTACTGGAAAAACAAAGATAAGGATGACAGAAGATTTCTCGTCAGAGGCAATATAAGCAAGAAGTGAGCAACATCTTAAAAATACTGACAGAAAAAAAAAAATACTGACAGAAAAAAAACCAAAACACTATCAACCTAGAACTCGATACTCATGAATGTCTCTCTGAAATAAAGACACAGTACTTCTTTAGAGAACAAAAGCTGAGAGCATTCATTACATGGCAACCTGTATTACAGAGATGTTAAAGGAAATTCTTCTCGCAGAAGAAATAGGATACCAGATTTGGACCTATATATGGTTAAAATGAGTATGAATATTTTAAACACATTTTTCTATTTTTAGTCATCTTAATGGATAATTTCACTAGGAGTGATATAGGAGAAAGGGTAGATATTCAGGTCAACGAAATAGAAGAAACTCCAGGCATATTGTCTGCAAGCTGGAGACCCAGGAAAGCCTGTATTTGACCAATGATGCTGAACATCTTCTCATGTGCTTTTTACTATCTGGTATTTTCTTTGGTGAAGCATCTACTCTTACTTTTGCCCGTATTTTTATTGGGTGATCATTTTCTTAATGTTGATGTTGAAAGTTCTTTATATATTCTGGATACAAGTCCTTTATCAGATATGTAATTTGCACACATTCTCTTCCAGTCTGTTGCTCATCTTTTCAGTCTTAACTTGAAGGTACAGCAATAGATACAGAAAATATTTGTCTATTCAGTGTCTTTCAAAGAGCAGTCATTCTTAATTTTGATGAAGACTAATTCAAAATTAAAAAAAAAAACAGATAAGTCAGTTAATTTAGTCCTTGTTACTCTGTCTTAACTAGGATAAGTAGTCTTTTCTGCCTTTTTTTAAGTTCCATACATCTACCCTAGTTGGAACTTGAGAAATTAATCCAACTTCTTTATATTGCAAGTGAGAAAAACAGAAGCCCATTTCTTTTCAACAAGCATTTACTGGACACCTTTTAAAGACTTGAGATACATATGAGTATGTACTGGAAATTAATAATATTCTCTCTGGTGTGGGATCTGAGCGACTTAGCAAATTGATAGACAATTCTGATATAGCCTTTATAGATCCAGAGAAGGTACAGGTCCATGATCCAAAGTTCAGATGAAATTAAGAGAAAGAAGCAGGAATGAAAGATAGAAATAATTGCTTTTAACCAGAAGAACTTTAACCAGAAGAACTTCTGTACACCAGAAGCTGTGACGCTTCACCCATTACAGGGAGCACAAGACACCAGCAGACCTCCACACACAGGAGCAGAATCTGTGGCACGGAGTTCATTCTGAAAGAAAGCAGACTCAAAGGCACCCTCTCAGGAAGCAGTAAGGCCTCAAGCTAAACACAGAAGAGACTGAGCCAGGTGCTTTCCTTTCCTTCTCCCAAACTCAGAAAATCTGGGGCAGAGGGAGGTCACTAGAGTTCCTGAAGCAGAGGTGTCTTCTACAGAACCCTGGAAGGAGTGGAAGATAAGTGTTCTCCCAAACACACATCATTTTGCATATTTATTGGACGTGTCTCAAACTCCAAACCTCTTGTCAAATCCACGTAAGTTCCATGACTTCTACTATTATCCTACTACTCACATATGTGAGACCACATGTAGGAATGCAAACAGCCTCCTTGTGTAACTAAAAAAAAGTAATTAAGAAAAAGTAAAGAAAAGCATAGAATATAACCATCTTATTACAGAATATGTGTCCTTTTTAAAAACTAATATTTTCTCAAAACTTATAACAGTGCCTGGCATATAGTAAGTGTTCAATAAATATCTGTAAGAGGAATGTGGAAATAATTAGCTTCAACTCATAGGCTAATGGTCTAACTCTAGATTGGTGCCAAAAGTTTCTTTAAAAAAGTGCAAAATAATTCAAGTAATAGACATTCAAAAATATTGACTTGTACTATAAGATCAAGACTAGGTGGAGAGCACAGATTCTAGGCCCCGGGCTTAAATTCTGGTGCTTTCTTGCACAGGTTGCTATGACCCTCTGAGCCCAAGTCCTCTATTCTATAAATTAGGAACAATAATATTATGTATTCCAAAGTGATTTTCTGAAAGTAAGTGAAATAATCCATTACAAGGGCCTAACCCAATGTCTAACACGTAGTTACTCAATAAATATTAGCTGAAGTAATAGAATGATGGTATTAACCAGTCAAGTAAGACAGTAGAGATCTCTCGATTTCTGATCAACAAAATAGAGTAATTGTGACTCCATTGTCTCCACCACAGTTTCCAAGAAGATCAAATGAAAGAGCTTCAGGAAAGAACTATGTGGATATAAGATCTCCCCAGTAGACCATATTTTTTCAGGCTCCCACTGCTCTTCATTAACTGATGACCCTAATAAAGACATAGAAAACCAGGGATCTTTGGGTGAGATCAGTGTTTCATAGGCTAAGAAGCTTTCCTGAGCCCATCTGCAAAGCTGCTGACAATCTTTTTATTGCTGAGGGTTGTGCCTCTTAACTAGGCTGTCATCATTTCTTTTCTCAAACTGGGTGTGGGTGGGGGGAGCGTGGTGAGCCACCGCTGAGAGGCAGCCTCTCTGGGTGGTCTGCCTGCTGCTGCTCAGGCTGATGCTGCTGTCACTTCTTAAGTCATCAACTCTTTGGCTTTTTTATGACTTTGTATTCCCTTGCATTCATTGACCTCTCGTGCAGAGTATACAGTTGTTAAACTCTATGAGCTGCAAATATTGATAGTCAAATGATTTTAAGGGAAGAAAACCTATCTACAAAGCACAACTTCCCTGATTTAGCATATATATACACATAGATATAAATACATAAATATATGTGTTATATGCTATACATATAGCATAATACATATGTATATGTATATATATTAAGAGCAAAACATTTTATAGATGTGTGAAAAGGAAGAAGAGTGTTATTTCAGTACAATGAATTGCTTGATAAACTTTGCACTCTTGAAACAACTCTGTGACTTACTGGCATAATTTAGGATTCTGACACTGAAAATGGCAACATACCCATAATTCCTCTCAGTGTGGATCATCCCAATCTGAACTCTTTTATTTACTTATAGTTAACCCATCTCTGTTTATGGCAATTCTCCTGCCCATAGCCACACCACATTCTAAGCTGTAAATAATAGTACTAAGTAGAAAGTAAGATGCATTAACCGAGGTTTTAAATACAAAAGGTATCGGGGCGCCTGGGTGGCTCAGTGGGTTAAAGCCTCTGCCTTCGGCTCAGGTCATGATCCCAGGGTCCTGGGTTCGAGCCCCGCATCGGGCTGTCTGCTCAGCAGGGAGCCTGCTTCCACCTCTCTCTCTCTTTGCCCGCCTCTCTGCCTCCTTGTGATCTCTGCCTGTCAAATAAATAAATAAAATCTTAAAAAAAAAAAAAATACAAAAGGTATCATCAGTTGCATGGCTTAAATTTCCTGTCTTAATTAAGGCTTTCCTGGTTGGCAGTTTCCAAAATTCACATCACGTTATTTGAAGAGACAAATACTCACAGATTAGGGTGACAATCAATCCCAATTTGTCTGGAATTTAGGGATTTCCCAGAATTCATGGCTTTTGTGCTAAAATTGGGATAGGTACTGGTAAATTGAGATGGTTGGTCACTGTAGCACAGGTGTTGCTACGATGAAATATATTGGAAAGATGTTTGGGTACCTATGGAATTCAAGGGCAGGAAACAGATTGGCTCCTTAAGAATCTAGAATAAGAAGCTGGATATCCATGGGGCACCTGGGCGGCTCAGTGGGTTAAGCCTCTGTTTTCGGCTCTGGTCATGATCTCAGGGTCCTGGGATCAAGCCCTGCATGGGACTCCCTACTTAGCAGGGAACCTTCTTCCTCCCCCCCCCCCCACCTGCTTCTCTGCCTACTTGTGATCTCTGTCTGTCAAATAAATAAATAAAATCTTAAAAAAAAAAAAGAAACTGGATATCCATCTGTAGGCACACAGCTGTTTTTTCTTTCTCTACTTTGTAAACTCTAGTTCTCTCTGAATGTATGTTGTACACTCCCTCTCATTTTTCCATTCTATCTTACTCTTTTACCTTAATAAAAAGATGCAAGAATATAATTTCGTGGAATTTAGGGGCCTATATCCCTATAACATAATCTTCAAGGATCAAGCAACAATATGTTCTAATGTCTTTCCAGGAATGTTGTTTAGCCAATAACTAGAATCCCAAACATGCTCATATTGTCTCAGAATGCATGGGTCACAATCTAAAATTCTACCTCAATGATCATATTGTTTATCGATCATATGGTTTGAGGAAATGCTGCAGAATACTATGGTAGTAACTTCTTCCAGCCCAGTGAATTCTGAGGAGCCCTTAAATGGAAATACTTCTGTCTTCTGACAGCATATTTTAATCCTTTGTTATAGTTCTCTCGAATATTTTAAACATTAGACTCAACTCAGCCTCGAACAATTACTTGATTAATTGAGACACTTATCTCAAAAACATTGGCCTCCAGTCTCCTAACATTTGGACTAAACCTGTGATTATTTCAATGACAGATGTCTCAGGAATTTGTTTGCATATCTGGAATTCTCACTATGAGAGGATTCTCTAAATGGTTGGTTGAGTTTAATTGAAACGTAGCTTGTTCAATGTTAGTTTACAAGTCACCCTCAAAATTGTAAACAGAATGAACCAATCATTGTATTAGCTAACTGCTTGCTAGCCACTGCTCTAAGACAATTAATTAATTCATACTTTAATTTTCAATAATAAGCTATTAGTAGAACCATAAAAATACATTTAAAAATTAACTTGTAATTGTTTATGGTTCTCTGCTATTGTCTTACAAAATAAGTAAGTTCTAATCAGTGAGTTCTAAGTGAATTTTACTCCTTGATTGAATAAAATTATTCAGTTCTCCCTAAAAGTTTAATGGCACCTAAATAGAGTGATTCTACCCGAAGGAATCTGGAATGTTTTACTACCTATGATATATTTTTTTAAAGATTTTATTTATTTATTTGACAGACAGAGATCACAAGTAGGCAGAGAGGCAGGCAGAGAGAAAGGAAGGGAAGCAGGCTCCCCGCTGAGCAGAGAGCCCAACGCTGGGCTCCATCCCAGGACCCTGGGATCATGACCTGAGCCAAAGGCAGAGGCTTTAATCCACTGAGCCACCCAGGTGCCCCACTACCTATGATATTTTTATCAAGGCTTATTTTTCTTAAGATGTGCCCCTCATTGATTTGAGTACAGACCCGTTTTCCATTGCTTGTATCTGAACACATTATATCTTAGAAATTTCTTAGACATTAATATATAATATCTTAGAAATTTCTTCTTGTAGCTTTAAGTCCATTCACATACATAGATTATTATGGCATTATTCTTCTAATATAATGCTTATTTTTACTAAATGTTCCTTTTATATTACATTAGTATCCATAAATAGTTTAAAAAGTCAATGATGGTCAATGCCTTGTGGTAACAAACATAAAGTAGTCTCCCATCCCACCCCTCATCACCCCCCAAAAATAACTTCAACTCTTTAAGCTGTTTCCTTGCACTTATATGCTTAAGTCTGTATAACAGGATCATACTACTCTTCATTTTTTAAAATTATTTTTATTAACCTATAATGTATTATTTGCCCCAGGGTACAGGTCTGTGAATCATCAGGCTTACACATTTCACAGCACTCACCATAGTACATACCCTCCCCAATGTCCATAACCCAACAATCATATCCCTACCCCCCCAACCCCCAGCAACCATCAGTTTGTTTTGTGAGATTAAGAGTCTCTTATGGTTTGTCTCCCTCAGTTTTACATGTTATACTTTGAATCCTATTAAGGAATATATGGACTTAGAAGTTTTAAATCTTGCTTTCTACCTCATTCTCCATGCAAATATCCTCCTCCGTCCCATCTATTCAATGAAGCTATGATTTGTGGTTAAATCAATATGTCAGATAGTCTTACAATGATTTACACGTAAATATTATTCAGAGATGAACCATGTGAAATTATTTGATTATCTTTGTTTCTCACATAAACATTCTTCCCTAGAGTTAGTAGTTGCCTAGGATTGCGTTTCTTTATTTGCTCTTTTAGCCTCTTCTACCTACCTATGTTGGGTTGCTCTGTTAACTTGAGAAATCTGTATAGTTTCCTGTTAGAGATGGCCAAAAGAGAAACTTGTACAGTTTTAAAAGTAGGACTAGTTTCCAAAGGTCTTTTTTATGTTCAGAACTGTGACAGACAAACACAGGGTCCAGCAGGTACAGGGTTGCTCTCCTCTGGGTCCTGTCCTGTTCTTCCTGTTCCAATAGTGACTTTGGGTCTACCATCAGATGCGGTATTGACACAGAAGTAAGAACTTTCCATAGATCTCTCCATGAGCTCCCCTTTGAAGGACCCATTTTGGTGGTTAGATGTACTTGACTTCTCGGATTTTCTTACATGCTTCAACTTATCCACATCTACCAGGGCTTTATGAGGGCTGCTTAGTGGCTTAGTGGCTTACTTCTCTAATTCTTCTATTCCTTCTATTCCTTCTATTCCTTCTGGACTTTACACTCCCAGCTTGTCTACATTATGTATGGCTAAATTCCAACAATTATCCCTAAATACTCTTATAGTGATTGTACTTCTCTGCTGAAACTTAACAGAAAGTTTATCATGAATATTTCCCCAGACTCTTGAAAGAATTATAAATCTCCTCCCAAAATATCCATTTGCATTAGATAATTTATTATTTCAACCTCTTTTTTTTCCCCCTTAGAGGTTCCCTTTTAGATTTTTCTGTCCTGATTTGATGCACACTGGCTGCTCTGAGAGTCTGATGCACATATGTTATCTGGGGTACCCTTCACTTTTATCCTGAGAAGTCCCTTCATGTATCACCAGTAGTCAGGTTTCCTGTTGTCCAGATTCCATAAATTCCTCTCTTTTGATTTGGACCCTTGTTTTGGTGAAGTAATACCTACAGTAGCTTCCTAAGGTCCATGAAGATAAAAATATTCTTATACCTGTATCAATCCTCCATTTTAAAAATAAGACTTCATATTTTCATCTCCTTGCCTTTTTTCTCTATTTTCTTAATGGAATCTCCTCAAGTGTATCTTCCAAACTTCTAAAAAAATTTTTTCAGTTTTTGTGCTTTTAATTTCCAAGAGTTCTTCCTCCATATATGTTTGTCTTGTATGATGTCTTGCTTCTATGTTTTGGATGTAGTAACTACTCTTCCCTCTATGAAGAATGAAATTAAATTTGAAAGACTACTGTGCTTCATGAATTGTGTTCTTCTATTAGTTTCTTTTTGTTTCTGTCATGTTAGCATAGGACACGCCATCCAGAGGTTCAGTAGATGCTCTGGGCATATGGAGAAGGCACATCTATATAGAATGGTATATAGACTCAATAGAGACTGTAGGACTACAGCTATATATAAAGGAGTTCTCTATGGTGAGTGGACAGGGACAGCAAATAGTGATTTTGATTTTGTTTCTTTAGATGATTTGTTTCTTTTGCTTTGCTTAGTTTTTGGAGTCTTATACATAGATTTGAGAAATCAGGTTTATACATTGAGTAACTTCATTTATTTAAGGAACTATTCCTTCACTTTCTTATAGATGTGAGTCTGAAAATGGTCTTAGGTGGTTATATGAAATGTATCTTTTCATACAGTCTCTAAATGCCTTTCAAGCATTTCATATAGTAATCAATAAAAAAGCCATATTCCATGTGTATGTTTCACTCAAGATAAAAGAGACAATTTGACATGTTGTTGGGAAGAAATTAATTGGAATATAAGGAACATAGAAACTAACACTATACGAAAAAGAAAAGATATAAATGAAAATGCTGACCTTGACTGAGAACACAAACAAAATAGTACAAAATTTTCCAAAGTAAAAATGGTGCCATCTAATTAAATAACTCCATTACACAATATAATGTTTCCAAAATAGTCTCAGAATCCATCTTTCTGAAAACTAGGCTATTTTATAAACAGAATTTGGTGTTCCAACCTAGGAATTATGACAGAATTTCTTTGTATATTTAATTCTTATCTTGAACACTAAAGAGCTAACTCTTTCCTTTTGGTTGGAATTCAAATCTATAAGTCACCTCTAAGAGAAAAATTTCATGAAATTCAGTATTTGTAAAAAATTCCATTAAAAATGCCCTTTGTGGGTTTAGCTTAAAATTATGCAAGAGTGGAAATACCTAGTGAATAATAATTTATTTTTCTTTTTTAAAAGTACTATTACCACTGCTTGAAATATTTACATATAATATTTTATATTTTCCAAAGGTTTCAGGTATCCTTGTTATTTTCTTAATTTAGTAAGTAGTTAATGGACACTGTGTGCCAGACAAAGTCCTAGGCATTGGGGTTAGAAAATAAGCAAAATACAATCTCCTCTTTGTTCTCTATACTTTGATAAAAGAGACATTCAAGTTTATAGTTACCACAATTTGTTATACTACAGGGTGATACATACTAAAATACAGACTGAGTGACGGTGCTTAGATTACATGGGTGGGTAAACATCAAGTCTTAGGGACAGAATGTCAAAAAGGCTGATCAGAGAATTGAAATCAAAGGAAGCGAAAAAATGTAAGGGATGATAGGAGGAGGGATAGGAAAGCTGTCCTAACTATGGGGAGTAGCCTTATAGAGCTCCAGTGGTGAGAGGACCTAAAGCGGTTCCTAGCAAAATGTGGATGGTGAGTAGGGGAAGACATGTTTTTGAAGATAAGATAAGATTAAGCCTCTTATAAGCCATATGAAGGATTTGGGGCTTTGAGCAGAGAAATAACTTGATTAGATTTGGCCTTTAGAAGGATTGTTCTGCTCAATGAGAAATTTAGAGGCAGAACTGAAGGTGAACCAGACCAGAGAAGAAGAGCAATGAGATGCTTACTGCAACGTATTTGGGCGAGAAATGATGATGACCTAAATTAGTTGAATACTGGTGGAGATGGAGAGGGGAGGTCTGATTTGAAGATAGTAAGAGAGTTCATTAGAACTTGGTGATTGATTTGATGTAGGGAGTGGGTTATTCAAAGAAATCAAGGTTGACGTGAAAGCTTCTGGCTTTAGCGTCTGGGTAAACGGAAAAGAAGAAATAACAAGCGCAACTTGGATACCTAAGCAATGTCCAAGTATATCCGTGCAGTGAGAATTCGGTCATGCTACAGATGAGAGAGTGAGCTGTCCTAGAGAAATAGTGTAACTGAAGTTGCAGGAGCAGATAGTGTCACTCACGGAGAGCAGGCAGATGAGAAGAGAGGAATTCTGTGAGGTATGGGAGAGAACACTGTTAGAAATCTTGGCCTAAGATGACTAAGCAAAGTATCCAGTTCAGAATTGATATATTCTGAATTTCTGGCCCATCAATTCATTCTTTCTGACTTTCACAATGGCACATCAACAAGACTGAGAGAGTCTTGTCCAGGCAGCTTCAGACTAAAACCCTCCCAATATATGAGAGAAAAATTTCAAAACAGTGTTGCCACAAACATGGAGTAGCATTATTTAATTGAGAGGAAAAGGAAATGTTTAAAATTTATGGGGTCCTTTCTTTGTCAAGTGCCAAAGGAACAATAAGATTGAGAACACAGTGATAGACTCAAGTATAAGGGAAAAGATAATGTGCTAGATGGTGGGCAAAATATATTTGAGGTATTTGTCCTTCATTCAGACAGAGATTCCAGTAGGAATCTAGAAATCTGAGCTGGATCTATGTATCAGGGATGGACACATGGTTTGAGAAGCTATCAATATCCAAGGTGGTAGTAAAAAGCTTGGAAAAGGCTGGATTTTCTGTAGACACTTACCAGAAAGATATTGTTCACTCTGCATCACTCTGGAGGAAAGATGTTTTTCCTCCCTTTAAAAAATTGAGTCAAAACTAGGAAAAGCTAAGTAGCTGGCTAAATGTGTAACAAATGGTGAAAGAAGAGCTTGAGGTCTAGGTTCCTGACTATAAATTTTGCTATTTCCACTAACAGTAGGAAATAATAACAACAATAATAATTTTCACAATACAGTTTGGTAGCCTCTGAGTTATGTAGGCACCTAAAATGCAGAAAGAATCCTGGTAGAAATGCTAAATTAGGCAGTCAGGATTTAAATGTTCACTAAGACTTTCATTCAACTGTTATTCTCTAAAACCATACCAAAAACCAAAAACAAAAAACTTAATTTCTAGAAACCTTTAGGCAGAATTTCTTGTTGAATCTACTTCAACAACAATAATAAAAAAAAAAATGTCTTTTTGGAAAAAAGAAAGCTCAGAGCCACACAAGTAGAGGCTCATTATCAAGAGAATGATCACAAAATCATGTCTTTCATTTTGAAAAGAGGAGTTCCATTAAGACAAACATTTCAGAAATTCAGCCAGCGGCATTCCAGCATTTTATTTTGTTTTTAACCAATTGAAAATTTATTATAACAAACAAGACAGTTGGTACCATTCAATTCAATATCACGGAATGTTCCAATATTTAAATTTAAAACAAAAAGGAAAGACTAGAAACATTAAAAAAGGAAAAGCCAAAATATTCACTGTTTGGAGACAATTTAAAAGAAACAGGTAGGAAAAATCTTCTGTCATCTTAGCTATTATAATTCTTATTGGTTATTTCTTACATATAAGAAGATGATTTGGGGTGCCTCGATGGCTCATTTGTTAAGAGTCTGCCTTCGGCTCAGGTCATGATCCCAGGACTCTGGGATTGAGCCCCACATCGGCCTCCCTGCTCAGCGGGAAACCTGCTTCTCCCTCTCCCACTCCCCCTGCTTGTGTTCCCTCTCTCACTGTGTCTCTCTCTGTCGAATAAATAAATAAAATCCTTTTTTGAAAAAAAGATTTATTTTTGTAAGCCAATCTTGGATCCAATTACCTTTTAAAACTCTGTTACTAGTTTTATTAGTATTTTAGTTGATTCTCTTGGATTTTCTATGTAGGTGGGTGAGGAAATTTTAAGAGTTCTCCAAAATCATTTTATTTACCTCTTGGGCTTACATGAGGATTCTTTCCTTGCATCTCTTCCAGAAATGTGGGGCAACTGACTGAGTTGTGAATACAACAATAGTTATGCATACCATTTCATTCTGGCCAAAAAATCCCCCAAATTATCTTTCACACTCTCTTCTCTATTTGCCTACTAGATGGTAAGACACAGAGCAATCTGGAAGTCCTCACTGATAATGGCAGAGCTGTCAATCTAGGTTCCCAAAATGGCTCACATTTAACTAAACTCCATTGCTGGTCATTTGCACAGTATTCAGAATGTGTGTTCATGGAGGCAGATACTCTGGTCCCAGCAAATACCACGATCTTTTGGAGCAAGAAGAATTGTCAGGGTGGCCTGACTGCTTCAGTTCTGGAGTCCTTGTTTATCAGCCTTAGTTGAAACATACAATCCGCTATTGCACCTTGCTTCTGAGCAAGGCAGTTTTGATGGGGGGACCAGGGTTTATGGAACACATTTTTTAACAGCTTGGCAACAACAGGTATCAGAAAACACCTGCCATTTATCGATAACCTAAGCAGCATTTCTATATACTCCTACCTCCCAGCATGTAAAGCACTTGGTGCAAATGCCAAAGTTGTGCATTTCCTGGGATGAATCAAACCATGGAATTATACTTATGATCCTAAAAAAAAAGTGTCAAAAGTGAGTCCCATGATCCCATCATGACTCATCCAGAGTTTCTCAACCTGTGGTGGGATATCTTCACCACCAGTGTTTTACCTCTGCTTGAACAATTTGGCCTTTTTCAAAGACACCCACTCACACCTAAAAGTAGAAGGTGTCTCAGGAGCCATATCCCATCTGTCCCTTGGGGAGATCCCGGCTGCAGCACAGGCTCTTGTGTCCTCAGAAGAATGGAAGGATTGGAGGGAACAGGGCCAGGCTGATTACATGGGGGCAGATTCCTTTGACAACATCAAGAGGAAACTGGACACTTACCTCCAGTAGAAACACTGCCATTTCCCCAGGGACACGTCCACTTCACAGGCACTTGTTTCTGATACTTAGTATCTGGAACTGGGTTAGGAAAGGTCCATTACAGTTGCTACGGGCTTTGCTAGATTCCGTCAGATGAGGGGATTTTGCAGGACAACAGGTGAGAACTGGGCAAAAGTTGTGAAGTAGCAGTTCTGTTACGTGGAGAGCATTCTGCTTTCTAATCCTAGGCTTATTCATTATTCAGCTCATGTGTTGGAAATTCTTAATTTTGCTGATGGCCAGCATATGTGGTAAGGGAAAGTCAAGCTAATTAAAATGGCTGTATCGACTCTAAAAATGTGCCAGTGCGGCTCTACATCAGTCTCCCTTCAGAATGGGACAGGCTATCTCTCTGTCGCTTGAGCCTCATACCTTTCACTAGACCTGCATTTTATTTAGAATTGTCCAGACACTGCCAGAGTGATTGTGATTCTGCTTTCAGGTGAAGATAGCCTGTAACACTGCTGAGTGATTCATAAGCCTATCGACAAACGGTGTTAACCCATTTTATTTCCTAACTGTAGTGTCTGAAATTGTTCACCAGTTTTCTACGTACAGTAAGGCAGCAAGCTAAAACGCTTTTGTTCAGTTCTGTGAATCTGTAAACAGCAGTGTGTTCTCTGATGGTTACCTGCAGTGGCACCTTGTATGGAAAATAAAGACTTACTGCTATGAAAAAAAACCAAGAATAAAATTGCTAAGATAATTCTAAAAAGTCTAAGAGGAGAAAATATTTAATTTCCCAGATACAAACGCTTATTTTAAAGCTATAAAAATTAATACAGATTTATAATTTGCAATCAGTGGAATAAACTAAAAAGGAAGGCAAAAATCATGTATATATAAAAGTTTAATTTATGATTAAAGTAGCCTTTGAAGTCAAAATGGATTATTTAATAAATGATTTACAAATTAATAGTCAAAATAGAAAAACAAAGCTACAAAAATAGATTGAGGAAATACGGAAGAATATGTTTATGACCTCAAGGTAAATAAATTATACAAATTAAAAAGCATAAATATTGTCCAGATTGTTTGAGGGAAAATCAAATCAAGGGGAAAAAAAGAAATCAACCCCCCCCAAAAATGAGCAAAAGATGTAAATTGGGAAATTCAAAAATGAAATTAAAATGTTAAAGAAGTAAAAAGATGCTCAACCTCACATATAATCAAAAATACACAAATACAAATGATACAGTAGAATATTTTACCTGTGAAATTAGGCAATTTAAACAAAGTTTGATAATACTAAATGCTGGCAAGAGTTTAAATCAAATATCGGCAAGAAAGTGAAACCCCCAGAAATGGAATTACCAAATTTGTGTAGGTATTGCTAGACATTATGGGTGAGAGCATAAATTGGTATTGCCACTCAGGAAAACAATTTAACAATTCAATAGTTTCTATTAAAACTGAAGATAAGCCTGCCCTATGATTCAGATATTGTACTTAATTTGTTTCTTTATTGGATAAAAACTCTCAGTGTGTGCCTAAGGAGGCTGAATCAAGACATCCATTGCTGCATTGTTTATATTACTGAAAAATAACAACCTAAGTGTCCATCCTATGGGAATAGTTAAATAAACTTTGATCTATTGCTCTGCACTTATTCTAAAAAATGCCACAGGCTTCAATGTATTAACATGGGTATAAGTTGAAGATACATTACTGGAAGGTTGAAAGTGGTGCTCCTTATCTGCAAGCCCAGTGATGGTGATATTCCTATTTTCTGCCCAGTACCTGTTCACCAGGCTTCATACATATTGAGGAGCAAGATATGGGTCATCTGATTGCTGGGATGAATCATGGCTGCCATAGGGAAGTCCTGAAGCAACCATTGTGGCGGCAGATTCTTAACTTCCCAACTGATTAACCATGGCAGAGATACCAGACCTCTTGGCCGGCCAGTAGTGCACTGCTCTTCTGGGAGTCCTTTAAAGAAGCCAAGCCTAAGACTGGTTTTCTAGATCATCCAATTTTTTTGGTAAGAGTTTATTTATTTATTTATTTATTTAACAGAGAAAGACACAGCAAGAGAGGGACACAAGCAGGGGAGGTGGAAGAGGGAGGAGCACGGTTCCCGCTGTGCAGGCTGCCCGATGTGGGGCTCTGTCCCAGGACCCTGGAATCATGACCAGAGATAAAGGCCGGCGCTTAACAACCGAGCCACCAGGTGCCCCTAGATCATCCAATTCTTTTAGAAGCACCTAATTTCCTGAATTATATCCCTTTTTCTTAAACTAGGTAGAGAGATTTCTGTTATCTGCAACTGAAGCTTGACAGACCTAGTATTTGGTTCCACAGAAGTGGCTAGGGACAACAGATTTTCAAGGTTGAGAATTTGAGATTGTTTACATTTCGTTTGTTGGTTTTGAGCAGTGACAATCTGGGTAGCATTAAAGGATAGGATACTGATAATCTAAGGAAACTTAAATTATTATCTGTGTTCACTTGGAATAAAATGCCGATTGAAGGTGTGGTGGTGTTGGCAGATCAAGTGGTGACTGACTGCCTTTAAATACTACCTATGACATGCGAAACACAAGGACTGTGGGATGGAATGGTCACCTCTTAAAACCCCAGTGAACACTTTTTATTATGGAATTAGGGTTTTAAATTCTTAATCCCAAGAATGATCAGAGAATTAGGAAGTTTATACCACGGTCCTAACAAATCTATCTCTAATGGCCACAATATAGATGTAGTCAAAAATCAAAGTAAAAAATCAAACTTTCAAACACCTAAATTAAACATGAAGGTTTAATCCATCTCCTATTTGAAGGTTGTGAAAGTTAAGACATTGACTGGGAAAAAGCAAAACCCCAAGAAATAGAATTCTCAACTTTTGTCAGATACTGAAGACAGAGAATGTCTCCAATCCCTGAATCCACTGAGCCTCCCTCATTCTGTCTAATGAAATGAATCCTTCCCAGCTAGAATATACGGACTGATGGTCACTGGAGATATTTGCGAGAGAATGCCACTTCCCTTAGAGCCTTGTCTCTCCATCTGTCATGGCCTCCACACCTTAATTGAGACTCAGACCTCAGCATTCTTCAGAGGACCAATTGGAAAGTCAAAATTGGAAGGGAAGGATGGTCTATAAAAGAATTGTAAAGATTTACTCATTTATATCAAAAGGAAAACTGGAGAATATGTGCGGAAATGAATTCTAAAGTTTTTTTTAGAAAAAGGGCAAAAATATATGATTTTACCTCATGCTGAATGTATCAATGTGTACACGTGAAAGAGTCTTAATTCAGTGTTAACCCAAGAAGCCACAAGTATCTCTGTACAGAAGATAAATCAAAACCTGACTCCAATGGTAAATACACTGCTTTTGTCAGAGAGGAAAATCTTCCTCTACTCTTTGGTCCTGTCCTTCTAGCTGCCCTCAGAATCAGACTGACATGAGAAAAAATAACAGGAGAAAATGAAAGTTAATAGGCATATGCACAGGGAACCCACACAGACATGAAATTCCAAACACAATGAGCAGCATGAGGCTTAGATAGTTGAACTGCAGAGACACGTAGGGTCAGGGGATACAATGGGGAGGAAGTCCAGGAGCAGGAAGGTGAAAAGACATGTTTTAAAAAACAATGATTGCCCTATTATGGAGATAAGTCTCTTCGTAACAGGGAGTCTCTGTTAATCTCTCTCTCCCTTTTCAGTGTAAATCAAAGCTGTTGAAGGGGAGGCAGAGAACTTTTTCTGCAGCTGCTGGGTTTTGATTACTTTTAACGAAAATTAATCTTTATTCCAAAATGGCCCATCTTGGGGGTAGCCTGTTCTTGGCCCCTACACTTTGTATATGTTAACTTATTTATTCTTTTCAATGACCCTATCAGGAAACTACAACTACAGTGCTGTGAAACAGAGAGAATAAATAACTTATATAATACAGCGAGCAACCAGCAGAAATAGGATTTAACCATTGCTCAGAAAGAATACACCAATTCTGCTGAGGATTCTTTCTCACATTTTACCCACACTATACCATGCTATAGAGTATCTAGGAGGAAACGTATTATAAGCATTAGTAAAAGCGGATTATGCTTTCACCTTCTTTCTAAGGAAAGTAACCCAAACGAATGTAAACTTATAACAAACAGGTGATCGATAAAGAGAAGACACAAAAATGGGGGCAAAAAATTAAAAAAGGGAAATAAAGACAAAAAAGAGGAGCCAAAAATCATTGAAAGGTATAGGTAAGACAACAAAGTTAAAGCAGGTGAATAAAAAAATTCTTCAGGGGCTCCTGTGTGGCTCGGTCAGTTAAACGTCTGCCTTCAGGTCAGGTCATGATCTCAGGGTCCTGAGACCCAGCCCTGTGTCGGTGTCCCTACTTAGCAAGGAGTCTGCTTCTTCCTCTACCTCCACCACCCTACCCCTCCGCCGACTTGTGCACACGCTCTCTCTCTTTCTCTCAGATAAATAAAATCTTTTAAAAAATTATTCAATATACTTCCCTTAAAAATAAAAATGTGACCATTAAATTAAAAGCTTAGTCACCAGGTAGAAAATGATGATACGATTCCCTCTGCCCTTTCCCTTTAAAAGTGAATCAGGGAGGGCACCTGGGTGGCTCAGTGGGTTAAAGCCTCTGCCTTCAGCTCAGGTCACGATTCCAGGGTCCTGGAATCGAGCCCCGCATCAGGCTCTCTGCTCTGCAGGGAGCCTGCTTCCTCCTCTCTCTCTGCCTGCCTCTCTGCCTACTTGTGATCTCTCTCTGTCAAATAAATAAATAAAATCTTAAAAAAAAAAGTGAATCAGGATTCATTTCCTGTTAGAATCATAAAATCATAGACTATTAAAGCAGGAAATGACCTCAGAAGTCATCTAATGCAAACCCCACTTTGCTTTGATGATTTATATCCCAGCGTGTTACAAAAGAAGCTTTCTAACTCATTTTCACTAACATGTTTTCATGTGCTATCGAATAATGTATGAGCAATTCGGGGAATTCTCAGAGATGACAAACAAATAAGTTCCATGTACTCTAAGTTACTGTATAAGGGCCAAAATAATTGATGGCTTTTTTCAGATTAGGAATCTTCATGAGATCAAGTCATAACTTTCAAATGAAGAGATTACCCTGTCTTGATGTTGGAGGAAAAGAGTACCCTGGAAATTATCTTCCTAGATAATGTGGACAATGGTATGAAATGTCTAAGAAAAAACAGCCATTTCATTGTTATGAAAATGTTTGAACATTATGTCTTTGGTGGTCAGAGAAAGAAAGCAGCATCCCTTTTGGCCAAGGAGCAAATTGTTTAAATGTCTGCTAACTTAGTCATATTGGTTTATAGTGGTTTTTTTTATCAAAACAGATTCCAGAGTTAATTTTGACATGTTTATGCCTGCTAATTGAGAAGATGTCACTTTTTTTCTTAAGACTGCTCGTTTTGTTTACATATCTAGCTGGCACTTAGCATTGCCTTACCACTCTCATCTTTCACTTTCCAGATCTTGTCTCATTTCTGTGTAGTTTACAGTCCAATTAATTATAACTAACAGATTGCGTGGGACCTGTTTTATGAAAATGTGATTATATGGTGTCGTAGCAGTATCCTCCAAATTTGACAAGACTATACTATTCAGTTGAAGGAATCCTGTATTTACATATAAAGGGATGATTATCGTAAAACCATGATTAATGTACATCATCAAATTACACTCAGTCTTTCTTGTAAATATGTCAATTAGAAGATTAAATGATAAAAAAAAAAAAGATTAAATGATTACGAGAGTTTTGACCTGGGTTGCAGAATAGTGAGGAAAATGAGTGGTTGAACTGAGTGATGTGTATTAAGGATGTATGTGTCCTTCTTTTTTAAAAATATAGAATAAAAATGCATTTAGAAATATGTCTAGGAGAAAACAGGTTTCAAAAATCATAAGAGATACCATGAAAAAAATTTATGTCAAAACTTAGATGAAAGGATGGGTTTCCAAAACTGATTTAAGAAATATAAAATCCAGTAAGCCAAAACCCACTAAAGAAATTAAAAGTCGGGATCCAGTCCTGCATAGGGCTACCTGCTCTGCTTCTTCCTCTCCCTCGGCCACTCCCCTGCTTATGCTCTCTCTCTCTCTTTCTCTGTGATAAATAAATAAAAATAAAATCTTAAAAAAAAAAAAAAAAGAAATTAAAAGCCACCTTATCCCAAGGGAATCAGCCCTAAATAACTTCAAAGGTGACTTTGAACAAACTTTAAAGAAAGGGGTAATCCCCATATCATAAATTTGTTTCAAAAAATAGAAACATTGGAAAAACTATTAATTTATTTATAAAATTAAAATAAACGTCATGCCAAATGCAGACATGAGGAGCCCAAGAAAAGGAAGTTATGGATTAATTAATTTATGAACATAGGAGTACAGATACTAAATAATATACTAAAAACCTGATTTTGACAGTGTATAAAGAATACACTTTAGGGGCACCTGAGTGGCTCAGTGGGTTAAGCCTCTGCCTTTGGCTCAGGTCATGATCTCAGGGTCCTCTGCCTACTTGTGATCACTCTCTGTCAAATAAATAAAATCTTTAAAAAAAAAAAAAGAATACACTTAAATCAAGTAGGGTTTATCCCAGGAATGCCTACATAATTCAACATCAGAATATCTATTATTATCATTCACTATATTAGCAGAAATGAAGGGTATAAGGGGATATGATCTCTCAACATATACATTCTTCAATAAATGGAGGAAATAATCAGGTAAGCATTCATAATAAAAACACTTTGCACACTAAAAATAGAATGGAATTTCCTTCGAAATTCCTTCTTTCTTCACTTAAAATGATAAACTTTAGAATTATACTATATCAGGAATAAGAATGTCTGCTATTATGGCTTCTTTTTAACATTATGTTATTTTTTTTTAAAGATTTATTTATTTATTTTAGGGAGAGAGAGAGCACAGGCATGTGATGGGTGCAGAGGGAAAGACAGAATCTGGGACTCCTCGCTGAGTGTGGAACCCAACGTGGGGCTCGATCTCAGGACCCTGAGATGATGATCACAGCCAAAATCAAGAGGCAGAAGCTTAAACTACTGAACCATCTAGGTGTCCCAACATTATGCTATTTTTAAAAAGCCATCATAATCTGAAAGGAAAGATAAAATAATTCTTCTTTGTTGATGATATCTACATAGAAAATAGAATTTATATGAGTAATTAGAACAGTTTCAAGATAAATTATCAACACATAAAAATACATAGCATAACTAAAACCAGTAATAACAATAAAAAATTAGGTAGAAAAAATTTATTTCAGGAACAAAAGTATAATTGTTCCAGGAACAAATCTAATAAACATATGCAAAACCTTTTGAAGGAAAGTTTTAATAAAATTATTGAAGAACACTATCAATCCAAATAAGTGGAGATCTATGCTATGGTCCTGCATGGTAAAATTTAGGGATACCAACACTCTCCTAAAGAAAAATCAAACAATAAGGAAGAAGCAAAGGATATGTACAAGCAGTTTACATAAAAGGAAATTCAAATAATCATAAACCTATGCATGCAACTGTGGCAAACTAACTTCTTAGACTGCAAATAGAAGAAATTCTCAGACCATTGACAGTTCTTGATACCATCTCAAGAGCTAATAAAATACACACACACAAATCAGTGAGACTATAAAAGATATGAATAAAACAACTAACCAATTTGACTTAAGTCACAGATCAAGAATATCACATTCAATAACTGAAGAAATAAATACAAAAATGAGACATATTTTAAAGTTTATTCTGGGTCATAAAGCAAACCTCAATAAATTTCAAAGAACTGAAATCATAAGTGTATATCCCATGACCAACATAGAATTAAACTATGGAATGGAATTAAAGATAACAAGAAAAATCTTTAAACGCTTGGAAATTAGGCCCATGTGCTTAAGAGGAAATCACAAGGCAAATTAGAAATTAGAATGATAATAAAAACCAACGTATCAAGATTGGTGGGATGCAGCGAAAACAATGTTTAGAGGGATGTATATTGATTTAAATACAGATATTAGAAAAGAAAAAGAGATTTAAAATCAATGACCTACACTTCTAACTTAAGAATCTGGAAAGGGGAAACAAATTAAACAAAGGAAATGGGACAAAAGTAATAAAAATAAGTGGTGATGGGCACCTGGGTGGTTCAGTCAGTTAAGGATCTGTCCTCAGGTCAGGTAATGATCGCAGGGTTCTGGAATAGAGTCCCACATGGGGAAATCTCTGCTCAGCAGGAAGCCTGCTTCTCCCTCTCCCTCTGCCTGCTGCTCTTCCTGCTTGTGCGCTCTTGCTCTCTCTCTGTCAAATGAATAAACGTAATCTTTAAGAAACAAATAATTGGTGAAATCAATAAAATAGAAAAATTAACAACGCTTTAGCTTTGATTCTTTGGACACATTAAAAACACTGATCAACACTTAACAGAGAAAGAGAACACAAATGACTAATATGAGGAAAAAACAGAGAGCATCTATACAGATCCCCCCCACACCAAAAGGATAATAACAGCATATTATGATCAACTTTATGCCAATAAAATTGAAAAATACAGTGTACAGATTCTTGGAAAACACGATTTATCAAAAAATGACCCTGAAGAAATGGAGCATCTATACATGCCTACATCCATAAAAAAAAAAAAAAAAAAAAAAAATCTAATCCATTGTGAAAAAATTTTCTCATCAAAACCCCAGATGTAATGCTCACTTTGGCAGCACATATACTAAAATTGGAAAGATACAGAGAAGATTAGCATGGCTCCTGTGTGAGGATGATGACATTCGAAACTCTAGATGTAGAATGATTTTACTGGTGTATTCTTCCTATGAGTGAAAGAAAAAATAATGCCAATCTTACATAAGTTCTTCCATAGAATAGAAAAAACAAGCAATTCACCAACTCCCAACTCGTTTTATGACCCAGCAAAACTCTGACACTAAAATCTGAAAATAACTAAGAAAGGAAAATATGGGCCAACATTTCTTATGAATAGAAATATGAATATATTAAATAAAACCTTAGCCAACAGAATCGAGTTTTATATAAAGAGGATGATACACCAAAACTAAGTGAAATTACCCTGAAAATCAACCAATATAATTCACCTAATTAATGAACAAGGGAGATAAACCATGTGATTACTTCAACAAACACAGAAAACATATTTGATCATATTCAAGACACATTTATTATTTAAAAAAAATATTCAACATGCTAGAAGTAGCCAAGATTTTTGTTAATCTGATAAAAGATATCTACAAAGTAAAACCTTAATGGCCAACATAACACGGTGAAATATTGGCCATTCCATCCCCCAACCCCTGAGAATGGCAGGAAGACGAGATTTCCACAACCACCAGTTCTATTTGATCCTGAAGTCCTGACCAGTTCGAAGAAGCAGTAAAAAATGTGTTTTGAGAATGAAAGGTTGAAAAATAACTAGTAAATGGTTATTACTCACAGATGATGTAATTATATAATTAGAAAGTTCAAAATGATTTACAAATGATGAGAAATTCTAAGTGAATTTAGGAAGGCTGCTGGATAAGGTAAACATTCTGTTTTGTGTTTACCCCACAGAGGTAGGCTATAACCCTTCCCAATTAAGAGGTGGGATGTTGACGCTGTTGACATTCCAGAGACCTAGAGAATTTAAAGGAAAGTTTATTGTTAGCACAAGGGACTCCTAGTGAGAGTGTGGAGGCCGAGAAAATTAAGGCCATCCCACCTCGAGTTTAGCATTAGCACAAGTACAGCCATCTTAGCTTGGGCAGCCATCTCAGGCCCAAGGGCTGAACTTTCCCCTACTTTACTTTAGTTCCAGGGACCCCCACCCTGCTTTAGTTCTAAGAAAGTACCCCACCCGGCAACACCCCGGCAACAACTAATCAGCTTACTACAGAAAAGTCTGAAACTTCTCCTCCTCCCCGCCCACGCCTCTTGTCATGACCCATAAAAACCCCTGCCTTAACTAGAATTAGCCTCGTGGTCCAAGTCCCTACTCCGCTGTGTCGGGTATACTTGGGCCCAAGCTTAAGTTTGTCGAATAAACCCTCGTGGGATTGCATCGGTGCTTGGCTCCTTGGTGGTCTCTCAGGCGCAAAAACTCGGGCATAACAGAGAGCAGGAAGGGTACAAACAGGTCCAAGCAGGCTCTGGTGGAGCAGAGAGAGTGGGTTAGGCCTTTCCAGTGGCAAGAGAGCAGGACCAGGGACAAGTTCCTGAGGGAGGCCTGGGAATTTGCCAAGTTTGTATTTTCCCACATGTCCTAAAGGAGAGAATTCATTTGGGTTTTCTTATCAATTGTGTCTAGATATGGAGCAGAAGGGACAAAGGAAGCTGGGTCTTATAAGAACTCAGAAGTCAAACATCAAAACATGGAATCAGACTCTTACATGACCCGAATCAACTATATTTCTGTACACAAGTAAAAACAGAAACAAAAACGAAACACTTGGAAAATTAAATTTCAAAGAACTTCTATTTATAGGAGCATCAGAATACATCAAATACCTACAATAAATCTAATAAAAAATGGAAAAATCTTAAAACTGCTCCAACTACCAGATATTACTGAGGAAAATGAAAGGATTTAACAAATAGAGGAATATGCTATGTTAATGGACTGAAAGATTCAATGTTGGTAAGATGTGGATTCTCCCCCATATTGATCTATAGGTTTAATGCAATTGCAACAAAAAAAAATCATGAGGTTTTTTGTGGTGTTGACAAAACTGCTGATGAGTATGCGGTCTGAGCCCAAGGACTGAGCTGGGTGATTAGAATGCCAGGCATTATCAAGCTCAATGACTTCATCCTATGCTAGGAAAACGAATTTCCAGAAGGAGCAAATATTCTTGTTTGTAGATCAGAGCACACTTTCTCCTATAGACACTGCTGAAGATACTATACCCATGTTTGCCTCTTGATTCTTTTCTTTCATGGTGACCAATCTCCCATTTGATTGACATCTCTCTTCAAAATCACTATATTACACTCTGCAAACTTGGTACTGATGAGCTCATATTGAATTCCAGCTAATAGTTCTCCCTTCCCCCCACCCCCAATCTTATTAGCAGGAAAAGTCTCTCCTCCAAGACTTTTCCTTTTCCCACCCATTTCCAAATCGTCTACAAACTTTAGGGCTTACTCCATGCACATAATTCTGCTTCCAAAAACAAGGCAAGGCGTGAAGAGAGCTAGAGAGAGCTGTTGGCTCTTGCTTCTGGCTGCCACGTGGTGCCCTAGTTCACAAGCAACCATGTAGCCAACATGCCCGTTATTGCTGGGGCACCTCAGAAAAGTTCCCATTCAGGCTGCAGAAGAGCACAGGGAGGGTGCAGTCTATTTAAATTCTAATTCAGTGCTCAGCTAGCATCCGCTAAGCACAAGCATCTTACAGGGCAATGCATTTGAAGACCTTCCAGCCTCGGACATTTATTGGGCTGAAATCTGGTTCCTCTACCAATCTTTTTACCATGGTGCAAGCCTGAGTTACCCACCTAAATAAACAGCCACCCAACTCCCACTGTTGGTGTACCTCCCCCCTACTTCACCCCTCTTTCCATTTTCTCGAACAGAAACAATGTTTTACGGAAGTGCTCTTCAGAGTGTGGTCCAGGGAACCACAGCGGCAATTACTCTCACCTGGGAGCTTATAGGAAAAGCAAAATCTCAGGCCCAACTGCTGACCTTCAGAATGAGAAACTCAAGGGTAGAACCCAGGAATCTGCAATCAGCAAACATTCCAAATGCTCCTCGCGCACAATAAGGTTTGACTAGCACTGTCCTACAGTGTTTTGATATCTCTTTTTGTAGCAAGAACAGATGTGTTCGTATTTTCGGTTTACAGCTCTGTCTCTGCCGAGGAACCATTCCATTTAAGAGCCTGTTTCTCCTCTTCGTAACTCCCTCGTCATGCTCTTAGCAGTTGGAAGATTGGAAAAGTGCAGCCACCTTCTAAAAGAAAATCCTACCTTCAGACAAATGCTTGTATACATAGAAATCTAAGGGACCGTGCAAGAGAAATTTCGCTTTTCCCTCGAGGCCCCTGTTGGTCTACACTGAGCGGGTCAAGACGGCAGAGGCCATTCTGCTTGATGGGCCAGCCACCTTTGCTGCAATCCTTTCAGTCTTTTTTTTTTTTTTTAAATCTTCATTCCATCTGCTACATCCTGCCTCCTTGTTGTCTTCTGATGTACATTCAAAACAATAATTATACTGCACAACACACTCTACCCCGAAGGAACTCAGGAGCCCTTGATAAATCATAAAGTTGGCATTTCCAGTTCTCTCCATATTCTGCCCTGGGTCATTAGAACATAGAGTCTGGGACAGCAACACGCATTTCTAAAGAGATAGGGGAGAAATATAAGCACTGACATAAAGATGCTCCACCTTTGACATTATCATATAAACAGACCATCTAAAAACTACAGGCTGTTAGGGCTACTGAGGGGTGGGTGTGAGGAAGGGAGCATCAGTGGCCCCCTTACCCTTAAGCATAAAAGCTAACGGAAAGGATGTAACAATCTTGGAAAATATCGCCTTTCCCATGCATTGTGAGCACCACATTTCTTGAACAGTGCGTCCCTCCTCCACCCCCTTTTTTTTTTCCTAATGCAATGTAGTACACGGAAAAGTCCCAAAATCCAGGCACAAAAATGTCACTATGCATCCACATGAAGTTAAAAACCAACTACATTTTCCTGCTTAGGTTACGCCAATGCTTTCGTTTAAAAAGCTAGAGGAAATTTTTCTCGGACTTAAAGGTGTGCCAAAATTTCCTCATCCCAGATATAGAAGCCATATAGGTAGCCTCTGCATTTGAGACATATCCTTAAGTAGGAACCCCCTCCCCATTCCCCCCCCCCCCCGTCTTACTTTGCTCTCCACCAGAAAGCTCTTTGGCAAATTACAAAGAATAATGTGGTCTTTTCTGACAGTTTGGCTTGGGAGGCCCAAATGTAAACTCACATCACTGCTACCAATGAATGATTTTATTCATTGTAAGGCACTTATTTTCTTTTATTCAAATACGCTTTTTCAGACAGGCAATACATCGAGAGGAAGTGGAAGAGGTTTATTGCAGGAGGGAGACTTACCTGATGATCTCTACATTAAAATTATTAAAAATTACCCTGGAACTCCCATCTAGAACTGCATTCCTTTTTTTTGCATATTCAACCCCTGAAACATCAAGGTGTATGTGGGCGTGGGTATGTTTATGGCTGTGTGAGCCTGGTTTGTTTAGGGAGAGGGCCCGCTTCACCATCGCCACCCACTCCGTCTCAAAACCGAAGGTGTTCTGAGACGCCCCTGAGTTACCTGGAAGTGGATCCACCATACTTCAGTACCAGCACGTCTCTCTTCAAAATGTGGCTCAGGAGTCCCTGAAGGAAACCACACAGTGTTAAGACTAAACATTCTTGAGTAAGCCTCAGTTATGGCAAGTTCAACAGCCTGGCCGTTGAGAAAGCAGTTACCGAAATTTTCCAAATAAATAAAGCAAACAAGTTACTTCAGGAAGAAGTTCACATCTATATGATTTATAATACTGGGAGTTGGCCCATTGAGGCAGGAGGAACCCAGTGAACCAGCAGTAAACCAGAGGCCACCCAGGCATTCGGGGCTGCCTCCAAGGTTTTAGTTCACGTCCAACCACCTACTGAATCCTCGCTAGGAGTTACTCTGTTTAGAAGGTGATGGCATCTTCCAGCATCCTGCAAGACCTACTGGCCCGAGCTATAGCATCCAGTCTCTAAATGGGTTAATATTAACAGAGGGGAAAAAATAGGAATCCTATTTAGAGGCCCCTGGCAGCAAGCAAATAGAGAGAAAAAAAAAATACTCCTCCAAAATCAATGTTTGCTTTGCTGAGGGCCTCCTTAGGTGTACATTGGAAACAATTCCGTCTGTCTCCCACAGTTAAGTCACCCTGCAGCCTCGTGTGCCAGCCAGGAGTACTTAGCAGTCCAGAATCAACAGGTTGCTGCCGCTGAGCTGTACCAGAACCCAGGGGCCAAAGAAGGGGTGGAAAATGTTCTGTGCGACACAGCGGCGTTGATGAATGATGATGATAAAAGATGAGAAGCACCCTGAAGACTCGTGCCTCTCTTGACCCCCCCCATCCACTCACCTCCAACGGGGCACCATGTCCAAGGATCCTTCCAGCCATTAGAGCAAAAGCCACTGCTCCGTAGCTGGTCTCCATAGGGCGTTCTCAGGCACTTCCCAATGAAACCAGTTGCATACTCACACACCACGACATACTCGACACATTATGTAGGGGGATATTATGTGTTGATGGAGATATGGAAACAGCTTTAGCCCCATATATCATTCTGTCTTGATACCTTTTAAACGTGTGTAGAATTAGGAAATAAAGCACATACAGGGCATAACTGTGTTTGGGTTATATTACCCCATCTATGTCCTCGGGCTGAGGAGTAAACTCCTGCGAAAGGACTGGAAATGAATTAAAAGTTGACCTGATACTATTAGGTCAATAACTAGACACAGAGTATCTAAGCTCCCAGGGAGGGACGTTCTGTCTTTGGTTCCCCACTAGATAACGAATACATTGATGGCAGTTTTTGCAAAAATTATATATCACCAAACTAGAAGTTCTGTCTCAGAGAATTAGAGGTATAACTATAGACAGTAAGTAGTAGAAGAAACATTTACACTTAAAGTAATAGTCCAAATATTTCTCTAGGTGAAAACAACACGCCCGATATATGTGATGATCTTTGAGAATGTCAGGGGTACATATAAATATTTGCATATGTATTCATGTAGATACACACATATGACACTGGTTATGTGTCATTCTTTTTATGACACATGACATGCAACAGGCAGGGAGAAATAGGACAGTCTATAAAGCTGGGAGAGATTGTTTTTTTAAAACAAGACAATTAACAATCATGAAGAAAGGACTAAAAACAGACAATAGAATCAGGAAGTGGAAGCCACTCACTTGAAGAAAACCTAAGGGTCAAAGATTTTAGAGAAGCTGAATATTCTTCAGTGGAATAATACAGAGGACCCAGGAAAACCGTGTTGAAGTTAGAATAAGAATGTGGAGAAAAACAAAACATGTCCCTCCACCTGAGAATAAATAATAAGAAAGCATCTATAGGCTTAAGAAAGTGAAAAGTAAAAATTGTGATGATGTCAGAATATTTCATAAATTTAATGAACCGGGTAGAGTAAAATATGGGAAAAAGAAAGGTCTAGACTTCCCCTGGAAGTTAAGACTCTGACGAAGTAAGGAGTGTGTTGTTTTCTCCTGCAACTGTATTTACTTTAAAAAGGTTAATAAAATGACTGCTAAGCTAGGGAACCCCATAGGACAGAAGGGTGGGCAACAGCTTTGCAAAGATACGATAATGTAAGCTAATTAGGAGTCTAACTGCAAAATCTCCAAGAAGACTCATCGCAACAATGCACACTCTGCAGCTTTTCAGGAAGATATCACAGCTGAAGCAGGTGTCTGGAGAGCAAATACAGTAGGAGATTTCCTTAGATAATGTGGAGCAGAGCCCCTAGATGTGGTGCCAGATGGACGTGGAGCATAAGCAAGATCTAAACCTTTGTTTATCTGAGCCCCTGAAATCGGGGTTTGTTTGTAACTGCAGCAGAACCTGGTCTATCCTCACTGATACAATGAAGACAAAGAATATGTTTCCTTCGTCTGAAGCATTCTCACTGTAATTATTACATGACCAAGATCAAACTCAGTCATAAACGTGTAATACAGCCAAAGGTTCCGAATACTGTTTGTAGTGTCATGTGAACAACCAGTTCCATTTCCTTACAGATTATGGTGTTTCGAAGAGGCAATGGGGGAAATTATCACTATGTAGACACCAGTGATTGATTGAGGGTGTCATATTAAAACTTAGATTTGGCAATTATAAAGGAAGGCAGGGGTGAAGGTCATGTAACAAGGGATATGAGTACAGTCCAAGTACAATTCAAGAGTGTGTGTTCATGACAAATAGCATCTATAGAGGGGGGCTCAAAACAAAAAGAGAAAAACAAGAAGTTAGAGTAGCAATGGTGAAGAACAAGGCAGGGCACCACTTTCCCATACAGAGTCTATTTTCATTCTGTGAGTTTTCATCCTATGAGCTTGCCTACTACCGTGTGGAAGGCATAGGTCTCCAGTTCCAGCATCCAACCAACAAACGATGGCAGTAAGTTGTGGTGGGGAAAGATCAGAGATAACCAAGGATGAGCTTGGAAGAGACTGTATCCAAGAGATTCCAGAAGGAATAGCAAAAGCAGATTTTTCTTAACCAAAAATAAAGAAGATCAACAGGTAGTCAAAGATGACATTACTGATTTCTTGTTTAACAGGCTAATGAACCAGCTCTGGAGCCCCCTCAAATCTGTCGAGGCTAGCTTGGATTGGAGAGTTAAAATGGAGCATTGCTGTTTGTTTATTCCTTACCCATTTCCACAAATTAGTGCATAAGAAAAATGATATCTACCAATCTACACTGGTATTCAAACTGGTGA
This sequence comes from Martes martes, assembly GCF_963455335.1. Lineage (NCBI taxonomy): Eukaryota > Metazoa > Chordata > Mammalia > Carnivora > Mustelidae > Martes > Martes martes. The sequence goes on from NC_137895.1 coordinate 65,708,051, forward strand.
AAAGAACTTTTGTGTTCTCCTTCTATATGCCTCAGAGGTATATGAAATTTGTACGAAGGGCACGCATTACTTCTCCTCACTTCAGAGGACAAAATTAGACATCTAATGGTGAAGTGGACAATCAAGCTCTGAAGAAAGAGAATGGGAAATGCAACCAAGTAACACATAAAAAAGTATATAGTATGGGACAGATTACACTTGCCCTCACCTGAGTGTCTGGAGGGAGTTGAGAGGGTCTCATCTGAGCTGTAGTCTGAGTTGTTGCTTAGAACCATTTCTGACAGTGCATCAGTCTTAGTCACCAGGGAAAAGAAGCAGAGACTGCTCGACACCTCAAGTCCCAAGATAGCCAAGCAATCGGTTAAAGGTGACTGAACAGCTTTGGAAGCAAGTGAAAAAAGAAATACAAGAAAGTTAGGTCGGGAGACCACCTAAGGCATTCGGAGTTGAACAAAAGAGGTCACCAAAAAACCAGAGGGGCAAAATGGAAAGGATTCGGACAAGGGATTTCATATATCAAATTTTTCTGGTCAGTCCAGTGCTCATAAAAGTATAGGGTTCACAGAGGGCGGAGGTGGAAAGAGCTTTGATACAGGTTTAAGGCATAGGGTGTTGAAGCAGTAACCCCCTCAATGGGGTGTTCTTAGCAAGGTCACCACATCTCAAAGAGAAATGGATGTTAAGTTCAGTTGCCAGAGGAAATCCCACCTTGAAAGAATCTGTGGTATCTTCTCCCCACCCCCACAAGATAGAAAATGACATTTTCTCCTCTTCAGTTATTTTTCAGTGATCTCCATGGTGTACTTGAGAGAGTGGAGGGATGTCAGGGTCATAACTCAACTTGAGAACTGTGTGGAAGCAAGGTAAAGGTTTTCTCAACACTGGAAAATCTAAGAATTTGTCTCACACACAGAACTTAGAGTGCCTGACTCTATGAAGAAATTGACGTTTTTACTTAAAATAACTGTTCAAACTGTACATTTGCTAAGTTCTAGAAACATCAGAAGGGCACCACTGACACCCAAGTGAAAAATCCCCACCTTGGCCAAAATGGTTTCGCATAAAAACAACTTACCTACCAAGTAAAACTTTCTGCACTCCTTGTGCCCAGGGGAATTTGGGGCAGGAGAGCTAGTGCCTCCTTTGCAAAGAAGCAAAGATGTTAACCCCAAGTGGGAAAGATGCTTTTAGTTTGAAATGCTGCTGGCTTTACCATCTCTCTTTTTCTCTTGGGAGCCAAGTGGGCACCTCCCAAATTCACCCCGCAGCAGCCCCACACCAAGATCGGTCTGTCCTCCGCCTTTTAACTCGCTCTACATAAACATTTCCCCCTCGCCCACAGACAGCCGCCCACCTCCGCCTGCCTCCCTGCTCGCTGGCCTCCCCTCCCCAGGCTTCAGCTGGAGGATCGCCTCGCAAACAAATCGTGCTTTGGGGCTCAATGTTCTTCACGCCTGCCAGTTCTTTCAGGAGGTCGTTTACACGCTTGGCTCTCACATCAATGAGTTACCCTGGAGCAGCCAGTGAAAAGTGCTTTTACTCCTGAAAAATATTGGAGTCCTTTGTTGCAAATGGTGGGTGAATCCATGGCCCCCCATCATGACAGATAATGGCCAACCCAACAAGAGTGGACTGTGGCTGCTTCCGGGGTGATCGCATTCCCGTCAAGGGTGACTCGACAATTTCAGCTCCCAGCTTGTGTTTCAGAAATCGTTCCCGTGTTCTCCTGATTCAGCAGACCTCTTCTGGCCCTGCCTACCTGCTCACCCTCTTGTTTGTAAATTGCCATGGTGCGTAACTCTTAATGGGCCAAAAAAAGGCACAAAGCTAACATTTACTCATTACATCCACATAGAGCGTAGGAAGAAAAACACCCCCTTGCACACACCCTTTAGAAAAGGCATAAATTTTCACAGGAAAAATATTTCCAGGGGAGCTCTATGTATTTCTTTACTCAGTTGTAATGGCAATATTATCGAATTAGTTTGTGCTGCTTCCAACTTCATATTTTCATTTGGTCCTTTTTCCTCTTAAGTGTACTATAAAAAGATGATTAATCAAAAAAGGAGGGTTCCTTTGATTAAGGAAGTTAGTTATGAGTGGCTAACTTGAGGGAGGTGGGAGATTTCACTCAGCCATTTTATTTTCTTCTCCATGGGAGAGCTAGAAAAATGGGCCATAGGAAATACTACAAAGAAGGAATCACTGGAGTAGTAAAAACCTTTAAAGGAAACTTCAACTTCCACTGCCATCATCAATAAGCAATGCCGAGAATGTTTCTTTGTCTACATTTTATTGCACATTTAATGGGCCTCCAAGTGCTATACAAACATTAAATATGTTTCCAAAATCCCATGATGGATTGTATAAGTAATCACCAAAAAATCATGCTCGTTTCATGACGGGGAAGCTGAGTCAAACCTGAATTGTCAGAAAGGAAATTGTTTTCGTTATTGTTGAGTTTACGCCTAGAGTCCCACAGAAATCATTAAAGAAAAAAAAAAAAAAGGCAGTGTTGGGAGTATGTACTTTGGAGCCAGAATGCCTTGGTTAGATGCCTGGTTCTGCCTTCTTGTGAGCCAGGTGAACCTGGCAAAGTATTTGGCTTCTTCATGCCTAAGTTTTCTCATCTATAAAATGGGGATAATAATGGTACCCTCTGTCAAGAATTAGTTTTGAAGATTGAGTCAGTTTTCAAGGGTTGCTTAGACTAAGGCTTTCCTTCTGTAGTAGGTCCTGAAGGGTAGTAGCTGTTGTTGTTCGGTATGAGACATCGGAATGTATAAATACTCAGCAGAAGAAAGAATGTTGAATAGAGAAAGCATGCACGAGGTACGTATTTAGCCTTCTCAGCTCTCAGGCCCGTCTGCGTCTACACACCTTTAACGGTGTGTTGCTGGCCGAGGCCAAGAGTGCGCCTCACATGGAAGTCATCTCGACTTTTATCCCAAGACCCTCACCTCCCGGGCATCCTTTTTCTGGTGTGCTGGAGAAACGCTTGGGTAACAACACTCTTCTTCTCCTGAAGAGAGAGTCTAGCTGTCCTTTACAAGGCCAGTCTCAAGACCATTTTTCTCTGACCCTCTGCCACAACCATTCCCACCTTGAGGATCCAGGAGAAAACCTAATGTTATGATTTGCTCATTGTCTCGTGAACTGAACCTGAAACTTGAAACACATTTCTGTTTCTAAAAGTTTGATCCTCCCTCCCAAGCCAGGCCCTGTGCCCTTCATACTTGGTGGCCTCTCCTCATGGCTTGGCGTGCAAAGGAACAATGAACTTGGCACAGACCAAGTGCACACATTTTCTCAGCACAAGTTACCCCTGTGTGTCCAGTGAGATCCTCATGGGCCCCAGAGATTCGCCATCTGGCTGCATGCTTTGGAGCGTGGTCGGAAATTTAAATAAAGCCAAATGTTCTCCTAGCACTACCGCGTTCACTTGTACACATGGGCATGTGGCTTGAAGGTAGTTTCTATACGTCCCATCCTTATGAAAAGGGACAAGTGATTTCAGCTCTCTAGCCCCAGTCCTCTCAGGTGTAAAATAGCACTGATAACAGACGTCCAGTTCAGTTGTTGTGGGTATTAAAGAAGATATTGTCATCTCTTACACTTAGTATGATTATTTTTAATGCTCAGTACAGTTGGCCCTGGAACAATACAGGTTTGAACTGGGTGTATCTGCTTATATGAGGATTTTTTTTTTTTATAAATACAGTTCAGTACATAAATATATTTTCTCCTTTTTATGATTTTCTTAATCATGCTTGTTTTCTTTTATTGTAAGAATACAGTATATGATATTTATAACACAAAATATTAGTGTTAATCACCTGTTTATTTTACCAGTAATAGTAGGCTATTAGTAGTCATCCTTATGGATAAGACTGAGATACTGAGTCAGAGAACTGCCCCGGTGTTCTGGCAGTGTTCTATGTAGGGTAAACCCTCCCTTCTTTCCCGTTCCCTGAAGTTATCAATCAAAACCCCAAGTCCTATAATACTCTCTATGTAACACCCTGTTACTGAGACACCCCATGGTTCTCTAAGGTTTTCATACTCTCTTCCCACCCAACCCCACCCCCCTTTTTTAGATACTCCCTTGCTGTGAAGAGTAATAAACTCAACTTGTCCAACCTGGTCCTTGATGTCGTTGGCTCCAAGCCATCGACATTCGTCATCATTGGCTCCCTGCCACCACTGCCCTTGAAGGATGCTACCATCCCTACAACTGTCTCCAGAGAGAAGCTCTCATCCCTACTTTGTGTCATTAGTTCCAAAATGACTTTGTGTCATTAGTACCCACGTGAGTACGTCTGACTAGATGATAACTGGAGCAGCAGGGAAAATGAGAAACCGGTGTTTTTAAATTTCTTTGCATCCCACCAAGACTCAGAGAGAAGGGAATTTCCCAAACATAATACAGACATTTAAAAGGAGAGAGAGGGAGAAAGAGATAGAAAGGAAGGAGGAGAAGGAAGGAAGAGGAGGAAAAGAAAAGAAAGCCTGATGTGTTACTGTTAAAGTGACTCCTACAAAAAAAGACAGTGAGCTAAAGAAAGAAGGAAAGATTGCATTGTGCCCCCAAAATCAGGACCTGAGAAGATGCCCCTTCCTCCAGCCTCTGGATGCTCGGTGGTGGTAGAGACAGGAAACTTGGATGGAGCCCTAGCTACGCCCCCATATGTTTCCTCATGACAAGCTTAGTTTTTTGGCTTCTGTCCTGTGTCGGTGAGGATTATGTTTGACCACACAGATCAGGAAAACCCAAATAACAGTGGTTTAAATCACATACAAGTTTCATTCCCATTTAGTGGCTGTGTCCGTGGTTCTCAGCTCCCCTTGGCTTGCTGCTTCATCATCCTTAGTACATCTAAGTTCCAGGAGCATATCTCTTCACCTTGTCATCTTTACAGGCATCTCTCAGTGAGCAGAAAGAAGACATGACCAGGAAGTTCTCCTGCTTCCCTTCTCCTCTCAACAACACTTTCTGGAACTCACATATAACATGCATTATATATCTGAGTGCTCAGACCTTAGTCACAGGCCCGCACCCAACTGAATGGGGGAGATGGTGCTGGAGAATCCAGACCTTTAGCAGAATGAATGTTAGAGCAGCACCTGGCAGTCCCAGCCACAACTCATTTGAAAATTTTCAGTGTCCTTGAATGAGCAAATGCATGTGAACTACAGTAATGCATGCACCTTCTGGAGAAAAACTTTTCACCTTCAGAAACATGTACTAAGTTGTCTCAGCCAACTCCCTGCAATGCTTAACCCACTACTACCAGATTCACTAATCAGGTATAAGCTGGACCTTTAAGGCCATGATTAGCCCTTTTCTTCTTTTTCTAGATTTTTCTTTTCTCAGAACAAGAGGAAGTGATATTGTTAAAGCTGACTCTTTGTAGCCCAATCAAGAAGGATGAAAAAGAGTTTGTTTTAAAAAAGAAGATGAAAGCTAAATTAACAAATATGAAACATATTTATTTCACTTCATTCCCTGCCAGAATGTACATTTGCTGTGGTACAGATAAATGGTTCTCAAATTGTGATCTCGGGGCTATTGGTGGTCCCATATGTCCTAGGTGGTCCTGTGGCTAATTACAAATATGTTCTAAAACTCAGCCTAAATGTGTGTTTTAAATTTGTTTTAATTTACTTGTTGAATTTAAATCTAAATATAAGAATCAATATTTTAAAACTGTAACCTCAGCAATGATTATTAATTTGAGAAAAGATTTCTCAAGATTTGTGTGTGTGTGTGGTAGTGGGGTAGGTGGTCCAGTGGATCTTGCCCAGTCTTCATGTTCTGCGACTGTAAAAAAATGGAAGGGATGGAGTCTATTCTCTTCAACAGAGGATGATCCATGGGGCTAGAAGACTAAAATCATCAGTTAGAGAGGACCCAACAGTAAGCTTGATGTCAAAATACAGGAATCCATGTAGGGTCTATGAAATGAGCTTTCTGCAGGAATGAACCTACAATAGCTTACTTTGCATTGGGAATTGGAGTCATCTCATGATGATGCAGAGACCAATAAAGACACCCTTAAAATGTAACCGAGGTTAAAGAGGTCAATTTAAGCTTGAAAATTTTAACATTACTACCAAACTGGGGAGTAAAAACACATGATAGGTTGATCAAGTTAAAAAGAAAAAAAGTATTTGAGAATAAGAAGATTGCAGGTTTCTATAGTTTTGTTTTGTTTTTCAGAGAAATGGGTACACGAAACAAGTCACATTGAAGTTCATATTGGATTGGTCATTCCATCAATAAGCTCTTGCTGATGGCATTATTTCTTATATTACAGCAACACTATCGTAATTCTGGATTCAGCAAGTAGTTTTCTAATTTTTTAAAGATTTTATTTATGTATTTGAGAGAGAGAGAGGGAGAGACAGGGGGAGAAGCAGACTCCTCCCCACTAAGCAGGGAGGCCCACTCAGGGCTCCATCTCAGAACCCTGAGATCATGACCTGAGCCAGAAGCATAGATGCTTAATAGACTGAGCTACCCAGGTGCCCCATAATTTTCTAATTTTAATTTGGTTTCACAAGTGGATACTGATCCCTGATTGAAATGTGTATTTATGTGTAAGCTTGCCCTTGGGATTTAAAATTGGCTACTTTTAATTCCTTTTTTTATTCATTTATGGTTCTTTACTGGGCACCTACTTAGAGACTGTATTAGGAACTGGAGATTCACTAGTTGTCTCTTGAAGGTTAAGATCCTACAGATCAAATTTACAATACGTGAATAAATAAAAAAATATTTTTAAACCATGGTGGTCTCTTGAAATAGCTTTCCTGGCCTTACAGTTTGCCTTAGACTGGGTTGCCTTAAAAGCAGAACCTATAGCAAAGACAATAGTCAGGTAGTAAATTTGAGAAGCAATTCTAGAAAGAAGCTATAAAAAGCAGGAGTAGAGTCAGGCAGGGGATAAGAAAAAGTCAATAAGAAGTTGTATTACTGTGTTGGCCCCAGTATGGGAAAATGGAGCTCAATTCTGTGGACTTCTCAGGAGGATCCTGATGAAATACATGTCTGCATGGCTCACACTCTGGTCAAGGATACCTCTGTGGGTCAATGTTCCTGCTTTTCTAGAGTCTGCATGCACAAGTGCCAAGCCTGGGTCCATGAGCACCCCGTACTACAGCAGCTGAAGCCCAGGACAGGAGGTAAGAAAAATGTAGCAAGGATCCGATCTGAGAAAAAGCCCTCTCAGGTTACACCTGGTGAAGTGTGGAAGCTGACCCAGAACTGATTGCTGTAACAATGGCTGGTCGTGGTAGGAAGTGACTCTGAGAGGATGTGGAAAAATGCACAAGAAATGGCCTATACATTATTCTGTGACAATGACAGTGATCCGTAATGTGATAATCATCTTGTTCCCAGAATATCTTCACCAACTCCAGCTACCATCTCCACCACATTGGCCACCACTACCGATCTCCTTCACTACCACCTTGGCCATTTCGAACTTAACCATCATCATCTCCATCATCTCCCTCACTACCACCTTCACCACCACTGCTACCTCCGTCCCCCCGACCCATGAATACTGCAGTCAGTACCCTTCGCTCCACTAGCAGTGCTATGGACACTACTGTTAGACTACACGGCAGCCTTCCATCACCCCACCAAAGGTAAGTGACACCATGACTGAGATCATCTCAAAGCTCTATTCTGAATGTTGCTTCTGAGAAAAACAGTCTTTAGTCCAGGACTAAAATTTCTTGTGGTCACGTAAATCAGGGAAGATCTGTTTCAGACCTTAAGTAACTGTCAAATGTTAGAAGATTTTTAAGTTTTGCTACAAATAATCTGGAAGTGGAAGGAAAAAAAAAAAAACACCTTGAACTCTTTGTAAACTTGATATCATCCCCAAAAGATACTAAAGAAACAATGAGATTTAGATGAATTTTTGGATAAGAGTGTTAATTGCAACATTATGTAGGATGATGAAAACTGGAAATCATCTAGTTTTCCAACAATTATATTATGGTGTAATAAAGCATAGTGCATATTTGAAAGGAAAAAAATAATGGTATGGGATAAAGTTCATGCTATATTACCAATGAAAAGGGTATGATCTAAGAAGAGCTAGTGATCTACCCAATATCTGTTCTCCCATTCTCCCTCTCCTTCTTATCAACCGAGCTCGACTTTATCAGGACTGGCAATGTGCCCAACGAAAAGAACATTTGCTGTCATCCCTTGAAGCTGCTTGCAGAGATGATGATTTAATGCCTGGAGATAAAGCACCCATCCTTCAAAGGTGAGGATAAAAGCTGTCTGTTCTGAATGGATGAGCAGAAAACTAGAATGAGCCTAGATCCTGAAGACTTCCTCAAGCAGCTAGACCAGCCCTAGTCTGCCTATAATCATACCTTTTCATTTTGTTTCATATGCAAGGCAAAAACCTCTTTTTGTTAAGCTACTATAGTTGAGTTCTGTTACATAAGCCAAATGTAATATTAAGTAATACCTACACGTTCCACAATGTTTTTACAAATAGTTTTATTGAGATGATTTGCATACCATAAAATTCACTTATTGTAAGTGTACATTTCAATGAATGTTAGTGTATTTACAGAGTCTGCAACTTGTTTTTATTTTCTATTTTTCACTTAGTTCGCCTAACAGTTTATAGATAGTATGTATGGACCTGATGTATTCTTATTAAATCACTGAGTAGTGTTGTATGCTGATTATTTCAACTCCATATCAGGACACAGTTCGTCTGTCCCAGGGTGTTAGGTCTGGCCACCTAATGAAATGTGCCTGTAAGCAACACACATTTCTGCTAAGTAGAAGCTTTTAAGATTCAATGTCTGCGTTCAGCACATTCTTTCCATCTACCATAGTGACTGGTAATGCTCTAAACAGTGGCTGTGAAATCTGCCTGAGCCCCAGCACGTGGAGGTCACACAGCCTAGCTCAACTGGATGGATCTGTGAATCTCATGAGTGAAAAACAGAATAAATCCCTGTTTATTTAACCTATGGAGAATTTGAGATTGTTTTCTTGTAGCAGCATAACCTACCCCATGCTGCTGGGTAGAGAATTACACACGAAGCTCAATCATGCCCATATTGATGGCCATTTTGTTCAGCTTGAATTTTTTTAAATTATAAACAGCGCTGAAATGAATATCCTTGTATATTTATGTTTATGCATATTTGAGTTGTTTTAGAATAGATACAGTAGTAGAAGTCAAATTGTGGGATCAAAAAAATATGCACATTTTATATTCTAAAGGTATTATCAAATTGCTTCCAAAGAAAAGTTTTGAATATTCTTCCTCACAGACCATGCCTGTATCCTAGTTCATAACACTAACAATAGATAGTATCATTATTTTCACTTTTGCTTATCTGATAGGCAAAATATTTTATTGTACTTAATTTAAACTTCTCTGGCAGTGAAATAGAGTGTTTATTTTCATATGTTTGCTGGTTGTTTGAATATCATCTTTGTAAATTACTTGTTTTATTGTGAAGTGCTTACGTTGACCTTACCTTTATCCTCTGGAATTGCTTATCTTTTCTTCTGGATTTATAGAAGCTCTTTAATATAGTCTGAATATTAATCTTTATATTATGTGATGCAGACATTTTCTACAACTCAGTCTCACATTTTTATGTCTGTCAAGTGCAGAAATACAAATATATTATGTAATTAAATCTATCATTTTATTTTATAGCTCCTAGGATGAGTGGGAGGGGAAGAAAACCTTTTTCCTGGACGATTCTTAAAATTCTTTCATTTCCTTTTAATACTTCTATAATTTTATTTTTTACATTTCACACTTGCAATCCATCAGGATTTTTTGTTTAAAGGAATGATGTGAGTTGGATAAAGCATTTTAATATAGCACTTTCCAAATAGATTACTAGTTTTTCTCATGGCATTATTTCTCCTACTGATTCAAAATACCACTTTTGTCATAATCAAAATTTAATAAGTATGAAAAGATTAATTACTGAACCTGTTCTGTTTCAGTGATTGATTTCCCTTTTCCCACACCAGTAGCCCCCTATTTTAATTAAGCCAGACCCACATAATTGTTCTACTTTTGAATCTTTTTTATTAACTATTCTTGCAAGTATTTTCTTTCAGATAAATTTGAGAATGAACTCATCTAGTCCCATAAAATATCCCATTTGAATCTGGAGCTTAGGAAAGGTTAAGAGATTACTTTGGAGTAATCTGACATCTTTACAATATTCCCAACCAAGACTGTGGCATGCCCCTCTGCTCATGTAAGCCTTCTTTTATTTCCTTGGTAAAGATTTACAGTTTCCTTCATAGAGGTCTTGTATGTTTCTTGCTCCGTTTTTTAATGGATTATTTTTGACATCTTGTTTCCCCAGGTTACAAGATAGAAATGAAGTCATTAGACTGAAGCCGTTGCTTCAGTTCAGATGCTTTGGTTTCATTCGGGTATTGAATGTTTAGAAAATGCCTACTTATTTCTTCTTCTGTACTCAAGCAAAGCATTATCTTTCCGTTGTGACAGTTTGGAACAACCCATCCCACTTGACCTGCACATTTTCTTTCATCTGATCCATATTTATGTTCTGCTGTATGAATGATGACAGGGTAGTTGATCCCAATTGGCTCCGTTCTCATCAGCCAAATGGTTCTCGCATTCTTCTGCTGTTTTAAATGATGGCTCCCTCCGAGTATGTTAGTTATTAAATCACAGGGAAATTCTTTTTGCACAACACGATGTTACATTTATATTAAACCCTCGAGAGCAACGATGTAGTCCATATTGCACACATGGGTTTGCAGGCACAATTTAGAGCCTCCTCATGCATAGGAAAAGGAAGGTTGGATTCCTCTTAGAAGAAGAGGTCCTGGCAAATTTTGTTAAGATGCAATAGGTGAGAGAGTAATGATGAAACAGACAGGACTGGAGCCTACTCTCATTCATCATTGGGAATTATTAATTGCCAGGCTTTCATGGAAAACAGAAATTCTAAGATTCGCTTTGAATTTCATGTGCTAGCCCACTATGCTTCTGAAATATTTATTGGGGTCTTTTTCTCTCTTCATTGTTTCTAATATATATTTGCTTCTGTTTTTGAAGTTCCACATATCTATTTAGCATACTACAATTTGTTTGAACGGATACAACATCTGTGATAGCAAGAAAGTACTTTGAAAGTTCTTATCTTTCTTTACTTTCCATCCATGGTTTTTTCCCCTTCTCTTTCTCTCTCTCTATAATTATTTTGTTTCTTTTCATTGCTTTCACTCTACGAGTATAAATAGGAGGAGACATATGGATTCATCAGCAGCTCAATGGAGACTAGAATAGCTTCAGATGCAAATTAAGGCTGCCTGGACAGAAATGTGCGGTTTCTTAACTGTCAGCAATTAACAACTGGCACAACCTTCCAGGGGCTCCTATGTCCACCGCTGACCTTGTTTCATAGGTTGAATTATATCCTCCCAGAAGCTACCCGAATACTTCTGAATGTGAACTGTTTGGAAATAGGGTAATTACAGATGTGATTAGTTAAGATGAGGTCATATTTGAGTAGAGTGGGTCCTAATCCTCTGGGACTGGTGTCCTCATGAGAAGACCACTGCAAGAAGGAGGCAGCAGATTGGAGTGTTGCATCTACATGGCAAGGCATGCCAGATGTCACCAGAAGCTAGGATAGGAGAGACGCATGGAACAGAGTCTCCCTCTGTGCCCTCAGAAGGGAGGGTAGTGCCAATATCTTGACTTCCAACTTCTCACATCCAGAACTGTGAAAGAATAAATTTCTATTGTCTTAGGCAACAACCCAGGTAGAGGTGCTTTGTTACAATACGTAAGGAAATAAATACACCTTGTTTAGAAGTGTAAATATTGGCTCTTTCTAGTGCACAATTTGGAGCCCAAGTTCTTCCCTTCTCCTCTGCCTCCTCCAACATCCACATCAGCATATTCTAGAACCAGATATTCTGGTCATATATTGTACTTCCCTGTATTGGGGAGTACTTCAGGATAAAAATCCAAACTAGTAGATGAGCTACAAATACTTTGTTGGCCATAAATCTAACTTGACATAAGAGCTTTGAGAGTTGGAATCTGCTTTAACCTCCAAGCCAGTGGCCATCTCCTGGAAATCGTTTGCCCTTTAGATTTCCTCCAAGCCACATCTTCAGCCCTAGGATGAGCTGTCCGGTCCTTACCTCGGTGACCCACTCACTTGATCACTGAGATTCTGCTTCTAGAACTCGGCGGCAAGTCTCTCTCTCATTAAGTACTATAGCATGGATGGAAATCCATTAGTTGGGGCTCACATCTCGGAACGCTTTCTAGAAAACTTGCCTTTGTTTCACCCAGCCCTGTCCACTGTCATCTTTCACACCTGCTGGTCTTCTAACTGCCTGCCATTTGCTGCTATTTTTATGATCCATCTTTCCCATGTGCGTGTGTGTACTTATTTTTAACTTGTTTAAAATTCAACACTACCCCTACTCATCCCATGTTCCTCCTTGGAGTCTTTTTACTGACCTCACAGTCCTATGCATACATTAAAAAGCATATCTCTCCTGGCTCACTGTAAAACCGAAATCTCCGAATCCTTTATTTTATTCAACATGCATTAAAATTTCACTGGGGGAAAGGAGAGCTGTTTTTGCCTCCAGCACACACAGACAGGATCAGGGAGGATCTTCATCACTGGAATACATAAATATTTCATGTGCAAGCTTCTTTGTGGAAAAATTATTTTATGATATAAAGAACCCCATGGGGCACTGTTTGATCTAAGATACATATGCAGCATTTTTGGTGAAGTCAGTGGAAATCTACATGGGTCCCCTGATGGAAGGAATTAAATTCAGAGAAGATGAGATAATTTCACCAGATGCCATATATTTCCCATGAAAAACTGAAAATCATAAAGTAAGATTAGCAATGGGGAAAATGCTTGCGATATCTGACATCCTTCACCAGGAGCCGTTCCAGGATAAGCAACAGACTTTTTTGTCAATAGAATCTTTGACAGAGAAGTGGACATTTGGGTCATTTGGGAATTATTCAGAAGTTGTTCTATTGAAGTATTTCCTCTCTCTAAGAACTCAGACTACCAGCCTGTTGGATTTCTTTGTCAAATTCTACAGAATACTTCATGGGACAAAACAGGAAAATAAATCACCGTCAAGAAACAACCATACTAAAACGGATTTTCAGAATTTACCCCCATATTACCCATATTGTGTAATATGGCCACAACATGATTAGAAGTGCATTATTTTGAATAAAATAATGGCACATGATGGGCTACCAGGGCTGGGGTATAGGACCCAGTTCATGGGGTAGCATAAGAAAGAAACCGGGGCTGTGTCTACTCCCTTAGGCTTCCAAAAGGAATGTCAAACTGAGCCAAGATAACCCCAAGGCTGCTTCCATGATCTGCCTCTCCTCTTCCCCAAACCTAACCGCGGGGCACTGAGGAGCTGTCTGCACGATCAGCTCCACGGCTGGAAGCATTCCTTCTTGACGGACCCTTTCTGCTGAATCCCCTGAACGCCTGCCTCAACCACGAAGGTTAGTGGGGACACTGCTTTCAGTTTGAGTTTTTAAGCTTGTTGAGCGAAGTAGTCTGGAGAGAGAGCATGTCCGTGTCGACAGGAGCTCCAATTCCTTGCCTTCTCTAAACTAGATGTGGAAAGGGCTGGACTTTCCGCTTCTAGATAAAATGTAGCCAATTTAAAGTTACCTCAAATATGAAGGGGTTATTGTTGGACAGAGGGGAGTATAACTGCAATTTTATGTTATAAATACATAATAAAGCTATTATATAAATGTAAGTAAGCATTGCCCTCAGGAAGAGATCCAAACTCGTTAGCTAGGCCATAAAAAGGCTCTGCCTGCTTTTCCAGCTCAGACCTGGCTTCTCTGACTCCTCCCACGGTGCCTTCCAGCCAAACTAAACCTCTGGCAGTTGGCCAAAAGTATAGCTTCAACCCTTCCTTTTCCTTCTAATGCCCATCTCGACACCCACCCGCCCCCTCCCACACTAAGTAATTCTTCCTCTTCCTTCAAGGTAAGAATTTCAGATTTACAGCCCTTCCCTTCTAGAATGTTCTCCCTGAGCCTCCAAAATCTGGAGGGAGGATCACTCTCTGTGTGAACTCCAAACCAAGCACTTGCTACTTTGAAATGTTCTGTTACCTTGCCTGTTGCTCCCACTAATCCGAAACCTCCCTGAGGACAGGAACTGGGGTCTCAGTCACCATGGTGCCCCTAGCACCCAGCACGGTATTCAGGAACAGTAGGTATTGACTATTCTTCTTCAAATGAAGAACTCCTCCTTCTTCCCCCTCAGAGCATTTATGCAAACTACATCATCCGGCAAATTTTCTCAGTATATTATATCTTCCCCAGTTAAAGAATGTTGTGACTGGCTGGTGTCTGTGAATCACCACCACGTTTAAACCAAGACTTGGATTGGAAGCAGCGGGGGTGAGGAGAAGTTCAGGTTAACATAAATAAAACAAAATGAAACAAAACAAATGACTCTCAACTGTGATTTCATTGTCTGTTGAATAGAAATAATGTATATAATAATATTTCTTTTCCTCACAGAGTCACGGTGAGGTTGAATGAGATAACCCACATTAACCCTCTACTAGAGCACCTGGTACAAAACAAACAACAATTGTTAGTTTAAGGAATGATAGTCTAATAGAGTCCTAGAGGTCATTTAACACAGGCTCCTCTCCCGTAGAGCAGGAAGGGCCTTGGCCAAGTGTTGTTCACTCAGCGTCTGTCAGAACACCCAGTGGGCTCAAGTGTTAGAAGAAAGTTCCTCCTCTAGGTGAGCTGAAATCTGCCTGTACATACATCAATCCTACTATTCTCCATCTGGATAAGTCAGATTCATTTTCTTTTTATTGTCATCAATTTTATCTGCATAAGTCACGTACAAATATATTACCTTTTTTAAAAACTTCAGACATTACAGTTAAGCTCCTTTCCCCTACATTCTTTTTTAAAATTTTATTTTAATTTTTCAGTGTTCCAATATTCATTGTTTAAGCACCACACCCAGTACTCCACGCAATACGTGCTATCCTTAATACCCACCACCAGGCTTACCCATACCCCCAACCCCTTCCCTCCAAAACCCACATTCTTTTCATTCTCAGAGCCCACCACCTTTGCACATGTCAACTTTCCAAAAGCTATGCTTCTGTTTCTCTCCCTGCCCTCTCAGTTCAACTCTCCATGTCCTTAGTCTAAATTCCCATTTCCTTCATCATCGTATAAAGTTTCTGGTGTGAAAGTCTCCACCATACTAGTGGCCTTCCTCTGACCATATCCAAATCATCAATGTTAACTTCTGCAACATGCTATCATTTCAGAAAATATCTAAAAGACTACACAGAAATAGTTAAAAGTTGTTATATCTGGGAAGAGAGAATGAGGTATGGTAAAAGAGGGGAAACAACTTTCTGTTTCATTTAATACATTTTTATAGTGTTGAATTTAATTTTTTGCCATGAATGTATTAATTTTATAGTCTAAATAAATGTAGGTAAAATTTAGTTAAACATATTTAGCTAGAAAAATTCTTTCTTACTATCAAAGTATAAAAATCATCATGGTAGAGATTTGAGCAAAAAAAAAGTACATATTCCTGAATATGCATTTAATCCAATTGCATGGATGAATATTTCTAAAGGACTATCTGTCACTCAGAATAGGGAGGAGAAAAGTATCTCCTCCCTGTTGAAGAACAAATGTGTCTAAATCAAATGATTGCAGTCAAAAGAAAATGAAGCCTAACCAATGGACTTCAAATATCCCCACCCCATTGGCAAGACCACCCCTACAGTGATGAGGTTATTGGTGCCATTATTCATAGATTTCAAGTATTTGCTTCCATTAGCAAGACCTTCCCGAATGTGAGGTAATTTCATTAGATGATTTTTGACTGATACCATAAAATTCAATGATTATGAAGCTACAGTAACCAAAGTGAAGAGAAAAAGCATTAAAAGGTGCAGTACATAAATATTCACCTGGGGGTGCGATGAGTGGAGAACTGAAATATGGATTTCCAGAATGATGGCAGTTTGAGCTGTCATATTCCCTCCTGTTTTGAATTAGCATTAGTCTCATCTCTCCAGCCAAAGCATATGTTTCTTAAAAGAAGAAAGAGTTTACATGTCACGAGTGCCTTTTGCTAACTTACACAACTCCTACATAATCCTTGCATTGAAGACATTGGAACTGTTAAGTTTCCAGTACTTTCTGTCATGGTCTGGGAAGGGTCTGATGTTTTACTCTATTGACAAGCTAACAGGTTAGCTTGTTACTGTTTAATGGATGGATGCTAGCATAAGTCATGAAACTTACAGGTCAGAGACAAAGGACTTTATTGCTCACTGCACAGTAGGCAGCAAGAGCTTGATATTGGTTGGCATTGATTTCCTATGACTCCCTAAATCCCATGGATGACACAAGTGAGGTTAAATGGATTTCTGCAAATGCATTTTGTTGAATTATAGGAAAGGATAAATGTCCTCGGGGTATTTGTCACTTTTACAGGGTGTGGTAAGTAAGCTTACTCTTTGCCTGAAAGGAAATGTTATCTCATCCCTTGAGGATACCATTGAAGATACAGTCCTGAGGCTACCATAACTGCAAATACACTATAGCATTAGACTATGAGACAGTTGAGAAGTGTCTCAGGTAGAGTGGCCAGAGCCTTGCATTCTTGGCATATCCAGGGAGCATGTGCAAGAGCACACAGGACCTATGGAGGATTGCCTCTCCCAACACTTCTAGTTGGAAAGAGAATGTGTGTGTGTTGTGGGGGGTGGGGAGCGGTAAAGAGACAGTCTATAATTCTCTGCCTATAACAATATTATAAGAAGAGGTGAAAGAAAGAAGAAAGAGAGAGAGAGGAAGGAAGGAAGGAAAAAAGGTAGGAAGGAAGGGGAAGGAAACAAAATAAATCTACCACCAAAAACATCAGAGCTGCTGTTTATATATTATGGCGACAATCCAACTATGCTTCAAGTCACTATACTTCAAGTATCTCCTATAATATCTCCCAGAGAGGTATCACTCCAGGTACTCAGAATCAAGGAAAGGGAGCAAGAAGAGAGAACACACATGCTGAACGCACGCCATAAGGTCTGTCTCCAGTATCTGCCTGTACCCTGAACTCAAGGGTCCTCTGAGATAGGAACCTTTGTTGGCTTTCTGCTGGTGAACCCCTTCTGTGTGTTCTCTTCTCTTGTGCCCTTTTCTTAGGTCCTATGTTGTCTTGGAGTAGTTCCAGTCCTTCCTTAGAATAACTAATATAAATAAGGCTAGATCTTCATCTTTCTTTTCATTGTGCACCCATTGAAACTTGTCCAGAACATGCTTCCAGTGTGGCATCTCTAACACTGATTTTTTTAATTAACATATGATTCTCATATATGGTCCTCCTTCCTCAGAATCATGACAGTCCTCCCAAGGTGCTGAAATGTCACAACTTCCTTCTATTTTTAAGTGCATAGACCTTTTTTTTCTAATGACTTAAGACTATTACTACTACTAATAATAACTACAATAATTGCTAACACTTATATGATGCCTACTTTATGTCAGGCATTTTTCTCCCAGCTTTAATCCTCACAGCAGGCAAACAATATAGGAATTATTAACATTCACATTTCACAGATGAATAAACTGAAGCACTGGAAGGTGAAATTACTCAGAAGGGACAGAATCAGTATTCAAACTCAGGTAGTTGGGCTTAAGTGTCTGCAATCCTAATCAGTAAGCAAAATTGAGCAAAATGTTCATGGCATTATTCCTTTTTAATTTTTGTTATCACCAATCTCTCCTTTTCTTTTCTTTCTTTCTTTCTTTTTTTTTTTTTTTTTTACTGAAAAATGATCATAGATCATCAGATCGGTGTTAGCCAAGTTCCTTTTCCATGTGAATCATGTTGGAAAACTTATTGAAACCACAACACTAAATGATGAGATGTTTGTAAACATGGCGTATGTCTCCAATCTCTACCTCCCAGTGCCTGGCAAGGTTCCTGGGGTGTCATTGAAACTAGAGAGAGATGAAAGGGAAATTGGGAAAGAGAAGGGTGGGAGAGGAGTGAAGGGGAGGAGGAGGGAAAGGGTGGCCAGATGGGAGAAAGAAAACAAAAGCAGGAGGAGGAGGAGGGAAATTCATCCCAATAATCACCCTGTATGCAGATGTGTATTTGTTGATTGATCCAGAATAACAGAATGACCTGGCAGGAAACCTCTGCTTTAGAAAAGGGGGCATCTGGGGGGCTCAGTCAGTTAAGCGTCAGACTCTTGATTTTGGTGGCTCAGGTCCGATCTCAGTGTCATGAGAGAGAGCCAAGAGCAAGCTCACCACCGGGCACTGGGCAGGGAGGCTGCTAGAGGATTCTTTCTCTGTCTCTGCCTCTGCCCTTCCCCCTCTGCACATGCATCCGTCCCTCCCCACAAGTATATTCTCTCTTGAAAGAAAGAAAGGAAGGGGAAGGGGAAGAGGAAAGGAAGAAAGGAAGGGAAGAGAAGGGAGGGGAAGGAAAGGGAGAAAAAAGGAAGGGAGGGAGGGAATCAAGGAAGGAAGGAAGATAAGAAGGAAGGAAGGATGGATGGATGGATCTGTTGCTATTTTACCGAGGACGGAGAACGCTTTTATTTCATTTGGATGTATCAGAATACTTTTTTCATTGTCTTTTTAGTTGTTGTTCTTGTTGTTTTTCCTCTTCCAATACACATAGATGAAGAGACTAAAAGAAAATGTCAGAAGATGCTATCCTACAAAATTTGACTACCTTGGACTCAGAATATTACGAACAAGTTCAGAAATAACTTATTATACACAGCAAGACTAGCAACAGAACATTTCGTAGTACTGTGCTTTACCAATATAGCCCAAGGTTTCTTGAGCAAAATAGAAGAGTAAACCAATCTTATTCTAGATATACATTTCAAAAAGTAAATGACTCCCCACTCCCTTAAAAAAAAGAAACAATGCCAGCAACCTTGCTTTCGTGAACAGCCCTGCAATAATAAATCAGTGTGGGCCGATTAAAAAAAGAAAAAAAAAAGTATTTGCAAGGAAACTAGTTCATTCCCGGAGTTTCCAAGGGCTTAGTATAAAAAACAGTGACTACATGTTTTGTTAAAACAAGAAAAAACTGCCTTGCGGTGTTTATAACTATTTTCAAAAGGAAGTTGCATGGCCTAATGAACCGCTTCCCGGATTGGGAATCAGAAACTTCAAATTCTGCTCTTTCTCAAACACTGTCTGGCTGTGTGGCTTTGGGTAAATTACTTACCCTCTCTGTGTTTCCTCTTTTTTAAAAAAAAATGGGAATTATACTGAGTGACTGCACAGAAGAGGTATTATGTTCACCAATGAATTAGTGACTAGAATGAATCGTTCAAATATGAACAAAGAAGTGCTATGTCTAACCGAAACACACATTTTAAAGGAGTTGGGAACAGCTCCCTCATTAGGTAAATAAGGCAGTTCAACCAGTTGATTTTTGAAATAAAGTCCAACTTTAAAAATTCAATTACTCTAAAAATCATATTTCTAAAACAACCCCAGAAAATTCATAATTTACTTTTGCAATTGAAACTACCCACCCTTTTAGAGAGTTTCCAAATGAGGATTACCTGTTTTTTATTTTTAATATGTTTTCATGAAGCAGGATGAGAAACAGAGAGATTACTTCAGCATCTGTGTCCTCATCTACTCTTAGCAAACCTTATTAACCTTTGGAATTTTGACTCTGATTTATTAATGACCTGCAGTAAATAGTTGAATAGGACAGAATCTAAGAAATCTTTCAAGATATCCATGGAAGCCCAACCAGGATAAGCCCCTAGTGTTCTGTACACACTTTCTGATGATGATCTGCCTACATGCCTGTTGCTTTGTTAGTTTCTAAGTTGACACAGGATGGAGACTGTCCCCATCCTGCAACCACAACACCCGGCATAATGCTTGGCACGCGGATACTCTTAAGTAAATATCTGTTGAGCAAAACTGAAATCGGAGTAGTTAAGTTGGTTTCTTCAGGAGAATTGGATTCAAAATAGATTTTTTGAATTGACAGTTTTCTAACTAACAGAACCAAGAATCACAGAGGACGGCTTCAGAAGCCTCTTCTGTCAAATTGCTGGATAAGGGAATGTAATGAGGCATAGCTAATTTAATAATTTCAGTAAACTTCAATTATTTTCCACTACGCACAGATTGTCTAAACTCAGCGTGACATATGGGGTCTATGTGACTCTCTCCCCATCCTTTTTGGATGGAAATTCTCTCCATCTTCACCTCAACAATGGCAGCTCTGCTTCATGCACACTCTCCTTGGGCCGTATTAGACTCTTCGCTAATTTGGGCAAACACATCAGGACTTTGTCCATCCTACTGACTTCCATAAGGATTTTCCAAGGGAAATGCCTTTGTATGTGCTAGTCCTTGAACTAATAGGTTCTTCTTTTTTTACCCACATGAACACCTACACATATTTATGACCACGCTCTGTGAAATTCTACTGAAACTCTCCCATTCCACTTCTTTAGATACATACCTCTACCAAAACACGTATCTTATCATTTGTTTATATAATTCATCAAAAGGCAGATGCTGGGTCTTATTCTTTTTTATGATCCCAATACTAGCATGATGTGTACCTTTTCTTGTGTGATGAGCACATTTTTATATAATGGATTAATGTTTGTGGGCCCAGTATTTTAAATTAAGGTTCTCACCCCAACCACCTTTTTCTGAAATCAGCAGACACTTGGACTTTGGAGGTTAATGAATCAATACATTGTGGTGAATGAATCAATACATTGTGGTGGGAAGAAGGGTGCGTGGCTGCTGGGATGGTGTTCAGAATTCCTGTTAAAGAAGCCACTTCACCAAGCCAGTCATGAGTACTTGCAAGTAGATGAGATTTGTACCATGCTGAGCCATTGGGACATCAGAGACTAGGTCTTTGAGGGTGAAGAGCTCAGTCACAGAGGCTTGTGTGACAACAAAAATGGACATATGATAAAACTGTTTCACAAAATAAAGTGAGTTTATATCATTGGTTGTTTAAAACAAGTGACATCTCTGTAATATGAGACTGTGGTTGTAGGGATTAGTGTTTCCATGAGGAAATTCCTTCCCAGCTCTTCTCTGGACAGTTAAATGTTTTTTCAAACCTCAATTCTCAGCAAAATCAGTAGAGAAACTGAGAAACTATTTCTATTGTGAGAATTCGAGGAACACAGAAATGTCACTTATTTGAAGGAATCTACTAAGGTCAAGCCAATAAGATTGAAAAGTGCTGTCACGTGGAGATTAAGGTTGGCATTTCTGGGAACAGGAAAGGAATATTGTAAGAGGGAGGGAAGCTAGGTTGGACCTGAAAATAATTCTTTTGCAATTAAAAGTGTCCTGTCGCTTCAGCTGGAAGCACCCCGTGTAGTGCCATGGTGGTAGGCTGTGTTCTAGCCCTTCAAGAATCACCCTCCAGTCCCCAAGAGTGAGGCCACTTGATTACGAATATGCCCTGTCCTCGAGTGTGAGGATGAAAAATATTGGTCATGGGACACAAAATTGCCAAAGAGAATGAGAAAAGTTCAGGGATCAGGCATTGGCAGAGAAAACACTTATCCTTTCCCATCCCACCGTAATTTTAGCAAAGAGAGGTTATGAACGGCTGCAAGACACCGTTCCTGAAGAACCTGCTTCAGATCAGTGTGGCACATTTCCTACAGCTGTGTTTCCCGACCGCTCTACAGCTCACCTATGTGTCTTTGGCCCCTCTCCTCGTGATCACGGTAATTCACCAGCCTGGTTTGTCAAGCTCCTGGTGTTATTTCTCTTTGGACTTGCACTGTAATAACCACTGCTTTTATGTAGATGGACTTGGCTGCGCTCTAGTATCTTATCAACAGTAGATAATAGGACATTAATAGTAGATAATAGGACATTCATGGAACCCATGCTACATACCCGACACAGGGATTAGTGCTTTACCCGTAGTACCTTATTTAATGTTTACAACAATTCTATGAGGTAAGACTGTTGGAAGATAAACTGAGGCATAATAAAAATCTTTGGAGTTTATTTGAGGGGCAGCACCAAACCAGGAGTGGTTAGAAGTACTCCACCCGCCAAGAGCTACAGGGCAAGACTTTTATAGAGACACAGGCAGCAAAGCAAGGAGGCTATCTGACTGACTATCTTAAGTGGTTGCCTCATCCTGGAAAGCCCAGTTGCCTGTTCTTGATAGATTGTCCTTAGGTTTTGATGTCTTAGCCTTGAGGCATTACAGATTTAGGTTTTGGTTAGCTAGAGCAGGCTGCTAAGGCGTTAGGCCCACCTCAATTGACCTCTTTGTTTAATTAATTGGACAATGCTATCTCCATTTTGCAGGTAAGGACACTGAGCCCCAAGGTCACATAGTAAATATCAGAGCGGTGACCCAGACCCAGTCTCTTACCTCCCACCCTGTATTGTTTCCAGTCTTTTATGCGTACTGTTTGATGATCTCATCTTTCTGCAGTAAAATCAGACAGATCTTATGTACAGCTGTTGAAAATCTTTGAGGAGCTCGGTGCAAAAACATCTATGTCCGGTTCAATTCTCTTGAATGCCAGAGCGTCGTGCCAACAAAGCCACACTGAAAATTCTTCTATTTCTCTTATCAGCTTCAAGTGGATGGATCAGATCTGTTAGCAATAGAATGGAGCTTAGAGATCATCCAACCCAGAACTTCTCAAATTTTAGTGGCATCTGAACCACCTTGAGGGCTTGTTCAAACAAGATCCATGGGCCCTAGTTTAAGAGTTTCTAATTCTGTAGCTCTGGGGTGGGGCCTTAAAATTTGCACATCTATCAAGTTTCAGATGCTGCTGCTGCTCTGGGAACCACACTTGGAGCACGCAGGACCTAAACCAACCTGGCCTAATTTTCAAGAGAGGAAACTGAGGCCTGGGGAGCCGGAGAGGCTCTTCCAAAGGAACTGGATGACTACAAAACAGAGGCAGAATAGTATGTAAATTCCTTCCTTCTCATTATGCAGCCTCTGAAAATAACCAACAATAAAAACAGCATTGCCTGCAGGAAGTAAGCTTACACACTGGGGCGCAAGCATGAATGGGCACAAGGCTTATTGAAGGCAAGTAGGCACGATATAGTAGGCACTTTTAAATGTTCACGCCATTTGACCCCATCATACCATTTTTAACAAACTAGCCTTTGAAAATGCCAGAGATGGGGTGCCTGGGTGGCTCAGTGGGTTAAAGCCTCTGCCTTTGGCTCAGGTCATGGTCCCAGGGTCCTGGGATTGAGCCCCAGCATTGGGCTCTCCGCTCAGCAGGGAGCCAGCTTCCTCCTCTCTCTCTGCCTGCCTCTATGCCTACTTGTGATCTCTGTCTGTCAAATAAATAAATAAAATCTTTGAAAAAAAAAAAAAGAAAGAAAGAAAGAAAATGCCAGAGATGGGTAGATATTTTTGCACAATATATATATTTAAAGATATATAACATCTTTAATATCTAATTTAAAATAATACCTAATTTAATATTTTTAATACCTAAAATCTCACTTCTTTACATAAATATATATACCTTTTGTGATATACATAGTGTATATGTAATATGTTTGTTGGGATAGGTGGGGAGAATGGGCGCTAAGGTTCAACTCCGTCCCCTTCAGAGGCTCACAGTAGTAAGCATAGGGATTCTGTTTGTGTCACTACACTCCTGCTTCTGTCTACACTTACTTGGGTTGGGGCTAAGGGCTCCCATTTTATGCTGTCACCATCTCGCTGAGTGTTCAAGCAATCCTCTCTCTTCCAGGGGCCTCGACTACCCTTGGCTATCAGACAAGAGCAGGGAGAAGGACAAACAGGCGTCCACTCCACCTCCAGGGGTCACTGGCAACAGAGCATGCGCTTTGGCGTCTTGTCTCATTCTCCCGTGCCATGGTCCCTGCCCCCAACCTCTTCCTCAAGACTGGGGACTTGTTTCTCAACCTACCCTCTCGAGATAAAAAAACAAACTAAAAACCTTGTCCTGCAAATATCACCTTAATTGTCTCACACTTAGAATAGCATCCACGTACCTGCAGCCTTTGGTTTACGTGTCCCAAGTGGGTGACTAAGTCTAGTCGTTTAGGAGAGGCGCCTGCGGGATTTCAGGAAAGGCGGTCCTAGACGGGAAATGGGAAAAGGGATGGCCCTTGAGGCACAATGAAGAAATAGGATGAGCACAGAAAGGGAGAAAGCATTCTCGTGAATGCTTCAAAATAAATGATACGAGTAACGTCCGCTCATGCTCAAGAGTGTAGACGGTATTACCGAGCCATCCTGAAGGACAGAGTTTCTCACAACGCCATCTCCGCAAAGCTTTCCCCAGAGGTGAGTTGTTCATCCTCTTCAGTTTGTCACTTCCGGGGCCGGGTTTGGGTTTGGTGGAGCCTGAAATGCATCCACCCCGTGAAACTCTTCCAAAGGAAAATTATTCATTTGACAGTTTGTATACATTTCCGGGCTCCAGAAGGAGCTTGGGTGAGTAAGGAGCCCTGAAGCTTCATTAATTTCCTGCTTAATGTCCCCTTGGCAATCTCTGCAACTCCAAATAGCTTTGAAAGGTGCAGACTTAGCTCGCCCAAGACAGCCTGTAACCTCGCTTTCTCATCTACTGATATTTGCCAGTTATATTTTTAGTTCTTGGGGGATTTTTTTTTTCATCTGTAGATTATATGCTAAAGCCTCTATCTCTATTTCTTCAGGGAAGTTAGATATAAGATTAGAAAATGAATTTCCCTCCTTTTCTCTCTGTCTCACCTCTGCTACCTCTGAATGTCTGTCAGCTCTAACAGTGATCCAAAAATAGCAAACTTGACAAAATATATCTTTTGCTCAGTATCTGTGATGAGGTCTTCTGTGCTGTCAATAAAGACAGAAGTTTTAAAGACTGAAAACCTGTAAACAACATTGATGACATCATAATCATGCAAATCTAGGTGAGTGCAGAAATACACAGTGTGATGGGATGTGGGAAGTGGGAATGTAATTCACAAAATCTGGGCTGTTATAGGAACTTATCTCAGATGTCAAGTTCAAATAAAGTCTGTTACTGCGCCCCATTAATTGCTCAAAATTTTTTCACTTTCGCTCAAAATTTTGTCCTTTATATTTACGCTTTAACTTTCCTGTACAGATTTTTTTCTTAGCATTTCTAATTATCTTTCTTTTTCTTTCCTTTTTTTCCTTTTTACACTTCTCAGGATAATAATGTGTTTCTAATGATCACTAAGCACCCCCAGCTTTTTCAAGTTGCTATCTGTTATAATAAATGTCCTTTCTTCTAAAAGACATTCTGCTGAGAACTCTGGCTTTCTGTTCAAAAATATTGAATGATTGCTTTCCCAGCCTGCCACACAGAATCATCCTAAGAATTCTTTTTGTGATATTTCTCTGCTACAGCAACTAGAT
This sequence comes from Martes martes, assembly GCF_963455335.1. Lineage (NCBI taxonomy): Eukaryota > Metazoa > Chordata > Mammalia > Carnivora > Mustelidae > Martes > Martes martes. The sequence goes on from NC_137895.1 coordinate 65,733,560, forward strand.
CTTGACACTTAGATCTTTCTCTTCCTTGGATCCTTTTTTGGTTTTGTGGTAGCAACATCCTGAAGGAACTTTTTATAGAAAGGAGGGAGGAATCTTTTCTTAGGTCTTGCATGTCTCAAAATGTCATTACTTTGTCTTCAGATTTGATTGCTGATTTAAATCATATAGAAATCTCAGTTTAATGGAATTTTCTGTCAGAACTGTGAAGGCATTGTGTCACCAGTTCTAGAATCCAACATTTCTGGAAAAAAAAAAAATTGGGATGCAAATCAGATTCTTATTCCTTTCCATATCACCTGCTTCATTTTGTCCCCACTCTATCAGTCATTTTAATAACTTCTTTTTATCATCAGTATATAAAGACTTCATCAGCCTATGTACAGAGTTGGGTTATCTTTTTACTTCACTTCAGTTTGGTGTTCTACACTATCTTCCAATAAAAAAATTTACTATCTTTTCTTCAGCTTAGGAGAATTTCCTTCAAATTTAAAACAAAAGTTATTTCCTCCCCCTCCATTTTCTCTGTTCTCTGATTCTGGAATTTCTTCTAGATGTTTAGCTTCTGAATTAATCCTGTATGTCTCTGAATGTTCATATTACAT